>NC_079314.1:99860378-101247878 GCF_029931775.1 Euleptes europaea
TGATGACAAGGGAAACAGCCATGCAGAAAAGGCCTCAGATTATGATTCAGGCTGCTTTCATACACTTTCAATGCACTTCAGCAATCGTTTGCAACTGTACTTTCCAGTGCGAAACAGCAAAATCCACTTGCAAATGGCCGTGAACGTGCATGGAGCGTGCATGAAAGCATCCCCAGTCACTGCTTTCCACATGCTTTGAATGGGAATACGTTTTATAAACAATTTGCATAAGATGCTTTGTAACTAAAATATCGATGCATGAAAACCACCTGGCTTTGGGTCGCCAGCTCACCTTTTTGCCATATTCAATCCACTGGCCAGCGCCATCCAGCCAATACCAGATGAATTCTATTCTGACAATAGAATCCAAGAGCATGACCAGGGGTGTCAGACTGGCCTCCTAGCGCCAGTCATCGTCGGAAGAATTCCTGAACTGCAGCAACCACATGGGAAAGGGGTGCGAGAAAGCTGTCGGTCCAGGCCTTACACCTGGAATGCAAAGTGAAACACATGTTCTTATTAAGCTAAGGAGTCAACTAGTTCATTAGTTTTTGAGGATCCTAATGAAAGAAGTAACTTGAAAGAAATTATGGCAGAGAAAAAATTGGCTGGCATAAGGAACCACTGTACCTTCCCCATCTATCTCATTTTATACTGCCCTTTCTCAAAAGAGCCAGAACCATATATGTACAGGTTCCATCCCAAGACTGACCAATTCACTCAATAACTGAAATGACAAAAAAATTCCCTGCCTATCTGCCTAGGGTTGCCATCCTCCAGGTAGTTAAGAAAATCACAGCACAGGCTCAATATCAAGAAAATAAACCACAATTTATATAATTATATAATTGTACTACAAACTAGTACCAACTCAACAGGATGCAATCTCAACTTGGAAACATAAGAATTAAAAATCACTTGGAAACATAAGAATTAAAAATCACTGGCCCAATTTTATTTCCGGTGCGGCAACCGGTTATTTGATTATGTTGGTGAAGCAACCCTTGTAATTCTTATGTTTCCAAGTTGAGATTGCATCCTGTTGAGTTGGTACTAGTTTGTAGTACAATTATATAATTATATAAATTGGGGTTTATTATCTTGATATTGAGCCTGTGATGATTTTCTTAACTATCGTTGTTTCAGCATAAGTAGCAAATTGTTAGATCCTCCAGGTAGTGGCAACAAAGAAACAGTGCAGGCAAATTATATCAAATATATATATTCAAGGACAGCGCAACACATCAATGAACAAACAACAGTGCTGACAATAACAATTTCTATCTAAGGAATACAAATTATATACACAAAAGCTGCTCACAGTGTGACAGCAATGATAAATCAGGCGCAATGGCTGTCTCCAACAAGACTGAGAAAGTTCAATGTAGAAAAATCCAAGGCTAATAGCTTGATGAATCCAGACTGCTTCGCAATATAAGCAAGTGAAAGGTAACAGAGGAAACGCTATCCCGGATATTTGTAGCGCTTTCACCATAAGCTTGCCTTCATCAGCCTGAAAATATTAAACGTACAACAATATTTTGTAATTTGCTATACCATTCTAAAAACATAGAAGCTGCTGAGTGTGACTATGCAATTCATTTCTTACCCCAGCGGTAGAGGACAGAGCCCACAGTATGTAAACGTTCAAGGAGGTTTTTTTTCAGTTGAATTATAGAAGTTCAAATTGCTTTGGCAATTGGACTGTATGGCATTGAAGCCCCTCCCCTCCCCAAACCCCACCCTCCTTAGGCTCCACCCCCAAAACCTCCCGCCGGTTATAAAGAGGGACCTGGCAACCCTACTGTCTGCAGCTCCAAGATACAAAGTCAGTACCCTAAAAGGCAGATTTGTGTATTTCAGAGAACACAGGTGGGGGCGAAGGTCACCACCCTCTGTAACTAGGGTTGCCCAGTCCCTCTTCGCCACCAGCGGGAGATTTTGGGCAGAGCCTGAGGAGGGCGAGGTTTGGGGAGGGACTTCAATGCCATAGAGTTCAATGGCCAAAGCGGCCATTTTCTCCAGGTGAACTGATCTCGATCGGCTGGAGATGAGTCGTACTAGCAGGAGATCTCCAGCTATTACCTGGAGGCTGGCAACCCTAATGCCGAGTAACCAACATACCTTTTACACAGGAGCAAAAGCTGCCACGCATAACCGTCCTAGAAAGCAACAGGGCAAGACTGAATGAGGAGGCAAGCAAGGAATCAGTGCTGCTACTTTCTGGAAACCCAACATGGGACCACTCCAAAAGTAACCCCTTTCTTAGTTTTACATTTCCCCCCCCCACACACACACACACACTCATATTATTAGACATTGACATAGAATGCATCATGTATATTGACATGAAGGGTATTACATGAAGGGTAATGGGCAATGCCTGCATAAAAGAAGGGCTTCCGCGCAGGCCCGCCATCTGTCTCCCCAAGATATTCGATTGCTCCTACAGCAGAACTGTAAACACAGACAGGTTTTAAAACAGAACTTTTGTTGGATCCTTAAGAGCACAGGGCTAAGAGGCATTTGTCCAACTGCTCTTACCTCTAGGACTCTGTAGAGAAAATCGGCAGTGACTCTCTTGCAAAAACAACCTTGGGGGGAAAAGTTCTCCTCTTGTGAAATAACTCTGTTCCAAACAAGCCTTGTTCATAGCCTCAATCCAACAGCACAGTTAAGAATCTTAACACCGTTTTTTAAAGCATAAGGCAGGAAAAACTACTACCAAGAAAAATAAGGAAATGAGAGTTTAACAACTAATCTTTACTAGCAGGTGTCATTCCAGACAGATTCCACATGGAAGCTTCCACAACGCAGAACATCAAAATCCAAACTTTCCCCCCTACTGCAGGCTAAACTCTACCAGGAGCTAAAGCACCGCCTAGAAAGCACCGCCTTCCAGGCCTCTCTTTTTCCTGCCTGGATAATCATCACCTGCCTCTGAGGCAAAGGCTCACCCCCCTTAACCCTTTCCAGCATCATCCTCGGAGCTGTGCTCACCAACCCAGAGAGATAGGCCAACGGTTCCAAGCAGCTAAGGGCATATCTTTGGAGGTTTTTAAGCAGAGGCTCAGATGGCCATCTGTCAGCAGTGCTGATTCTGTGAGCTTCGGTAGATCATGAGAGGCAGGAAGATATGAGTCAAGGGTTGGCTCTCCTGGCCCTTGCTTACATGCCCAAGGTAATACTGATCGCCACTTTGGGGTCAGGAAGCAATTTTCCTCCAGGCCAGATTGGCCAGGGATCCTGGAGGTGGGTGTTTGTTGTTTTTCCATCTTCTGGGCATGGAGTAGGGGGTCACTGGGGGTGGGGGAAGGTCGTTGTGAATTTCTTGCATTGTGCAGAGGGTTGGACTAGATGACCCAGGAGGTACCTTCCAACTGTATGTTGCTGTGATACTATATCTGCTCCAGAACTGGTTTAATAGTTATTCCCGCTCTCCAAGAAAAACTGGGAATGTAGTTCTGTGAAAGAAGTTGGGAGGGGGGCTCTCTAAAAAAAAAAGCCAGAGTGGTGTAGTGGTTCAGTGTCCAACTGAGATCTGGGAGACCCAGGCCATTTATGCAGGGCTGTTTCCCTGCAGTCACCCCTGGTTGCATTTCTTTGCCATAAGGTGCTCTCCATTTGTAAATGACATGATTTGGCTTGCGTGCTCTCTCCCTCTTTCCTCCACGTGATGTGTCAAGACTGAAAATGGAAGCCTTCAACAAACTCCAGTGTGTTATGCCATCTGAATGTTATGATTTGAATGTTATGCCCTTAAACTAAATAAAAACAGATGTTCATTTCTTTCCCAATAAATGGGATTCTTAAGGATTAAACTATAGTTACCACTCCATGGCACAGAGTGGTATGCTGCAGTACTCCAGTCCAAGCTCTGCTCACAACCTGAGTTTGATCCCAATGGAAGTTGGTTTCAGGTAGCCGGGTCAAGGTTGACTCAGCCTTCCATCCTTCTGAGGTCGGTCAAAGGAGTACCCAGCTTGCTGGGGGTAAAGGGAAGATGACTGGGGAAGGCACTGGCAAACCACCCCGTAAACACAGTCTGCCTAGTAAACATCGGGATGTGACCTGGTGCTTGCACAGGGGACCTTTACCTTTTTTTAAAAAGAACTTTGTAGTGTCATTCTGAGCACACCTACACCTTCTAAGTCCATTGAAGCCAATGGGCATAGAAGGGTGTCACTCTACTTAGGATTGCACACCTGATTACTAGGAAAGGGTGAAAAAAAACTCCGTTCAATATGCCCATAGTCAGATATCACAACAAATTGGAGCTAATTGAAGATGTCTGTCTTCAGTCTTTGCAGGCCATGCAAGGGGAAGAAGAAAGGTACTACTCACTCAGCAATCCTAGCTAAGCAAGTCTACCCCAAACCCTACTCAGGTCTATTCAATGGAGCTTACTTCCAGGAGAAAGATCTTAACATTACTCTGTAAATCAGGTTTGTGCCTGTCATGAACAAGCTCTGGTTTGGTCATGGCATAGGGCCTGAACCTAAGTATCAGGTTGTCCTTTTCATCGTCTTTTAACTAACTTGAGACAGTAATGTCCTGGAAGTAGATTCCTGTCTATTAATTCAGCTGTGCAGTGTTCCTTGGAAGGGAAGGCCACATGGTATAGCCCAATAAAGTCACATCTTGGAAGCTAAGCACGGTCAGTTCTCGGATTGGAGACCATCGGGGGAGGCTCTGCAGAGGAAGGCAACGGCACACCACATCTGCTTCTCACGTGCTTTGAAAGGCCTTTGCCCGGGGGTCGCCATAAGCCAATTGTGACTTGATGACACACGTGTACGTAAAGTTTCTTGCACTAGTGTGGCACTGTAAAAGTAATAAGCAATGCTCGTAACGTTTCGTGCACTAAGTGATGGATAGTTTTCCCTTTCTCGTGCCCAGTGTTTCAGAGCAGCGTTTCCAGAGTCGGTTTCCTCCCAGAGCGAAAGAACTTGAGAGGCAGAGTATTTTCCTTTGTGTAAACATATTTATTTATACAATGACAATAATGGAGCTAACAGGTGGTGCTTTTTCTTAAAATGGGCCCAATCTGGCTCCGGCTTCCAGGAAACAAAGAACATACCAGCTTTTCCCTGCTGTCTGTTCATCCAGCACCCAAGACCACCAGCTACTTCTGATAATCAGGTCTTTATCAGTAAACCCCTCTGTCCAACCTCCAAGAAGAAGCAGAAGAAGCAGCAGAAGGAGAGTTGGTTTTTATATGCTGACTTTTATATGCTGACTTTCTCTACCACTTAAGGAAGAATCAAACCGGCTTGCAATCACCTTCCCTTCCCCTCCCCACAACAGAAACCCTGTAAGGTAGGTGAGGCTGAGAGAGCTGTGACTAGCCCAAGGTCACCCAGCTGGCTTTATGTGTAGGAGTGGGG
The DNA here is from genome assembly GCF_029931775.1 of Euleptes europaea. Lineage (NCBI taxonomy): Eukaryota > Metazoa > Chordata > Lepidosauria > Squamata > Sphaerodactylidae > Euleptes > Euleptes europaea. Next base: position 99,865,766 of record NC_079314.1, read on the forward strand.
AAACATACACCTTGTGAGGTGGGTGGGGCTGAGAGAGTGTGACTAGCCCAAGGTCACCCAACTAGTGTCATGTGTAGGAGTGGGGAAACAAATCCAGTTCACCACTGTGGTGTAGTGGTTAAGAGTGGTCGTTTGGAGCGGTGGAGTCTGATCTGGAGAGCCGGGTTTGATTCCCCACTCCTCCATTTGAGCGGCAGAGGCTAATCTGGTGAACTGGATTTGTTTCCCTGCTCCTACACATGAAGCCAGCTGGGTGACACTGGGCAAGTCACATTCTCTCTCAGCCCCACCTACCTCACAGGGTGTCTGTTGTGGGGAGGGGAAGGGAAGGTGATTGTAAGCCGGTTTGAGTCTTCCTTAAATGGTTGAGAAAGTTGGCAAATAAAAACCAACTCTTCTTCTTCAGATTAGCCTTCACCATTCATGTGGAGGAGTGGGGAATCAAACCCGGTTCTCCAGATCAGAGTCCACCACTCCAAACCACCGCTCTTAACCACAACACCACTCTGGCTCAGCTGCTGAGCTGCAGAAATAACAAACCAGTCCTCCTTCTTGTTCCCAGCAGACGGAAGACTGTGTTGGCTCGTGATAGCTATTACAATTTGTCGATGAGCCCATAAACCTAAGTGTGTGTCATCAAGGTTTAGAGTCCATAGGGTCAAGGAGCAGTGGAACTTGCATTTTAAGAACAGTTGGACTCAGAAAACCAAACACTGAATCAGGTAGTTCTCATGCTGACAGCAATGGGTACATCCTGCCTCTCCCACCATGTGTCTAGTGGGTTGTCAAACTATGAAAAAAAATTGACAAAAGGTACACACACACACACACACACACACACACACACGTTCACCTTACCTGAAAATATTTCAAAGTCAGTAACAAAACTGCTGTTGTGGAGAAGATGGGTTGGTGATCTCACAGGCATTAGACAATAGATACCTATGGACAGGCATTAGCCAATAATCACCTATGGAAAATTCTCTGCAAATTAGTTAGACTCACAGAAAAACCTGCCAAAGCTGGCCCCCTCTTTAGAATGGGCGAAAACGCATGGTTGCTTTAGCGTTTGATCCTGGCTGAATCCTGGCTGAAACAGGGAATAAAGGATAAAGAGACCATGCATTTTCGCCCAATGAAAAAATGTAAATATGCTTTGCAGGCAGCAGTGACGGTAACAAACTGCCCACACTGCCTCTGAAAATGGCATGTCTGTTGTCACTCCAAGACTGATTACAAATGAATAATGAAATAGCAGCTTTACAAAACAGCCCCGTTTTAGCATGAAAGAAAGACAGAACAATCCTCAATAACTTGTAAAACCTTTGCTTTATTTCAAGTCCTTTACGTATTTAATTGTTGATTACATACACATCTCAGAAATGCTGCTTAAGTCCTGGTCTAGTAATAAAGGTGGCAACCCTGACCTAAACAACTTTAATATCAAAGTAACTTGCATTAAATAGAAACGGAATAAGGATTTGTTCCTTCAGAAATGCTTCACATGTTGTAATCTATACAAGCTAGAATCTCTGTAGTGAGAGTCAACAATTCCATAGACTCCCATCTCCTATTTTGTACAAGTCATTATCAATCAATAACTACTGTAAAATTCATACAGTGTTTGTAACAGGTACTAGTGTGTTAAACTGAAAATACTAAAATTTAGGTTTACGTTGCTAATGAACATTAGGTTGGCAGTTCAGAAAAATCACTACATATTTAGCAACTTAACACTTCATGAAGTAGATTTTAGTGAGAAGGAGGAGGAAGAGTTGGTTTTTATATGCTGGTGGCTTTCTCTACCACTTAAGGCAGAATCAAACCAGCTTACAATCACCTTCCCTTCCCCTCCCACAAAGACACTCTGTGAGGTAGGTGGGGCTAAGAGAGCTGTGACTAGCCCAAGGTCATCCAGCTGGCTTCGTGTGTAGGAGTGGGAAACCAACCCAGTTCTCCAGATTAGAGTCCACTGCTCCAAACCACCGCTCTTAACCACTACACCATGCTGGCTTTTGCAGATGGAAGGGGTTCCATCTGAAAGCAGGAAGACTACCAGACTCCTGTGCTTTGTTTGATATATTTGTACATTTTCATACAACTTTATAAATATCTTACGGATCATATTTTCTCATGTACATAATTTTAAATTTTCACTTAAAAGGTGGTTATGTGCACACCCTTAATTCTAGTGTTCCATTCAGTTTGGATATTAAAAATAGAAGTTCAGTAGAACTTATTTTCCATAAAGGCTTCAAAAGAAAAGACTGTGCATCACTGTGCCTGTGTTAATCACTTGTTTGTGTCTATTGCTTTGCTGGATCTGTCACCATTACTTGGTACAACTGATTACACCTATGGAGCAATGCAAGTGATTTCCCCCTTATTGATATGGTGACATGAAACTTGACCAAGCATCCAGAATGGTAACTGAAGGCATATGGGGGGATGGACCCCACATCACTCTCTATTTCTTCTCTAGTTTAATGGAGGTGTGATATTACCTAGACCCCAGTACAAGCAGCTTCTGGTATTGTCAATTTCATTCCTCAGAATACGCTGCCTTTCCAAAGGCCTGCGCAAGCATATCAACGGCTATGCACCCTTTTTTCAGACCCACAAATTTAAAACTACAACGATATTTTGAAAACGTTTTAAAATTGTTTAAAAAGGGCTCCAGATCAGGACGGCTGGGAGGAGTCTTATCATGGGCATTCTCCAAGAGCAGTCCATGATGGCCCCGCCTGAAAATAACGTGCGCCATCTACTCGCAGCTGATTTATGGCGACCCCAGCAAGGGGCTTTCAAGGCAAGTGAGATGCAGAGGTGGTTTGCCATTGCCTTCCTCTGCAGAGACTTCCACGGTGGTCTCCCTTCCAATTACCGACCCTGCTTAGCTTCCAGGATCTGACGAGATCGGGCTATACCACGCAGCCTACCTTCCCCATAAGTAACATATCTGGTGTAATTTATGTTTCTGGGGGGTCTGCTTTGGCTTGTCCAAAGCATACCCTAAGGCACATCAAAACTGTCAGTGGCGGAAGGAAGGAAGGAAGGAAGGAAGGAAGGAAGGAAGGAAGGAAGGAAGGAAGGAAGGAAGGAAGGAAGGAAGGAAGGAAGGAAGGAAGGAAGGAAGGAAGGAAGGAAGGAAGGAAATAACTTGTGTACTGTAGCCAGTGAAAACTCTACTATACTCTCCCCAAATCTATGAATAGCTATTACCTGAACACAGTTTGTATTTAGGGATGAAAAGCAAATTCAGATACTTCTGAACCAGGTGCTCTCATGCCCATCTGCATTGCTCATGGGGAAAACAGGGCAGATTATACCACTCACACAGTCCATATTGTGACGTGTCGATAGACTGTCCTGTGCCTTTGGTCTTGGGGACTCTTCATGAGCGTTGTGTCCAATGAGGAAAATACTGAACGGGAAGAAGAACCTGCTCCAGCAGAGCATTAAATGTAAGCCAGGCAGGGAAGTCTTCACAAAATCAGAGCATCCGACAGCAACTTTGGCTTTCCTTTGTGCTCCTCAGTAAGTCCTGATCTCTTGTTGCACTACCTTCAAGAGTATCTGCAGTTTCAGCGTAAGGTAATCTGCAATGGGAAAGAGAAAGAGCAGCAGTAATTCATCTGCTGGTGTTTTAAAAAGGGGAGCTGTCAATGATCAAAGACTGTTAAGTAAAAGAAAATACTGTAAGAGTGTTATTGTGTTAAGCTTGTTTGTATTTCAAGTAAAAAAATAATATCATTAGTTGACTTTGCCTGTGTCTTCTATAATGTTTGTATCTCTGGTACCTGGCATTAAATTTTATGGTACACATGGCCTGGCCCAATGAAATGACATTTATGTCATATTCGGCCCTTGTAACAAATGAGTTCGACATCCCTTATTTACACAGCTCATGCACGATCATGGACAAACATAAGTAATCCTCTAGGTACCAGTGTCCATAAACAGGCATTGCAGGAATTTGATCCAGTCCACCGTGGTGCAGTGACCACAGACTCCAGGCCTCCCATAGAGCAAAGCAAGGCCCAGCTTCACCCCACTGTTTCTGCAAAGGATACATGTGGAGGATGCATATTGGCACACTGGCGGGCCATTTTGAAAAATGGGGTCCTCCCATATCCCCATCCAGCCTGTCCCCTCTGTTTGGCCAAAGAACAAGAGCAAATCAATGGCGGAGAGCTGGACATGGGAAGTTCACATACCCCTCTCACTCCTCCATAATGTCCAGGTACGCAGAAGACCCCCGTGCACATACTGGTGGTGGTGGGGAACCAGGCTCTATTATGCCCTATGGAGATCTCTCTGCACTTGGGTACTGTGCCAGTGGTGGAGTAGATTGAGTTCCAGGTCTAAAGCAAAACTGTACTGAAGCCAATAATGCAAAAATTAATCCACAGTTTACTCACAGAAGGTAGTACAGCAACAGTCTGGCATTGACCTTTGGACGAGCAAATAGTAAACTGGAAAGCCGCTCAAAACCATGGCGCAACCGATGCTGATGCTTACTGGATCAGAGTAGAAAGACATCCCCACAGTGAAAAGGCAGATGAGCGTAAAGGAAACAGGAATGAAAAGAGGAACCTGGGTGTAAGGGAGAGGGACACAGATTTTGCTAAATGTAACAATGTTTTAAGTAAGTTTTCTCACTATATTTTAAATCCCACCAGACTGTATTCCTCATGCCTTTTCAAACTAGCACAATAAATTTTGCTGTCACAGAATACACATGCACAAACCCCTCCTGAGCATAATTTTTAACCTTTTATACCCACTTGATTTTTGTCATTTTCCTTCCCTGTTCTGCAGTGGGGCATAGGCGTCTTTACCAACACACATAAAATGAATAAACTCAGCCACAAAATTTACTGGGTCACCTTGGACCAGTCGCCCTAACTTAGTTCAACCGTTTTTATTTTGCATTACTATTCTATAGATCCTGATGTTTTTACCCTGTTAATTTGTACTTTGTTAATTTCAGGTTTAACATTTTCCTTTGCACTTACTAAAAAAAGAAAAAAAAACCAAATCCAATCAGAATTAACTATTGCTGCTGCTACTATGCTCTTGCATTAACCCTATTTGCTTCAATGTGGCTTACTCAGGGCAGCTTCCCAGTCGATCGTGCCCCAAAGCAGGTCCCATGCTACATAGTGGTGAATACAACATTCTTTCATGCAGTCAGCACAGCATTAACCCTTTCCATTTCCCAGCTGGGCCATGCCTAGTAGAGGATTCCGATTGTTGCCAGATGAATGCTGCCATGTGCTAAATCCATGCATGCAAATTCTGACAAGAAAAGTTTGCATGGTTGAGAAAAGTACTAAGCATTCTTGAGCCCAAAGGTATGGGAATTGGAGATTCTGGACCTTGGCCACTAGAGGGCAGTAGATGAATGTACGCTGACTGCAAAGGTTCCAGCTAAGATTATATTTATCGCAGTAGTATTAGAGACTGGTAGTTTAGTCTATAATGTCACTGCTGTTTAGCATGTTTTTGAAAACTTTTTCAAAAGATATTTTTTCCCAAAAGCTAAAAAATAAAAAACCTTTATCCAACATCCCTACGAAGGCAGCAATCCTGAAGGGGGACGGCGAATCGACTTAGGAGCTGGCCTGACCCCGCGCTGACATAAGTGTCCACTTATCCTGGGACAGGGGGCACTTACACTGATACAAAGGGCATTCAAACCAGCGCTGGTGAGCCACGCCACTGTGCGGGACTCTGCCACCAGCACTGCTAAAACGGCAGCAAAATCCCAGAAGAGGCAGAGCTAACATTAATCAGCTTCCTAATCCCTTTCACCCCGGGAACTCCCCCTCAAGCAGCAGCATTGCTACGCCACCTTTTTTGGTGGCATAGCCTCATTTTGCTCAATGGGGGCATTTTCAGTTTCTAATATAGTTAATTCCTTTTTCTTTCCTTTCAGCGGCAGGGAAGCCTCTGAGGAGGCGGATTAGCTGCGCCACTCCCTGCCACCATAGATCTACCCCCCTTTCAGGAATGGGTTGCCCTATCTGAGTGTTATTGTCATATTAACAACACCATGTACCAGAAAGTAGTAATGATAAAATATCTTGCCAGATGCAATTAAGTTGCAAAGGTCAGCAGCAGGGAATGTAGTACCAGCAAATCTGTTCAGGCCCTCTTATTACAAATGTGGTCTGGATCCGGTTCTTGGGAATATCAATTACACCTTGTACTGGGTGACAGCAGATAAATTACAGTAGCCCAGGATAATTATGGTGAACAATGAACCACAAGCCCAGCTAGACTTTAAATGAGAGATCCATCAATGGGTCTTTTAGAAAGTAGCCACGAGAAGGGACAATTTGGATTGTGGCCTTAGCACTGGGGAAAGGTAGGTTTAACTCTTTCCTCCCTGCATCATTTTCCCCATTAGAAATCCCTTCCTCACTGCTTTTAACTGCAGAAGGGTGGGGGGGAGAGAGAGACACAGCATAACTATGATGCAGATGAGACCTCTGACAGTGGGTCAACAGGAGTTGGTTCAGCCTATGTTCCATTATGAAGAACGGCATTCTGTGGACCGCCCAGAGGAAGTGGACAACAGACAGTTCTGTGCATCTGTGCTCCTGACTCTGTGAAACTATCCGATAAGCACCAAATGGTGACGTGTTATGTCTTAGCCTGGAATTGGGATAAAAGTTCATTCCCCAGTACAATCGGGGCTCAGTCTTTTATGCTTGTTAAGGTGGCTGGGCCACAGCTGTAATAAAACTGTTTTCTTGACTAACAGTCTCGGGTCTCTCTACTCCGCGAACCTCTGTTTTCCCGGGCAGTCCATATTGGGAACTGTCCCTAGTCCTGACCTGACTTTGCCTCCCTCTTTGCTTTCTCCAGAGAGTACATGGCTCACAGCACATGCTTTGCATGCAGAAGTTCTCAGGTTCAATCCCTGGTGTCTCCATTTCAGGGCTCTCAGGCAGCAAGTGTTTGTAAAAGATCTTCCTCTGCTTGAGACTCTGGGCAACCATGGAACTAAATGGACCAATGATCTGATTCAACGATCAGTCTCAAACCAGCCTGTTCTACACTTCCTTCAGCTCCATGCAGGTTCTCAGTTTGCCACAATACAGAAGGCCAAATAGATGATTTAGGTTTCAGCGACAGCTCTTCTGATCTTTCATGTGTATTCACATCCTCCGCACTGGCAGGCATACCTCTTTGGATCCATGCTGGTGTAATTGGAATCCTGGATTACTTTGCTCATACCTCCATCTCTTAACCATTACATTGCATCAGCACATGGTGATAGGTCTAAATCAGAGGTAACACAGTGGTACTTGCAGGAGCAACTTCATTACCTGGAAAGGGCTTGGTATCTCAGGGTGACGGTACCGGTGAACTATAAGCCCAAGGGTTGACAGTCCGATGAAGAGCCAGCGAGAGAAACTGAAGAAGTTCAGGAGGTGGTAGAGCTCTCCCACACAAATCATGGCTGTGACCAAAGGGAGCTGAGGGGCGGGATGTAAAAATGAAATCGGTTTAGCAAAACTACACTCTCAGACAATACATGGAAGTAGCTGGAATCTGGAAAAGGGTCCCACCCCTCCACTTTGCATGGAACTATTCTGCACACCTGAGAATCCAACTTTAATCACATTTGCAATGGAACAATGCCAATGGCTGCAGTGGGGGGAAAGACTAAAGGAAGCAGGTTTGCTGATCTAAAGTAAAGTTAATTTTCAGGGAGTTTATTATTTTTTAGGGGGTGAAAACAGAAGTCCAAGGTCAGTGTTTACATTAAAGGGCAAGTCAATTACAAAATTCAGTATTTGGGAATAAATGGAACTAATCCACTGAAATGCTTTACAGAACATCAGTACGAAATGTGAGTACAACAATTAGGCTGTCAGCCGATGAATGATGAATTCATGTACATGCTTGCATATCAACAAAACCTCAACTGATCAATGCAGAAACTATGGGTTCTTTTCCTGGATAGCTGCAAACAACAACATGGTCTGCAAAATTACAGACCGTCTGATGTAGTGGTTAGTCTCTAAGATGCCACTGGACTTCCACTTTCTCTAGCCTAAGAGGCCTTCCTACAACTTCCCTGGTATTTTACTCAGGAAGAGTAACATAAGAAAGGCCATGCTGGATCAGACCAAGGTCCATCAAGTCCAGCAGTCTGCTCTCACAGTGGCCAACCAGGTGCCTCCAGGAAGCCCAGAAAAAGACCACTGCAGCAGCCTTGTCCTGCCTGTGTTCCAAAGCACCTAACAGGCATGCTCCTCTGATCCTGGAGAGAATGCTTAAGTTGCAGGAAAGACCCTTAGGCTGCAGGAAAGCTTCAAATTTTGCTGAGCATTGTGGGAGGATTCACACCTGTGTCCACAAGAAATATATATTTTAAGACTAATCTCATTTTTATAAGATCTATCATTTCTCAAATCACTTCAGACACTTGGAAGTAATTTGTCAGATAAGAAATTGTCTGATATTGAAGTAGAATCTTACCATCAGCATAACAGCAGGTAAGGGTGTGTGTCTTTGAATGTGGATCATAGAGAAGAGGGGAGGCCACTGCCCCTCCCTTGAAGCCACAAACAGGGTCCTGGTAGGAGAAAACAAACAATGTAAGAGCCTGACTCCTTTATTTATTACAAACTGCAGTGGGGATTAATTGCACTTCTGGGTAGATCTGCCAGGAGGTGGGTCCTTAAGAATGGTCTTGTTGATTGGTTGCCTTCTTGTTCCTGTGGTTATTTGTTCTGTGTCTCCTCTCTTTCATTGGCCATGAACCTTTACTAAAGGCCACAGTTACCCTAAAGCAGTGACCCCCAACTTTGTGCTCATAGGCACCATGGTGTTCCCCGATGGGAGTCTTGGCACCCATTTGTTTCTTCAACAATCTTCCCCAAAGCATAGAGCTAATCCTGACTTCTCCTTGCCTTACTGGAGAAAGAGGTGCTCCAGAAGAGCCCAAGAGGCAACACCTTTGTGTCTTCTGGGAGCCTCCATTCAGAAACAGCTGCCTCCATCATAGAAGGATACTTGACTTGCAGTCTCCCAGCATTTTGTGACTGGCCCCGTCGCCTCATGGCATTTTGTGATTCTCCCCATGGCAGCCATTTTGGGACAGTACCTGCTACTCGTCTCAACAGTTCAAAAGTGCTCAAGGAGATTGGGGACCTCTGCCCTAAAGCAATAGAATTGGATCTAATGCTTCCCGTGTGGCATAGTGGTTAAGAGTGGCAGACTATGATCTGGAGAACAAAGTTTGATTCCCCACTCCTCCACATGAACGGCGGACTTTAATCTGGTGAACTGGTTTGATTCCCCACTCCTCCACATGAAGACTGCTGGGTGACCGTGGGCTAGTCACAGTTCTCTTCAAACTCTCTCAGTCCCACCTAGCTCACAAGGCGTCTGTTGCGAGGAGGGGGGAAGGCGATTGCGAGACTCCTTAAAGGTAGAGAAAATCGGGGTATAAAATCCAACCTTCTTCTTCCAAACTGAATCCAGCTGATGGACTGTTTCCAGGAGCTACCAGTGACTAGGTGAAGAGTTAAGAACTCCCCACCACTCAGCGGTTTTCTATTGCTAATCATCTACTACCCATGTTGCTTTGAAAAGGAAAGGTAAACTGTCCCAGAAATGTCTTTCACACATTCACTTGTAGTGTGGTTGACTTTCCAGTCAGTCCTTACCGTTGGACCAGAATTGGGGAGAGCTGGGTTCAAATCTCAACTCAGCCACGACACTCAATGGATGACCTTGGGCCAGTCACTCTCTGTTAAGCAAATCTACCTCACAGGGCTGTTGTGAGGAAAAAATGGAGGAGGAAAGAATGGTATACACTACCCCGAGCCCCTTGTGGGGAGGGGGTACAATGTGACTGATGTAGTTAGGAGAAAGCTTTAAAAGCAGCTTCCAAGGTTTAAAAAGTAGCAAATAACTAACCTTGAAAATGTAAAGATTCCTCCATTCATGGTTCCAAAGCACGACAAGGCCACCAAGACAGGAATCACCGAGATAAGGCTCTGGCAAGCTTTCCGTGCAAAACTCTGAAAGAGACGCATGTTTGGGATCAACAACGTAAGGATCTTGATGAATGGACTCAAAGGTGACAGGAAGCAATAATGAAACGGCCTTCAGTGAGCAAGTGTGCCATCCAGCTCTGCTTCATTCTACAACTCATTTGTTTCTTATCCCTCTGATCTCTGCTTGCCACGCGCCCTTCAAGCAAGGTTACTCCTGAAGTTCATAGGACTTTCCCAGTTCCAGGACAATATTTGATTCATTTTTTTTTTGGGGGGGGGGGGTTTGTAACCAATCACCTACAAGTCTCAGAACCTCTCTCTTTTCTTGGTTTGCCTTCATTTTATGTAAGCCTTTCCTTTCTCCCTTAGAAGCTCCTTGATCCATTGATCTTGAGCAGCGTAAATCTAATGTTTGGGGGATATAAGGACTGAAATAAATCTTGCCATTGACAATGTAGCCTTGGGATCCCTGTCACTCAATAAAAAAGGCATTATGTCAGACACAGAGGCATTAGATTTATATGTTAAAAGGGGAGAGATATAACATGATCGAAGTTCCTCATAAAAGCGGCATTCCAAGAGGGCATGAGCTAATGAATCAATAGAGCCAGAAGAGCAAGGACAGGTCCTGTCTGGGTATGGTATGTTCAAAATTCTGCCCTGCATAACCATAGAGGGGTTAGCATTTCATTTTATGTAATAGGAACATTACCATTGTCATTGGCTGCATCCACATTGCCACTGTGAATGCCAAAGCATTTGCCGCTGCAACAGAGCAGCCACACAGTTGGCTAAACATGTGAATTTCTGCCCTGCTCTAGTTGCTTTTCAGGATCCCCACCTGATTCCTTTACAAGCAATCTGGACAAAAACTGCCTGCACCTTTCCCCTTATATTTCTGCAGTGAAAAGGGCTAGGGGTTTAGCAGTGCTTTAAAAAAAAGAGAACAGAAAATTTAGTGCAACTGGCAGATTGCAGCAATAGATTGTGGTAACATCGCTGACTTACAGCACTATAGCAATTTTCAGTTTTTAAAAAGGCCCTTGAAAAGCCCTCTGGTGGTACAGAAGAAAAATGGCACCAATGTGGGCGGGACCTTTAAAAATGTGCAACTTCTCGTTCATTCAACATGCAAATGTACTTTGAGTTCTTAATGGAAAAATCATAGCAAAACAGATTTGGGGAAAATAGGCGTAAAGCAAGGGAATACCTGGAGAGTGGACAGTTAGTGAATGGCATTGTGTAGTTGCTTTAAAAAGTATTTTAGTTTGAAGCCAACTTTGGCAAAACTTCTGTGTAGAAGCAGCCATGCATGGAATGCCAATTTGGTTCTGTTTAAACGTAGAAAGAGTTCTTGGTGTTGCCCTCTATGGGCTCGGCCACTTATGAACCCCTTGGTCTTGCGCGTGGACCAAAATGGATTCAAAAAAAGAAAGGGAGCATTTTGCCAGGTGGCTTGCAGAGACCAGACATTCTGAAACTGCATATGAATCATGCCCTGCTGAACCAGTATGTCGGTGGCTGCTGTTTGACACCTTGAGCTGGGAAAGTGTAAGGTTGTCCGCTCCCTAACTTGCTTAGGTTAAGCAAACACACAGAGGTGCCTCCCAGAGCCCTTTGAGAGAGTTTCGCCCATCTCTGTGGAGCGGCATTTTGCTTGTTGCCAACTTTGGGGCAAAATGACAGGCCCTCAGAAAATGAAATTTTGAGGGGCTCGGTGGACTGCAGCAGAAAGGAGAAACGGGAAAGCCTTGCTCTGCAAAGTCCATTAATTTGGGTACACCCCCGTTTCATAAGGTACAAAGGTAAAGGTTAAAAAAATGGCTCTGGGCATAAATTCGGAGGTGGGCACAGAGACTGAGACTCGGCCATAACGTTTTTGGTGTCACCCGGCAGGAATAAAGAAGAGGCAATGAGAGATCTAGAACGGAGGGGAGCTTTCATTTCCCAGGGGTTAGGACATAACCTAAACCAGTTTTATACAGAGCAGACCTGATACTGTTACTGGCAGAGAACAAAGCCGTGCTGTACCTTGATCTGATCTTGATCTTTGGTTGCGCGAGTGGATTCAGGTGACAGGGATTTTTTTTTTATTTTTTTACAGAGCCTTGAATTTCACCTCCATAGGAAAATGCCTAATTCGTCTCCGAGAGTATAGAGAGTTTTTGATGCCATCCTTCTGGGAAGAGTCATACTCAGAGCGGAGAATGTTTCCATGTAATTAAGACCAAATGGAATTTGTCATGGCTGCAGCTTTTAGGAGCCAGGCAGGAAAATGTCCTTCAAGATGGTGGCTGAGTGGTCAAAATGGAGCCTGAGAGATGTGAGCCAACACGGTGTGCAAACTAGGAACGTGCATCATTTTTTTCTGCTGTCTAATAGATGCCCACTCCAGGCACACCAGAATGAGCTCACACCTGTTGCGACATAGCTGGCCACTCTTCTGAGCTGTAATTTTCATCGGTTCTAGGGGATTGTTTAAAAACTTGCAAAAAACAGTTTGGCCAGAGACCATGAGAGGTCAGAAAAATGCAGGCAACCACAACTTGACAATACCAGCTCCACAGATCTGATAAATCATCAGCTGAATGCACTCAGTGGTTCAGTTATGTGCCTACCTTCAGAACATTATGGTTTTATACAATGGGTGACCCAGAGAACATTCTGACTTGACAGAACACGACAAGACAAACTGTATAGTTTTGCCTCCTTCCTTATCCCACCCCCCCAACACACACCTAGCAACCCCAGGGCACTTGCTTACCTTGTCCAGATATTGTAATGATTACTAGACTAATGCATGTGAAACAGTTTTAACAGATGAAAGACGCTGGCATGTATCCAGCCAGCCATGCTGGTGGCGAAGAGGGACCTGGCAAGTGGCAGCCCTATGAGTGGCTCCTCACTACTAGGCAGGCTGTTTATATACAAGGTATTTTCAAAATCAGGGTCAAGGGGCCAGGAAAGTGAAATGTAATTACATAAAACTGAAATCAAACCAAGATGCAGAGACCATTCACTAGTTTTGCTAAGTTAGTTGACACCTGTAATTGGTGGAGAGTCCCAGGTTTTGCTAAAATGGTTAATACCTACAGTAAGTAAGAAATCCCATAGAATAATAGAATCATAGAGTTGGAAGAGACCACCAGGGTCATCTAGTCCAACCCCCTGCACAATGCCAGAAATTCCAAACTATCTCCCCTCCCAAGGCCTTGTTTCACTCTGAGAAGGCAATAGTGCCAAACCTCTTTGGGTTGTGTGTGTTGTGTGCTGTCAAGTCACTTCTGACTTATGGCAACCTTATGAATTCATGACCTCCTAAATGTCCTCTCATTAACAGCCTTGTTCGGGTCTTGCAAACTGAAGACCTTGGCTTCCTTTGTAGAGTCAAACTTTCTCACGTTGGGTCTTCCTCATTTCCTGCTGCCTTCAACTTTTCCTAGCGTTATTGCCTTTTCCAGTGACTCTTGTCTTCTCATAATGAGACCAAAATACAATACCCTCAGTTTAGTCATTCTAGTTCAGTGATGGCGAACCTTTTAGAGACCGAGTGCCCAAACTGCAACCCAAAACCCACTTATTTATCGCCAAGTGCCAACACGGCAATTTAACCTGAATACAGAGGTTTTAGTTTAGAAAAAATTACTCATACATTAACATCTTTTGTTTTAAAAAGAAAAACACAATAACAGAGCTTTCAATGATACAAACAACTTTTTATGGAAAGGTAAAAGTTTGCATTTGGCATGCTTTTGAACAATCTAGTCCAGCTCCTGTATCTCACAGTGGCCCACATCTATAATCAGGAGGAAGCACATACCCATCAGGGCTAGTAACCCATGATGGACTTCTCCTCCTGGAATTAGTCCAATCCCCTCTTAAAGGCATCTAGGCTAGATGCCATCACCACATCCTGTGACAAGGAGTTCCACAGGTTAAAGCGGGTGTTCCTCTTTTATTGAGCAGAGAGAGAGTAACTGGTCCTCTGCACTCCAGCAGTGTCTTTTCTGGTGGCTGTCTGCTGGTGTTCTTTTGCTTCTTTTTACATTGTGAGCCCCTTAGGGACAGGGAGAAGTTAGAAAAGTGAAATATAAATACTGTCAATAATAGTAATACTGCGCAAGATTGCATTTACTTTTTTATTAAGCCAGCAGTATCCTAGTTGGATGGCTGCATCATGCTGTATTTCATGAACACTCACAGCTATGTGAAATTCTGCATGCACTTCTTTTCCAATAGGATTGGAGAAGCAATTCTGCGGTTTACCTTTAAGATCATATAAAAATTAGTTTTGTGTGACGTTCTCAAAAGCAAATCAAAACAACAAAGCTTTTAAGCAGCTGGCTACTTGTTCAAGAGTTTGGCAAAAGCGTAGCAAGTTACAAAAACGTCACCCGTTCCAAAAGCGATGATGCACATCAGTTCAGCATTCAATAAATGTTCCAAGAGTTACGTTTGGCATATCCCTGCCCCAGGAATCAGATGGATTGATGGTATCCGACATGCTGTCCGCGTGTCCAGACCACCACACGCACAGTTGTGTGTGTTCCTCTTTTATTTTCCAGGATCTCGGTGGAGGGGGGAGTTCAAACCTCACTGAGATTCCGGAGATGCCAACTGACCAAAGATTGATAACATCCGGCTTGCAACAGAAAACACCAAGGTGACAGGTGTAGCCTAACGGGTTGCCAATCTCCTGGACTGGTCATGGCAACCCTGGCAGATGTGTGCAGAAGCCTCTCCAGACCAAGTGGCAAGCCTGTGCCGCCATGGAAAGGACTTCTCTTCATCCCTCGAAACCAGCAGTCAAAGAGCAGCAGCCAAAGCAGTCCCTCCAGCAAACCAGAGGGCAACCATGTTCCTGTGTATCCTGCTCTAGTGAAAGCCATATTGTAGGGAATATGTCCAGGCATGTAGCCTGCACCAGCACCCCCCCCCCCTTGCAACATCGGACTAGTTCAGCAAAGCCATTCAGCAGACATTAAGATAACAATGACTCGCTCTTCAGCAACGATCTCCAGACATTAGCAGTGATCGCACCTTTTGTTTCAAGCCATTAAGCCAATCAGTGAGACTCCTGACTTCTCCTGGGATTGCAAAAGCCATTGGAATTATAATAGATTTCCAAATTCTCACTACCCCACAGCTTAATCCTTTGTCACCTTTTTGCCACCTGGGAACCTAGGAGGAGTTCTCCCCGCCCCCAGAAAAACAGTATAACTGCAATGCTCCCAGCCCATTCGCTCTCTCTCCCTTGGGCCTTCCCCTCCATACTGCCTGGCACTCTGCCAGAGTGGGTGTTCATGCTTGGACACCTAGCCCCCCCCCCCGTCCCCTTTTTATCCCCCAAAGCTGCATGGAATTCAGGACGAACAACTACTCTGAAGAGAGGTGCAGTATATTTCCTCCTCTGCCTGTCACATGGCGAAAGTTTCTTTATTCCTCTCTTTTATTCCTAGACTCTGTATGTTGTGTGATGTGTATGTGTAGTTTTGTATGTTATGTGTGAACATATAATCTGAGTAAATTCCTTTTAACCTAATTCCATTGCTTCTGCCTCTTTACTGGTCATGGTATGGACTCTGGTAGATAAAGGTTGCATCCCAGCTCAAGTTAGGCCCATTGCCGGTTATTGATTCGCTAATTCCCCCATATAACAATTCATAACCGGGCATTTTGGCTAACAGATTATTGGTGGAGAAAAGCGGGGCAACCCTGTGAGCATTTCAGCCACACAGACGTAGGAGAAAGTCCATGACCTTGTAAATTTGGCAAGGAAGCATGTGTGTGTATGTGTGTGTGGCTCTAGAGAGCACTATTTTGTGGGTTGGCTTTTCCCCCCTTCATCTCTGCCCACCACTCGTCTCAGCCGCCCGCCGGGCCACCTTCCCGGCAATGCAAGGGAGACGAGTGTGTGTCGCCCTGGGAACCGCATCTCTTTCTTGAGATTCCCCATTTTGAATGGCTATCTGGGATGGGTTACTGCAGAGTAGGTTTTGCACGTAGACATCCTGCACCTACATGTAGGCAAATATAATATCCCCTTTCTGGAAGATAGCTCGATAGGAAACCCCCCCCCCATTTTGCTAGGGTTAAAATACCTGCCCCCAGTTTCTTTTAAGCGGCCAGGAGAGCCCAGATTCTAAACACTGCAGAATCTGCCCAGTGGAAGCCTGCTTAGTAAATAAAGCAGGAGTCCATTTCAAACTGGCCAGGAGAGCCAGGAGAGCAGTTTGAATTGTCAGGGACCCTTAGCTGAAGGAGATAGGCAAGGCTACCCCTTTTTAAACTGCCAGAGAGCCTGAGTAGTAGTTGTTCTGTTTTGTGCTGGCCAGGTGCCAAGGAAATAGTCTCTAGGGCTGAGCCAAGGATATAACTCAGAACCCCTTGCAGAGACTTTGCGTAAGGGGCTAAGCAAAGGACATAGCTTATGCCCCCCCCCCAACTAAAATAGCCTTGCCCGACACAGGTAGGAATCCTGGTGGGTGGCAAGATTTTCCAGAGAGTGAGTAAAGCAAACTTCCCCAGAAACGTGAGGGGTCAGGCGACCTAGACTGCCTGCGCTCACCGCCCCAACTTCCCCAGAAACGTGAGGGGTCAGGCGACCTAGACTGCCTGCGCTCACCGCCCCAACTTCCCCAGAAACGTGAGGGGTCAGGCGACCTAGACTGCCTGCGCTCACCGCCCCAACTTCCCCAGAAACGTGAGGGGTCAGGCGACCTAGACTGCCTGCGCTCACCGTCCCAACTTCCCCAGAAACGTGAGGGGTCAGGCGACCTAGACTGCCTGCGCTCACCGTCCCAACTTCCCCAGAAACGTGAGGGGTCAGGCGACCTAGACTGCCTGCGCTCACCGCCCCAACTTCCCCAAAGACGTGAGGGGTCAGGCGACCTAGACTGCCTGCGCTCACTGACTCAGAAAGGGAAATTAAATAGCAGACGGACAGGAGAGTCCTGACTGCGGCCGAGGACAGGAGAAGCGAGTCACCTGATTCCTCCCCCCCCCCTTCTTGGAAAGTGACGGGTATAGCCGGCGAGCGAGGGCTCAGCTTTCCAGAAGGTGCATTTTTGAAATTAAGCCCCGCCAAGGGTTAGGAGGAAAGGATTAAACTGCCTGAAACTCTCTGCCTGGAGTAGAGCTCCTTAAGGGTAAAGCCAGGAGAGACTTAGGTTTTTTACGCCATTTCCGCCCGGGGAGCATTTTTAAGCCCCGTCAAGGGTTAGGAGGAAGGGACTGAACTGTTTTTGAACCATCTCCACCCGGAGTAGAGCTCCTAAAGGGTGAAGAAAGGAGAGGATTGAACTTTTCACGCCACTTCCGCCCAGGGAAGAAAGTAACTAGTAAACAAGATGTTTAAACAGCAGAGTAGCCTCCCATGTGTGGCAAGGTGGCTTGCTAAGAAGGGTGATTGTCCGTGGGAAGAAAGTAGCTTTTGCACCGAGAACCCAATTGCAACCTTGCATAATGCGATCAATGCCTTCTGCGAGAAGGACAAGCCGTCCTCTTCACAGAAAGATAAATATATAGCTTGGGGACTGTACACAGCCCTCCAAGACTGCATATCCATGTTAAACGAAACCAGGAAGGTTTTTGCCCAAGTACAACAAAAGGATGTCCTCTTGCAGAAAAAAGAAGATAAAATCCAGAGATTAGCCACTGAGAACCAAACAGTAGCTGCAGCCATGTTAGAACGCATCAAGGAAAAAGATGCTCTAATATCGCAAATTAGGGAGTTGGAGAACCAGGTAGAAGAAATTAAAAACAAGCACGCCCGTGCAGCCCAGGCCGCAAAGTACCTGGCAGAGCAAGCCAACCAAAATTTTGAGGCTGCTTCCCATGAAGCATGCCAGAAGGAGATTCACGCTCTAAAACAAAAGCTGGAGCTCCAACATTCACTGATCAGCACGGTGCACCCCCAAATACTGAACGCTCTCCCCATGCACTCGATCATCCATGAGGCAGGGACACAGGAAACTCTAGCGCACGCCCCACAAGAAGCCGCCATAGAGGGTCCCCTCCCTGTTAACCCAATCAGGTCCCCAGTGGTCCAAGTCACCACCGGAGAGGAAGAGCATGTCCAAAAGCAGGTTAAGGAAACAAGACAGTGGATCAAGGAGGAGCTGGAAACCATAGCCTCCTATGTGGGCCCCTTTAACCAAGACACAGCAGTCTCCTGGCTTGCAATAGTCTCCGCCTCATACCCCACGGCTGATGAGGCTGACTTAACAGCGTTAGCTCTACAATGCACCCCTCTCCAGGAGCAGGCACGGCTCTTCTCATTCATTGCCTTCCGCGGATTGCGCAACAAACCAGTGCTGGTCTGGATGAGGGAAGTGCTGGAATTCATTAAACCCGGAGAATCACTCCCAGCCCTCTTTTGGAAGGAGTACCAAGCCCCAGAAGAGGAACCTGAGGCATATGTAATGCGCAAACAGCTCCTGGCACGCTTAGCTAAAATTGTCATTAACAATCAACATGGGGAGCCGGACTACAATGATAAAAACTTCACAGTGGCATTAGTAGACAATTTGGACCCCGACACCAGAGTTATTGCCGGCCTGATATCTGTGGGCGACACGCCCTGGGAAGGAGTAAAACGGAAAATTTGGGAGGCTGCTAGACTTCTTAGAATAAAACAAGCCCGAAGCGCTGAGAGTGAAAAGCTCCCTCCAGAACAAATCCAGGTAGTCACCTATTCCAATGACAGCCCCCACTCTCAATTCAGCCCAGATCAGGCTCCGCAGAGTTCACAAAGGAGAGGTTGGAACCAAGTTCAGGAAAAAGAGGCAAGCCGAGGCTGGAGAGAAAGAGGCTCACGTTTTAAACACTCGCAGCCTTCTTCCTTCCATTCTCAGAAACCCTACCCCACAGGCGACTCTCGCCCAGCCAACTCCCTTCCAAACGCTTCCCCCTTACCTGCAGAGACAGGGCACAAAGCAGAATTCCCACAGCAATTCAAGTCTTCTGTGTATAAGCCCTCCTCCGCTGCAGGTCAGGATCCCCTCCGATTAATGGCATGGGGTCGCTTGCAAAGCAGAGGGGCAAACATGGAGAGCTTTTGCATGCAGCCCACAGCGGTCTTACTCCGCGCTCTTGCTGATCTAGACAGCCCCGCTCCAACTACTGACCCTAGCACTAAAGGTCTTCCCCTTAAGGGAATGGACAGAATCAAAAGACTAATTCAAACCCAGAACCAGCTAAAAACCTTAATAGAAGTGAACAAGGCTCTGAAATTGGAACTAGCCCATAGGGAAAATAGAATACAAGAATTGACAAAGTTTAACAAGGAACGAGATTTGGAGACTGAGAGTCTCCCCAAGAAGAATCAGGAATCAGAAGCTGCTCTTAAAACCAAGCAACTCCAGACTGACTTTGGCAAAATGAACCTCCAACTAGAAAGGAACAGAGTGGAAACTGACAACTTAAAATCACAACTGCAAAGTGTGCTGGAGTGTCATAGAACCACAGAAGCCAAATTAAAAACTCTAGAGAAATCCTACTTGGAAATGGAATCAAAAATGTTACAAGGTGGCAAAGCAAAAGCAGGATTTCCAGTGGCAGGGGTAGTCGTGCAAGAAATAGGACAGCCTGGCAAATCTCAGGCAGGCTCTCTGTTTCCAAATGCATTAAAGAAAACCCAGCCCAAACCAGCCATTCAGTCAGACCAGAATTCTGACTCAAGTCAGCCTCTTCCTCTTCCCAACCTTACAAGCCTAAATGGGAGAGGATGCAAAGTGGAACCTTCAAGGACCAACACAAAAACTATGCCTCAGAGCCTCCCAGGACTGAAGCAGCATATTTGGGAGAGCTATTCACCCTTAGTGCAAGAGAAAGGCTGGAAAGCACGGGTCCAGAACACACCTTTTTTCTTACTGGACCCACTCAATACATGGAAAGGACCACAGCCTTGCTGGAAGGACCCACCACAAACATGGCAAAGTCTTGCATTTGTAGTCTGTTTAACCCTTGCTTTACAGAATTCACTTGGATATACACAGGCTCCTCTGCCTGTCTTCTAAAAGGAACTCTGTATATGCACAGAGGTGCCACCTCATTAGGAATACAGTTCTTGTGTCTGGATTTTTATTGTCCTTATATAGATGTTCTGAAAAAAGTTCATACCTCATGTGTTATATTCTGCTTCTATCCTTTTATTTTGGAGTCTAACGTTTTAAATTCATTCTAACTTATTGTTGATAGTTCAAATGTTTTCAACTTTGTTTTGCAGCAAACAAATTTATAGAGCTGTTCTAAACAAGCACCCTAGTAGAACAGCTTCTTGGTTTCTCTAAGTTTGTGTTTCTTTCTTAAGTGTGTACCTTTCTTGAAAGTGTGACTGTGTTATTTTGACCTAATTGATCTAGTTTGTGTTATTGCTAGCAATCTGCAGCTATATTTCTTATAATCAGGTAACCCATGGTGATCACCTTTAGTTTAATAATTTTTCTATTTGAAGATTTTGCAGTTTTCTTGTATGTCATGATGTGCAGTTGTAATGAAACCTCCCTGGGTCAGAGAAGTCTATCTGTTACAGGAAAAGGATAGTTATGTAATGTGTTTTTCTCCTACAGGAAACAGAGTTGTGTGTGTGGTAAATATGATAAATCAATATTTAGGGTACATGCTTTTGTGAAGATCCGGCCAATCTCACAGAAACATCTGCCTTGGTTCCCCAAAAGTACAATGCGGTTTGCGCAAAATTGGCATGGGGCACCAAATGGAAATATGCAAGGGAGCACGACTCCCCAAGTGCCTGTATGTTTGCAAGTGAAACTAGTATGTGTGTGTGTGAAATTATTTCTGTTTGCACATAAGGATAAGTTAAATATAAGGTTAATTTTACTGCGCAGTAAAAGTCTCCTCTTTAGTAAATGGTAGTATATTTGTAAACCTAGATTCTGCCTTTTGTAAATATGTGAAAAGTGAATAATGAAGGGGGGTGAGCCCCACGTGCTCTGCCCCTCCCCCCAAAGCTCCTGGCCCCTCTTCATTCGGTTTTATAGCTATTATTACTGTGCTGGAGAAACATGAAGGTGAAAGTATGTTGACATGGTGTGAGGGAAGAAGGTGTTTAGCATATAATAGATAAAAGGATGGCTAATGCTTTGGGACTGCAGCCCATAAGCAGCGGCAAAAAAAAGGATTGTATTGTTATAAGGTCAGTGAAGAGTTTTGAAGTGTACATGAATAAGATGGTCTCGAGAGTGGTGACTAAAAATAAGGTGGGGCTGCAATCCTAAATGATGCAGCAGCTGAATGAGTTCATCCAACATGGTAATAATCTGTAATCTAAGCAATAGGATTCCCCCCCATTTTAATTTTTTGTTCCTCCAAAATGTTAGGGTTGTTTCCAGGAAAACAGCAACCCTGGGCTCTCTAGCCCCCTGAAGCAACCCCAAGCTCTAATTTTAGTTACACGTTTTGGCTCTTGCCTGTCATGGCAGATCCCATTAATGCAGCTCAATGTACATAGTGCACTCTGCGCATGCCCAGTGGTGCCACACAGCCTTCTGGCGCGGGGTACACCTCACGGAAACAATCCTTTCCTCCTCATGCATTCAGAGGAAAGGAGGGGGGGAGAAGATATCCAATCTACTTTTTATTTTTGAACTACTTTTATTTTTGAATTTGGAACTCTTTAAAGGAATGAAATATAATCAATTTTTTATTATAAAGTTGAGAAATCTTTGAAGTTTACACCTGATTTGAAGCCGAGTTGAAGTTTTTACTCGATTTGAAGTTGATTTGAAGCTTTTGACTTTGGACTTTTGTTTGAAGAGAAATATCAGATTTTGAGCTGGGTTCACTTTTTTTTAATTGTTGTATGATTTTGATCTTTTTTCTGTTTTTAAGTTATTTTTGAGAATTTTGAAAAGCCCTGATTTTTGTTTGTTTCAACCTGGCTCCTTCATTCCCTGGTATGCTAACAAGGCTATCTGGGATATGAAGGGCGGGTTGGAGAAGCAAACCGCCACTGGAAGGGTCTCTTCCTTCCCCTCTTGTGATCTTGTGATACACATTGCATGGTATTCATTAACAGTCTTGTATTCTGACCCATGCCAACCAACCAGGAGAACCGGGAAGAAGAGTAACGTCCCCCAACCAATTTTGTTCTGTTTACAGTGTTCAACTTTCTCTCCTTTAAGAAACTTCAATGCTTTATGCATACTACAATGTGTACTGTCTTTGATTATTAATGGCAGCCTGCATAAGGCTGCTCCCTGATCTAACTTGCTCAAACGCCACTTGTCTCTATCATATGAATACCTGCCTGCTTTGTAAGAACTTAATAAACAACCAGGTACTCCCTCCCCTTGGGAAACAAGGGGAAGAGGAACAAAAAGTCTTAATGCTCTATTTTAGCCTTGCAACTCTGCTCTCAGCAACCAATGCTAGTTATATACATGCCTGCTAGGCTTTTTTTTGCTAGATTTTTCCCTGCAGGGACCCTTCTACCAGAAGAGCTGACTGCATTCAGCTCTCTCCGCCTCAATGGTTTTGTTTGATTGTTTGCCTTGCCTTAAGGTTCAATGCGAGTGCAAAGCACCCCCCCCAAGCCATCAATGTGTCTAAGTAATATTGTTAAGTATGCAAGCCTCTGCTCCCGAGCACCCACCACTACTACTGGAACTCCCTGCTGTATGCTCCTCCTTTGTTCCTCTATGCCACCTCCAGGCAGGAGACTCCTGATCAGCAACAATCCTGCTGCAGCCAGCCTGCGGGCAAGGTGCCCCAAAGGTTGCCAAAGGAGCGAGGGTAGTCAACAATGGGCTTGCGAGAATGCACAGGGAAGGGAACAACTACAAAATCTTTCCTTGCTAACAGGGCATGATTAAAAACTGGATCTGTGCTTTAAAACCAAGTGTCTCCCCCTCCCATATAGCCAGGGTAGCAGTCAGTTTCTGTGTAACCCTCGTATCTATGCATTGCTGTAACTGGTTCAAATGGGACCCTGCGCTGACATTAATATCCAGGGCTCTCTCTTGTGCCAACCTCCTGGACAGACCTGGACATGCCCCAAAGAAAACATCCAAGATCCAGCGGCCACTGCTTTGATTGCTCTCGCCAAGGAGGGAGAGGGGTGATTTCATATGTGTATTCTTCAATGTGTACAATACAGGCTGCAAGGGACTGCCCCTTGGAGCCACTATGTTTGTTTTGCCTAGTTTAAGTCTGTGAATCTCCCATATGTTTTTATATCATTGTGTAGTAACCTTTCAAGCATAAGACCCTAGTCCCCTACAACTAGAGACATGCACTTTCTGTGTGAATTTTCTTTGAGGTTTAAGTCTTTATTTTTTCCAAATAAAATCATTTTCTTGCAAGGCATATGATCAAGAATGAAAATGAGATGTGCAGTGCCCGAGCCAATCTGCCTCGAGAAGAAGAGCCAATTCCAGCCGGTTGAAAGCAACCATTAAGATTTTGTTTAACCCTTCCCCGACTGTAGAACTTTGAGCTCTTTTGAGACTCCAGGGGGGGAGATGCTATGCTTTTCCTTTTTCCACGATGCATTCGGAAACCAGCGGGTTGTTTTTTCTTTTTCTTTTGTTAACTATCCTTTACTTCAAGTGCACAGAGTTTTTTTCTCCTGCCAGCAATCATGCCCAAGGTTTTTTTTTTCTCTCTTTGCACAATATTTAACCATGTTATTCTTTACTCATTAAGTGCCTATTCCTGTATACAAATATTTAAGTGCTGGTTTTAGTTTAATAGTTTAGAAATGTAATTTGAGTTTAGTAAGAGCATTGCTTTATTTGCTGTTTATCTGTATTGAATGTATTGAAGATTGAACCTGCTGCATTGAGTCATCCAATGTAGTTGTTTTAAATAGGCTTGCAAATTCAAGAATTCATATTCCTCTCTAAAGTGTACTGAGTTCCATAGGCAGTCCCCTTTTTAATCTGGCCTGGTTTTAGATTAGTCAAATGGTTCCCAGACCCCTTTGGCTTGCGCATCTCAGGTTTATGCATCTTCAATCAAGGTCTTCAAGCAAGTATCCAGGTCGTCTTCTCCAGTTGTGTTGACATCTCCACTAGAAGTGTCGACGTCAACAAGGGGGGGAATTGTAGCCTAACGGGTTGCCAATCTCCTGGACTGGTCATGGCAACCCTGGCAGATGTGTGCAGAAGCCTCTCCAGACCAAGTGGCAAGCCTGTGCCGCCATGGAAAGGACTTCTCTTCATCCCTCGAAACCAGCAGTCAAAGAGCAGCAGCCAAAGCAGTCCCTCCAGCAAACCAGAGGGCAACCATGTTCCTGTGTATCCTGCTCTAGTGAAAGCCATATTGTAGGGAATATGTCCAGGCATGTAGCCTGCACCAGCACCCCCCCCCCCTTGCAACATCGGACTAGTTCAGCAAAGCCATTCAGCAGACATTAAGATAACAATGACTCGCTCTTCAGCAACGATCTCCAGACATTAGCAGTGATCGCACCTTTTGTTTCAAGCCATTAAGCCAATCAGTGAGACTCCTGACTTCTCCTGGGATTGCAAAAGCCATTGGAATTATAATAGATTTCCAAATTCTCACTACCCCACAGCTTAATCCTTTGTCACCTTTTTGCCACCTGGGAACCTAGGAGGAGTTCTCCCCGCCCCCAGAAAAACAGTATAACTGCAATGCTCCCAGCCCATTCGCTCTCTCTCCCTTGGGCCTTCCCCTCCATACTGCCTGGCACTCTGCCAGAGTGGGTGTTCATGCTTGGACACCTAGCCCCCCCCCCCCGTCCCCTTTTTATCCCCCAAAGCTGCATGGAATTCAGGACGAACAACTACTCTGAAGAGAGGTGCAGTATATTTCCTCCTCTGCCTGTCACATGGCGAAAGTTTCTTTATTCCTCTCTTTTATTCCTAGACTCTGTATGTTGTGTGATGTGTATGTGTAGTTTTGTATGTTATGTGTGAACATATAATCTGAGTAAATTCCTTTTAACCTAATTCCATTGCTTCTGCCTCTTTACTGGTCATGGTATGGACTCTGGTAGATAAAGGTTGCATCCCAGCTCAAGTTAGGCCCATTGCCGGTTATTGATTCGCTAATTCCCCCATATAACAATTCATAACCGGGCATTTTGGCTAACACAGGTGCTTAGAGCAGATCACCTGAGGTTCCCTGAGGCAGGACCATTTGTTACTATGACAACAAGTGGTCCGGCGGATGGGGGAAGCAATTGCCTTTTTTAACCAATGTTAATTGAGCCGCATCCTGGAATGTCTTGCAGTTTGATTTCCCCAGCCAGGACCAAAGATTTTTCAGCAACAAGGATTTGGGGGGAAGGGTCCCATTTCCTTGACTCGCCTTACCCCAGACAGGGGAGGAAGCACTCTCATTGGGCTGCTGGGCACAGGGGCGGGTGATGTGAGAAATGCCCTCAGGCATGCGTGGAGGGGAGCAGCCCAGCCCCGCATCCCTCTGGCTTTCTAGTAAGGAACTCAGGCGAACTCTGTGCTGGGGCGACAGCGCACGTGCCCACAGAGAGGGCTCTGAGTGCCCAATCTGGCACGCATGCCATAGATTCGCCACCACAGTTCTAGTTTCTAGGAGAGTTCAGGCTTGATGTGCTCTAGAACCCACTTATTTGTCTTTTTGGCGTGGCATCCTTAAATCTCTCCTCCAACACCACATTTCAAATGAATCAATTTTCTTCCTGTCATATTTCTTCATTGTCCAACCTTTGGATCTATTAGTGCAGTCTCTTTTTTTACTGGATTTTTTTTTTCTGAATCGCCCTCTTTACTGAATCGAAGTTCAGCACTTTCAGCATTGATTTTGTTTTGTTGTGAATGAATATTGCCCCGTAATGGAAGGCAGCATTTCTAAAGGTTGTAACTGTATACTCCCTATGATCTCCCTGAATGAATGTAAGTCTAGTTTCTCTATGATGAACATTTCTGATGGTTTTAACCCACAAAACCTCTTTTTAGCTGCCACTGTCTTAGATGCCAAACTTCCCTTCCATCTACTGCAAACTGAACCCTCGGGAAATTACCGATGAGCAACAAAACAATTTCAATGTACTTTATATCTGTTGTTAATATTTCTTCTCTAAGTCAAATTGTCAATTAAAAAAAAATACATTTTATTGTTTTTATAAAGGGATACAAAAAGTAGAAAAAGGAATAAAGGGGGGGGGGAAGTCAAATATATTTCTTCTTCCGAGCATTACACAGACTAAACTATTGTCAAATCAAAATAGCATCAATCGTCTTAAATGTGTAAGCATTATTATAAGCATTCGTTAGGTAGCTTCTAAAGTAATTCTCTAAGCTCTTTGTTTTTTAATAAGTATTCATGGCACGCGAGTAATAATCATAAAAGAGTTGCCATTTTATCATAAATTCATCTGTTGAGTTCATTTTTAACAAGTAAGTTAATCTGGCCAATAGTGCGAAGTCAAATTGCCAACTGTTGTTGTTATTGTTATATTGTACTTACTTGCCTCGAGCCCTAGGGTGCTCAAAAATAAGGTGGTTATATGAACACTGTACACCAGTCAATGAGACCATCTTTCAACTCACCACAGCTACTGCCTGGGAGGCCAGGACATCTGTTGCTGTCAGTACGGTGTAGTAGGACACATTGGTAAGCATGTAGCCCACAATCACAGTGATCACAGACACAATGACAGCCAGAGGAATATTTCTACAAAAGGGGGGGGAACAGGGGAAAAAGAAAAAGATCATAATGGAACTATCTGCCTCTCCCCTTGCAATCCCCCACAGTCCCTTCAGTCATCTCTCGCAGGTGCTCATCCCCAGAATGGCTTGGTTCTACCCTGTAGAACCCACTCTACCCTGTAGAACCCACTCTCTCATGACACCTGTGCCCTGCTGGACTTGTTTAGTTTCTGCAGGGCATGTAAGGGCAAATTGTTTAGGTTGGCCTTTCTACTGTAATCCACGTGTTTGGGTTGTTTTGTTAGTCGTATGGTGCCAGCCACCTATTTTAGTACTTTAACATTTTAAATGTTAATATTTAATTTTAATATTTTATATTTGTTATCTGTTTTTATGTTGCATTTAATTCAATTATACTGTTTTAATGTTGTAAGTCACCACAAGACCCTTTGGGTGAGCGGTGACTAAAAAGTAACCCAATAAACAAACAAACAAATAAATACATATCCTTCAGCATAAGTTATGAAAAACAACTAAATGCATAATTGTTATATTCTAAGCAAAAATAATCCCAGTAAGGAAAAATTGCAAGCAGGACTATGATTACTTCCTTTTAAATGTCACTTGTAGGACACTGTGAACCATCGTGGTGCAGTGGTTAAGAGCAGTGGACTCTGATCTGGAGAACTGGGTTCGATTCCCCACTCCTCCACATGAAGCCTGCTGGGAGACCTTGGGTCAGCCACAGTTCTCTCAGAACTTGCTCAGCCCATACAGAGGCAGGCAATGGCAAATCACCTCCGAATGTCTCTTGCCTTGAAACCCCTACGGGGGTGCCATAGGTCAACTGACTAGACAGCACGCGCACACACAAGACATTGGAATTATGTACACTGTCCACAAACCTGCAAACTATTTATAATTCAGAAACTTTCCCCCTCAGCCATTTTTTTCTTCCCACAGTCAGGCCTCAACCAAGACTTCAAATGAAACTGAGCACAAAATTATTAAAAGGCTTGTTAAATGAAAACTCTGTCTTCAGTGAGTGATGGGTGATAAGGTTAGAGAAAGCAAAGAGACACCTGCAGAATTTTTCCAAGGCTGCTTTAGATAAAACATTGAACCTCCAGAGGGAGTCAAAGGTAATGCCTGGATTAGCATTGCTCTAGATGCTAGCACTGTAAAGGCAATTTAAGGTCAAATGAGACGTGACATTAGGAAATCTGTGAACAGGTAGATCTCCCACAGTGTAAACTGCAGCCATGGGGGACTCCTGATTCAGATCAGTGCCAGTGTACAAAGGGAGGGGGGGTTAACCCTCCCCCACCTGACCCTAATCCTACTAGGGTCTGTACCCGCCCCCCTGTTCAGACACAGGAAAATGGCAAGATTCAAGCCCCTGGTCCTGATCCAAACCTATGCAATTGCTATTTACACTTTTAAAAACAGGGGACTCACTTTCAGATCTCTTGGCAGCAGGCCTAGTTTTACCTTCAAATGTTGACAAAGTCAGCTTCAGTGTAAACCTTAGTTACTTTCCTGTCTGTCCCTCACAGACATATGGACACCAGCCTACCCATCGCCTTCCCCAAACGCTTTCCCCACAAATGATATAAACTGAATTATTGGACCGGCCTCATCCGAAGATTAATCAGATGGAAGTAGGCTTACCAGGTCCCCCTTTTCCTTTGGTGGGAGGTTTTTGGAATGGAGGTGAGGGTGGGGGTCACGTGTGCCCGGAAGTGCTGCATTGCAAGGGGCCTTTACCACTCAAATTGGGAGTTTGAGTGGTAACTGGCCCCTTGCGATGCGGCGCTTCAGGGTGTAAACCGGAAGTGACGTGACACCACGGGCAGGCATGCATGCGTTGCCCGCCGACCCTCAGCTGGTTGGCAGGCAGCCAGGTGGATTGGCGGGGGTTTGCCCGCCACCACCTGGCACTTGGCAACCCTAGATGGAAGCCACCTCCTTTCTTGAATGATGGAAATGAGTGAAACTTTTTTTGCTCTGAGGGGTTCATATCTGCATTTTGAAGTCACAATGTTCCTACTACGGCTAGTTTTAAGACTTCATTTCTCAGACTCACCGTTCTGGTCTCACGAGCTCTTCTCGTACAAAACTAGTCTGGAACCTGTATTGGGGGGAGGAACAAGACAAAAAAAAAGTTTGTGGTGAGATTTCAACAACGTTGATAGGCTGCAAGAGGGTTTATGAAGACATTCATTAAGTATGCATACCATCCCGAATAGGCAAACATCCCTGCATAAAATGCTAACGGTAGCTTGTCCAAAACGAGGGCTTCGTTATTGAAAGCATCCTGGAAATTTTCTGTACGGCCTAAAGAAAACCAGAAGATTAGAAAGAACAAATGGCAGGAACACAGAGTAATGGGACTTACTTCTCAGTAGACCTGCATAGGATTAGAGGGGAGACCTTCTTCAGATAAAAGCAGGATAACAACATAAGTGCCCTGCTGGATCAGATCAGTTGGATCCATCTGTTCCAGCATAACGTTTCATACATTGGCCAACTGGTTGCCCGGGAGGGCTGACCAACAGGCCATAGAGGCCGAGGCCTTTCCCTGATGCAGCATCCTAGCACAGGTATTTACTTTTCACTGCTGTGGGACTGCCGCACCTGAACTGATATTTTTATTAAGCTGTGCAGAGGAAGGCACTGGCAAACCACCTCTGTTAGTCTCTTGCCATAAAACCCCCCCAAAAGGGGTCGCCATAAGGCAGCTGCGACTTGACGGCACTTTACACACACACATGCCCTATAAGCCAAGCATTTCTTTCCCTCTCAGTCTCAGCCAGTTCAGACCTTTAAAGTTACATTTAAAGTCAGAGGGTTTTTTTTTGTTCCAATGTGCATCACCTTACACTTGCTTTCATTTGCCAAATTGTTGCCCTCTCTCCCAATTTAGAGTGATCTTGGAGTTCTTTGCAATCCACCTTGGCTTTCACCATCTGAGTATTTTAGTTTCATCCACAAACTTGGACACTATACTGCCCACACCCAACTGCAGATCATTTATGAACAAATTAAATAGCACTGGTCCCAGTACCGATCCTTGTGAGACCCCGCCTCTCACTTTCCTACATTGTGTCCATTTATACCTTCTTTTAGGTTAAAAAATATACTAGATAGACAGAGAGGCAGACATACAGACAGATTTATTAAGAGATGTGTGTGTGGGTGTGTTAAGTGCCGTCAAGTCGCTTCTAACTCATGGCGACCCTATGAATGAAAGTCCTCCAAAATGTCCTATCTTTGACAGCCTTGCTCAGATCTTGCAAATTGAAGGCTGTGGCTTCCTTTATTGAGTCAATCCATCTCTTGTTGGGTCTTCCTCTTTTCCTGCTGCTTATTAAGAGATACCTTGGGCTAAAAGCATCATGCCTGGGATGATGATAAGAGTGAGAGCAGCAAGCTTGACGATGGACAAGATGGTCTGAAGCCTGGCACTCCAGCTGACGCTCCAAGAGTTCAAGATGAGGACAATATCTGGGAGAAAAGGCAATGGATTGGTACAATGCAACCATTTACTTCAAGGGCAGTATCAAACATGTGGTGTAAAGGTTAAGAGCGGCGGACTCTAATCTGGAGAACCGGGTTTGATTCTCCACTCCTCCACATGAAGCCTGCTGGGTGACCTTGGGCCAGTCACACTTCTCTCAGAACTCTCTCAGCTCACATGGAGGCAGGTAATGGCAAACCACCTCCAAAAACTCTTATCTTGAAAACCCTACGGGGTCTCCATAAGTCAGCTGTGACTTGACGGCACTTTCTACCCCCACATCAAACACGTGGGAAAGAAGGCGACACGGTATAGCCCGATCTTGTCAGAAGCTAAGCAGGGTCAGTACTCAGGAGACTCTGCAGAGGAAGGCAATGGCAAACCACCTCTGCTTCTCACTTGCCTTGAAAGCCTCTTGAAAGCCCCTGGCATCACCATAAGTCAACTGTGACTTGACGGCACTTCACACACACACACATAAAAACATGCAGAACCAATGTGATTTCACCGTGTTTTACTTTGGCAGGGATGTACAATAAGAAAATCAGTAGGGCATAATTTCTTCTTAGGGGGTTATTACACCAATAAATTTGTGAGTCCTCGCCACCCAACCCTTTAAACCGTTTAGGGAAATCCTCACCGCACTTTCCCCCACTGACGCTTTCAACACAAGCGCTAATACGTAACATTTCCCCAACGCACCAGGGTGAGAACTTTTTTTGGGGGGGGGAGCAGGGGAGCGCCGCATCATTGTGCAGCTGTATTCTTTGTGCCAATGGCCCAACGTCCTTTTGTCCCTTTGTCCTAACATTCTTTCCTCCCAGTGATAGACTCAAATGTTCGGATTAAAAAAGAAAATATGGAGGAGATGGAAGGAAGTGAAATGGCCGCCTGGAAACACAAACTGGGACGAACTGGAGGGTGGTGGAGTCAGCGAGAAGAAACATGGGGGAAGTGGGTGTTGGCACTGGGATTTGCAGCAATGTTCTCGGTCCTTCACACTTGTGGAGAAAACATCATGGAGACGGAGCATTCAAAAGCATTGCCAGAAAAGGGTTTCCGGAAAGAACGATTTCTTGGCACTTTGAAAACGGTTCCACAACCAAATGGGAAAAATGTGCTGTGAGTGCTGAAACTGCGGGGTTTAAAAGGCCTGGAAAACGTTTGGGACACTTGGTGCGGTAAACCTCTTAGTGCACCTCGACAAAAGTGGATGTTAATGAGAGACAGGGCTTTAGTAGTGATGGCAACATGTTTGTGGGATACTTTCTCCCCCCACAGAAGGGGTGCCTGGCATCTAGTTTCCTTTTTTTTTTTTTTTACACACAAAGTAAAGACAATTCTATTTACTTGGGTTTTGAGCAGAGTTTATCATGTCTTATAGTTGACAGACCTCCATTCTGGTAGCTTAGGTTGATTTCATCCCTGCTGTTAGCTGACTGAATCTGTATGATTTATGAGCTGGGTGTTGTTTTTACAATAACTTGCAGTGGTTTTTATTGGGTCTTTTTAAAACCACTATTAATGATCATTTTATTGCTGTTTTCTGAGAGGTGGGGTGTCGGTACTGTACGGCTTTTATTGCTTCATTTGCTTTAACTAGATTGTAAATCATATCGAGAATATTGGAGAGGCAGTCAAGAAATGAACCGTTATCAAATAAATGTACTTACAGTACCCTAGGAGAGCAACCAGTTTCACAGCCAGAAGTGGAGCAGCACAGGGGGCGAAAAAGGGCTCCAGAATGTAGCGCCCAAATGCCAAAGCCACAACTGCACTGTTGGCCGGCCTGGGAAGGAGAGCATTGTGGAGAGGATTCAAGAAAATTGTAGTGGCATTTGCCAGGCAAGATGCAAACATCCAAGCTGCTGTGCAGGCAGGACCACCTAATCGTATCTCTGCCCTCTACATAACCATAGCCTTTGGGTTGCTTTTTCTACAGGTAGTAATTGTTATCAGCAACAGCATTTAATTGGCATCCTGCAAACAGTGAAATAAGAGCCAGCATGGGATGACACGCAAGAGGAGGAGGAGGATAGTTGGTTTTTATATTCCGACTTTCTCTACCACTTAGGGAAGAATCAAACTGGCTTACAATCACCTTCCCTTTCCCTCCCCACAACAGACACCCTGTGAGGTAGTTGGGGCTGAGAGAGCTCTAAGAGAGCTGTGACTAGCCCAAGGTCACCTAGTTGGCTTCATATGTAGGAGTGGGGAAACCAACCCGGGTCACCAGATTAGCATCCGCCCCATTGTATGTATAGCCCACTTGTACAGATCAGTTTCTCTAATGGGACAAACAGTAGCTCCCTTAGGTTGTTTCAAGTTATGAAAACAGTGCAATTGAAAAGCTTAAGCCCTGCTACCCCACACACACTATAGCTCTGTTCTACACTGAACTCACATGAACTGAGAATTAAGCTCTGAGCACAGAAATTTATAATGCTTTCCAATGGAGAATAGGGGCAACCCCTTCAGAGGTCCATAAAATCGGACCCCTTTCCCAAACTTTACCAAATTTTGGGTTTCATGCAAGGAGAGTCCCTTGCAGCTACCTTGAAAATTTGGTGACTCTACCTCAAAAAACGCTCCCCCCAGAACTCCTCAAAAAAAATGTCCATAAATACTATAATGGACCCAATTTTTTTCAGGAAACCCAAAAATAAAGCTGAAATACCCATTTATTGGTATCTGTAGTCAGCTTATTTCTGGTTTCCTTCCAAAAATGGGTCCAATAAAACCCTATCCGATACTATAACCCAGTCTATACCATCAGTCAAATAATGCCAGATGCCAATATAATTATATGTCTGCTGTCAATTACTGTCAAACATCAAATGTATCAATAGAGTTGCCCACTCTGCGTTGGGAAAGTCCTGGAGATTTGGGGGGGTGGGGCCTGGGAAGAGCAGCGTATAATGCCATACAGTCCACCCTCCAAAACAGCCATTTTCTCCAGGGAAACTGACTTCTGTTGTCTGAAGATCAGTTACAATACGGTGAGATCTTCTGGCCCCACCTGGAGGCTGGCAGCCCTGATATATCAAAACCGTTAACTGCATATTAAATATGGATGCCATTTTTTTTTAAAGCGGAGGGCCTTGTTATTCAGCACTCCCTTTGCAAATCAGGCTGTTGTGCCCAATGGGCACAGGTGGCACAAGTCAGAGTACAAGCAGCCCATTCACATTGTCCTGCTAGTTATGGAAATAAAGTTGCCAATATTACCAGCAATACAATACATCCGTTTGCCTTTCCCATTTTTTATATGTTGGTTCTGAACTCCATACTTCCTCTCGGTAGCACTGAAACATGTCTTATGTACACCCATGCACAGAATGCTGCACTTCATAGCTTGTTTGACTTTAAATCTATGGCAGGTTGCAGAAAGAACAGTTTACCTTATCGCGAAGTATTCAGCCCACAAGAACAGGAACCCTGGCAGAGGGCCTAGGGTCTCCAAGATGTAGATGTAATGGCCTCCAGACTTTGTGATTCGTGTGCCAAGTTCTGCATAACTCAAAGCACCTGAAAGAATTCAGATACAAAAGCAGTTCAGAAAATCATCCCAAGGTGTTTTTCCTGAATGTTATTTTGAAGGGATTGCAGCATTCTGCAATATTGCCTTGGTGACAGAGAAAAGCAGCAGTTTATTTATTTATTTATTTCATTTATACCCCACTTTCCTCCACAACGGGGACCCAGAGTGGCTTACATCATTCTCCTCTCCTCCATTTTATCCTCACAACAACCCTGTGATGTAGGTTACCCTAAGAGCATGTGAGTAGTCCGAAGGTCGCCCAGGGAGCTTCCACAGAAGGGTGAGGATTCGAACCAGGCTCTCCCGGACCCGAGCCTGACACCCTAACCACTGCATCACATTGGCTATTAGTTTAGTGAAAATCCTTGCTTGACAAAAATCCCTTCTTCCAGTTACTCTTACTGCAAATTCTACAATGTAGTGGATAGATCATCAAACTTAATGCTTTCCAATGGAGAATAGGGGCAACCCCTTCAGAGGTCCATAAAATCGGACCCCTTTCCCAAACTTTACCAAATTTTGGGTTTCATGCATCCCTGCCTGGACCTGTAGTTCTTTGGGTGACCACATGGGGCTGTTGTGAGGATTGACTCATTTAGTTACGGCATCTATATAGTCTGTCTTTCTCAACAGTTCCAGATCCGGCTGGCATGACAAGTTGGGACCAAACTAGATGGCTTTTGAGTAGGGTTGCCAGGTCCCTCTTGGCAACCGGCGGGAGGTTTTAGGGGCGGAGTCTGAGGAGGGCAGGGTTTGGGGAGGGGAGGGACTTCAATGCCATACAGTCCAATTGCCAAAGCGGCCATTTTCTCCAGGTGAACTGATCTCTTATCAGCTGGAGATCAGTCGTAATAGCAGGAGATCTCCAACTAGTACCTGGAGGATGGCAACCCTACTTTTCAGAGACCTGATCAGCAGCTCCATGCAACTGTTTTGAAGATCAGGGAAGGGTCACCAGGAAGAATGTAACAAAGAACTTGCAAGAAAAGCTACTGGGTCGCAAGAAAGCAATTGGACCCACCCGCACTTTCATTAACTTTGGATTGGGACCCAGAATAGTGCCGAGGTCTCAATCCGTTGAGGAAATTTATAGGCCTACTTATGCAAATGTATGAATCTTTGTAATGTTTTTTCCCAGTTCTATACATATATTCAAAAGGAGATAGTCAATACAAAACGTGGTGCAAGCAATATCTATAGGTGAGCGACAGTCAAACAAGAGAACATTATACAAACATATCAAAAGACAAGTCAAAGAACAATATATACAACAAATCTATGTCTAATGTTTCTCTTTGAGTCTTTTTTTTCCATTTATAAATAAAAAGTACATAGGAAACAGTAGGGAAAGGGAAAAAAATTGTACAACAATAGTATTTTGTTGTAGTTTAACAATCTCTACCCCTCTTTACAGTGCTGTCTTCCATATACATATATTTATTTTCCTAGCAGTAAGATAATTATGTTTGATCTTTTATCTGATATTCTTAATAAATTCATAAAAAGATCTCCATCTCTCATGATTCTGTTCTCGTGTATTTTCTTTGTAATGTTGTACATATTTATGTGGTAGTTTATAAGTGCATATATGTTAGCTTTGAATATAGTGATTGTGATCACATGTGACAATAGACATTCTTTGTGGTTATTTGAATTATTGTTGAGCCCAGTGCTGTTTCTGTTCCCTAACCTCCAGCTACTAGCTGGAGATCTTCTGCTATTACAACTAATCTCCAGCTGATAGAGATCAGTTCGCCTGGAGAAAATGGCCGCTTCGGCAATTGGATTCTATGGCATTGAAGCCCCTCCCCAAACCCTGCCCTCCTCAGGCTTCACCCCAAAAATCTCCAGGTTTTTCCCAACCCAAAGCTGGCAACCCTACCTATTCTTCTGCAAGCCTACCTAGAGCTTCATAGCTCCAACCCGGAGCTGCTGAATGATGCACAGTGACAACTGAAAATAAACCTGGAGGCTGTGATCAGCTCCATGATGCTTCCATATGTACAGCCATAATGGAACCATATGGCCAACCATTATCTTACTGCCTGAGCCCATGTTATTTTTAGCTTAAGCTTCCGGCCTGCTGGATACTTTGGACCTCTCATTCGAAGTATACAGCCCTTCCAGTTTTCTGTGAGGCAGGGACTCTATATGACTTTGAATGAAAAGGATTAATAAAAACAACTGGGTTCGTGGTTACACCTGTAGAACTGGAATTAATCCATCAGTGACTGGGCACTTGTGGTATACCTGTAGAACTGGGATTAAACTGTCAATTTAATTTGGCTTGGTTTTTCGGGTACTTTTCCACACAGGTTTATGGTTAAACAGCCCCCTTTCCTTCTCTCCCCTTTGTTGCCCCCATGAGGTTTCAATGCACACAAATCATGAAAAAGGAAATGTTCTGCACAGCTTAGGTAGATCCAGGACAGTTGTCATGGACTGACCGATGGAAAAAGTTTGAAGAAGGTCGGGTTGGACAAATCATGGCCCAAAAGGTAACACATCAAAGACTAAAATATAGTGCAATAATACTACTTGTCTTGTTTCTTCCCAAATGTCATAATTATTCTGAAAGAAACGGCAGATCATTGACCGGGAGGGTTAGATTTCAGTTTTACTGTAATCCATTGGAGAATCACTTCATTGTAGAGGAAGTGGAGGAAGAGGAAGAAGAAGAGTTGGGTTTTTATATGCCAACTTTCTCTACCCTTTAAGGCACTGGTTCCCAACCAGGGGTCCGTGGACCCCCAGGGGTCCGCGAGAACTAAATTAAGGTCCGCGAAACAAAGTTATAAACCCATAATAAATTAATATTTTCAATTAAAAGTTCTCTATTATAAAACTATATATATTCAAATATTATTCTAAGTTTAATGTTTAACTAACAGTTATGATTAAAGTTTATTTTCAAATTCTCAGAATTTTTATTTTGAACCTTGGGGTCCCTGCACCGAACAAAAATGTCCTAGTGGTCCCTGGTCAAAAAAAGGTTGGGAACCACTGCTTTAAGGAGAGTCAAACTGGCTTACATTCTCCTTCCTTTCCCCTCCCCACAACAGACACTTTGTGAGGTAGGTGGGGTTGAGAGAGTTCAGAGAGAACTGTGACTAGCCCAAGGTCACCCAGCTGGCTTCATGTGGAGGAGTGGGGAAACCAACCCGGTTCACCAGATTAGAGTCCACAACTCATGAGGAGGAGTGGGGAATCAAACCCGATTCTCCAGATTAGAGTCCCCGCTCTTAACCACTATACTACACTTGAAGCTGCTGATTGGGAATCCTGTGGTGAAGGTCCTTGAATTGTCTTTCCAAATTTCATCATACAGCACAGGGTTCCTTGTAGGCTACCTTCTGATAAAATCCTGATTCATAATAGTTTACACATTAACTCCCTGTGTCTGCAGAAGTTCAAGGCCAAACCAAGGTGGCTGTCATGGAAGTGGAGACAGTACAGTTACATCAGCTTTCTAATTACACATCTGAGTATTATTGTCCCTACGCCACTAATCTGAGGAAGGCTACAGCTTCAGTTTTATACACCAGAGCCTGTCCTTATATCTTTGGTACTGCATTTTATTCTAGTCAGGACAAGCAAAACAACACTTCCCTCTCACCAGAAACAGTGTGCAAGGCACCAAAAGGTCTCACAGCAGGGTTCCAGCAGTGTGACTTTGGTACCTTCATCTCTCCGTAATTTCATTAATTTGTTCATTTATTTAAAATATTAGCTGTCTTTTCTCCTACTGAGAACTGTCTAAGGGCTTTTCCGCATTCTCATTTTCTTCGCTTGTAAGTTCCTGTTTATTTGTTGGGGGGGGGGGCCTGTCCCGCACATGGTTTGCTCCTTCTAGTGGTCGATTCGATTACACCAGTTTACATCTGGCATAAAAACCTGCCGTTTAAATCTGCAGGGAGATATGCTGGACATAAACGGGTGTGACATTAAATCAGCCAAGAGCTAAAAGAAGGAGAGGGGAAAGAAACTCACCACGCACCAAACATAGAAAGGACCCCACAGCCAAACCAGACAACCAAGGAGAGGCCCACGTTGCCGGAGTTTTTCAGCACCCCTTTGGGGGAAATGAAAATGCCACTGCCAACCATGCTGCCGATGAGGAGTGAGAAAGCCCTCAGAAGGGTGATCTTTTTCCTCAGAAAGACAGCCTCCTCTTTCTTCTTAGGTTGCTCCATGGCTGGCGGGAGCTGAAGACCACTCAGATGTCAAATGTCCCTGGAGCTGAGGTGGGACTTGAGCTACCATAAAGGTTCTCCCTGGTCTCCAGTCAACCTGAATGAAAAAAAGAGAGAAATCAGAATATCTGGAATAATTAGCTTTGTAAAATTACACTCAGGGTTGAACTACATAACCTTTTCAAACACTTAGGACACTTTCACACAGCCCAAATAATGCACTTTCAATCCACTTTCAATGTACTTTGAAGGTGGATTTTACAGTGTAAACTGGCAAAATCCACTTGCAAATGATCGTTAAGGTGTACTGAAAGTGGATTGAAAGTGCATTATTTGGGCTGTGTGAAAGTGCCCTTATTCATCTCACAATGCTAGTGTGTAGTGGTAGAGTTAACCATCTATTCTCCCACCAATCTTCACCCTCAATCTGTCCCGCAAACCATTTTTAATCAGATTCTCCCCCCCCCAACCAGTCTCAGAGAGTGGAAATATTTCCTGTAGAAAGCTAGCATATCAGGGAGAAATATTCTATTATAGACTAATCCCTGATGTGCTACTTTTCGATATATGGGGAAAGGCTTTTTATGTGGGGAGAATGCAAACAAGCATACTACTTCAGCCAAGAACAACTGTGTGTATGTAAAGTGCTGTCAAGTTGCAGCCGACTTATAGCAACCCAGTAGGGTTTTCAAGTCAAGAGACTAACAGAGGTGGTTTGCCATTGCCTTCCTCTGCATTACGACCCTGCTATTCCTTGGAGGTCTCCCATCTGAGTACTAACCAAGGCTGACCCTGCTGAGCCTCTGAGATCTGACAAGATCAGGCTAGCTTGGGCTATCCCTATCAGGGCCCCAGAGCAACTACCACATGCTTTCCCCCTGAATGTGTAGCTTCTAGTCCATTGTAGGGCTATATCCACACATCATTGACTACTGCACTATCATTGTGCTATAGCAATAATTTGCAAGTGGATTATTGCATGTGGACGAGACACACTAGCTGCGAATGACTGCTATAGTAGCACAACAGCACAATATCCAAAGATGTGTGGATGCATTCTAGGTCAACCTGCTTTCCCTTGACAGCTGCAACATTCATTTGGTATCAAGATTAATCAGAGAGTTACTTCAAGCTATTTGATTATTGCACAATATCTGCATTTAAAAGGCGAAGAACATCTCATTGGATCGCTTGCTAAACACCAAGAGGTGGAAAGTGGTGTTGAACTACATCAGGTCCTTATGGGGCTCATTATATAGCCTCTTAAGTGCATTGCCAGACTACCAGTTTGTAATCTCCGTCTACAGTTTATTAAAATACAGTTTTGGTTTTTACTTAATGCAGTCACTGAGGCTGCAATTTGAAGGCGAGTAGAGGAAAAGGATCTTTCTTCTTGTGCTGTTTTCTCACACAAAATCTCCCCCGCCCCCCCCCCACACACACACACAAAGCTGCTTTTATCCCCCTGGGAAGCAGTTACACACACCCCAGGGGCTGGCCATTTTTGACAGGAAGAAGAAAACCAGTTTGTTTTTATATGCCGACTTTCTCTACCTTTCAAGGACAATCAAACCAGTTTACACTCTCCTTCCTTTCCCCTCGCCACAACAAACACCTTTTGAGGTAGGTGGGGCTGAGAG
Source organism: Euleptes europaea (assembly GCF_029931775.1). Lineage (NCBI taxonomy): Eukaryota > Metazoa > Chordata > Lepidosauria > Squamata > Sphaerodactylidae > Euleptes > Euleptes europaea. The sequence continues at coordinate 99,905,304 of NC_079314.1, forward strand.
ACTTCAGAGAGAACTGTGACTGGCCCAAGGTCACCCAGCTGGCTTCACGTGGAGGAGTGGGGAAAGCAACCTGGTTCACCAGACTCGACTCCGTCGCTCATGTGGAGCAGTGGAGAATCGAACCTGGCTCTCCAGATTAGAGCTTACCGCTTTTAACCACTACACCAGGGGTCCTCAAACTAAGGCCCGAGGGCCGGATCCGGCCCCCGGAGGGCTTTTGTCCGGCCCGGGGACCAAGGAAGCCAGTCCCCCCTTGCCCCCCTCCCCAGAGCTTTTCTGGGCTTCCTGGCTGTGTACGCACAACTGGAAGCCTCCCTCCCGCCCCAGTCGCCCCCTTCCCCCTCTCCCTCCCAGGCCCAAAACCTCCTTTCCTGGGTGCGCGAGGCGTCTTGCTGCCTCACACGTCGCCCAGTCGCCCCCTTCCTGTCCTGGCGTTCCTGTTTTGGCCACAGTTGGCAGCGTTCTCACGGCTCGGGCCTCTCTCTCCTCCTGGGGGTATCCTTGTGGCCTGGAGGTAATTGTAGGGGCCCCTTGGGGGGGGGGCTGGGCATATCTCCAGGGAGAAGAAAAAGACTTGTGGCCATTTATGCACAGGAGGTTTTGCCTTGGATTTGCCGCTCTCCAGATGCACATTTTCCCCATCCGAATTCTCAGAACTCAAAAGTAAATTTCCCCCCCACCCCCACCCCAGGGGAGAGTTTGGAGAATTCGGATGGGGAAAATCCAAGGCAAACCCTTCCATGAATAAATGGCCTTGGTTTTTACATGCCAACTTTCTCTACCACTAAAGGGAGACTCAAATTGCCTTACAATCCCCTTCCCATACCCTCCCACAACAGACGCCCTGTGAGGCAGGTGGGGCTGAGAGAGCGCTAACAGAGCTGTAACTTGCCCAAGGTCAGCCAGCTGGCTTCGTGAGTAGGGGTGGGGAAACCAACCAGGTTCACCAGATTAGCCTCCGCTTCTCACGTGGAGGAGTGGGGAATCAAACCCGGTTCTCTAGAGTCCCCGCTCCCAACCACCACTCTTAACCACTCCAGGGGGAATGACCGGGCTTGTAAGGAGGATGCTTTTCCGGAGAGCCCCCTCGCGCCGCCGCCTCCTCCCCCGAAACAGTCCGGCCCCCAACAGTGTTTGAGGGACAGTGAACTGGCCCCCTGTTTAAAAAGTTTGAGGACCCCTGCACTACACCATGCTGGCTCTCCACACAGTATGAGGAGAAAAGGCTAAGAAGCATCTCTCCCTTCCCCTGCATCAGTTTGCTTTTTCAAATTGCAAAAGCAAGCCAAATCGTTCTAAAACACAACCATGGAACTGGGGGCCAACCTAGTCATGGGGGAGAATCATGAAAGGATCCCACAGCACAGTTTTGCTGTTTTTATGAAACAGTGATAGTTCGGTTGTCAGGTCCCTCTTCACCACAGGCAGGAGGTTTTTGGGGCAGAGCCTAAGGTGTGTGGGGTTTGGGGAGGGACTTCAGTGCCATAGATTCCAATTGCTAAAGTGGCCATTTTCTCCAGGTGAACTGATCTCTATTGGCTGGGGATCAGTTGTAATAGCAGGAGATCTCCAGCCAATACCTGGAGGTTAAGAGAACCCACAGCACCAGCTCAATACTTATCCAAAAATTAAATAACTCAATACAAGTTTCATATCATAAATGTATATCAATATGCATGTAAATAACAACACCACAATAATATGAAAAATGGGCAAACAGAAAATGGTTATTTCACCACAAATAATCAAGGGTCATGAAATACACTGGATGGTAGAAAATTCACCAGGGTAAAAAATGAAAGTTGGCAATCCTAGTGATAGTTATTGTTGAGGCATGGAGAATTTCCCCTCTATGCCACCCTGTTTGTATGACAAAAACTGTTCCCCTGAGTGGCTATTAGCCTTGGCAGAGAGAGAAAAAGACAGGCAACCATATTGTGCCTCCTCTTTTCCCCTCCCAGGCCTAATAAGGGCTAAGGGAGATTTTTTTTTCCCTTGGGAAATTATGGGACTATGGTCCTGATCCATGGGGGGTGGTTTGTGATTCTGTTTGTCAAGAAATACATTGGGAGACCTGGTCTTGGATCCTCCTCATAATGTGTAGCTAACGTGCACTATAACATAAAAATATCGCTCCTCCATCTTGCCTCTGCATACAACGTGTGTCTAGAAGGAAACCTTATAGTGACCATAAGGTACATTACCAGTTAAAAACAGACCAAAAAAGGCACTGTCGCATGCACAGCAAGGAAGCTGGAGGTAGTTGTCCCAATGAGCAGAAAGGAAATGGCCAACCACCAAAGTGTGGAAGGAACCCCCTCTTAGCATACTCCCAAGAGCCGCATCAGAGCAGCCATCTCAGCACACCACAGAACGATAGCACAAAGACTATCTACATAGCCAAATACTCAGAGGAAAAGGGGAAAAAGCAAGAATGAAAGCCTAAACGAATGGGGAAACACTGGATTGTTCACAGCGTCGTACGGAGACTTTGTAATATGCATGTGAACAACCGTACCAACAAGTGGCAGCCGTCATGCCAGTTGCATAATGTGAAACAGGCACTGCAGCGATTGAGACGAAATTCTCATTCATTTGCAGATAACAGCTAGAGTTGAGTCCAGAAGCACCTTAGAGTGTAACAAGACTATCAGGGTATAAGCTTTTGAGAGTCAAAGCTTCCCTCATCAGATGCAGCTCCAAAGCTTATACCCTGAAAATCTTGTTGGTCTCTAAGTTGCTGTCTAGCTGTTCTACTGCAGATCAGCACAGCCACCCTCTGAAACTATTTGCAGATAACAACCCAAAGGGTCTCATACTGCATAAAGAGGCTCTGGAATTTCATAGAATCATAGGCCATTTATGCATCGAAGGTTTTGCCTTGGATTCACTGCTCTCTAGATGCACATATTCCCCATCCAAATTCTCTCAAAACTCAAAAATAAGCCCCCATGCAGAGCTTTGAGAATTCAGATGTGGAAAATGTGCATCTAGTGTGTGGTGAATCCAAGGCAAAACCTCCCATGCATAACAAGAGAGAGTTGGAAGGAGCCATACAGGTAGGGTTGCCAGGTCCCTCTTCAACACCAGCAGGTTTCTGGGGCAGAGCCTGAGGAGGGCATGGTTTGGAGAGGGGAGGGACTTCAATGCCATAGAACCCAATTGCCAAAGCTGCCATTTGCTCCAGGTGAAATGGCCTCTATTGGCTGGAGATCAGTTGTAATAGCAGGAGATCTCCTGCAAAAACCTGGAGGTTGGCAACCCTACATACAGGCCATCTGTATGTGTATGAGAATTCTCTCACATTAGCATAAGTCTCCAGGCAAAATTTCTACTCGCTTACTTTTAAACCTGAGCCAGTGCGGTATAGTGGTTAGAGTGTTGTACCAGGATCTGGGGGACCCAGGTTTGAACCCCCCCCTCTGCCATGAAAGCTTTCTGGATTACCTTAGGCCAGTCACATACTCTCAACCTAACCTATCTCACAGGGTTGTATGAAGATAACATGGAGAAGAGGAGAACAGCATAAACCCGTTTGGGAGAGAAAGACCAGGGAGAAAACTGGAGACAAAGGCAGGGTATAAATGATGTAAAGGAATGCAGATGAATGAATGAAACCTATAAAAGCCTTAATCCTTGGATTTAATATAGGAAAAGTTATTCTGGGAAATCCCACAATATGAAATGTGGTCCTCCCAGATGTTCATCTCTGTTCTTCCCTCCTGACATGAAAATATATTTTCTCCAGGTGTTTATTCCCCATCTGTATTTCCTTCCTTCCTTGACCCTTTTCAAGAATGTGATTTAATATATTTATAGGATTCTTCATTATCTTATGTAGGGGCTACACACCTTGTATTACTGTGCTTCATAAAATGTCCAAGTAGCAAGTGGCCACAAGTGCTATATACAATCGTTTCTATCTTTTCATTGGCTTTGTTTAACCCAATTTTTGTGTCATAAAAAAGACAGTATTTAGACAGTAATTAATTCTCATCAGGGACCACTATGAATAGAAGAATGCCAATTTGTCTATCCGTCACAGTTGAATGACTGTCACGATTAATAGGACGTATTGCTTTCTCTTACATTCATTCTGTATCTAGAACTCTGTAATGTAATAAAGTGAGCCCATTTGTCATTTTAAAAGTGTTGATTTTTCTGTTCCCTTCATTAACCTGTAAGATTGGTTATGACAGCTGTACCTGATGCATAGACTAGTCATTACTGGGCTACAATCCAGCACAGAATTAAGTACATTTAAACTCATGATATCCATTCTGTGCTGGATTGTGATATTTGCAATTTATATCGTGGGCAAAAGCTTGTAATTGCTATAGTAATAATAGAACAGAAACAATCTGTCATCTGATCAATGTATAGAATGTTCTTAGAAAAAGTATATAATGATGATGATATTGTGAGAGTAGCCAATTGATACTTTCTACTTTCTGAGCTCAGTAGCAGAGCACATGGTTTGCATGCAAAAGGCTCAGTCTCTAGTATCTCCCATTAAAAGGGCGGCAAATTCATGGAAAGATCTACACCCAAAACCTTGGGAAGTGATTGCCAATCAGATTAAAACGTATGCAGCCAGGTGGATCAATGAGACAACTTCACACACCTAGATGCTATTCTGTTGCTAAAGGAACTTACATCAGCACACGATATTTGTGCACAATCACCGAGGAATGTGTTACTGTTGACCGCTCTCCAATTGTGAATGTGGACAAGACTCCCCCCACTTCTATGGGGCTCCCAATACATTTTTATGAATGTGGTAGCTCATGTATATGTGCACTGTTGCCTTGCCCTTGAAGTGAAGAAGAATTGGTTTTACACCCTGATTTTCTCTACTGAAGAGTCTCAAACCTGCTTACAATCACCTTCCCTTCCCCTCCCTTGTGAGGTAGGTGGGGCTGAGAGAGTTCGGAGAGAATTCTGACTAGCCCAAGGTCACCCAGCTAGCTTCATGCGTAGGAGTGGGGAAACCAACCCGGTTCACCAGATTGGAGGAGTGGGGAATCAAACCCAGTTCTCCAGATTAGAGTTCACTGCTCTTAACCACTACACCACACTGGGAAAGCTTTGTGCATGCGGACTCCTAGACCAGGAGGTGACTAGTGGATCAAAGCAAAGGACAGAAAATCCTCTACACATTGGGGGGGGGGGGTTTGCCACTGACTGCTTACACCATGGTCCAATTTGGAGAACAGTGCACTGTGTATATAAACCTCTGTACGTACATATCACCTACTGAACTGGGGTTATGTTCTTTATATCATTCTCATCCAGAAATGTTTAGGAATCCATGGGCAGATGCCCTGAATTTTGAACATGTGGAATCACTCCCATTTCACTCTACTATATTGATCTTGCTTTTAGCATAGCATGTTATACTGGGTAGGTAATCTACCTTGGTTTCAAGCTGAATTCCCTTCCACAAAAAATTAAAATGCAGATATGTTAATCCTTGAGGCTGGCTTACTAATATTCCATGTGTTTAGTATAAATACAATTACAAAGCTCATTTTTGTTCACCGCTATGTTGCTTATTGGTTCATGTCTTTCTCATTCCATTACAAAATGCATGTTATGTAAATTTACAACTGTTCTCACAATTTCTGTGCATGTTCGACAATTTCTGAGCATGTTACAGAGCTGAAGAAAAGTTCCAGCCACCTTATGCTCCAGCAGCCGAGGATGTAGAGCGAAGAAGCAGAAGAAGTGTCAAAGGTAAAAGGCTAAACTAAACATGTCGCTATAGAACCATGACCAGATGTGTAGTTTAGCGTCAAAGAGAAGCTGCAGGCAAGTGGGATATGGATGAAAGCTGTGATATAGGGGAAAGGATGTTACACTCCCCTTCCCCATTTCCTTCAGTCAAAAATGCCACAGACTGCTGTAAACCCTAGTCAGGAAAAATAAATACACGAACACTAAAGGGCACCTGTCTTTTCCCCCTAACAAGAGTTAAAGCAGGCTGGTGATTTTTGATTGGGGAAACTCAGCAGGGACGAAGAGTTAACATTGTTGGAAAAATCTCTGGAGCCTAATTTGAGTGGCAGAGGATTCTTTCCTCCTCTGACATCAGCCCCTCCCTTCTGTTGACAGTTATTGTAACTAACTGATGCTGCTAACTGCCACTGATGCTGCTAACTGCCACTGACAACTGCCTGTCTCTGTCTGCCTCACACTCTCTCAAGATGTTACACTGTTTTAGTTAAGATGAGGTAAAAGTTACAGAAACCTCTTAAAGAATTTTGTTTTGTTTTGAAAGACTTTATGAACATTTATTACAACAGTTTTTCTTAAACATTTGATACGTGTGCTATTCAAAATCCCTCCACATTCATAGAATTGGCTGTTTAAGGACTTTGCTGTTAAAGAGGTGGAATATCCTGCATCTAGCAAGTGCTGGGATATTACCTCACAAGAAGGGATTGGATTAATTTCCTTCCCCCCACCCCAACAAACATACTTTCCCCAATGCCATGACCTCAACCTGTACCCCTCCACACCACCAGCTGCTATTTGCAGTGAAACTACATATCTGGGGATCTGATGACAGACTTCTAGCATTACATATTCTGTTGTTTGGTTCTAGATCAACTGAAAGCTATTGGTACAAATCCAGCCAAACCTACATTCTGTCAAGTGTTAATGATAGAAGTGAAAGAGATGAATAGAAACTTAACTCTGCTACTGAAATCAATGGCACTAAGCATTGCTAAATTTTGACCTGGTGCCCTCAAGGTACAAGTGGGCATAGAGTCCCAGTTGTGAACTTCAACTGGACAAAGAGAGACAATTAAGGCTCATTTTGCTCAGACAGTGGTGTGATGTTGAATAGTTATGGTCCTAAGTCTGACTTTCTATCACTCTCTTCTTCATTCAAATGATCATTGCCATCCATCCTGCGAGCAATTCTCTGTTTAGATCTGGAGAAAAGTTCCAGATCCAAGTAATTCCGTAAAGTTCTTTGATCTTAACTTCAATGCCATCAGCTGAAAGGTTTCACAGAGCAGACCCTCATTTGCATATCAATAGTGCCTATCTGATCGCTGGAGACAGACTTTCAATTTAGGTCTGCAGTTCATTCTGAAAGGGGTAGCCAGCCATGTCTGCCTTAAAAATACCCCAAGTCCCTAGGGGTGGCAGCTTAAAGAGTAGTGCACAAGTTCCAGAAGTGTGTTACTGGCCACCCACAGACAAAATAACTGTCTTGTGACCTCTTGAAAAAGTAAACATGAGTAATGGACTCTAATCTGGTGAACCGGGTTGGTTTCCCCACTTCTCCACATGAAGCCAGCTCGGTGACCTTAGGCTAGTCACAGCTCTCTCCGAACTCTCCAGCCCCACCTATCTCACAAGGTGTCTGTTGTGGGGAGGGGAGGGGAAGGCGCTTTAGGTAAAGGTAAAGGTCCCCTGTGCAAGCACCGGGTTATTCCTGACCCATGGGGTGACATCACATCCCGACGTTTCCTAGGCAGACTTTGTTTACAGGGTGGTTTGCCAGTGCCTTCCCCAGTCATCTTCCCTTTACCCCAGCAAGCTGGGTACTCATTTTACCGACCTCGGAAGGATGGAAGGCTGAGTCAACCTTGAGCCGGCTACCTGAAAACGACTTCCGTCGGGATCGAACTCAGGTCGTGAGCAGAGCTTTTGACTGCAGTACTGCAGCTTACCACTCTGTGCCACGGGGCTCCTGGAAGGCGCTTTGAGATTCCTTAAAGATTGAGAAAAGTGGGATAAAAAAACTAACTCTTCTTCTTCTGTATTTACTATTATTAAAAATTAAATGTTATATGTACAAAAATTACAAACCATGCACAAAAATTATATATATATACAATTAAATTATCAGAAAGAGATGTGACAAAATAATTTACCTCTGTTTCTCCCTTCTCACCTGAAATTGGTTACTTTATTAGACTTTAAAGATTCATCCTTTGGCTTTTGATCAAATGATTGGGCAAATCTGGCAGATTAAATGCAATACAAAAAAAACACCCCACCCACCCCGAAACAATGACTCAGCTGACTTTGGACCTTTGACTAGTGAACGGCATGTCCTCATCTCTGCAGTCCTTGGACAACTGGCATTTGAACAGAGTGTTCTTTCTGGGAAGCAAGCTGTCCAAGAGGCTGCTCCTTCTTTGAGCCAATAGCTGGAGCCAGGCTGGTCTACCCTAGGGATGCCAGCCTCCAGGTGGGACCTGGGGATCCCCCAGAATTACAGCTCATCTGCAGACTACAGAGATCAGTTCCCCTGGAGAAAATTGAAGCTTTGGAGGGTGGACTCTATGGCACTGTGCCCCATGGAGATCCCTGTCCTCCCCAGGCTCCATCCCCAAGTCTCCAGGAGTTTCCCAGCCTGGATCTTGCAACCTTACCCCACCCCCATCCCCTGCCAGTGGCCGGGGGGACCTGGCAAACCAGTCTACCCCCAACTCCTCCACAGACAAAGGGGTTGCAACTTCCCGATGGACCTCTGGCAGGTGGCAGAAGCCGATGATTGATTGATTGATTCCTTCCTTCCTTCTTTCCTTCCTTCCGCCTGTTCACAGCCTGTTTTCATCAGATACCCGTCATGGTCCCTATTTGCTTCACGCAGTTGACAAAGTGGGTTGTGAGGATGCACGAAAGATTATGCCGCAGTAAACATAGGGTTGCCAACCTCCAAGTGAGGCCTGGAGATCTTCTGGAATTACAACTGATCTCCAGACTCCAGAGACCAATTTCCCCTGGAGATAATGGCTGCTTTGGAAGGCAGACTCTATGGTATAATAACCCACAAAGGTCTCTCCATTACCCCAACCCCATCCTACCCAGGTTCCTCCCCAAAATCTCCAGGAATTTCTCAACCCAAAGTTGGCAACCTAGCCTATGTAAGGTGTCAATGGAATCTTTGTTTTGCTTCCTTCTTATGTTTCTATTCTACATCAAACCTGATACCACGCAAAAGGAGCAAACTGTTCGTTTGCTAACACTGTGTCTTCCCTTTTGCTATAAACAGCAAAGTAGACTCCTTTGAAATATGGTGCTGGAGGAGAGTGTTATGGATACCATGGACTGCCAAAAATCCCCCCACAAATTAGTGTGTTATAGATCAAATCAAGCCTGAACTGACCCTAGAAGCTAAAATGACTAAACTGAAGCTATCATATTATGGCCACATTATGAGAAGACAAGAGTCCCTGGAAAAGACAGTCATGCCAATATCAAAACCTTTATGGGCATAAAATAAATATATACATATTTAGGTAAAAAGAAGGTTTTAAAACTAAAGTGGAACTCTTAATTAAAATCATAAACGTGGATTAGAGTAATTTAAAATAAGTCCCAGGAAGCTGGCAACCCCTGCAGTAACATGAGAATGACTATCGCTTAAGAGAAATCTGACTAGCTCCTTGTCAGTGCCACCGGGGCTGTCTTTCAAGAGGGGTTCAATGATCTGTTCGCAAAAGGGTGAGCCATGCTCACAGTGTAGCAAAACATGGGCCACTGTTTCGACTTGGCCATGAGCACAAGAACATAGCCTTTTCGCATGGGGGAGATCTTAGCATATCTGCCTCTGGTCCAGGCCGTGGGAAGGATATTTAAGCAGGCCTGCATAAAAAGGCGTCTGAGGGAGGGGGAGGTCAAAGTGTAGAAGTAACCAGGTAGAGAGCTCGGGGTCATGGAGATACCATAGAGTAGAGGCGAGCAAGAGCTTATGGCACTAGCAAGAAGAGATTGTTTCCCGATGTCTGTGATCCTTCGTTTTAGGATTCTAAAGGCTTGCGCCTCGGTTAAGGGAAGTAACGCCTCAAGACAGTCATGCTAGGAAAAGTTGAAGGCAGCAGGAAAAGAGGAAGACCCAACAAGAGATGGATTGACTCAATAAAGGAAGCCACAGCCCTCAGTTTGAAAGATCTGAGCAAGGCAGTCAAAGATAGGACATTTTGGAGGACTTTGATTCATAGGGCCGCCATGAGTTGGAAGCGACTTGACGGCACTTCACACACACACACACACACACAAACAGCAAGCGACGGCAGAATTTTGACAAACGTAGCAATAGCTCATAAATAGGGGGAAACTTACCCCAAAGTTAAAGGTATTCCATGGTTTGAAACAGAGTTGTTAGCCCCACAGAATGCTGCAGCCAAAAGTCTTCTCATTCGGTCAATATCTGTTGGCGAGAATGGGAGGAGGGGGAGACCAAACGTCACAAAGCTCTTCTTCAAACAAAGTGAGGAAGCTAAAGAAAAATCTGGACTTCTCTAAAGAAAAAAAGCAAGGAAGGAATGCAAGAACTTTAGTTGGGGCAGATTAGCAGGATTACAGAGCGGTTTATAAGAAACCACAAGCACTCGAGCAGTAATCTCTCTATAGCAAAGGTTTTCAAAGGTGTTCCCTGCAACTGGGGTTCCTCAGAAACTCACCAAGGATCCTAAATAAGATTCTTCAGGCATTCCTAAAATGCAAGCAGTGCCCTCTAAGGAAAGGTTCTACGGCAGGGATGGGGAACCTCAGGCCCGGGGGCCGTATGCGGCCCCCAAGGACATTTTTGTGGCCCTCAGAAGCTGCGGGGCCCTGCCGCGGAGGCGTGGCACAGGGCGGCCCTCCCTGAGGGTGTTCCTGGGGCCACGCCTTGCAGGGGCACTGCGGCACCCTTTGGACCCCCCCTTGCTGACTGACAGCTGTTAGTTGGCGAGAGGGGGGGAGGGACGCTTCCCCCAAGGCTGCCCCCTATAGCCGCAGCGTGCAGGAACGCTGGGGCACACTGTAAGCCCCTCTCGCTGCCTGTTGGCTGTTGAGCAGCGAGAGGGAGGGGGGAAGAGGCCCGCGGCTCCCGGCGGCAGAGCATGTGCGCAGGAGCCGATGGGGCTTCGGGGGGCTTTTTGTGGACTCGGGGGGGGAGGGCATGGAGCCTGGGGCCAGGTCGCGTGGCGCCGGCAGGTGTGTATGGGGGAAGGCTTTTCTCTCTCCCTCTCTTTCTGTCTCTTTCTTTGTCTGTCTCCCTCCGTCCTTTTCTTTCTCCCCCTCTTTCCATTTCTTTCTCCCTCTCTCCCTTTTCCTCTTTCTCTGTTTTCCTTCCTTCCTCCCTTGCCGATCGACTGCGGGCTGCGCCTCCCTGGCGCCTCGTTTGCTCGGGCCCACCGCTGGCTGCCCTCCCGCCTGGGAGGGGGGAGGAGCGTGGGAGCGGGGGCGCCCTCTAGGCCTTCTCTGCATGGCCTCCCCTGGGGTTGCCAACCTCCAGGTGGTGGCCGGAGACCTGGCAACCCTAGTCTCTCTCCCCCCACCAGGAGAGCTACATCTGGAATGGCCCCCGAATGATGTTATAAATGTGCAAATGGCCCTTGGCAGGAAAAAGGTTCCCCACTCCTGTTCTACGGCTTCTGAGTTGAAAGTTACCTGGGGATTCCAACACGTGCAAGGGAGCCCCTTCTTATCTCCATCCCCATGGTCCACAGACAATGGATTACATTACACTAAGCAAGCCAGCGGAGTTCCAGCTTCCACAGAGATCCCTATCAGTGGAACACCCTGGTCTCACTTAAATCCTGGTCAGTCATCCAAGCTTTCAGAGTAAGGGCCACTGCTTTTCTGAAAAGCTGATGAAACCGAGCCTCTTTTAAAAGAAACGGTCTTCACCTGAACTCAACGGGAGAATGTCTAGCACTTGGTAGTTCTAAGGGTGGTATTGGAAAAGGTTCTTGATGCATCCGGTGTCGTTTCCCCAGCTGAAAATGATCTTTGTTTTCCTTCCAGTCCATATTATTTACCCATATTCAAAGGGGAAGGAGGGGGGACAGCCTGATAAGGGTTGGGGCTAGTATTGCCAAACTCCCAGAATTACAAAAGGAGATATTTTGTCTCATGATCCCTCAAGTGTTTTTTTAGCTGTGCAGAAGAAAACAAAAATAAGCCTAAACATCCCCTACAGTGTCCTGATATTTTATCAAGTAACAGCATTCCTCGGAATTCAGGCTTCTTTAACCAATTCAGCTCCAATAAACACCACTGCCGAATGTCTCCATTCAACATGGGAACATTTGGCAGTGGTATTCATGCTTACAGGGCTTTTAAAAGGGGTTAGACAAACCATTGGCAGGTAACAAGCAAATGGGGCCCAGGCAAGTCTGGGGCCCCTCTCTTCTCATGGGCTTCCTGAAAGCAGCTAAATGGCCAACACTGAACACATGAACATGTGAAGCTGCCTTATACTGAATCAGACCCTGGGTCCATCAAAGTCAGTATTGTCTACTCAGACCGCAGCTGCTCTCCAGGGTCTCAGGCAGAGGTCTTTCACATCACCTCCTTGCCTAGTCCCTTTAACTGGAGATGCCGGGAATTGAACCTGGGACCTTCTGCATGCCAAGCAGATGCTCTACCACTGAGCCACAGCCCGTCCCCTTTTGCCTTCCTCTGAACAGCAATCCTGGTATTCCTTGGTGGTCCCCCATCCAAATACTAACCAGGACCAACCCTGCTTAGCTTCTGAGATCTTATAAGATCAGGCTAACCTGTGCCATCCAGGTCAGATGAGAACACTGAGAAGAGGATGGACCAAATGGACCCCTTGCCTTGTCCAACTGGGCTCTTCTTGGGTTTTTCACATAAGACTATTTCCCACTGGTTCTTGTAGGTTATCCGGGCTGTGTAACCGTGGTCTTGGAATTTTCTTTCCTGACGTTTCGCCAGCAACTGTGGCCGGCATCTTCAGAGGAGTAACACTGAAGGACAGTGTCCTCTGAAGATGCCGGCCACAGTTGCTGGCGAAACGTCAGGAAAGAAAATTCCAAGACCACGGTTACACAGCCCGGATAACCTACAAGAACCAATGAACTCTGACCGTGAAAGCCTTCGACACTATTTCCCACGTTCCTCTTAATAAACACAGAGCACATGGGTATTTAGTAAGATCTGTGAAGCGGCCACATGGCTCTTGGAGGTCTGAAGAAGCAGGAGCTTTTCTCAGCCCTGCCACTTGAGATCCTTTAAGCAGGAAGTGCCAGGAACTGAACTGGAGGCCCAATGAGTGGAAAGCATGCAGTCCACTGCTAAGCAATGACCTAACAGAGGCTTAATGGGATGTTATTTACCAGGTGGTGGTATGTGCTTCTATGCCAGGAAAAGTGTCAGCTGCCCATTTCCCTACTCGATTCCAGGCACAAGATGGGAGGGAAGGCAGCATGGTAGCCTGATCTCATCAGATTTCTGAAGCAAAGCAGGGTCAGTTCTTGGAAGGGAGACCTCCAAGGGAAACTCTGCGGAGGAAGGCAATGGCAAACCACCTCTGCCTCTCACTTGCCTTGAAAGGACCCTTTCTGATGTCGTCAGAAGTGGACTTCAACTTGATGGCCCTCTACACATACAAAGACACAGGACACTTTTCTCCAGGCATTTTAAAGATAAAATGGAGGAGAGGAGAACTATGCAAGCTGCATGGACTTCCATTGGGGAGAAAGGCAGGGTATAAATTAAGTAAATCAAACAAAAATATACAGGAATGCTACTACATGCTGGGGAAACTCTGCAGTGGTCTTCCTCTTAGGCTGTTTTCAGGCCTGACTTTCACATTTCCCACTTTTGTAAAGCAAATCAAAAACTTGCATCAACTAACACACACACACGGGTTCAAAATCACTCTTTCTAGCTTACTGGCCTGCATTATCAAAACTTAAGGCTACAGTATCCCAAGTCAAAAAAGCATCCATGTATTCTCAACAACAAGTCCCACTGAGTACAGTGACGTTTACTTCCACGAAAAGAGGGCATGCAATCAGACCCTTAGCGTTACCTGTACGAATGCAGTCTGACAAGCTACTTACCTCGCAAAAGCTGCCAGCTAACTTGAAACAACCACCCTGCCTTGTGTCTTTAACTCCAGCCTGATCTTTTCAGAGCAGATAATCACACCTGTAAAGGACTCAATCGTGCTGAAAAGCTTCAACTGCCTGATTCCATACATTAAGACTGACCATACTAGACATTTTTCTCCAGGCCTGTAAGTAACTGTTTCAGATACAAAGCAATACAAGATGCCACCGAGCTAGAACCTTGTCAGTTAAAAAACAAAGGTGGTAGGTCAAATCTGGGCATTTCTCCAACTTTCTTCTAAATCCTAGCTCAGTGGCTTCCGGTATTGTGTTGTACCTATAATAGTTAGGGTTGCCAGGTCCCTCTTTGCCACCAGTGAGTGGTTTTTGGGGAGAAGCCTGAGGAGGCCAGCCTTTGGGGAGGGGAGGGACTTTGCCATAGACTTCAATTGCCAAAGCAGCCATTTTCTCCAGGTGAATTGATCTCTATCAGCTGGAGATCAGTTGTAATAGCAGGAGATCTCCAGCTAGTACCTGGAGGTTGGCAACCCTGATAATAGAGTTTCCAACAGACCTGGAGAAACAGGTCTAGTATGGACAGTCCTGATGGATGGAAATAGGAAGTTGAAGCTTTTCATGGCATGAAAGTAATTCCCATCACCTGGTAAATAACATCCCATTAAACCTCTATAAAGAGGGTTTTTTTCACCTCCAGGTAGCAGACAACCCTAATCTCTTTAAGAATCTCCAAGACTTTGCAAGACACTCACCTCTCATCACAGACCCAGCTGCAAGGTAATACTTGTGCTATCGTTAATCTCCCGTTTAGAGGCATTCACTCAGCACGGGACCTTAACTTCTCATTTAAAACAAAACTCCTCCTCAGGACAGATCTCTACTGGGTGCCTCACTGCTGCCGACCTCCTAGCCGCTCAGCTGTTATCCATTTATTACAAAATAAGCCAAAAAGTACACGTTGGGGCTGAGAAAGCACGTTTTCTTTTTTAACCCTCTGCAATGTTATTTACTAATATTTTAAACCCTTCCCAGATTGTTATTTGAAGCTCAACTATGTGCAACTCGTTGCATGATCTCTGCACAGATGTTATATCAGGAGATCTTAAATGGGCAAACGCAGAACTGATGCCTTTCTCCTCTACAGACAGGATTTCCAACAGGCCTGGAGAAAAATGTCCTGCCTCTTCAGCAGAGGCTGGATGCATGGGAATGGGCAGCTGACCTTCTTCATGGCATGGATGTAAATGTCATCACCTGGTAAAATCCCATCCCCTTAAGCTTCCATTAAAGGGACAGGACATTTTTCTCCAGGCAGTTGGCCATCCCATTTACAAATACTTTGATTTAGATTGCGTAAAAGCTCAACATTCACTCTTTTTTTGTCTATAACAACTCTGAAAGTTCCACTCCATCTAATACATATGAAATATATCACCCCAAGTTAGGGTTGCCCACCTCCAGGTGGTGGCTGGAGATCTCCTGCTGTTACAACTGATCTCCAGCCGATAGAGACCAGTTCACCTGGAGAAAATGGCTGCTTTGGCAACTGGACTCTATGGCATTGAAGTCCCTCCCCAAACCCCTCCCCACTTGGGCTCCACCCCAAAAATATCCCGCCGGTGGTGAAGAGGGACCCAGCAACCCTACCCCAAGAGGTGGTGATGGAGGCCCCTGATTTTGATAGCTTTGAAAATTGACTGGGCAAATGGTGGTTGCTTGCCATGACAACATGCCAAGCAGTTTCTGTATTCAGAGGCAAACAGCCAGGTGCCAAGAGCCAGCATCAGGGGGTGGCTATTTCCATTCTGCTCAGTGTTTCTGAGGGCACCTAACTAGCTACTGTGGAAGACAAGAACCTTCTCTTCATAGGGTTGTCCCACCTCCTCTTTTTCACTACAGCAAAAGCTGCTCCTGAAAGTTGGAAGACCTTCCCAAATGGAGTGGGATGTGGCTGTGGGGGGAGGCTGTAACTTGATGTGGGAATCAGCAGAAATGGGAGACCTTCCTATTGCATGAGCAGTACTCCCTTCTGACTGTTTGGACCCCAGCTAAAGTGCTGGACTTCACGGACAGGGTTGCCAGGTCTGGGTTGGGAAATACCTGGAGATTTTGGGGGTTGAGCCTGAGGAGGGCGGGGTTTGGAGAGGGGAGGGACTTCAATGCCATAGGGTCCAATTGCCAAAGCGGCCATTTTCTCCAGTTGTAATAGCGAGAGATCTCCAGCTACCACCTGGAAGTTGGCAGCCCTATTCACGGAGTCTTTATCTGTTCTCATACAGGCCATTCCAAACTCTGGGAAGTACATTAGTTAGAGCAGTGGTCGTCAACCTTTCCAGACCCAGAATTTAACTTTAACCACTAGGCAGCACCACGGGACCCACTACGCTGTGACATCGCAGTCACATGAAAGGAAGAGAGGGAGCCAGATGGTCTATGGCTTTGCCAGGGCAGTGGGCAGCAGGCCAAGAAAGTCAGGGACAGGAAAACAAGCTGTGTACCAGGACAGTACAGAATACCATACATTAGAGCCAGGGAGGAATCCTCTAATTTGTGGAGTGACCTTCCCTTATCATTCTGCTGTTCCTTTTAGCTTGCATGCAAAATTAGGCAAGCAGTAGCAGCTACAGGTCCTTCAAAACAACAGCAAAATATGATTATAGGGATTAACAACCCTATAAGGTGGGTTTCATGGCTTAAAGGCCACTTAGAGAGACAGAGAATTGACCACAACCAGTCAGCCTCATTGCCAAGTAGGAATTTGAACCTGGTTCTCCCTGTTACACTATTAATTGTGTTCATATCTTATTATTCAGAGGAAAAGAAACCCAAAACCCCACAGAAAAAAAAAGATAGGGAAATTGACTTACCTGATTCCAGGTCACCAGCAAAGCATCAAATTAAAACATCCTACAATATCCTTCGATTTCCCCCCCAAGCTTATTTTTAAAAACTAATTAAATTCTTTAATGCCATCATCTCTGATGCAAAGAGATTTTCCCCGTCCTGCAAGAGAAGTTCCTCTCTTCTGAGCACGGCATAAATGTTAACTAACTAACTAACAAAGCTTTGTGAAGGAGGGATAAATACGATTTTCTTGTTTGACAGATAGATGATGAAACGGAGGCAAAGAGCAACAAATTACTTAGCAAGAAGCAACGGGGAGGGGGGTGTATACTAAATAATGCCAAGAACGTGGGCTTAGAATATTTCCCTTCTAACTGTAGCTTTTAAAAAAAGTTGCCCATAAATTGTTGGATCATCTTGCTTTCGTGCTTAGAGGTGTTTAAAAAAAATTAAATTTAGCTAACATCTTAGATATTTTGTAAGGAAAAGTCGAATATTTTCAAGGAAAATTTCCTGAAAAACACGTCAAGAAATATTAAATAAAACCAAGAGGGTGTACTAGAGCCGCTGCATCAAGATAGAAGGGATATTGGGGGTCATCTAGTCTAACCCCATTGCACTGTTCTGCTGTTCCTCTAGAACTGCCCTATCGTGGTTATAAGAGTCAGTTCATTAGCCTCTGACCTAAATTAACTGAATTATAAATAGAACTCAGAATAAGATAAACTTGACCTCCAGTTGCTGGCAGCTTCTAAAGGTGAATTTTCCAGTGTGCCAGGATCGATGCTAGAGTGATATGGAAAAGGAAATTATCTATCTGATAGGGTTGTAGTGGTTAAGAGCAGTGGTTTGGAGCTGTGGACTCTAATCTGGAGGACCGGGTTTGATTCCCCACTCCTCCACATGAATGGCGGGAGCTAATCTGGTGAACCAGGCAGGTTTCCCCACTCCTCCACATGAAGCCTGCTGGGTGAACTTGGCTAGTCACAGCTCTCTTAGAGCTCTCTCAGCCTCGCCTGCCTCACAGGGTTGTGGGGAGGGGAAGGGAAGGTGATTGTAAGCCGGTTTGATTCTTCCTTAAGTGGTGGAGAAAGTCGGCATATAAAAACCAACTCTTCTTCTTCTTCACACAGCCAAGCTAGGTCAGAGTTCAATGTCAGGCAGAATAAGACTCAGACCAGGAGCCTGAGGGGTGAGATATCATCTCCATCACTAGTCCACCACCTGGCTACAAGGTGGGGCAGAGAGGTGGTAGCCTTTTATGCATGGCTGTTTCCCTCACGGTCACCCCTGCCGATGACTTTGGGTCTTTGTTTAAATTATGTGGCTGGAGTCTTTACAAAGTCCTCATGTCTTCGACATATTGGGTCAACGGACATGGTCTGGGAGTCCCATGCTCAGAACTTAATTCCCAGGTTCCAGGGGCCTAATTTGGACAACGACCATGACATGTGAGAGACGGAGCTTGAGTCTTCTGCCTCACTCTGTTTTCTCAAACTGAACTGGCCCCAGAGATACACTATTTCCCCAGTGGGGAAACAAGTTCTTTATACCCATCAGTATATATATAGGTTTTCCCACTGGGCAAACAGTGGTTCCCTGGATCCATTATAGGTCAGGGAAAAGGTGCTGTAAGGGACACTTATATTCTAAACACCAAAATCTCAGCACAAATCTGATTGAAGAGACCATGGCAGCCACGTGGGGGGGGGGTAGGGTTGCCAGGTCCCTCTTCATCATTGGCGGGAGGTTTTGGGGGCAGAGCCTGAGGAGGGCGGGGTGTGGGGAAGGGAGGGACTTCAATGCCATAGAATCCAATGGCCAAAACAGCCATTTTCTCCAGATATCTCTATTGGCTGGAGATCAGTAGTAATAGTATGGAAATCTCCAGCTATTACCTGGAAGCTGGCAACCCTAGTGGGGGGACATGATGACTTTGTAATGTGTGAACTGGATGTTCAGTCACAGAATTTCAGCATCACATGGAATTTGGTTCTAAGTATTTAAAAAGAGGGAAGAAATACACGGTGTAGGTAGTTGAAGTCGATGATTGCAGTTTCCTTTGGAGTGGTAGGGAACTGAGACACATTTTTAAATGTTGCCAACTAGATCTCTGGAAGAGGTTCAGCTCCTTTACTGAAAAGCAAACAAAGTCCCAGCCCTCCAGGACATGAGCTGAGAGAAAATCAACACATCTTTCTGAGTTTCTGTGTTCAAATGAAAAAAGGTCTTTTCAGTTCAACTTTGTTTAAAGAATGAAAGCATTGGCCATCTCATCCTGGAAAATGCTTCCCCAGAAACCCAGCGTGGAGTCAGAAGGTCATTGCATATTTAGAGTTCCCTGTCCTAAGTCCACAAAGAGAGGTTCATATAAGATCTGAAAAACAGGAACGTTTTAGTAAACATTAAAAACATAGCTTACCGTTGCCAACTCCCGGTTGGGAAATTCCTGGTGATTTTTGGGGTGGGGACTGGGGAGGGTGGGGTGTGGAGGGACCAGCAGGGTATGATACCATAGAGTTTGCTCTCTGAAATTCCCCCCAGGGGAATTGATCTCTGTAGTCTGGAGATCAGTTGTAATTCCAGGGGACTTCCAAGCCCCACCTGGAAACTGGCAATCCTAACATAGCTTCAAACGGAATATGCCTTCGTCACCCTATGCCTTTGAAAAGGTTCACTTCATATTTAACTTCTGGTGAACAGCCATTTCTTTTCTGATTGCACGAGAGACCTCAAGGCAACGTGACAACACCTGCCAACTACAGTTGCCAACCTTCAGGTAGGGTCTGGAGATCTCCCAGAATCACAACTGGTCTCCAGGTGACACAGGTCAGTTGTCCTGGAGAAAATGGCAGCTTAAAAGGGTGGACTCTATGGCATTACATGCTGCTGAGGTCCTTCCCCTCTACAACCCCCACACTCTCCAGGCTCTTCCCTCGAATTCCCAGGAATTTTCCACCCTGGAGTTGGCAACCCTATCTCCAGCTCTCCCTGTTCACCTGAGATGGTCCTAATTATCTGATCCAAGCCCTGCATTCATCGCTGTCCTTATCTCAACCTTATTTTTGCCTTTGGGAAGCCTTATTAACATTTTGCTATGAAAACTAGTTAAAATGTTCATCTCCTTCTCTAGGGTCTCTATGAGTTAAGTAGGTGGGTGAGAGAATGCACCATGCTTCAAATGCACATGCATGCAAACACTTGAACATGAAGGTGCCATAAATATATTTGATATATATTATTTATTTTGCTTGTCCTTCAAAGAACTTAGGGCAGTGTACATGGTTCCCCTCCACCACCACTCCCAATTTTGTCCATACATCAGTCCTACGAGGGAGATTAGATTTAGAGAAGGTGGGGTGTCTAAAGTCACCCCATGAATTTCATGGCAAGTGGAGATTCAGACTCAAGACTCCCAGGTCTTAGTCCAGCTGGTGCTCTAACCATTACAGCCTTACATGTTGCTGAGGCTCACTTTGAACTTTTCATAATGGATTGCAGGACAATTACATTGCCTTGATGTATTTTTATCCTAAATAACAAAGACTTGTCTTGGCTTTTAAACCCATGCAGGACAACTGAAAAGTAATCAGACAGCAATGTGTAATGTAGTGGGGGTAGGTTTGACAGCCAGTGGCTAGAGACTAGCAGGAGTCCAGGGGGAAGGGGATATGAGGTGTCATCAGGCAACAGTATGTCACTTTGGAGAAAAAACTGGAAGTAACATCATGCTTCTCTAGGAATTGCCAGAGGAAGGGGAGGTTTAACTCTTCCCTCCCCAAGCTGTTTCTCCACTCAGAAAGGTCTGCCTACTACCTGTAACCCAGGTTGCTTTACACTCCCAACAGGGAAAAAAGACAAGCATAATAATAGAGGCACCTGTCTTTTGCCACACACACACACACACACACACACACGAACCTTAATTGGCATAATAACCATACTGGCAGATGCATTTATACAGGTGCTTTAAAAGAAAAAAATGTGTTCCATCATAAAATGACAATCAGTTAAAATCAGTACATAACTAACATTAAAAAGGATCTCCATCTCGTATTTCAAGCTAATAAAACCCATTAATGTGTGTGTGTGTGTGTGTGTGTGTGTGTGTGTGTGTGTGTGTGTAAAGTGCCGTCAAGTCGCAACCGAGTTATGGTGACCCCTTTTGGGGTTTTCATGGCAAGAGACTAACAGAGGTGGTTTGCCGGTGCCTTCCTCTGCACAGCAACCCTGGTATTCCTTGGTGGTCTCCCATCCAAATACTAACCAGGGCTGACCCTGCTTAACTTCTGAGGAGATCAGGCTAGCCTGGGACATCCAGGTCAGGGCAAAACCCATTAATATGGACCCATAAATAACAAATACACTATTACATCTCTGTCTTTTGCCATACTGGACTAAACTGTCCAAGGGGGCCCTTTCTGATCAAGAAAATGTGGTACAGGGAAAAAGGAAACCCCCCTTTCCCTACAAATACGGCGCTGATCCAAATTAGGCTCCTGCACCTCTTTTTTCAGGCCAGATTACACATTTGAAGTTCCAGTCCTGGAATTGAAACATCACATGGACTTTGACACATAGATACTAGTTCCCAGAAGCTACACCACAACTAAACCTCACTGAAGCAGGTGAAAAGGCAACTTTGGATTAATGATGGGTAAAATTCTCTCCCATGTCCAGCGTGACTTGCTAGAAAGCTGATATCTTTTATGAAGTAGCTTTCAATTATCCCAAATTTCACTCTTCAGTGTAAAACTGTCAGATTATTATACTTATTTATGTGCCCTTCCTGACCTGGATAGCCCAGGCTAGCCTGATCTCATCAGATCTCAGAAGGTAAGTGGGATCGGCCCTGGCTAATATTTAGATGAGAAACCTTCAAGGAATATCAGGGTCTCTACACAAAGGCAGGCATGGCAAACCACCTCCGAAAGTCTCTTGCCTTGAAAACCGTATAAGTCTGCTATAAGTTGGCTGCACAACAAATAGTGTTCTACCAGATCCTTTTGCTTGGCACTGAGGGCCCGTTCTCCACCTAAGAGACCAAGGTGAACCCCTGCTCTGCTATGGTGCTGGCAATAGGGTTGTCAACCTCCAGGTAAGCCTGGTGTTCTCCTGAAATTACAACAGATCTCCAGACTACACAGATAAGTTTTCCTGGAGAAAATGGATACTTCGGAGGGTGGACTATATGGCATCACATCCTCGCTGAGCTCCCTCCCCTGCCCAGACTCTTTCCTCCCCAAGCACTGCCTCCAAATCTCCAGGAATTTCTGGACCCAGAGTTCACAACCCTATGTAACAGTACCTCTGGGATTTAACTTGTTCCCCATCTATCTGGTTACATACACCTTCTCCCTTCTTCTTGAGAGCCAGTGTGTGGCGTAGTGGTTGAGAGCGGTGGACTCTAATCTGGAGAGCCGGGTTTGATTCCCCACTCCTCCACAAGAGCGGCAGAATCTGTTGAACCGGATTGGTTTCCCCACTCCTACACATGAAGCCTGCTGGGTGACCTTGGGCTAGTCACAGTTCTCTCTGAACTCTTCTCGGCCCCACCTGCCTCACAAGATGTTTGTTGTGGAGAGGGGAAAGGAAGATGATTGTAAGCTGGTTTGAGAATCCTTGAGGTAGAGAAAACCAGGATATAAAAACCAACTCCTCTTCTTCTTCTTCGTGTTTGCTGGTACATGTCCTTTCACTGGGAGATGTTGTGGGTATTTTGGCTCTCAGGTCCCAAAGGTTGCCTGCCCCTGTTTTAGGTCATGCAGAAGAAGAAGACTTTCTCTACCCCTTAAGGAAGAATCAAATCGGCTTACAATCACCTTCCCTTCCCCTCCCATAACAGACACCCTGTGAGGTAGGTGGGGCTGAGAGAGCTCTAAGAGAGCTGTGACAAGCCCAAGGTCACCCAGTTGGCTTCATGTGTAGGAGTGGGGAAACAAATCCAGTTCACCAGATTAGCCTCCACCGCTCATGTGGAGGAGTGGGGAATCAAACCTGGTTCTCCAGATCTGAGTCCACTGCTCCAAAACCACTGCTCTTAACCACTACACCATGCAGAAATCCCTTCTTAATTCTGAAACCCCTGAGGGAGAGTCTGAGACCCGAATGTTCCTCTGTACAGAGACTTGTGTCAAGCCACTATTTTCTGTTTATAGGATGTGTCCGTCTTCAGAGAAGGAGGGGGATATTTGCCACTGAAGACCCCCACTTTGCCCCCACATTTGGTTCATAACTATCTTCATGTTTAGGTATTCTATTTTGGGAGAGGAAGGAACAACAACTGCACCCTATGTTGTTTTGCTAGCATTCCCTGCAGGATCTTTCTGTTTCACCTCTCGCCTGTGTTTATTTTGGGACTTCTCCCTTTCCCCCGGACTTTGAGACTTCATTGTTGCTTTTGTTTGTGAGCATAATTGTTATCATTAACGACAGATACCCTTAGTTAGAGCAAATAACCAAAAAAAGAAAAGGAGGAGATGTAAATACTGCAGCACACAGCGGGAGCATGGAAGCCGCATGATATGCAAACTGTGGAATGTATTGCCACAGGAGGCCACTGATGATAATTGGGCTTAATAAAGGATTAAATTGCTGGCAGACTAAGAACACCATTAGCAGTTGTGCACATTAAAATAAAGGTTGTCATATTACATGCAACAGAGACCAATATGATCGCCTTGGGTGGGGGGGCAGGGAACATTTCTGTCCCACATGCTACAATGCCAAAGGTCGGCACCGTGCAATGCCACTTGTTCAAGATGAATAATATTTTCTGACATGTTGCTGCAGCGCTACTTTTCTTTTCCTGCTGAGCTCATCACTCCAGCCAAGGCAAAGCTTATGCTGATAGGTGAGCCGGTGAACCAGTTCGCAGAGATGGTTTTATACTTTCTTTGAAAGACCAAGTTTGCAGCTTGGGGTTTGTTTGGGGCCCAGAGCTGAACCCAAAGAGCTGATGCAACCAAGGTGCCTTTTACCAGTCTGGGCTGGTTTACTAGCTGAGTTCACTACTGAAATAGACAGAACCTGCCACTGTTGTCCATGTCTTGGTGATTTCTAGATTAGACTTCTGCAATTGGGCTGCTTGTGAAGTCTGTTGGGAAACTAGAATATCCGCTGGCGATCGGGGGGGTGTGCTCCAACAATAGCCCTGGCTAACTTATGTTAGCAAGCACATTTCAAAGAATGTTTTTTTAACCTTAAAATCCAAACTCGGTTGTCCACAGCGTACCTGCAGATAGGCTCTTCCACTGCCAAGAGCCCTGCTCAAGATATTGTTTCTGGTGTCACTGCACTTGGGAATTCGCATCCCTAAGAGGTCCACCTCTCTCCTTCATTCACTTGGACTCAGACTAAACTGTTCTTTCACTGCTAGACTTTTGGTGGTTGATGGCTAAGGATTGTGATTTAGGGGCTGCTTGGTTTCATGACTCTGATCTTACAAGAAAACAAACACATACGAGGACCTCCACGTTGCTTCTTCTTTTTTTTAACAGTTTTTTTTATTATTTTTTTAAATATAAAAACATAACAACAAAATAAAAAAATAACATACAAAAGAGTACATGGAGGCTCCATTTTATTACTATGGTTGATGCACACCGATGGACACACCTTCGATAAGTTTTTCTAAATCACCTTTAAAGCTGTCTAAGCCTGGGTCCGTCCCTGCATTCTGTGTCAGAACATTCCACAAGTAATTATGGATTGTAAGAAGTATTGTGTAGATCAGTGATGGCGAACCTTTTACAGACCGAGTGCCCAAACTGCAACCCAAAACCCACTTACTTATTGCAAAGTGCCAACACTTTGTGCAGGGAAGGGGGCGGGAGCTTTGAACCACTCACAGCGGCAGCACGGCGCGGTTCAAAGCCCCTGCCGCCCAGCTGGGTGGCGGGGAGTGCAGGGAAGGGGGCAGGAGTTTTGAACCACTTCGCGCGGTGGCGCGGTTCAAAGCCCCAGCCGCCCAGCTGGGCAGCGGGGAGTGCAGCAAAGGGGGCGGGAGCTTTGAACCGCTCCGGCCAGAGTAGGCACGCGTGCCATAGGTTCACCAATCCGGGTGTAGATCTATGGCCCAGCCTCATTTGGAATATTGTATGCAGTTTTGGTTGCTGAATCTCAAAAAGGATACTGAAGTGCAGAAGAGGGCAATCGAAGTGATTAAGGGGTTGGAGCACATTTCCTAGGAAGAAAGGCTAAAGGGACTGAGACTTTTCAGTTTAGAAAAAAGATGACTGAAGGTGGATGTGATGGAGATTTTAAAAATTATTCATGGGATGGAAAGAGTGGATAGAGAGAAATTTTTCCACCTTCTCCCAGAATACTAGAACTCAAGGGCACCCAGTGAAGTCGATGAGCAATACATTCAAGGACTGACAAAAGGAAGTACTTTTTTAGTCAAGGGATTAAAATGTGTAATTCACTGCCACAGGATGCAGTGATGGCTACAAGTATAGATGGCTTTAAAGGGGAATTAGATAAATCCATGGAGGACAGATTCATCAGTGGCTACTAGCCAAGGTGACTAAAGGTGACTAAACCTCCCCATTCAGAAACAGTAAATCTGTGAATACCAATGGTAGGAGGCAAAATAGAGGTCTCGGCATCTATGCCATTGTTGGTCCTCCACAATAACTGGTTGGTCGCCATGGGAGACAAGATACTAGACTAGATGAAGCACTGGTTTGACCCAGCAAGGATTTTCTTACCTTTATATCTAATTCCCACATGTGCCCCCTGCCTGTGGATACTTAAATCCGCAAACAAGGGTCACATTCGCCCCAAGCAGATGTTTCTGCAGACCTGGGGGACCCCTTAGGTCTGCAGAAAAATCTGACATTTAAAAAAATGGGGGTGATGGGGGTAAAAAAATGGGGGGGGGGTGCTTGGTGCTCTCGCCCTCCGCCAAGAGGAAAGGTGTGGGGGGGAGGCTCAGTGCGCCTGCCCAGATAGCTGCAGGGGAGCTGCCCAGTGTGAGAGAGCAAGAGAGCATGCAAGGCTCAGTGCGCTGTTCAAAGAGAGAGAGAGAGAGCACCACTGAGAGAAAGAGAGAGGGAGAGGGTGGGAAGGAGGGTGGGAAGGAAGCCTTGGCACACTGCTGAGGGGGAGGGAAGCCTCTGCCCACCTATCTCCGTATACTGCGTGTACTACCCACCAACATTACTGGTGCCCTTGAGGCTTAATATATTGGGAGAGAAGGAAATATCATCTCATTTCTAGGATCTAAAAATCAAGGGCATTCAAGAAGAATATAATCAATAGCATCAATTTTCTCTAATCCACAGGCACGTAATCTATCAGAGAATGATATACCAAAATATCTTCCTGTCATAACTACTGAAGGAAAGGCATCCAAACAGGCCAGCATGAAAGCCCTTCTGTATCTTGGTACAGTCAAAGTTTGAAAATACTCTGGGAATTTCGGGGCGGGGGAAGGGCACATTGCAATAGCAAGAGATGAACAAGCCCTATGAAATCTTATAACAGTACTGTTATAATTTAGCTCTTTCAAACCTATTTTCATTAGGCAATATATGTCCCAATCTATATATATTTTCAGACCTTTTCCTAACAGTCTCTATAGTCACCACTGCTGCTGCCCATTAAATTCTCATTTTCATTAAGCTATCCGGTACAATTTCAACATATCTTCCTCGGTCAGTTCCTGCCAGTTCAGATCTCACCAATGCATATTGTTGTTGTTTTTCTGACCCAATATATATCACTTTACATTTAATTACTGGGAAGCTTATTTGCTACATTATTGTCTGCTCACCTGATCTGGACAGATCCTCTTGTAGCTTTTCACAATTTGCTTAGGTTTTAACCATCCTGAAGACTTCAGTGTTACCCACAAACCTATTCACTTTACTGCTCATCCCTAATCCCAGATAATTTTTGAGCAAATTCAATAACACCAGTCCTAACGGCAAACCTTGTGGAACCCCCCTATTGCTTGCTTACTTCTATTGCAAGAACTGCTCATTTACTCCTTCTCTTTCTCCTGTTTTTTAACCAGTTACTACCGTAATCCGTGAAAGAACCCATCCTCTTATCCCATGATTGCAAAGTTTACTCAGTAGCCTTTGATGAGAGACTTTGTCAAAAGCTTTTTTGAAAGTGCAAGTATAAAATGTCTACCAGCTCAACCTTATCCATGTGATTGTCAAAGAACTCCAACAGCGTGGTGAGGTAGGACTTCCCTTTGCAGAATCCATGCATGTTCTTCTTAAGGAGGTCTTGTTCCTCTATATTCTTTAATAAGGGGTTCCACCAATTTACAGAGAAGATATGTTAGGTTAACCAGCCTGTAATTTGCTAGATCCCTACTTTTTACTTTCCAATCTCCTGATAAGGAGACTGATTTTAGTAACTAATTATCATTAGTAGAGCAACAATTTCACATCAGAGTTCTTTAAAACTCTTCATAGTATGGCATCCAGACCCAGTGACGTCTTTTTAATTTGCCAGTTAGCGGTAGAACTTCCCCCAGTCAGCTCTTCTTAACGCAGTTCTTCTGACACCCGCCCCCAAAATAGTGCTTCTAGTCTGGCTGGCTTCTCCACATCATCCGTGGTAAAGGCTGATGCCAAGAATTCATTGGTCTTCTCTGCAAACTCCCCGCTTTCCTTTAACGACTCTTTCACTCAGATGTTGTCTAATAGTTCAACTGCCTCCCTGAATGCTCTCCTGCTTCTGACATATTTAGAAAAACATGTATTGTTTGTCTTAAAGTTTTTAGTAATATGCTGCTAAAATTTCATTTTGCTCGTGTTCCCACCAACTGGTACATTGCTTTCTGCCCTAGCTGAGACACAATATATTTCCATCATTTTTTAATAGCAGGGCTCCTTTGCCTCTATTGGCTGGTTGACAGGCAGTCTTTCAACAGATGCTGCCTTCCATTATTGCATTTTCAGGTGTTTTATGCTGTTTTTATGTTCTGGATGCATGCTTAATAGTTTGTTAATCTTAGCCATTTTGATGCTCTCTATGTTTTACTTTGTAGGCTGCCTCAAGCAGGTTTACTGAACAGGAAGCATATATATGTTTTAAATAAATTTGTCTGAATAATGTCTGCTTGATACCCAATTGTTAAAAACCCTAAAATCCCACCCAAACTTAGTTTCAAACTTAGCGGGAGAACAATCAAAAGCAAACAACTTTAGAATTCCGAGATACCAATCTGGCACTTTCCCACAAGGTTTTCTACCTTGCACTCATGTTTGTCCATTCACACATTACAAAGGTTTGCATTTGACACCCTTGTTAGTGGTTGCCCACTAAATAGGCTCATGGAATTCACTTTTACTACTTTGTGTTTCTATTTCTTTAAAAAAAGAAAGATCTTGTGTTGTGTGTGTGTGTAAAGCGCCGTCAAGTCGCAGACGACTTATGGTGACCCCTTTTGGGGTTTTCATGGCAAGAAACTAACAGAGGTGGTTTGCCAGTGCCTTCCTCTGCACAGCAACCCTGGTCTTCCTTGGTGGTCTCCCATCCAAATACTAACCAGGGCTGACCCTGCTTAGCTTCTGAGATCTGACAAGATCAGGCTAGCCTGGGCCATCCAGGTCAGGGCACTTTGTGTTTCTATTTCATTAAAACAGGGGTGGGGAACCTTATTTCCGCCAAGGGCCATTTGGATATTTATAACATCATTCGCAGGCCATACAGAATTATCAACTTAAAAATTAGCCTGCTATATTTGGTCAAACATTTAGCCAAAAGGCACGACCAGAGACGGCACCGAGTGTCTGCCACATAGAGTGACTCACTTTTGAGCTCTGCTGTCTCCAGCTGGGCCCAAGAGATTCAGGCAGGGCAGCATCCTTCTGAGCTAGAGATCTGCCAGGACCCATGAAGGGCCAGACCAAATGATTTCGCGGGCCTTATACAGCCCCCGGGCCTGACGTTCCCCACCCCTGCTTTAAAAAAAGAAAGATCTTGTGTCACAATCCAAGAATGAAGAAATGTACACTGCCAAAGAATGGACTTGAACTCTCTGCAATGGCAGTTTTCCAGGTGGTATGCTCACAACCAGATTCAAACCAGTTGCACATCTGAGGAAGGGACACCAGTAACATCATATTGGTGACGGATGCTGAAGCACTGCAATACTCCTGGCCTTAGAGTTCTGAGCTCGTTTCCCTCCCACCTGATATTTTTGGTTAAATATTTGTTTACTTCATGCTCCTGTCATTCCAAAGGCTTCCTGCCCCAACTGTACTCTGCCTGCTAAGCAAAGAGAGTGAGGGGAAGGGAAAGGTTGCCTCAGAGTGGGACAGAACCTCGGCACGGGCACTAGAACAGGACACTAGCAGTGTCTCGTACACAGACCTTCTGTCGCTCATTGGGAACACCGAGTAAGGAATGGGAGGCTGCCGGAAAAAGAACGATGCGCCAGAGGCAAAAGGAGCTGTTTTCCTGAGGAGGAAGATCACTCTCACCCGGGCCATTGCTCTGGCCGTTGGCACCATGGTGGGCAGCGGCATCTTTATTTCTCCCAAAGGCGTGCTGCAAAACTCGGGCAGTGTCGGGGCCTCCTTAATGGTATGGCTGGCTTGCGGAATCCTTTCTCTCTTTGGTGAGTTGTCCTTCTTGTCATTCGTTTGTTTGACCTGCAGTTATTCCGAGGGGGGGTGGAAATAGACATTCTTCCCATACCTCTAAATCTATGAAGAGATTGCAGAATATTCCTCAGGGTATGTCCCCGAGAGGTTCCCTCAGACTGGGGTCGAAGAGAATCTGGGAGATGCTCATGTCAAATTCAGACCTTGTGCTGATGAAGAATGTGTTTGCAAAACCATGCAAAGCAACACGTGACACGACCTTGGGAGTTTGCAAACCATGGAAAGGGACAGAGGCACGCTAGCTATGCATAAGGAGCAGGTGGGGGTGGAATTTCCCCTTTTGCATCGGACTCGGGAGTCGGGAGTCTCGGGACTGGGCAAATGCATTGTTTAAGTCACAATTTGAAAACCAGTTTTGAGCGAGCAGCAAAATACACCTAACCGATCTTATGAATGAGGGAAAACCTGAGGACACACAACTGAAGCCCCCCCCCCCTCAAACCAGGGAGAGAGAGACGCGAGGGGGCACACACACACCCAGGCAGAACAGGCGAAAAAACCCCTCTCAAACCAGTACGGCTTGGCCCCAGATGGGGAAAAAACCAAGGAGGAGGAGGCGCGGGTGCCGAGCGGTGCCGGGGAGAGACTCACCCAAGCCGCACCGTTGCACTCAATCCCAGGCTAGGGGCAAAAAACAAAAGCAGAGCACAGCACACACTCCCGCAGAGGCGAGCGGGCACACATCCTCTTCAGAACGGGCGAAGCCACCCCCCTCAAACCAGTACGTCTCAGCTCAACCCCAAACAGGAAAAAAACCAAGGAGGAGGAGGCGGGGCCCGGGTGCCGAGTGGAGAGAGACTCGCTAGCCACCGCACAGACTCAATTTTAAACTTCAAAACTTTAAAAGCAGAACACACACTCCCGCAGAGGTGAGTGGGCACACACCCCTCGGCAGAATGAGCGAAAGCCCCCTTTGGCTTCCCCCACCCATCCACAGAAACTAATCTCCCCCACGCATACACAGAGTCTGCTTCCCCCACACACACACACAGACAGGAGAAAAGGTATAGAGAAAAAACCACAAAATCAAACTGTGTGGATGTCTTCCAGCACGAGCACGGAAGAGAAGTAAATCCAATCCTATTCTGGTAAGCACCAGCAGCTCGGCCCAGTCAGGAATCGGATCTCTCAGCAGCACTGCCACCAAATTGGAAGGCAATAAATACAGTCAGGATGGGAGGGGAGGGATGGGAGTTTTTAGACTCTTCTCCTGGCCATTTCAAAAGTGAGAATCCCTGCTCTGATTGGCCAGGAGAAGACCCAGCTTGGCCACCATTGGCCGCGGGAGAATGCTGCTTACTAACTGATGGTTATGCTGCTGATTTTGAGCCCCCGAATTTGCCGAATGTATTCGGCATGCCCTGAACTCGCCGAATTAAGCTCGTCATTTTCCCGCCTTTTTTGAATTCGGTTCCATCCAAAATGAAAACCGCTGAATCGGGGGAAATTCGGCTGTTTTTCGGTTCGGGATGAACCTAATCGACAGCCCTAGTTACTGCTTGATGGACTCGTGCAGACATTCTTCTTGTGCCCTCTCCTGATCCTGTGTCTTGCTCTACTTTTCTCTCTCTCATAATACTGGAACGTGAGGTCATCTGCTGAAGCTGGAGGGCGAGCATAGCTAAATTTGCAGAAGTCCCTGCCCCAGGATGTGGTGATGGCTGCCAACCTGGAAGGCTTGAAGAGGAGAGTGGACATGTTCATGGAGGAGAGGGGTATTCATGGCTACTGGTAAAAATGGATACTAGTCGTGATGCATACCTATTCTCTCCAGGATCAGAGGAGCATGCCTATTATATTAGGTGCGGTGGAACACAGGCAGGATGGTGCTGCTGCAGTTGTCTTGTTTGTGAGCTTCCTAGAGGCACCTGGTTGGCCACTGTGTGAACAGACTGCTGGACTTGATAGACCTTGGTCTGATCCAGCATGGCCTTTCTTATGTTCTTATGTTCTGTTCTTTTCAGTGGTCACCTTATGACTTGGCAGTTCACTGTCTTTCTTGGACCCACATTAAATTTCATAGTGTTGCAGGAACAGGGGAAAATCTCACCTGCCTTGGCTCCCAACCTATGCCAATCTGACCTGTTTCAATCATTGGTCTGATGCAGCATGCAACATACACTTTCTAAAAAATTAATAAACCCATGGCCCAATTCTTGTATAAGTCTATTGATTTACGGAGGAATTGGAAAGACACCACAAATGTGATCATTCAATCAAATATGGTGATGGGCTGGAGACATCAATTTTTTAATCTGGCACATTATGGCCAGTCTAATCCCCACCTCGAAGCATCCACTCAAGGAAGCATGAAGAATCACAGCCGCAGGTTAGCTATGCAAAGATGATTGCTAATGGCTATGCGAACGAAGGAGCAGGTGACTGGGGGGTGGAATTTGTTTGACTTTCTCCTCTTGCATCGGGACCCTGAATAGGCATTTTAAAGGTCAGATTTTTAAAAGGAGCTTTGAGCGAGCATCAAAATCGACCCTGCATAAATAGCCAGTGAAAATTTCATGCCAGGAAACAGTGTTTTTCAACTTTAAAAAAAATCAGGGTTTTTTTTGCAGAAAGAATGAGTTGTGCATGACCTGTGAAGCAATGGAGGATGATGCCATGCGGAAAGTTTTTAAAAAGTGGACAGGTCAGGTGGCTAAAGTGGAAGAAATGCTCCATGTGGAATTAGGAAGGGGACCTGACAATACTGACTTTGATGGACCAAGGGTCTGATTCAGTAGAAGGCAGCTTCATGTGTTCATGTGAAAGGGTTGAGCTTCGGTGTGTGGCTTTGTTTCTAGGTGCTCTGGCCTACGCAGACCTTGGAACCAGCATCACGAAGTCCGGGGGCCATTACATTTACCTTCTGGAAACGCTCGGGCCTTTGCCGGCCTTCCTGAGGCTCTGGGCTGAGTTTGTGATGATCCGGTAAGGGCTGCTTTGACGTGCTATTGTTGTCTGCAGGCGAGGAATGCCAGACGGCTGGGGGCGGCCGGGGGGGGGGAGAGAGGGGCCAAGGGGCGCCCTGCCTCTTTACATCTCTCAATGGGGGCACGTTCCAGCTGTGTTTTTCAAAGCGGCCAGCTGGTGAATGCAACACCGCTGCGACTCTCAAACAAACGGCTGCAGAAAGTTGGGAGAGGGAAAAGGAAGAGAAGAATGAAAGGAAGAATAACAGGAGGGGGAAAATCTCTACGGGAGGATAATGGTGATATACACCTGACGCTGTTTGCAAGCTCCACCGTAAGGGAGGGTGTGGGTGATCTCTAGCTGTACAGAGGTCAATTGGAAACATGATCCGCGCCTTCCCCCCAAAGCTACCAGATAAACAGAACCGTCTGCCACGAAACATCTGGGATCTGCCTACCCTGGAAGAGGATGAGATCACAGCTTGTTCATGAAAAAACCCTGCAGCAAAGGAAGGGGGGGTGCTAACTCTTGCCATGCCCCCACTTCAGTGCAAACACAACACACACACACATGCCCCCCTCACAAAAGGTCGGTACGCTCAGCTCAAAGTGGTATGTTTGTTTGTGGGATTGTAAGGATTCGGAGATCAGAAAGTAAAAATGCAGGGGGGGGGGTCTTTCGGAATACCTTGGCAGCTTGGCCACACTTTATAAAGCTTCTAGAAGAGTAACTTATTGCATTTCATGGCCTCCTCCCCCAAAGTAATAAAACATTATTTCTCTGTAACCATGTATGCATATAAACACATACACATATTTACATACACATTTTATCCTTTAAAAACACATCTTTTATCCTTTAAAATGCTAATAGAGCCAACGTGAGCTGCTTCCACTCTTCATTGGATATTGTGTTATGGTTTCACTAAAGCTGGACCCTCCTGTCCGCGTGGGAGAATCCAGTTCCGAATTATTACTATAGTGAAACAGCAGTGCAATATCCATCAGTGTATGGATGTTTGAAGATAATTTCTGAAGGCAGCTGCGGTGTAGTGGCTACAGATTCAGAAAACATTCTGGAAGACCCAGGTTCAAATCCTCATGCTGCTGCAAAGCTTATGGTTGACTTTGGACCAGTATTCTCTCTGTCAACACTAAATAAAAGCAAGGAGCTGGTTTGGAAAGGTGAAACTGAGTGGAATCTGAAGGGTTAAATTCCCCTCTAGACTTCCTTCATTGCCCTGTGGCAAATTGAGGCTGCACAAGCCTGCAGTGGAAGGACAGAAGTGATAGCCTTGTCTGTCTGAGTCCATAACACTTCCTGGGATCCAGCATACAAAAACATTTATGCAATAACATTAACAACAGAGACCAGATGAGCTCTGTAGAGCACTTGAGGGCATTTTGGAAGAAGGGGCATTTCAAAACATCCAACAAGAATCATTCAGTAATAATTATCCTCAACCGCAACCTGACAAACGGATATTTAGCAGGTACATCTTTTCCTGCCATGGAACTGAATAAATCTTTGTGATTGGCACAGGAGCAGAGTCAGAAAAACAGTGGGAGAAATCCTCTACATTGATGTTCATAAAGAGGCCTTGAAGGTTGGAAGACTGCCTTCATTTCGAGATATCAGGAAGCTGAATATCAACTGGCATTTATGGAAATTAAAACGTAAATGACAGGATGCAGTAAGTTAAAGAAAAGACAAAAATTTGCCTCCAATTAACAATCTGCAATTTGTGCGTTTTTTGTTCCAGCCCTGCGAATATGGCTGTGGTGTCTTTGGCTTTTGGTCGCTACTTAATTGAGCCTCTCTTTGCCCCGTGCCATGCTCCTGCCTTGGCTGTGAAACTCATCACTACAACGGGAATCAGTGAGTACCTTTAACCTCTATGGTTGCGGAATTAAACCCAAGCACACTTGCTTAAGATTCATACGCAGTGATGATCGTTTCAGAGGGTAGCTGGCGTGTTGGTCTGTGGTAGAACACACTTAAAGGTAAAGGTCCCCTGTGCAAGCACCAGGTCATTCCTGACCCATGGGGTGACATCACATCCCAACATTTTCTAGGCAGACTTTGTTTACGGGGTGGTTTGCCAGTGCCTTCCCCAGTCATCTTCCCTTTACCCCCAGCAAGCTGGGTCCTCATTTTACCGACCTCGGAAGGATGGAAGGCTGAGTCAACCTTGAGCCGGCTACCTGAAACCGACTTCCGTCGGGATCGAACTCAGGTCTTGAGCAGAGCTTTTGACTGCAGTACTGCAGCTTATCACTCTGCGCCACTTACTAGGGAGTAAATCTCAATCAAATCAATGGGATACTGCTAACTAAATATGATTTTTTTTTGAAAATCCTCATTATTTTCAGAATGGCAAAGAAAGTCACACTTAGTGCTGGATTAACTCATGCTGAGGATGCACACTATGCCAAGCTTAAGGAGTTCTGTAGCATTACCAAAAATGGTAATGGAGTGGGTTTTTAAAAAATTATTTAGAGGCCCTCATAATTTGAAGCCCTAAATTAAAAGCCTCAACATCTGTACCTTGTTGTCAGACCTCTAGAGGAACTGGTAGGCCAGTGTGAGACAGGATGCTGGACTAGATCGGCCACTGGTAGGGTTGCCAGGTCCCTCTTCACAACCAGCAGGAGATTTTGGGGGCGGAGCCTGAAGAGGGCGGGGTTTGGGGAGGGGAGGGACTTCAATGCCATAGAGTTCAATTGCCAAAGCGGCCATTTTTCTCTAGGTGAACTGATCTCTATCGGCTGGAGATCAGTTGAATTAGCAGGAGATCTCCTGCTACTACCTGGCAGTTGGCAACCCTAGCCACTGTTCTGATCCAGCAGGGCTCTTCTTATGTTCTTAGTTGACTTAGCTTGTACATAAATACAACTCTGGCTGCATTTGTCCGGTAACTGGTGCAACGACAGCTGCTCCTAACCTAGTTCTGGCCAACTTTTGTCTCTTTCCTTCCAGCCTTAGTCATAGTTCTGAACTGCTGGAGCGTGAGCTTGTCTGCAAACATACAAACAGCCCTCACAGCCCTCAAGATGGTCACCGTAGGCCTGATCATCGTTCCAGGGATGATGGCTCTTGGCAACGGTAAGACAGCTGAAGTGGGAGGGGGACCTGCCAAGCTGCCTTGGGTCAGGCCGTAGGGCCCATCTAGCTCAATACCAACCGGTGGCAGCACTCCCGGGTTCCTGCGAGAGAGAACCCATTCCCAACACAACCAGAGACCTTTTAACTGGAGACGCCAGTTAGCATCTTCTGCAGGTGAACATCCTGCTCTTTAAAAGCATGTGGTCCCACAGAGCTGGAGGGAAGGCTAGCCATGGCAAAGGAGGAAGCGTGGACTGAAGCTGGGGAGGGGCTGTGGCTCGGTGGCAGAGTACCAGGTAGGGTTGCCAACCTCCAGATTGGGCCTGGAGTTTTCCAGGAATTACTGAAGATCTCCAGTCTATGGCGATTAGTTGCCCTGGAGGAAATGGTATCGCATCCCTGCTGAGCTCCTTCCACAGGCACCACCCTAAAATCTTCAGGAATTTACTAAATTGGAGTTGGCAACCCTGTCACATGTTCATCCCCCAGCATGTCTATTAAAAAGGATCAGAGACCTGAGACCCAAGACTCTGGATCCTCCACCTGCAGTATGTTCTACCAACTTACTATTGTGTATTGGTGAACCAGGTCTTAGCCTACGGGTTCGCACTGGAGAGCCAGCATGGTGTAGTGGTTAAGAGTGGTGGTTTGGAGCAGTGGACTCTAATCTGGAGAACCAGGTTTGATTCCCCACTCCTCCACATGAGCGGCAGAGGCTAATCTGGTGAACTGGATTTGTTTCTCCACTCCTACACATGAAGCCAGCTGGTGACCTTTGGGCTAGTCACACTCTCTCCGCCTCACCTACCTCACAGGGTGTCTGTTGTGGGGAGGAGAAGGTGATTGTAAGCTGGTTTGATTCTTCCTTAAGTGGTAGAGAAAGTCGGCATATAAAAACCAACTCTTCTTCTTCTAAAGGTTGCATTGCTTGGGTATTAAACATGGCCGGTTTGGTTCACTGCCTAAGAACAGAAGACAGGCCAGCCCAGTTATGCAACACTTTGGACTTAGAGCACAATGAGAAGGGAAGGAGTACGTGTTCCCTTCCCTCTTGTGCAGCTGCTGCAGTCCAGAGCCATTAGGAGTGAATGGGAGAAAGGGTACAAACCCTCCATACACATTCCTGCCACTTGAGGCAGAAGAACAAGCGGAGCCAGACACAGGACTAAACGTGAGAGTTTCTTCATCTCATAAAATGAAAAGCTGCAGTTCTGAATGGGAAGAAGGGCTCCCAGTGTCACGAGATTATCACATGACTGGGCTGCAGCCAGCGTGGTGTAGTGGTTAAGAGCGGTGGTTTGGAGTGGTGGGCTCTAATCTGGAAAACTGGGTTTGATTCCCTGCCCCTCCACATGAGCGGCAGATGCTAATCTGGTGAACCAGGTTGGTTTCCCCACTCCTACACATGAAGCCAGCTGGGTGACCTTGGGCTAGTCACAGCTCTCTCAGCCCCGTCTACCTCACAGGGTGTCTGTTGTGAGGAGCGGAAGGGAAGGGAAGGTGATTGTAAGCCGGGTTGATTCTTCCTTAAGTGGTAGAGAAAGTAGGCATATAAAAACCAACTCTTCTTCTTCTGTAATCTGGTCATTTTACTTGGCCTAAATTGTGCCAACTCATGCCTGGCATCTGACCTTACTGCCAGGGATCAATCCTGAAAACATAAATGAAAGTGCTCTCCAGCCTTTGCCAAGTATATTTCCCTCACCACTCAGAAACGGCAGAGAATCCTGAATATTATGGGAAAAGGAGTGCCCGTTTTGCTATTTCTACATGTCAAGCACTGGCCTTACTCACCTGTTCTCAACTTCCCCGACCCTGCATGCCGCTTCTGTATTAGGATTTCCAGGCCCTTTTCAATGGACACAGTCGTTGAGCTGAGGCTAAAGGGAAAAGGTAACTTGCAAGGTATCTTGAGGTGCAATTCCATCCCACCTCGTCACTGCAGGCACCAAGCTGGAAAAACCGGCACCTTTTCCATTTCCATCTGTCTGGCTACTGTTAAAGATACAGCACCTATGTGAGGATGCAAAAAAAAGGAGTAACCCTTTGTAGTGCTGCCTGTCACCTTAATTTGAAAATTCACCTTAATCTATCATTTTTCTATCTGTTCTTGCTCAGGCCACTATGAAAATTTCCAGGAAAGTTTTGACACAAGTACTCTGACGTTGGACAAGCTGCCTCTCGCTTTTTATTCTGGAATGTTTGCCTACGGAGGGTGGTAAGTTGCCAGGTTGTACATGCCATTGGGTGGAATCTGGACTAAAATTTCCATTAATGGAAGGCACTTCCGTCAACAAAACGGAATTCTCTTAACTCTCCAAGTGTATAGATTGTACCACCAACCACGGCTGGCCCCACCCTCCATATAGGGTTGCCAGGTCCCTCTGCGCCACTGGCAGGAGGTTTTTGGGGTGGAGCCTGAGAAGGGTGGGGTCTGGGGATTGGAGGGACTTCAATGCCATAGAGTCCAATTACAAAAGCGGCCATTTTCTTCAGGTGAACTGATCTCTATAAGCTGGAGATCAGTTGTATAGCAGAATCTCCAGCTAGTACCTGGAAGTTGGCATCCATACCTCCATATCATGTTGTTGCTTTCTGCAGGGAACAGGGTTGGGTCCAGCTGGAAGATGAGAAACTGTTTGATTGATTGTCTCTGATCAAACTGGAGTCCAGGAGGTGGGGTGTTTCTCTAGTAGCTAGCGTGTTGTAGTGGTTAAGAGTGGCAGACTCTAATCTGGAGAACCAGGTTTGATTCCACACTCCTCCACATGAAAGCTTCTGGGTAATCTTTGGCTAGTCACAGTTCTCTCCGAACTATCTCAGCCCCACCTACCTCACAAGGTGCCTGCTGTGTGGAGGGGGATGGGAAGGCGATTGTAAGCTGCTTTGAGACTCCTTACTGTAGAGGAAAGTGGGATACAAAAACCAAATCTTCTTCCTCTTCTTCTTCTAGTATTTCTATATCTATGTTCATTCTCATACCCCTAGACCCACCCTAATCTTCAGAACCATCTCTCATAGGTTTTAGCTGAATGAGTAGGTTTGGACACCAACACTTGCTCCTAAGGAACTATCAGTGGTATCCTAATCATTACTAACTTTCTAAATCCACTGGAATCAATGGGTTAGAAAGAGACTACTCTGCTTATAAGATCCCCGTGGCGCAGAATGGTAAGCTGCAGTACTGCAGTCCAAGCTCTGCTCACGACCTGAGTTCGATCCCAACAGAAGTTGGTTTCAGGTAGCCGGCTCATGGTTGACTCAGCCTTCCATCCTTCCGAGGTCGGTAAAATGAGGACCCAGCTTGCTGGGGGTAAAGGGAGGATGACTGGGGAAGGCACTGGCAAACCACCCCGCAAACAAAGTCTGCCTAGTAAACATTGGCATGTGACATCACCCCATGGGTAAGAAATGACTTGGTGCTTGCACAGGGGACCTTTACCTTTACTCTGCTTATGATGGCAGCAGAAGAGGATGGACCAGACACCGACAGCCCTACCATCGCCCTCAGGGCCCGAGGGCATACCCAGAGCGTCACGTGCATCCTTTTAAAAGATTTGAATGCAGTGCTGCAGGAAGTTTTTCATTGCACCACCAATTGAAGTCATCACTTTACCCCCCACCCCCCAGGAACTAGCTATACAAGATTTCACAAGAACGGGTCTTCATGCCATTATTCACTGCAAACATCTGTTGATTATACTACTCTTAAAGGCCCATCTGAAGAAAGCGTTAGAGCAGGTTGTCAGCCCTGCTGCAGATCAATACATACTTTGTATTCTGAAGGATCTGTTTTGCTTGCTAGCGGGCTATTTCCTTTACAGGGAAATCTCTGCAACTGGCGGTGGCTAGCTGTTAGGCAATATATCAAACTGGGACCCTCTCAGAAGAAAATAATGTTGGAATATTGACCTTGTGACCTCAAAGCTGTTCATTTTTTTCTCCTTCCAGGTTCTATGTAAACTTTGTAACAGAGGAAATTGTAAATCCTACACGGTAAGGAAACAACAGAAGTCCTTTTCTGGCACACAGAGAAAAAAGACACATGGCTTCACCTGCTTGCTGAGTCCCTTTGTGAAATACTAGAATAGAGATTAGTTCATAGCGACATTCTTGAAACATCTTTATTTCCTCAATTTTTACAAGGGTGGCTGCTGTATTAATGAAGGAGGAAATTGCTGTAGGCAAAAGGAAAATGTGCATTTACAATCAGGAGCCAGGTGACAGTGAATAAAGGCAGGCTCTTCTTCTTCTTCTTCTTCAGGAATATCCCACTGAGCATTATAGTGTCTCTAATTGTTGTCACAGTGTGTTACATCCTGACAAATGTGTCTTACTACGCGGTCCTGACACCCCAAGAAATTCTCAGCTCCGAAGCCGTAGCTGTGGTAAGCTCTTTTGGGGATTGGATTTTCAGATCAGTATTTCTAGGGTAAGGAACAACAAAGGGGGAGTCTGTCTAGGAGGATGGTTGGAAAAGATCTCAAGCTTAATTAAAGAAAATAACAGATTGTAGATTTTGTTGCCCCGGGCAGACATCTGTTTCCCTGTTCAGCAAAAAGGATGAGAAGCAAGACATCTCCGCACAATGTTCGGCTGTGAACCTCCAAAGGAAAACAAACAGAGATGGCTGTATTCTCTTTGTAGAATGTTGGATCCTGGCTTTGTAAAACTACTCTGTTGACCTTGTGAAGTTGCCCTATATTGAGTTGGATCATTGTCCCATTAAGCCCAAGGTTGTCTGCTCTGGATTAAGAGGGGGAATGGTTCAGTGGCCATCCACTTTGCATGCAGAAGGCCCAAGGTTCAATCCCTGGCATCTCCATTAAAAAAAAAAATCAGATCAGATGTCCTAGACTTCTGCCTGAGATTCTGGACAGCTGCTGCCCATCCAGTTAGACAACTCTGACCTTGGTAGACCAGTGGTCCGTATAAGGCATTTTCATGTATGATCAGCAGCAGGGTCTCCACCAGAGGTCTTCTTCAACCCTGCTAAGCAATATCCTTCACCTTGAGTTACCAGGGATGGAATCTGGGACATGCGCTCCGCCACTGATCTATGATGCCTTCAGAATGAAGCAACGGTTTCCTCTTCCAAACAGAGGCACAGAAATAGGTATAGAGATGTGAAAAGTATTTGGCTGACAAGGCTTTCTCGGTCTTCTTCTAGAGCTTTGCTGACAAGGCTTTCCAGAGTATCTCCTCGGTGCTTCCCATCCTTGTAGCTTTGTCCTGTTTTGGTGCTCTGAACGGAGGAATCTTTGCCTCTTCAAGGTAAACCCTTGTTCTTTTCAAATAATCTTGTCTGCATTGTCAGGAATCATCTGTTTGATTTGCAACGCACTGTCTATTCAGGTTACTTCTACCTCTAGGTTTCTGTTCCTTTATCCCAACAGTACACTTGAGTGTTTCTCGGGAGATCTTAATGTATGTAGCACAGTAATTAATATAATCAAGCAGAAATTGATTTATTAAGACGTAAGTAACAGAATACATTTTGACTGAATGTATACTATGCAAAGAGAAAACTAGATATTAATGCAACACTACCTATTGCCCATGTATATACCCTGGTTAGATACAGTAACATTTTCTTTAGTGTTTTCCTCTCAGTCTTCTCTTCAGACCTCTCTTTGCCCAACTGATGCCAACTAACTTTAACTGACTATAACAGACTGTGAGAATTTTCAAACTTCCATCAATCAGGCACCCAGCTTATCAAACTGACCAAGAACACGCTAGCCAAGAATTAATCAACCCTCTTTCAATTCAACCCTCATTTTGTCTCTTATTGTGTCCCCGTTCCCCCCAGGTCTTTCTTCCCGTTTGGTAGGATGGAAACCAGCAGCATCTCCACACACCTATCTTCCTTGTAGAGAGAGATTCTTTGTTATTAGCCCCAATTCTTCAATGTGTACATATTTATTTTAATTTAATTTACCTCATTTATCACTGAGACTTAGGGCAGATAGATGATCTCATTTGTCTCTATTTTGCTGCATGTATCCATTTGAGAGCGGCATTGAGTTGTAACTTCCAACCACTGACATAAAAAAAAAACACCTCATGTACATCTATTGCATATGATGTAGTGTTTTAGGGTTGTGTGTGTGTTTAAAGGTAGAGATAACTATGTTGGAAAAATATTATGCATAAAATGTTTAATAAGCCTAAAGCGGGAGCCTAACACAAGTTACAGAACCTTGATTTGTGGCTGTCACTCCACATGGGCCACTAACGCCACATTTAAAGCTGGTTTGCTTTTACAGGATGTTGTTTGCTGCTGCAAGAGAAGGACAGTGGCCAACTCTCTTCTCCATGATCCACATTCAAAGACACACTCCACTGCCAGCTCTGCTATTAATGGTAAGGACATGACGAGGTTTAGAATGATCTGGGACTAAGCACTTGCCCTCTTCCCCATTCCACAATTATTGAACAGGGTATTGAAAATGAGTAAATGTTTCTCCTGTAAACCATCCTCTCAGAATAAGCAAACCCTTCTTCTGTGTCCTCACAAGGCCTAGCTTGCCTTCTTGCAGTTAAATGCAGGGGAGAGGCTGTGGCTCAGTGGTAGAGCCTCTGCTTGGCATGCAGAAGGTCCCAGATTCAATACCCGGCATCTCCAGTTAAAGGGACCAGGCAAGTAGGTGATATGAAAGACCCCTGCCTGAGACCCTGGAATGCCACTGCCGGTCTGAGTAGATAATACTGACTTTGATGGACCAAGGATCTGATTCAGTATAAGGCAGCTTCATGTGTTTGAATGGCAGTGGTCCTTTAACATTTGGGGTGTGTTGTATGCAAAATTGCCTTTTATTGAGTCAACTATTGGTGCATCTTAGCTTGGTGAATGTTCATTCTCTGTTTTGCATCATCATCTAAAGTGAATCCCGTAAGACCAGAGTCCAAAATTAGTTGTCTGCACCATTTCCACCACCTGTTACTGGAGGTCTAGTAACTGGAGATAGCAAAAGTTCCGGCCTCAATCAAAGCATCTGCTCTACCACTGAGCCACAGCCCCTTCCCTAATTGTTTAGAGCATCCACATAATTTAACACATAGTTAAATTGTGAAACCCCCTGCCCTAAGGTTTGGTGATAGCTGCCAACTTGGAAGGCTTTAAGAGGGGAGTGGACACGTTCATAGAGGAGAGGGCTATCCATGGCTACTAGTAAAAATGGATACTAGTCATGAAGCATACCTATTCCCTCCAGGATCAGAGGAGCATGCCTATTACATTAGGTGCTGTGGAACGAAGGCAGGATAATGCTGCTGTTGTTTTGTTTGTGGGCTTCCTAGAGGCACCTGGTTGGCCATTGTGTGAACAGACTGCTGGATTTGATGGACCTTGGTCTGATCCAGCATGGCTTTTCTTATGTTCTTATCCTTGGTTCCTACAGTAACCTGTCCAAGTTGTCCATCATGCCTATAGATACGCATAGTTGATATGCCCACCCTGTAATGCATATAAGCTGGAATTTGTCCTTGCAAAAGGAGGACAAATATTAATTTGCTTCCCCAACGTTGTGTAATCAGAATTATCCTCCCACCACAAGAGAAACCTACAGA
The DNA here is from genome assembly GCF_029931775.1 of Euleptes europaea. NCBI lineage: Eukaryota > Metazoa > Chordata > Lepidosauria > Squamata > Sphaerodactylidae > Euleptes > Euleptes europaea. The sequence goes on from NC_079314.1 coordinate 99,948,193, forward strand.
ATAGAAGAGGGAAGAGCAGGAAAAAATGGTTTTGAATTCTGCTAATGTTTTCACACTACTGTTTTTCTGTATGCCAGTTGCCACTGATCTATGTGATGGTGTCCATTGGTGACATCTATGGCCTGCTGAACTTCTACAGTTTCTCACGATGGTTCTTCCTAGGACTGGCTACACTGGGACTCATGGTACATCGCTATCGTCATCCAGAGTTGCCAAGACCCTTTAAGGTAACAAGACTTCAATACTGTGCACATTGACATAGAAGCCAGGCTCATTAAAATCACTGGGACTTACTTCTTAGTAAATATGAATAGGGTTGAACTACCCAAGGACCGAGCCTGAAGATACTGAACACAAGGCAGAGCTATACTGTTAGAACATAAGAAAGTCCCTGCTGGATCAGACCAAGGCCCATCAAGTCCAGCAGTCTGTTCACACAGTGGCCAACCAGGTGCCTCTAGGAAGCCACAAACAAGATGACTGCAACAGCACCATCCTGCCTGTTCCACAGCACCTAATATAATAGGCATGCTCCTCTGATACTAGAGAGAATAGGTATGCAGCATGACTAGTATCCATTTTAACTAATAGCCATGAATACCCCTTTCCTCCATGAATATGTCCACTCCCCTCTTAAAGCCTTCCATGTTGGCAGCCATCACCACATCCTGGGGCAGGGAGTTATTGCTGTCATGGCAAAAGAGATGTACACATCTATGATTATTGAATTTTATTGTATCAAATATCTTGTTGTTAGCAGCCCTGAGCCCGGCCTTGGCTGGGGATTGAGGACGGGATAAAAATCGAAATAAATAAAAATGAGAAAAGCAACAAGAAAGCCTCAGAGCACAGAAATAAGTATGATATATTAGCCAAGTATGGACACAATGCTTGACTTTCATTTGTTGCCTCAACCTTGGTTTAACTTGCCCAGAAGGTATTGTGGGGTGGTGGGGGGAGCCACCACTGGTATATTTCAACATTTCAGGCTGAGAAAAATAGAAACCACTATAATGTGATCAGTACCACTGACTACAAAGCATATTTTGCTAACCTGTTAGAAGCTCTGCGGACTGTATGCTTCAAGCTCTGATCTCTCTTTCCTTTAGGTGCCACTGGTCTTCCCACTGGTATTCACCATAACGTGTTTCTTCATTGTGGGGACATCTCTGTATTCAGATCCTTTCAACACCAGCATTGGTTGCGCTGTCACTCTTTCTGGCTTGCCTGTCTACTATCTGGTGGTTCAGAAAACTAGAATACCAGGCTGCTGCACATCAACGTTCAGTAAGTATGGCATCAACGAGGATAGCTCAAAATCAGACAAGAAGTACACTTAATGAAAGCAATCTGGTATTTATGATACGTGAGAATGTGTCGAGGCATCCATTAAGAGTTGTGTCCCCCCCTCCCCTTCTTATTTTTCCATGTCTAGTATGGCAAATGTTGGTGTTCACACAACAGGTAGCCCCCTATACAAGAACATACAAAGTTACCTTTGTATTAAGTCTGGCCATTAGTCCATCTGGCTTAATATTGTCTATTTTGATTGGAGTGCTGCAAGGTCTTGGGCAGAGAAAGGTCTTTCCCAGTATCTACTAGTTGAGCATTAAAATACCAGGAATTGAACGTGGAGCCTTCTGCACACAAAGCACGTGTGATAGTGCTGAGCTATAACCCTTCACCTTTATTGATATTCAGCTCAGGACATTCACCTGTGAAGCTTTCTGCTGAAATTCAGCCACCCTCTGCTGGCTAATGCTCACACAGCATGATCAGTACTCCACTGTAATGGACTTGGCTGAGTGTAGCCTCTTCACACATACGTGGCGATCAAGAAAGCATTGTGCATACATGGTAAAGTTCTAGTCAAGCACCCACAAATCGGGACGACGACGACACGTAATTAACAAATAATTCTACATAGAGCTCTGCAAACATGAGATTCAGTACTCCTTATTCCTGAAGTTTCACTAACTCTATAGGGAGAAGAGCATGTAAAGGAACACATTCTTTTCATGCATTACAAGGTTTGTTTGCAAAGATTGGGGTGGGTGGAGATTACCTGAACAGCACTCATATCCGCCTTGTTCTTTGGAGCACACAAGCTCACACGTTATATGAAACACCACATGAACTTGCTGTCTAAGGGGCCTTTGCCTGCTGTTTTCACTGAAGGAAAGACGGAGATTGTTATTCATATTTCCTTCTTCTATTTAGACTCCATGACAGCAAAACTGCAGATCCTGATGAGAGTGACGCTCCAGGAAGTCCAGACTTATTGAAGAATTATACATCCTTTTCCTCGGCCAGATGCACATCCTTCGAGGCCCCTTCCTATCGATTCCATCTTTGACAAAAGAAGGCAAAAAATCGCCTCACACTCCAGTTAATGGGGGGAAACACACCTCCAGTTTATGTCGGACAAGCCCAGAGAGCACTCTGACGCCCTGCTCCTCACCAGAACATTTGTACAGAAAACGTGAAGGGCGGTTATTTCCTACGCTTTAATGAGGATGCCTTGATTTTTGCTTAGACAGTAGCATATGAAGCAATGAGAGCAGGCATAATGGGTCATGTCAGTGGTAAATTAGCTGAGCATACTCTTTTCTAAAATATGTTGACCGGCACTTTCACAGTGCAGCTTGAGAAGTGAAGCCACTGTGTTAGAGGCGTGGTGTAGTGGTTAAGAGCAGTGAACTCTAATCTGGAGAACCGGGTTTGATTATCTGCTCCTCCACAGGAAGCCTGCTGGGTGACCTTGGGCTAGTCTCAGTTCTCTCAGAACTCTCTCAGCCCCACCTACCTCACACGGTGTCTGTTGTGGGGAGGGGAAGGAAAGGCAATTGCAAGCCACTTTTGAGACTCCTTAAAGGTAGAGAAAAGCAAGGTATAAAAACCAACTCTTCTTCTTTGCCTCACTGAGCAGGAAGAGCCCCCCTATGACTGACCTCAACCTTATCTCTGCAGGTGGATGGGCTAGAAGGCTGTGGGGAGGGGCAATATTAACGTAGTTGCCCCACAGTTGCAAGAAAGATGCCTTGCCTTTTGTTACGGGAGTTGATTTTTTAAACATTTCTCAGTGAAACAGCAAGGAGTGTCAGATTGTAATCATGAAAAACATCCTGTGCCCTAGCTAATAAAATGTTTATACAAGTCATTGTTTCTCTAGACACACATACAACACAAGACAGACAGTGTCTTGTACTGGGGAGGGGGGGAGAAATGGTAACCCTTTGCAATAAATGTCAATACTGCTTATACTATGAACCAGATCACTTTGCGTGTTACTACTTGGAATACCTCTCCCTAGTGCAGAATACATACGTAAAGAGCATTTGTAGGAATAGTGTATAAATTCTAGCTCTTTTCCCCCAGCTGAACACATGCCTGTAGGACCCCCGCCCCCAAGCTCACCCATATTCTGGCTCTAAAAGCTAAAACTCACAGAAGTGCCACTGAAAAATGCTGTTGGGAGTATTTTTATACCAGGATCTGCTAAACAAAAAGACACACCGGTACAATTCAAGTCTTACCCTGCAACAGCCCAGAATGTGTGAGGAAGATTCTTGGCTAACTGCGCTCTGGGTCTAGAAATGTGACCGTATTCCCCCTTGAAGAGAAGAACTAGCTCCCCCCTCATCTCACAGAATAAGATGGAGACAGACTGGCAGGGGAAGGCAAGGGCCTCTGTCAGTCTTGAGGATCCAAGATTTCTCTCAAGGGGCTTGGATTTCTCCCAGATGTTCAGTATCAGATGGTCACATATACCACCTCTAATCCTTTTGATATCTTGATTATACTACTGGCTCTCACAACATACAATGGCATTGTGTTTCACATAAGTAGGTGAAACAATAGCAGGGAAAGCAATTCGACCCTTTATATTACTTGTAAATGCTAATACTTGTAGCATTTTCCCCTCTCAAACCATTTTCACACAGTTCAGCTTATCCTTGAATATTAAGAACATAAGAAAAGCCCTGCTGGATCAGACCAAGGCCCATCAAGTCCAGCAGTCTGTTCACCCAGTGGCCAACCAGGTGCCACTGAATATACAATATTCTGTATTCTCAGAATATTCAGGTTGCCTGAAGCTATTTCACATAAAGTAAAATCAGTTTCCTATTTCACTTTGCAAACATCCATGCTGCAGGGAAGCATTACTATGTGCCCCCCCCACAAGCCAAGGATCTTTGCCTTCTGATGTAAACTGTTACTGCTCTGCCTTAAAACAAAGCTACCAGCTAAAAACCTATGTCCATCCTTGACAGCATAAAGGACTATATACAAATGAGGAAAATGATGGACAGTAGGTACCTGGGTGCTTGCATAACTACTAGAAAACATTGCTCTAGGCCTAACCTTCCACTCTGTGACAACCTCCTGCCCAATCAGGCCAAAACACAGCCCACCAACACCCCACTTAGCAAAGCAACAAGGTTTGTAGCCTGTGGCTACAAAAAGAAGGGGATTGTCAAGCACCAAGCAGGACACATTATATGGCTGGCCTAGTGTGGCTTGGAAGTGAATGGGAGGAGGGAGCCAAAAGAATAGAAATTGTACAGGTATCTTTCCCTTCTTGGAGTGGTGGATTCTGATCTGGAGAACCAGGTTTGATTCCCCACACCTCCACAGGAGCGGTGGAGGCTAATATGGTGAACTGGATTCGTTTCCCCACTCCTACACATGAAGTCAGCTGGGTAACCTTGGGCTAGTCACACTCTCTCAGCCCCACCTACCTCACAGGGTGTCTGTTGTGGGGAGGGGAAGGGAAGGTGATTGTAAGCCAGTTTGAGTCTTCCTTGAGTGGTAAAGAAAGTCGGCAAATAAAAACCAACTCTTCTTCCCATATACCCATATAGTCATGCACAACATTGATATCAAAACCCAACTCGGAAATCAAACGCCTTCCCTTATTAGTTTAGTGAGACACCACGGATGTCCCTCTATACTACCAAAGAGGCAACCTCTTCTCACAGGGGTAAGCTTTTGAAAGAAGTCAGTCTCCCATTACTTTAGTAATTCTTTCTAAACTCAAGGTTTGCTCAAAATCCCAGAGCTCTGGAATTGTAAAAACAAAGGTGGCAGCAATCAGGAACAGAAATAGAATTAAGCAATTTGTCATCAGACTTTCTGCATCACTTTAAATATTTACATGGAGCAAGCGAACATTAAGAAATTAAAACACTTGAGTGCTAAAATCAAAAACATAAGTAATACAGATTTTATTTTCAGTATTTTAAGGTACAGAAAGTGGAAACTATGTCAAATACAAATTTAAACAAGCCACTTGTCCTTCCAAACAGTGAGCTACTTATAGAAACTTACAAATTTCAAATTAAAATTAAAACAAAATAAATACTGTACATACTCTTTCCCTGCCTGCAGGCAAAAAAAAGGGATGGGAAACACTGTTATAAATCGGGGGAGAAAGCTCTTAAAGCTGCAGCATCCCATTTCCCAGCCAAAACACTCCACACAGTAGTGTGTTTCTGTAAAAAAGAACAGAGGACACACAAACCCCTATTCAGAAAGACAGCTATTCCACAAACATTCAAAAGTTAGAAATTAGACTATGACAGTAGAAAAAGGTGTGTGTGGGGGGAAAGACACATCAGCAAAACACTACTACAAAACTAGTAAATATAGCCAAGACCTATCCCCCCCTTTCTTCAAAATGTAATGAATATTTTAAAAATGCCAAAGTATCAGCAACGTTAAAACATTTCCCAGCAGAAGTGATCATTCATATTAATATAATCTCTTAAAGTGATTTCTTTCATTCCCCTTCCCACAGCAAGAAACTATTATGGCTTAAATTTATATTCCAAGTAGAAAAGTCCTTTTCCAGGCGGGAATGCTGCTTCGGCGACAGCCGCATTCCCTCATCAGTGCTAGTCTTCTCCCCACCCGACACTGCACGGTTTACTCATTTCGTTATCTTTGCCTTTTTTGGAGAGAGAAAAAAAAATGAACAGATGCCGCAGCTTTTCCATCCAGTTTTAACTACAAACAGTAAGGCCCTTTAAGATCAGTTTATGTTTCTTCCGCAAAATAAAGTCGCTCTGGCCTCAGGGGCCAGGGCCATGAACAGTTTTTAATGGTCTGGAAGATGCAAGGTTTAATAATATCATTTTAACAAAAAGACACCTGGAAATTGTTTTTATTTTTTTTTGGTGGAACAGAAATCGTGGGAGAGGAGGAGAGGCACAGTCCAGAGGAATTCAGTCTTATCTTTCATAGTATTGGGTCTCCTCAGTTCCCTCCCAAGTACCCAATGAAAAGAGTTAGCAAGCTCTGGAGGCAGCCTTGGGTTGGTTTCAGTCCAACAAAAATTTCAGCGTTTAATGGGTACGCATCCGGGTGAACGAAGGCAGGCTGTGGCGTGTTAAAAGCTTATGTGAAGTAAAGTTTCTTTGATGGGACCCATGACACTGGGCTCTTACCCCGAAGGGCACTGAAACAAGCACTTCGGCTACAACCAATGGGTTGAGAATGATTAGATTATCAATGTTATTGATTGCATAGGTCAGGGGTGGGAAACCTTTTTTCCGCCAAGGGCCATTTGGATATTTATAACATCATTTGAGGGCCATACAACATTATCAACTTAAAAATTAGCCGACCAAGCCCCAAGCAGGCAGCTGCCCCAGATGACACCCCCCCCCCGGGTGGGCAAGCAGGCAGGCATCCAACCAGTGGCGCACTTGCCCACCTGGTGGCACAGGATGATCTGTTGCACCAGCTGGGCGTGGCCGTCCAGCTGCATGCTGGAGTTGCTCCTGCTCTGCATGGTCGGGGCCGGATTCTACAGCCAGCTCCTGCTACCTCAGCCTGCAGGGATGAAATGAGGACACACTAAGAACTCCTCCCTCCCCGCACATTCTGGCCTTGTCTCCTTTAACCCCTCCATTGTCACCACTTCCTCCCCCAACCATCTTGTAATACAGAGGGAATAAGTTTCTCCATGGCCCGGGTGGGAAAGGGTTAACACGGTTTCTTGGGTGGTCCTAGCAGCTCCATAGCTAATGACTCTTCTGCAAGGGGAGGAAAAGGTTCCTTTTCTCAGAAAAACAAACTCACATCTGCCTTGAATAGAGGCTATTCCTGTTCGAGGGAGGGGGCGGATCACCAGTCTTAGATCCTTCTGAGCTAGAGATCTGCCAGGACCCACGAGGGGCCAGACCAAATGATTTCGTGGGCCTTAAACGGCCCCCAGGCTTGACATTCCCCACCCCTGGCATAGGTAAATCTACCACAGAGGTCATTTAAGGTTACCTTGCAGCCTGGGTTTATTAATAAGTGTAGTAAAAGGATAAGGAGGTCTCTCCCAGGAAAGAACAAGACCCTAATAATTCCACCTTACATGTGATATTCTTGTTTAAGTTTTTTTAAAGGCTCATCTTTGAGAAAGAGGTTCAGTAACTGTCTGTCAAATATGACTTAAACACTGCTTTCCTCTCCCTCCCCCACAAGGAAGTGAGACAACAGAGGTGGGGCTACTGCACCAAATCCAGACAGACAATATACATAACATAAAGCCTGGTGCAGGAGGGATCTCTACCAAGTATGTAATTAACACATCAACATTATACATACTGACAAGCACTGGCTATTAGAATTTCTTCATCAATACACCAAAAAGAATTGGTTGCCACTTTTCAGGGCAATTTATTTGCACTTACACAGATTTAGTGTCCTTCCCCCTCCTAGTCCAATGACTTACTTTATTAAGAGCCTTACTGAAGTTAGAGGACGATATTCTCCTCAATCCAATTCGGAATCCAAAAACTGTATACAGTGTCCTATTTTTGGTAGGTTACAAAGAGATGGTCATATGCTCATGACCATGGAGAGCCAAAGGGGAAAAACTGAGGGGGGGGGGATATTAAACATGTGATTCTAGCAAAAGCCCCTCTCTCCTTCTGCATATGCTTGCCCTCCAGTAATGGCAAAGCGATAAAATTTAGAATGAAGATAAGCTTAAGAGAAACTAGACCAGTTTGTGAGTTATGCACTCTAGTTCCAGAGTTCCGATTTAATTATTTTCACATGCTTCCCATTCACTGTACTTTGCCTTCAATCTAAATTTAAACAATTTTTACCCCTCTCTAAGTTCGTTTGGAATTATCTTAAGAAAAACAAGGGAAAAAAGGAACGGCTTACTAAAGATAGCTGTATTAGAACCAAACCAAGGCTTCAAAAACCAAGCACCTTAGTATTGCTTTTCCGGCCTACAGCAAGACATCATTAATCTTACTTGAAGAGGTATTGAGAACAAATAGTTCAAATATTTCAATTTAAACATACTAGAGCTTAGTTAAAGACACATGTATTTCTTGGATCAATACTTATGAATATGTTATTTGAGATTAAAACTAGTCATTATAGCTGTTCTCCGAGCTTTCTTTTAGTAATCTGCTCCACTTGTAACTCTGCTGACAACGTACAAAATCTCCAATGTGGTTTCCAACCTAGATAGTTTTGAGCTACAATGTGATGAAAATATTACTCAAAACTAACATACTGGAGAAAAGTCTTATTATTTGATCTTGTTTTACTCCATTTACACTCCAAATCCCTAACCATATTTATTCAAAAATGCCATGGAAATGTCAATGGGTCTTGTTTCCAAGTATATATCATTATGAACTCAAAGTTTTTACTGTATGCTACTAAGCCCACTGAAGTGAATAGGACATAAATGTTATTAGCAAGTGGATTAAGGACTGCTGCCTTTAAATGCCACCACAGAGAAATTTGGCCATCTCTTTGTTACTGTAACTGCCAGGGGACCCTAACTAATGTTGGTGACAGGATGAAGGGCATTTGGTGCAGTCTAATACAGACATCCAAAGGTAGATGCCGCAAATACTGAGTACAGATAATAAAATGGTCTAACCACATAAATCCTGTTTTGGGATTTTTAGATATTTTAAGATTTAACATGAAAGCTGGAAGTTTTTATTGAAGTTAAGAAGTCAAGCAACTGAGGAGCTTTGGCCATGCTTTAACTCTTGATCAACAGAAGAAGAAAAAAATTCCAGAGTAGTAGTGCTAGTATTCCCACTTTAGTACTGAGTAGCCCTCTTACCAAAAAAAAAAAAAAAAGTAGTATAGGTGCCTCTCCTTTTTCTCCAGAGAAGAGCTTAAATATTCAATTTTATATTACAAAAATACAATTTTATCCTCTAAGTTATTTACACATATTTCAGAATTGGCATTTCCTACCAGATCTTTGCAAAGCATGACATAAAATAAGTCATTCTGAGATTAGCAAGCTATTAAACTCATTTACATATATATATATATATGTGTGTGTATACACAAGAACCATTTAAGACCTTTTTGGCTGGCATATGCAATCAAGCAGTACTCTGCCACCATTAACAGTCTACCTCAACAAAATGCATTTAAGTGTCTACATGTACTAATTGTAGTGCTATCCTTGGTGTACTGTTGCCCATGCTTTGCATGGACCGTTCTCCGTGACATGAAAACAAATGGGGAGGAGAAGCATCTGTCTTGACAGCAAAAGGACTGCTGAACCTACAGATTCAAGCTTCTCTCTGCCAGTGCTATGCCAATTTACAACCCATAATATATGGCAAAGCAAGAGAGGGGGTAAGGGGCAGGGACGAGAGAGAAGTTGACTAAACTGGCAGAGAATACGTACTTTATATAAGTCCATGAAAAGCCAGCCAAGAGCTTATATAAAGGACAGACATTAAAGTATGATTTCATGTGCCTTAATTTAAATTAATAATGCACCACATCCATGTTTTAAGACTATAATCTACATCAAATGCTTGGATCCAGAGTAAATCATTCATGTGGCTCTCCACTGCAACAAACATACATTAATTAAGGACAAATTAAAAAAAAAAACCCTTCACATTTCTTTTAACATCTAAAATTAAAATCATCGTTTCCACAAAAAATGTTTTTTTCCCAAATAAATAGTTTTTAAAATGAATTCAATAGTTGCCAAGATCTGTCAAATAAATTATTGATAACCACCTTCATCCCACTCTTCGGTTCATGAATTAGCTCAGACACTCCCAACAGCAAAATGATTGAGCCCTGAAGAAAGAAAGACTGTCTCCCAATCCATTGTCTCTTTGAATATTCCTGTTTACCCAAAATGGTTATTGCTGAGCAGGTGTGGCACAGTGAAAATGCAGCATTGCGCGTTTTTTTTTGTTCATCAGGCAGTGTTCTAATAGGATACATGCATTCTGCTTCAAGCCGAGGAATAAACAGACGCTCCAGGCACTGTTACCCCTCAATACTGGTCTGTGTATTTTTTTAAAAAACAACAACAAAAACAACCAGAAAGCGAGAGAGATGGCAGCGGTGGTCGCTGCGCCTGCATCAAACAAAGAAGCGTGCATGGCCATTTCGGTTCAGCTTTAGAATCTTCCCAAGGCGCTGTTTGGCAGTTGCCATTCCTTTCTTTGGACGCTTGCCTGAAAAAAAGGAAAAGAAAAGGTACTACTAAACGCCACCTCAACTCAGGTATGTATGTTCAGATTTCATTAAATCAGTTCCACATTGATGCAACGTGAGTTTCCAGGCATGATCGGTAACCACTAGGGAGCATAAGACAAACAGGTAACAGCCTCTCCCAACTTTAACACAGTGTAGTTATCTTTGCGGTTAACTCCACACCAACTGACTGAGGTCCAACGTACATATTCAGATCTGAGACTGTACAGCACAAAATAATAGACTTGGCATTTACAGAACACATTTCCATGCAACCCTTCAGTAACTAACTGCTCTGCAAGGCACACCAGCACACCACTCTTACTATACCCACACTGCAGATTTGGACTTAAGATTGAGAGTCACTTGCCTAAAGCCGTTGGGTGGGGGGAGGAGGACAAGGAGGAGAAGAGTTGGTTTTTATATGGCACCTTTTTCTACCACTTAAAGAATCAAACCAGTTTACATTTAACTTCCCTTCCCCACAACACTACCCTGTGAGGTAGGTGGGGCTAAGAGACCTCTAAGAGGTCGCCCTTAGTAGCCCAAGGTCACCCAGTTGGCTTAATGTGTATAGAGTGGGGAAACCAACCTGATTCACCAGATTAGCATCCGCCGCTCATATGGAGGAGTGGGGAATCAAACCCAGTTCTCCACATTAGAGTGCACTGCTCCAAACTGCCACTCTTAACCACTACACCATGCTGGCTATCAAGGCATGATTTGACCTGGGTACTTCCCAACCCCTGCTCTTAGCTGCTGTGCCACATCAGTTTAATACCTTTATCTTAAGTAACTCAATCACTGAGTTTTTCATATGGACAGAGATTGGTAGAAAACAGATCCTCCATATGAAAAACCAGTTTACAAAAATCAAAGAAAAAAAAGAACACGTGAATTAGACACAGCAGTAGTCTAAACCCAAATTCCAAATGTTTCCATCCCTTTAAACTAGCATGCATTGCAAAATTAGTCTATGCTTATTCAAGAAAATATTGGTTGGGTTATTTGCAAATAGTGATCTGTGACAAACACAGAAGGATTATAGCCACCTTTTGTTGCCTGGTTGCTGATAGGGGGCGGATTCGATGCCGGTCGCTTGGTTGGATGAAGAGGGACAGACAAGGATGTTTCACCATATGGCCTGTCGGGGCTGAGGCTGCCGTCACTTAGCCTGCACTCCCCTTGAATTAAGCTGGAGTCCCGCATACATTTACTAGGTTGGAAGTTCAAACCATTACTTTGCATATGACTCCTGTTTTCTTGAATTTTGTAACTGGCTTCAGATGCACCTTCCTTCTTCATGTATTTCTGAGTTTTGTTTATGTCCTGCAGAGGGAGGGAAAGAGTTAAGATTCTGTAATGCAAAGCCACATGCAACAATTACAAATAAAGTCTTCAAAACGATATTGGTATTTTCTTAAAGAAAAATAAAAGTGGTCATTTGATTGAACATGAATTAATTAGTGTCATCAAGATTTTGATTCTAGACTATATACAACCTAAGCAGCTGATTCACGCCAGTTCTGGCTAGAAAGAGAAAACAAGACAAAACAAAAGGTGCACAGAGAATCTTCAAATACGTACATGATATTTATTCAATGATCCCCACGTGTCTTTTGTGCTGTTGTTGAAAGTAAGGTTTGATCACTGAAACGTTATGAGGCGAAATGAGTCAGGATCATCAATATTAAATAAACACGGTTTACATATTTGAAGATTCTCGGCGCACCTTTTGTTTCGTCTTGTTTTCACCTTTTCTGGCGCAGCCCACCTGTGCAGTTCTTCGTGCTAGAAAGTGACCTGAAGGTTCCTGGTGGAGTTCCAGCTCTGAGGCTGAGCCAGTCTGGTTAGTAGCACAGCTGCCGCAAAAGGATGGCAAGTAGAGAGAAACTACACAAATAAATACTCAAAGAAAACAAGAACCATGGAATACTATTACTGGTTCAAATGGCAACTTCTAACAAAGACAGATGGCAAACCTGATATCTAGAAAACCCACCTTGGCCTATTCTTAAAGATTCCTACATGCTTACAGAATGTAACATATTTTGTTGGAATATGCAACTTTTAAGACACACGTACTAGTAAGTCTGGTACCCTGAAGCTTACCTGAGGGTTTACTTTAGAAACTCCATACAATGGTGTAGCTAATGTTAAAGTCCCCACATCTTTTTCTTCTTTAATGTGCTTACCTGGAGAGATATTAAGTACATTCTGAGACTCTTTAAAGGGCATAAAAACAAACAATAAATACATATTTTCAGATAAAAAAACCTCCTCCTAGAAACGCTTTTTTCCAGGCAGTGGTTATTATTTAGCTGTTTATTCATTTTTACTTTATTCATTGTCACATTTGTCCTAGTTCATAAATGCAATAAAGAGTGCCCTTCAAATAAAGTTTGGCATTCTGTGTGCTGAATCAACTACTGATTAGAAAAGAGCAAGAGTCCAGTAGCACCTTAAAGACTAACAACATTTCTGGCAAGGTATAAGCTTTCGTGAGCCACAGCTCACTTCTTCAGATACCCGCTTGAAATTTTATTAGTCTTTAAGGTGCTACTGGACTCTTGCTCTTTTCTACTGCTATTGGCAGACTAACATGGCTACCCATCATCAACTACTACTTAGTTCTTGTGGCATTATGAAGCAATTTTTCTACGAGAATAACCCAATGGCCTGCTCTCTAATTACGTGGCTGCAATACTTCAAAACTGCTAGCATACACAGGCTAAATTACTTTAAGACCCCGTAATTTACAAAGGTATTTCTGCAACTCAGATCTCCTGGTTAATATCAATGCAGCTACGAAGGAACCTTGATTCATTGGCAAAGGTGAAAGCGAAGTCAGTTTACAACCAATTCCAAGCAAGCCACAGTCATTTACTGCTACCAGGTTAACATGCTTTGCATGTGCACACAAAAGAGTTAGATTTCGCCCAATACTTTTAACCTTCCCCCACAACATTATTTGAATCAGGGCAGAAGTATTCTTTTTTCACCCAGGAAAAAAAAACCTCAGGCATTTTGGATCAATAGTTTGCCTTTGCCATCTGGATTTCTTTGTAACCATAGATATAGATGGGTGGAAAAGCTTCGAACAGATTACAGTTGAGACAACATCTGTTGTCACAGCTGTCAAGCTACTGTGCTCTCCTGCTTTTGCTGAAAGCAAAAGCAAACATACTGCCGTCTCCCTGAAGTGATGAAGCAACAGAAAAGATGTTGGGGCAAAGTACAATTCTGAGCCAGTTCTCGACTGACAACTTACACTACTATTAATTCTTCTATTTACAAGTATAAAATTGAACTGCATCATTTCAGTTGAATGATACAATTTCCTCTCACTGACAAACAGGCACAACGCTGGTCTCTGTAGCAGTGCATTATCTCTACTTTGGAGTTCTCAGATAGAGCCTTGGCTACTTACCGTGAAGGCTTCTTCTGCTCAGAGGGACGAAGGGCATCTTCATTATGGGTGTTTCCTTTTCCTCTTATCTCGGGAGGCAGGAACCAAATATTTAAATTTTTCTGACCTCTGAGGGTAAACGCCCCCTTGTGATCAGTTAAAGACTTTCCGAGCCTTATATATTTAAGATAGACTGAAGAAACATGTTAGTTATAATTCTATACAAGAAATAAGTTCCTAATAAACATTAACGATGAACCTTTAGGATAACTATAAGTCATGAACCAACAAACAGCGTTTAACTTGAATTGAATGTCAACTGGAAGTTAGATGTAACCATGATTACCTGTAATTTTATTTTATTTGTTTTATTTATATTTTACTGACGTCTGGGCGGGCAAGATGCCCTTCGTCCCTCTGAGCAGAAGAAGCCTTCACGGTAAGTAGCCAAGGCTCTTTCTCGCTCAGAGGGAGAAGGGCATCTTCATTATGGGACATACAAGAGCTGTCCCCCGCCCTTGGGAGGGTTAGACGTCCTGAAGTATACTTTGCAGTACTCGTCTGCCTAAGGCGGCATCTGCTGACAAGTATAGATCTAATTTGTAGTGTCTCACAAATGTGGACACCGAGGACCAAGTTGCGGCCTTACATATCTCTTCCATAAAGCACAGCAGTAGAAGGCTGCTGAAGTAGCCGCACTTCTTCCCAAGTGGGCAGTAACGCCCGCAGGAGCAGGTAGGTTACTTATTCTATAAGCCTGTGTTATGTATACGGTGATGGTCCTACTAATGGATGCCTTGGACATATGCTTGCCCTTGTCAGGTGGTGAGATATGAACGAATAAGGAGTCAGAGTTCCTAATAATTTTAGTAAGATAAATGTAAACAGGTAGTGCCCTTCTTAGGTCTAGCTAGTGCCAGGCCTTCTCCTTAGGATTCTTGGGGTTAGTGCAGAAGATGTAAGCACTATGTCCTGCTCCCTGTGAAACTTGCAGCTACATTTTGTCCTATCTCAGTGATTGGTTCGAATGGTAGTTGTGTGAGTGCTGTCAAAGCTGTGTGCAGGCTCTAGTTGTGAACCTGTGTCTAACAGGAGGAGCTAAATAACTGACGCCCCTTAAAAAGGCTTTTATGTGATGGTGTTTGGTTAAGCGGTATCCAGATACCTTGGGTACTATGGTAGCTATAGATGCCAGTTGCCTTTGTAGAGTGCAGGTAGCTAGCCCTAAGCTCTGTCCCTCCTGATGGCTTCCTTGTTGTCAATATGGTAGTGACGGCCACCGGGCTATAACCTAGGGCTATAAGTCATCTCCTTTCAGTGCCCATGCGGTCAGTTTGTACCACCCTGGATTGGGATGGCATATTGGGTCTTGTAGAGGGAGATCTTGTCTGTCTGGAAGTCTCCAATGGTTCTGTATGGACATCTGAATTATAGATGGGAACCACGGTCGTCGCAGCCAATATGGAGCTATGAATCTGACTGATGCTTTTTGAAGTCGTACCTTTCTCAATACCCTTGGAGGGAGGGGGGAAACCCGTACAGTAGGTCGTGTGGCCCTGGTGACATTAAGAGGTCCATTTGTTCCGCCCCCTGTTGACGGTACATGGAATAGTACCTTGGCAGCTGGTGGATGATGCTGGATGCAAAAAGATGAATCTGTGGCGTGCCGAATCTCTGAGTAATAAGTTGAAAGACCTCTGGATGTAGAGACCATTCTGCCTCGCTGATGTCCTGTCTGCTGAGCCAGTCTGCTTGTATGTTGACTGTGCCCTGAATATGTTCCGCTGATTTTGATGAGAGGTTGGACTCGGCCCAAGGAAAAATGTAGTCGCTTCTGAGGATCGTCCTGATTTCTAGGGCACTGATGTGAAGATTCTGTTCTTGATGGTCCATGTTGCTTGAGCCATTGTCCCTTGAGTGTGGCTTCCCAACCTGATAGACACGCGTCCGTGAAGATTTGAATTGGTGTTGGACGGAGATACCAACTTCCTTTCGTCAAATTCTGAGACTGAAACCATCATACTAGTCTTGATCTGACTTCCTCGGTCAGGATGAGATTTCTGTCACTTCTTCCTTGGTATGTCTCTTTGGTACGGCCTTAAGAACCATTGAAGAGGTCTTGCTCGTAAGCGTGCCGCTTGAACTGCGGGAATGCATGCAGACATGTGACCCTTCAGTTTGGTCAGGGACATTAGAGAAGGCGACCGGGAATTAATCGCTTTCTTTGCTAGAGATGAAATGTTCTGGATTTTTGTCCACTGGAAGGTATAAGGAGTTTGTCAGTGTGTCTATGTCCATCCCCCATCTCTCTCAATCGCTGGGATGGAACTAAGTGGGTCTTTCTGAAGTTGATTATGACCCGTGTTCTGTTAACCTCTTCAGAACTCTCTCTGAATGATCTATGCTCTGCTATCAGAATGTCATCTGAGAAGGGTGCATTCTCACGCCCTCCTTGCGCAGAGATGTGACTGGTGTGTCCAGAACTTTGGTGAATACTCGAGGAGGGGCGATGATAACCCAAATCGTAAGGCCCTGAATTGGAAGAGGTGTCCCTTGTACGGGAACCGAATGAAACAACAATGTGCCGGGTGTATTAGAATGTAAGAAAATGCTTTTCCCTGAGGACCTGTGTGACTGACTTTAGTGTCTCCATCCTGAAGCGCTTTAATGGGATAATCTGTTCAGAAACTTGAGGTCTAGGATGACTTTCCATCCGCCGCCTTTGTTGGGAACAGTAAAGAATACTGAATAAACTCCCAATGTATGCTCTAATGGTGAGACTGGCTCCATCGCCTTGATGTCTAAGAGGCCTCTGAAGTTCTATGGATTTTTTTTTTTGGGGGGGGGGAATGTTGGAGATATTACTAGTCGATGTGAAGGAGTGTAAGAAAAACTCTATCTGATAGCCTTGTGAGATAATGTTTGTGACCCAGAGGCCTGGTTGGGAGGTGACCGCTGACGGTGTAATAGGCTGAGCCTGCCTTCCACTGACTGGTGGCTGGCGTCACTATTTGGTTGGGCGGTCGGGTTTATCCCCTTTATTGCCCTGGAAGGTGGAGGATTTTGGAGATTTATTGAATAGTCCTCCTTTACTAAAGGAGCTGCGATTCTGGTTCCGGTGGTTTCTAGGTTGATCAGGTCTGTATCTTTGAAGTATGTGGTATGCACGAAAGGACATAGAGGGAGTGATCCCTTGGATTCCTTGCGGAGAAACTTGTCTTTGGTCTCCACTGATATGGGGACCAAATTGTCTCCAAGCAAGGTCTTTCCCTGATACAGGAAGCCCATAATAACCAATTTTGATCTATATACTCCGCTTGCCAGGGGCGTACCCAGAGAGCCTTTCTGGCAGCTGAGGCTGTGGCTAGTGTTCTAGCTGCATATGACATGTTATCTAAGGAGGAATCAGCTAGAAAGAATACCACTCTCGAAAACATGGATGACATGGTATCTAAGGTAGAATCAACTGGAAGGATACCACTCTCAAAAAAAAAACATGGATGCCCTTCTGGCATCTGATGCTGCGGCTAGTGTCCTAGCTGCATATGGCATGGTATCGAAGTTCGAATCAGTTAGAAAGAATACCACTCTCAAAAAACATGGGTACTCCTGTAAAGGCGTTTCTTTCTTCCTGTGGAAAAAGTTGATATAACTTCCTAGTCCAAATTATTGCCGCTCTGTATACTAGGGCAGATGTGATAGAAGCGCTTGATAGTGAGTGCCAAGGCCTCTGAGCATTTATGCCTGCTAACTCTGCCTTCCTATCTGTAGGGTCCCTAATCATGGCAAGGCCATGTAACAAGGTTGAAGGAGTGAAGGCAGTGACAGGTGATTCTACTGAAGGCACTTTTAGAATTTTAGAAGCACCGATAAACCAAATATAAAGGCTTCCTAGAGGCTGTGGAGCATTGTATGGGTGCCATTGGTTTCTCCCGCTCTGCTTTCAACAGAGTTAGAAATAATCAAGCGCTGGCACAAACCTATCTGGAGTCTTTTCTCCCACTCTGAGTCCTCTGAGAGATCAAGAGTAGCTAGGTTTTTATGCCAATGCAGAAGGAAATCTTCTGCGTTAAATACTATAGACAGTCTGGGTACCAATTGGCAATTTTGTGATTGTGAATTAGCTTTCAGCGCTGCTTAGGCTGGCTAGCACGTACTCTCTTGGTACTACTTGGACTGGTGATCGGCTCACCAGGATCTCAGACAGAGGTCTTCCACATCACCTACTACCAGAATTGGCCCTCTGCATGCCAATCCGATGCTCTGCCACTGAGCCACAGCCGTTCCCCTGCTTTGGCTGATATTCTGCCCTTTTAGCAATTAGATTACTGTTTGTGGTGCTGGAGGGTGTGATCCCTACGATCCCTGTATGGATGGGGCAGGATAAGGAGGTTGTACTGCCCTTAAGCCATCTGAGAAGGCGTTTTTAATCAGGGCGGAGAGCTCTGCTCTTACAGGAGTAAAACAGGCTGCATCTATGGGGGGGGGGGTGCGAAGTCACCTTACCGGCAGTCGATGTCTCCGTTGATGCTTCCCGTCCTTGAATAATAATAGGCGAGCCGCCTGAGGACGGAGCATTGCGAGGCAAAAAGGCGAGCCGCCAGCCTCCTTCATTTTCCCCGTTTGTGCAGTGTGGGAGAAGTGGCTATAGCCGCTGTGTTCTCCTGGCTGCTTCCCGTCCTTGAATAACAATAGGCGAGCCGCCTAAGGACGGAGCACGGCGGGCGAGGCAAAAAGGCGAGCCGCCAGCCTCCTTCATTTCCCCCGTTCATGCTGTGTGGGAGGAGCGGCTACCGCCGCTGTTTTCTCCCGGCCGCTTTCTGTTGCGATCTGGCAGTCGCGTCTTTCAGGCGCGGCAGAGCAGCGTGCGTTTTGCAGCAGGCATTTGGCGCGCTTGTTAGCGGTCGAGGCAAGCCGTTTGTACTTGCCTGCGCCATTCTTGCCGCTTTTGCCTTTCCCTTTTGAGTTTTGGTCCTCAGGCCACCAGAGTGACTGTCCGAGGGTTCATCTAATTGTAGTGGTAAGGCCACTAGCAGGCTAGGGTCTAAATTGGCAGGCGCTATATAGCTGTCCTGATGTCGATCCGCCATTTTTTAAATTATTATTATTATTTTTTTGGCGGGAAAAGACCCTTCTGAGGAGAATAGGCAGAAAATTAAGACAGTAAATAGAATTGAGTAGTAGATTAGTTAGGTTAAGTTTAGGTTTGTTAAAATAAGAATATTTTTAGGTCTAATAAGTAAGGTTAAGGTTTCTCTATTATTTCTGTAGCAGAGAGCTGCTAGAAGGCTGCTCTCCCGTTCAAGGCAGGAAATAGAACTGGTCACAAGGGGGCGTTTACCCTCAGAGGTCAGAAAAATTTAAATATTTGGTTCCTGCCTCCCGAGATAAGAGGAAAAGGAAACACCCATAATGAAGATGCCCTTCTCCCTCTGAGCGAGAAGTATTCAAATACCCCTTAGCCTTCAATACATTTATTTTGAGTTGAAGATTGGCATATATATCCTGTCCAATGGAGCGTGTGCGGAGTCCGTCTCCAACTTTGCACTGTTACGTTCACATTATGATCCTTATACAGGCAGAAGCGCTGCCTCAGCCGTGATCCATCCCTTGCACAATCTGGACCACTAGTAGTTGACTGCAATCAAACCCCACTGCATAAACACATCCTTAAATGCTATACACCAGATCACTGTGCTAGTCTTAACAAGCGACAAATATGCTTATGAAATGTTTAGCTGTTTGTTAATGTGCATCACTTACAGGGGCCCTTATGCATATTATACCCCACACACACACATCCCCACCACATTTGTGTTGATGTGGACCATTGTGATCATGATGTATTTTTTCATCTTCATGAACATGATGTATGTTCATGTTTATGAGCATACAATGTTAACAAGAGGCTGATGCAATGGAAATACAAACAGAAAGGGGGACGATATTATGCATTCTGCAGAAGACCTGATTACAAATACAATACATGGCAAACGCAAGTCTTACAAAGAAGCAGGCCCTCAGTTCTAAAGTTTATCTCCTGATATATCTGAAAGATTAAAATTTCAAGGAAAAACAAAAAAAAATATTTTATATACTAGTGGCAGCTGGACTGGCTTCCACAGTACATTGGAAAAACAGTAAACATTGAAAAATGGTCAATAAAGTTATCGGACTTAGCTCGTCTTACTCAGAATAGCTATATTAAAGGAGGATATAAAGGTTAATGTACCCAAAAAGAGGTGGAGGTAGTTTAAGCATCAGAATCGCATCTCTTATAGTAGTAAAGGGAAACCTATCCTTTGCTATCAAAAACCCCTTTTCCTTTACTGTTCCACTGAAGTTTATCGAAAATTATTGTATTTACTACTGTAAAAGCCCTTGCTGTGGTAGCATATGAAACTGGTAAATACAGTGTTCAAACAGATGTCATTAATCCTGTAAGTAGCCACAGGAGGACTCTTTTCTCTTTTGGAAATACTCTTCTTCCATGCAGTAATTTGATAATGTGGACACTAAGAATGTAATTACCTCTGTGACTAGGAAAAAAAAGAAAGAAATCCATCTGTTCACAGAACAATGCACGAGTCTCAGCAAATACATGCTTCCCTGACTTTCTAAACCAACTTGGTTTAATTTATATCTTACCTTTCCACAAAACTGTAACCAAGGCAGCTTTGACAGCCTCATGTGCTGCCTGAAGATCATGCATCTCCCTTTTGATTCTGCATTTGCACAAATATCTAGGGGATCTATAGGTAGCTGGGACAAGTAATCTCTGGTTGCTAAAAACATGCACAGGTACATTTCTCCATTAGATGGTAAACTGGAATAAATGTATGCGCAGAGTGGTAAGCTGCATTACTGCAGTCAAAGCTCTGCTCACGACCCAAGTTTGATCCCGTCAGAAGTTGGTTTCAGGTAGCCTGCTCAAGGTTGACTCAGCCTTCCATCCTTCCAAGGTCAGTAAAATGAGTACCCAGCTTGCTGAGGGTAAAGTGTAGACAACTAGGGAAGACAATGGCAAACCATCCCGTAATCATAGTCTACCTGGTAAACATCGTGATGTGACGTCATCCCATGGCTCAGTAAAGTTTTGGTGCTTGCACAGGGGACTACATTTACCTTTATAGCTTCTCTTATCAATACAAAGAACAGTATGTACCAATCTATTGTGCAGAGGTTTCAGCAGGTAAGCAACAAATGCAGGAATCCACAATGCAGATATTTCCGCTAAAGGGAATGCAGTGTACACATAGTTGAACCATGCAGCAAACTTCAAGTATCTGTCATTCAGATTTTTTTAAAGCTTAAGTATAACACACGTTTGCAAGAAAAGACCTACCACTTTCTGCTTTATGACTCTGGGAAGACAGCCTGTCTTTATGCCGACTTTTGGGATAGCTTCTGTGTTCCTGAAGAGAGCTTCTTCTATCAGTGCAGTCTGTGCTCTGTGTGTGACCTGGTAAACAAGTGGTATAGTGCAATCCTGCCATTGAAAGCATGCCCTGAATAGCTTCTTCCTCCGTACTTGTCGAGGTAGGACATTCCCTGGAGAAACATTGACGAATGGAATGTATTCTTACAGGAAAACATTTTATGGTCTTATTACATTCTTACTAAACACAGAGTGAGGAATACAGTTTGCTTGAACCCCCCCTCCAGTAATTTCTGTTACACACCTTTTACTTATAGTTTCATGTCTCGATGGCTTCTGTGAAGATTGATAGAGGTCACTTGTTACTTCAGATTCCTCTTTAAAATTTGAAGTTACTTCCTGTTTCTCGTCTCCTGAGGTTTCTGACTCCTCTAAAGAGGAATCCTTTTGCTGGTGGAGAAAAAAAATCCTGAGCATTTCATGGGACAAACGTCAATCCCTAAACCAAACAGTTATTGTTCTTACCTAGGTTAATGGTTACCAGCTGTAACTAATAGCATATAGTGTGACTACAAAAAAGTAACAGTAGAATCACACCTTTGCCCTATGGATGCCATGAGTAAGAAGCGACTTGACGGCACTTAACACACACACAAACCCCTACACTGAAATTTTTCTTCAACAGGAATATTATACTTCTAAAGAGAATTCAATATTGCATGGGCAAGCACAATAGTGCAATTTTTCTAGATCACTAGTACATTACTTGAACTGACTGACAATTAGTATATTCTCTGCCTGATATTTGATTTGAGATGGCTCCTTCACTCATGAAAGTCACCAGCTGATGTTGCAGTCTGTAATCAGGGAACAAAGAGCAGGAAGAGGCATATGAAAAGGAAAGGAGCCATGTATTTAAGAAAAGCAGAAACCAAGAAAAATCAGAAGTAGCAGCATAGAACTGTCTAAATTTCTCAGGTCTGGTATATTCATTTATCCAAAACTGTAAATTACATGGTACTTCAGCCCACTCATATTCATGACAAATACCAAAATCCCAGTGGTGCATAAGTAGTACAAGAAGGTAAGGTTCTGGTACAAGTAGGGTTGCCAACCTCCAGGTAGTAGCTGGAGATCTCCTGCTATTACAACTGATCTCCAGCTGACAGATATCAGTTCACCTGGAGCAAATGGCCGCTTTGGCAATTGGACTCTATGGCATTGAAGTCCCTCCCCTCCCCAAACCATGTCCTCCTCAGGCTCCGCCCCAAAAACCTCCCGCCAGTGGCGAAGAGGGACCTGGCAACCCTAGGTACAAGTAATGCCATGCCAATTTAATCTCCCCCCTCCCTGACTGCTGCCTGTATTTCTGTGTGTGGACTAACAGAGGAATTAGGAACACAGCAAGGTCCTGGACCAACAAGTCTAGAGCTACTAGAAAGTTCTTGGGCCTGTAAAACATAGCCATGCCTATTGAGGACTAGGCCCAGAACATAAAGTGAAAAACCCAATTGCACATTTTCTTGCATGATGTGAAAGAGGCAGCCTTGGAATTTTATAACACCTTTAGCTTTGTATACAGTGAGAATATGTAGTTTAGAAAAATTTTCAATCAGAATTGCACACTAGTGAATTAACAGCCTCTTTGATAAGGGACAGATATATCAAATTGCAGCATTCTCACAGAGAGGCTGCTATATGAGCAAGACCCCACCCCTCTTACTTAGAAAGCATCCATGCTTCCTTAGTCAACACATTACCATTCCTTTAATAATGCTGACCTGTGTTCCATGTAAGGGAACATCTCAAAATTATGTACTTTATCAGTACAGATAATACTGGGGTGAAAAGAGAATATGTGTGTTGCAGAGGCGGTCAAATGGCACGTAATATACATTTCTGGAATAGATGCTAGGTTAGAAGGAGCCATCATCATTTGGAAGCCAGGTCTTCAGCAGCAAAACATCAGCTAAGTGCATGCTTGCTAAGTCTCCTGATTTTAAAAATGAAATGCGTTTTAGAAGGGTCAAGCTACAGGATAAGGGGACAGCTGGTCTTGGCAGAAATTATCTAACTTAGTTTTAAACACATAACTGACCGTGGTATTTCTTCCATTATCTTTATTCAGAATTAGATGCTTTTATATGTTCTAAAGTTTAACAACTCGTCTGACCATTTCCTGTGGTGTTATGATAATACACCTGCCATACTCTAGTATTTACCTGGTTAGTGCAATCAGGCTCAGATTCTTCTGAATCAGAAATATCAGAGTATTCTGAGGTTCCATTCCTGAGTTCTGATTTCACACTTTCAAAGAACACTGAGGGGGAGGGAGAAGAAGAGCCAACATTAGGATTTTTTTCACATATTCATCATAAGTGCTCCTCTTACATTTCCTTGTCCCAAATGACCTACACCAGCGTCTGTGCACTGCTTTGAGCTCATCGGCCAGACACTCAGCCCGAAGTACCTCACAAAAGCAGGCCAAAGTTGATCCCCAGTTTCTACTTCTTTATTCATGAATCCAATGACAAATACTGAGTATAATTTAAAAGCTCTGATCCCCAATATAAGGTTTGGACTACCACAACTCATACAACCCCCACATTCAGGGGACTCTACCCTCCAAGAGGACTTATGCTGTTTCCTGGTCCAAAGCACCAGCTTCTTGGTGGCAACCTGAATAGAAGCTCGTGGTGCCAGAATTGTGGTGTTTGGACTGGGCACCACTGCATGTCTTCTCTCAGGGAGGCAGTCTCCGGAGTGTGGAGATGTGTGCTTTGGGGTTGTCCAGTGTCTGCATGTGCATTGTCCTGGGGCCACCACACTTTGGAGCAGCTGGCACAAGAACTGGGCTTTGGACCAGGAAACAGCAAAGTTCCCCTTGGAGGGCAGAGTCCCATGATGTGTGGTGGTTTAACCCATATTTTGGGGTTCAAAACTTTATTTGTCATTGGTTTCACAAATAAGGAATTAGGAAATGTGAATAAGAAATTGGGAACCAACGTCAGCCTCACCCTCACAGGGTTGTTCTGACAATAACACTGAGGTAGGAAGAATGCTGTAAGCTGCTTTTGGGCCCCACTGGGTAGCAAAAGCAGGGTATAAATATCTAGATAGACTATAAAATAAATATCTGCATGTCCAACAAAGCTGGTTCATGAGGCTGAGTCAACGCACCAATTTATAAAAGACATTTTACCTTTGTCTAGGAACACTATAATGACCCAGGATATGCAAACACTTTAAATCAGAGTTGTACTTTTAAAACAACAAAGATATGGGTTTAATATTTTACCAGCATTATCACACTTGTTGAAGAGTACTGAGAAACCCTCCCACAGTCTCATTTGGTATTGTTAATGTATACATTAGCAGGACTATATCAGCAAATTAAGTCACTCACTGCTTTATCAATTTAGGTTTCCAAGTGCAACAGTTCTGGATTTCTGGTTCAAGATATAACCAACTTACTGTTCAGTGGTTTCTGGACATCTGCATTGCCATCTGCTTCCTGGGAGTTTTGCTCTTCTGACTTAACAGTTCCTTCCTCCTCTGACTTTGTCCTGTCATCCTCCTCTTCACTGTCCGCAGTGTAAAGACTTGGATCTCTAAAGGGCTTCCTCTCATGTCTGTTATAAAATAATCTGTTATAAAGGGTATCCATTTTGGCTTCTCCCCATCTCTCATAAAATTGTAAGATTTTCACTTGTAAGTACTCTCTAGAACACTGACAGAAACACGTCTAATATTTCTTCTCTACCAAGCAAAAGCTGCAGGCTATTCATTTATTAAATTATTTAAGTAAAAAGATTATTAGATTAATAATTCACTCATGTTCCTCCAGCATGAATTTGGTTATTGCATTTTTTGCTGAAGAAACTCTCAAAATTTTGCAGAATTGTTAGTTGTTTCTTCTCCTTAACAGGATAGCGTTAACTATTTTCAAACAGCTGAAAACAATCCAAGGCGTTTTATGCACGGGTTGTTTCTGTCCCGGTCACCCCCCAACTACTTCGGGGCTTTGTTTTCATTATGCTCATCTTTTGTGACCTTTAAAAGTCACTTCCCTCTCTCCCCGCGTTTTCTAGATGCTGCTTCTGGCGGCATCCAGAAAACGTAAGGAAAAGCGGAAAGAGAGCTGAATTACTTCTAAAGGTCGGAAAAGACATGCATAACGAAAATGAAGCCCCAAAGTAGTCAGGGCGTGGATTGCCACAGAAACCACCCGCGCATAAAAGGCCCAAGTTAGCAGCACAAAAAAAGTTTTCTTTGTTCTCTAATGCGCTCCTGAGTTTGCTCATAGGACTGGAATCCCTCTATATCCCTTTCTTAACCCAGATCTGTCAATTAAATACTAAGTGGACAAGATCTGCAGAACTGCCTAAAGCAAAGGACAAGTAGCAGAACACAGCCTGGTGTTTTATACCTAATTATTCTTCCATTTGACAGCAAAAGCCGTAAATCATTGTCCTTCGTTCGCCATTCAGGAACAGTTGAAGATGGCAGAAGAGGCTTGTTAAACCTTCCGTTCAACTTATAACTTGATGTGTCCTGAAGCAAAAGACAAAAGCAAGACTTTACCTTCAGTTACTGGTACTTTAATAAGTAATTTCTCTGCACAATCAGCATCAATGTTCTTTGCTGGATGTCAGAGGTTTCAGTGTAACTTGGCGGTAAAGGAATGAATACCACACTATTATGGTACAGAAAGACGAGATTTCTGATATGGTACAGAAAGATGAGTTTTCCGTATACAATTTTGATTTCTTACACAGACATACTCACACCTTAAATTACTATATCTCTTGCCTCCTCCCAAATACTGGATTCCACTACTACTTTCTGCGGGGAGGGGGGTTAGTGCACACATTCTCTATCAATATTCTTCAATTATCCCACTGGGCTGGATGCCGCAGCAACCTGTACAAAGTATCCACATAAATACTCTTGGGTTCCTGGCCTCTAGAATTATCAGTAAAAGCAAACATGAATATTAGCAACCAGCTCAAGAAAGTTACGTTCTCCCTTGCGTGAACTAGGAACTGGATTACAGTTTGTCAAACTCTGCTTTCTTAAGAAAGGAAATTTGATACTATGTGCATCTGAAATTTCTTAGGTATATATCTCAACTCCAAATATGAGATGTGCTTTATAACAGGGTTATCTCAATGTGGTGCTTGAGAATGACATGGCGCCTACAATATTCCCCCTGGCACCCGCTGAGCTTGTCAGAAAGAAGGTGAGGCCAATGCAAGGCAGTGCTTGTTATCATCTGCCCTCATTCAGATGAATAGGTTTTCTGATGCAATAGCACCTGTACCCTATGGAGGATCAGGAAGACTGGGAAGCCCCCAAGCTTTCCTTAGTGTTTATGTGGTTCCATTCCCCCTTCTCTTTCTTCCCTTCCTCCCCACTCCTGCTTTCCCTCCTTTCTTTTTATCCCCCTTCTGCAATTATTTCGCCAAGCAAGGAGGGAGGTACTGCATTTGGTTCCGTCTCCTGTGGCAGCCATCTTGAGGTGGTGCCCACCCCTCCCTCTCAAAATTCCAAAGGTGCCCACTGGCTCAAAAAAGGTCAGGGACCCTTGCCTTACAGTCTCCACCATGTGAAATTCTTCACACAAGGTTATCTCCCGTGCTACCTGGGAAAACACCCTGCTTTGTTATGCGAGAGGAAAGAGTCCCATACTTGAGGTTCCAAACACCAATAATGTGGGTTTTCCAGGAAAATTAAAATACAAATATTTCCGGAAAACTAGCCAATGCCCTAAACAGAACATGATCGGATACAGTATGTTTACTTTGATTTATAGTTATTGAACAGATGTTAAAAATATTCCATGTTAATTTTATGTCCCAATGGCAACAAATACTTGAACTGAGATATTTAATTGGGGGGGGGGGGACGACAAATCAGATATGCTTTAAATGTTATCACACTCAAAGATTTATGTAGAAATTGTTTTTTTTGAGTGGTGCTTGTAATAAATTAAAGACAATATTGCATATAGTTCACTTACATTGTTCAAGAAAAAAATGAAGGTAATGGAAACTGCTGACATACTGTTAGCACATTCAAAGAACTGTGCATGAAGTGCCAGTTCTATTTCAAAGGTACGTTCCTCCACAGAGGTCACTGGGGCATCTCAGTTTCACACCCCATGTCATGACTGCCATTATTTGTTAGTTCTGTACCAAACTGGAGACTAGAGTATCCTTCCCACCATTTGAGGGGACGCAGAAATAAGGATTTTAGCTTTGCTTCTGATTTGTGCAGCCAATTAGGTGAATTCATAAATTATTTTAAAACTTGATTATTATACTTGTTCATGGTTTTATCTACCACCCTCCTTTTATAAGTCAATAAAACATGCATGCCTTACTCTTAAGAAATTCCTAGGACTAATAATCTGAAAAAACATCAGGTACAACTTTGAATCTACCAAGCTGGCCTAATATTGTATGGACTGTCCATTTATTGTTCTTGATTTTATGAAATAATTAATATTTTTCTTAAAAAACTGAAAATTTTCCATGGATTAGCAAAGCACTGGAAAGTTTTCCTTTTCAGAAAATGTTCTACCTCACATCTTTGCCAAGAACAGAAACTGGGATAATTCTGAAATTTGGATGTGAGTTTCATAAAGCAATACTAGTTACAATGGACCCATTTTACTCATCCAAACTTAGCCCTTCTAATTATCTCACTCCTCTATTTAAAGGCTCTCAGGAAGTTTTCAGCATAATAAAATACCCACAATGCAGTGAAATATCAAATTGCAAAAGCATGCAAAGCATACAATCGAGTCATCCGAACCATAAGCAATCCTGTGCTCAAGCCACCCAACATGCTAGTAGAATTCGCCTAATGTAATGACATTGCACATTCCTCCAATCTGTACTAGTGCAACTACTGACAAAAAGCACTGGCAGGGAAACGCAGAACAGAAATGAGGTAGGTGCTAAACACAGTTAAAAACAGTTTTAGAGCACTGTCTAATCTGGCCCTTCAGTCCCCAAACTCCACTCCATTTACATTTTTTCTAGAACATTCTGAAGTTAGGTTTATAAATGTAGGGGGGAACCTATTTTAGTTGAAAATTTAAAACTCAACTTTCCTTGGACACATGCAGCTGCAGGACTTCCTCTTCCGCTATGCTTTGTTATTGGAGCTTTGCTTATCGGAACAAAACCTTCTGAGGGTGCCACCCTGCCAGCAGGTAAGACTGGCAATGACATTTTCCATTGTGGTTCCCACCCTGATGATTGGCCACTGTGTGAACAGACTGCTAACTTGATGGACCTTGGTCTGATCCAGCATGGCCTTTCTTATGTTCTTATGTTCTAATGGCATGCCTGAGCAGATCAGGAGGGCCACCTCAATTCTATCATTTCACAGAATGTGCATAACAGAAATGTTCAAGAGGGTATTTTTAACCTGCAGTATAATGGAGGACGCCTTTATTATGGAAATAGGATTGTAATCTATTGCAATATTTATTAGATGTATCATCCTGCTTTTACTGGATTCTCTTCTATCTTTGTAATCTATTTTCTGTATTATGATATGTCATGCCTTAGACCATTTTTTGTTTCCATTATTTTCTACTTCTGTAATCCCATTGCATTTTTATTTAATGTCTTATGATGTCTGATTCTATTTTTTAAAATAGTTTCTAATCCACCTTGAGCTTCAGTGAGAAAGGCAGGCTATAAATGAAACAAAATAAACTAGTAACTCCCCATAGCTAGTATGGCCTCTAGACTGTATATTTAAATGTTTTGATTGTGCCTCCTTTCTCTAAAAAATACTTGCCTCTTCCCATGGGGACATCTCTAGTCTTTTGAGTACTTCCCTTGTGTGGAGTTCCAGAATGTCCAAATTAGAAGGCGTTTTGACAGCATGGTCTCGTAGCTTCCTTGCTTTTCGTCTGGAATGATGAGTGGAAGCTGATTCATTTGAGGACCGTGAAACTTGGCACACACCAAGAATTCCCTGAGTTTTCACTGGTTTGCTGTTCTCTTCCTTTAAATCAAAGAAGGTTACTCAGATTAGCCTGATCATTCCACACAGTTGTAAAAAAGATTTTGATTTCAAGTTAATTGTGCCATGGACTAAGTAGCCGGCCAGTTTGAATACAGTTATTTTATCCACTGCCTGTGTGGTGTAGCACAATGATAGCTCCATGTGTACTACTGAAATCTAGGTGAGAGGCAACTTCTACTTTATACTTCTACAAAAGGGCAAAATCAGATTCAGATAACATTTGATTCAGATAGCCTTTTCTCCCAGTTTCTTTACCCCATAGCATTCTGTTCACTAAAATTCTGAATTGTGTTAAGAATCTTTGGGCTATGATGGGTCACTCTTAAAAACAGTCTGATGGATTGATAGTAGCCTAACAGAAAAATATGCAGAACAAGTGTGGAAATGATTAGCCAGATAACTAAACATTCAAAAAGATAGGAAAACAACGGGAGGATAGGGAGAGAAGAGAGCATCTAGAATCTAACAAAATAATGCAAAATTTCATCATCATAACTAGGTGCTTTTTATTCTTACCTCTACAGAACGAATCACTTTAGAGAGTTCTTTAATGAGCTGCCCTGGCCTAATGTTGTCTGGAATTTCAAAGGCATGATCTGTTACCAGCTGTAAGAACATGAAAAACAATTAACAACATCTCTCTAAACACAAACTAAAATAGCATATGTACATATGGAAACTGTAAAGCAGAATGGATTTTTTTAAAGCATCGGTGATGTAAAACAAAACGTAACAACGTAACCATACATTCAAACTTACATCTTTTTTCATCCATAACTTTAAAGCAGTAAGTAAAGTTTTTACTCCTTGTACCAAGAAGGTTTGGGGCTGAAAACCGTCTTCTCTCAATTCTAGAAGGGAAAAAATGCAGATTAGATAAATCCTTGTTTACACTGATATTAATCAACTGATTTACCTCTGAACTTTTAAGCCTGTCAGAGGCAACCCGCGCACTCAAATTAAGATGAGCATCAAGTTCCAAGAACACAGCCTCTTTTAAAAAGCTCTTACTATTACTACAATATGTAAAGTACTCAGTGAACGCTTGCATGCAGTCAGTGACAAAGCCCTACAAAACTGCAGTAATTTTGCAATGTAAAGAGTGTTGGTTCGGTCCAAAGACTTAAGAAGGAAAGCAACCAGAAAGTCATCAAGCTCAACTACTGCCTCAGAGCAAGATCGCCTGCATGCGCATCTCCACAGATTAACCCCACAGGATATCATGTGCCACACACAGGGGTACAATTACCAAGAGGGCAGCACAAGTAGTACCAGATGACTGGGCAACTAAATAAAACTTCTCTGCAAAAGCGTTAGGGCCAATTCTTGCTTGAGGAAAATCATTTTTCAGGCCTGAATCATCAGCCAGGGAGAACTGGGGTATGAAGCAAAACCAGTTCACAATGTAGTGGGAGGCATGCTACCCCTCATTCTTTCAATTTAGGGTCAATCCTTCACAGTCCTGGGGAAGGAAAGTGACTGCTACCTAGATAAAAATGTTTTTAGTCAGTTACTGTAGAGCAGTGGTTCCCAACCTTTTTTTGACCAGGGACCACTAGGACTTTTTTGTTCGGTGCAGGGACCCCAAGGTTCAAAATAAAAATTCCGGGAATTTGAAAATAAACTTTAATCATAACTGTTAGTTAAACATTAAACTTAGAATTATATTTGAATATATATATTTTATAATAGAGAACTTTTAATTGAAAATATTAATTTATTATGGGTTTATAACTTTGTTTTGCGGACCTTAATTTAGTTCTCGCGGACCCCTGGGGGTCCATGGACCCCTGGTTGGGAACCAGTGCTGTAGAGTAACAGCCAAGATACTAACACTGTGCTTTAAAACAAATCTCAAGTGCTATAGTATCATAATGAAGTGAAGACATACTTCAGTCATAGAGATGTGAAAGCCCGGGGGGGGGGAAACAGAAAAATGGGGGGGGGGCTTCCAAGGTCTCCCCCGCCCCCCACCAACATTTCTGATGGAAATTTTGGGGAGTACTGAAAAAACTCCCATGAAATATTTTCTCTTTTAGAATGAGTGAAATGCTTTTAGAGACAAGGCGGGCATGCTGTTAACATATACAGCTCTTAAATCCAAGATCCATTTCTGCACCTAGAACAGCTAATCTTCATGAGGGGAGCATGTAGGGCTTTCACTGCTTTTCAACTGTTGCATGCCTGCTGTTGTCCTCTTGACCTGACTTGTGGTTGACCTTTTTACTGCTCCCTCAAACCACTGTGACACATAAACCCACAGACTAGGGGAAAAGTAACTTATTGCCCTAACTTGGTGGAGGGGGAAAAAGACCAGGAGGAGGTGGGCCAGAAGCTGCATCAAAGTCTCAGAGGAAAAGTCTGAAAGTTGCATTGAGAACTGAGCTCTCTCTAACCAGATAGCAAAAAGTTAGAAACGTGCTAAGATAGCTTGTCGTTTCCTGTCAAGTATTGGGTATACTTTAATTTTTCTTCTACAAAACTAAGGTATTTATAACTGTTAAATTCCATATATATGTCAAATATTGCAATTTTATATGCCAAGTTATAAATGATGCATTCTATGTTGTTAAAGAAGTAAAATTAGTTCAGGTTTGATAGAACAATATTGCACATTTTTCAATTTTTCCAAACTTTCTGTTTGTTTTCTTGAAAAACGGGGGGAGGGATGGGTTTTTTTCCCCTGTGGCTTCAAAATTTCCAGATATTTTACATCTCTAGTCATAGCCTGAACATGGCTATTAATGACAGGATGTTTTGGAGGTCATTAATTCAGTCGCCATAAATCGGAAGTGACTTGACAGCACTTTACACACACACACACACACACAGAGAGAGAGAGAGAGAGAGTCATAACTGAGTCATAACTGGAAAGCTAAACAAAACTCCTAAAATAGTATAATTTTATCCAAGTGTTCTGACAGTAGTGTGATTCTTCCTCCTCTCAGCTGCTTTATGGAAACTATTCCAGAATGTAATGTTTTAGAAGTAAGAGATTCTAATTTTTCCAACTATACATAATCATTAATACCTACAGACTTCAGCTTAACACCGTCAGTTTTATCCCTATGGTGCCTCCTCTTCTCAAAGGTAAAAATGTGCCAAAGTAAGTAATGAATCAGACTTATAAATAATCCTTTTCTACTAACTAATGGATCACTAAAGTGCATTTTCCTGTATTTACCTAGAATTGTGTGTCTTAAGTGTAAAAATGAAGGGAATCTCACAATGAGAGATGAAATTTCAGGGAAATGCTCGGTCTAAATCTTGCTTCTGGCATGAATTCACTAAGGGCAAAACTACACACAATTCTGCAGTTGCACGA
The DNA here is from genome assembly GCF_029931775.1 of Euleptes europaea. Taxonomy (NCBI): domain Eukaryota; kingdom Metazoa; phylum Chordata; class Lepidosauria; order Squamata; family Sphaerodactylidae; genus Euleptes; species Euleptes europaea. The sequence continues at coordinate 99,980,845 of NC_079314.1, forward strand.
CTGTACTCCAGATGTATTATTAGGCCATAAAAAGCAGCTGCTGGGCACAGGAATATGGATCAGGGCTGTTTATAGCTCTCTCATCCGCTGCCGGATTGCTTTAAGTGCCGGTAGGGAACAGGGGACAGCCACAATAAGGGTACCTGTGTTCCCCCCCCCCTTAATAGGGCTTATAGTAATCTGGGGGGGGGTTAGCCCCCACTTGCCTGACACTGCAGCCCCAATCTATATGAAGCCCCCTGATGTTTTTTAGAGCACCCAATCACGCAATTCCAGCATCATGTACAACTTGGCCTCAAGCAGCCGTAGGCAAGCCATCCTCTCACAGCCTCAGAACATGGTCTGCAATACAAGGAACCTTTAAGGATAACTCGATAATATATGAGAAGTGACTGGAATATTTGAAAGCACTACACAAAGGAAGTATTATCAATTTAATAAATTCCAATTGTTTTGTTCAAGTGCCTGTATTTTTTGTTAGTGGGACACTGTTATGGGGAAAAGAACTCTACGTTTTTTCTAAGAATAACCTGGATATGTTATTCAGCATCAATATATGATTAAGTGTTCTCAGAATGGATTTTTTAAATTCTTACTAGCTCCAGTCTTGAGAAACAGGTGGGAGACTGACACGTTATTTTTATATGTCCATGAGCTGTGTGCCTTTCTCACATGTACCCCCACCACCTCAACCACACTCCCAAGAGCACCTCTCCCATATCATAGCAGTGTAATAATTATTCCTCTCTAGATCAGAATGAACTTTGCACTTTCGTGTTCAATCTCCAGTTGATGAGCATTCATCTCCTGAGAGTAATTTTTACCTTTACACGTTTCATTATTATCTAGTAAATCCATTAACAAAAATTAATCTTTGGTCTTGGTGAACTAATTAGCTGAAAACTTGTTACTTCTCCCAAGGAACTGAACTTGGATGAGTTTGTGATTTAGTTGTGTAAGCTACACTTTGCTAGAAGTATATCTTAGTACTGTTTAGAGAAAAGCTGCTCTTAAAGAGATGGGCTGAGCCCCTAAATGGAGGAGGAGTCAGGGCTTGGTGTCTAAAGTACTGCTAGAGGCAAAGGGAAGTAGTGTACATTATATGATGAGGAGTTAGAGAACTGGCAATTGTATATAGGTTTAGGCGGCTGAACTTGAATGCAATATTTCTCAGACAAGGATCTTTTCACCCCTATATCAATATATTGACACACAGGTAAACCTCTACAAGAAATAGAGTTTGATACAGTGTTTCCTTTGTCGTAACCTGTGAATTCTGCTACACATAGGCTGGACAAGCAATGTTTACTGCAAACATGTTTAATTTTTGCCATACAAGAACTTAATGGAGTAGCTACACTGACATTTCCCAGTCAGAAAGTGTAAAATAACTTGCTCCTAACTCTGATGCATATCAGGCATGGGTCTTCACCCAAATTATACGAAAAAGCCTAGCCTCAAGATCTTCTTAAAACATGAAATTCGTTACCTTTCAAAGTTTCCAGTAAGTTTTTGGCCACAAACCAACAGATGGCTTCAAAGAAAGGGAATTTGAAAAGATCTGGGGTTTTTAGCCTTTTCTCCATTTCATAACACCTAAGTAGACAATTTAGAAGGATTATTTTATGCAAATATTTGGTATGTTAAATGTGTTCACCCAAATGATGACTGGAAGCAAAATGAAGCAGCCCATGAAAAACAAGATACATTTATACTCAAGTGAAGTAAGACCAAATTTGACAAAGTTAGACTAAACTCTGACAGAATCTGGCCTTATTAGGCTCAGCTATTGAATACAGTGCTATGAAGCTGGACTTTAAATAGACAGAGCATTAGCAGATGTTGCTATCAGAATATGTTTAGAAAAACCAACACTTAACACTGGGTTTAAAGTTTTTCTTTTACTTCAATCCCATTATCAGGCTTGACAAATTTTGAGGTTATCTCTCCCATCATCTTGCTTAATTCCAGAGGAAAACAGATCTGAACAAATCATTTATTTCAGCTATAGATCATTCTTGCAAGAGCCCGTTAGTCACCAGCAAATATATACATATAAAACCTTCACTTTTTATCACATTTAAAACTATGAGATCAACTGAACGGCAGGAATATTCAAGCTTGTAGGACAAGTTACAGAATTAAAAGAGAAAGTTCCAAGACCAACCTGAGCTGCATGCCAATATTGAGGTTGTGCAAAAAGTTTCCTCCAAAAGCCATACAGTCCTGAGATGTGAGCACAGCATGAATCCAGCCTGAAATGACAAATGGAACCTGAATATCTCCACGTCTTTTCACTAGAAAGTAATCTGCACAATACCATTATTTTTTGTATTTTGATGATTCACAGGGCAAGATAATCACTCTACAGAACAGACATATTGTACGAGGTGTTCTACAGCCACTAACCTTACTGGGGTACAAAGACTTCCCCACACTACTAACTTGTCTCTTGTTGTGGCAGCCTGACACACACACACACATACACAAAGAAAATATGCTGGGAAGGTGTTAACAGGAGACTCCTAATGCCTTTCCTCAAAACTTTTCTCAAACCTCAGTGGTTCACAACTGAGATATCAGAACAGTTGAAGTATTATTTTTGCCTAACTCCGTCTTGAAACCAGGAAGAGTCTTTAATTCACTGAATTTTACTGAGATACTGTTTTAGTTTTACTACTCCACCTGAAACGTCCTTAGCTTGTAGAATGGAATTTGGTATTCTTTAAAAGCAAAAACAAAACTTCTGCACTGTGTTTAAACAGCGCCCCTACGAGCATTTATTAGGTGACACATACAAAATAATATTCAACCTCTGAGACCAAGTTAAACTGCGGAGTGGAGACAGGTTCATAAACTCAAGCATTCTAACAAAAAAGCAGAAGTGGGTGGATGAATGCTGCTTACTGTGATTTTCCCTATGAAACTTTGTGTTCCATTATGCCCCTTTAACTCAAGTCTAGACTTTCATACATACCACACAAAGCTCTTTCCTGAAGAATGTGGTTTCCTACTTCCTAAGAGGACAGTGTGCTACTCTTTACCAGTGCAGTGGGACGTACATTGGCTCCAAACAGCTTTCCAGGCACATTACAAACTATAAAGTCCTTCAGTAATTTGATCCTACATACTGTGAAGATTACTACAAAGCACGTTTGGCCACAAATGGCCTCTTGGTAGTATATCTCATTCTTAAAGTAAGTTTGAACATTAGAAGACACATTGAAGTATTCCAAGATGACCACCCCACAGTAGTAAATTTCTTCCCAATGTATTTGCTAAGTCCTAAGTATGAACATCAGACGTGTTTTTTAAGGTGGCTGAGGTTAAATAGGGCCAAACATTATATTTAATGTAGCACTGAGAGAAATATGCACACACATACTTAACACACAGTAATTTTCTTTATATTTTTGTACACATATTAGTGTAACAATAATGAGCCAGGGCCAAAGTAAATTCAATGGCAGGAGATCCATGACTGTGTCCCCAGGGTTTTTAAAAAAACTAATATCAACTGTGGGGGTAGGGGGTTTACCTCTTTCTCCCTGTACTGTTTTCCCAATTCAAATGCCCTCCCTCCTGCTGCTGTGTGTCCAACAAGGGAAAGTATAATGTACTGTAAGATGAGGACCCTCACCACCACGGCTGCTAGACATACTTTAAGAACCATGGGAGCTCCAGGCATGGATTTTTCACTATCTCATCCTGTGTCAGTCTAAAACCAAGATTAGGAATATGCCTAATATGTTTAAATGAATAAACTGGGGGCTGAGGGGTACAGAAAGAAATAGATAATATGTGCAAATGATTTTACTAAACATAAGAAGAGCCTGTTGAATCACAGTAGTAGTCCATATAGTCCAGCATACTGTTTCACACAGCAGCCAAGCAATTGCCTCAAAGGGCCAAACTAACAGGGCACAGAGATTGAGGGCTCCCAGCACTGCTATTCAGAGGCTAGTAGCCACTGACAGACCTCTCCCTCCATGAAATTGTCTCATTCCTCTTAAAGCTATGCTCATGGCCATCACTATCTCCCCAGGCAGTGCATTCCACAGTTTAATTACTTGTTGAGTAAAGAAAGTTTTTCCTTTTGTCTGTCTTGAACCTATTTCTCAACAATTTCATTGGATGCCCCTGAGTTCTTGTATTTTAGAAGAGGAAGAAAATGTTCATTGTCTACTCTCTAACTCATGCATTATTTTATAAATGTCTCCCCTTAGCCATCTTTTTCACAGATTGAAAAGCCCCAGGTCCTCCAGCCCCTCATCATAGAAAAGGTGCCCCCAACCCCCTAATCATCTAAGTTGCCCTCATTTCTACTCTTCCCAACTCGCAAACACCCTTTTGGAGATACAGTGACCAGAATTTGCACACAACATTCCAAATGAGCCAGTGCCACAGCTTTATACAAGGGCATTTCAATATAGGCCATTTTATTTTCAATCCCATTCCTAATAATTCCTATCATGGACTTTGCCTTTTTCACTGCTGCTGCACATGGGGTTGGTATTTCCACTGAGCATTCCCTACAACCCTGAGATCTCTTTCAGTCAGTCCAAACTCCATTAGAAAATTAGAAATTTTTGTTCCAATATTTGCCATGTTGTTGCCCACTCGCCCAATCCTCCTGTAGCTCTTTACCATCCTAAATAATTTAGTACTGTCTGCAAACTTGGCTATTAAACTGCTCACCCCCAAAAACCTTCTCTCACTCTCATTTTCAATTATTCCTTTTCCCTACATGAATCAAGTATTAAAATTCCCAATCCTTCTAATAAATTGCTGAATAAAATAATTAAATGAGTACAATTTTAAAAAATGAAAAAAACCTTATTTTTTTTTAAATCTCTGAACATTAACCAACAACAAATTCAGCATATCATTAAATATAAGCCTGATTATTCTCATGAGGAAAGAATTTTACCTGTTGGAACAAACAAAGTATGTCCTTGCTTCACAACACATTTGTAACACTTGTCAACTTTGTCTCCAAAATAAACTTCGCTCTGGGTGACAGATGAACTCCACGATTCATAGATTGCCAAATTTTCATTGGTAGGTTTGATTAAGTAGAAGATTTTCTCACCCTGCACATAAAAATAATTCCATGAGGTGCCATATATATTTGTACCTTTGTATCAACTCTTAATCTCAAAAACCCTACGATGATAGACATATATAATGCTAGTGCTACAAAACTGATTCAGGGGTGCCATTTAGGAGGGGCAGCAAAACAGCCATAAGGCCCCTGATACAGGTTATTATAAAGTTATAACCCCCCCTAAATTTTAGACCACAACACTTCTTCCCACTGTCTCTAATTATATGTAATCAAAACAAGCGCTCCTTTTGTAATTTAAACCAGTCCACTGAATCATATCTCCCTTCCACTTAAATGTACAATCAATCCCACACTGAAACGTGTCTCAACCAATTCTTGTTTCATGTAAATAATTTAAATTAAAACACTTTAAAAAACTTGACATTGTATACAAACTTTTAAATAATGCACATGTTAGAGGACTTATGGTAGGAAAGATGAGGGCACCTTGGCCATCTTCTGGGCATGGAGTAGGGATCACTGGGGTTGTGGGGGCGGGGAGGTAGTTGAGAATTTCCTGCATTGTGCAGGGGGTTGGACTAGATGACCCTGGTGGTCCCTTCCAACTCTATGATTCTATAACTGCCTAAGCAAAGCACTCTACATAGCTTTGGGCCAGTGATCCAAATCCCCAGATCTGCTTCCAAAACAATTCAATAATTTGGCTCTCAACCATCCTCTGGACTGCTTGCAGCAGCTGACCCCTTACTTTCCAGTACTACTGAATTTTTAAAAACAATTGATTTTATAACATTTAATTGTGTGCACGGCATGTTGAAAATGTCACTTTATGAGAAGCAAACAGCAATCATCCAACCACCATCTCACATGTGCATATGCTATAACAGGTCACTGGAAATGAGAAGTACATTTAAGAGGTTAGCAATATTTTCTTACCCAGAGAACATGATACCAGACAGAAGTGCCCCCAAAATCAATATGAAAGTCTGTGTAGCTATCCTGGACTCCCATCAGGCAGTATTTCTGAACAAAGGGCTTAGGAAAAACTGAGTCATCTGGCCAGTAATTTTCTACCCATGAGAGTTTTCTGGCAATTTCAGGAACTTCCACTAATTCAGACATCCTTAAAAATACAAAGAAACACAAGAGCAAATAAGACCATCATCACACAGGGGAAGACCTCAAGACGCAACAAGTATCTCTGTCATATCAATATTCTGATCAACATTACTGAATGCAGAATAGCTTTATCAGAACATTTCAGTGCAAATTATGAACTGAAATTAAGTATATTTTCAAATAGTATGATATGACTCTTACGAGCCTGGCTAAGTGCCACGGTATACCAAGAGTAAACATGGATTAAAATCAGATTTAAATCAAACTTCGCATTTGTACATATATTTTATGCTACTTGCCTTCATACAAACACCCCATACATATGATGGGATCCAGAACACTATGAGCACTGTTTCACCTGCACAATGGGATTTTCCTACTGCTTCTATCCCACTGAACGCCCCCCCACCCACCTAGGATTGCCAGGCTGAGGCTGGCATCCATCAGGAGACTCACGTGCAGGTGGGCCACCGCACCACTGGCAATGCTCTAGCATTCAGCCAAAATTTGGATTCTAACCACTGTCTTTTTAATTCAGCATATGGACTTGCCTCAGTATTTAGAACTTTTTAGAAACAAGGCCTAGAAACAATTTACAGTGTTTTACAATGAAAACAGAAATATTCATGTTGCTTGGCTGAACAATAAGAATCAAACAATCATTAAGAATTGAACAAACCGCAAAGCTTAGGTATTTAGAATACACAAAACGAGATTAATAGATTATCTTGCTGAAATACAGGAACGCGCTTCCTCGCGTTCCATCCCAATGCCTGCAATGAGTTGCCACTCCCTACCATCTTTCCCCAACAACAAACCTATAATAAAATACCTGACCCAACATCTCATTAGCAATGGCCTAAACAGCAGATCCCCCCCTCCCCAATGGTACCTTCCCTTTCTAGAAATCAGGGTTGTCAACTCTGGCCTGGGAATAGGGTTGCCAGATACGAGGTAATGGTGGGCAACTGCCCACCAAATAAGTGGGCTGTCCACTGCCCCTCAGCTGGCCAATGAAGGGGGGGTGATTAACATCACTTGCGAGTTTACCCCGGAAGTGATGGAGACACCACAACACAATCCTCATAAAAAAATCAATGGTTTCCATACAGTTTTCAACGGAATGTGCTAGTGTCCCTGTTGCTTCCGGGGTAAACCCAGAAATGATGTTAATACACCTATTTCCCCCCCCAGCCCCACCACAATGAAGTTCCCACAGGTGACAACCCTGCCTGGGAAACTCCTGGAGATTTGGTGGCCATGCCTGTGGAAGGGAGGAAAAAAATTGGGGGAGATTTCTTCTAGAATCTATATTATACCATGGAGGCTGCCATTTTTCCCAATAGAATGGAGCTCTGTAGCCCTGGACATCAGTTGTAATTCCAGGAAAACCCCAGGCCACAGAGGGAGGTTGGCAACTCTACTGGAAAGGCATATGGAGGTAGTGCAGCAAAATCCTTACTCTATTCAACAGGGGAAAACTGATCAGACTTCTCCAAACAAAATTATTGTAGGGTAATCCCAACAAATCTTTAACTCTCATATTAGTTAAATCAGTTCAAAAATTACTACATTTAGTGTTTACCACCCTGAACTGCCACATTCTAGCAACCAAACCAATTTAATTGTCAAGCAATTATACTCCTTTATTTACCATCTTCTGTTCAAAGTGCTTCCTTTTATTACAGGATTACCAAACTAGTGTATGAAAACTGTATACTCACTTTGTGTCCGAAAATTCGAGGCTGATCACATTTAATACTTTTGGTCTGTCAGGGTTCATGAAATACTTGATATAATTATGGAGCTTCATTTTACTGTCCGCCTGTCTTGCCACATCAATAACATCTATCACTTTCTCACCACCTGTCAATCAAAACATGCTTATGTTTTCACACAGTCAAGGAATATCAGTAACTATCAGTGAGAGTTATTCAGGATTTTGCCAAGATTGCTCTATAACTGCTACTGTTTAAAGAACAGTAAAGCTATCTACAAGAGATAGGAAATGTAATGTATTTTATTTATTTCTCATGGTAAAAGGGATTTAACAGAATTTGTGCAGCTTTGAGGTAATTCTGTAGTAACCACAGAAATCTGAAGACTGGTCCCTACATATCCAAACACAGTCATATTCTGAGTTCAGAGCTTTGCCTCCAGAGGCAATTAAGATGTAGTTTTCATAACTTTTACTTCTGGAGTAGTCTCACAAATTCTGAGGAGATTACTCTGAAGACAGGCATTTAACTCTACAGCTTATCTACCCTTAAATGTGTGGAGAATTCAGCTTAGATGTGATGTCAAAGAATTCTTGGATGAAAAATAATGGATAAACTTCCAAGTATGAATCATCCTTCTCAATCTCAACAATTTTACCCCTAATAGGACACTATAACCACAGATAATTAACTGCAAGGATAGCTGTGTGGCAGTGACCAAGAACTGACAGGTTAGCAAAATGCACATCGCATTCATAAAGCACATTTGAAGAGGTTAAGCCTCCATTAGTGACGTCACATTTCCTTAGGTAGATTCATCTCACACTTAAAAAAAAAACTAGTCTTAAAATGTTTTAAGAGGACAACCAGGTTATTTAGTGAACCCAATTTTATTTATAGGTTCTATCCTTACTACAGACCATACCTACGTATCGTTCCACATCCAGAACAGAGAAAGTAGGAGGTGGAAGTCTCAGACCTAAGCCATCTAATTTGGGAACCATTATGGGAACATCGAACCCATGTTTCTCCAGGTATCTTTGCGTTAGCTGGCTGCCATGCATTTTCAAAATGATGTCATCAGCACTAGAACAGAAAACAAAATAACATTTAAAAATTAAACAAAATTTAGAACAAACATGAAAATGTTTAGAAATCCCTAATAAAGGTGAGTGATTGCAACTGTTAAATATTCAAATGGGTATTTAAAACAGGAGAAACCTTTACTCACTGAAATCTAAGGTTATTCCCTAGATGATTATGGTATATATCTACTTTATTTGTTTATTTTAACATAAACAATGACACAGTAATCCCAATGTCTGAAGCTGGTAGCATTTTGTAGTGTTACTCTAGCATTATCAGAATTCCTGCCCCAAACAACCCCTAGTTGCTAATGTCATAAAGTTTAGAGCGTGAATGCAGAATTGTGGTTTGAAGCAGCCAGGCAAACCAAAAAGTAAGAAGCTCTTTCAGAATAACTGTGAAATAACCTGCCTCCCCAAATTGTTTCCTCAACCTGGAAAAAACCAACATAATCTCGGGGGGGGGGGGTGTACACATGCACTAAACCAAGACGGACGCTGTACTCCGAGCTCTCCTTTGAACTAAAGAATTTATAGCTCAAAAAGAATGTAAATAAGAGAGTCCTAGCATATACAACGAGATAAGAGGGGAGAAAAACTAAGAGAAGCAGAGGAGATAAATTTTGGAATTTCAACACCGGTAAGACTGCTTTATTTATAGCCCTTCTGTGTGGGAACGCCTTGAGGCCTCAAACAGCTTACTCATTAACTCCCCTAATCAGCTTCTAAAGATGGCAAAGAATATCAAGGAACTGTCAGAACAAATATCTGCTCTTCATAACACAGTGATAGCATTTCAAAATAAAATGAGCGACGAAATTAAGTCTATAAGGGATGACATAGCCAAGGTGGGAAAGGAGTTAGTAGGGATTAAGCAAATAGCTTCTTCCGCAAAAGAACTTGCAACAGAAAACGTGCAGAAGATTGCTCACTTAACCCGGCAAATTAATGAACTCTCTGACCGTAACAGAAGGGCTAATTTAATTTTGGCAGGGATTTCTGAAGACGTTTCTGCCAAGAGTTTAGAAGGGACTCTTAAGGAGTGGCTTGCAGATAATAGAGTCAAGCTTCAACCATACGAAATAGAATGAGCACACCGCTTGCAAAGAAGAGGAAGGGGTGGAGCACCCCATGATGTTATAATCAAATTCACAAGAGAAAAACTTCAACAAGAAGTATATAAAGAACTGAAAAAGAAGAAGGACCTGTGCTTCAGAGGGAGAAGAGTATGGGTGAGACAAGACTTTTGCCAAGAGATTCTCAAGAAAAAGAATTTAATGCGTCCCTATGCCCAAAAGCTGCATGTAAATATTGTAAAATTTACATGGGGTTACCCATCCTCAATAATTATTTTCGAAGATGGAAAGAGGCTTATGGCACATAATACCTCTGAAGCGAAAGAACTACTAAAACAGTTGGGAATTGATACAGAAGATATGAGAGAACAAGAAATGGAAGAAGAAGCAGAATTTGAAGAGGACCCTGAGGAAGGAGGGTCAGGAAGAGCTGAAAAATGTCCTAGGACAGACTCACAAAGTGGAACTACCTAAAAGGGAAGAATACAAATGTTAATTGAGCTAATGTATAATATTTAAGAGAGTTTAGGAGAGGGAGGGGATGAGTGCACTCCATGAGGTGGAGAGAGGGGATGTTTTTTATCCCCAAATGGCTTCTCTACCACAAGGCGGGACGGGAAAGGGAAGGGGTGGGTTAGCAAACTATATAAAATACCCTCAGCCACGGAGCCTCACGACCCAAAGTAATAAGGAATATGGATAGGTTAGGATAGGTTAATAAGATTACTTACACTGAATGTCAATGGACTAACTTCGGATCTCAAGAGATACAAGATATCTAAACTGGCAAGAGACCAAAAGACTGATGTAATATGCCTCCAGGAAACACATAAGAAAAATTTTTTTTCAATTAAAGTCATTATTAGAGATAGGGGAAGAAAGTGACCAGGAATGGGTTAGATTGGAAAACAAGATCAACAGTGACATAGGAAGATTTGGTATTTTCTCAAAAGTTAAAAGTAAAGATTTAAAATTAATCATAGGGTCCAGACGCTCAGCGCTAGAGGTATGGAATAAATGGCAACCTTTATGGCTAGGAAGGACTTCAAGATGGGCACCGCTAGACACTATGCACACCGAAATGAGGGAATGTAAATGGTGGAAAATCCTAAGGTCAAAAGGATACTATAGACTGGGAGATATGTACAGAGGAGGAACCCTAAAACCTTTACAGGAGATAGTAGAAGAGATAGGCAAGCAACATTGGTTAAAAACAACAGGCCTCTACAGAAGGGTTAAAATGATAAATGAAAAAGGGGGAATATGGTCAGAAAAACCAATGGAAGAAATATATAAAGAAATGCAAAAATCAAAACAAGGATTGGCAGGAAAAATTTATAGGAAAATGATATCAAACAAAGATAAGACAATATCATATTTACAAAAACTTGGAGTAAGGAAGGTCAGATATCAGAAAACACAGCAGGTAAAATTATGAAAGGATTAGAGGAAATTAAAGTGATTAAATTTAATGAGTTGGAACATAATTTTTTTTACAAAATGGTATAAAACACCAGCGCAATTAGCAAATATGATTCCAGGACTAAGCCCCATGAGCTGGCATTGTAGACAATCTAAAGGATGGTTCTCCCACATGTGGTGGGAATGCCCAGAGGTTAGGGACTTTTGGACACAAATACTAAAAATTATAAGGAGAATATGTAAAGTACCCTTAACCATAGATTTTAAGCTAATGTTAATGAGTACAACAGGGAACTTGGCGGTAAACAAAAGGGATCAAGCCACATTCAAGGCTATGTTATTAGCAAGCAAAGCAGTAATAGCTCTTGGTTGGAAGGATAAAAGTAAATGGACTATAGAAATCTGGCAGAACTATCTGTTTGAATTTATACAGTCGGATATCGTCGAGATGATGCGTCAGAAGATTTCATGGGAAGATAAGAACAGGGAAATCAGGAGTAGATGGAAGACCTACTTAGAGTGGATATCAATGGAAGGAAGAAAAGACATTCGGTGGAAGATCCAGACTTTGTGCCCGTGGCTGGGGTTAAGAGACTAAAAATTACAAGGAGAAGGAGCGGGGTTAGAGAGGGGGATGGGAGGGGTGGAAAGGGAATGAGAAAAGTACGATATACAATGTATGTTGAATAAGAAATATATATTTGAAACTTGAAAAAAAAACCAACATAATCTCATAGGCTGTAATTCAAACTACATGTTAATTATGTTTTATCCTTCCTAAAGCCTAGAAAACCTTTGATACTAACTATAAACTCAGTTTCACAGTTAAGCAGGCAGAGTTCTTCATATGGTTTCTGAAATCCTCTTTTGAATTTGATCAGCAGTAAGTAACTAGACATAATGAACTAAGTTCCTTAGAACTTTTTGTCTAGTGGTGCTTTTCTTACCTTGGGAATGAACGAGCTCGCAGTTGTTTTACAAATGTTCGTGTTCCAGCTTGAACTGGATTGGAACCATCATCAAATTCAGTATAGTCATGCCTGTGCCAGTTCCTTCTCTTTTTCACTAGAGGGTTAAAATACGAATTAGCTCTTAAAATTATCACATTTGTACTCTGCCTCTCTACCAAGCTATAACAAGAAATATTAAAGGCAGTTGAGTATCATTTGTGGAACATGCACCAAAAGGAAGCCCAAGGTGGGGGAGCAATTGGCCCAACTGAATCTGAAACACTTTTTATGATACCTGGGGTGAGGGCTTTAAGTCTGGGGATATGTGCTTTGAGGAACACATCCCCCAGCCCTAATTCTCCTATTCACCAATATATGATGTTCTTTACACACACACACACTGCCCTGCACAGGTTCAAGGCTAGTTGAACAACTCACCTGGACTCAGCAGCAGTCAGAGCTTTAGGGAAATTATGCTACAGCACTGCATAGACTGCATAGATTTAGAGATAAACTAACAAGAAGCTACTAATCTAGTATAGGTCTTGTACCTTTGTGCTAATGGGGAAAGGGAAGATTTCCTAATTTCAGGGCCAGTTAATCAGGCACAAAGTCACCTGGGACACCATCTACAATCATCTCCCAGATGGGTCCAAGGTAAGCTGAAGAATCCATCTGCAGTCCTCCTTGGAAGCACAGAAGTGACTCACACTCATTCACCACTTGTGGCACTGCTGCCTGCCTTCAATGGCCACTGAGCCAAGGATTGCCAGCCCTGCACCTGGCAATGGCAGGAGGTTCTGTGGGCAGGGCCTGGGAAGGAAGAGCATTACAGATGCTGTGATTTCACTTCAAGGGGATGACCCAGAAGTGATGTTACAGCCACCACAATTCTGTCTCCCCCTCCCATTATTTCTCCCACTGCTCAAGTGGGGGCAGGAGCTTGCCCATCATGGGAAGGCACATGGTAAGACTGACTGAGCCAGTGGGGGTACAGAGGTATATGCTTTATTGCACTGCTGCCATCCAGCTCCAAGACTGGCCACCTTGAAGCTGTGTAGCAGCAGCTTAAGTGGGAAGGTGAGCACCCCTCCTCTCGTGCCATATCCCACAGCCTGGGATTGCAAAGAGTTGAGCCGTCTCTGCGCCATCCTTTTACACTTACCTGTCCACACACACACACACCCAAAAAAATTCTGTGCAGACACCCAATGTGTATGAACTGTTTCTGAAACAACACTTACTAAACCTACTTTGGAAATTTTTTTTGCAAATTAGTCAAGTATGTGTTAGTAAAGTATCAATAATACCATCGACGCATTCACAACCTACCAAGGACTAACAAACATAGGGTGTAGACAGTGCTATACATGGCTGCCAGGAAGTGCTGACTCCACAGGACAAAATATTGTGTAAAAGGGCTCGCCATGTATACTGGGGCATGTTCTCTATACCACTGCAGATCTTTGGGGAAACAAAAGTAGCAGCAGCACACAAGCAGCTTGCTGGGCGGAGGCAGCTGCCACAGGGAGCCATTTAAAGCAGCCTCCAGTGAGACACATTTTATGTATACCAACGTTCAGTGAGTGTGTTTCTGTGCAGAATGATGCATATCATTCTTTCCATGTGTACACACCTGTTTCTACAAGCTCAATGACCGTACTGGAAAGCAGCCAATAGCATCTGACAGTTATTAAGGTAGGCAGCTGCACTACAAAAGATGTGACACATGACACAAAGCCTCTGATGTAACTGAACTCCTTTTAAGGACAAATTGGTATGTTTGTTAAAAGGCTATTATTACCTACAAGTGGTTAACTCTTACAGGTTGCGTTTTCAAAGGCACAGATTACTCTATCCAAAGTGTTCAATATTTAACCTAAAAAGGAGCTAGTTTGACTTAACACAGGAAATATAAAAGAAAAAAGCCTCATTTCGACTGTAATATACAGGTGGAAAGGGATACAATAAAGAATTATTTTATTACTCTATAAAGCCCAATTCCCCCTTCTGGATGCCCAATTAGACCAAATGTACCTTCACACCACACATTACAGCTGGGATCCAATGAATCTCACATTCCAATCTGTATGTGTGATTGGGAATTGCTGCAAATGATATACTAGCCCCTAATTATGACCTCTAATATACAGTCAAGAAAATACATTTTGGATCTATTAAACATTATGATGTAGTGGTACCTTAAAAGTAATGCGCAGTGAGTTTAATCATCTGAGTGTTCAAGCAGTACTTGAATCTAAAAAAATTAAGTTAAAATGCATTTCCAAATGTAATCCCTCATTAGTACTTGGTAACAGTTGGTACAGTTCTTTGTATTTTAAGAAGTGACTAAATTTGAGATTGTATGGGTAACGGCTGGACACAAATACAGATGTTAAGGTCAGCCAATAAGACACATAAAAAGTAGAACACATCTAACCTCATCTGTCTTCATGACAAAAGACAAGCGAGTAGACTAATTCAAAGACTTAATCTTACACTAAGGGCTTTTCAGTACTATAATTTTGTGCAATTAGATTGACCTGGTGACCTCCCTCTGAGCACACTACCACAGAACCCTCATAATGATATGCGGAGTGGCCTGCTCTGCTCTATGGTCCTGGAAAGGAATCCCTTTCCTTCCTAGGGTGTTACATTCCTCCTACCACGCTAATCATATAGACACATGCCAGAGAGGCTGACTTTTGGCGTCCATCTGCCAACTGGATCTGGTATCCTAGAGCCTGATTCACAGACTTTAAAGAGACACTTTTGTGGGGAGGAAATAAACTCCAATTCACCAAGACTTAAGGGGAAAGAAACCAAGCAACTTCCTTAAGTTTTACCCTCTTGGTCTCTGTTTTTAAGAAATATGTGCAAAGGAAGATGAAACAAAGGCAGTTCTCTTGGACAGGGGCCTATCTCACCACAGGCAGAAGCCACCTTAAGAGGAATACTTTTGCTTCCTCTACATAATATAATTGTTCAAATCTATCTTTCCAGTACAGGATTTTGTAATCCAAATCTCTTTTCCTTGCTTACACAGACTGATTTTCTGAAAAATAGCTATTGACCTGACAAGCATGATAGAAGGGGGAAGGAAGTAGATTAGCTGAGCAGGTATTTGGCAGCTGTTTCCAAGCTATACATATTTGAAAAATAACCGTTTTACTGTGGTCTCCTGCACATGCAGAAATATACACACAATATTTCATAGTGCTTAGCTTTTCCAGCAACAGGTACTTTTAATCAAATTTCTTCCCTTATACTAATCCATTTCTCACTGGAGATAGCAAACTTCATTGCACTATAGCATACTCTCCAGTTGTCAGAAAATTAGCTGAATCTGGAACAGAATGTACATTTTTCCATTTTGTATGTTCATTACACATTGCCTCTTTCTCCTCCCCCCCACCCCCACATTCGAAAGCTAAACCAGTAGAATTCTGAGGAGGCTCACTATCAATTAAGTATGCTCAAAATAAAGAAGCCGTATTTGCAAAATGGCTTGGAGCTATATTAAGACAAGTACTGATATAATTCTGACTACTTTTTTAACTGTGTTATTAGGAAATGCCCTTAAGTTCAGGCACTCTTTTCTCTTTCTCTATTGTCCTTTTGGCACAGTATTACATAGCTGTTAACATTTGCACTGTGTTTAGACTCAAATCACTTTGCAAGCCTACCATGGTTACCAACTACAGTTTACAGTCAAAATGAGGGTGGGGGATGGAGAGGAATCAGTGACCTATAGATTCCACAGTTCTCTGATCTCAGAAACCTGACAGAATTTGGTAGTTGCTACAGAACATGGATTTTTGTGGGTTTATTATAATTTATAATAATACTGAAACATAAGAACACTGCTGGATCAGACCAGTGGTTCATCTATTCCAGCATCTTGTTTCACACAGTGGCCACAAGTTGCCATGGAGGGCCAACACAGACAGCAGAAAGGCCAAGGCCTTCTCCTGATGCTGCCTCCTCTACTCAGAGGTTTACTGCTGCTGTATATGGAGGTTCCTTTACTCATCAAGGAACCTTGATAACTTACCGTGAAGGTTCCTTCTGCTCTGAGGAAGGACGAGCATCTTCATCATTGGGTGATTCCTACTGGCTGCTCAGGGAGGCAGGATCACACTTCCCCTTCCTCTCTCCTCAGTTGGAATCGCCTGTTGCTCAGTTCGACATCTTTCCGAGCTATATCTCATAGGAATGAACCCTATAACCATAACTATAACCATAACAAGTAAGAGATTAATAGGAAATCCTGCAAGTAGCAGGAGCTAAGAATGAATAGAAGAAGCAAGGAAAAAACTGAACTCTACAATAAAACATGTTGAGAAATGAAGCTCTGTATCTGTTATCTTTTCCATTGTGCAAGTTGACATTGTTGGTCCATCTTCGCCCAGGGTGGGCAAAATGCCCGTCCTTCCTCAGAGCAGAAGAAACCTTCATTGTAAGTAATCAAGGTTCCATTCCCGCTCTGAGGAGGAGGGCATCTTGATTGTTGGGATTTTCATGAGCTATGATTTTCCGGGTGAGTCTATGCCTCTTCCACCACTTGCTGAAGCACTCTCCTCCCAAAAGCTGCATCAGCGGAGGCAAATGCATTCAGGCAATAATGTTTAACGAACACGGAGACCAAGGACCAGGTCACCGCACAGCAGATTTCCTCCATGGACGCCTGCCTAGCGAAGGCTGACAAAGTAGCAGCACTGCGAACGGAATGTGCTGTGACGCCGCTGGATACTGGAAGCTTGCTAGCCCAATAGACCTCTGCTATACACTGCCTAATGGAATAACTGATGGACGATTTAGACAGTTTATTTCCTTTGTTGGGCACTGTGATGGAAATGAACAGTGCTTCTGTCTTTCTGATGTCCACTATCCTTTCAACGTAAATCCTCAGAGTACGTCTGAGATCCAGTCTGTGCCAATCTCGTTCTTTCGGATGTCTTGGATTTGAACAAAACGAAGGTAGGTGGATCTCCTGAGATCTATGGAAGGTCATGTTTACTTTCGTAATGAATGTAGAGTCTGTCCTGAGGATGACTTTGTCCTTACGAAATGCAAACAAGCCCTTGTTAATAAATAATGCCCCCAGTTCACTCTATGTGCAGACATTACGGCCACTAGGAAGATGGTCTTCATACATAAAAACTTTTAGCGGAACCTCCCTTAGAGGTTCGAAGGGATGCCTTGTGAGAGATTTAAGTACCACATGGAGGCGCCAAGTGGGAAACCTATGTATTACTGGAGGAGATGATTGATACTCCTTTCAGAAAGGCCAAGATATGTGGATGTTCAGAGGCAGAACCATAGTTATAGTTGCTACCTCTTTGCCCAGTGGAAGCCTTTAGTGACTGACAGACTCCATCTTGAAGGAAATCTAAGATGTTGCCTATATCTGCCTTCAGAGGATCAATGTGCTTGTATAAGCTCCAGAATACAAAGGCCTTCCACACTGTATTGTATCGTCTCTTGGTGGATGGACATCTAGCTTCCAGAATGGTATCTACCACAGCAGGCTTGTAGCCAAGGTTCAGGAACCGTTGCCTCTCAAGGTCCAAGTGATTAAAAGCAGCCAATCCAGGTACAGATGGTGTAGAGGTCCTTGATAGAGTAGATCTGATGACACTGGGAGATGCCAGGGCTCCTGGATGGATAGCTCCCTCAGGCTTGAGTACCAAGATCTTCTGGGCCAGTCTGGAGCTACGAGAATGACCATAGCTCCCTCTCAATGCATCTTTCTCAGGTCCTTGGGAGGATGGGAAGTTGAGGAAAAGCACAGAGGACTCCTGCTGGCCATAGGGAGACTAGAGCATCTACCTCCTCTGCTTCTAGATGAGCGAATCTGGAGAAAAACCGTGGAACTTGCTTGTTTTTGCTGAGGCAAACAAGTCCACTATCGGGACTCCTAGCCTCTCTGTCATCATCACAAAGAGACCTCTCTTGATGGTCCATACCCCTTCGTCGATCTGTTTGTGACTCAGCCAATCCGCTTCCGTGTTAAGAATTCCTTTTATGTGCTCTGTTCTGATGGATATTAGATGATGTTCTACCCATGAGAGAAACTTCTCAGCTTCCATGTGGAGGTTCAATGATCTGGACCCTCCCTGCTTGTTGATATGAGCTTTCGCTGAGACACTGTGTGAATTAACTCGTGTTGCTGAGTCACAAGAGGCAGAAATTCTGTCAGGGCTTTCCTAATAGCTCTGATCTCTAGCAAGCTGATGTGAAGGAACCTCTCTGGATTCAACCATGATCCCTGGGCCAATTGAGACCTGCAAGTGGCTCCCCATTCCTCCAGGTTGGCATCTGTGAACACCTGCACTGTCATTTCCTGTAGTTAAGGTTGACCCTTTGCTAGGTTTTTTTTGTCCACCAGACAAGGTTCCGTCTGGTTGTCACAGGTAAGATGACGGGTATGTCTTTTTTTTGAAGGTTCACCACCTGGTAAGGTCTCAACAGCCACTGAAGTGGAGGAGAGGCCAGGGGACAGTGCCTATACAGGAAACCATCAGGCCTTCTAACCTTGAGAGTGCTATCAAACTAACTGTCTTGGCCTTGGAAATATTGTCGAAGGCTTTCACGGTCAGAGTTCATTGGTTCTTGTAGGTTATCCGGGCTGTGTGACAGTGGTCTTGGTATTTTCTTTCCTGACGTTTCGCCAGCAGCTGTGGCAGGCATCTTCAGAGGAGTAACACTGAAGGACAGTGTCTCTCAGTGTCAAGTGTGTAGGAAGAGTAATATATAGTCAGAAAGGGGTTGGGTTTGAGCTGAATCATTGTCCTGCAAAAAGTATCAAAGGTAATGTGCTAATCATTGTCCGGTAAGTATCAAGATAATGTGCTAATGAGGGTGTGGTATGTTAATATGGAACCATTGTATCCTGAAGTGATCTGTTAATGTGTGAAATCCAAAGCTAATCCGTATGGCTATTGTGGACTGTAGTCTTTGTTAGTCTGGAGGTTTTCAGGACAGGAAGCCAAGCCTTATTCATTCTTAAACTCTCTTCTTTTCTGTTAAAAGTTGTGCTGATGTTTATGAATTTCAATGGCTTCTCTGTGCAATCTGACAAAATAGTTGGTATTTGGCCTTGGAAGTTTGTTTTGCCATCTTGCAGATTTTTTCCATCTTGTCAACCAGAAGGAACAGCATATTTGTCTTGTGCCTATAATTACACCTAGGTGAGTTAGTCAATGTGTTGGCAGGAGATGACTTTTCTCTTTGTTTCCCAAGTAGCTGTGTTTTTCCAAGGTCCTTAAGACAATTTCCGTGTGAGCTTCGGCCAGGGCTAAGGACGGCATGCACACCAGGATGTCGTTGAGGTAGAGATAGATGTATATTCCATCCCTCCTCAACTTGGCCACCAGGGCTAGTAGGACCTTGGTGAACACTCTGGGTGCAGATGACAGGCCGAATGGAAGTGCCCGAAATTGGAAGTGATGGGACAGGTAGGCAAAACGCAGGAAAACCTCGGTGGGATGTGTGAATGGGCCCATGAAGATAGGCCTCTGTCAAGTCGACTGTCATAAACACCTCTGGATGTAAGGCTTCTACTATTGATCTTAGAGTTTCCATCCTAAGGAGTTTGCAATAGACAAATCGGTTGACATGTTTTAGATCCAGTATCGCTCGCCAGTCTCCGTTTTTCTTTGGCACAATAAAGAAGACGGAATAAACGCCTGCTGCTGTTCTTCTGTGGGCACCAGTTCTATGGTCCCTATCTGCAACAGATGACGAATGGCTGCCATGGTCCTTTGATGTTTTTCTGACCTAATTGATCTGGGAGATTGGACAAAGCGATCTGGAGGAAGCCTGATGAATTCTATTAGGTATCCATTTGTCACCATCTGTTGAACCCAATGGTCTACTTTTGAGTGGGGCGAAGAATTGAAGACAACCACCTACTATTAGTGACCTGGTGTCACTGTTTGTTATGCTTGGCAAACTTATAGGGCTGATCCGACCTGCTCTATTGGAATTGGGGAGGATTTGTTATATCTACCCCCTCTGCGAAAAGATCCCCTTCCGCTGCTCCAGGACCCTTGCCTCTGGCCAATCCTCGATCTGGGTAAGGAGTGAAAAGACCTGAAGAATGGAAAGGAAGAGGAAGAACCTCTACCTTTCTAATGGGCCTTGGCATGGCTTTCTTTTTGTCTCATGTTTCCACTAAGATTTTACCTAGCTTGTCCCCAAGTAGGCGACCCCCTTGAAGAGGATAAGCCATGAGAACTGACTTGGAATGGTAATCTGCAGGCCATGCTTGAAGCCAAAGTGACCTGTGAATGGCCATGGTGGCTGCCATGGCTCTGGAGGAGAACATCATGGAATCTACAGTGGCATCAGCCATGAAGGTGACAGCCTTGAGAATGCGACTAACTCCTTCTGCTGCCCTTTTATTCTCCACTGTAACCAGTTGAGCTAGTTTTCTGGTCCATACTACTGCTGCTCTGGCTATTAGGGCTGCTGTCGCTGAAGCCTGAACTGAAAGAGAACCAGATTCATGCGCCTTTATTGCAGCAAACTCTGCCCTTCTACCTAAGGGTTCCTTGATGGTTCCCATACCATCTTCAGACATTAAATCTGAAGGCTGCAGTGCAGACACTGGAGCGTCCACCAGGGGGACTTGCAATAGGTCAACTGCATGAGGAGCTAGATTATACATTTTTTTATGACTGGGAGGAAACTGCCTGTTCGCCATGGATATTTCCTACTCTGCCATGACAAGAGCCTCAAATCATTCAGGGAAGGAGACAGTTTTGCTGGGAAAAATTCTTTAGGACCCTTTGATCTAACCTTGCCCTTGGGTTACTCCTCAAATCAGGATCCTCTATAAGATTAAAAGCCATAATTGCTCCCCTGCAAAGAGCCTCATTTGCTGATCATCTACTACAATGTCTTCCTCATCAGAGGAAAGCTCTCCTTCCTTTCTCAGTGTCAGAGCCCCCGTGGTGGTCCATGGGGTCACTGAGGCTAATGGCTGTTGTCTCGGTGTTAGGCTTCCTGGCAGCCTTTGTGGGCCAAGATGCCCAATTTTCCAGGGGAGGGGGGAAGGAGAGCACCTAGGTTGCCTGAAATAATCTTGCCCATATGGAGAGGGAGGTGAAGAGCCCCTGTAAGATGAGGCTTTGGAGGAATTCTGCAGAGCTTGCAGCTCCTCCTGAAGGGCCAGGATCTCCTAAGTTCAGAGAGTTCCATACTTTGGGGGCTGTTCATCACCTGCAAACCCAAGCCGGGGGGAGGGGCAGCTCACCACAGTTCCACTCGGAGAGGGCTGCATTGGGGGTGGCAAGGCAGAGGAACCAGCTCCCAGATCTTCAGAGGCCTCACAGGCATTTGCGGAGCTTCTGGTGCCGCCTCAGCTGTGTGCAGCATTTTAGCACCCTTCTGTGAGGGCGGCATTTTCGCACCCTTCTGTGCACAATAACCTCTTTTTTGCTCCGTTTCTCCCTGATGGCGGCTGGCAGAGGCCTTTTTGTTCCATTCGTCCTTGGCTTTGAGGAGACCTGATACATGGTCTTCCTCAGATAAGAATTCATCTTCTCCATGGTCATTGCCAGGTGCCATTTTAAAATCCAGTGAAGCAAGAAAGAGTGGGGGGGGGTGAAGCAATTTTTTTAAGGAGATAGAAAGGTAAGTAAAAAAAGACAAAAAAGGTAATCGAGACAGGTCGAAATAAGAGGGACCTATCCTCCATGAATCTCCCTAACCCCCTTTCAAAGTGATCTATGCTTGTGGCTGTTGCTATATCCATTGAGAGTGAACTACACAATATAGCTAATTATTGATTGAAGTAGTATTTCCTTTTGTCTGCCCTGAACCTATTACCCATCAACTTCTTTGAGTGCCCCCAAGTTCTAGTATTACAGGAGTGGGGGAAAAGCTCCCTCTACCCACTTTCTCCATCCCATGTAAAATTGCATAAATCTCTAGCAGTCTTGTTTCTAAACTGAGAAGTCCCAAAACGCTTTCCAATGGAGATGGTAGCAGTGATTAGTTCCTTCCTGTTACCAGCATCTACCTTCTTTTACCAAACAAGGCTCAGCATTTCTCCATCTTAATCCTATTACTTCCACTGCCCTGCTTAAATGTGGCCATTGCTATAACCACAACCTGCAGAGCCAAATTTCACTCTCTCTCTCTCTCTCTCTCTCTCACACACACACACACACACACACACACACAAAAGGCTATCTTGAGCAAAAGGTAATTTACATGAACTGAAACTCCTTGTTTTCTACTTACAGGTGCTATAAAAGTGCCACTGTCTAATTCCCAATTAAATTTTGTAAAATGAAAAGTATTGCAGATACTCAAATGAGTAAGACTTTAGCATCCTTCACATTCTGTTCAGCTCACATATTGTTCTTTTAAACAATAAGATCGCAGACTTAGCAAACTGAGGGAAGCTTATTACCCGTTACTTCATCCACTAAACATCTAAGTATTTGAGAGTTATGATGTATTAAGTTTCACCTGAACTTCTTCCCAATTTTGTTCCCTCTTCCAATCTAGAAATGATTTAGGACATATATATCGTCATGTGCATCACTAACATCCATTACTTACTTAAGGAGGGTCCATGAAGAACTGCACAATTGGGACAGTGGTACAGGTCAACGTCAACAGCATGATGTTCTTCTACTCTGACACAGCTAAAATAGAAGAAAATAATCTTTAGAAACTCTTTAAGATGTTCCAAGTAAACCAATTTACACCTTCACAGGAAAATTATCAGGGGCCGCATTCCAATGTCACGACAAAGAGAAGATTTTCCACAACAGGAACAAACACAGCATGCCGCTCAAATTGCACACTCCCCTCGCTCCTTCCCCCTGCAAACAGAACATGCTTGAAGTCTTCCTGGTCTGGGAACCCTTGACTCAAGCTCTAGCTCACCAAGGCATCTGAATTCAGGGCACCTGTGCAAACTGACTTTGTTGCTTCTCCAGAAAGCAGGATTCTACGCCTTTAAATCCTAGCTGAAAATCAGAGTTTGTGGTGAGGAAACAAATTCAAACTGCACAGTGAATCCGGGGTTTGGTTTGAGAACTCCTAAATCTGGAAGTGTCCAAGTGCACTCCATCTGCAAGGGGAGGCAGGAGTGAGCAAGCATGGCATCAAATTGTGTTTGTCCAAACTGTGTTTGCGGACAGAGTCGCTTATATCTGTACTGGACCAGCACTGAACACAGGCTCAACATTTTAGCAGGTCACTAGTAAGAGTCAGAGAGTCAGCATACATTTACTATAATTATTCTGAAAATGGCATTTGGACAGCACCTCCACATTCCCTTTGACAACTGATTATACCTTCCATCTCTAGAGGCACTTCCTTTCAGTATAACAGACTGGGGTGGATGGGGTGGCATACCTTAAGCTTCACTAGCAAGAAGAGAAATTCACTGATAGTTGGAATTCATCTTAGGTGTTTCAGAACACTTCTGACTGTGTATCCCCCACATGAAGAATATGAGTTGCTTAAGATGTGCAAAAGCTGCATTCACTTTCATTTGCATTGTAAGAACCACAGGTACGGCTGCAAATTTATGATGGAAAGCAAGATTGTCTGTGTTTAACTTGCCGCGACAAGAAGGCTGCTTTAGCTGCTACAGCAATATGACAGAATCTGGTAAACAGCATTTTTTCTGTAATTATTCCAGTATTTTTATCCCACACTTCTAACCAATGGAGACCCAGAGTGGCTTATGAAAACTCAATAAGTAAACAGGAAAACAAAAAACAATACAGGACACTCGTACTTCCTTTACACTGATATCAATATGACTCACTTCAACAAGCACAACTGCAGAGTGCCTGTTACTAAACAGATTGAAGGCCAATTTAACCATGCGATTACAATTTACTTCAGTTATACTCCTTTCTCCCCAAAGGGGACTCAAAGTGACTTGCATTATTCTCTTCTCTTCCACTTTATTCTCACAACAACCCCGTGATGTTGGTCAGGCTATGAGCATGTGACCAGTCCAAAGTCACCCAGCAAGCTTCCATGGCACAGTGGAGATTCAAACCTTGGTCTCCCAGTCAACAGTATGTTACACCACACCAGATCCACCAGCAGAGAACCATTTCCAATCATGTAATCCAATGTTCTCACAAATGTCTATCATGATATCACGCAAGACACCAGTGGGAAGCAGGTTCTTTTAAATAAAAACTCACTTTTTACACAACCAAACCCAGAAGTATTAACCAAATACTTTTGGGATTTGGTGCACAGATCACCGACTTCTCACAAATATTTTCTGGGCAGATAGCCTGGCAGAGAACAATTTAGATAAAATGGAGACACCAAGAAGCAAGTCAGAACTGAACCACCACTCATTTTGAGCTTAAAGGTGAGCATTTTCAAGTTGATTACAGATATTATAGCATATCCGCAGCAAGCCATATTCTACCAAACACTGTAAAAGTTCCTTTGAAACCTGGTTGGAGATTAAGAGAGTAACTCAAGAGCCTACACCAAGACAGCAAGCTCATAAAGTATACAGTGTCATGGTATCTCTAAATTTGCTAGCTTTACCAGTGACTAGCAGGCCAGTTAGGAGTAGCATCCCCTATGTACCCTCTCTGGGGCCCACTATTTACCAGATAAGGTTCATAAATGCAGCAAGTAACATGCATTCTTGAACAGGGCTGGCCTAAGGGTTTTTGCACCATAAGCAAGTGCTCTCCACTCCACATTCAGTATAGAGAACAATGAGAACTAAAAGAAACATTTCATTAAACAGAGAAAAGAAATTATCTTCTGTGTAATTTGGCTCCCCTCAAAGCTTGGTACCCCAGGCAATCACCTTCCTTACCTATATGTTTGGCCAGCCCTGTTCTGATTTATTCTTAAAATTTATACCCTGCTTTTCTCCCTGATGAGGACCCAAAGCAGCTTTTCACATCATTCTGTCCTCCCACATATCAATATATTTGTTTTCAAACCATACCATACATGATATGATCAACACAGCCATAAACTAGAGCTAGGGACAGACTGGGGATTCTCTAGATACCTGAAGGAAGTTCCAGGGTTACAGAACAATCTGAAATCTTTTTTTTTTAAAAAGGAGATACAATGGGAAATTAAAATCAAATAACAAATGCCTATAGCTTTAAGAAATGAATGCCCATGGGAACTCTCCATTTCAGAGGGTAGCCCTGCTCGTCTGCAGTAGAAGAGTCCAGCAGCACCTTAGAGACCAACATAATTTTGGGGGTATAAGCTTTTGAGAGTAGGAGCTCCCTTCTCTTTATCTTCCTCAATTAGGATCTTGTCCTTACTACTCTTTCCTCTTTTCTTTTGGAAGGATGGTCAGCAAAAGTGGTCAGGAAATCCATTGACAATGTCTACGTCCTGTTAAGAGAGTTTATCAGATTTAACATGCCAAGAAATGAGTAAGAGTTCTTAAACTCAAGGCTTCTAAAGCCTGTTAAGATCACATTCAAGCATGAAATTATATATAAACTACATAATCATGTACTTCAGTACCAATTTTAGGGCTACAAATGGAAATAAGTCTGAGAGATAATATTGGGAACATACTATCACCTGCCTGACCATAACTGTGTGGGTGAGCTTGATATGGAGCTAAGAAATAATGAAAGCAATCAGAGGAGAAATTGGTATGATAATGGGCAACTTCAAATATCTTCATGTCGACTAGATGTGTATTCATGGCATGTGAAAGATAAAATGACACCTTGGAACAATCTTCCATGGAGTTAACTAGAGAAGAGGTCCCAGACTTGATTCTGAACGGTGCTCAGGACCTGCTGCAAGATGTAAGCATTGTAAAGAGCGATCATAGTGCTATTGACTTCAGCATTTACATGGATGGAAGGTTGCTCAAAAATCCCAACGCCAATTTTCCTCTGTTCAGAAAAGAGGAAACTTTTTAAAAGAAGTGATTTGTCAAAATGAAATTGAAAGTGATGTCAAAACAGGGCTAAATCCCTTTAGGAAGTTATTTAAATCTAAGCTCAAAAAGAATATGAACTGCAATTAGATCTGTTGGTACCCCTCTGAAGATCATAGAATCATAGAGTTGGAAGGGACCACCAGGGTCATCAAGTCCCCCTGCACAATGCAAGAAATTCACAATTACCTCCCCCCCACACACACCCAGTGACCAGAAGATGGCCAAGATGCCCTCCCTCTCATCACCTGCCTAAGGTCATAGAATCAGCATTGCTGACAGGTGGCCATCTAACCTCTTCTTAAAAACCTCCAGGGAAGTAGAGCTTACCACCTCCCGAGGAAGCCTGTTCCACTGAGGAACCGCTCTGTTAGAAAATTCTTCCTAATGTCTAGACGGAAACTCTTTTGATTTAATTTCAACCCATTGGTTCTGGTCCGACCGTCTTGAGCAACAGAAAACAACTCGGCACCATCCTCTATATGACAGCCCCTCGAGTACTTGAAGATGGTTATCATATCCCCTCTCAGTCTTCTCCTCTTCAGGCTAAACGTACCCAGCTCCTTCAACCTAGGACTTGATCTCCAGACCCCTCACCATCTTTGTTGCTCTCCTCTGGACACGTTCCAGCTTGTCTACATCTTTCTTAAATTGTGGTGCCCAAAACTGAACACAGTACTCTAGTTGAGGACTAACCAGAGCAGAGTAAAGTGATACCATCACTTCGCGTGATCTGGACACTATACTTCAGCAGCCCAAGACTGCATTTGCCTTTTTAGCTACCGCATCACACTGCTGACTCATGTTCAGTGTTTGGTCTACTAAGATCCCAAGATCCTTTTCACACACACTACTGCTCAGACAAGTCTCCCCCATCCTATAATTATGCATTTGATTTTTCCTACCTAAATGCAGAACTTTACATTTGTCTTTGTTGAAGTGCATTTTATTAGTTCTAGCCCACTTCTCCAGCCTATCAAGATCATCCTGCATCTTGGCTCTGTCTTCTACTGTATTTGCTACCCCTCCCAATTTAGTATCATCTGCAAATTTAATAAGCATCCCTTCCATGCCTTCATCCAAATCATTTATAAAGATGTTGAACAACACAGGGCCCAGCACAGATCCCTGAGGAACTCCACTGGTCACTTCTCTCCAAGTGGATGAGGAACCATTTACTAGCACTCTTTGGGTACAATCTGTCAACCAGTTGCAGATCCACCTAGTAATAATAGGATCTAAACCACATTTCCCCAATTTGTCAACTAGAATGCTATGTGGAACCTTATCAAAAGCCTTACTGAAATCTAGATAAACTATGTCTACAGCATTCCCCTGATCCAGCAAGGTAGTAACTTTCTCAAAAAAGGAGATAAGATTAGTCTGACATGACTTATTCTTGAGAAACCCATGCTGGCTCTTAGTGATCAGATCCATCCTTTCTAAATGCTCAAGCACTGACTGTCTGATGATTTGTTTGAACACTTTTCCTGGTATAGAAGTCAAGCTGATGGGTCGGTAGTTACCTCCTTTTTCCCCTTCTTGAAGATGGGGACAACATTTGCCCGCCTCCAATCTTCTGGAACCTCACCTGTTTGCCAAGACTTTTAAAAAATAATGGACAGAGGTTCAGAAATTGCATCTGCAAGTTCTTTGAGTACCCTTGGGTGCAATTCATCAGGCCCAGAGGATTTTGTTTCATTTAGAGAAATCAGGTGTTTGTACACTAACCGAATGCTAACTCTAGGCTGCAAATCCCTTCCCTTATCACATGTTCTGTTTATGCCATGTTGAGCACCACTTCCCTCATGAGAAAAGACTGAGGGAAAGTAGGAATTGAGGAGTTCTGCCCTCTCTTCATCTCCTGTTATAATTTCACTTTCCGGTCCACGCAAAAAGCTTATCTTGTCCTTGTTCTTACTCCTACTCTGTACATAGGAAAAGAACCCTTTTTTGTTGCGTTTAGCATCTCTTGCTAGCCTAAGTTCATATTGAGCTTTAGCTTTCCTAACACTCTCCCTACAAGCACCAGTTACTTGTTTATATTCCTCTTTGGTTATAAGGCCCTCCTTCCACTTCCTAAATAAGTCTTTTTTATTTCTCAACTCTTTAAAAAGCTGTCTATGGAGCCACCCTGGCCTCTTTAGGCTCCTCCCATTTTTCCTTCTCATGGGAATGGTTTGGGATTGCACCTTCAGTATTTCATTTTTAAGAAACGCCCACCATTCTTGAATTCCCTTCTCCTTAAGTATTTCCGACCATGGGATTCTACCTAGCATAAGTTTAAGTTTGTTAAAATTTGCTCTTTTAAAGTCCAACCTATACGTCTGACTATGTACAGGTTTTCCTTTCCCCAAGATTGTAAATTCCAAGAGTACGTGGTCACTACTACCCAGGGTGCCTACTACTTTAACATCATCGACCAATTCTTCCCTGTTGGTGAGAATCAAGTCTAAGATAGCAGATCCCCTTGTTTCCCTGTCCACCTTCTGGAAAAGAAAGTTGTCAGCATGACAAGTCAGGAATTTATTGGATCTTGCATTTTTAGCAGCATTGGACTTCCAACAGATATCTGGGTAATTAAAATCTCCCATGACCACCAGGTCCCGTCTCTTTGAGAACTCTGTGATCTGGTCTAGGAGCATCCCATCCAAGTCCTCTGCCTGGTTTGGTGGTTGATAGCAGATCCCCACCATAATATCAAAATTATTTCTTATTCCTTTTATGTTTACCCATAGTGTCTCGACTGCACTACCATGCTCAGATTCATGTACTTCTTCACAAGTGTACACATCTTTGACAAACAGTGCTACTCCTCCACCTTTCCTTATCTGTCTATCCCTTTTAAACAATTTGTACCACTCAATCTTAATATTCCAATCATGAGTGACATCCCACCAAGTTTCAGAAATGCCTATTAGGTCAAAATCCCCTTCCTGTATTAGGGCTTCGAGTTGTTCCTGTTTGTTTCCCATACTCTGCGCATTAGTGTACAGACATCGGAAACCGTGGTTTATGTGCCCCGTGGTTTTCATTTCTGTACTTACCCGTGACTTTATGTTTCCTTGCATACATGCCACTCCCTGCAAATCTTTATTATTTTCGTCTCCAGGTATTGTCAGCATACAAGGCTTTAAGTTGTTGTCTCGCTCCCCCATAGGATTTAGTTTAAAGCCCTCCTGATCAGGTTTGCAAGGCTCTCACCAAACACATTTTTTCCTACCCTCGTGAGGTGTAAACCATCCCCCGACAGAAGAGCTTCTTCTCGAAAGCGTAAGCCATGGTTCAGAAATCCAAACCTTTCTTGACGACACCACCTACGCGGCCAGTCAATAATTTGTAGTATTCGTCTTTCCCTTTCTAAGCCACGACCTTCAACAGACAGAACTGACAAAAACACAACCTGCGCCCCCAAGTCCTTCACCTTCTCACCCAGAGCCATGTAGTCTCTTTTAATACGTTCTGTGCTCTGCCGGGCAATATCATTTGTTCCCACATGAACGAGCAAGAAAGGGTAATACTCTGTGGGCTTGAGTCTTCCTACCCTTTCCGTCACATCCTGGATGCGTGCACCCAGTAAACAGCAGACCTCTCGGGACAACAAGTCAGGTCGGCATACTTTAGACTCTATCCCTCTCAGTAGGGAATCTCCAATTACGAGAACACTCCTCTTCCTAAATTGTGGGGCGGAAGACCGAGTCCTCTCATGCGCAGGAGTCTGAGAAATTTCTTTCACACTTTGGAGGGATAGCCCTTGTTCCAGTCGTCCAGAATCAGTATTTATTGGGAGATCCTGGAACTGATTGCTGAGCAAGAGAGGATCAGGATGTGTCCTGATTTTCCTACTCCTGTGGGCCACATTCTTCCATGCATCCTCCTCCTGTGTTGCTCGTACCTCCATTTGTTCAGATTCCTTACTCTCCTGCTGTCTGCTAAAGAGAGCTTCGTAAGTTCTGTCCATGAACTCTTCACCTTGCTTTAAAAAATGGAGTGTGGACAAGCGTGCCTCAAGACCCTGTATCTTCTCTTCCAGCAGGGCTACCAACTTACACTTGCTGCAAGTCACAAGTGTAATTAATGTTACCCTCAGGTAAAAAGACAAACATGCCACAGACCTTGCCTCAGCTCCTTCACTAGCCACAGTGCTGTGTTCCATTGCTGAAGTTTCTTTCCTACGCTACTCTGATAGTTCCCCTGACAAACCTTCTTTCAAGGCTCTCTCCTTAAGAAAAACACTCAGCACGTTAAAAAAAAATTACAGGGCCCCCAGGCCAGACCCCCAGGCTAAGAGCCCTTGTGCTCTCGCCCTTCGGCTCGCGCCTCTGGCAAGCCGAGCCTGTTTAAATACTCTCAGCCCCACCCCTCAGCGATCAACAGCACAGCAATTACCTTCAGCCAGCTACAGCTAGATAAAACATGATAAGTTTTAGATGAGTTTAGGAAGCGCACCAGCTTTAAGCACGTATATATAAGGCTGATAAAGCTGTTGGAAATTAAAGTATGAGTACATTGCTGTAAACCATTATGACAAACACTAAACATATCAGAAGCAGGAAACAGCACAAGGAGAAATGGGTGTCCTGTTTTCACCTGGCCCACAGTGGCAGACAGGAACATGGGGCACAGCTGAGATAGAGCAGAACCGGAGCTGTCCACAGGATCACGAGCAAGAATCAAAGAGCTAAGACAAGGGGGCTGGATAGCTGGGACCCTCTCAGCATGGAGCTGTCCAGGCTGGTACATGATCCAGTCTTATGCTGTGCTGAACCAGCAGGTGTTAGATTCTCATCTAAGGAGTTTCATAGGAACTCCCTATTCCCCCCTTCCTGTTGCTAGAATAGAAACCCTGATCCTGCTGAGATTAAGAATGAAGTGCTCTCCAATCATGTAGGACTAGCTTGCAGGGTACCTGAAGCTTCCAAGTGTGCTCTGCTCCTGCTGGTCCAGAATTACAGTCAGGCTCACCACCTTCTTTGCTCCTGGAGAAGATTGTGGGGGTTCTGGAGGCAGATGGGTCCACTCAGTGGGTTCTTGATTTACCATCTCCATAAGATCCCTAATTGGGGTCTGCTAATGCACACTGGGCATGAGACTTCCATGGGAAAATCCTGAGGAGCCTGAAGCTTTGGCTGTGATGGACATAGGAGACACATAAGAACATAAGAAAAACCATGCTGGATCAGACCAAGGCCCATCAAGTCCAGCAATCTGTTCACAGTGGCCAACCAGTTGCTATAGGAAGCCCCCAAACAAGACGACTGCAGCAGCACCATCCTGCCTGTGTTCCACAGCACCTAATATATTTGGCATGCTCCTCTGATCCTAGAGAGAATAGGTATGCATCATGACTAGTATCCATTTTGACTAGTTGCCATGAATACCCCTCACCTCCATGAACATGTCCACGCCCCTCTTAAAGCCTTCCAAGTTGGCAGCCATCACCACATCTTGGGGCAGGGAGTTCCACAAGTTAGCTATGTGTTGTGTGAAGAAATACTTCCTTTTAACAGTTTTGAATCTCTCACCCTCCAGCTTCAGCAGATGACCCTGCGTTCTAGTATTATGAGGGAGAAAAGCATCTCCCTGTCCACTCTCTCCAAACCATGCATAATTTTATAGACCTCTATCATGTCTCCCCTTAACCACCTTTTTTGCAAGCTAAAAAGCCCTAAGTGTTTTGTCCACTCCTCATAGGGCAGTTGCTCTAGTCCAGGGGTCACAAAAGCGCGGCTCCCGAGCCGCAAGTGGCTCTTTGGGCCCCTGAGTGCGCTCTTCCCACGTGCGGAAGCAGCGCCCTAGGCCGGCCGAAGCAGCGGGAGGGTCTCCGAGAGAGGAAGGAGTGGCCCTTCCTCCTTCTCGCCCCAGCGCCGTCCCCGCCTCCCACCATTGCAGCGGTGGCCGGAGAACGGCAAGAGCCCCTCAGCTGCCACACACACCCCGTCTTTTCTTGCCGCCCGGCTGCGCGCCTTGGTTTGGCAGAGAGGGGGCTCCTCCCTCCCTCCCCCCTTCCTTCTCTCCACCGTGAGGAGTGAGGCATGGCTGTCCGGTCCTCGTTTCGGCCACCGCCGCCTTCCCTCCTCTGTCTCTATGGGCGACCGGAGCTGGGCGACCTCTCACCCCCCCCCATTTCCTCCTCCACTAGCTCAGCCTGGCCCCAGGCGGGGAAGGCAACGATGCTTCCTGGGCCAGGACCGAGCTCACTTCGCCCTCCCCGTGCCTCAGACTGAGAGTTTGGAGCCAGTCCGGCGCATCGCCTTCCCGCCCCCCGCACAGGCCGCGTCTTGCCCGGCCAGGATCTTGCGGGGGAACTTCCAGGGCGGGGGCGGATTTCGCGCCTTAATCACCGGCCCACTTGGAAGGGGTAAACTCTCCTCCTCGCCGCCTTCCTCCTCCTCGTCCCCCTCAGGCGGCTCCCAAAAGTCCAGCTCCAGGCTGCCTTTCTTCCCCAGTTCCTTCCTTCTCTTTCCTTTCCCAGTTCCTTCCTTCCTTCCTTCCTCTTTCTTTCTCCATCCCTCCCCCCTTTCTTTCTTCCTTCTTTCCTTTCCCAGTTCCTTCCTTCCTCCATTCCTCCCCCCTCCCTTCCTCTACTAGCGTTTGCTGTTCTTTCCCTTTTCGGTTCTACATATTCATGCAAACAATCTTTTTTTCAAGCATGAACCTTATCAAGAGTAAATTGAGACGTGGTCTTATTGATGAGAACCTGGGAATCATGCCTAAAATTAAAAACAACAACATACAAACCTGATTTACCCAACCTTTCCAAGGAGATGCAAGGCCATTGTTCACATTAAGTGTTTGTCAGTCATTGTCATGATTTAAGTTTATGGATACCTTACTTACAATTTAATTTTTATCAATAAATAAGATCATTATTAAGTATGATATCAAGTTTTATTCAGTGTATCTATAGCTTAATTAAGACTTAAAACTTTAATTAAAGTTTATTAAGTTAATAAACAGTGTACCTACCTATATAGTTTAAGTTTAAGAAATTTGACTCTCAAAAGAAATCTCAATGGTTGTACTGTTGATATTTGGCTCTCTTGACTAATGAGTTTGCCGACCACTGCTCTAGTCCCCTGATCATTTTGGTTGCTCTTTTCTGCACCTTCTCAAGCTCTGCAATATCCGTTTTTAGGTGTGGTGACCAGAACTGTACACTGTATTCCAAGTGTGGTCTCACCATAGATTTGTACAGGGGCAGTATGATAGCAGCAGTTTATATTCTCTATTCCTCGTCTAATTATGGCCAGCTTGGAATTTGCGTTTTTTTACGGCAGCTGCACACTGGGTTGACATCTTCATAGAGTGACCCGCTACCACCCCAATAACTGTTTCTAGGTCTATTGCTGACAGCACAGATCCCATCAGTGTATATGTGAAGTTGGGATTTTTTGCCCCAATATGCATCATTTTACACTTGCTCACATTGAATCTCATTTGCCATTTTAATGCCCATTCATCCAGTTTGGAGCTCTTCACAGTCCGATTTTGTTTTGACCACCCTAAATAATTTGGTGTCATCTGCAAACTTGGCCACTTTGCTGTTCACCCCCAACTCCAGGCCATTGATAAACAGGTTGAAAGGGGGGGACCCCACTGCTCACATCCCTTCTTTGGGAGATACCCTCTCTGGAAGTGTCATTGTCCCATACAAAGGCTGTCCCAGGGCAGGTCCTGACGATAAAGGTGAAATGAATGCTAAAAGAAGGTTAGGACAGAAAAATTTGGAGAGTGTATACATATATGTTATCCATACTGGAGCTGCTGTTTTTAGAAAGGGTTTGGAAAAGTTGAGTCAAGCAGATGAAATTCTAGGGATAATTGGCAAATTAAAAACTATCAAGGCACTCGGTCTGGATCATATACACCAGGAGAGTTCTAGAAGAACATATGTGTAAAATTGTTGCTCTCTTAAAAATATGCAAATCATTAAAATCGTTCTCCCTTCCAGAGAAATGGAAGGTAATGAATGTAATTCCTATTTTTAAAAAGGAATACAGAAGAAATTCAGAAAATTACAGGCCACTTAGCTTACATTAGACTAATGTTCCACATAAATTGGTGGAAACTGCAATTTTCATTGGCCCGGAAAGCTCACCTCCTCCTTTGCCAGCATACACCGCATGCCCAACAGCCCCTTTTCAAAGAATGTAAAGCAAACCTTATATGCCCTCTGCAATCTCCCATCTTCAAAACAATATAGTGATACCATTTTCAGCTACATTTTAAAATATTTTCTGTACACGTTACTAGTTTTGCTGATTCTACAGGGCCATAGCTTAACACACTCCTGGCCCAAATTCTACTCAACTTCATCCCCTGCATTAGCTATGAGAAGGGCTGCAGTTGTTTGACAGTTGACACCCAGGAGGCATAGCCTCAACTATAATGACTGCATTACTTCAGGTATAAAACTGAACTGGCTTTCACTCTGTATTCCAATGCAAATGATTTTAGCACAGAGACAGACACACCACTCTGTGTCCACACACAACAGACAATTGCAGTTTTCAGCTGAATACCAAAAGTGTATTTTTATTATTTTATCTATTTATAATATTTATTAGCCACCTTTCTTTCCTACATGGGCTCAATTTGGCTTACAATATTAATAAAATACATAAAATAGATTACAGTACATCAAAAACATTTAAAATTAAAAAAACACTTTAAACAAATGCAGTCCTAAATAAAACCATAATCAAGCTGCCTCTTACAGATTGAAAGGGAGGGGGCGAGGCGCACCTCCTTGGGAAGGTTGTTCCCTAATCATGGGGCTGCCACTGAAGAGGCCCCCTCTCATGTACCCACCAAATGAGAAGTTTAGGTTGTCTAGGACTCTGCCTGTTTTCTGCTTTTTATGAGCCACTCTAAAGTTTCTTCGGGGATCCTTCCAACCCGTTCAGCTGGCCTCTAGCAAGAAGTCATTAATCAGCATGGAAGTTTCTTGCTATATCCAGCACAAAGTGGCCTCTAATCAAGGGTTGAGAGTGACTAATTAGAACATGGGTTAGAGCATTTTCAGCTGTGGCTCTACAGTATCAGCTACTCTCTGACACCTCACTTTGTACAATATATACAATTGATTTTATTTAAGCTTGCTGTTAAAACATAGCTGATAAGGTTGAAGGCCGCCCACCATGGGGCATTTATTGTTTGCTACCCAAACTCTGAAAGGAGGCAGCCACAGGAGGAGGAGAGGGGACAAGCAATTATAATTCTGTCGGGGGGGGGGTTTAAAATTTGAGTAATGCTGTTCTTAATGAAGTAAGCTCAGCAACTTACTTAAGAGTAGGTCACCCAACAGCATCAGATGAAAATAAATTTTATACCTCAATATATTAAAATTTTATAATGCTTTCTTACATTATTTTTAAAAGCCAACTGAAGTGAGAATCATTTCATGTAGAAGCTCTTGGCTTTTGTGGCAACATCAGCATTATACCCTGCTGAGCAAGAATGAAAACATTTCCCACAAGAATCACCAGTTTAAAGGCCTACTTCTCATAATGTCAGAATAATTAAGATTAAATATTAATTCCATTCAAAGGATATCTGACCTGAAAAGCTAGTGCTGTCTATTTAGATCCCCTGGTGTCAGTATGAGGCAGATCTGAAGACACTTAAAAATTCTAAAGAATATATTATTTGTCTGGCACATTTTGATGACAGCTGTCATATCACTGGTATTAACAAGGCATTCAAATGAGTTATATTCCCGTTCTCCTGAAAGGGAAATACCTTGCACTTTGCATGTCTCCTCCCTGTTATGCCGCCATGTAGCAGATACACAGCCTGCCCCCACATTGCAGAAACACGAAAGATCTATTTTGACCATTACAAGAACATGCTGAACACAAGGTTGCTTTCTCCTCCCTTTGCAATGTTATGGGGCTTATATTCAAGCCAAATATACTGTTTCAATCTCCCAGCTGAAATTTTGGAATACAGAGTTCGTGATACCTGCAGTTGTAGGGAGCTTCTCAAGCTATTAACAGCACGGATTTAATTTCAACATTTAAACATTTAGGCGATTAAGCAAGGAGTCTTTTTTTTTAAGTGTTTAATGCCAAGTTTTATTTAATGCCAGTTCCAGACTCTCCCCCTGAGATGTGCAGGGTACAGGGGAATGCCTCATTTATTGAATAGCCAGCTTTAAAAAAAAAAAAAATCACAGACGCACAACAAATCAGAGCAACACAGTTGGACAGGTTGGCCAGAGGACTCTGGAGGGAGGCAGCAATCTGCCACTCAGTCGCTGGACTCGCCCAAGGTGAGGAGATCAAACTGGTACTCGCTCAGGCTGTCCTCACTGGCCCACACACGCTTCAGGCTGGTCATGTGATCTCCCAGTCTTGACTCAACCTGGTTTTCTGCTTGTACTTAAGTATTTTCAAGCAGAAGATATGTTCTATGACACAAATGAAAGCAGCAGTCCAGCTACAAACGAACAAACCTACAGGCTTTCAGTTTTGCAGCCTCAGCATGTTTAAATGTTAGGCGTTTTATCAACAAGTCAACCTCTCATTATTTTGTTAAACATTCAGCTGAATAGAAACTCTACAACAGGGCTTCTTAAACTTTTTCCACTCGCGACCCCTTTTCGCTCAAGAATTTTTTACACAACCCCGGGTATATATATGTGTGTGTGTGTGTGTAAAGTGCCGTCAAGTCACAGCTGACTCATGGCGACCCCTTTTGGGGTTTCCATGGCAAGATACTAACAGAGGTGGTTTGCCAGGGCCTTCCTCTGCACAGCAACCCTGGTATTCCTTAGTGGTCTCCCATCCAAATACTAACTAGGGCTGACCCTGCTCAGCTTGTGAGATCTGACGAGATCAGGCTAGCCTGGGCCATCCAGGTCAGGGCCCCTGGGTATATAAAATAGGTATACAAATCAAACATTTACTGATAATAAATCAAAGAAATTTTACTGTTGCCCAATTTTCTGCGACCCCCACACTCAGTTACGCAACCTCGTATAGGGTCGCAACCCACAGTTTAAGAAGCTTTGATCTAGATGATGCCTATTGTTGACTGATCCTTCA
Organism: Euleptes europaea; assembly: GCF_029931775.1. Classification (NCBI taxonomy): domain Eukaryota; kingdom Metazoa; phylum Chordata; class Lepidosauria; order Squamata; family Sphaerodactylidae; genus Euleptes; species Euleptes europaea. Next base: position 100,018,270 of record NC_079314.1, read on the forward strand.
GCCCATTATAAGGGCAAGTTCTTTGTTGTTTAGCAAGTACATCTGGAGGAAACATGAACATTTCTTTCAGCTTTTCAACAGATATCCACATCTTAAAATGTGAACAAATCCTATTTGTTTGATGGCTGATAATCTGGTTCACACGTTTTTGATATAAAGCCTATTTTTGCCATTTTGATTTTAAACTGTTATCTAAATGCTTGCCTGCTACATATGTCAAAAACAATAAAGAATGTGTAATTCACCAGCATCTCACCTCAAACTCTACTGTAAGCCTTAGCAGCATCAACAGAATCCTTCTGTTCACATCCATCTCTCCCAACAAATGCTACAACTACCTAGAGGTCTTCAAAACTCCTGCATATAAATAAAATATCTAGGAAAGCTGGGCATCATAATTTCTTATGAACATCAGTGCCAGAAACTCCTCAAGCACAGGGCAAGGAGATGATCAACCTTCACAGCAGGCATACAGGAAATTAATCTTGTTTTTCTGAATAACAGATCAGATTATGGGTGGTTCACCCATCTCTAACGACAATCAAGGCACATTACCTTACCATCAAAGCAGGTTCCACAACAGAAACTGATATAGTGAAAAGTTACACAGTTTAAATCATTATTTACATTTTTCTGCTTAAATTCAAGGTATCGCAAAAGTTTCTAAAGAAGTTGAATATACACATGGATGTTTATTTTCCCTAATGAGCAATCACCAAGTTAAACAACCTGTTCTTCCCCACAAGTAATGATACCAACAAAGCAAAAGTATTACACAAACCCTAAATGAGAGTTCCACTAAACTGTATAATATGTTGACAGATTTTAGGCAACAGACTGCTGCCAGGAAATGCAGACTACAGATGCTCCAATAAAGAATATGTCTGCACCCTGATCCAATATCACCCTAGAAGAAATTGATGAAAGAATGACTGCCACATGCTAAGACAACTTATTAAAAAAAAAAAAAAACCTGAAAAGCCACAAATGCTATGTTAGAATATAGAAAGAAAGAACTGGGAAGTGTTTTCATCAAAGTAATACCATGCCAATGAGGACACACTCCTCCTGACATTTCCCTGCTATGTAACTGCATCATGCAATGAAGACAGAAGTTCCTGCCATAAACTATATGCACAATACAATACAATGATCTCAAAATGCCAGCATAGGCAGAGCTTTCTGTCAGAAGCAGACATGTCAAACACATTATGTAGCTTAATACTTTCAGCAGGAATACTGCTCTCATTTTAGTTCATCACAGCATTTCAGGCAGCCTGCAGAATTCTCCACAAACATGAACCAATTCTCTACCAGCACAGAATGGACATGTTCCAGGAAGCTCAACCTGATTGCAACTCCCCAGTTCATGTCTTCTGTGTATTAGGAGATACACAAAGTGTGAAGAGGAGATGTCTTATGTGCATCTGGAGAAGGGAGGCACACATGGCACATAAGCCAGGGAGACACACATCTTCCCTTCATACTTTGTGCATCTCTTGCAGGGAATGCTGATAAACATACTTATTGCACTTACACTTTAACTATTCAATACCCAAATATAAATCCATTACACAGTAATCTAAGATAAAACTCCCTATTGAGACTTTTTTTTTAAAAAAGGGAGAGTCTGGATTTCACTCCTCTTGGCACAAAGAGCTGCTGTACGGATTTACTGCGTAATGTATGAAGCAGTTTGAACACTTCAACAAATATTAAATGAAGGCTGTAAAAATGCTCGGCACTTCCCAGAGAAATATTTGCATTCTCGCTGGATGAGAATTTCTAAATTTATTCCTACCCCTAAAATTCTGTGTAAGGAACACAAGGTTTAGCAGTGAAACATTATCTCAACTGAGAATCCTCCCTAATATTTTCACTTTATAAAGTAGTATACTATGGCTATAGTTTAATGTTTTGACTTTAAAAAAATAATAAAGCTGATATTTCCTAACTATAAGAATATTTATATTGCAGGCAAAATAGCACTTAGGATAAATATTAGTAGTATGCCAAAATTACTATTATATTTATTGAAACAACTGCAGAGTTTCCACTGATCTGAACCAACAAATATTCTATTTGGCTGGCAGAAGGAAAGACACGATCATTAAAAATACAGATAAACTAAACTGCCACAGGGTCCAGACATTCACATAAAAGATAACTTTAGGAACATACACAGCATGGATAGTTAAGTTAGCTAGACTTGGAGCGAAGAGCGTTTCTTAAAAGTGTTTTCTTCTTGGGACAGATGAGCCAATAGGTCAAACTGCATCTCAATAGCTTGGTGCTAGGGAGGAGTTAGTGGTCATGGTGCACGTTGGCACTGATGATGTGGGGGAAGTGTAGTCGTGAGGTCCTGGAAGCCAAATTTAGGCTGTTAGGCAGGAGACTAAAAGTCAGGACTTCCAAGGCAGCAGGGAAAGAGAAAGACCCAATATGAGATGGACTGATTCAAAAAAAGGATGCCACGAACTTCTGTGGGCCATGCACTGTGGGACCATGCACAGACCGGAAGGATGTTTGTACAAAGCTGAGACAGCCCCCAAGTTTGCACAAAAATCTAAACCTCAAAATAAATTTAACAGGAATTTTAGGGGTTTTTTTTAAATGATAACCTACTGAGGGAAAAACTGTGATCTCAGCCACCATTTTGAGAGTTGCTTAGAAACCCCATAAACACCCAAAGCCAGCAGGAGTAGCTGGAAAGCACTGTTTCCAAACACATCAAGAGCAGCCACACCGAAGGTAGAGAGAAGAAAGGAAGGAACAGGGAAGGTGACAGGTGCTGCTGGATGAGCCAAGCAGTGCTGCAAGCCAGCAGGCAAGCAAAAAGGCATGGCAGCAACCAGAGAAGCAGCAAGGAAGGAGAAGGGGTTGGAGAGGGTGTGAGATGCCGGAAGCAGATGAGCTGGGAGGGGAGGGGTAGGCAGAAGAAGGCAGGAAAGAAAAGGAGACAAGGGGTGAGCAGGAGAAGCAGAGCAGAAGGATGGGATCCCTCCACCTCAACTGTCTCGCAGGTCTCTGCTTGTAAAAATTAAGTGTAGTTGGGGCATTAGACCCACTTATTCAACAAACCCCAAACTACTGAGAAACAACAGTCAGTTCTTTAAAGCATAAAAATATTAGAACTGTGAACAAAGACAAGGCAGATGGTTAGCTATTTATCAAGCAACGTTAAGTACTTCATTAATTGCAATGATTTTGAACTGGAAGTCGCATGCAAATAGCTCTTGCAATCTCAACTGAATAGTGATGGAGGAAGGAGTGGCAATAGGAAAGGAAGCAGGGTAGGAACATCTTACACCCAGAACATAGATGCAGGGAGAATGTGCAAGAGAGAACATACAAGCTTGTGAAGTAGGCTTTACACCACGGTGCAATTAAAATACATGCTGCCATCAACTGAAGGTATTTTTGGTTTCACAGAATATATGACACACGCACACAAATAGGCAATCAACCAAGTGACAATATTTTACTAATCTGTTGAGCAGCATTCTAATCATTTCAGAGACTTTCACAAAGCACTCGACAGTTCCCATGGAGTGACGTACCATCCTTCATTACTACTACTTTACAATCTGATCTGTGTTGTCAAACTGAGCATTAAGACACAGCAACCATTCACTGTAGAAAACACATCTATGTTCCATTGCCCTTATTACTTGCATTTGTCATAGGATGTACGAAAAAGTACCATCTTCCCAGGAAACAACTAGGAGGCTAAGATTCTACTGCTGACAGAAAGGAAGTCATGTAAAACTAACAAGCAAATCGGCTAAACTAATCAAATTTACAAACAAAATGACCACTCTAAATCTTACCAAAAGATGAGCATGCTCTCAAGGTAAGGAAAGTTAACTGTTTGGTAATTATTAATTTTAATAAGATCATAGGGTTAACAAAGCGTCTACAGCATTTTACGAGTTTGGAAAATCAAAGCTATACACCAACACTAAAATGTAAGTATTACTGCCATATTTGCTACTGAGTGTGAAAGCTCGATGATATACTGTATGAACAGTATATCATGTCTGAAAAGTAGCTGCATGCTCAACACTGTACAGAGATAAAATTGTAATCTAAATATGCAGTTTTGCAAGCCTTGACACAAAGGTGACTAAACGCAGACTACTAAATCAGACTAAGCCCAGCTACATGAAATGACACAGTAAGAAACCAATCACCAAAAGGAAATTTCACAAAAACTAATTTAAGAAATGGGACCAAAACTGGCATAGTTTACACAGGCACTAAATAAACTGATGACCTATGTAGCACTTAAAAGAGCATACATAAGACCAATGCTAACAAATTCTGCTTCTGGGAGTTATAACTGTATCAGCGCTAAATATTTGTGGTAAGGCAAACCTGCAGCTATACTAGATCCCAGCAACATTGTTCTAGCATTGCAGAATATACAAATGCTTAGAAACAAATACTAATCCCATTAGCTTACTTATTTCCTTTCCTCTGAAGAAGTTGTTTTCAGCCTAACATTACCAATTCTTGGGTAATAAAAAGAAATACTCCATGTTCTTGAAATCGTGGAACTGGGAGTTTTCCCGTTCTTGTTTTTAGGATAGTAAGGGATGAAAACTTCTAGAACTCTCAGATCACCACAATGGATTCAGTCCCCAGCATCAATACCTACCCCAACCACACTGGTTGTCACTGTCAAAAGTGAGAGCACTGACCATTTGGCCGTATGCAGCCTGTGCTATCACCAATGCTAGATTAGGATTATAATATATAGATTGAATTTAATATATATATAGAATTTGGAAGATGCCAAGGCTTGTATGGTTTCATCATTGCTTCTGTGGCTGCCAATACAGTGCAGCGGCAACAGGCTTCAATAAGACATACATCCTAGCATTTTCTCTCCCCTTGTCCCCTGGCGGTACCCCTCCCCCTCCCTGTGCCACTGGGGATTTTTCAAGGTTTTTTTTTTCAAAACCAGCAACTGAACATTGTTATATCACCATAATAATGACAGAACCATCTAGGTATCAGGTTCTAAGAAGTCCTGGTTTTCACATTTTTTTAAATTAGTCTCTAGCCATTTCAATGTGGAGATATAAGGGGAAAGGCAACTCTCCGCAATGAAAGGGGCTAGACTGCCTTTTAAAATGAAAACCGGGAATTAATCTGATACAGAGGTTGTTATAACATTACAGTGTTCAATTTCTATTTAAAGAAAACAAAAAAAACACTCCCCAGTGGCAGGGAGAAGGTCTTTTAAAGCAAGTCTTCAAATCCTGCATACATAGCGTTAGCATGCCACCATGGTACTCACCCAGGTCACAGATCTTTAACATGCCTAATTCTTGAAGTGCAAGCAAAGCAATACAGTTTAAAAAACTTCTAGGAGATGTCACAACAGGCAGGCTTTTCTTATACACTGGCTTAATGTTTAAATTGAGCCCAAGTCTCCCTCTGCCTTATAAAAAAGACAGAATGGATGAAACAAAATTTTATACGGTTACACATTCAAAGAATACTACATTCTTTATATGCTAGTAAACTACCATGCTTCTCATTCAAAACAAACAATACTCAACTACTGTTTATTGCCATAAGCATGCCACTTAAGGAAAGACACTCCTCTTCTTCATATATGGATATTTTATATTTTCTCATTCATACATGAAATAAACTCACTTAAGAACTTCCTGTGAAACCATAACACTGCCAAGTTCAAAATCTTGAGGAACTATGTAGGTGAACTATACTCTAAGAGGCTATTAACTTGCTTATATTATAAGAAAACAGAATTCAGCTACAGATCTCCTCACAGAACATCCCACTGAACTCTGCACTATTTACACCAAATAAACACATTTAAAGTTAGCCTGTAAAACAGGATAAGTAATGAATGGCTTACACTCTGCATCAGTACTCTAGTGGCCAGTCTGTGCATCTCTGTCCTGCCATAGTGGGATAACTCTCCCATAGGTGAATTATTTGGAGGCCTCCCAGGAAAAGACAACAAACAACAATTGCCAAGTTGGATAAAACATACTGAACATAAGACCACACTTGGAATACTGTGTACAGTTCTGGTTACCACACCTAAAAAAGGATATTACAGAGCTTGAGAAGGTGCAGAAAAGAGCAACCAAAATGATTAGGGAACTTGAGCAACTGTCCTATGGGGAGCGGTTGAGACGCTTAGGGCTGTTTAGCTTGGAAAGAAGGCGGCTGAGGGGAGACATGATAGAGGTCTATAAAATTATGCATGGTTTGGAGAGAGTGGACAGGTAGATGTTTTTCTCCCTCTCCCATAATACTAGAACACGGGGTCATCTGCTAAAGCTGGAGGGTGAGAGATTCAAAACAGATAAAAGGAAGTATTTTTTCACACAACGCATAGTTAAATTGTGGAACTCCCTGCCCCTGGATGTGGTGATGGCTGCCAGCTTGGAGGGCTTTAAGAGGGGAGTGGACATATTCATGGAGGAGAGGGGTATTCATGGCAGTTAGTTAGAATGGATACTAGTCATGCTGCATACCTATTCTCTCTAGTATCAGAGAAGCATGCCTATTATTTTGGGTGCGGTGGAACACAGGCAGGATGGTACTGCTGCACTTGTCTTGTTAGTGGCTTCCTAGAGGCACCTGGTTGGCCACTGTGTGGACAGACTGCTGGACTTGATGGGCCTTGGTCTGATCCAGCAGGGATCTTATGAACAAGATACAATACACAGCTTTATTCTGACACACTGTGCACTGACAAGGTAGTGTCAGTAACAGTTTAAAAGCAATTTCAGATTTTGTATCTGAAAAGATGACTGCAGTAACACTTTAAAAGAGTTCAAGGAAGGTTCAGGAAACTATAGGCCAATACACCTAACATCCACCTAGGTAAACTGCTAGTTGAATAAACAGCAGAACATGATATTTTGGCAACAGATGGTATGGCTTGTGTAAAAGGCCCACAAACTAAAGTCCTTTCAAGGTCTCAACAAGTACCGTATATGAATTCCCGAAGCAGACAATGATAATCTAGTAGATCCTTCCAGCAAATGAATTTTTGCTGTATTTGACAAGTCCTTCACCAAAGGCTCCTAAGAACAGTTACCAAATTAATGACAGGATGATCTTCTAATTAATTTGTAATGGAGTTAAAAGATGGAGAGGGGATCCACAAATATGCGGATAATTTGCACAAAGGCAACAGACAAAATCTAAAGATCTAAACTGGTATTAATGTTTAAGAACTTATTCATCGACAGTAGCAGAAGCAAATAAAACAGGATCATGTCCACAGATGAAATATGAGTAAAATACAAAATAAAACATGAAGAACTCCTAAAGATATTTTCAAACTGATAAACCACTCCTTGATATTTGTAACTATGAGGAAATACCCACTGAAAATCTATTCCATGCAGTACCTACACATTAACCAGTTCTACATTTGTTCATAGCAAATTAAGAAAGTCATCTTTAGGTTCACAATGAAGAGTTGCTTGACAATGCCAATGCAGGGTGCTACTGCAGTGAAAAGGCACACAAATCCTGTGAACAATTCTTATAAAGGGGATCCAAACAGCAAACATCCCATAAACCTACAGAGGTCTAAATTTAGTGATGTTTTCATGTCCTGCTTGTGAACTTCCCTGTGACAAAAGGCTGGGCACTGCAGGAAGCAAGCAATAACAATGTTTTTCTCAGACCACTTGAGAAGTCTTTCAGTTCAAGGAGAGAGTTGTATATAGAAATGCATACTACAATACAGATAATACACTCTTGGGCTGCAATCCTATTTACACTTACCTTTGGCCAGGACACAGAGGACCAGGCTGCATGCTTAGCTAGTGTTATGTTTGGTTATTTTATATAATAAGATTAACCAGTAGTTGCTAAACAGATACTGAATTTGACAAACCAGATGGTGGATCTTTACTTTTCTGCAAGACACATGTTTTATTTGCAAGGGAACAGTTTAAAAGTTTTTACGGCCTCTTGCCCACAGACTAATAACAAATGCATAAAGCCACCATACGTATACACCTCTAAAAGTAACTGAGCTTTTATTCATAACTATTTCCATCTGCTCTATCAAATAAGAGCCTCTGAACTATACTTCAGAAATTTCCTACCAGCCAAGCCTATGCTCTATGCTTTTCCACTTTTCACCTAAATTTATAAATGCGTACAACTATTCTGCAACATACTTTAAACAAGTTTTTTGTTGCTGTTAAACCCACGAGCCCTGGCCCAAATTCAATATGATTTAGCATACAGAACACTCTTGAATGCTTGGTTCAACTGCTTACATAACTCTAGCTAAAGTATTTGGGCCTGAACTGAGTTTTTATTTACCCTTTCTCAGAACTTCCGCAGTAACACTGGTTAATAAACTATTTCATTTATAGTTTCCCAGCTGCCTGAATTAACCCTGGGGCTTATATCTGCACTTACTGGCAGCATCACCACATCATCTTATGAGTATTCCTAGCAAAGTGTTTAATCTCCAATAATCCAACTGTAACAGAACACACTGAACCTGCTCTGCTCAAACACAGAGCCAGAGGAGGGGGAAACCCTCTGCACCTGCGAAGGGAGGCAGGTGCATTTGGAAAGCGGGCTGACTAGCCAGTCTGCCAAATGCGAACAGCATACTAGAATAATCACTGTGGGCGGCTTAACTCCTGGGGGAACAGTTACAGACCCTCCAGTTACCTTTTTTTAAAACAATAATATAGCCATGTCTCAGGCCAGGGCACGATCTGAAACGTGAGCTCTGGCCCTTTAAAATCAGCTTCCTGCCGAAAGCCAGCAGAGGGAGACGAGGCTGTCTCGCCCGCTCCATCGTGACTCTGTTTTTGTTAAATGGAGGGGGGGTATTTAAATGTCCCGTTGTCAATCAAAGCGCACTTCCCCTAACAGCCTAGGCGGCGGGGGTCCTGGGATAAATGTCCCCCCGCCCGCTGCCTTCTGCCTCCGGACTTCGCGCCGCGGCCTGGCTTCCAGGCAGGTAGGCGGCAGATCAAAGCCCAGCCGAGGGGGATAAAAAGCCACTTGCGCCACCAAAGCCGGCCCCCGAAACTTGCTCCTTTGTTTAAATGCCCATGGATAACACACACACACACACACACACCTTCTAGCCAGGAGGCGGCTACCGCTGCTGCGCGACGTGGCCTTTTTATTAGCTTCCCCACTCACACTTTTTCTTTCTTATTTTGTTGGGGGGGGGAGAAAGAGAGAGGAAGGAGAGCAAACGACACAATGCACAGACACGCGCGACGACGCCGGCCCCACGTCAGAAAGGGTCCGAAGCTGCCGCAACTCCAGGCAAACACCGGATGCCCCCGCATGGAGCGGCGAGCCATCCCCAAGAGAGAGACCGACCAAAAAAAACACACAATCAATTTTCACATTGGCCTTCCCATAGCGATACCCTTTTTAAAAATATATATATATATATATATTTAATTTTTGTTTTCAAGAAGCTCAACTTTTGGGCCGCCGCCCCCCCATCCCGTCAAACTCAAAGAAGCCCCCTCCCCCGCGCCCACCCCCCTTTCAGCGGATGCTGCCGAGTCCTTATATAACGGCGGCGCGGCGGGGGAGGGAGCGGAGAGGACGGAGGCGGCGAGTCGCCGCTTCCTGGTTCGGCGGCAGCCGCGCTCCCCTCCCGTCAACACCGACGGCGACCCCTCCGCGACGGAGTCCCCTCATTGTCCTCCCGCGCGTCCGTTTCCCCTCGGTGGGGGAGGGGGGGCTGAGGGGGGTCACCAAGAGCGGCGTTTTGTTGTTGTTGTTTTCCTTCCCGGGGGGGGGGAGGAGAGGCGTCTGGCCCGGCCGGCCCCTTACCTGCCGTGGAACCAGTCCTTGCATATGTCGCACTCGATCATGAAGCGGCTCACGTCGTAGGGCTCCCGGCACACGCAGTACACGGGGGTCGCGCTGGCGGCCGCCGACCCCGCCGCCGCCGCCGCTCCGGCCATCTTTAAAGAACTCGCTCTCCCGACTGACTGGCTGGCTCGACTGAGCCGCCCTGCTCGCCTCGCGCGCTCCCTCCTCCCCCCCCTCCCGCCCAGCCAACTGCCGCCGCCAGCCCGGCCAGTCAAGCCGCACCAATGACAACAGCGCGCGTGCTGGACTCCCCCCCCACACACACACACACACACGGAGCGCGCGCGCGCTGCTGCTGCCGCCGCCGTCAACACCTCCTCCTGTTCCCCCTCCCTTCCCTGAGCAGCGGACAAATGGCAAGGACGCGCGGCGGCCCAACAGAGGGGAGGGAGGGGGTGGGAGAAGAGGACAGTCACGTAAGGTACATTTCGGAGCATGCGCCGTGAGAGCGAAGAACGAGGGAGGGAAAATACATCACAGAACCTCAAAGAGAGACTACCCGATCGACCTGCGCACGCGCGAGAGGCGTGAGGAAAGCCGTCTGAAAGCCTCGCGGTGGCGCGCGCTCTCTCTCTCTCTCCGGATTGGACGGCGCAGCAAAGAGGGAGCACGTGCCGCCACAGAAACCGTCCCCGCCCACCATTCTTCCCTTCTCTCCTCCCTCCGCCCCCTCCTCCTAATTTGATTGTCAGGAAGGCGGAGCTTCAGCTTGGGTAACCGGATCAGTTCCAGGCACGCGCTGACTCGGCCTTTTTCCCCCCGCCCCTCCCCTCCCTCCTCCCACGAACCACCCCCGCCCGGAACTGTCACGTGGGCGAGGATGAAAGAGCGAGAGAAGGTGCCGCGAGGACAGAGATTGGAATAATAATAATAATGAGGGGGAGGAGGAGGAAACCTTCGAGTCATTTTCTCTCTCGCTTATGCAACTAAATAAAAGCAAGAGTCCAGTAGCACCTTAAAGACTAACAAAAATATTTTCTGGCAGGGTAGGAGCTTTCGTGAGCCTGTGGCTCACGAAAGCTCCTACCCTGCCAGAAAATATTTTTGTTAGTCCTTAAGGTGCTACTGGACTCTTGCTCTTTTCCACTACTGCAGCCAGACTAACACGGCGACCCACTGTGAATGAACAACTAAATAAGCAGAGGTGGTGGACGTTTCCTCTGCCTCAGCAACAACACCGCGATGCCCTAACCTTGAATGGGGTGTTTCCAAACCACGGGCAGGTGCTAAACTCTATACAATGAGTACGCTGCGGTCGGGGAACGAGGTGTAGGTGTGTGCATGCGTGCGTTCTCCCACCACCAGCGTCCTATCCAAAAATCGTGTTGTTGTTGTTTTGTTTTGCAAGTCGCTGCATTTGTCCAAAGCAAAATCTGAAAACGAAAAGCGGCGTGGTTATCACCCTTTGTTGAGACCCACTAAAATCACCCGAGGCTGCATCCTTCCTCGGTTTGCACCTTTCTTTTCCGAACGCCGTTCTGCAAATGTTGCAGGGTGTAGGATGCTTCTGCCCTGACCTGGAGGGCCCAGGCTAGCCTGATCTCGTCAGATCTCAGAAGCGAAGCAGGGTCAGCCCTGGTGAGTATTTGGATGGGAGACCACCAAGGAAGTCCAGGGTTGCTGCGCAGAGGAAGGCCCTGGCAAACCAACTCTGTTAGCCTCTTGCCGTGAAAACCCCAAAAAGGGGTCGCCATAAGTCGGCTGCGACTTGACGGCACTTTACAGGTATTGGCATAAACCGAGATTTGCACCCATTACACCCCCCCAAAAAAGTACCTATAGATACAAAAGGTGGTTGTGGGAAATGACTTGTCTTTTGAGATAATCTAATAGTTGTTGTCAAAAAGGGCAAGAGTCCAGTAGCACCTTAAAGACTAACAAAAATATTTTCTGGTAGGGTATGTGGCTCACGAAAGCTCATACCCTACCAGAAAATATTTTTGTTAGTCTTTAAGGTGCTACTGGACTCTTGCCCTTTTTGACTACTGCAAACAGACCAACACGGCTACCCACTGTGAACTAATAGTTGTTGTTTTTCTAAATGCAAGGGTATCTTTGCTCTATGTTATCTGAAATTATGTTCCATAGAAAGTACAGTGAAAGTCAGAGCATCCATTATGTGTTATGGAACAATACTATCCCAGCGTTGTAATAATAAGAATACTTCGTATTTTATTCTCCTTTTAATGTTCAGAGTGCTTTACATGCATTGTCTTCTAATCCTCACAACTGCCCTGTAAGGTAGGTAAGTATAAGTGTTTTCATGTATGTGCTAACCTATCAGAGTAGGTGATATTTATTAACCTCAGGGACAGTAAAGGGGCATGAAACGTCACTATTTATTGGGGACTAAGTCCCATTAAATTATGTGAAATTTGAATCTGGGTAACTTTAGGATTGCACTGCACGAGACAGAACTAATATGCAGTTGCATCATCTTGGCACTGAATGCCCATAATATGATCATGAACAGGGGAACTGTATGTTTTTCATAAACACATGTTGAAGTGGGGAAATGTGCCAGATACCCAGTTTAATCTGGAAGTGTTCCTGTGATGAAGCTGTCCTGTCTACACACCAGACACCAGTTACAGCTACAGGTTGGGAAATTCCTGGAAATTTGGGGATAGAACCTGGGGAGGGAACTCAGTGTGATATAATATCATAGACTTCCCCCCCCCTACAAAGCAGCCATTTTCTCCAGGGGAACTGATCTCTGTAGACTGGAGATCAGTTGTAATTCCAGAAGTAGGGTTGCCAACCCTCGGTTGGGAAATACCTGGAGATTTGAGGGTGGAGCTTGAAAGAGTAATGTTTAGCGAGGGGGAGTACCTCAGTAGGGTATAATGCCATTCAGTCCATCTTCCGAAGCAGCCATTTTCTCCAGGACAAGTGGAATAAATGTTTTAAATAAATAATGAGCAGTTTATGTTGTCAGATCAGTTGTAATTCCAGGAGATCGCCTGCCCCCCCACCTGGAGGTTGGCAACCCTATCTGGAAAACCTCCAGGCCCCACCTGGAGGTTGTTGTATATAGAGGCTGGCTAATCTCCTGTTAAGGAAAAATATCCCAACACGCAGCCACTTCCAATTCTTTTGTTATTTTTATATTTTTCCTATGCTTAGTATCTCTTTAAATACCAGTTCACAGTTTTCATAACACGATTTACAATACTAAATCACCATAGACAAGATAGATAAATTGTCCACAATGTCCTGCAATCCAAGCCCTCAAAGAGAAATTACAGATGTCTTGCTGCACAGTGTTGTCTTGCAATATGTCTTCTAAAAGTCAGCTGACAAGCTGACCAATAGGATTCCTCTTTATCCCTTGATGTACCTGTAGAATGAAATGATTATATGTATGAAATTATATAACAGGTTGTAATTCAAAGGGAGTGAATTATAGTTGTTAACCTTGAAAAATCACAATTAAGATGGAATTATCCCTTGTTGTACCTGTGAAATGGAATGATATCACCTGTATGAATTTATACAATGTAAAAGAGAAATGGCCTGACATTATAAGTGATATGGAGACATCTTTGTAAATGAGTGCTATATATCTGTAATTTCTCTTTGAGGACTTGGATTGCAGGACATTGTGGACAATTTATCTATCCTGTCTATGGTGATTTAGTATTGTAAATCGTGTTATGAAAACTTTGTGAACTGGTATTTAAAGAGATACTAAGCATAGGAAAAATATAAAAATAACAAAAGAATTGGAAGTGGCTGCGTGTTGGGATATTTTTCCTTAACAGGAGATTAGCCACCCACCTGGAGGTTGGCAACATTAGTTGATACTGGAACTGTCTACAGACACCTGGAAGTCTTAATGAAAATGGTTCCTCCACAAGGCAGCATTTCTTAGACAATAGGCTGCTCCTTGCTACCACTGAGTCCCTGGCCCTCTAGACCAAAGTGTCTTAAACTGTGGGTCGCGGGTCGCATAACTGAATGTGGAAGTCACGAAAAATTTGGTAACAGTAAAAGGTTTCTTTATGATTTATTATCAGTAAATGTTTGATTTGTATACCTCTTTTATATACTGTATACCTGGGGTTGCGTAAAAATTTCTCAGGTGAAAAGGGATTGTGAGTGGGAAAAAGTTGAAGACGCCCTGCTCTTGACCACAAGACGAAGGGTAGCGTTGCTCTCCTGGCAACTGGGTGCCATGCCTGGATCGAGGGCCTGCAGCCTTCTCAGACAATGGGGTAGTGGGTTTGACTTTCCTAAAGGCTCATGTTTTATTTTGCTCTTCTTGTCCCAGTTCAGTATACAAGAGGAACAGGAAGGAAATCTGGTGTCCTCTATGGATGCTGGTATATTCAGGCTGTGGATTTGGGGGGGGGGGAGGCCCTGATGAGGCCTCAGCTGCTGGTGACACAGTACCCCATTTCTTATGTTCATTTGATCCAGCTTCATCTTCAGTGAAAAGGTGGCTCTTTGCCCTCCCAGTATTGTTTGGGCTGAGGAAAAAAAAAAAAAAGATGGCGGCTGACAGAGTGAGTTCTGACATTTCAGACGGTGACTGACAGAATGATGTTGCCTCTGAGACCCGTCCTCGCTTCGCAGTGTGACAAGTCCCAGCTGCGGGAGACTCTCCATCTCATAAGCCAAACCGCGGTATTCAGCAAGGCCAGCTGCAATCTGCTCCATTTTATGGCAATTAAAAATAGCGTTTGGGCACCTGGTCGGCTGCCAGTGCAGCTGCCGCGATAATATTGCGTTTGAATGCCTTGATGCCATACGTGCACCCTCGCCCTTTCAGTTCATCTGGAATATGTGAAGTGGCAAATGTCTACGACTATGGTTTTACAAGCCAGTCTCAACCGTTGGATGTCTGAAAGGGAAACAGCTGTAGCATAAGCCAGCTATTGGTTCATACTACAGCAAGGTCTTGGTGGGGAATCGCTGGAAATGTTTGTTCAGCACAGCTAGGTTGCAAACATGTTTTTTTCTGGAAATCCGTAGGTCTCTCTGTCCCTCCACTCTTTCCATATTGAGGACATCCCTCTCAGAGATGCCGTACTGGAGGTTGCTTTCATCTAGACCCCTCTTCTCCTTAACATGCCTCTCTGCACTTTGAGATTGAGTAGTGAGAACTTCTGAATGGTTTCATCCTCTATTACAGGGGCGTCAAACATAAGGCCTGGGGACCCGATCTGGCCCCTTGAGAGCTCTTATCCGGCCCATGAGCCAGTCATGGCAGCCATTCCCCCCACTCTCGATCTCGGCTGGCAAGCCTACTGTGGGCTCACCAGTCGAGGCAGCCACCCCCAGGTGCCAGTCTAGGCTGGGGAGCCCGCTGTGGCCTTGCCAGCTGAGGCAGCCACCCTACCCCAGTCCTGATCTGGGCTGGCAAGCCCGTTGATCTGGGCTTAGCGAGGCATGGCCCGGCCTGACGAAGTGACATTTATGTCATATCCATCCCTTGTAACAAATGAGTTTGACATCCCTGTTCTATCAGGTTACTGCCAGTCACAGATACTTTTTTCTGCAGCATCCCCCAAGTTGTGGAATCAATAACTTCTGTACTTTGCCATGTTGATGTTAAAGACTTGGGTTTTTGTTCAAGAACTGATTAACATACAGTGCAATCCTAACCAAAATTACTCCAGTTTAAGCCCACTGAAATTAATGGGACTAGACTGGAATTACCTTGCATAGGATCACACTGTAAATGGGCTCTTTTGGTTATGTATGATTTTATTGTTTGCCATATAGTCTTGTTCATTACCCAAAATACTTTTTTTTTAATCTGGGGTTTATTTTTATGGGGATTCTCACATTTCTGGGTGCTGTACCTGTTTTTACTGCTGTTTGCAGACACTATCAGACCAATCTTATGCACATTTACTCAGAAATATGTTTCACTGAATGTAGTGTTTATAGCAGTATACACAGTGATGTAACTGTCCTGAATCTACTGTTTTATTGTGTTGTTCTCATAGCCAATCATACTTACCCAGCTGTAGAAATTGGTTATATTAGTTGGCCCTGTGTAGTCCTGCAAGAACAGCAGAGGTGACTTTGAGAACTTGTACTTCCATGCTGAATCAGCACCCTCAGGCATTCCTGAATCTATAAGCAACTATTGTCCAGTGCCTTGGCCATCACTGGTTTTTAAATTTTATTTTCTTGATTAAAATGTGAGCCATACTTCAATCTACACTCAGAAAGTGTCTATTTGTATTTTCTCGATCAACTTTACGACGATGAACAGGAAGGCTCCTTGCAATTGCAGGACAGCTCATTTAATATTGCCAGAGTGGTGTAGTGATTAAGAGCGGTGGTTTGGAGCGGTGGACTCTGATCTGGAGAACCAGGGTACGATTCCCCACTCCTCCATGTGAGCAGCGGACTCTAATCTGGAGAACCGGGTTGGTTTCCCCACTCCTCCACATGAAGCCAGCTGGGTGACCTTGGGCTAGTCACAGCTCTCTTAGAGCTCTTTCAGCCTCACCTACCTAACAGGGTGTCTGTTGTGAAGAGGGGAAGGGAAGGTGATTGTAAGCCGGTTTGATTCTTCCTTAAGTGGTAGAGAAAGTTGGCGTATAAAAACCAATTCTTCTTCTTCTTTCCAGTCCACCCTTCCATTGGCCAATCAGTCAGGGCTCTGAGATGGGATTGTGCCTTCCAAGTAAGGGTGATGCTTTGGGGATTCCCCACACCTGTCATCTGCAGAACAGAGAAGGAAAGAGTGTCCTGACTCCCTCTCTTGGAATGGTGTCTTGTAGGTGGAACTGGAAATAACTTTTGCATGGGGGCCCCATGAGGGCCATAGAGTATTGGATGCATCCAAAATGGTAGCTTAACTTTCCCTGGCACATTTCTGCCATTCTCGCGGCCCCTTTGCTTGTCTAGGCACTCACTGCCTTAATAGTTATTTCATTGCCTGTTAATATAAATCTGTTGCCTGCTGTGTACTAATGCCCGAGGGTGGTTTTATTGGAATAGATTGTGGCGCATCGCTTTTCCCAAAGACAAATCCATTATGCAAAGCAACCTGCGTAAAAGATTCCCTCCTCCCTCCCGTCCCATTATGAACTCCATCAGTGCCTCTTAGTAAAGCCAGCAGCACACTCACGTTGCAACACTGCGTGCCCCTCAACTCTAGAACTCCCTGTCCATAGAGCCTGGCAACAGAGTGAGCATCTTAACAACATAAGAAAGGCCCTGCTGGATCAGACCAAGGTCCATCAAGTCAACCAGTCTGTTCACACAGTGGCCAACCAGGGGCCTCTAGGAAGCCCACAAACAAGACGACTGCAGCAGCACCATCCTGCCTGTGTTCCAAAGCACCTAATGTAATAGGCATGCTCCTCTGATTCTGGAGAGAATAGGTATGCATCATGACTAGTAACTATTTTTACTAGTAGCCATGGATAGCCCCTATCCTCCATGAACATGTCCACTCCCCTGTTAAAGCCTTCCAAGTTGGCAGCCATCACCACATCCTGGGGCAGGGAGTTCCACAATTTAACTATGCGTTATGTGAAAAAATACTTCCTTTTATCAGTTTTGAATCTGTCACCCTCCAGCTTCAACAGATGACCTCACATTCTAGTATTATGGGAGAGGGAGAAAAATCTTTAGGAAGCAGTAAGCATTTTTTGCGCAAGTTGGCATTTGGCAATGAGGTTAATGCTACTAGGGGGATGATGGTTTAGCACTTTGCATTATGTACCTGTTTAATCCATTTTAATTTGCTTGTTAAATGTATTATAACATGTTTAAAGGCACCGGCTAGAATCCAAGACCCATGAGGTTAAGGTTGCCACCTCAAGCTTTGCACGTTCTTGCAGATTTAGGGGCAATGCTTCGGGAGGGTGGAGGAGAGAGAGCTCAGTGGAGATGTGATGCCATAGAGCCTGCCCTCTGAAGCACCCATTTTCTTTAGAAGAACTGATCTCTGTAGTCTGGAGACCAGTTGTAATTCCTGATACCACCTTGAGGTTGGTATCCCTGGGAGGTGTGCCCAAAAGCTTGTATGAACCCATCAGGGTGGGAGGTGGGTTGTCTCCTTGAACAGCAGACATTTTCACACTGTATCCCAAACTGTTTTTGAGATTTCACTCAGGGTCAAACTGCACTTTATGGGGTACGCTGCTGGTAACAAGTATTGAGGGGGAATGTTACATCATTACGTTAGTGTTACCCCATCTGCCACTTGAACTAATGGATCAGAGCAGAGATGTCACATTAGAAGAGAAGAGTTGGTTTTTTATGCCGACTTTCTCTACCACTTAAGGCTCAAACCTCCTTACAATCACCTTCCCTTCCCCATAACAGACACCCTGTGAGGTGGGTGGGGCTGAACGAGCTCTAACAGAGCTGTGACTAGCCCAAGGTCATCCAGCTGGCTTCATGTGGAGGAGTGGGGAAACCAATCCGGTTCTCCAGATTAGAGTCCACCGCTCCAAACCATCGCTCTTAACCACTATACCACACTGGCACTCGTTATTATATATTACTGTTAACATGGAGATGGGGAGAAGATATGGAGTGACATGTCTTTGGGCTGTAACCAGAGTGGAGCCAGTACATGTGTTACCCTAACTGGAGCGTTGTTTTGTCCCACCTAAGAATATTTTTAAAAACAGGATTTTAATTTGTGACATGGCTGTTTCTGTTCCAAGAGCTTTTTTCAAGGTATGTTTCCAGTGTAAAAAAAACAAAAAAAACCTTTAGCTATTATCACAGTGAATGTGGACAGGTGCGTACAGGAAGGTGCTATCATGGCCGACTCATGGCAACCCCATCCACAGGGTGTTCCAGGCAAGAAACAAGCAGAGGTGGTTTGCCATTGCCTTCCTCTTTATAGCAACCTTTGTCTTCCTTGGTGGTCTCCCATCCAAGCAGTAACCATGGCCAACCCTGCTTAGCTTCCAAGCTCTGGCAATCTCAGGCTAAGCTGAACTATTCAGGCTGCTTAAGGGTGGAAAGCAGTAACTTAAAGCAGGAATAATCAGCTTTTTCAGCCAGGGGCAGAATTTTTCCCAGTGAAGATATTTAGTAACAGCACTCCCCCCAGCCATGAGGTCACTGCTTTCCCCCTAACTCTAGTCCTCTGCAGATGGGTCAGGAAGGTGTCATGCCTATCACAAATCATAGAATCATAGAGCTGGAAGGGACCACCAGGAGAACATAAGAAAGGCCCTGCTGGATCAGACCAAGGCCCATCAAGTCAACCAGTCTGTTCACACAGTGGCCAACCAGGTGCCTCTAGGAAGCCCCCAAACAAGACGACTGCAGCAGCACCATCCTGCCTGTGTTCCACCGCACCCAAAATAATAGGCATGCTCCTCTGATACTAGAGAGAATAGGTATGCAGCATGACTAGTATCCATTCTAACTAACAGCCATGCATACCCCTCTCCTCCATGAATATGTCCACTTCCCTCTTAAAGCCCTCCAAGCTGGCAGCCATCACCACATCCTGGGACAGGGAGTTCCACAATTTAACTATGCGTTGTGTGAAAAAATACTTCCTTTTATCTGTTTTGAATCTCTCACCCTCCAGCTTTAGCAGATGACCCCGTGTTCTAGTATTATGGGAGAGGGAGAAAAACATCTCCCTGTCCACTCTCTCCAAACCATGCATAATTTTATAGACCTCTATCATGTCTCCCCTCAGCCGCCACCTTTCCAAGCTAAACAGCCCTAAGCGTCTCAACCGCTCCCCATAGGACTGTTGCTCTAGTCCCCTAATCATTTTGGTTGCTCTTTTCTGCACCTTCTCAAGCTCTGTAATATCCTTTTCTAGGTGTGGTGACCAGAACTGTACACAGTATTCCAAGTGTGGTCTCACCATAGATTTGTACAAGGGCAGCATGATATCAGCAGTTTTATTCTCTATTCCTCGTCTAATTATAGCCAGCATGGAATTTGCCTTTTTTACAGCAGCCGCACACTGGGTTGACATCTTCATTGAGTTATCCACTACCACCCCAAGATCCCTTTCTTGGTCTGTCGCTGCCAGCACAGATCCCATCAGTGTATATGTGAAGTTGGGATTTTTTGTCCCAATATGCATCACTTTACACTTACATTGAATCTCATTTGCCATTTTAATGCCCATTCTTCCAGTATGCAGAGATCCTTCTGGAGCTCTTCACAGTCTGATTTTGTTTTAACCACTCTAAATAATTTGGTGTCATCTGCAAACTTGGCTACTTCACTGTTTAACCCCAACTCCAGGTCATTGATGAACAGGTTGAAAAGCACCGGTCCCAACACAGATCCCTGAGGCACCCCACTGCTCACATCCCGCCATTGTGAGAACTGACCATTGATTCCTACTCTCTGCTTCCTATTTTTCAGCCTGCTCTCAATCCATAAGAGGACTTGTCCTCTTATCCCGTGACTATGAAGTTTGCTTAGCAGTCTTTGGGGGGGGGGGACTTTGTCAAAAGCTTTTTGGAAATCCAAATACACAATATCCACAGGCTCATTCCTGTCCACATGCTTATTGACGCTTTCAAAAACTCTAATAGGTTAGTGAGACAGGACCATCCCTTACAGAAGCCATATTGGGTTTTGCCCAGCAGACCTTGCCCTTCTATATGCTTGACAATTCTATCTTTAATAATGCTTTCCACTAATTTACACGGAAAAGACGTTAAGCTAACTGGCCTGTAAGGATCATCTAGTCCAACCCCCTGCAGAATGCAAGAAATTCCAAACTACCTCCCCACTATACCCCCAGTGACTCATACTCCGTTCCCAGAAAATGGCCAAGATGCCCTCCCTCTCATGATCTGCCTGAGGTCATAGAATCAGCATTGCTGACAGATGGCCATCTAGCCTCTTATTTAAAACCTCCATGGAAGGAGAGCTTACCACCTCCCGAGGAAGCCTGTTCCACTGAGCAGCTGCTCTAACTGCTAGAAAATTCTTCCTAATGTCTAGATGGAAACTATTTTGATTTAATTTTAACCTGTTGGTTCTGGTCCGACCTTCTGGAGTAACAGAAAACAACTCGGCATCATCCTCTATATGACAGCCCTTCAAGTACTTAGTATCTAGTGTGTGACTCCAACAGCAGTCTGCTAGGTGGCTTTGAAGGCTGCTATTTAAGAAACCACATCTAAGTAGGGCTGTTGATTCGGTTCGGCCCGAACTGAAAAACAGCCAAATTAGCCCTGATTCGGTGGTTTTTAGTTCGGGACGAACCGAACTCAAAAATGGCGGGCAACTGGGGGGGGGGGGCGAATTCAGCGAGTTCGGGAGTTCACGAATAAATCCGGCAAATTCGGCCGTCAGTAAGCAGCATAACCGTCAGTAAGCAGCATTCTCCTCCCCCGGCCAATCGGTGGCCAAGCTGGGTCTTCTTCTGGCCAATCAGTCAGGATTGAGTACTGGAGGAATCAGCTGATGTGCGGCCCGGCCGGGGAGAGAGAGAGAGGGAAATCTTTGTGTGGGGGGGGGTGGTGGTGCTTGTGCACATTCACTCATTTCTGTGGCTGCAGGGGGTGTATTTTTTGGGGTACAGACACAAAACTTTCAGCAGAGATTCAGACAAGCCTTCTTAAGAGACCACCCAAGTTTTGTAAACATTGGGTCAGGGGGTCCCGAGATATGGGCTCCCCCTTTTTTCTTTCCATGGCTGCAGGGGGCGCATTTTGGGGGGTACAGACCCCAAACTTTCAGTGGAGCTTCAGATGAGCCTTCTTAAGATACCCCCCAAGTTTTGTAAACATTGGGTCAGGGGGTCTCGAGATATGGGCTCCACCCCTTTTCCTTCCCCCCTTTTCCATTTCCGTGGCTGCAGGGGGCGCCTTTTTGGGGATACAGCCCCCAAACTTTCAGCATAACTTCAGACAATCCTTCTTAAGAGACCACCCAAGTTTTGTAAAGATGGGTTCAGTGGGGGCAGAAATATCGGCTTCCCCCCTTTTCTCTTTCCGTGGCTGCAGGGGGCGCATTTTTGGGAGTGCAGATCCCAAACTTTGAGCGGAGCTTCAGACAAGGCTTCTTAAGAGACCACCCAAGTTTTGTAAACATTGGGTCAGGGGGTCCCAAGATATGGGCTTTCCCCTTTCCCCTTTCCCCTATTGGGATGAATGGATCAGCTGATCCTGTGCATCTCCAGAGCAAAACGTCCCGTGCCTAATTGGAATCGTATTGGATTACAAGTCCTCCCCAGCCCCTCCTGATGGAACAGAAGACAGCCACAGTAAGACCCCTTTGGGGGCTTTAATCTATAATTTTTCTCCTGTGTGTGTGTGGGGGGGGAGCAGAGTCTGTGTGTGTGTGGGGAGGGAGCAGTTTCTGTGGGTGGGGGGGAAGCCAAAGGGGGCTTTTGCCGGTTCTGCCTGGGGGGGTGTTCTCCCTCGAGTCTCTCTCTCCCTGGTTTGAGGGGGGGGGTTTCAGTTGTGTGTCTTCAGGTTTTCCCTCATTCATAAGAGCGGTTAGGTCTATTTGGATGCTTGCTCAAAACTTGTTTTCAAATGGTGACTTAAAGAATGCATTTGGAGTCTGATGCAAAAGAGGAAATTCCACCTCTGCTCATTATGCATATCTAGCTGCCTCTGTCTCTTTCCATGGTTTGCAAACTCCCAGGTGTCAGGTGTTGCTTTGCACAGTTGCAAAGGTGTTGCTTATAAGGTTGTGTTGCTTTTGCAGTTGTGTTGCTTGCAGTTGTGTTGCAATGCTTTGCAAACTTATCAGCTGTTTGTCGGGGCTGGGAGCTTTGTGCGTGGGCGGCAAGCTCTGCTCAGAGATGCACATTAAGGGTGGGGGGACCCCTTTCGGGGCCCATATCTCAGCCCCCCCTGACCCAATCTTTACAAAACTTGGGGGGTCTTTCAAGAAGCGTCCTTTGAAGCTCTGCTCAAAGTTTGGGACCTCTACCCCCAAAAATGCCCCCCCAGAGCCGCAGAAAGGCGCGGTTGTGTTTTTAATGGTTTTATTCGGCCGAATTTTTTCCCCGAACTTTGAATTCCCGCCGAATTGCACGGACCCGAAGCGGGGGAGTTCGGACTTCAGCATATCCCGAATCTAAACGGGCCGAATTCAGCCGAATCCGAACTATACCGAATTTTTTTTAATTCAACAGCCCTACATCTAAGTGCAGCCCCGCATACGGTGTTCTAGAAGGGATATGATATTTAAAAAATACTCTTAATCTGCTTCTTCAGTAATCAAGCTGGATCAACATCCCTAAATTGTCACAGCATCTGCAGGGGAAAGATCCCCCCCCCATCTAAATTAGGCAGCACAATTCCTTCTAGAACATCTGCTCTACCAACCTGCATCACCTCTGCCTTGCCTGGATTCAATTTTGGCTTGATAAAATTCATTAAGCAAATTGCTTATAAATATGTATGTTTGCATATTCCAGTTGGGGCTGGCAGGGGTGGGGGTCTGGTGACCAGAAGGCTTCCCATTGCCGGAAAAAAAGGAACCAAGCTATGGATTAAGGGAATTATGTAGATCTCAGCATGAAACCTTCCAAAACTGGCCATGCAGAATTCGCATCAGTAGAAAAACAAAATACTGAGTCATACTTGTCCACCCCCGTGGTTCCTACGAAAAATAAAGGCTGAAATGAATCAAGATGCACCCACACAGTGCTGGAAGAAAACATAAGACTTTTCAGTTACTGCACAGACTGTTAGCAAATAACTCCACGCACAGAAAGAAATTCTCTCCCACACTCGGCCTACACAGACTTCCTTGAAAATACCAGTGTGATTTCATCTCATTCACCAATACGTCTCAGTTACGCAGGAGAAAAAGAGGATATGGAGAATATGCGTTTACCAAAAAAGAACATGTTTGTCCCAGCTTCCCAAGTAGCCCAAGACCAAATCTGAAATGTAAGAGAGGAAGTCAAAGCCAAACTTCCACATGACTTGTTCAAAACTAGTAGCAAAAAATAGTAGCATGTAACAGCAGTGTGCTGGGGAGAAGGGACAGAAATCCAGGGATTCTTCTTGCAACCTTACTAGAGATGGCAGCTCTAGGTTGGTTAATTCCTAGATTTGAGGATGATATGTAGGGGAGGCAGAGTTTGCGGAGGGGAGGGAGCTCAGTGGGGAAGTGATGCCATATAGTCCAACCCTCGGAGCTGCCATTTTCTCCAGGCAAACTGATCTCTGTAGTCTGGGGATCAGCAGAACACCAGGCCCCACCTGGAGGTCAGCAACCTTATCTTTCTCCTTCTCTCTGCTTTGTTATCACTGACAATAGCTATCAGCAACAGACTGAGGCTAGGGTTGCCAACCTCCAGGTATTAGCTGGAGATATCCTGCTATTACAACTGATCTCCAGCCAATAGAGATCAGTTCACCTGGAGAAAATGGCCTCTTTGGCAATTGGACTCTATGGTATTGAAGTCCCTCCCCAAACCCTGCCCTCCTCAGGCTCTGCCCCAACAATCTCCAGGTATTTCCCAACCCGGCGCTGGCAACCCTACTGAGGCTGCATTCAGATATCATAATAATAATAATGAGAGTCAGTGTGGTGTAGTGGTCAGGGGCGGTGGAGTCTTGTCTGGTGAACCGGGTTGGTTTCCCCACCCCTCCACATGAAGCCAAGCTGGGTGACCTTGGGCTAGTCACAGTCCTCGCAGAACTCTCTCAGCCCCACCTACCTCACAGGGTGTCTGTTTTGGGAAGGGGACGAGGAGGTGATCGTAAGCCGGTTTCATTCTTCCTTAAATGGTAGAGAAAGTCAGCACATAAAAACCAACTCTTCTTAATGCAGATAAAACTGGAATTGCAAATTTAAAGACTCATTCTGTTGTGAGAGGTCAGGAGCCGTTCTGACTGCCACCGTGGCTGTGCCCAGCCTCTGTCTCTCCAAAAGCCATCCAGTTTAAGGCACTGCTGGGGAAGACACAGCTCCCTAAAGTGGATGTTTGTTGCACAGAAGTCAACAGTCACGTTTGAGGGTCTCCTCATTCCGAACATTATCAGATACTGAAGAGAAAAAGAGAGATTTTAGTCATCTCTAACAGGATTGTGCAGCAGTCCTAACAGTCCTGAATAGCCTGACCTCATCAGTGCTTGGAAGCTAAGCAAGGCGTCATTTGGATAGGAGACCACCAAGGAAGACTGGGGCTGCTATGCAGAAGAAGGCAATGGAAAACCTCCTCTTGCTGATCTCTTGAAACCCCTGTGTGGTGGAACTGCATGGGGTTTGCCATGATTTAGTTGCAAGTTAACAATGTGTGTGTGTGTAAAGTGCCGTCAAGTCGCAGCCGACCTATGGCGACCCCTTTTGGGGTATTCATGGCAAGAGACTAACAGAGGTGGTTTACCAGTGCCTTCCTCTGCACAGCAACCCTGGTATTCCTTGGTGGTCTCCCACCCAAATACTCACCAGGGCTGACCCTGCTTAGCTTCTGAGATCTGACGAGATCAGGTTAGCCTGGGCCATCCAGGTCAGTGCAACTTAACAGTACACTTTTCTTAATAGGACTGTAAACAAACCCAAACCAAATAAAACATATCTTTAATACAGATTATTTATTTAAGGTTCTTGTTAGCCACTTCTTCAAAATAAATGGTCATAGCAGCACTCAACAATACAAAGGAGCAATACACAGTAAACCCAAAAAAAACAGCAATAAACACCCTGGCTACAGCTCAACGATATGTTACGATAAAACAGCAACATATAAACCATTTTCTAACCAGTAAAAACAATCTGTACAAATAGTTTAGCAGAATTAAAAGGTGCCAGTTGTTAAACAAACCAGCAAAGGAAGGAAGGAAGCCTTTCACCTAACACTTAAAGTTTAAGAGGCTAGACACCTGGGGGAATGGGGGATGTGATAACTGAGAAGGCACCACAGAGAAGTCTCTGTCTCTACCGCATAATTTCAGGAAGAAGAAGAAGAGTTGGTTTTTATATGCCGATTTTCTCTACCTTTTGAGGGGAATCAAACTGGCTTACAATCTTCTTCCCTTCCTCTCCCCACAACAGACACCTTGTGAGGTAGGTGAGGCTGAGAGAGCTCTGAGAGAATTGTGACTAGCCCAAGGTCACCCAGCTGGCTTCATGTGGAAGAGTGGGGAATCGAACCTGGTTCTCCAGATTAGAGTCTACCACTCTTAACCACTACACCATGCAGGAGACTGGAGAACAGTGGAGGGCATCAAATACCAGTCTTAATGGCTGGCTTGTATGGGGGAAAGAAGTTCCTAGAGTACCATTGGTCCCAGACTATGTAGGGGTAAGATCCAGGACTTTGCGTTCATCCTAGAAATGAATTGGGAGCCAGACAGTGCTTTTAAAACAAGCCGAATGTGTGATCTACGTCAGTTGCTGCTGCATTCTGTACCATCTGATGTTTCCAAATAGTTTCAAGGGCAGATTAGAGCACATTATCGTAACGAGCACACATGAAGTTGCCTTACACTGAATCAGACTATTCATGTATCAAAGTCAGTACTGTCTACTCAGACTGGCAGTGGCTCTCCGGGTTTTTAGCTAGAGGTATTTCGCATCACCTGCTGCCTGGTCCTTTTAACTGGAGATCTCTCTGTTGCCCAACTATTTTGTTGCCAGCTCACTACCAATTTCAGAGCTGGGACGACAGAAAAGCAACAGGAGTAATGGATGGCAGAAAGGTCCAGACATAAGAAGTGTTCAGCATATCTTTCCCGCATGCTTCTGTTTCTCCTTTTTCTGTTAAACTCAGACACACGCAAGTAGAAAAGCTAGATTCAAGTTGAGGAGCGCCTTAGAGACTGAAAAGATTTTTGAGAGTCCAAGCTCCCTTCATCAGATACACCTAGGGTTACCAGGTCCTTCTTTTCCTCCAGTGGGAGGCTTTTTCTTGAAAGTGTGTGTTTGCGAGCGTGTGCGTCACTTCCGGTTTAGAACCGGAAGTGCCGCCTCGCAAGGGGGCTTATACCTCTAAGTTTGAGTGTAAAGCGGCCCTTTACCACTCAAACTAAGAGGTATAAGGCCCTCGCAAGGTGGAACCGGAAGTTGCACATGCGGTATACACACGCGCGTGCACATCAGGTGGTCGGCGGGCAGAGGGGCGAATTGCTGGGGGTTTGCCCGCCACCAGCGGGCATCTGGCAATCCTAGATACACCAGTGTGTCCCTGTGAAGTCAAGGGAGGTATGTCATGTCAGGTATGAGCTCAATCTCCTTTGCTTTACAGCCTTGTCCTTCGCAACCCCATGAAATGGAATATTTATGCTCATGCTGGGATTTGCCCAGTAAATAAGTAATGAACCAAGAAAATGGCTACTCTTTTTTTTTATCCCTGCTTATCACATTCCATTAATTAACATTATCTTAGCACTCTGCAACAGTAACTTGCTTCTTGTTCAAGCTCAGTAGCCAGAGCGAGCCATTTCCTTTTTTTAATGGTCGCTGTTTACTGAAAGATTAATGAGCAAGCTGTATCATGCATAAGTGACTTCCCCTTACTTCTCTCAGAGGTAGGAAGTGATCCTTAAGTAATTGGTGTTTACAGAGCAGCAGGGTTATCCAGTTGTTGATAGTTGCAGCATGCAGCTCTATGCAAAGAGCCACCATGACACACCAGCATTTCATAAAAAGTAGTACTTTTTAACAAGAAATAAACTACATTTACACTATATTTCAGCCTAGCTATGCATGATTTTTCTGATATACACAGTTTCCATTTTGTATGAAAGACATGAATTTTCAGCTTCGGCAACAGGAAAGTCAGGGTCCTGATATGCATGTACCAAAGTTAAAAAATAAGCATGTTGCTCTTTCACACAAACTGGCCATCATGCATATTGGGAAAATCACGTGTAGGGATGCTCAAACACCCACTGGTCTGGCTCAGGCCAATATGCAAACAGAGGCCATTTATGCATGGCTGTTTCCCTCAAAGTCACCCCTCCAACCACTTTGGGTCTTTGTTGTGATTATGCGTGCCGTTTCCGACCGTCAGAGGTCGCCTCGCTCTCCCCCTGTATTTCCCCACGTTTTGCCCATGTTTTCAAATTCGAGATAAAACGCAGGCAAAACACAGGGAAACACAGGGGGAGAGTGAGGTGACCTCTGACAGTTGGAAACAGCATGCATAATCACAACAAAGACCCAAAGTCGTGGGAGGGTTGCAAGTAAGGGAAACAGCCATGCATAAGAGACCAGAGACTTGATTTTTAACCACCAGTTTCATAGTTAATTGATACGTTTGTGGCTGTTTGGCATATTATTTCACTGTAGTCCTTCTAACCATGCAGTACAGTGTGATTGGCTTTCCATGCATGTGCATTCTCACGCAGCCTGTTTGATGTCAACTACCCCCCCATCCTTACTGCATAGCTGTCCTGCTCAGCAGAAAAATGGTTTAAATGGACAATTAGATCACTCACAAACCATATAAATCAGTCATTAATAAATACTGTATTTCAATTAAATCCAGTCCTTTGCTGTTTGTCTAAGGAGTCCTTAGTGATGCTAATGGCCACCAATCAGTTTGAACGGGCAGTGCACATGCACACTTTTGGGAAAACCCAATGCAAACGAGGCATTCACAGCTGCTCAGCATGAACCAAACATGCTGAGTGATCGACACATCTGGTCACCGCTTTTGAACACAGTAAGTTCAACAGTTGAGCATTTTCATGGCAAAATTCACAGCATCCCTAATGACGTGTAGCGTGTTCTCCCCATGCACATGGTGAAATATAATGAAGAAGAAGAGTTGGTTTTTATATGCCGGCTTTCTCTACCACTTAAGGGAGAATCAAACCAGTTTACAATCACCTTCCCTTCCCCTCCCCACAACAGACACCCTGAGGTAGGTGGGGCTGAGAGAGCCGTGACTAGCCCAAGGTCACCCAGCTGGTGTCATGTGGAAGAGTGGGGAAACAAATCCAGTTCACCAGATTAGCCTCCACCACTCCTGTGGAGGAGTGGGGAATCAAACCCGGTTCTCCAGATCAGAGTCCACCACTCCAAACCATTGCTCTTAACCACTACACCATGCTGGCTCTGACCAAAAAGGGTCAGAGTTAAATGGGCTTGTGTCACAGATGCCCATGGAAAAATCCCACTATGTCCTGTTAATTCTGTCTCCAAACAGAAGAACAGTAGTCGTGAAGGTCTTTACACTGCAAGGAGGAGAGGAAAGGGAATTAAATTTCTCCTTCTGTATCTTCTGCAGTTTAGAGCCAGCGTGGTGTAGTGTTTAAGGTGTCGAACTAGGACCTGGGAAATCCAGGTCTGAATCCCCATTTGCGCTATGGAAGATTGCTGGGTGACCTTGGGCCAGTCACACACTCTCAGCCCTGACCCTAGCTAGTATTTGGATGGGAGGCCTCCAAGGAATACCAGGGGCGTGACACAGAGGCAGGCAAGGGCAAACCACCTCCAAATGTCTCTTTCCTTGAAAACTGCATGAGGTCGCCATAAGTCAGCTGTGACTTGATGGCCAAAAAATATATATTCTGCAAATGAAGCTCCACCGATTTCACCCTCTTCCCTCCATGAAAATCCCACCGCTCCAGGAACTATTTTTCTTGGGGTCAGAAGGGGCTGGCTGAACAGAAAGGAACACAGGAAAACATTGCATGCCTTTTGTGCACACATGATTAGACATAGGCTACTATCTAGGAACATTGGCTAGCATAGAAAGAAAGGTCTGCTTCTTTTCAGCTGGAAAGGGGATAAAAACCATTGGGAGCCTGACAAGCAAAGTTTTTTTTTTAAAAAAAGTTGCCATATTCCATTCCTCTTCCTTTGAGACATTAGGAAGCTCAAAATTCCTCTTTGTGACATCACAAGCATTATCCAATAGGTTCCTGTTTTGCATTTCAATGCTTCTTTCTATGCTGCTGTCTCAAGAGACATCACTACTCTTCTCGGCCGCCGGCCGCCACCCCCCCCCCCCAGCAATTCTTCTGGTTTCCCCACAAATTTGAGAAAGTAATCCCATTAGACTACAGCAGCACAACAAAACAATAGCATTGAACAGATTGATGACAAATCAGTTTTATACCACTTTAACTGTCATGGCTTTCTCTCAAAACCCTGGAATTGCAGTTGGGTGAAGTTCTGAGAATTCTCTCTTAAAGATCCCTGGAACCTCTCCCCCGCCTTCACAGAACTATAATTCCCAGGGATTTTGGAGGACAGTTAAATCTGTACCGTGGACATACTTCAAATGTACTGTGGCATCTTAGAAGCCCTCGCTGCAACCACGTGCAGAGTTAGTTAAAATAAATCTTATTGACTCTAATTGGATTTAAGCAGGCTATCTGCGCAGAGGACCAAGGCCCAACAGATTTCAGACTGTAGACAATTACCTGCTTGAGCAGAGGCAGAGAGCAAATTGTTTCCAAACACCATTAGTTCCCTGGGGATCTTAATTAAGGGGGAGAGAGAAGTGATAGAGGAGAGCAGGGGATCGGCAAGCATTCCTATTTGTTGAGTGGATTTATTAGAAATAATTGCGTGATTAACATTTTTATCTGCTCACTTAAAAAAACACCAGCGCAGTACGTTGCAATTGCCGGGGTTGCCTTGTTACTTCCCAGGATTTCCCCCAAAGTGTTTGCCGTTTTTCTTCACATCCTAGCATTCCAGCTTTCTTTCTCTTTCTCTCTCTCTCTCTGCCAACATGACACAAGCAAAAGACACTTCCATAAGTCGCTTAAAGGCAGTAGCATCCAGAACATTAACCCAGGAGAAAAATGGATTCATCTATCTGATTTATTTCTCTCCCTCCCTCCCTCTCTCTCTTTTTTTTTTTTTTTAAGGAAGGCGAAGCAGGAGGCTGAAAAGAGTATGACTGGTCATCATGTTTGACCTGGGGAAAGAGTTGCTTTTGCACTTGGGGCCTTAGTCTTTCCTGTAAGGTAGCCCATTAGGCATCTTTCCAGCAAATCAAGAAGCAGGAATGCATTGCCCCAAATGAGAATGTGTAGCACGTGCACCGTATAGTGATTGGCAGGTTCCTTCTCTTATTGCCATGGAAACCGAGGCACCTCCACCAGACAAGAAGTTCAGGCAGACACCGGACAAAGGTGCAAATTGCTTTGATACACCCAGGTGAAGCAATAACATCCCTAGAAGGCAATCGCTTGCCTCTATTGTTATCCCAGCTCTCTGAACACAAGGAACTGGGGTAAACCAAGTCATACATATGATATCTGTCTGGGACCCTCATTTAAAATGCAGATCCTAAACCATGTCAGCCACAGCCTTCCTCATTCCCAGCTATTATTTAACGAGAAAACGTACATTCTGCCTCTCCTTCGAAGGTGGCCAGTCAAAGATCTCTACCTGAGTTGAAAGCTTGCACACTTTTCGGCCAGCACAAAACGGACTGAGGGACGTTTTTTGGGTTTGGGAGCTCTGCATCTTCTGCTCAAGAGCAGCAGCAACAAAGGATGGATAAGAAGGGCCGGCAGACTAGCTGACTGTCAGACAAGGAAGGAGGAGGGGGTCCAGAAACAGCTAATTTATTTGCTGCCAGGGGTTTCAAGAAGGCTGCCTTATTACTATATTGTTTCAATTCTTTTGTCCTGCCAAACAAAATCTGTAGCAAAGCGGCAACAAGAAGGTTTTAGAGCAAGACGGAAAACAGGGGCGGCTAAAGACAATTCCCATCCGCACATTTCTCTAAAGTGGGTTTTTTTTAATGCAATGACTTTAAATCTTTAAAGAAGCATTTTATTTATACATGAGAGGAGCTAATCTATCAGTATATCATCATTTACTTGTGAGATTTTTTAAAAAATGCTTCAGTTATGGTGCTTTAGAAATAATTTAAAAAAATTTTTTGAAAAACATTATAGGGTTTTTTTTACAATGTTTAACCTTGTTATAAAATATCTTAGAAGCAACAACAAGAATTTGCTTCCACATAGACATTCCACACAGTTTTGGGGAGGGTCCAAATAGGGTTGCCAACCTCCAGGTAGTGGCTGGAGATCTCCTGCTATTACAGCTGATCTCCAGCCGATAGAGATCCAGTTCACCTGGAGAAAATGGCTGCTTTGGCAATTGGACTCTATGGCATTGAAGTCCCTCCCCTCCCCAAACTCCGCCCTCCTCCGTCTCTGCCCCATAGAGTCACCTTCCCTTCCTCTCCCCACAACAGACACCTGGTGAGGCAGGTGAGGCTGACAGAGTTCGGAGAGAACTGTGACTAGCCCAAGGACACCCAGCTGGCTTCATGTGAAGGAGTGGGGAAAGCAACCTCGTTCACCAGATTAGAGTGCGCCGCTCATCTGGAGGAGTGGGGAATCAACCCCGGTTCTCCAGATTAGAGTCCACTGCTCTTAACCACTACACCACACTGGCTCTCTAATGGTTGCAGGCAGGGATGTTTGAGTCAAAATAATCAGATAGGGAACTGCAAGACATATATAGGACCTGGAATGTTGCAGCTTGCCTTTGATTCCCAGGGCAGCTCCAGATACATGACTGAAAGACAGCATACCAAGTTGCGGGAGAGGCTGACAGAAGAAGCACACCTTATCTACATTTGTAAAGGCCACCCATGATGTACATACTTCCTAGTCCATACCTCTGTTCCTGGAGATCCCTGTGAATTACTGTTGTTAAATTAAAAGTGGGTATAGAAAACTGGCCGCTGGAAGCTAAATTAATGGGGGAAAGCTGATGAATGACAGAGTCTGGCCGTCTCCAGAGGAAATGCCCTGGTTCAGGAAGTGGCTCGCACATGAAGGAGTACCTGGCATCTGTGCGCTTATATCTTCGGTGAGGAGGAAGTGAGACCTGCTTTGAAGAGGTGCCAGCTGCGGTCGTTTTTTGTAACAGAGATTAATGTTGTGCATGAACTGACTGACTTTACTATATGAACGTCATCAAAAAAAAAAAAAACAGGATCACACAGAGAGAGAATTGGAAGTGGAAACTGTTTGAAATGTTTCATTAGTGGAAGGGGAAAGGGTTCTCAATATTTTCAGTAACAGTTTTAAAATTTGCACAAAACCCCCCTTTTTTAGAAAAAAACATATAGATAGATTTAAAAGTCAGAACAGTTTTTAAATTTTTGTTAAGGCGCTTGGATGTTATTTGCAATAGCTGACCTTGAAGAATTTGGTAAATAAAGTGATAGGCTTTTGCCTGGCAACCAGCTAGGATACCACAGAGGGCTGTGATTCTGCTTCCAGTGTATACAACAAGCTGAATGGATGGATTTCTTAAAGGGAAGCCAACTCCACACAAGTCAAACATTGTTCAAAAGCCCCTTGTATAAATGTCGTATTGAAGCCGGTGGCGTGGCTTAATCTGGCTAGAAGGGATGCTTTTATGGGGATATAGGGCACAAAAGATGGCAACTCCTTTTCTATGTGTAAATTACAATGTCAGCATTCAAGTCACACAGGACACTTTGGCACGCTGAGGCATTCGGAATAGCTCTGAAGTTTGCACGCTTGGCCAGCAATTAATTATCATAGAGTACCATTTTGAAAAGGGTGTAAGGGACAGTGTCTGTATGCTCTCTGCCCTCCAACACACACACACACACCAAGGATCTCATTTAGCAGGCTCTGTGGTCACAGTTTGCTACTTTTTCCATTCCTATTTTTACCTCTAGGATGGCAACAGGGGGCCAGATGGCTCCTCTCAGCATGTTCCTGGCAACCAACCCTTGCAAGAAGGCATACCTTTCCCTACCAGCTGACTCTTCTGAATGGAAGAAACCATTGCCCTTATTCATTCTACATCAGTCCTTTTCAAGGTGGCCAATCCTTGAAAGTGGCACCACCAAGAAGTTGGTGGCGGCTTTCAAGGTCAAAAATAATGGATCCCTACAAACCTACTGTGAGCAGCCAGGAGGGACTGTCATGGGGCTAGGGATAGAATCATAGAGTCGGGCCATACAGACCATCTAGTCCAACCCCCTGCTTAATGCATTATCAGCTTAGAGTAGCCCTGACAAGTGCTTGTCCAGCCTCTGCTTAAAGATTGCCAGTGAGGGGGAGCTCAACACCTCCCTAGGTAGCTGATCCCACTGTTGAACAACTCTTACTGTAAAAAAAGTTTTTCCTAATATCCAGCCGTTACCTTTCGTCCCGCAATTCAAACCCATTATTGTGGGTCCTATCCTCTGCTGCCAACAGGAACACCTCCCTGCCCTCCTCTAAGTGACAGCCTTTTAAAGACTTAAAGAGAGCCATCATGTCCCCCCCTTCAACCTCCTCTTCTCCAGACTAAACATTCCCAAGACCCTCAGCTTTTCCTCATAGGGCTTGGTCTCCAGGCTCCTGATCATCCTTGTCGCTCTCCTCTGCACCCGCTTGATTCTGTCCCCATAGTTTTTGAAGTGATGCCTCCAGAACACACAGGCCTGGTCTAGACGTTAGGTGGAAATGAGACAGCGGAGTTCTGAGGTGGTAGAATGGACAGAACTACTTCAAAATACAGAGGAGGAATTAATTTTTTCAAATTTCCCCTATATCAATAACATTAGTGCATGCAAAGAGGCTAGAACGTCTCATCCAGATATGCTAAGTATTTATTTATGGGGGTTTTGTTAATCCAGCCTTGAAAAGGCCCGGATTGGCTTAAGGTTTCCATCATTGAAGAAAAGTAGTTCTTTGTGAATTGATTTTTCCTTTGGATAACTTTGGAGTCTGCATCTCCAGTAGCCTACTGGCAACAGTCTTTACCCACAGGGATGATAAGAACCCTAATGTATGTATTTATTTACTTCATTTATACCTCACTTTTCTCCCACCCAACCAGGGACCCAAAGGGGCTTACAACATTCTCCTCATCTCCATTTTACCTTCACAACAACACTGTGAGGTAGGTTGGGTCATGTGGACTGAGATCACTCACAATCTTCCATGACGGAGTGGGGATTTGAACCTGCGTCTCCCAGATCCCAGTCTGAAACTGGACAATTAATTGAGGATCCCTGATTGAGGGAAGTTAATTAACAGTTTTTACCTGAGCGTGTATTAAAAATTGTGATTCGTCCCTCCCTGCCTGCAGTCTAATGTGGTACGGCTAGGATTGCCCACCGGCCTGAAGAAATCTGTCCTATCGCTTTAATAGAAGCTCCATGTGTGGAAATGGGCAGCTGAAGCTTTTCATGGCATGGGGGTAAATAACATCACATTTACCTATTTGTTTCATTTATAACCTTCAGGAGTACAAAATATTAAAAAGAACAATTCCATAAAACGGCATAAAACATCTAATACACAGTGCAGTAGGGCTAGGATTACAGCACTGGAAAACAATGCAAAAAAATCCCATTAAGCCTCTCTTAAAGGGAAAGGACAATTTTTCTCCAGGCAGTTGGCAATCCTAAGTACCTCCCGTTCTTCCACTCCGTTCTGCTTCATGCATAGACCAGGCCCCACTAGCCCTTGGGTTGGGAGGGAGGCTGAATACAAATAGCATATCAGCCTCACAAAATCCTGTCAGCGGCTCTGATGGCTTTTAAGAAAATGCTAATGTAACTACCAGCTCATTCACATGACACCGTCCGCCCCCCCAGTCACCAACGGAAGTACCCAAAGGCTATCAGCGTGCATCACCCTGGACAAACACACATCAATAAAGAAGAAATATTTTCTGGGAAAAACCTGATCCCTACGGACACCTTTGATTTACCGTCTCCTCTATCTGTGCCGTAAATTGATCCCACTGACTGCCCACATCCTCTCCAATATAACCAGCTTCCGCTAGCGCTAGAAGAGTCATTTACATTGACAAGTGAATCCAGCGCAGGCATCAGTGAATCCCTTTTCTCTCCCCCAACAAAACAGCCTTTTGTGCCTTTAAAGCCTGAAGCAGTCTATGATTTCAGTAGGAGACACTCTGTCTAAAAGTCAGTTCTGCTTGGCTTTTTGAATGAGAGGAATGGATTTGTCAAGACAGGAAACACAGCGTTTCCTTTGTGCCTGAAAAGTCGCCACCACATCGATGGCGTGGTGGCTTGCAATGCCCTGTTTTTCTACACTTTATGTCACTTGAAAAATTAATGCCCTTCAGGCCTCTCACAGTGCAATTCTAAGCAGAGTTTTGCCCTTCCGAAACTATCAGCTTCAAAGAATGGATAAGAGTGTAACTCTTTATGCATCGTCTGTTTCCGCTGGATCTGTTGCTCTCTAACTGCACAGTATTTGCAGTCGAATTCTCAAAACACTATGCACAGGGGCTTTTCCCCCTCAAGAAATTCCAGGAGTACCTTGTGATCAATTATGCATCCCCAGCAAAAATGCAGAGCTTCGGAACCACGCATGAGTGTCCCCCCCCCCCGAAAACACTGCTTTGTAATTGGCTGTAGTGTATTTTTTACATTACGTCACCAGCCCCTGCCAGCCCCACAGTGGGATTCTTTCATTTGATCTGGACCGAATGGCCATTTTACAACCAAAGCAGAGAAGGGTCTGGACACCATCACCCCCAAACCAATTTGTTACTGGCCATCTCAATGCAGGGGGCATAAGAACAAGGGGGGAAAGGCTTTCATGCCTATAAGAGGGAAGGTGGCAAATCAGCCCGGATCTGTTCCATCCTGTGGAGAACTGAAACTGACCCACACTTGCTGTGAAATTGACCAAATAAGCAGCCACATAGGTAGTTTGTGATTATTTCAGCCTTCTCTGAACTGTTTGGTCTGAAACTGACCCACACTTGCTGTGAAACTGACCAGATAACCAGCCTCACTGTATTCCAGCATTATTCTCTCACTAGTGCACTCAATAATGGCTTTGAGGGGAGGGGTTGGATGAGGGGGAAAGACACGTGGGAGGGAGAAGCGAGAATGGGTATGGGAAGGAAGTGGGGCACCAGTGTTCAAACACATTATAAAATGGGACCCCCAAACTGGTGCAGTTTAGTCTGCCCTTGACCATCCCAGGGCAAGCAAGGAGGAATGGATTCCAGGGCTTTTCACCCTGGCAAGAAGCTATTTTAGGTGATTAGGTACTGTATCTAGCTATCAGCTTTTCTTTTCTCTCTTTTACCTTTTGAGTTCTGCCTGGGTTCCTGTTGACCTTCAAATTAGAATTGTACTCCACCCAGCCACCTTTATCTTTTCCCTTTTGTAGCCCCAAACACCTTGGTTTTTACTTGAAATAAGTGTTGCTACATTTTCCTTTGGAGCTCAGCATATGCCCAGAGACTTCTTAGTCCAGTTATCATTTAAAAGTAAGGAAATGTTTAGCCCCATCCCTAGCATTCATCCTTCCTTGTTTCTTGTTGGTGCACTCAGGGACCACTGTCCAAGGTCCTGGAGGAACAGGCAGGTGTAACTGGGAACACCTGGATTGATTAAAAGCTATTTCCCAGCTAGAAGAAGAGCACTTCCTCCTCCCCAGTTTTTTTTTTTTTTTTGGGGGGGGGGTCCAGCTACATACCCTGACTGAGGGCAAAGCCTTCCCTGCAGGTGATCATGGGTCCTAATCCAGCTGTGTACAAAAACTGGAAGAGGAAACG
Source organism: Euleptes europaea (assembly GCF_029931775.1). Taxonomy (NCBI): domain Eukaryota; kingdom Metazoa; phylum Chordata; class Lepidosauria; order Squamata; family Sphaerodactylidae; genus Euleptes; species Euleptes europaea. The sequence continues at coordinate 100,055,533 of NC_079314.1, forward strand.
CATGCAGTACCCATTTGCACTGCTCATTATTCAGCTAATGATAATAGTCTATAGAAGGATTGTGGGAATTGTATTAAGGCGTGTGAAGATCTACAATGCATTTTAACAACAACAACAAACATCTATGAATACAGTTACAGACGGCCTATGTACAAATAACTCCAAAGATGCAGATCTCATTCTCGATAGCATAGTTTAGACATATTGGGGAGGGGGAGAAGGACATGATCTGCCACTCTATGAAAAAACCTACAGGATCCATGTGCTGGTATGCTCCCTCTTCCCCTTGTGCAAGGCTACCTAATTAGTGATTTCCTCCTCTTTTGCCATAAACTGTGGTTTGCTCTTACATCCACACAGGTAAACTGTGTTTATGCTTTCCCTACAAATCGGCATTCCATACTCTCGTTCCATCCTGGTTTGCAGGAAAATCAAACTATATTTTGCCAGTTCACATGTAATGGCAAACAATGGTTTTCTGCAGAAGTGGAAACAGCTAATAGCGTCACTGTTTACAGATGAATGAGCTGAGGATTCCCCCAGCTCATTTATGCTGCAACAAAACATGCTCTGCTGTTACATCGGAACTATCCAGTGGGTGAGTCAAACTTACATACTTTCCCTTATAAATGTAATGGGAGGTAGAATTGTTCAACTTTGGCTGGATTGGGACATTAAAGAAACAGCTTGAACACTTTTGAAATATGTAGTGTTAATCATGCAAACAAGAATGGCCCTTTCACATAGAAGTAATTGTTCAGGCAAACACTGGCAGAGCAATTGTTTTCTGGGGCCTCTAACAGAAATGTTCTTATGACAAAAGTGTGAATGCTTCAATTAGGGGTGGCAACTTCTCTCTTCTAGGAAGCCATTCTGTTATCCAAACAATACTGGGGGCGAGTAGTACCCAAACCTCTGTAACATCACTGGGTTCTATAACAAAGTTGGCAACAACTCAGTTGGGGTACCGGTTCGTCTTCTCTGGCTTTAAAAAAAACCACCCTCTTTCTCTGTATAAAGTCCTTAAAAGGCCTAGTTCATTTGCTAGATGTTAAAAGGACTGAGATTCTATGGATTGCCTGTTAACCCATATTGGTAGAAAACTCTAATTGAGTTAAAACAAGGCCAGCCAGTATCCTCGGCTTCATTGACTTCAAACCCACTATGGGCCATTGCTTTAATAATGTTTAAACTAGGCAGCAATTATCAGGTCTGCAATTAGACTAATACCTGGGGTGGCTTCAAAAGACCTAAGTCTGAGGGGACACATAATCCATGAAGTGTTAACTGCAAGAGGAGGACTTGTACCATACACAGTCCTAAGGGTTGCTGCACAAGCAGATAAAGCCATTTTTGAGTGGGGCACGCCAGCAGTTCTGACTGCACAGCTTCCTAAAAGAAGAAGAGTTGGTTTTTATACCCACTTTTCTCTACTGTAAGGAGTCTCAAAGCAGCTTACAATCACCTTCCCCTCCCCACAACAGACACCTTGTGAGGTAGGTGGGGCTGAGAGAGTTCAGAGAGAACTGTGACTAGGCCAAGGTCACCCAGCCACATGAAGTCTGCTGGGTGACCTTGGCCTAGTCCACATGGAGGAGTGGGGAATCAAACCCAGTTCTCTAGATTACAGTCTGCCGCTCCTAACCACTACACACCATGCTGGCAGATGGACAAAAAGATGACAGATGAAAAATTAGCATCAGGGGACCTTACACCAGCATTACAGATAACCAGACTAGCACACATGTTTCCAGTGGGCAGTGACATCATCTTAAGATGCATTTGTCCACATTTACATGTTGAATGCACTCATACTTAGTAGCATGTGAAGAGTTGCGGCACATGTGAAGACCCAGGGCTTGGTGGGTGGGCGGGCATAAGAAGTTAAGCAAGTCTGCTCCTCATTCGGGTGAGAAACTATGTGGGAACCTAGTATTCACCTCCATGAGTAGGGATGCCAGCCTCCATGTGGGACCTGGAGATCCCCAGAAATTACAGCTCATCTCCACACTACAGAGATCAGTTCTCAAGGAGAAACCTGAGGCTTTGGAGAGTGGAATCGGTGGCATTCTACCCCACTGAGGTCCCTGTCCTCCCCAGGCTCCATCCCCAAATCTCCAGGAGTTTCCCAACCTGGATCTGGCAACCCTAACCATGGGTTCCATGATGGAAGAAAGTTAGAATATTAAGATAATTATTAAAAGTTACAGAATTCCAACAAAGAAGGAGCCTTCAGGTAAAAAATGAATGGGAAAGCTATGGATTGCTCATAAAACAATTATATTTGCATGGGCAGGCTGTTGGTTCCATGCATATGCAGCACATAACTTCATCAATTGCAGATTCCCACTGCAAGATCATAAGAATGTCCATACTTGGAGGGCAATGCTAAAGGGAAAAAAGGCAGACAGAGGTTGGAATTCTTCATGACCTGGGATCTAGTGACTTCACAACCCACTTGATTTAAGAACCAATCAAACCACATTTTTGTTTTCCAAACTAGACAAAGGCCAATTCCTTACAGGGATTTTTCCTCACATTGAACACGGCACGCCTGCACATTTTTCGCAAGCTTCCGTGAGCATGACTCATGGGGTTCCTGGGGCTTTCCCCTTTTGGCCAAGCAAAGGAAAACCTCCTTTGCACTGACTCAAAGGAGGAAGTGTTGGGTGACTGTAGGTACAGCATTCATATGGCTGCTCCTCCCACAGCCAATCTGGGGCTGGGGGCTGGACTAATCTCTGCCTTCAAAATGGTGGGATGAAGATCCACATCCCCTCCCCCACACCCCTTTATCTGTTTTTGTCCAGTTCACAGGTGAGCGACAGTGTCTTTTTAACCACATAACTGTGAAGGAGGAAAGGAGGGATTGCCAAGTCATCAGGGGGGAGGCAGTGTGATCATCAGGCACACTGGTGCTTCTGTACCAACACAGTGGAAGGGAAGGACATAGGGTTGCCAACTTCCAGGAACTAGCTGGAGATCTCCTGCTAATTCAACTGATCTCTAGCCAATAGAGATCAGTTCACCTGGAGAAAATGGCCGCTTTGGCAATTGGACTCTATGGGACCCCTCCCCAAATCCCCTCCTCCGGAGGCTCCACCCCAAAAACCTCCCGCTGGTGGCGAAGAGGGACCTGGTAACCCTAGCAGGATGGCAGGAAGTGGCATAGGAGCAGGCAGATGCTGCCCCCTCCTGCCTCTACCACGCTCACTGCTGGTTCCCAGCAGGGGCAGCTTTTCCAAACCCTTTGCAGAAGCAGCCAGAGACTGAAGAATGAATCGCTGGTTCCAGTAAGGCGTGATGAACACCTGCTATGGAGGGTTTACTGAGTTATTCGCTTCATTTATAGCCCGCCTTCCTCACACAGGCATCAAGCAAAAGAAAGAGATCGTACCAATAGCTGGGAGAAATACGCCAGGCAAAGGGAATGAGGTACAATAGCAATTTCATCAACTGTTCCCAATATCTCCTCAGGAGGAATTATTCCCCAGTTAAACAGACTCCTGGCATACCTGCCAAAGAGGGTTTACTGAGTTACTCGTCCGCCTTCCTCACACAGGCATCAAGCAAAAGAAAGAGAGCAGTACCAATAGCTGGGAGAAATACGCCTGGCAAAGGGAATGAGGTACAATAGCAATTTAATCAACGGTTCCCAATATCTCCTCAGGAGGAATTATTCCCCAGTTAAACAGACTCCAAGTCCATCTCCTTCTGGCATACCGTTGATAAAGGAGCTGTTTCTCCAAGTGTGACACAGCTCTTCTGTCAATGACAAAAGACACCTGATAGGCACTGGGAATTCTTTGTTAAATTGCAATTGTACCTCAATGGCTTGCAGTTTGTCTTGTCTGGTGTACAGCAGATATGTAGAACCGCACAATACTTAGAAAGAGAATGGAAGGTATCCAGGTCACAAAGACTGCAAGATTAACTTTTGGATCTAGTAGACGTGACTTTGCGAAAGAAGAAGAAGGCTTTACTTTGCTCAAAGGAAATGGTAAAATTACTATACAGAATAAGCATAGCTCTCTGAAATCTTTGTGCGCTCTGGGATCAGGATTAGAGGGGATGTGCTGGCATCATGCTCTATATAATTCCTGGGTGTCATTTGGCATTATGCAAAAAAGAGTTGCCAACCTCCAGGTAGTAGCTGGAGCTCTCCTGCTCTTACAACTGATCTCTGGTCTATAGAGACCAGTTCCCCTGGAGAAAATGGCCACTTTGGCAATTGGACTCTATGGCATTGAAGTCCCTCCCCTCCCCAAACCCCGCCCTCCTCAGGCTCCACCCCAAAAACCTCCTGCCAGTTGCAAAGTGACAACCCCATGCAAAAGGGACAAATAATAGTTGCTGCCATTTCTTTGGTCCTGTCTTCAGATGTTACTTCCAGCCTTGCTAGGAGCCCAGCAACGATGCCGATTGGCAGCATGCTTTACCCATATTGCTCGTAAGTCTTGACAGCCATGGTTACCACATTGTCTGAACAGGGGAGAGCACATGTTTTGTATGCATGTACTGCCTCGGTACGCACAGTCTAGAACCCTGAAAAAAATGTAGGGGTTGGTTCATGCATACCAAAGCTTTACGCATTTGAAAAATATGTATGTCCTCCCCTGTTTACAACACAGCTACCACCATGGGAGGTTGGGAGTTTCCTAGTGTGTGTTGGTGAAATATTTGAATATTTACTTATTTAGTGACTTCATTTATACCCCACTTTTCTTCCCAATGGGGACCCAACGTAGCTTACATCATTCTCTTCTCCATTTTATCCTCACAACAACCTTGTGAGGTAGTTTAGGCTGACAGTGTGACTTTTCCAAGGTCACCTAGCAAGCTTTCATGGCATAGTGGGGATTGGAACCCGGGCCTGCTACACCTGGAACCCTGCACCCGACTGGCTCTTATTATGACGCAGAATATTCCATCTAGAGTTTTTGTTGGATCTTTAACTTACCAGGTAAGTTTCTGATGGGCAGCCAGGAACAAGCTGAACTGAGCAGTATCCACAGTGGTTGCTTAGCTCAGACTTGTCCAGCAGGGCCTACAACAAGTGTAGGCCTACTCATCATCTTCTCCCTCTTGAGTGTGCGAGGGGTTGCCAGGTCTCTCTTTGGCACCGGCAGGAGGTTTTTGGGGTGGAGCCTGAGGAGGGCAGGATTTGGGGAGGGCCTTCAATGCCATAGAGTCCAATTGCCAAAGTGGCCCCTTTCTCCATGGGAACTGGTCTCTATTGTCTGGAGATCAGTTGTAACAGCAGGAGATCTCCAGCTAGTACCTGGACGTTGGCAACCCTAAGCGTGCGGCATTGCCAGTACTGTAGAAGTGACTTGGCTCTTATAACACCTTGGAAGAGAATAGCAAGACCCAGGGGAAAAAACGGCACCATCCTTGAGATGCTTAGGAGAAAGGCGGGCAAATAAATATTTTAATCTGCCTCTAAGCATTCTATAAATATCTGCCTCTAAGTATTCTGAGGAACTCAGCCACCACTCAGCTAGTGTCAATTTGGTCAGGACATTGCTGGGATACAGAGAGAGGAAAGGATTAGACTGTCTAACAGAGCAATCTTCACGGCACCAGTGCTTCAATCCAAAACTCACATATCCAAATTATTTTCCCCCATTTTCTCATGCCCCCCCTCCCCACACTTTAAGGCAACAAGGTTCTTGGTGTTAAGGTCTCAGCACTGAAAATGCAGAATACAAAATTCCCAGAAAGCTGATGGACGGTTCCTCCGAAAACAATCACCCTAATGTTTACTTTTCATTGTTTCTCTGCTGAAGCTGCTGGGAGCCAAACCAGAACAGTATGTCCCTTGAGAGGCGGGGAGAGCTTAGTGTACCATTAGGGTTGGGTGGAAGTCGTGCATAATGGCAAAGCCCACGGCTCCTGTTACAAAGTAAACGCCTTCCAGGGACTGGACCGGAACGCGTTTAAACACTTCGCCGGCAGTTGAGAAGAGTCAGCAAAGGGCTGATGTCTCGACCGGTGACCTGCGATTGCAAACCCAGAGATCACATTTAGTTCAGCTCCCAAGTGGAAGGCGGGGCGATCGTCCATCTGCCCAGTGTGGGGTTTGCCTGCTCCATCCAAGACACCACGTGCTGCAAACAGAGCACAGGAACACAGCCACACCATAAGAAGCCCCCAACCGCAGGAGGTTGTCACAGCCATCCGCAAGGAGACTGGAAGCGATACCACTTTACAGCATTGAGACATGCACACGCACACTAAGCGGCACATATACAAAGCAAGTACTTGGGGCTCTTGTAGGTTATCCGGGCTGTGTGACCGTGGTCTTGGTATTTTCTTTCCTGACATTTCGCCAGCAGCTGTGGCAGGCATCCACGGATGCCTGCCACAGCTGCTGGCAAAACGTCAGGAAAGATTATACCAAGACCACGGTCACACAGCCCGGATAACCTACAAGAACCAATGAACTCTGACCATGAAAGCCTTCGACAATATACTTGGGGCTCTGTTGGGCTTTCAGGCTGATGAGGGAGCCCATAAAACTCCCTGGCTGTTTTCAAGAAGAGCCTTCTCAAATACCCTCCCTACCACAATAAGAGAGGAGGAGGAGGAGAGTTGGTTTTTATATGCCGACTTTCTCTGCCACTTAAGGAAGAATCAAACCGGCTTACAATCCCCTTCTCCCTCCCCACAACAGACACCCTGGGAGGTAAGTGAGGCTGAGAGAGTGTGACTAGCCCAAGGTCACCCAGCTGGCTTCTTGTGTAGGAGTGGGGGAAACAAATCCAGTTCACCAGATTAGCCTCCGCCGCTCATGTGGAGGAGTGGAGAATCAAACCCGGTTCTCCAGATCAGGCACCACTGCTCCAAACCACTGCTCTTCAACACTACACCACGCTGCAGTGAGAGAGGGAGAAACAGTCTTGGCCAACGAGAGGAAAAAAATCTAGTGAAAGGGAGTGGTGTGAGGTAATATCTTTTTCTCCTAAGACTGAAGAAACAGGCACCCAGCAGACATCTCACGTAAAAGTTAAGGCTGTGCCCACTAAGGTCCTGCTAGGGTTGCCAATCTCCATTTGGGGTCTGGAGATCTCCTGGAATTACAACTGATCTCGAGACGACCTGGAGAAAATGGCTGCTTTGGAGGGTGGACTCTGTGGCATCATATCCTGCTGAGGTCCCTCTCCTCCCCAAACCCTGCCCTTCACAGGTTCCATCTCCAGGAATTTTCCATTCCTGAGTTGGCAACCCTTGGTCCTGCTGATATCACACCGTGACAAACAGTTCACAAACTGGTTCTTGTAGGCTATCCGGGCTGTGTGACCATGGTCTTGGTACTTTCTTTCCTGACGTTTCGCCAGCAGCTGTGGCCGGCATCTTCAGAGGAGTAACACTGAAGGACAGTGTCTCTCAGTGTCAAGTGTGTAGGAAGAGTAATATATAGTCAGAAAGGGGTTGGGTTTGAACTGAATCATTGTCCTGCAAAAAGTATCAAAGGTAATGTGCTAATCATTGTCCTGTAAGTATCAAGATAATGTGCTAATGAGGGTGTAGTATGTTAATGTGGAACCATTGTATCCTGAAGTGAACATGTGGAATCCAAAGCTAATCCGCATGGCTATTGTGGACTGTAGTCTTTGTTAGTCTGGAGGTTTTCAGGACAGGAAGCCAAGCCTTATTCATTCTTAAAGCCTTCGACAGTAGTTCACAAACTGTTTAGAATAAGGACATAAACAATATTCCTTCCCTGGTCAATAGAGGAAGGGGAAAGGGTTAAACATGCCCCTCTAATCTGGCAGCTCGAGTCAAAATTAGAATCTCCCATGTCTACCTTTAAGTTTTAAAAAAAATCCAGTGGCAGGTCTCCCATGACACATCTGATTTGGCAAGCAGGGCATGAATCACAGGAGATCTGAATAGCTTCTGTGTTATTTTATATTTGGTTTTGCTTTCTACCTGTCCTTAAAAGAAAAAAAAAACCTCTCTTGGTTTTATCTGCCTGACCCTCTTATGTAGCTGTTCATTTTACGTGTTTATTGCTATTAATTAAAGGATATTTATAGCGTTCCTCTATATGAATAGGGTCTATTTTTCAGTGACTGTAGTACCAGGGAAAATCCATTTCTGGACCTGACTCAGATTCTTATTCTACTGAAAAAACCCACCTTGCTCCCCCCCCCCATGGTGTTTTTGGGGTTCCCTGACCCCCAGCAGAGGATTTTGGTGGGTATGGCTGGCTTCAGCAGGAGGGGGGAAATCATAAAATTACCTTCTGCAACCTCATTTACTGCAGGCCTGATCAATTTTACAAAACTCTTTCAAAGGACTATGTATTTTTTGCTTCTCATATAGCAGAGGCCTTTGAATTATTATTTGAATGATAATAATTAAAAAGGGGATATTGGTTGTATAAGGACAGGGTATTTTACTTCTCACTTACAGTGATTCGCATATGCTTGTCTTGCTAAGGCAAGCTTACTGTTCTTCTACTTCATTTTCTTCCCCTCTTCTCCCTTGCCTGTTTGATGAAGGAGACCCTTTGAGTCAAGACTGCTTCCTTCCAGACTGTAGCATCAAGGAAGGCAAGGCATCAGTGCAATATTAAAATGAGGCTATGAACTGCCATTCCTGAAAGAAGAACAAGAAATCCTCCTAGGATAAGCCTGGCACACTCTCACTTTCTAAAAGAGAGACAGGAGCAATCAAAATTGCCCTATCAATTTTAAAGGGGTCACAAAATCTGTAGGCAACTGGGGGGATGTCACCAAGGAGGCTGAACATGGTCATTGGCTGCACTGCTATCTTTATTCACATGTAGGCATAAAAGGTGAGCCAGCATGGTGTGGTGGTTAAGAGCAGCGAACTGTAATCTGGAGAACCCAGTTCGATTCCCCACTTCTCCAAACAAAGCCTGCTGGGTGAACTTGAGCCAGTCACAGTTCTCTCAGAACTCTCTCAGCCTACACGGAGGCAGGCAATTGGAAACCACCTCTGAAATTCTCTTGCCTTGAAAACCCTATGGGGTAGCCATAAATCAGCAGTGACTTAAGGACACACACAGAAACATAAAAGATTTAGTGGAAGGATATGACCAGACCCAGCCTGGCAGAAAGGAGTCCAACCCTTAGCCAGGATCAAACCCTATTTCAGTACATTCCTGAATTAACCCACATAGAAGGATGACTTCTGGTTTGAAGGGAAGCACGTGATTGAACTGTCTGCTAATCCATCTACTTGTGACCAGATACACAATATTAGCAGACACATCCACCAAGCACGTCTATGATCCGTTCTTCGAGAATCACACCTTCAGCGCTCGCTTTTAAATACATTAAACATCCTTTTGATCTCCCCTGTGGCCTAAAGCCACTAAGTATTAAATTCCTTATTGTAAAGGATTCTCGGCGATTCCAGAGCATCATAATCCCAGAGAACATCAAAGGAGATTCTCTTATTTTTGAGCATTAGCGCTCCAACACTCAAAATTCGGAACGTCTCTGTTTCTGAGGAAGTCACAGGGTGCCCTGCCTTACATTCACTCAGCCTTGAAGCTTCTTAATCCTAGAGACGTTAGCTGTGGATACACACACACGCACAAAGAGAGAGTTATATACCACTTCCTTATCAATGCAGGCTCCTAGCCTCTAATCTGGCTACAGACAAATGACCTTCCTGTTCTTCCATCTTCTTGTGTAACCACCGCTGAAGTTAAACAAATCCGAGAGCAGACAGACAACATTTATCACCTACTTTAAAAGCAGCCCTGCCCGGCCTCAACGCCCCCCACCCCATTCTACACTCCTCAAAAGGGCTCAGTTCCTCAAGAGGCAGGTTTATGGGGAAGCAATGGGAGCCACTACGCAAGGCAAAAAGGTATTTCTCTCCCGCTCCCCATACATTAAGGATGCCATTAAGGCGGACTGGCCCAAAGCCCCCTTTGCTTTAACAGGAGACTTAGAATCCATTTTCAGAGTACCCAAATAAAAGTTTAATCCCCATTTACGGTCCCGCCTTGCCCAGTGGCTGTCTGCGGGGGCTGGCATGCTTGTGCTTAAATTAGACGCTGCTTTGTTTATCCTCATTACTGCCCTTTAACCCCCCCCCCCCAACCCTGCCTTTTCCTGTATCCCCAGTTTCAGATTCGGGATAATACAATTTGCTCAGAGGTTGGATGCATTAACGGTCTGAGCACAAAGCTCCTAGCAATTGAATTTATTTTCTTAATGCAGCTTGGCTTTAGGCAATTCGCTTAGATATCCCCCCTTCCCAGTTTCTATAAAGATGCTCATGTTTTCTTTACAGGAACAGAGAGGATGGGCGAAAACGCATGGTCGCTTTAGCCTCCTTTATTCCCTGAATACACAATAAAGAATAAAGAATTCTTTATTCCCTGAATAAAGAATTGCACAACTTTAAGGTTGACAATGAGGAAATTGAAATTGTTGAAGACTTTCTATTCCTTGGCTCCACCATCAACCAAAAGGGAGACTGCAGCGAAGAAATCAGAAGGAGATTGAGACTGGGGAGGGCAGCCATGAAGGAGCTAGAAAAGGTTTTGAAGTGTAAGGATGTGTCACTGGCCACCAAGACTAGATTAATTCATGCCATTGTATTACTATGTATGGGTGTGAAAGCTGGACAGTGAAGAAAGCTGATAGGAAGAAAATAGATTCCTTTGAAATGTAGTGTTGGAGGAGAGTGCTACCTATTCCGTGGACTGCCAAAAAAACAAATCAGTGGGTTATAGATCAAAACAAGCCTGAACTGCCCCTAGAACCGTGTTGGCGAACCTATGGCACACTTGCCGCAGCCGGCACACCAAACCCTCTCTGTGGGCACGCGCGGACCAGTCATGTCTGCCTAGGGCTGTGCAGTGGTGAGGGCGCTGAGGGCGGTGCTCCTTCTCCCCAAGCCCATGCTCCCCAAGCCTGCGCTGGCGCCCTCCCTCTCCTTGCACCCGGGGCAAGCCCCTCCCTCTCTCTCAGCTGAGCTGCAACCGCAGCTCAGCTGTTTGTCGGGGCACCCGGCCCCGTCTTCAGTTTGGACCGGGAAGCTGTGACCCAGCACCTTGCCACGCCTCCCTCTCTCCCTTGTCGGGGCCCTGCCCATCTTCAGTTTGTCGGGGGGCCCGCCTGTCTTCAGTTTGTTGGGGGCCCCGCCCGTCTTCAGTTTGGACAGGGGAGGCTGTGGCGGAGCACCTTGCCATGCCCCCCCTCTCAGCTGAGCTGCAGAGACTAAATTCACCAGGAGAAAATGGCCGTTTTGGAAGGCGGACTCTATGGCATTATACCCATTGAAGTCCCTCTCCTCTCTAAATGCCACCCTTCTCAGACTCCACCCCCAAAATCTCCAGGTATTTCCCAACCTGGAGCTGGCAACCCTACTAGTAGCTGCTGATGAACCTAACCTGCCTGCTCTCTTAGATTCTCTTCACAAGCCCTTTCCCTGGAGCAATCTGAAGATAAAAGAGTTTTCAGAGAGAAGCCTTTTTTTTGTAGTCATATTTCCCCTACCTTTTTTAAAAATACTCTTCCCTAAAGGTTTCTGAAGATGCCACATATAAACATTTTAAATAAATAGATCCAGTTTGAAATAAATCCAAGGTAGTAAAAGGGCTGTTAGATACCAAACTGGCCTGAATCTTTTCTTCTGACTTGATTCCAACAATTCTGAAATGTGGTTTTGATTACCGCTGCATTTACTGTCTTTGATACTCTATTGGCTTTTCTGTTGTTCTTAATTCTCTAATGTGCTATAAAAGGTTGGATCCTGTAATGCCTTTCTGTTGAGGAGCCTTGTTCTGTCTCAGTGGAAAGCTTGCTCCAGAGGATCAAACCCTATGCTGTTGTTTTTAAAGAGGTTAGTTTAAGCATTATTCTTTTTGTAGTTTGTGTTTTTTTAGTCTTGATTAGCTTGTAAACTCCCTCAAGGTCTTGCTTTAAATAGAAGACTGGGTTCCAGATTTTTCTTAAAATAATAGTATCTATAATAATTAGGTTTGCCAGTTCTGGCGTGGGAAATTCCCAGGAATTTGGGAGGGAGTCTGGGGAGGGAGAGCAGTGGATATGTGATTCTTATGGTTACTAACCTTGTGGTGGGGCCTGGAGTTCCTCTGGAATTACAACTGATATCCAGATGACAGAGATCAGTTCCACTGTAGAAAATGGCAGCTTCAGACGATGAACTCTATGGCATCATATCCCACTGCTCCCTGAAGTCCACCCTTCCAAGGCTCTACCCCTGTATCTCCAGGAATTTCCCAGCTCAGAGTTGGCAACCCTACCCTTGGAAATCTACTACTTCCTCCTAAGGCTGCCAACCTCCAGGTGCTTTAAAAAGGGGGGACTCATGCCTAGTATGATATTACTTTATGATATTACTGTGTATATGCAGTTTTGATTATTGTATCCATTTAGCCATCAGTGCCGCTATTTTTTCTACAACCTCCAGGTACTAGCTGGAGATCTCCCACTATTACAACTGATCTCCAGCCAATAAAAATCAGTTCACCTGGAGAAAATGGCCACTTTGGCAATTGGACTCTATGATATTGAAGTCCTTCCCCTCCTTAAATTCCGCCCTCCTCAGGCTCCGCCCCCAAAACCTCCCGCCAGTGGCGAAGAGGAACCTGGCAACCTTACGTCCTCCAGAGGAACAGATCTCTATAGTCTGGAAATTGGTTGGAATTCACTCCAAGCCCCCAGTTGGAGGATGGCAAGTCTAATAATTAGGGTTGGCAACCTCCAGGCACTAGCTGGAGATCTCCTGCTATTAACACTAATCTCCAGCCAATAGAGATAAGTTCACCTGGAGAAAATAGCCGCTTTGGCAATTGGACTCTATGACATTGAAGTCCCTCCCCTCCCCAAACCCACCCACTTCAGGCTCCGCCCCAAAACCTCTCGCAGGTGGCAAAGAGGGATCAGGCAACCCTACTAATAATAATGTTTATGCAGTTTCATTTTCTGCTTTCAACCTATTTGGTATCAAGGAACAACATGTGGTGGGTTTTTTATTTTTGTTTTTTTGCACCGTGTTATCAGAAACAGGTACTCAGATAAATAAGGACAGGGTTAGGAGCACCACGCATACAAATTCCAGAGAGGTAGCCATGTTAAGTCTTTTGCTGGAACCTTGTGGCACATTAAAGACAAGTCCATTAAAAAGCTTATGCTTGAATAAAGATGTGTTTGTCTTTGAGGTGTCACAAGACTCATCTTTATTTTCCAATGCATATTTAAAAAAAACGGAGCAGAAAGACATCTGAAACTTTCCTAGAGCTGTGATCCTAGGCAAATTTACTGCAGGTAAATTACATTATCAACCTATAAATGTATTCAGAATTATCATATAACATGCATCCTCTTTTGGAATTCATCCTAATGTCTAAGATTTTGTAGTATTAGATGCATGCATTCGTTTTTTTCAGAAGCAGCATTTGGTTGTTTGATGATCACAACCCTAGTCATTTAAACTGGCTCCTCCACCTATTCTGCCTTATCTTGCTAATCCACACCCAGATTTGCATACATGGTTTATTTCCTGATTTGCCCTGGCATGAAATGAAAAAGCACCACTAAATAAAAATTGTGCTGTTTCAAATACCGTCGCCTTGTTTACTCTGGGACCATAGCCAAGAGAAGCTTGCCAGACAAGATTTCAAAAATCAGGGTTCTTTGGGGCTGCGATCCTAAGAATAGGGTTGCCAACCTCCAGGTGGTGGCTGGAGATATCCCGCTATGATAACTGATCTCCAGGTGACAGAGGTCAGTTCCCCTGGAGAAAATGGCCACTTCGGAAGGTATGGCGTTATACCTGATTGAAGTCCCCTCCCCTCCCCAAACTCAGCCATCCTCAGGCTCCACCCCCAAAATCACCAGGTATTTCCCAACCCAGAGCTGGCAAGTGGCAACCTGACCTAAGAATCTGTATCTGGGAGTAGGCCCCGTTCAATAAAATTAGACTCAGAGTAAACATACATGTACGCTAAGTCTTAGAGCTGATGAGTTAGATGGATGTATCCCAGTTACAAGTGTTAGAACATGGCTATTTAGAGGGGTGGGTGTGTTTTTTTAAACCTGTTTGTTTTACGTTATGGACAAGAAAGTTTGGTTTTCAAAAATGTCCATTTGTTAATGTGCGTAAATACAAAATGTCTAGGTTTTCGGTCTGCGTGATAAGAAGAAGTGGCATTTATTTATCTATTTAAAATGTTTATAATGCACCTAACTAAGAGTACAATCTTAAGGGCACTTTCCTGGGAGCAAGACCTGATGAGGATTCTGAATAGACCAGTTTAGGATTGCTCTCTAAATACAATAGGTATCAAATATATTAAAACCACATTAAAATAGCCAAGACACAGGAGTACCCTATTAACAGCTAGAATGATTGCAAAAAAGCTGGAAAGCAAACATGTGCCTCACAAACCCAAGGAGGTTTAAATCTTACTGGGGCTCACTCCTTTGTAAGTGTGCCTAAATTTGCAGCCGCCGTTACATCAATGGCCCCAACACTTCACTGTTCATGGTCTGGAAACCGACTAGTGCTGAAGACATTATGTAAGAAAGAGACACTTTTGGCCTGCAATGTGCCTGTTCATCCCATTATCATCTCTCTTCACAGGTTTTGCAGTGTGCCAAAAAGTAGTGATGGTCCTGAAATTCAAAACAGGGGAACTCACAACAACAAATGCATGAGAGTCTCTGCCCGTTAGCTTTTGATGCACTGAGCACAATGCCTTCCCTGCTTTTCTGTCACTGTCTCTAACCTAGGGTTGCCAGCCTCCAGATACTAGCTGGAGATTTCCTGCTATTACAACTGATCTGCAGCCAATAGAGATCAGTTCACCTGGAGAAAATGGCTGCTTTGGCAATTGGGGTGGAGGCTCCACCCCAAAAACCTCCCACCGGTGGCGAAGAGGGACCTGGCAACCCTACAAGGATGTGGGTGGCCAGCTTCTCACTGTACCTTGGTGGGGGAGAGGTAGGGTTGCCAACCTCCAGGTGGTGGTCAGAGATGTCTTACTATTACAACTGATCTCCAGGTGATAGAGATCAGTTCACCTGGAGAAAATGGGGGCTTTGGAAGGTGGCTTCTATGGCATTACACCCCATTGAAGTCTCTCTCCTACCCTCCCCAGACCCTTCCCTCCTCAGGCTCCTCCCCCAAAATCTCCAAGCATTTCCCAACCCAGAGCTGGCAACCCTAGGGCAGGGGAGCTGTTGTCGAGGGTGCCAGAAGTGCTTGTCCCGGCCCTGAGCCCAATTTGAAAAATCCAAATGCATTCTGAGGCCATTTTGGAAAATGGAGTCTGATGTGGAAAACCGGGTTTGATTCCCCACTCCTCCACATGAGCAGCGGAGGCTAATCTGGTGAACTGGATTTGTTTCCCCGCTCCTACACACGAAGCCAGCTGGGTGACCTTGAGCAAGTCACATTCTCTCAGCCCCACCTACCTCACAGGGTGTCTGTTGTGGGGAAAGGAAGGGAAGGTGATTGTAAGCCGGTTTGAGTCTCCCTTAAGTGGTAGAGAAAGTCGGCATATAAAATCCAACTCTTCTTCTTCCATCTGGGGAGTGGTGGCTATGTCCCTACAATACTCTTGGATTCAAAACATTTGCAACGCCAGGAAAAAAAGTTAGTCCAACACAATCTAATTCCAGCTTCCCATTCTGCAAAACCAATGTGGCCGTAAACAGCATCTGGTCTCGGGGAGCTGTCGCCCTCCTGAAGGCCAGGAGAGTGTTGGGCAGACAAGGGATCCTTTAAGATCCTGGAAGAAAGGACTGCTGAGGTGGGGTGTTTCCTCACAGTGCCATGGCAACCCGGGTGGAGCTGACACCGCCAAACCGGCTTGACTCACGATTTCAGCTATGTATCAACACGCTGCTTGCAACAGTCTACTCCGAGCTGGACCAAATCCCAGCCAGCCATGGCAGTTACAAAGTGCACGTTGACACATTTTGGGAGCACGGGATTGTTTCCAAGCAGCTCGGCAGAAAGCTAGCTCAGCGTGACTGACGACGGTTAAGGGCCATTGTTCCCCGCAAGTAATCTCGCGGATTTCGGTGGCATTTGCAAGAAATGCAGTCCGGTTGGGACTGCGGCTGAAGGGACAAAGCCTGGGTGTGTTGCTCGGAGAGGCCAAGAAGTAGGAAGACAAATAAAAGCTTCTTGAAGGCATTGTCAGCATTGGCCTTATAACCTTTTAGACATGCCTGTTCGGCACCACCGCATCTCATTTGGGCTACATACCTACGTCGGTGGTGTTGGGACAGAACTGATAATTTCAAGACATTCCCTTACGTTAGTCTAGTAGTGCGTTAACTTGAAGACCTTCCCGAAGGTCATATGTTCGAGTAGGCGGTTCAGTTAGTGGAGGGTGCTTGCCTGAACCTGTTGGAGTTGCTCCTTAGATTAAAACTGTTGGAACTACTCATGATTCTTCTGGTCCCTGTTTTGGAACCCAGAAACATTATGGATGGTTTCACGTGCAACTGATTTAAGGCCACCCAGCAAAGGGTTGTCAATAGGGCTGCCAGGTCCCTCTTCGCCATTGGTGGGAGGTTTTTGGGGTGGAGCCTGAGGAGGGCGTGGTTTGGGGAGGGGAGGGACTTCAATGCCATACAGTCCAATTGCCAGAGCAGCCATTTTCTCCAGGGGAACTGATCTCTAACGGCTGGAGATCAGTTGTAATAGCAAGGGATTTCCTGCTACTACCTGGAGGTTATATATGACTCTATGATAAGTGTATTTGAATGATCCACAAAGGCTACAAGGCCAATGTTACATGAAAATTACACTGGTACTACAAAAAGTACAGTCACATTCATTCCAAAAGTACAATCTTCTCTGAAGGATGGTGCACAGTGACGATGCCTAGGGAGACGATCGTTTCACAGTTCTTCATCAGTCCCGTTCCTGTACCAATAAACATATCTTACAATATTGTGCAATAAAATATCTAAACTTCTATATTAACAATATTATCAAATATCAAATCATGCTTATTTCAATATTTGAACTAAAAAATTGTATGTGGTTGCTGTTATACTTAATAAGAAGATTAATCATCATTGGAGACAGTATTGGAGCTACTGAGGCTAAAATTAAGGAATAAGTGTGCAAATATGATGACTGTATGAAATAAGCATGATTTGATATTTGATAATATTGTTAATATAGAAGTTTAGATATTTATTGCACAATATTGTAAGATATGTTTACTGGTACAGGAACAGGACTGATGAAGAACTGTGAAACGATCGTCTCCCTAGGCATCGTCACTGTGTACCATCCTTCAGAGAATATTGTATTTTTGGAATGAATGTGACTGTACTTTTCGTACTTTTTGTAGTACCAGTGTAATTTTCATGTAACATTGGCCTTGTAGCCTTTGTGGATCATTCAAATACACTTATCATAGAGTCATATATAGCCATAGTCTGTGCTTAGTTACTAACCTTAGGTATTGGTACAGAGGTGTCCTTTTGGATTGCTAACTACCTGGAGGTTGGCAACCCTAGATCTCAAGGCAAGTGGGAAGCAGAGGTGGTTTGCCATTGCCTTCCTCTGCAGTCTGAGAGCCAGCGTGGTATAGTGGTTAAGAGCGGCGGACTCTAATCTGGAGAACCAGATTAGATTCCCCACTCCTCCACATGCAGCCTGTTGGGTGACCTTGGACCAGTCCCAGTTCTCTCAGAACTCTCTTAGCCTCACCTACCTCACAAGGTGCCTGCTGTGGGGGGGGGGGGAGAATGGAAGGTGATTGCAAGCTTCTTTGAGACTCTTTTCTGTAGAGAAAAGTGGGGTATAAAAACCAACTCCTTCTTCTTCTTCCTTGGTGGTCTCCCATATGACTACCAACCTTGTTTAGCTTCCAAGATCTGATGAGATTGGGCTATACACTGCCACCTTCGCTCCTCATTTTGGCCCCAGCCCTCCTTTACAAAAACAGATTCATTTGCAGATGAACAAACAGCATTTTCCATCAACATTCTTGAAAATGATCCTACCTCTGCTCAGGTGATAACCGGTTGTGTTTCAGGGCAGAAAAGTTTCTAAATGAAGTAAGTGCAATTCTTCCTGCTCTGACCCAGATGGCCCAGGCTAGCCAGATCTCATCAGATTGCTAAAATCAGAAGCTAAGCAGGGTCAGCACTGATTAGTATGTGGATGGGAGACCACTAGGGTTGCCAACCTCCAAGTGGTGGCTGGAGATCGCTGGCTATTACAACTGATCTCCAGCTGATATAGATCAGTTCACCCAGGCAATTGAACTCTATGGCATTGAAGTCCCTCCCCTCTCCAAACCCTGCCCTCCTCAGGCTCCGCCCCCAAAATCTCCAGGTATTTCCCAACCTGGAGCTGGCAACCCTAGAGACCACCAAAGAAAACCAGGGCCGCTTTGCAGTGGAAGGCCATGGCAAACCACCTCTGTTGGTCTCTTGCCTTGAAAATCCTACTGAGTTACCATAAATCAGCTGTGACTTGACGGCACTTTACACACACACAATCCTTCCAAGATCACATAAATGTCTTAATACTCACTATGGGAGAAAACGTATGGTCTCTTTATCCTCCTTTAATCCCTGTTTCAACCAGGATTCAGCCAGGATCAAACGCATGCGTTTCTCCTAATGTGAGTTCGATCCTGGCTAAAACAGGGATGAAAGGAGGATAAAGCGACCATGAGTTTTCGCCCTGTGTTGCAAGAACAGCATGACAAAAGCAAGACCCTTCTCTGCTTCACTGTAACCATTTATTTACAAAACTATTTGGGAAAACAAGTGAAAAATACCAGTATCTGTTTCCAGCTTGTCCTTTTGGGGATTAGCTCTTCCTGTGTCCTATATATGAAAACAGCAAGCTGGATACAACTGAAAGCAGCCTGTCTGTTGCTGATTCGCTTTTGTACATTTGCCTTTTAGAGTGGCCATTATCGAAAAATTCAGCCCTTGGCAGCAGATTCAGCACTGCTTGTTTACTTTGTGGATTAAGGGGTCAAACCAGAGAAGACACTGTTTTCTTTCTTTTCTTTTCTTTTTAAAAAAAAGTGAAAATAGCAGCCAAGCAAGGCCTCAATTCAAATTGGAGCCAAAGTACATGGAAGAAAAAAGGGTTTTAATCCTTCCTTGCCTGTGCAGTTTCACTGATTGAAAATTATCTCTCCCCCAGAAATGCCAACCTCCAGGTGGTGCCTGGAGCTCTCCAGGAACTGCAACGCATCTCCAGGATACAGATCAGTTCCCTTGAAGGAACCATACAGTCTAGGAGAAATGGAGACCGAAAAGTGGCTACAGAGAGTGGATGCTCTATGACTTCCATTTTTTCTATGGTGTACGGCAGCAACCAAGAGAAACTGATGGGATTTCCCAAGTGGGAGTTGGCAGCCCTTCCCCATGTCTATTATTAACCCTGGGAAGGGGGAAGACATAGTGTTGGTGGTTGATTTCATTTAAAGAGCCAGCATGGTGTAGTGATTAAAAGCGGTGGTTTGGAGCAGTGGACTCTGATCTGGAGAACCTGGTTTGATTCCCCACTCCTCCACATGAAAGGTGGAGGCTAATCTGGTGAACTGGATTTGTTTCCCCACTCCTACACATGAAGCCAGCTGGGAGACCTTGGGCTAGGCTCAGCTCTCTTAGAGCTCTCTCAGCCCCAGATACCTGACAGAGTGTCTGTTGTGGGGAGGGGGAGGTGATTGTAAGCCAGTCTGAGTCTCCCTTAAGTGGCAGAGAAATCTTCTTCTTCTTCTGCAAAACTGAGTAGAGAGAGAAGGGTTAAATTTGCCCTCAACCCAGTATGGTTGTACTTTAAGTGAGGACCCTGTACTTAGGGTTTTCAACTCTGGCTTGGGAAATTCCCAGAGGTTTGGGGGCAGTACCTGGGGAGGGCAGAATTTGGGGAGAGAAGGGAGGTCATCAAGGGTGTGATACCATCGAGCCTGCCCTCCAAAGCTGACATTTCCTACAGGGGAACTAATTTTTGCAGTCTAGAGACCAGTTGTAATTCCAGGAGAAATCCAGGCCCCACCTGTAGGCTGGCAACCCTACCCACACCATTACTTTCCCAGAGGGATGCCAGCCTCCAGAAGGGACCTGAGGATCCCCTGGAATTACAGCTCATCTCCATTGTGGTGTAGTGGTTAAGAGTGTGGCTTGGACTCGGAGCAATGGACTCTGATCTGGAGAACCGGGTTTGATTCCCCAGTGGATGCTAATCTGGTGAACTGGATTTGTTTCCTCACTCCTCCACATGAAGCCATGTGGGTGACCTTGGGTTAGTCACTCTGTCTCAGCCCCACCTACCTCACAGGGTGTCTGTTGTGGGGAGGGAAAGGGAAGGTGATTGTAAGCCGGTTTGATTCTCCCTTAAGTGATAAAGTCGGCATATAAAAACCAACTCTTCCTCTTCTTGTTCCACACTACAGAGATCAGTTCCTCTGAAGAAAATGGATGCTTTGGAGGGTGGACTCTATGGCACTGTACTCCGCTGAGGTCCCTGTCCTCCCCAGGCTCCTGCCCCAAATCTCCAGGAGTTTCCTAACCTGGATCTGGCAACCCTACTTTCCCCCTTTCAAAAACCAACAACAAACACTATGAAGCTCTGTTTGTGGTAGGGTTGCCAACCTCCTGGTACTAGCTGGTGATCTTCTGCTATTACAGCTGATCTCCAGCCGATAGAGATCAGTTCACCTGGAGAAAATGGCCACTTTGGCAATAGGACTCTATGGCATTGAAGTCCCTCCCCTCCCCCAAATCCCACCCCTTAAGCTCCGCCCCAAAAACTTTCACCGATTATGAAGAGGGACCTGGAAACGCTAGTTTTTGGGTCATGGCATCATGCCTGACTTTGCCCTGGGCTCCATGTCTAGACTTTCTGGATTATGCATCCACCTCACCCAAATATGATTAAGAGTCTTGTTGAGTCACCTTTTTGCATTTGTTTTAAGATTGCTGGACTGAGGAGGAAGTCTCTTCTGGAAGTATCACAGCTTTCAAACCATCATTAAGTTTTATTTCAGGCACAGGCTGCTTCCACAAGGCAGAAAGCCCCCCCCCCCCATGTAAATATTCCGAGCCGGACTCCTGGGGCCATCAAGGGCTTCCCCCTGTGAAAAACCTCTTTTGATGCAGGTCAGAGAAGGAAGCACTGTGCGGCTGCAGGTGGAGCTGTTGCCACCTACTTCCATGCTACTTGCTGCTGTTTCCGTGGCAGACAGGGGAACTTGCCCCCGAGTGAGAGCAGCCCAGTCTCTACAGAATCCCTCCAGACTTTGGCAGGGGAACAGGATGTTGTTTTTAACTGGTTCTTTCCAGGAAACACAGTACTTCTGGCCTGCAACATCTTGCACATTTCCTGTTTTTAACCCCCTGAAATCTCTTACACAAATTTCTCAAAAGTAAGGCAGAATCATAACACCAGCCTGCCAAGTACTATCAGCTTCCCAGACCCTGCTCTCTGTGCAACCACCTGCAAAGGTAGGGTTGTTAACTTTATGTTAATTTGGCATTCCAAGCCAGGTGTAAATCATCAGCCCAGCATTGCCTCAGTATTGCTGTCAGGGATTTATCTATGCTGAGCCAGCAGTTTGCACGTCTCTGTCTCTCCTGGCGTTCTCTTCATAAATGCCTCCTCCTTTGGTGCAAAGACTCTGGCGACCCTAAAGGTGTGGCTGACGGTTGCTGGGTTTCAGGCACAGCTTGAGTTCATGATCTGAGAGCACAGTGCAACAGCTTGAGAGCAAGCGTGGTATAGTGGTTAAGAGCAGTGGTTTGGAGCAGTGGACTCTAATCTGGAGAACCAGGTTTGATTCCCCACATCTCCACATGAGCAGCGGATGCTAATCTGGTGAACCGGTAGGGTTGCCAGGTCCCTCTTCACCACCAGCAGGAGGTTTCTGGGGCAGAGCTTGAGGAGGGCGGGGTTTGGGAAGGGGAGGGAGTTCAATGCTATAGAGTCCAATTGCCAAAGCAGCCATTTTCTCCAGGTGAACTGATCTCTATCAGCTGGAGATCAGTTGTAATAGCAGGAGATCTCCAGCTAGAACCTGGAGGTTGGCATGAGTGATAATTTTCAGGTTGATTGACAATCCAGAAAGTTGCCACAGCCCAAACACTTTATTAGGAAGCAGTGCACATGAAGTCTCAACAATTAGTAATATATATACACAGGAAGATCCTGCAGGATTATTTTTGTGCATATGTATAAATCTGTGCATGTTTTATTTATTCATTCATTTACTTATACCCCACCTTTCCCCTCCCCAATGGTGATCCAAAGCAACCTGCATTGTTTATCATCACAACAACCTTGTGAGGTAGGTTAGGATGAGATCACGTGAGTTTCTCAAGGTTACCTAGCAAGCTCCATGGCAGAGCAGGGATTCGAACATGGGTCTCTCAGATCCTAGTGTGTAAATCATCGCCAAGAAGCCCTTTAGATCCATAAAAAATCTTTGGCTGCCATTGCCTTCACATGCTGTTTATTCCAGTATCCCATCTCTCCCTCTACGTTGTTTTGGGGTTTTTTGCTGTCGAGACACAGGTGACATGCTGACTTCATAGGGTTTTCATGGCAAGAGACATTCAGAGGTGGTTAGCCATTGTCTGCCTCTGTGTCGTGACCCTGGTATTCCTTGGTGGTCTCCCATCCAAATACTGGCCCTGCTTAGCTTCCAAGATCTGATGAAATTGGGCTAGCCTGGGCTATCCAGGTCAGGCCCCCTGCTACATACCTTAACTTAAATATTTCATCCCCCCCACCCTTTTGAATCATATTTGGTTCCACACTAAGACACGTTTGGCTCTAGAGCTATAGAAATTGGGGGTAGAACTAACAGATGACCTTCCTGATTCTTTACCAGTACAAAGGCTTCGGCAGCTCTAATGCATAAAGTTTCATTATGAATTCATAAAAGTAGCCAGAATGGAGTAGACCTGCATAGTCCTGAGTTCTTTAAAGAAAGAGGGGATACAAATAGAGTGGATGAATGGAGCTATCTACTGGTCTATCCGCACTAAAAACTGATATGGGGTTTGTATCAGTTATACCTTCCTCCAATGAATCCTGGACATAGTAGTTCGGTAACAGTGCTGAGAATCCTCTGTAATAAACCCCCCTCACTCCCAAAGGGGTTCCCTGGGGTAAGGGAATGTGTGTTTAAAGTGTGTAGTGGAGATAAGATCACTAAAAGTGATTAAGCCAAGCATGAGCAAGCTGATGGTGAACATGCAGAAGGCCTTTTATTAGTCATACAATTTGGAAAGAAAAGCTGTGACTTACAGAGCAGTCAAACCGCTGCATCTTTGGCTCACAGCATACTTTTCCAGGTCACTCTCAATGGCTGGTTACAAAAGGGGGTGGGGGAATGCAGGTCTCGCAGTAGCGCAAAGGATAACATTTAATTCCTAGTAACTGCTCAGATTACATTATTCTCCATTCAAAAAGTCTGTGAATGTGATTTATCCCTGGACTCAGCCCAAGCAAAAGGAACTCAGCCGGAGCGCCTCTCAGCCTCCCGCCCCACTTTAGCAGACAACAAGCTAACAAAGGGTTATTTTATGGCTCTGCAAATATCCCTGGCCTTCGAGGAACAAAAAGAACGCCAATCCGAAGAGAGGTAGTCTGCGTTTTTTATCTGACAAAGTGAGCTTTGACTCAGGAAAGCTTATACCCTTGAAAATTGCGCTGGTCTTTAAGGCGCTAACAGACTTGAATGTTGTTCTTCTATAGGCCAACACGGCTATCCACTTGATAAGGCATTTCAGGGGGAGGATCGAGATGTGCCCCATGGCAAGGGTGCCAAAGTAATCTGCATGATAATGTTCAGAGAGATATTAACAGGAAAGCTTCCGCGCAGCGGCCGGAGTAATGTGTAGCTTGCCTGTGAAGCTGCCGATGGAAGCTGATGAAAGCTCTACCAAGCCAGAGTTCCCCAGGCAAAGAATTCTAAATGGAGTTTTTCTTGGGTTTTTTTTTAAAAAAACGATTGCCAAGTTGGCGTGCCCCGTTTTGAGTTGCAGCCAACCTGCTCCTCTTTCAACTAACGTCTGCTCATCTGAGAGTGTGAAACTTCCCTTTGCCACTTGCGGAAGCTGCCTGTTGTTGTGATATTCTAAGTGTGCAAGCCCTACGCTCACTTCAAATGGTCTGAGAGAGAAAAGCAACACAGTTAGAGGGAAGGTAGGGACAAATGTCCCACTCCTGCCCTTCTTTATTTAATTCATGTATACCCCGCCTTTCTCCCCAAACGGGGATCCAACATGGCTTGCATCATTCTCTCCAGGATCAGAGGAGCATACCGAATATATTAGGTGCTGTGAAACACAGGCAGGTTGGTGCTGGTGCAGTCATCTTGTTTGGGGGCTTCCTGGAGGCACCTGGTTGGCCACTGTGTGAACAGGCTGCTGGACTTGATGGGCCTTGGTCTGATCCAGCACGGCTTTCCTTAGGTTCTTATGTTCTCCTCTCCTCCATTCTATCCTCACAACAACCCTATGAGGTAGGTTAGGCTGAGAGTGTGCGACTGGCCCAAAGTCACCCAGCGACTTTCCACTGCACAAATGGAATTCAAACCTCGGTCTCCCAAATACTAGTCCGACACTCTGGCTCCTGGTCCGATCTTGAGTGGGGCACCTGTGTGGGTGCAAAGTGTACAAGGAAAGGCTCCATTCCTCTGACTGTGAATGGTCGAAAAAGCCGTGTTCACAGTCACAAGGATGGAGCCTACAGTTAGTGCATGCCCCTAGGTGGAAGGGCCAGCATGCTAATTTATAATCCCCTGCTATGCATGTTATTTTCTCCCTACAGAGGACATCAGAAGAGGGCTTTAAAATTCTCTGGAGGAACTTCTTCTTTCTTTCCAGACCATTCCATTGGTGTAAAGCAGCCTATCTTGAGTCTAAATAATAGCCTAGCATTTCTTAAGCACTTTTCGAGAGCCAGCATGGTGTAGTGGTTAACAGCTGTGGTTTGGAGCGGTGGAGTCTGATCTGGAGAACCGGGTTTGATTCCCCACTCCTCCACATGAGTGGCGGAAGCTAATCTGGTGAACTGGATTTGTTTCCCCACTCCTACACACGAAGCCAGCTGGCTGATCTTGGGCTAGTCACACTCTCTCAGCCCCACCAACCTCACAGGGTGTCTGTTGTGGGGAGGGGAAGGGAAGGTGGTTGTAAGCCGGTTTGAGTCTCCCTTAAGTGGTAGAGAAAGTCGGCATATAAAAACCAACTCCTCCTCCTCCTCCAAGTGACCTCAGGTTTTACCCCATAATGCAGTTTCTACACCACATCTAACTGGGTACAGTCTTTTTACCCGCCCCCTTCCAGAGCCAGTGTGGTGTAGTGGTTAAGAGTGGTGGACTCTAATCTGGAGAACCAGGTTTGATTCCCTTCTCCTCCACGTGAAGCCTGCTGGGTGAACTAGTCACAGTTCTCTTAGAACTCTC
This sequence comes from Euleptes europaea, assembly GCF_029931775.1. Lineage (NCBI taxonomy): Eukaryota > Metazoa > Chordata > Lepidosauria > Squamata > Sphaerodactylidae > Euleptes > Euleptes europaea. Next base: position 100,080,965 of record NC_079314.1, read on the forward strand.
TCAGCACCACCAACTTCACATGGAGTCTGTTGTGGGGAGAGGCAGAGAAGGCAATTGTAAGCCTCTTTGAAACTCCTTAAGTAGAGAAATGTGGGATATAACAACCAACTCCTTCTCCCACAGAAACCAGACTACTGGACCAAGAAATGGTGGACCCACCAAAACACATACTTACATTGAGAGGCCAGGCTTCCCGGTAAAATGGGAACAGCAGCTGTGTCTGCAGAATAGCTTACGCACACCCAGTGCCCACCCGCCATCCGCCCCTCAATCCAATCACATCCTCCATGGTGAAATGGATGAAGGAGTTAGGATATAATATTGACTTGGAAATATGGGAAAATTTGTGGAAAAAAGAATATAAATTTACAATTTCCAATGAAATAAGAGAAAATGTATATAAAATTGGTTCTTGTAGGTTATCCGGGCTGTGTGACCGTGGTCTTGGTTTTTTCTTTCCTGACGTTTCGCCAGCAGCTGTGGCAGGCATCTTCAGAGGAGTAACACTGAAGTGTTCCTCCTCTGAAGATGCCTGCCACAGCTGCTGGCGAAACATCAGGAAAGAAAAAACCAAGACCACGGTCACACAGCCCGGATAACCTACAAGAACCAATGAACTCTGACCGTGAAAGCCTTCGACAATATTTTTTATATAAAATATTCTATAGATGGTATATTACTCCTGTTATGATAAGTAAAATGAAAAAAGGCAATTCGGATTTATGTTGGAAATGTGAAAAAGATAAAGGAACATTTATGCATGTATGGTGGTTTTGGAAAAAAAATTAAATTTTTTTGGAGTAAAGTGTTAAAAGAAACAAATAATTTGATTAGCCCAAAGTGAAAATGGACCCTTCCTTTTGTTTACTGGGTATACCTGAAAATAAATTAGATAGAGGTGATAGAGACATATGTCAATATAGTTTTGCAGCAACAAGAATTACAATAGCTAAAACCTGGAAGCAAGTAAATAAACCTTCAATTAATACTTGGAGAGAGAAATTATGGACATATATGTGAATGGCCAAATTAACAGAGTCCTTACATGGTAAGGATATGGAAAATTAAAAAAAAAACATAGTCAGTGACCGTTGCGTATTGGGATAAACTGGCGAAAATGAACTTTACTAATTTAGTTAATGAGTTGTAGAAAATTGATTATGGTTTTTATAATGATTTTATTATAGTTACTCTTTTAAACTGTCATAACACTTCTCCGGAAGTCCAAGGTGGTGATGGGACACTATTTAGGGTGGGTGGTGGTTTTTCAGGGCACTATGAATCTTGTAATCTTTTATTATAATAAGTAGTTTTAATTGTTAAATAAGTGCTCTTTTGTATTTTCTTTTTCTTTTTATATGTATGTTATGTTTTTATGTTATAAAATAATAATAATAAAAATTAATAAAAAAAATTCCAATCACATCCTCTGTTCATGTGCAGAGACGCAGATAGGGATAAGAGGCAGAACAGGACCGATGGCTGGCAGAGCTGTTTGCCCCGCCCAGTCAAGGATGCCAGCAGTGGGGTTCTTCCTTACTGTGTCATATTTGTCTCAAGGTTATCATTCTGTTCTTCCAGTTTTCACCACAAAGTGAGCGTGAAGAAAGCCAAGCTAACCGGGACACCCAGAAGATAACAAGGAATGACTTATGCTGAGTCAGACCAACATCTGCTTGCATCCTGGGCAGCGGCAGGGGACGTGGAGTGCTGTCCATGGATGGTGGGTGCTGATCCATATGAAGAGTGAACACCTAAGGGTGGTTTCAGTGGCTAGGACAGACAGCTTTCTTGTTTAATAACCACTGACCAACAACAGATGGCAGAATGAGTCCGTGGTGACACTGCTGGGAATGTTCTTCGAGCAACCTTTACTCTGTTCTGGTTAGACCTCACCTAGAGTATTGAGTTCAGTTTTGGGCACCTCAATTTAAGAAAGAGGTAGACAAGCTGGAGCGTGTCCAGAGGAGGGCAACAAAGATGGTAAGGGGTCTGGAGACCAAGTTCTATGAGGAAAGGCTGAAGGAGCTGGGTATGTATAGCCTGAAGAGGAGAAGACTGAGAGGGGATATGATAACCATCTTCAAGTACTTGAAGGGCTGTCACATAGAGGATGGTGCCGAGTTGTTTTCTGTTGCCCCAGAAGGTTGGACCAGAACCAACGTGCTGAAATGAAATCCAAAGAGTTTCCGTCTAGACATTGGGAAGAATTTTCTAACGGTTAGAGCAGTTCCTCAGTGGAACAGGCTTTCTCGGGAGGTGGTGAGCTCTCCTTCCCTGGAGGTTTTTAAGAAGAGGCTGGATAGCCATCTGTCAGCAATACCATTTCTATGACCTTAGGCAGTTCATGAGAGGGAGGGCACCTTGGCCATCTTCTGGGCATGGAGTAGGAGTCACTGGGGGTGTGTGGGGAGGTAGTTGTGAATTTCCTACATTGTGCAGGGGGTTGGACTAGATGACTCTGGTGGTCCCTTCCAACTCTGTGATTCTATGATCTTTCTTATTTAATAACTGCTCACCAACAACAGATGGCAGAATGAGTCCATGATGACACTGCTGGGAATGTCCTTCCAGCAACCTCCTACATCTCAAGTCAAGTCGGCCTTGCGGCTAACAACTTCTTGATAGACACGTCTGCCCGGACCTGTCTGCTACATCCATCAGACAAAGTACCCGTAAAAGATTATGCTAGAATAAAAACAGGCTAGCTTTTAGGATGCTACAAGGCTACTGTTTATGATTGCCTGCATTCCCTTTGGAAGCAATTTTGCCCAAGAACGTAGTCCATTTTGACATGTCTCAATAAAGCAGCTCCTGGAAAGTCAGATTATCACTTGACAGCAAGCTTCTGTTCCTTGCCTCTGCACCTGGGGAAGTGATTCTTAACCATTCTCGCAGTGCATTTAAAGCACAGGCCCTGCCACCTTGATTGCAGCTGTGCCACGATCATAGCTGCCATCAGATACAATCCTGGATATGATTTCTTCATGTATGTGTGTGTGTTAAGTGCTGTCAAGTCGTTTTGACTTATGATGACCCTATGAGGAGCCCCGTGGCGCAGAGTGGCGAGCTGCAGTACTGCAGTCCAAGCTCTGCTCACGGCCTAAGTTCGATCCCGACGGAAGGAGGAAAAAAGGTTGACCCAGCCTTCCATCCTTCCGAGGTCGGTAAAACGAGTACCCAGCTTGCTTGGGGGTAAAGGGAAGATGACTGGGGAAGGCACTGGCAAACCACCCCGTAAACAGAGTCTGCCTAGGAAATGTTGGGATGTGACGTCACCCCATGGGTCAGGAATGACCCGGTGCATGCACAGGGGACTGTTACATTTTTTTTAAAATGAATTATTGGCCTCCAAAATGTTCTGTTGTGAACAGCCTTGCTCAGGTCATGCAAACGGAGTGCCGTGACTTCCTTGATTGAGTCAATCCATCTCTCTTTTTCTGCCGTGTTCATCTTTTTGTAGTATTATTGTGTTTTCCAGTGACTCCTGTGTTCCCATAATGCAGGGGTGGGGAAGGGCCATTTGGATATTTATATATTTCCACCAAGGGCCATTTGGATATTTATAACATCATTTGCGGGCCATACAAAATGATCAACTTAAAAATTAGCCGACCAAGCCCCAAGCAGGCAGCTGCCCCAAATGACCACCCCCCACATGGACAAGCAGGCAGGCATCCAACCAGTGGCGCACTTGACCACCTGGTGGCACAGGATGGTCTGTTGCACTAGCGAGGCATAGCTGTCCAGCCACACACCAGAGTTGCTCCTGCTCCGCATGGTCGGGGCTGAATTCTACAGCTGGCTCCTGCTACCTCCGCCTGCAGGGATGAAATCAGGACACACTGGCTAAGAATTCGCCACCGCTGCCCCCCCCCCCCCGTGCATTCTGTGTTGGTGTTTGGAAGAAGTATCAGACACCACAGCAGCGAGTGAATACAGCAGAGTCAGCACGTAGTATAGAAGTGCTATTTTATTATACAGTTACAAAATGATACGCAAAGCATCTACTTCTCACAACCCACAACCCAATACATATATGACACACCTATATACATATCTGGCATAGTCTCCCAGCCAATCAACTGTTGGCTGCCTTGTCTCCAGGACCATCTAGCTCAGTCCAGTACAAGCCAGTTTTTCTGCTCAGTCATTGAGCTGTCATGTGACACCACCAATCACCTGGCTGTCACTTAGATCTTTTACATCTTTTACATCTGCTTGCCATGTGCAGTCTTACATGTCAACATTCTGGCCCTGCCCCCTTTAACCCCTCCATTGTCGCCACTTCTGCCCCCAGCCCTCTTGTAGTACAGAGGGAATACGTTTCTCCACGGCCCAGGTGGGAAAGGGTTAACACAGTTTCTTGGGCTGTCCTAGCAGCTCCATAGCTAACGACTCTTCTGCAAGGGGGGAAAAGGTTCCTTTTCTCAACAAAACAAACTCACATCTGCCTTCAATAGAGGTTATTCCTGTCCGCAGGAGGGGGCGGATCGCCAGTCTTAGATCCTTCTGAGCTAGAGATCTGCCAGGACCCACAAAGAGCCAGACCAAATGATTTCATGGGCCTTATATGGCCCCCGGGCCTGACGTTCCCCACCCCTGCCATAATGTGACCAAAGTTAGATAGCCTCTGTCTAGTCATTTTAGCTTCTAGGGAGAGCTCAAGCTTGATTTGATCTAGAATCCACTTGTCGTCTTTTTGGTGGTCCACGATATCTGTAAAACTCTCCACAGCTGTGACCATTCTGCCTTGAGTGACCCTGCTAGGAATTTAGCTTCTTGACAGAGTTATGGTATTGCTTTCTTTAGTGGATGCCTAATTCAGCTAAGGATGGATGGATTTCCTTAACAAAAGATAAAGTGCTCTAATACTAGTAAGTATTGCTGTAGTTCATTCGCCTGGGGGGTAATTCTTGTTTAATCCTTGACGTTAACCGTTTTTGAAGTATACGAAATAAATCAAAGAGACAGCAGACCAATAACTTTATATCCACTGTATCAAGCAAAGAATAAATAAAACTTTCAAGACATATCATCAGCGTTTGTTCTCTACGGGGTTACAGCATGTCACACAAACATATTTCCACTTACAACTTTGACAACAGTTGTATTTTCCTAAAGTTTATGAACATTCCAAGAGCTTATTAATTTCCCAGAATCTTCCCAAATGTCAAACATGACTCTAGTTCTCCCCATCCAAGATCTAATTATAGTTGCTGATTCGCACCCTAGCATTCCATTCCATACTCTTCTAAGCCATTCTTCATATTAATCTTCCTGTTTTTCGCTATTAACATTTCAATCCAAATCAAAGCCCTTGTCCATTTACTCCGGTAGCAGCTCTACAGAGTTTCAGGAAGAGAAAAAAACTGCTCCTGACCACAGGAGATCCTTTGGCTGGAGACATAAGGAATTGAACCAGAGAGCTTCTACATCAGTGATATAAAATGTGGGAGTGCCCATGGACCCAACAGCATCTGCCAGTGCTCCGTGGTCAACGGAGAGGTAAAGGTAAAGGTCCCCTGTGCAAGCACCGGGTCATTCCTGACCCATGGGGTGATGTCACATCCCGACGTTTACTAGGCAGACTTTGTTTACTGGGTGGTTTGCCATTGCCTTCCCCAGTCATTTTCCCTTTACCCCCAGCAAGCTGGGTACTCATTTTACTGACCTAGGAAGGATGGAAGGCTGAGTCAACCCTGAGCCGGCTACCTGAAACCAACTTCCATCGGGATCAAACTCAGGTTGTGAGCAGAGCTTGGACTGCAGTACTGCAGCTTACCACTCTGTGCCACGGGGCTCTTAAAACCGAGCTCTTAAAACGGAGGCTACTATTAGCTATGTGTTTTTTAATGAACAAAAACAGGATACCTGATCACAGATCTGCCTTGATCATTCCTTAGGGTTTCCAGCTCTGGGTTGGAAAATGCTGGAGATTTTGAGGGTGGAGCCTGAGAAGGGAGGGGTTTGGGGAGGGACCTCAATGAGCTATAATGCCAGAGTCCACCTTCCGATGTGGCCATTTTATCCAGGTGAACTGATCTCTGTTGCCTGGAGATGTTGTAATCCCAGAAGGTTGTAATCACTGGAGGTTTTTAAGCAGAGGCTAGATGGCCATCTGTCAGCAATACTGATTTTATTACCTTAGGCAGATCATGAGGGCATCTTGGCCATCTTCTGGGCATGGAGTAGGGGTCACTGCCTGGGGGTGTGGGGGAGAGGTATGAGCTTCCTGCATTGTGCAGGGGGTTGGACTAGATGACCCTGGTAGTCCCTTCCAAATCTATGATTCTATGATATCCAGCCACCACCTGGAGGTTGGCAACCCTACTTTAGCTCTATAGGTGAGAAGGATGTTTAAAAAGCATGAGAGGCACAGCAGTTTTCAGAATGCAATAGGAATCAGAGATTTATATTTGGCTGAGCTCAAACGCAAAAATATGTTATAAAATTTTTATACACAGTTGATATACAATCAATGCAAATGACCAATGCTAGACCAGATGCGGTTCGGCCTGCAAAGGCCTACCACAGTGGTCATAAACACAGAAAGTTATAAAAAAAAAAACTCATCCGGAAATGAACCTTACATTTTTAGCTAATATTTTGTGTGGTTGGATGTAAACTCTTCACCCAAATTGTGGGTCTTGCCACATGGACAGTTGCTCACCCAATATGGTACAGAATTAGCCACGCTTCTCGATGTGTGGAAGAGCTCCATGGCGCAGAGGGGTGAGCTGCAGTACTGCAGTCCAAGCTCTGCTCACAACCTGAGCTCGATCCCGACGGAAGTCGGTTTCAGGTAGCCGGCTCAAGGTTGACTCAGCCTTCCATCCTTCCGAGGTCGGTAAAATGAGTACCCAGCTTGCTGGGGATAAAGGGAAGATGACTGGGGAAGGCACTGGCAAACCACCCCGCAAACAAAGTCTGCCTAGTAAACATCGTGATGTGACATCACTCCTTGGGTCAGGGGACCTTTACCTTTTACCTGGATGGGTGTACATCAACCTGTGGTCAAACTAACTAGCAATTGGTGCAATACCTTGCAATAAATGTAACTATTTTGTTATAGTGTATAGTTTGTAGCTCAACCTTTGGAGCTCTCTACATATTTGGTTGAGTCGTGTCCCCCCCCCTTTTTGTTGTTGTTCTATTGAGCTCAAACACAAGCCGAAACATTTGGACTTATTCTACTTGATGAACGAGCGTAGTCAGTGAAGTCCAAGGGCCAAAACCCTGAGCGTAATGCGTTAGAAAGGTCAAGCAGCTAAACAGTTCAAGGTACTCAGCAGAGACCCCCAAGAGATGGAATAGTACAATTACGGCTTTCCAAGAACAGGATTTACTGGCCCAACAGCTTCCTTTGCTACATACGGGAGCTCCCAGGGGTGTGAATATGTATCTCCCCAAGGCAAAATTCCCTCCCATTTTGTAAGTGTAGCTATATAAAAACAAATGCGATCAGCAAGATCGGCAATTAACTGACTAAAGGAAAAGTCTCTCGTTTGAGCCTGGAAAGTACGTGAGGCAGATGAACACCCGAGGAACAGCCTGCACTCAGTAATGAAAGGAACGGAGATGTCCAAGGGCAGATAAATGTGGGGAGCAGGTACAGGGGAGTATCAGATGTGTTCTGGCTGCATTATCAGAAGCCATTAATCACCGTGGCCTCGGCTCCTCAGGCAAAGCAACCTTATTGAGCAGATGGGAAACTTGCCAGACTTACAAGCCCTAAGATAATGATGGGAAAGGCAGGGGCTGGAGCCTGTCTGCCTCAGAGACGGCTCGAATCACAGCAAGAGCTTACCCATTGGTTCGAAATGCAGCTAAGATTTTTAGACTTTGTGGAATAATCCTGGCTCAAAGGCTAACAGGGTTGACAACTCCAGAGTGTGAAATTCCTGGTGATCTGAGGGGTGGAGCCAGGGGAGGGGAGGGTTTGAGGTGGAGGCTCAGCAAAGATGTGGTGCCACAGAGCCCACCCTCCAAACCAAACACTTCCTTCCAGGGGAACTGATCTCCATCATCTGGAGGTCAGCTGTAATTCTTGATCTCCAGGCCCCACCCAGAGGCTACTCCCAGATGAGACACACAACTTCAGACCTTAACACCATGGCCTGAAGAATCTGCTTTCCACTGTCCTCTGTTTTGACATGCTGTAACATCCAGTATGATGAAGAGTTACGGGGAGCTCGAAAGCTTACACGACGAGTTGTGTCCATTTGGTAGATCCTAATAAAAGGTATTACATGAATTTCATTGTTAATCAGCCGTATGCATTTCAGCCCGTGAAAATACAGAAGCAGAAAGACAGAGAGGTATCGAACAGAACCTGAACCTAACTGCTTTCAAGGCAGAGAACTCTTTTAGGTGTCTTACTAGGATTTATGACTCTCTCCTCCCCTGCTACTGCCACTCAAGACAATGCATACACATCTGCCCTCTCTCTCTCACACACACACACACTGAGTATCTGTCCTAAAACACAAGCTGCTTGCGAAAGCGTTTTACATTTCAAAAGCAACTTGTCCTCCCCCCAAATTGTAATCTCAAAGCCCTCTTGGGTCCATTTGGTGACTGGGCACTTTTGCTTAGAACATGGCTAGGGCAGGGTGAAAAGCACACATCAAGCACCACAGACAAAGTTTTCCCAGCACTCCTGGTGCTTCGGATGCTACCATAGTAGTGTTCTGGTGCTAGACATATGATGGACTACAAACAGGGCTCAGAATTAACCATACAGTTTCCTGATGGGGAGGGGGGGGAGAGAACAGCTCAGATTGTTGAGCCAAACCAGACAGAAGCCTTTTCCGCATTCTCTTTTTCCTTGTCTCGAAGTTCCTGATTCTTCGGCGGGTGTGTTTTTAAAGTTCCGCATGTGCTTTACTCCCTCTAGTGGTCCATTCAATATAGCAGAAGATTGAATCTAGTTTATTTCCCTGCTGATTTAAGCAGCAGCTTTTTACTCTTGATAAAATCAGGTGTGATATCGAATCAACCACTACAGGGAGCAAAACGTGTGCTGAACTTTTTAAAAACACCAACAAAACAAGAACTTGGAGATGAGGAAAAAGAGAATGCGGAAAAGCCCAGGAAGAGAGGGTAAGTACAGTCAGCTCATCACCACCAATATATGTTTAACTTGTAGAATTCTTGGTATCTTGTGGGGACGGGGAAGGTATTCTTCCAGCAACAACATACTGTTACTTGAGGAATGAAATACTGCTCCAGAGCACTTCTTAAAGAAAGGTAAATATACCTCTGGGATAAACAATATCTGTTGTTCTAGAAACCAATTATCTGGGAAGCATTCCTGACAGACCTCTTCCTGCTTCTCTCAATTGCCCTCACCAAGAAGAGGAGGAAGAAGAGCAAGAGTTGGTTTTTATATGGCGACTTTCTCTACCTTTTAAGGAGAATCAAACTGGCTTACAATCACTTTCCCTTCCTCTCCCCACAACAGACACCCTGTGAGGTAGGTGGGGCTGAGAGAGTTCTAAGAGAATCATGACTGGCCCAAGGACACCCAGCTGGCTTCATGTGTAGGAGTGGGGAATCAAACCCAGTTCTCCAGTCCACCGTTTGATCTCATTTATTTACTTGTGGTTCCTCCTTTTTAATTTCTACCTTATTTATGGAGAATATGCTATAAGATGCTGCCTCATCAATGGCACCTTTCTCCTGTGAGGGTTGCAGGAATTTATAGACATAGTAATGATTGCTGTTGGTTTTGTGAACACCCAAATGCTAACTTTTTGCATATGTAATGGCACTGTGATACAGCAGAGTTGTTTTGGGGAATGGGAATGAATTCATTGTCTTTGGCTTTTGATACAGATTTGAGAACAGTAGAACTTGTTTTGCTTAATCATACAGTGCCTATTCCAAAACAATATCAACTCATCCCTTTATACCTACTGGCTGCAGCAAGGCTAGCTTTTGCAAAAGTCTGGAAATCAAAGTTAAGACCACAATTTTTTTTAAAAAAAGGTGGGTTAAATAAAAGCAAAAGAAATGTATAAGCTATTAATTTTGATGCAGAAATACCAAGCTGTAGCAGGGGTTGCATGAATTTGGAATTATGTCCTGCTGAGAACTGAGACAAGTTCTTAAATTGTTCATTATATTTAAATGTGTAAGTAGCTAATAATGTGTAATATCAGTAGTAATGTAAAAATGGTTGAAATGAATGTAAAGAATTAAAAAAAAAAACTAACATATGCTGTGAGCTGGGGAGAGGGGATAAGCTGCTCTCTACCACAAACAGAAATCAAAACATCTGCATAGGGCAACTTTTATGGGTGTTTTCGTACGCCGGGTGTTTCACTATTACAAGGCACACAGTTTTCAGTGTCAACGAAGGCACAAGCAAAACCAAGCACACAGAGAATTTGTCAATTTGCCAAAAAATAATTTATTCATGTGAAACTAATTTGGGACAATCTCGTCAGAACCAAAGCATTTCCCCAACTACACAGAGCAGAAGATACTAAAAATGGGTAAAAAGGAGGAGTGCCTAACAGGCAGTTGTCAGTCATTGAATAAGGTAGGTTGGATCCTGTGGAGTTGTTCTGCTAACATCAGTCCTTTTCCAACAAGGAGCCTTTCTGCCAACACAAGAGACTCTTCCATTCTTGGAAGAGTCTCCTGCATTAGAGGAAGGCTCCTTGTGTGTGAAGGGGGCGGTGCTCGAAGATCTACAGGATCCAGTACGCTCCAAAGCACCCCCAGGACACAGTTTGCATTGCAAGTGGGAAACTCGGCAACCATTCTGAAGCAGTGTAAATTATTTCAGTCGAGACATTCGGACGGACTGAAACTTCTAACTTGGGATTCTGGAGCTGTAGGCCACGCAACTGCTTTTAGTGTGAGGAGCCGAGCTAAGCAAGTATTGGACCCTTTTTACAAGACCCAGTTCTGCACAGATTTCCTCCACTGAGTTACAAAACAGCGGGAGATTAAAAAAAGTGATTGTGCGCAGCATACCCTAAAACTCACAAAAAGCCTAAAACCTCTACAGTGTGTTGCTTCCCATTATGAAAAATCACACTGCTATAAGTGTTCTTTTGAACAGTACTTCAGTGGTAAAATGAAACCATCTGGCAAGCCAGTTTCTTTCTGGGACGAGCCACAGAAGAGCCGATATTGCCACAAAACGGGAAGGAGCAAGGGAAGAAGAGAAAAACCAATCGATGCCTTCTCTACCCCCTCACTGACTGGATGCCAGGTTAAAACCAAGAGAAGAGATCCAGCCTTTACAAAGACATCTAAAAATGAAGCAATTGCTTCTTGTGGAGATGGAGCAACACAACAGAGCAACACACAATTCAGAAAACAGTTCCAGCTATGTACAGTCAAACGGCAGCCACATGATTCAACATTTACATTCATAAATAAAAAGGTACCGCTGTACATTAAGTGTTTTTAAAAGGCATTTTTGGAATGAGAGGAAGAATCCCTTTTTTACCCCCTAAAATTTATAGCTAATTTAAGTGTTTCTTCCCCCCCTCAGTCACAGCAGCAAGAAGCCGCCGGGCCAAAAGATGGACTCTGGGAAAACTGAAACTGGTGAGGAGACGTCCAGTTCTTCCAAGGCCGCAGGTATGAGGTTCAGTTTTCCGAAGCAGACCAAGAATTGGCCCATCAGCCAAGTGACTCAAAATCCAACTCATGATGTATTTCTAGAACCTACTGACAGATGATCAACGCTGAATCTGGACCAGGAGGCTATGTGCCCCAGTTTTCTGAGGTAAGTTCACCCAAAGAGGTGAGGCAGCAACAGAGACCTATTACTCCCAACTTGATTTATAAGAAAGACCTATTAAAGTATGACATAACGCCCCCCCCTTTCAAAATGCAAGGCTGCTGCTGAAATAATCTTTCCCTTGTTCTCCATAATGTCTAGTTCAACTTGCTTCATGTCCCAACGTCACCCCACCAAGAGCTTCCCTCATCCCAGAGCACTGGTTGCCATTAGTGGGATAGGGAGACTCTCAGCATAATTTCAGGAGAGCGGCCATTTTGGTCTGCAGTAGAAGAGCTAGATTCAAGTCCGGTGGCACCTTAGAGACCAAGAAGATTTCTGAGATACTCGAAGAGCTTCGACTCTCGAAGGTTTATACCCCCCCAGTTCTTGTTGGTCTCTAAAGTGCTACTGGATACTCAGCATAATGATGCCATGGCAATGTTAATGCTACACTAGGGGAGAAGGGAGAAGCTGATAGTTCTGAGAGCATCTCCATCCTTTTTATAACTTCTTTCGCCCGCAGAAAATCTTTGGTGCAGAAGAAAGGACAATTCAGCCATATTCTCCTCCACCCGAAGGGACGCAACTTGGATAATTCCTCACTGAGAAAGTGGGCCTCTGAAGCTGCCAAAAAAAGGTGCCTCCAACGCAGACAGCAAATCGCTATTGCTGTTCAGAAATGGATAACACCTCAGGTAATTCAGAACCCCCTTTCTGTTCTACCAGCCTGTCAAGTGCATTGAAAATCGTATCATCAACGTCCACCTTAAAATTAAGGACCACGGTAAACAGGCTACTTTTTCTACGAAATACTCAGCTACACACATCTCCAGAGACACAGCCTCATCCTCACACTGCAGGCAGATCGACAGAAGAATTGATCAAGTATGGAATGTATCCACAGTGCGGGACAGAAACAGCTTGCGATATCTGAACAGGACAAATATTTAAAACCGAAATATAAAACACGACCTCTGTCTTTCTTGCGGCAGGGCAGTAAGGCCCTGGGGGGGCTGCTTCCGGAGGTCTAACATTTCCCGGCCAGGCAGGAAGCAGAAGGAAGGCAGCCGGCTTCAGTCAGCTTGAAAAAAGCCAACAACCAAGAGGCACAAAGTTGACAGAAAGTGATGCTTTAGAATCAAGTAGCAAAAAGGCCTTTTAAAAAAAAAAGCCTATTTGCCAAAGGAAGCAGCAAAGAGAGCTTTGGGTCAGTTTTGTGCCTTTGGTCACTGTCAGGTGTTCAGACACAGCAACAACAACAAAAAAAAAAAACCCCAGAAAAAAAGACAACAGTACGAAGCATTTAGGAGGGCCAATTCACACAGAAACAAGTGGTCAAAGCGCTTCCTAAACTGTACCGCTTGTGGCTTCATTTGGGGGAGGGGGGTTGTACACACAGATGCTTCCCAGCCACCAATAAAAGCTTCCTTTGCACAGACGCACCAAGCCCAACAGGAAGAAGGCAAATCTGAACTCCTCTCCAGGCCACGCCACTTTTCTGGGGGCTAGGAGATTTGTTTTGTGAGGAAACATTCACAACATATGTTCTCAGCCAGCGGCAGCCTGAAGCGCTCCAATCCAGGAATATCTTTACCATCTGATTCTGATGATTGCACAAGCCAGCCCGGAGAACATGAGGTACAGCTAAAATGAAAATAATCCTTTCTGGCCCATTCGACAAGCTCTTCAAGAATCAGACTCCGTAGAAGACCACAGTGCATCTTCAGATGGGTTTAAAACCATTCAGATGCCAACAACCGTCCTGCAGCAAATCCCCTCAGAGCAGTTTTCAACCAGCTCTGACCTCAGCGGATGGTTAAAAATAAAAAGGTATGCGCGAGCGGCTGGAAATTCCGATAACCACTCTCTCTTCGCTGGCCTTCCTTGAAGAGCTCCATTTAATGGTGACCGGGGGCAGTCAGGCAGCCAACCTGCGTGTGGACCTCTCTCTCAGGAGCGCACTTATTTCCCTCACGATCAATGGCGAGATGAATAGGACTGTCGAACTCGTCTGGGAAAAGAAAGGGGATTAAGGACCGTGAGACCAGCGCACAGTGCAGTTCAAAGCCATTCCGGCAGCTGCTCTGCGGTTATTTCACACATTAAGCTGAGGTAAATCCAGGGCTGCCGTTAGCGTATGTTCAACGAGGAGCTGCAGCCAACTGGAGCACTAACAAATGAACTGGTCCAGTACTGTGTGTGTATTCTCAATCTTTAGGTTTGCACCTTTCAGCTGTTTGAATGCATTTTTCAAGATCATGCACTGGGGCAGACCAATTACACGCTGCAGTTTCCATCTAATCCTTCACATAACTGATAGGTGGCTGCCCCAACACGAAGGTGGTGGTGCTTCTTCAGCTGTGCATGAAATTCATTTAAGAGTGCAACAACCCACAAGTGAAAAAGAAAACAAAGTCCTCACATCAAAAAATTAAAAGTTTCTACCCCAATAAGGTTAGTTGCCTTCCCCACCCCCTCAAAATGTTGAATACAACCAAGAAACTGAGATGGTACAATCTCTGTGTGAGATTTGCAGTACACTAAATGATAAAATGGTACTTTTGCACTTTAAAATATCATTCTAACTTGGAGTATAAAAGTGTATTTATTTAAAACATTTCTACAGGGCCTTTCCATCCAAATGAGAGAATGAACATTAAAATATTGCAACAATAAAAACATTTAAAATACAGTATATACACCGTAATTTAATAAAACCACGTAAGCACACATAATACCAGAACAAGGAAGGAGAGCAACAACAGTTCTTGGGGGTACGCCAAACAAAAAAAGTCTTCACCCTCTGGTGGTAGACAACAATAGAGGGAGACAGATGAATCTCCCTGGGGAGAGATTTCCAAAGTCTTGGCGCCACGACCAAGAAGGCCCTTTCTCAGGTTGCCACCTGTCAAGCCTCAGATGGCAGGGGCACCCGAAGTAGGAGCTCTAAAGATGACTGGGGTGGACGGTAGGCTCATATGGGAGAAGACAGTCTTTATGGTATGCTGGCCCCAAGCAGTACAGGGTTTTAAAGGTCCATACCAGCACCTTGAATTGGGCATGGAAGCAAACTGGGAGCTAGTGTAGAGGGAACAAGACTGGAGTGACAAGGCCCCTACAAACAATTTCGATCTACATTCTGGCCGCAGCGTTCCATACCGACTGTAGCATCTGGACAGTCTTCAAGGGCAGCCACATGTAGAACACACTGCAGTAATCTAATCTAGATGCCCCCTCAAGAAGGGCTGAAGCTGGTAAAAGACATCCCAACCACCACCACCTACTGTTTATCCAGCAAGAAAATCCTTACCATTAAAATGAAGAAATAGAAAACCCACATCCATCCCAAGTTCTCTTGGATCAAGGACACCAGGTACTGAAAGCAGAAACACAGCACGAGAGGAGTTAAAAGGCCATCAAGGGACGCATAACACACAAATGACACTTTTCCTTCCTTCTTATTGCCTTGCCACAGAGTTACCACCCCTGGTCTCCCACTCAATTTATTTATTTTTAAGCTTGCATTTATTTGTTTTAAATAATAACAAATACAGAAAGTGAAAAAAGTAAAGCAGAAAAAAGATGAGATTACTACTACACAGAAAAATATCTAGCAAATTCAAAACAAGGACTGATTTAACCAGAATATAATAAACACACTTAATACAATATACATTGAACCAATGCTGCTTAGAAAAAGTTGCAAAATTCAACAATAGCTTAGCTAATGGTTCTCGTAGGTTATCCGGGCTGTGTAACCGGGCTGTGTAACCGTGGTCTTGGTATTTTCTTTCCTGACGTTTCGCCAGCAGCTGTGGCCGGCATCTTCAGAGGAGTAACACTGAAGGACAGTGTCCTTCAGTGTTACTCCTCTGAAGATGCCTGCCACAGCTGCTGGCGAAACGTCAGGAAAGAAAATACCAAGACCACGGTTACACAGCCCGGATAACCTACGAGAACCAATGAACTCTGACCGTGAAAGCCTTGGACAGCTTAGCTAATAGTCAAATATATCGTACAGAAAATAATTAAACCGGCAAGTGAAGTATTGTAAGCCAATAGTATTATTTCTATGCTTTCTATAATTGTTTCTATTCATCTATCTCCCCCTCATTTAAAAAACTCAATACTTCATGAAAAGTTAATGCAACTGTGCAAACTAAAATTAAATTTAACATTTGGACAAGTCCAGCTCTTGTTTGCGGCTTCCTAGAGGCCCCTGGTTGGCCACTGTATGAACATACTGGTGGACTTGATGGGCCTTGTTCTGATCCAGCAGGGCCTTTCTTATGTTCATATGACAAAACCCAACAATCAGCTGCCTAAAGATGTGCAGCTTTGGAGGCAAACTCCAAAGAGTTCTGGAACACAGATATTTAAAGAACACAAATATGTTACATTTTATGTGGAAAGCATTTCTTGGCACTTTATCCCCCTTCCCTGCATCAAGTCAAAAACCTATCTAGAGATTCTGCCCTGAGGTTAGCTACACATTGTGTCACTTCCTTTTGTTCTCCAACAGTGCAAGCAGGTCAAACTGTGGGGGGAGTTACAGCTTCTCAGTATGCTTTATTTCTTGAGATTTTTCAACGCACTCCACCTGCTTGGTCCCCACCAGGGGAGACAGCCCAGCTCTTGCATCTCGGCTGGTTGCTATGGCAATGGATCGTCGCCCGAGAACTACAACCTCAGGTAAAGGAGGAAGCAATTTGTCAAACACAAAGCCCTGGTTTCTGTGGCAAGGGGGACGTGCAAAACCCGGAGAACGGGCAAGGTGAGCTTCCTCGATACGATTAATTCCACAGAGGATGTTTTCCATTGTGAGGGCCAAACAATGGCCGACGTGACAGCACTGAGAACCATCAAAGCTGCCTTCGCGCGAGGGAGAAATTGTTGGCTTCTCAAGGGAAAACCACTCCCGAGACGGTATAAAGCGAGAGGGGACTCTCCCCCCACATCACGTCCAAACAGAGAACACTACCAATAAAGTTTCTTGGTACAATTCCCGGGGCTTGTTCAAAACCTACCTGAAAACAAAGCAGCCAACTCTGTTACAGAAACCAGCAACTTCGCCAGAATCTTAATTACCCTCTTCAACCATCCAAGATTTCCCTCCAAAGTCAGTTTTCTATTCTCTGTTGGCTTGTGAGACAATGCCTTTGCACATTATGGCAATTGGTTGTCAGAAGGCTTTAAGGACACAGCTACGCAAACCATTAGTTCCTACACAAGTCCAGGGAGATTCATGGAAGGGAAGTGACATTAACCCTGCAAGCTGGAAATCCAGTACCGGGACAAGGAATCCAGCCTCATGAATCTGTGTGTTCTGAAAGTGTCATTTCAGAAAACAGCAGACAGTCAAAACCTTCCCAAGACACTAGCTCAGACTGTTGCAATAAAAAGAAATCAGAATTAACATCCAGGCTGGCATGTGATTCGAGAAAACTTAACCATACAAGTTTCAGCCCACTACTTAAACTGATTAAATTCACAGATGAGAACAAAGTACAGGATGTAAATCAAGGATGAGGCAGGCTCGTGTGTGGCAGACACCTTCAGAGGAAAGCCAGCGTGGTACGGTGGCTAGAGCAATGGAACTCATTCCGCTGCTCATGGAGAGCCACATTTCCCAATTACCATCAATGAGAAGAGCCAGAAGACAGTGCAGCTGGTAGATATCTCCCATTTTACGTGGTAAAATAGACAACGGCAATGCCTGAATTGGTAAGAAGGTGCTAAAATGAGTTTAGAAACACTCATCTCATGATTAAGTCAATCAGCACTGTACTGCATGTTACCCATTTCCAGGAAGGTCTTCAGTGGTCGTTTATGCATGGGTACTTTCATTCACATTCACCCCCGGTCTGAATTGGTTGCTCCTTGGAGTTATGCATGAGTTTTCCATCCATTAGAGGTGACCTCGTGCCCAGCCTTTGCAATGTCGGGGTCTTCCCATTCCTGTTAACCCGACTCTTCCATCTTCCCTGAGCAAAGCCGGGTGAAATCCCCATGCAGAAGGCAAAGTACGGGGCATGTAAGCTTGGTTTCGCTCACAGCCAATTACAAAGCAGCATGTCCAGAGGCGAGGATTCAAATACTTCCTGGTTCCTCGGAGCTATTTCTGAGCAGAAGAAAAGCTTTTTAAAACTGAGGCTTGGATTTCTCCTCCCCCCCTCTTTTCAGATTGCTCCATTTTTTTGTTGCTGCTGTTGTTCTTAAAATGCTTTTTATGTGGCAATTGGGTTTTTTGGGGGGTCTCTCTTCCCCAGTAAGCTCTACAAAGTAAGCCAATTACAAAGCAGCATTTAAAGGGACGGGGACTTGATCTGAGCTTGGAGACTGCTGGTGCATAAATTCCCAACAGGAAAATGTGGGCACAGCAAGCAACAAACCTCAGGTAAAACTCCCATGCATAAGTGACCTGTGAGACACAACTTTTTCTCTCAAAAGATTTGCATTCACTGCAGCTATATATACAGTTTTCAGCCTAGCAAACTGCATATGACCTAGAGAGAGCTGATCCTTCTTGGACTTTGATCCTTCCTTGGCAGAAACTGCACGGCTGCATTTTTAATCCCTCTGGATTCACCACTCTTTCTCACCTGACCCACAGCCGCTCCAATGCTGCCGGTCCCATCCACGATCCCCGTCACAGTCGCCAAAGCCTCGCTGCTTCCCTTCACCATTTCCTGACGTCCCAGGTCAGCAGAAATGGCTGAACTGATCATGTTGGAAGGACCGCCGATGAAGAAGCCTGGAGGACCGCGGAAGGGAAAGCAGAGGATGCTAGAACCGCATGGGATGGGCACGTCTTCGGATCCGACCCAAAATGTTCCTAAGTGTGAGCACGTAGCAGTGCCATGCTCCTCAGCAAATGCTTTGACGCTTGATGACACCCAGCTGAATGCGTGAACCAACCCATGTTGAAAGGGCTGGAGAGATTCCCTATGAGGAAAGACTGACGAACCACCCTCCTTCCAAGCCGCCCAACCCTCTAGCTAAGACCCCCTTCCCAAATCCTGCTCTTTGTTCCCTGACTGCAGGTGAGGTGTCAAATAGAGGCAGGGCTTTTTTAGTGGTGGCATTTCCCTTCGGAATGCCCTGCCCCTTTGGAATGCTCACCTGGTGCCTACCATATTGCCTTTCAGGCAGCAGCCAAAACATTTCTTTTTAACCAGGCTTTTAACAAAGGCATTTTATATTTTTAGCTGTGTAATGGTCTGCTTCTAGCCTGAGGAATGTGTGATGAATGTTTACACTGTTCAGTTGTTGTTTTATTCTGTCTTTATGCCCATGGCTTGTCTGTAAGATTGCTTATATTGTTGTTTTTATGATACTGTTTTTACTTGTGAGCCACCTTAAGCAGGTCTCTGGAGAGGCAGCATATAAATATCCTACATAAAGTGTCTGGGACTGGAGGGGGTGACAGAACATACTAAAGCTTCATAAAATTATGCTCAGTGGGAAGAAAGTGAACCAGGAGAACCTCAGAATACTAGAACTTGGGGACACCCAATGAAGCTGATGGGCAGCAGATTCTGGACAGCAAAAGAAAGTACTTCGTACAAGGCAAACCTCACCTGCGGATTTCACAGACACAGGATGGAGATAGTCACTAACTTAAATGACTTTCAAAGAAGATTAGATAAACGTATGGAGGACAGCTCCGTCAGTGGCTAAATAGGTCCATGATGATTAAACAAGACCAACCATGAAAGACAGTGTGATGTGGTGGTTATAGCACTGGACTAAGAAAATAGGTTCAAATCCCCACTCAGCCAAGAAGCAAAATGGCTGATGCTGGGCCAGTCACTCTCTCTCTAAGCTACTCTGCAAACATGATGTGATGACAAATGGGAGAGCAGAGAGCCATACTGCTCAGAGCTCCCTAGAGGAAAAATGGATAAAAATAAAAATATATAGATGTTCAAAGGTAATAAGCCTATGAATTCCAGCTGCTGGGGAAAACAGGGAAAGAAGAGTTGGCTTTTATATGCTGACTTTCTCTTAAGGAAGAGAAAGGAAGAATCACTTAAGGAAGAATCAAACCAGCTTACAATCAATCACCTTCCCTTCCCCTCCCCACAACAGACACCCTGTGAGGTAGGTGGGGCTGAGAGAGCTCTAAGAGAGCTGTGACTAGCCCAAGGTCACCCAGCTGGCTTCATGTGGAGGAGGGGGGAAACCAACCCAGTTCACCAGATTAGAGTCCACTGCTCCAAACCACCACTCTTAACCACTACACCATGCATGTCCATCCTGCAGACTTCCTGGAAGCATCCAGCTGGTGTGAGAGATGAACTGTTGAGTTTGAAGCTAAGAGCCTTCTAATGCTCTTGTCGGTGTTGCTCGCGAACTTACTTCTTTGACTTATCCAATCTCTCCCACTGATGTTTGGGGGCTCCAAATCTGACTGCAGCAGCCACACTAGCAAGAGGGGACGTTGGCTAGCCCAGAGCCTTGCGGGGTACTAGGATCTTACTGGGTTGCTCCATTACTAGGCCTACATTACAATGGTCCTGAGACCGCCAACACCAGTGTGTGTTAATACTGTTGGGACTAGACCTAGGGTGATGCTGAAATACCAGGGCCTGAATCTTACCTGTAACAGCCATGATAACTGCATTGATGACTTTGCTGTTTGGTGACCCTAGAGAGATGCGAGGGAAAAAGCAGAGACCCCTGAGAGTCAAAATTCATCACCGACAAAAGGAATCAGAAGCTGGTCCTTAAAACAGCTTTCCAAGGCTGTAACCTACATTACGAAGGTCTCTCTTCCCCATCCAACTCAGCCTGGACTTTACATGACAGGATATTGCAGAAAAGTTATCAAACCCTCCTAGATGGGAAAATTCACCTGTTTATTAAGGAGGTTGGTGTGGCAATAGAAATCAAGCAAGACATTAGGATGGACTGTTATGTTCAGCTGGCGCAGAACTGACCAGGAAGCAAAAGAAGAAAAGTCTTGCATTTTGAGATTTAATTTCCAAGGTTTACAGTTTCCCAAACTGTGTGAGTGAGGGTAGGAGACAGGAGATCCTCTATTGGCCCCTAAATCACTGAAGCTGTTATTTACCAGCCCAGGAAAATACTCCACTCCCAGCAGTCACAACCCCATAACCCTGGGAAAGAACAATAATGCCTTTTTCATGGATACTTGTGTGTGTGTGTGCGTGTAATGTGCCGTCAAGTCACAGCCGACTTATGGCGACCCCATTTTGGGGTTTTCATGGCAAGAGACTAACAGAGGTGGTTTGCCAGTGCCTTCCTCTGCCCAGCAACCCTGGTCTTCCTTGGTGGTCTCCCATCCAAATACTAACCAGGGCTGACCCTGCTTAGCTTTTGAGATCTGACGAGATCAGACTAACCCAGTTGTCTCCCTCCGGCTCTTCCTATCGCAGAAGCATGAAAATGTTTTACACAACATCCCTAACTTCTACTGGTGCATGAACATGGAAGCCTTCGTGGGACATGGAGGCTGTAATACAGGCTCCTTTCTTCTCTTGATTGCTCAAAAGAACGCATGTCGAGGAATGCACTTTTCTGGAAGCTTTTAACTAGTCACTGTCGGAAACAGGATGCTGGACTAGACAGACTGTGTGTCAGATCCAGCAAGGGTCTTTCTTCTTTCTTTATTAGCACACTGTCTCCCTCCCCGAGCCAAGTCTGGTTAAACGCAAAGCATGACCACCGTACAAGTTTCTCTTCTATCGCAGATTCAAAAGACTAACCTGGACAAAATGACGAGCAGTCTACACACACACACACACACAAAACCTCCCCTCCAATGCAGAGAAGCACTCACGGCTGTATCCAACGAGAGACCCAACAGCCAAGATGAGGCTAACAGCCAGCACCGGCGCTCTCTTCTGCAGCACGTCAGAGATTAAGCCTTGGATGGTGCCACCTGCAGAAACAAAGGGAACACAGAACACCTTCAGGTCAGGAACGCAGAAGGCGGCGGCAGGGTGGTGGGGGGGTGTCACGTAGAAGAAGAAGAAGGGTTGTTTTTTATATGCCGACTTCTACCATTTAAGGGAGACTCAAACCAGCTTACAATCACCTTCCCTTCCCCTCCCCACAACAGACACCCTGTGAGGTAGGTGGGGCTGAGAAGAGTGTAACTAGCCCAAGGTCACCCAGCTGGCTTCGTGTGCAGGAGTGGGGAAACAAATCCAGTTCACGAGATTAGCCTCCACCACTTATGTGGAAGAGTGGGGAATCAAACCTGGTTCTCCAGATCAGATTCCACCGCTCCAAGCCACTCTTAACCACTGTACCACGCGATCCTTAGCAGTCTCGCAATTTCACCTGGAATAAGAGACCATGGCTTTCTAGGAGGGTACACTAAGACGTCAGGAACAAACTCTGGTTTATTCTCAGGGTCATGCCCTGCCCTTCTCCCCCAGCTTCTTTTTTCCCCCTCCTTCTCCAGGCGGGACAGAGACTGAAGAGGTAGCCTTCAATCTGACCACAGTTCATTGCAACACACCAACATGGGCACTTCTAACACACTAAGGCTTGTTTCTTGCCGACAAACCAGGATTCTAGAGCAGGATTAAACCGTGGTTTAGAATTATGGTTTGAAGTTCAAAAAACCCCACACCCCTGTTAAAAGTTATACCTCTCCAGTATAAGTTATAAGCTGTAGCAAAACCAGGTTGGCCAAAATGAAGTTTGCTTCATGTACCTATAATCCCTCCGACGTCATACCAAATGGAGAGCTTGTCGGCTTCCGCCTCCTTCCATCCAAAGTTGCTGCTGAGGTAGAAGGGCAGCCAGAAGAAGAAGGAGTAGTTCACCAGTTTCAAGCAGGCGTAGGCCAAGGAATACTGAAACACACACAAAAAGGGGGGAAAGCGTGTCAGGGCAGGAGAAATGCAAGTGAGTAAAGAAGGGCGGACAGAGCACTGGCCTGGAAGCGGGGGGAGGGGCTAGTTCAAATCCCTGCCCTGCCATAAAACGTTGTAGGGTGGCTTTAGGAGGGTGGGGAGGTTAAAATGGGAAGCCCTGAACAAACTGATTGCCCTTCTACAGAAAATGTGGAGCACACTTTTTGTATGGAGAAAGGACTCTTCCCCTCCCCTAGCCCCCAGGTCAACCCTGGCCCCTCCAAGTTAAATACACAAGAACACAAGAAAAGTCATGCTGGATCAGACCAAGGCCCATCACGTCCAGCAGTCTATTCACACAGTGGCCAACCAGGTGCCTCTAGGAAGCCCACAAACAAGATGACTGCAGCAGCATTATCCTGCCTGTGTTTCACAGCACCTAATATAATAGGCATGCTCCTCTGATCCTGGAGAGAATAGGTATGCATCATGACCAGTATCCATTTTGACTAGTAGCCATGAATAGCCCTCTCCTCCATGAACATGTCCACTGCCCTCTGAAAGCCTTCCAAGTTGGTAGCCATCACCACACCCTGGAGAACGGAGTTCCACAATTTAACTATGAGTTGTGCGAAGAAATACTTCCTTTTATCAGTTTTGAATCTCTCACCCTCCAGCTTCAGCAGATGACCCAGTGTTCTAGTATTATGAGAGAAGGAGAAAAGCTTCTCCCTGTCCACGCTCTCCATACCATGCATAATTTTATAGACCTCTATCATGTCTCCCCTTAACTGTCATCTTTCCAAGCTAAACAGCCCTAAGCATTTTAACCGCTCCTCATAGGGCAGTTGCTCTAGTCTCCTGATCATTTTGGTTGCTCTTTTCTGCACGTTTCTCCAAGCATTAAGACAGACTGCCCCATTCGCATTACAACCCCCTCCATAGTAAAAAAAATCACAGTCCACTGTGTTCAGAAGAAGGTGGAGGAATTTCTTACCAATATCACACCAGGCAGGCAACAAGCCTGGAAAAACCCAATGGCCCTGGGCCGGGGGCCGCTGCTCGGATCAGCGGCCTGAATGGTATAATTCTGATCGTCTTCGTCATCATCATCGCTCCTGCCCATCAAAGGCTCGTTGGCATCTTCTTCGGCAGCCCCGCCACCAGCACCCTCTTCGCCAACCTCGGGGAGGCCTGGAACACACGGAAATGCCAAAATGAGAACGAAGGCCAACCAAAGCCCCTCTCCTCCCAGCGACAAGCCACGCTCGTTCTTTCAGGTCATCGCTCCTCCCTTCCGACCGACTCGCTCGCCCTACCGTACCTACGCCGTCCTCTTTGGCTTAGATACTCTTCTAGTTGCTGCTCTGCCGAGTCGCCAGTTTCTACCCCTGATCTTCTGGCGCTCGCGGAAGTATGTTTCTTGCTCATGCCGGCGTCGGCTCTGCCTTTTCTGAGTGTCTGGCCATTTGCGGGAAGACACAACGTATTAGTGGGTTCTCTAAGCTGGGGGTTGGATTTCCCAATGGCAAAGATCCACTTCACTGACTATATTAACTATTGGTCTGGATAACTATGGCTGCCGGCAACAGCACTAGCAGAAGAACCAAAGGGAATCTACTGTTCTCGTGAACATCGCTGGGGAACAGGATTCAAGCTAAGCGGGTGGCCAATCATAGCCAGCATTTTTAACCCAGAAGCTAGCAGAGAAAGCAAGCCAGTATGGGACCTGGTGATACTTAGAGGCTAAAAGAATGAACTGGGATCTGGGAGGCTGCCAGGTCAAGTCTCATTTCATCCACAAATTCATCAGACCTGACTGTAGGCCGGCCACTCTCTCCTCAGTGCTGGTTTCCCTTACAGGGCTGTTGTAAGCATTACGAAGCCCTCTCAGCACTAAGTGCTACGAAAACTGCTTATTCAATTGTTAATAGAGGCCATTTATGCGTGGGAGGTTTCTCCTTGGATTTGCCACAATTTCCCCATCCAAGTTCTCAAAACTCAGTAATAAGCCCCCATGCAGAGTTTTGAGAAATCGGATGGGGAAAATGTGCATCTCGAGAGCAGCAAATCCAAGGCAAAATCTCCCATGCATAAATGGCCAGAGTCTTCTTCCTGTGCACAAGGCATCCCAGCTGGCCCAGGGAAGGCATTTGCAGAGACCCTAATGTGGGCCTTGGGTCCCACGGCAGACCCTCTGGAAGTAGTTTCCACGACTGCAGAAACATTCTCCCCACCCACCCCCAATTGCTGCAATCACAGAAAAGTTCCTCTATAGCAGTTTGGCTGTAACCATGACAGGCTGTCTGTGCAAAGGCAGCTCTGGGGACAGCTTGGAGCACACAGGGCGAAAAAAACACACAGATGTCTGAACTGGCCCTATATCCTAGGCCAGGGAAAGGTTCCTGCTGCTCTGTGTGGCAAATAAAGAATGGGGCTTGATGTTGTTCACATTGGCACTGCACTGTTCCGCCAAGAACTTAAAAGCAGCCCCAGGTAGTGCTCACAAGAAGACTAGGTCCCGAGTCACTCTGCAGGGTGGCAACTTACCTAAGATCACCAGGTAAGTAGCCTAGCTTAGCAAAGATTTGAACCCGGGTCTCCCAAAGCCCTTGTCCTTCTCAGGAACTACTATGCTGCAAAGGTGCACAGCAAGCAGAGAAAAAGTGACGTATCGGAAGAGTGGCTTGTCGGGAAAGAAGCCGAGAGGGACCACGTCGTCTGCTTTCACTCACCTACTTCTTTGGGAGAAGTCACGAGGCCGAAGAAGACAACGACTCCGCCAGCAAACTGTACCGAGGACGTCACCAAGAAAGCATACTGGAGCAGGGAGAGAAGCACAGACACATCTCTTACGTGCGGCTCTTCAGAACCTCACGTTAATACAAGCCCCTGGTACCTCCTCTTTAAGTACTGTTAGGCAGATGCCAGGCTGTTGCACACAGCAAAAACCATGTTGTACAAACTCCTTCCAAACAGCCAACTGAGAAAAATCTCAAAAGCATCAGAAAAGAGAGGGCGCAATGTGCACCACGCAGCTTTTATTTTCGTGACACAACTTCTTAGCACATTTTTTTTCCTTAGCAAAGAACGCTAAGTGTGTGCAGCTGTCCTCAACCAGAGCCAGGGCTGTTTCAGCCCCGGCCCCGGCCTGGTGGAATAGTCTTCCTGGTGACATCAGGACCCTGTGGGACCTTAAGGAGTTCTACAGGGCCTGTAAAATGGAGCTATTCCGCCAGGCCTCTAACTGAGGGCAGCAGCAAGTTTATCCATCATTGCCGGCCTCCCCATCCCTCCCCCCCCCCACTCTTGCTACCTGTGGGGGGCTGTTCTGCTGAAACCCAGCCCCATGGTACCGTTTGGGATTGTTTAATGCCATCTTGTTTTGTAGTTGTGATATGATGTTTTAACTGATTTGAATGGTTTATGTACTTTTAAGAGGATGTAACCCACCCTGAGCCTGGCTTGGCTGGAAATGAGGGTGGATTATAAATTAATAAAATAAATAAAGTAACAACAGAATGCAACCAGTCCCGATCCACGCAGAAGGGACATGGCGGGCAGCTCCACCCACCTCATAGCCGTACTGCAGAACCGAGGACGCGAGGAACGCTCCCAGGATGTTGCCGACTGATGCGCAGGCGCTCCAGAGGCCAAACACAAACCCCCTCCTGGGCAGCAAAAGACAGAAACAGAAGCAAGTTTGTCCTGGTGCGGAGAAGTGAAGATTCCCATTTCATTCTCTCCTCCCTCCACAACAGGAGGTGCATGAAGAAAAAGAAGAGTTGGTTTTCATATGCCGACTTTCTCTACCACTTAAGGGAGACTCAAGGCAGCTTACAATCTCCTTCCCTTCCCCTCCCCACAACAGACACCCTGTGAGGTAGGTGGGGCTGAGACTCCCCACTCCTGATGTGGAGGAGTGGGGAATCAAACCCGGTTCTCCAGATCAGAGTCCACCGCAGTTAACACTTCATGTGTCTCTTTCCTCGACAAGAAAAACCAAAGCTGTTAGTTCAGGGCTGTTACCATTACTTATGCAAGGAGGAAATTTCAGGGGTCTGTTATCCACACAATCCCACTTGCTGTGGTGTAGTGGTTAAGAGCAGTGATTTGGAGCGGTGGACTGATCTGGACAACCGAGCTTGATTCCCCACTCCTTCACATGAGCAGTGGAGACTAATCTGGTGAACTGGATTTGTTTCCCCACTCCTATACATGGAGCCAGCTCGGTGACCTTGGGCTAGTCACCCTCTCTCAGTCCCGCCTACCCCACAGAGTGTCTGTTGTGGGGAGGGGAAGGGAAGATGATTGTAAGCCGGTCTGATTCTTCCTTAAGTGGTAGAGACAAGTCGGTACATAAAAACCAACTCTTCTTCTTCTAGGCCACACTGGTTACATTGTATGAAAAGATAAATTTTCTTTAAGCACCAATTTCCTCTCAGTCAATGAAGAAAGCAATCAGGGTGGGGGAGAATATGCTTGAAATTTTTTTGAAGAGTAAATATATACCTCTCTAGGCATGTTCTTGATAGTAAAAAGTTATACACGCTGCTAATAAACAGGCGGGGGCTGGCAATCCACATACCCAGCTTTGCCAAACCAGTTTCCCATGACAGCCACCACGCAGGGCCAGCCGGTGGACTGCAGCAAGCCATTCACGATCCACAGGCAGCAGTAAAACCATTTGTTGTAGAAGTGCAGCCATTCCGTGACAGTCCCAAAAACAAACACCTGGGTAGAAAGAAAGGGACGTTCGAGCAGCAGGTTTCGAAGCAGCCTTACAACACAAGCCCACGAGTTACTAGTCCTGCTCGTCTCAAGCATACCTACACTTGTCACTGGCATACCTACACTTGTCACTAGAGTACTAGGTAGTATGACTTTTTGTAAAAACTTCCTTGCCTGGTCAGCCGGAGGCAATTCCTGCCCAGCAAGGAAGTGATATCGATCGTAAGGATGAGATTCTGGGGAGGGGGGGGGATACTGAGTACAAACAAAAGGGAGGAATGAGAATTAACATGCTTTCAAACCTAAAAGGAAGGGATAATTTCTGGGACAGGGGTTGTCATACAGATGAGGATGAGCCCTGGCAGCTGGCTCCCAGAAGCTCTCTAGGCCATTTCTGAATGGCATACCACTACCTAGACACCTGGACAAGGGGAAAACCTGAACATTTTCTAGGTGCTTTGGCAAGCTGGCACCGGGATTTTCCCAGACAAGCTGTCGCCCACAAAGGGTTCTGATTTGCTGCATACAGAAAGGTGCAAACGGCCAGCTGAACCAGCTTCAAAGAGGTCTCACTGCACAGAGGAAAGGCCACTACAGATTTGCAAAACCTTCCTTATATTTCAAGCGCATCCGGCCAAACATCTTGAGTGCAGATTTGCAAAACACTGCTTGAACAAGAAGGTTGCTGTCAGTGGAATTAAAGGCAGTCTTCACTGTCTATATCGGGGGGTCGAACTCAATTGTTATGAGGGCCAGACATAACATAAATGTCACTTGCTTGGGCCAGGCCAGGCCTCACCAGCCCAGATTGAGAGTGGGGAAGGGAGGGCTGCCACAGCTGGCTCATGGGCCAGATAAGAGCTCTCAAGGGGCCGGATTCGACCCATGAGCCTTATGTTTGACACCCCTGATCTACAACAGGCTGTGTTTATTCCATTTTGTTCCTAATTCTGCGATCTGTGCTGTTACATGGTTTATTGTATGTAATACATTTTGCTGCATTGGCTCTCAAATCTCGAAACTGGTGCTACTGGACTCAATTCTAACTGTTCCACTGCAGACCAACACGGCTACCCTCGGAAACTACCCTGCTTTATTGTCTGTATTATAACGTGTTTCAGTACAACATCTGTTTCCAGTCACCATGGAGTGGTATGGATACGCATTTGCTGGCTGCGTGTATTATACGGTTCTTTCTGCATTGCTTTTAGCTGTAATCCTCTTTGGATCTCAGCGAGAAAGGTGAACTAGGAAAGAGAGTAACGGGAATGCCAAACTCAAGTAAAGCAGCCATCTTGTGTATCAGCTGGTTCCTTTTAACTAGCTCAAATGTTAAGGTGTCTGAAAACATGGAGTGTCAAGGGACGTTGTGCAAACTAAGGACTGCACTTAGCAACATACAAATCATAAAGCCTCTTAGGTGGGGGTCTATGCTTTCATGTAAGAATCCCGAGAATCACAGGTTTTTCTTTTAAAAGCACTGATTCCTAGTCCTCATTATTCAAATACAAAGCAAAGGCAATGCTCCCCCAAAACAAACAAGGGCGCTTAGGGGCTATGAATCTCTTCCCCTCTTGAACAGAGCCAAGGGCTCCCAACTTACCACCAACGCGGAGGAGCACATGCCGACCGACAGAACCCATCGCATATTCAGACGATCCCCAACGATCCCGCTGACAAAGAGCCCCTAAAAACAAAAATCACACAGCTGTATTTTAGAATTCAAGTGACTGACAAAACAGATTCTGGCTCAAGAAAGCTCACACAGCAATAAATTGCAGCCTTGAATTCTTTGGTGCCTTTGTTCCATAAAAACCAACACGAAGCAACTCGTTAAACTCACATTTTCTGTTTAGTGCTATCCAAAAAGGCCACATTTCATCTCAAACTTGGGACTGGGACTGAGAGACGCGGGCTGAAGTCCCTAAGCCATGGAAGTTTAATTGGAGACTTTGAGCCAGTCACACTCTCTTAGCACAGCCTACCTCACAGGGTTGCTGTGAGGGTAAAAATGGAGAAGGGAGACCGTGTGCTGCCGTCCCACGTTCACTGCAGGAGGGGTGCGATAAAAACATGCCAGATTTATCCCTGCCCAGTTATAAAGGTGGCTGGGCCAATCACTATTTCTCAGCCAAACCAACCTAAAAAAAGTGATTGCAAGGAGAAAATGGGGCATGGGAGAGGGAAGTGACCAGGTGATCCTGTGATAAAAGTGGTATAAAAATGGAAGAATTTAACACAGACAAAAATAAAATCTTACTGTCTCTAAAAACAAGAAGTGTTTCCCTTCTCTATTAACACTGAAGCGTATGATAAATTAACGATCACTCTCCCAAAATCCCAATTAAGGAAGAATACGATGCATAAGAAAAAATACAGGCTATTAAAAGAAGAAGAGTTGGTTTTTATAAGCCGACTTTGTCTACCACTTAAGGGAGAATCAAACCGGCTTACAATCACCTTCCCTTCCCCTCCCCCCAACAGACACCCTGTGAAGTAGGTGGGGCTGAGAGAGTTCTGTGAGGATTGTGACCAGCCCAAGGTCACCCAGCTGGCTCCGTGTAGGTGTGGGGAAACAAATCCAGTTCACCAGATTAGCCTCCACCGCTCATGTGGAGGAGTAGGGAATCAAACCTGGCTCTCCAGATTAGAGTCCGCCGCTCTTAACCACTACACCATGCTAAAAAGGGTATCTGAAGAACCCACAGCAAATTTTTATACAGAAAACCACATCGCAGGCAGAACTCGCACAACTTCCCTTCAAGCCCTTTCAGAACCAGGAACTTCCACATTGTCTTTGCATTCTGAGCTCACCCTTCCTCCAAGGAGCTCAGGACGGGATACTCAACCTCCTGCCCCCATTTTATCCACAACGTACGACAGGCAGAGACAGTGTGGTGAAGTGGTTAGAGCAGTGACACTCCCAGGGGCTCAGGAGCTGCGTGTGTCTTCTGGACATTCTACCTGTGGCTCTTCTGTGTCCCACTGGCCAGCACGGTACCTGCCCCATGTTTCAGGAAAGCGGGCAAGGCCCTTGCCCAGTGGAGCCTGTAGTTGGCAGGGGGTTCCCACCTTGAAACAGCTGCTGCTGGAGGAACAGGTGAGCTGCAAGCCACCCAGAGGGCCAGGCCTCATGCCAGGGACGGAAGCAAATGTGGCTCTTTTGGTTAGCAATAATTCCAAATGTGGCTCTCTGACAGCCATGGAGTGAGTACACTGGTTTAGAGTGTTGGATATGAGAGACCCAGATTCGAATCCCCTCTCTGCCACGGAAGCTTTCCGGGTGACTATGGGCCAGTCACCCACTCTCAGCCTACCTCTCAGAGTTGTGTGGATATAATGGAGAACAGGAGAATAATGTGAGTCACCTTAAATCGCCATTGGGGAGAAAGGCAGGGTATAAATGAAGTAAATAAACAGAGACAGAGTACCACGTGCCCAGTTGCATCAAGTGAGCTTTACAGTTGAATGGGAGTGACTACAACACCACACTGGCTCTACAGTTTTGGGCAACAGCTTAGATTTCAAGGCCATTCCGACCCCCTAAAGCTCTTTAGCATGGTATAGTGGTTAAGAGCAGTGGACTCTGATCTGGAGAACCAGGTTTGATTCCCCACTCCTCCACATGAGCTGTGGACGCTGATCTGGTGAACTGGATTTGTTTCCCCACTCCTACACACGAAGCTAGTTGGGTGACCTTGGGCTAGTCACACTCTCTCAGCCTCACCTACCTCACAGGGTATCTGTTGTGGGGAGGGGAAGGGAAGGTGATTGTAAGCCGGTTTGAGTCTCCCTTAAGTGGTAGAGAAAGTCGACATATTAAAACCAACTCTTCTTCTTCTTCCAACCTTCTGGTTTCCCCTACTGTGGCAGTTGACTCCAGACCCACTCCAAAATGGTGGTCACAGCAGTCCATTTCTGTTCAGCTATCCTACCAGAAGTTCTTCTACAGTCACAAAGGCTGCTTTGATAGACATGGATCTCAGACCAAGCCCACAGTGAATTCCATGTGGTTTCCTGGGCTCCACTGGTTGGAGATGCACAAAACCCCACATGCACCAAAATGAAGAATACTCTCCCCCCTTTGTGAGTTTGATCTTCACTCTTGTGTTCTGTATGGAAAGAACTTCTACCCACCACAGCGTACGAGAATAGGAAGATGGTGTCCAGCGTCCCAAGGAAGAGTGTGGCTTCTCCGGTGTCGGGAAATAAATGGCTGCTGTTCCACAGCTGCAGGAAGAACAAACATATAAAGCCATCGGAACACAAATTTGCTGGCAGGATAAGCTACCTTCACACTAGTGTACAAACTACTACGAAACCTGCAACTTAATTGCTTCAGTACTTGTGTGTGGGCCGTGCCAAGAAGCTAGCTGATCATCAAATACTGGTGGTGGCGGAAAGTGTGATTACGTTGCGCAGGGAGTTGGACTAGATGACCCTGGTGGTCCCTTCCAACTCTATGATTCTACGTTGCAGCAGACTTGTGGCACCCCTGTAGGATTTTCAAGGCAAGACACTTCAGATTTGCAATTGCCTGCCTCTGTGTCGCAACCCCGAACTTCCTTGGTGGTCTCCCATCCAAATACTAACCGGGGCCGACCATGCTTAGCTTCCGAGCTCAGATGAGATTGGGCTAGCCTGGGCCATCCAGGTCAGGGCACCATAAATGCTAGGCGTGTTCATTGGCAGAGATGCCATGGCTGCAACTCTGACTCCTGCCACTAGAGGGCAGGCCACTTTGCACTTTGGTTCAGAGCAGGCAGAGCTCAAAGGGCTGAGTTACGGAGTCCCTTGCTCATTTTTAAGACAAATGCTTTTGTCAATCTGAAAAGCCTGAATCAACTGCAGTTTCTTGTTGTGAGTACTCAAAACATGAGGCAACTGGCATGCAAATGCAGCAATAGCATGAAGCGTTTATAGAGCTGTTCGGTGAAAGGGATGCGGCTCAGTGGCGCAGCGCACACTTTACATGTGGGAAGTTCCCAAGTTCAAGCCCTGGCATGCCCACCTCAAGGGCCTCAATTAGCATGTGCTGGGAAAATATATACCTCTCCCCTTGCCGGAGACCCTGGAGAACCACTGCCAGCTGGAGCACAACATAGTGAGCTGGAGGGAGTAATGTTCTGACAGTACAAGTTCAAATTTGTAACCTAACCCAGGGAGAGGGGCCGGTATTCCTGCGGGAGTCCACCACCTAACCAAAGTGGATGCAGACAGAAGCAGTGCTACAAGTTCTTTTATTCCTCTTCACACCCTTCTCGGGAACCCCAACAGGCCCACAGCTGGCTCTATAGTGGAGCAGGGCTGTTTGCTTTTGCTCACATGAACGCATGAAGCTGGCTTATACTGAATCAGAACCTTGGTCCATCGCAGTCAGTCTTGTCTACTCTGACCGGCAGCAGCTCTCCAGGGCCTCAGGCAGAGAAATGACTTTCACATCACCACCTTGTCTAGTCCCTTTAACTGGAGATACCGGGGACTGAACCTGGGACCTTTTGCATGCCGAGCAGATGCTCTACCACTGAGCCACGGCCCCGCTCCATCGAGGGTGGGCTACTCAGCTTCTCTGCAGCTCCAGATTGGCCTGTGACCAAAGGCTGAGACACCCTCTCGCCTTCTGGCTCTGGGCCTTTCTGTGTTAGGGTTGCCCCCTCATTCGGTGCCCTCTCCCACGCCAGCCAGCCTTGCCCAGGCCTCATAAGCTTCCCTAGTTTCTTTTCAAAGACAATTCCAGTCCCTAGAAGGCTGAGAAGAATCCTACAAGGCACGATGCCCAGAAGGCAGCCAATATACAATCTCCTTTTCCCTTTGTCACAGCGACACACAGCCACTGTTTACCAGGGTAAATATTTAACTGGCTCAAGTTTACTTTCCCTAAGTTTGCCTATATCGAAGGTATTGTGAACTTGTCCCAATTCAGGGACAAGGGGCAAGATTATTGTGACTAGGAATAAGCAGGGTCTAGTCCACATTTGACACCCTCACTCCTTTGGCTGCAATCTCTGTGATGCAGACCACGACACATGTAGATTAGCCACTCAATCGGAAGCTGCCCTTAGAGTTGTAGTCGATGGATGAATGCCAATGTCACTGTGGCATCTGGAAACAGGGCTGGACTGAGACCAAACAAAGACTTGGGAACGATTTTGGCTCCACCACCCACTCTTTCTTTTAGACAACAGAGAAGGAAGCTCTGTCTACAAGTTGAAAAGGTAGCATCTCTACCTACCTGGACTAAAATAACTTGTGAAGGCAGGGAAGTGCCCTTTCCAGGCAAATCTACCCATGCTGCAAAATGACATGCTATGTAACTTTCCCAGGACTACACCCCATCAGGCTATGAGCCAAGGATCACATGGAAACAACTACCTGCATGCCAAAAACTAGCATGTCGAGCATCTAGGTTAGCCTTCTAGGCTAGCCTTCTTCTTGCTAGCTTTCTATGCACAGGGAGTTTTTTCACAAGGAAGCATTTAAAAATATAATCCCTCCTACCTGCAGTCTGACATGGTACAATCCAGGAACAGAGATAGATGATATAGTTTCTGTGATATGATTTCTGTAGATCACTTACCTTAGAGGTCAAAATAAACATACCACTACGTCCAGAGTCAAGAAAATATTACTCAGTTTATTAACTGTGTTAGTATATTTACCCCTTCATCCCATTGTTGGAAAACTGTCAGAGGATGTTAGGTATTGCAGAATTGTGGGGGAGAATATTGCTCCAACTAACACAGAAGGCCTTGTGCTGGCCTGGGCCCAATTTAGAAACATTTTTAACACTCCTTCCACTGACCTATTCCCCAGGCAGAGCACAACAAGGTCATAAAAGAATCCTCCACAGCTGTGGCGAGCAGTAATTATGGCTCTGATTGGCACACTGAGCACATGTGACATACATGAACACACATGTGAAGCTGCCTGATACTTAATCAAACCTTTGGCCCGTCGAGGTTAGTACTGTCTATGCAGACTGGCGATGGCTCTCCTGGGTCTCAAGGAGAGGTCTTTCACATCACCTGCTGCCTAGTTCTTTTTAACTGGAGATAGCAGGGGACTGAACCTGGGACCTTCTGCATGCCAAGGAGATGTTGTACCACTGAGCCAGGGCCCCTCCCCCAAAATAGCCTAGAACACAATACACATGAAGCTGCCTTCTACTGAATCAGAACATTGGTCCATCAAGGTCAGTACTGTCTATTCCAGTATTCCTTATGTCAGACATAAGTCCCGTAGGCTGGATCCAACTACATGAGGTTCTTACCTGGCCCGCAAGCCAGACGAGGCAGCCACTCCCACCAGTCCCGAACTGGGCTGGTGAGGCCTGGTGTGACCTGACCAAATGGCATTGAAGTCACATCCAGCCCTCGTAAATAATTGACTTCGACACCTCTGGTCTATTCAGACCAGCAGCGGCTCTCCGGGGTCTTAGGCTGAGGTATTTCTCAATGAGCGCTAACAGATCCTTTTAAGTGGAGATGCCAGGGACCTGGGACCTCGTGCGGGCAAAGCAGAGGCTCTTCCACTGAGCCACAGCATTCCACAGTCAATGGCCAAGATCAATTTCCCCCCCAAGGCTTCTGAGGCACGTTTAAGCAGAACAAGCTCCAGCTTTCCTGCAGGAGACAGCTCTGTGACCTTGACGCGCTACGTGAAAAAGCCGTCTCAGCTGTTGCCAGTCGCTTCACAGCCAGCGGCTCGTCAAGGCCCTTCCCTGGATTGCGCCCCTACACAAGGGACATCCACTGCTGGCTGGCTGGCTCCCCTCCCCCAAAAAAAGAAGGCCGCGGCTTCAGCTGTCCAATAAACCCGATGCCCTCACCTCATAGGGCTGAAGTTGTAGGGCGGTGTCATTAAGGCTGGAGGGGGTCCACTGGCTGGAGATGCTGATCTTGACATTGCTGAACGTCTTCCTGGAGGCGTGGAGGAGAGAGTAACTGGGAACAAAAAGAGAGATGGAGAAGAAAATCACACACAGGGTATTTCCTTGGGACTGCACAGAACACGGCTTGATTTTCTGAGGCACCCAGTGCTCTTTGTTTCTAGAAAATGGACTTTCAGGACAACTGGGTCCAGGAAAGACTACACACTGCCCCCTGCCCCCCGAATCTTGTCTCTTTCCACACAATGTATTAGAGAAAGGAGCTTCCTACCAAAGAAAAAATACCCAAATCATTCAGTCAGCCTAGATGAGAGAGTATTTCTATGATGTTTATAAGCCTTTCCTGTAATAAGAAGTCCAGGAGGATATTAGCACAGCAAAGGAGAAAGGATGCTCAGAGGGCAGAGGATAAGCTCCACCACAGAAGAAGAAGAGTTGGGTTTTTATATGCCGACTTTCTCCGCCACTTAAGGAAGAATCAAACCGGCTTACAATCACCTTCCCTTCCCCTCCCCACAACAGACACCCAGTGAGGTAGGTGAGGCTGAGAGTGTAACTAGCCCAAGGTCACTCAGCTGGCTTCATGTGTAGGAGTGGGGAATCAAACCCGGTTCTCCAGATTAGAGTCCACCGCTCCAAACCACTGCTCTTAACCACTACACCACGCTGGCTCACCACAGCGTCCTCACTTGCCTTTGCCCCCCTTCAGCCAGGCTTTTTTTCTATTGTTTCTTCTACCTGCATGCCAGCCTACACCACCCTTGACAAGAGTCAAGGTTGGTCTCCTTCCTTGAAATGACCAAAGCAAGAGCCAGATAAGGCAGATCACCAGCCATGCTCCAAGAGGCACCTCTTTGCCTGGCGGTGAGGGATTCTTTCCCTTCCCACAACCAAACACACCATCTGCTACTGCTAGGCAGCTGAATTCACTTCCCTTGGGCGCATTCCAGTTCAGCACGGACTATATCCTCCACATCAATCTCAGAAGAAGAAGAGTTGGTTTTTATATGCCAACTTTCTCTACCACTTAAGGAAGACTCAAACCGGCTTACAATCACCTTCCCTTCCCCTCCTCACAACAGACACCCTGTGAGGTAGGTGGGGCTGAGAGACTAGCCCAAGGTCATCCAACCGGCTTCGTGTGGAGGAGTGGGGAATCAAATCTGTTTCTCCAGATCAGCGCCCACCGCTCCAAACCACCGCTCTTAACCACTACCCCATGCTACACAGAGCAAATCAGAGATCCTAAGCACAGACCAGTACTCTCGCTCAGAATCACGGCCTACGTCTATTTGGGGCAGCCTTTCCCAGTAGTTTCCTGCTCAGCCGGGATTTCAGGATGCAATACAAAAGCAGCACTGTGTTCTGAACAGCTTACACACCTCACGGTCGTCACCACCTGCCCAGACAAGCTATTCTACTGCAAGGTTAACTGGGAGAGGAGTCCACACCGACACCAAGGCACTTGCAGAAAACATTTGTTCTGGATTAATACATACAAGAACCATTGAACAAAAGGCCAGGCAGATGCTAGAAAACTGTGTTTAGATATTTATACCCTGCTTTTCTCCCCAAACATCACTGTTCTGCCCTCTTCCATTTTAGAAGAAGAGTTAGTTATTATATGTTGACTTTCTCTACCACTTAAGGGAGAATCAAACCGGCTTACAATCACCTTCAGTCCCCCTCCCCACAACACACACCCTGTGAGATAGGTGGGGCTGAGAGAGCTCTAAGAGAACTGTGACTAGCCCAAGGTCACCCAGCTGGCTTCGTGTGTAGGAGTGGGGAAACAAATACAGTTCACCAGATTAGCATCCGTCGCTCTTGTGGAGGAGTGGGGAATCAAACCCAGTTCTCCAGATCAGAGTCCACCACTCCAAACCACTGCTCTTAACCACTACACCATGCTGGCTCTCACAACAATTTTATCCTCACAACAACTCTGTGAGGTGGGTTAAACTGAGAGAGTGACCCAAGGTCACCCTCCAACTTTCCATGGCAGATTGGGGACTCAAACCTGCCCCCTTCCCGATGCTAGCCCGCCACTCTAATCACTACACCACACTGGGGGCTTCGGACCTCCCTCCCCACCTTTCCCATCAATGTTGCCTCAAAGAAACTAACACAACGGCTATTGCACAGATTCAAACACACAGCCACCTACCTGAAGAATGTGAGCAGGAACACGGCAACATGGTGATGCGTGAACTGTGACACAAGGACCCTGTTTGCAGGCGGCCGCCTCAAAGATCCCGGCATAGCTTTCCTTCTGGTTTCCCCCCCCCAACTCCCCCCCCAGCCCGCTCTGCCCTTTAAGGCTGGAATGTGGCTTACGTCATCTTTCTTCTCTCTAAAGAAAAAAAAGGAAAGGGGACAATTCCAAGGGGGAACACATTCATCAAAGTGCTTAAGGTTGCGATCCTAAACATGCTTTCTAGAGAGGGAGCCTTAGCAAACAAAACAGAATTTACAGCCGAGGAAGTACGCTTAGGAACAGCTTGTAAGACCAAATACAGGTTGAGTATCCCTTACCCGGACATCTGATATCTGGACTGAGCCGAAAACTGGACCTTTCGAGCCCGCATGCAGTCATTACTCACAGGCCCTCAGCAGCGGGGTACAAAAACCAACTCTTCTTCTTCACTGCACTGATGGCAGGGAAAACCCCAAGAAAGCATCCCTAGGTGGCAAAGGCCTTTATCATGCTTGTCTCAGCCGTACAATAGGACACATTCAGCACATGAAAATTTTTAAAAGAGGCCACTTTTAAACCAGATGCTCAACTGCTGAGAACTCTGAAGCCTCTCCAGAGGCTGAGATAACAGGCAAACACACGAAGAAGCAGGAAGTTAAGTCGGTTCTCGCCTTCCCCTGTTTATCTATGCCTACTTTATCTCTGCTTTAGTGCCTTGTGTTTTCTAGGAGGGGGAAGGAGATTGGAACATCATTGCCTGTTTCTAAAAATGCATAGGCCTCCTTTCAACAATTCCAAAAGCGATGTACAGAATAAAAACAACATGGCAAAAAATAAAATAGTATTAGAGTAGCGGGCGACAAGATTCCCCCCAAAAAATCAAACCCCCGAAAGAATGTTCTGAAGAGAACACAGGTTCAAACTTTATGAAATGTTTGAAACAGTCAGAGCAAGGTGAATCTCATGGGAAACGGCACCATACTGCTCTGGGGCCACCATCCAAAAAGCCCTGCTAAGTGAAGGCAGAATGGAGCAGGGCCTTATTGGCTGTCCTCAAATCATAAGGAGGTTTTCACCGATAAGGAGAAAAGGCAGAGAACAGCACCCAGCAGCTCCTCCTTCGCCACATGTGCAATTTCCTGTCCTCTCCAGCTTTTTGTGTCTGCTGGTGAAGGAAACTTGAGAACTTCCAGCAGGTAGAAGTCTTCCCTAATAGGGCTGCACTCATACAAGAAGTGTAACATGTAGCCAGGCTCTCCTTTTCACATCACAGAAAGGCTGGGGAACAACCACTGCCTCTGCACACTCACACACTCTCCTCTCCCACTCGAGACTCAACCACCATACACTTGGTATCAAGAAATACCCCCCATTTGGCCATCAAGCCACAGCTGACTTATGATGACCCCGTAAGGTTTTCAAGGCAAGAGATGTTCGGAGGTGGTTTGCCATTGCCTGCCTCCACGTCATGACCCCGCTATTCCTTGGAGGTCTCCCATACAAATACTAGCCAGGGTCAAGGCTGAGTGTGTGTGACTGGCCCAAGGTCACCCAGCAAGCTTCCATAGTGTGAGTGGGGATTCGAACCTGGCTCTCCAAGGTACAAAAAAGGGGTTAACCTGAGATTCAGATCTCAGGTCGAATCACAGAGTTGGAAGGGACCACCAGGGTCATCTAATCCAACCCCCTGCACAATGCAAGAAATTCACAACTACATCCCCCCACACTCCATGCCCAGAAGATGACCAAGACGCTCTCATCATCTCCTTAAGTTCATAGAATCAGCATTGCTGACAGATGACCATCTAACCTCTTCTTAAAAACCTCCAGGGAAGGAGAGCTTACCACCTCCCGAGGAAGCCTATTCCACTGAGGAACCGCTCTAACTGTTAGAAAATTCTTTCTAATGGATGGAACAGGGGAAGCTCTTATGTGATATCAGCACAGGGTTAGACTATTGCCTGCAGTCTGGACAAGCCCAGCATCCTGACTGTGGGATCAGAAGAAAATTAGGCCTTCCCGATACAGAAAGCAGCTCTTAGCTTCCAGGAGTCAAGGCACCACTGGAACACCATTTTCCACAAAGGAACCCTGACTGCCAAAAAGAAAGCTGTCCTTACTGAAATAATATTTACACGGCACAAAAGCTGATTCTGGTGAACACAGGTGGAGCTGGAGAAAGCTTTGCATCTCAAAAGGGCAGATGGTCGCACTCGGTGAATGTCAGCGCCATGTGAGGAGTTCAACCTGAATCGCTCACCTTCTAGTCTAGCCCTTCAACCACTACACTGGCAAGAGTACCCAGTGAAACGGTGCAGCAGTAGACAAGTTAAACAAGAGTAACATGTCACACAACTGCAGTCTCTCAGGACACAGCTTTTGTTCATATAATTCTCTAAGCACTAAAGTCTACACTTGTTCAAACTTGCTGACCGAGGACTGGAAGCCCTGAAATAGTAATGGCAGTGCTGCCAGCACTTCCAGACATTTGCTTACGTGGAAACAGTTAGTTCCACGCAACTGGGGTACAGAAAGTCTTAGCGTCTGGTCACCGTAAGCCAGGCACCTAGAAGGCAAGTAAACAATCTAGGGTTCAAGTACACAGTTTTGCAGGAGGTAAAGGAGATTTGGTCAGGAATGAGCAATAGGAGGAGAAATCATCCTCTGTTTCGCTAGGCAACTATGGTATACACTGCCCTAAAATATACATCACCAGTAAAAGGACAGATTTACCACTGCATACACCTCCACACCAGGATGAAAGGCGGGGGGAGATAAAAGACATCCTCAAAGGTGTCCTCCCTCCTTCTCACAATGCCTGCTAACATGATCTGACATATTAGCTCAATTCAGACATCACACCAGAGATCACAAACACATGAAGCTTTCTTATACTTCATCAGACTTTTGGTCTATCAAAGTCAGTATTGTCTAATGGCTTTCAGACAGATATCATTTACAACACCTACTACCTGATCTTTTTAAGAAGAAGAGGAGTTGGTTTTTATATGCCGACTTTCTCTACCACTTAAGGGAGACTCAAACCGGCTTACAATCACCTTCCCTTCTCCTCTCCACAGTAGACACCCTGTGAGGTGGGTGGGGCTGAATGTGACTTGCCCAAGGTCATCCAGCTGGCTTCGTGTGCAGGAGTGGGGAATCAAACCCGGTTCTCCAGATCAGACTCCATCACTCCAAACCACTGCTCTTAACCACTACACCACGCTGGGACTGAACTAATGACCTTCTGTGTACAGAGCAGAAACTCTAACATAGGCCAGCCCTTCCCCATCATGAGTTTGCATGTTCATGGCTTGATACAAGCACAGTTTCGGTTATACAGGGTTAACTAAGGATAGCATTAGGAAGTATTGCTTCCAAGTCATTAATTGAAGTCAATCTGGGGCATATTTGATTAGCTGTAACGATAGTAATTCCCAGTACAGCTATAATGGTAAACCAACTGGGAACAAGTGAAGCTGCCTTATACCAAAGTAGGCCACTAATCCATTTAGTTCAGTCTTGTTTATTCTGACCGGCAGTGACTCTCCAGGGTCCTGAGCAGAGAAAGGTCTTCCGCAGCACCGGCTACCCAAGAGCTTTCAGCTAGCTATTCCAGGTATCAAACATGGGACCTTCAGCACACAAAAGATGCAATTCGGCACTGAGCCATGCCCACTCTCCATATGCCATAGTTATGGCAAGACACAAAAAGAACAGAAATCTCCTTACAAGAGAATGTGATGCTTCCATTGAGCGATCACCAGCTACAAAAGGCTGGGTACACAGCAGCTGCCAATGAAATTTACTAAAGGTTATCTTTCGTGTCCTGTGAATTGGCCAGACAGTTTATCAGGAAAGTGATACTGTTATCAGACTTGCAGAAGAGCCTCTTCTTCCCCACAAGGCTGCGGCACGTCAAAATAAGGTCATTCCTTCACAATAAAGGGCTGTTGCTAAGAATCAAGCTATTTATGAAGCTTTTTATCATCGTTCGCCCCTAACTTAACTTTTTTATGGCAGGTTTACTAAAGAACAACTCCGCAGTTGCCTACTTTTTGTTTGTTTTTTGCTTCCTCTGCTCTTTCAGTGGCATCAAACAGTATCTAAACACACATCAGTCTAGCAGATGACGTTTTATTTTTTTTTCCTGTCACGCAGATGTAACCATGGTAAACACTACAATTGCTGGTTTCCTACTTGGCAAACTACCGTTAACGCAACAGGCACAAGGTCAGTAGACCGGTTAAACAGTAATTGCCTTTGAACAGGGGAACAAAACATGAGTCGTGGCAGCTTTGAGGCCAACAAGCTTATACTCTCGATTAAGCTTGAACGGACTAGAAACGACTTCCTCCACCCGACTTCCAAGCAAACATGCAAAGGAACCAGCTGAAAATCTGCATCTACAACACCCAGAAGTCAAGGTAAAAATAAATAAACCGTCTTCATTTTTTAAAAAAATAAAATGCTCATTAAATAGACATGAGCTATCACATAAAACTAGAGACCTGCTGGGTCACACACATGAAGCTGCCTTATACCGAATCAGACCCTTGGTCCATCAAAGTCACTATTGTCTACTCAGGCCAGCAGCGGCTCTCCAGGGTCTCAGGCAGAGGTCTTTCACATCACCTACTCGGCTAGTCCCTTTGAGTGGAGATGCCGGGGACTGAACCTGGGACCTTCCGCATGCCAAGCAGATGCTCTACCGCTGAACCACAGCCTCTCCCAGTCACACGAAGCATCTATCCACCCCATCAGCCTGTTTCTTGCAGCTGGCCGACCTGTGGTTCCAAGAAGCCCACCCACATAGCAAAGCAATCACCTCCTCCCCATCGCTTCCCACCCAACGACTTCACCGTGGGTCGCCGGGTCAGTCTGTCTGCAGTAGTAGAAAAGGGCAAGAGTCCAGGAGCACCTTAAAGACTAACAAGAATATTTTCTGGCAGGGTAGGAGCTTTCGTGAGCCACAGCTCACTTCTTCAGATACCTGAAGGGTAGGAGCTTTCGTGAGCCACAGCTCCCTTCTTCAGATGCAGTTAGAATGTGAATCCATCTGTCTTTTAAGAATGGATTCACATTCACATTCTAGCTGTATCTGAAGCAGTGAGCTGTGGCTCCCGCAAGCTCCTACCCTGCCAGAAAATATTCTTGTTAGTCTTCAAGGTGCTCCTGGACTCTTGCCCTTTTCTACTACTGCAGACAGACTAACCCGGCTACCCACTGGGAATTAAAGACAGATGGATTCACATTCTAGCTGTATCTGAAGAAGTGAGCTGTGGCTCAGGAAAGCTCCTACCCTGCCGGAAAATATTCTTGTTAGTCTTCAAGGTGCTCCTGGACTCTGGCCCTTTTCTACTGCTGCACCCAACGACTGGCACTCAGAGGCAGATAGACTGCCCCTGGACACGCTCGGCCACCGCGGCTCACGGCTGCCTTCCCAATTCCCCACGCCTATGGACCCGGAGGGATCGCAGAACAAGAAGGAAAGGACGGCTGGCACCCACCCCCCGGCTCCACCCCCGGCCCCACCCCGCAAGCAGCGGCGCCCCTCGCCCCAACCCACCCGAGAGGATCCCGCCGCAGACGCCCGTCTCCTCCGCGGACCCTCACGGCTCACCTGCCCGCATCTCCACGGCAACTTCCCGGAAGTCACGTGAGCCGCCTTCCGCCGGCGCCGCTCGCCCGCCAGCCCTCCCTTTCTCCTGATGCACGCTGGGAGATGTAGTCCGCCCCCCAAAAAAATAACGCGGGCGTGTGTGTCGAGTGCCTCCAAGTCGCAGCCGACTTATGGCGACCCCTTTTGAGGTTTTCAAGGCAAGAGACTCACAGAGGTGGGTTTGCCAGGGCCTTCCTCTTCACGGCAACCCTGGTCTTCCTGGGTGGTCTCCCATCCAAAGACTAACCCAAAAATAATAAAGGGACATAAGTCTGACATCAGAAACCGCAATATTCAAAAACCAGTGGGAGAACATTTCAGCCTTCCAGGACATTCTGTTGCAGATTGAAGAGTAGCAGTTCTCTTACAAAGGAATTTCAAAGGGAGATTGGAAAGAGAAACTGCTGAATTACAGTGGATATTCAAACTAAAGTCAGTGCATTTACCTGGGCTGAATAAAGACCTTGCATTCATGGCTCATGACCAATGCTGATTTCTCCACCCCCATCTCTCCCCTGGACATCCCAGACTCTTCTGCATACCCCACCTCATCCCATCACGCCTGCTATTCACATTTACATACTGTTAACATTTACATACTAATGCTTGTCTGAATTCACTCTCCTCTACTTAAAAGACAGATGGATTCACATTCTAGCTGCATCTGAAGAAGTGAGCTGTGGCTCACAAAAGCTCACACCCTGCCAGAAAATATTCTTGTTAGTCTTTAAGGTGCTACTGGACTCTTGCCCTTTTCTACTACTGCAGACAGACTAACACGGCGACCCACTGCAAAAAATAATATTCCTGCTTATTTCCCCCCTCCACTAACAG
Organism: Euleptes europaea; assembly: GCF_029931775.1. Taxonomy (NCBI): domain Eukaryota; kingdom Metazoa; phylum Chordata; class Lepidosauria; order Squamata; family Sphaerodactylidae; genus Euleptes; species Euleptes europaea. The sequence goes on from NC_079314.1 coordinate 100,124,858, forward strand.
GCCGATGGTGTGCGATGCGGCATTCCTAAAAGCCATATGCACGGGAGGTTTTGCCTTGGATTTGCTGCTCTCTAGATGCACATTTCCCCCCATCTGAATTCTCAGAACTCTGCACGTGGGGCTTATTTTGGAGTTTTGATAATTCGGATGGGAAAAATATGCATCTGGAGACTGGCAAACACAAGGCAAATTCTCTCATGCATAAATGGCCATCGATTGCAAAGAGCGGAGTTGCAGCGGGCCGCAAGGAGCCGTCATGGACGCAGAGCCGCGTTGACTTTCCAACTTTGTTGAAGTAGTAGAAAAGGGCAAGAGTCCAGGAGCACCTTAAAGACTAACAAAAATATTTTCTGGTAGGGTATGAGCTTTCGTGAGCCACAGCTCACTTCTTCAGATACCTACCAGAAAATATTTTTGTTAGTCTTTAAGGTGCTACTGGACTCTTGCCCTTTTCTACTACTGCAGACAGACTAACACGGCTGCCACTGTGAATCAACTTTGTTGAGGCTGAGAAAAGGATGGTCTGCGTTGTTCGCGTGATAGCGCGTTCACTAGGAAGTGAGCTCGGGCTTGTGTGTGCATGTGTACAGTGCGGTCAGTTCGAAGCCAACCCCCCACCCCACCCCAAAGCTGTCAAGGCAGTTGAGAAGCAGAGGTGGTCTGCCAGGGCCTTCCTTTGCAGAGTCTTCCTCGGAGGTCTATGCTTGGACATACTTCTGCATAAATATGATTAGATAGGACTTCAGTCGTAGTCTCTTAAAAAGGGGGGCTGCCATCCACACACACCCGATAGAGGCTCTGGTGGGTTGAAGGTTCAGAAATCCAGCAAGGAGCGGCGGGATCCCCGTTGCTCCAACCTGTTGTTATAGAAACGTGCAAGCTTTCGACTCTGGCAAAGCGGTCCATCCTCAACTTAGAGTGGGAAGGTTGCCACCATCTGAAAACACCGGTCAGGGTGACTGTGGCCGTTTATGCATGGGAGGTTTTGCCTTGGATTTGCTGCTCTCTAGATGCACATTTTCCCCCATCCAAATTTCCAAAACTCAACAATAAGCCCCCAATGCAGAGTTTTGAGAATTCGGATGGGGAAAATGTGCATCTAGAGAGTGGCAAATCCAAGGCAAAACCTCCTGGGCATAAATGGCCTGTGTGTATCTGGACAGCAGTTTGTAATTACCGCTCTCATGGAATTAAATGCCAGTGCCAATTTCACACTGTGTAATTAAAGGCATAGCACTGGCGCGTGCTTTGGAGTGGATTGGTTTGCTTCTGGCAGCAATGTTGCAGACAAACAAATCAGGCACAGCCAGATGCGGACTGGCCCGATGGCAAGTGGGCAAGTGGGCCCTGTGGGCTCCTGATGAAGTGGGTCCTCTTAAATATTAGACAATATGTTAAAAATAAAAATTAAATGATAGCCTTATAGTTGTGTGTGGCCCCCTTTGTCTCCTGGCAACCAATATTTTTAGACCCGATGCTTCCACCGCTGGATACAGCATCGAAGGCCTTATCTGCAGGATTTCTGCCTGCTATATATGGCTTGCAAAAAAGGGAGGAAATGGGTGCTTTTAAGATTGCAAGTCCCCCCCCCCTTTCCTGGCAGGTCTCCTTTTGCCTTTAACTGCTGGGTGATCAGCAGAAATTCCAGATCAGGTCTCTCTCCCGCCCCCGCCCAACATGCTCCTTCATATAAGAATATAAGAAAAGCCATGCTGGATCAGACCAAGGTCCATCAAGTCCAGCAGTCTGTTCACATAATGACCAACCAGGTTCCTTTGGGAAGCCCACAAACAAGACGACTGCAGCAGCATTATCCATCCTGTGTTCCACAGCACCTAATATAATATATAAGAAGCATGCTCCTGTGATCCTGGAGAGAATTACTAGTATCACATGAAGCTGCCTTATACTGAATCAGACAATTGGTCCATCAAAGTCAGTATTCATCCGTTCTTGTAGGTTATCTGGGCTGTGTGACCATGGTCTTGGTATTTTCTTTCCTGACATTTCGCCAGCAGCTGTGGCAGGCATCTTCAGAGGAGTAACACTGAAGGACAGTGTCTCGTTCAGTATTGTCTTCTCAGACTGGCAGTGGCTGTCCAGGGTCTCAGGCAGAGGTCTTTCACATCATCTACTTGCCTAGTCCCTTTAACTGGAGATGCTGGGGATTGAACCTGGGACCTTCTGCATGCCAAGCAGATGCTCTATCCATTTTTACTAGTAGTAGGAATACCAGGGTTGGTGTGCAGAGGAAGGCACTGGAAAACCACCTCTGTTAGTCTCTTGCCATGAAAACCCCAAAAAGGGGTCGCCATAAGTCAGCTGCGACTTGACGGCACTTTACACACACACACAGTATCCATTTTTACTCTATCCATTTTTATCTATTTTTACACGCCAAGCAGATGCTCTATCCATTTTTACTAGTAGCCAGGAATACTCCTCCTCCATGAACATGTCCACTCCCCTCTTAAAGTCTTCCAAGTTGGCAGCCATCACCACATCCTGGGGCAGGGAGTTCCACAATTTATATATGTTTTTTTCATATTAAAAAAAAACACCTTGCAAACAACGGGCATAGCAGGAGAAAGATTATAGTGTGTCTCTTTGCTTGTGGTGCTCATTTTCTGTTATTCAAAACTGATAAAAGGAAGTATTTCTTCACACAACGCATAATTAAATTGTGGAACTCCCTGTCCCAGGATGTGGTGATGGCTGCCAACTTGGAAGGCTTTAAGAGGGGAGTAGACATGTTCATGGAAGAGAGGGGTACTCATGGCTACTAGTTAAAATGGGTACTAGTCATGATGCATACCTATTCTCTACAGCATCAGAGGAGCATGCCTATTATATTAGGTGCTGTGAAACACAGGCAGGATGTTGCTGCAGTCGTCTTGTTTGTGGGCTTCCTAGAGGCACCTGGTTGGCCACTGTGTGAACAGACTGCTGGACTTGATGGGCCTTGGTCTGATCCAGCATGGCTTTTCCTATGTTCTTAAGAAGATTCTTTTCTTTTTTTAACCTAGAGAGAGCATTCCAAAAAATGACCCATCTCCCTGCCCATTCTATCAGCAATAGTTGCTGCCACCTTTTGCCCCTGGCCTGTCTCCGATGGGACCTGTCCTTGGGTGTGTATAAAATGACAGTCTTACTTAGGCAATACCACTCTCCTTCGAATCCTGGTGTATTCACATTCCCTATTTCTGCTGTGTCTACAGATGTCAGCAGTACAGGTGTTAGGCAAACTCGGACTGTGATCCACTGACCCCCTGCAAATCTGCTTGGGGAGCTTCTTCCACAAAACTGTGCCAGCACCCACCAAGTTCTGCAGCACACAGGAAAGAACCATGGTCCAAATCAACGAGAAATGATGCTCTGCTCTGGTGTTCTGCATGCTGGGTGACTTCGTTTCCTTCCAGGTATACAGGATGCGGTGTGCTTATCTGTGCAATTCTCACCACAGTGTCGCCTTTCTACGCCAAATGACTTCAACGCATTTCAAAGGGTGGGACCGCGCTCAGGATTGCCGTTTCAGGCAAATTTCGGGTTGCCATCTTCTTTTTTAAACAACCTCAGGTTCTACATCTTTGCAACTGCTGGAAGTCGGTAGATCGAGCGTGACTCGTCGCCCCTTAGCTAGGCCAGGTAAGTTTGCATGTGTTGATCTGCTGCCTGTGTCGCGTTGATCAAAATTCTCCGCTAAAGAAATGTGGCAGCTATATAGGGCATTTATGCATGGGCAGTTTTGCCTTGGATTTGCTACTCTTTAGAAGCGCATTTTCCCCATCCTTATTCTCAAAACTCAACAAGCCCCTGTGCAGAGTTTTGAGAATTCGGATGGGGGAAAATGTGCATCTAGAGAGCGGCAAACCCAAGGCAAAGCCTCCCGTGCATAAATGGCCTATGAAACTAGCAACTACAACGATTGACAGGGCAATCCTAAATAAATTAATGTGATCCTAAACAGATTGATGCCCTTCTAAAGCCACTTGCTTCAGTGGATTAGAAGGATGCAGCTCGACCTTTCCTCTATCAGTGCATTCCCATTCAAAGAGGAAATCTGCTGATAAATAGCCTGCGGTCCGAAGTGTCGCAAACCTGTCAGACCGCCTCGTCCTCTTGCATGTGTCAATAGGCCCAGGATCCAGGAACATGATTAGCAAAGCGACCAAGATTATTCTTTTATGCTCCTAGATATGCCTTATCTCCGTTCTCCTGCAGCATTGGGAAAACCTGTGCTGGGCTTTAGAAAGAGTTCTTTGTGAGTTTGCAAAACCTAAAAAAAACACACACTTCAAAGGCAGCCCATACAAAGAAACAGCACTTCCTTTACAGAAGCAATAAGGCTGGAAAGCAAGTGGAGTTTAATACTGGTTTAAATTGTGGGGGGGGGGGAGCTTCAATCGGAGCTTGGGTTACAATCACTTTTTGTGGGGGGGTTGCGTGGCTGGAGAACTACATTTCCCATCAGGCGGTAAGTGAGGCAGAAAAGGTGGGAGGGGACTGTGAAGAGAGCGTTACCTGTTCATGCAGGTAAGAGAAAGAGGTGAGCAACAGGTAAAGAAAGTCGGCCGGTGAGAGGAAGGGGAAGGGTTACACAGTTTTAAGGGTTCACCCATCTTGGTAATTGCTTGTGGGGTTCCCCCCCCCCCCGGGTCTCACCAAAGACAGGTAGATGGAAAACAAGAGCCCTCAAGGAGGAAAGTCATGGTGGCTCACGCGCTAAAGTGTGTTGATGGGGGAAACGGTTCACCCGGTGAGCACCTGTTGATTTTAAGCTGCAAACGGGGAGGGTGGGCGAAGAGGCAGGCAAGAGGAAAGGAGGGTGGGGGACTGAAAACCTCATTCCTTTGTGTCTACCTTGAAGTACTTCTGGGGATTCCTGTTAATGTGTTTATCTCCTGGTTGATTTTGAGTTTTAAAAGGTATTTCCTGAATTTTTTTTTGGGGGGGGGGATCAGGACGGGTCATTTTCTGCCATACAGCAGCTTTTTGCTGTAAAAAAAAAAAACCCAACAAAAAATGTTCCTGTTTATCTTGGTGCTGTGAATTGTCTCAGGCTTGTGTTTATCAGCGCTATTTTTGAGTGAGTTGATCTTGCCCTGTGATTGCCAATATGGTGCCTGCTAATGTTTTTTCTTGAGGCCCACTCGCTGCTTCTCCAAAGAAAGAGGCTGAGCTGTCTGGCCACAACCAGCTCGTGGTGACCCCCAGTCATAAGATGTTCCAAGCAAGGGATGAGCAGAGGTGGCTTGGGTTTGCCATGCCAGTGCCTTCCTTCACATACCACCTGTGGTCTTCCATCCAAGCACTGCCCATAACCGACCCTGCTTAGCTTGCAAGCCCTGATGAGCTGAGGCCAAAGTGGGCTAGAGCTAGGGTTGCCAGCTCTGGGTTGGGAAATACCTGGAGATTTTTGAGGCGGAGCCTGAGGAGGGCGGGGTTTGGGGAGGGGCGGGACGTCAATGCCATAGAGTCCAATTGCGAAAGCGGCCATTTTTTCCAGGGGAACTGATCTCTATTGGCTGGGCATCGCTTGTAATAGCAGGAGATCTCCAGCTAGTACCTGGAGGTTGGCAGCCCTAGCTAGAGCTAGTCCTGGCTTCCCTCCCCCTCTCTTCAGCACATGGTGTTCAGGAAGCATCAGGTTTTAGTTGATGGACACACCCATTCTGAAACTGTTGCCTCTGTCCTAGGAACATGGTCTGCCTCCCCACATTTTGCAATTGGCCCCTCTTCCCAAGACAATCCTTTTGTGGTAGCGCCCACTACCCTTTTTCAAAAGTGTTGGAAATAAAAAGATTTATTCCTTTAAACAGATTTAGATTTGAATAACAGAAACCCAACCTCAGGATTGAAAGCAAGAGATTTTTAAATTATTTTTGCAGCAAAAATAATGAGAGGAAAGATTTTAGCCAAAGGCCACAAAAGTGAAACTCTTCCTCTAACAAACTCCGCCTATTTCTCATATTTATACTTTTTCAGAGTTCTTTGTTCCAAGAGGATTTGAATATCTCCTCCTCTCAAATCCACCCTAACTCTGATCTCATTTCCGTGGTGACATACATATGATTTCACTTGTTATTGGGTGATACCCTGTTCCAGATACGAAAAATCACCTGCTTTGTTCAGTTTAAGTTAGACAGGACTATTTTCTACTGACTTATATAAATAACTACAGCTTACAAATATAATAGAAGAATAACATTTTTCTAATATGCTAGAATTAAATTAATTAAAATCTTACACATCCCACAAAAGTGCCCACAAGCTTGGGGACACCTCCCCCAAGACTATTCCAGTTAACCTTTCCTAATAAAAGTTGAATAAGGGGTTGAGGAAGTCTAGTTTCTGGGCCTATGATGTGCTTTCTTTAACCAGGGGCCCAAAGATTAAACCTTGGATCTTCTATGCGCAAAGCAAGCGCTCCACCCCTGAACCAGCCCCTGTAGTGTAGTGGTTAGAGGGCTGAACAAAGATGGGGGTGGCCCACATTCAAATCCCAGCTTTGTTGTGCAAGCTCAATGAATGACCATGTTATTCCTGGGGATTCCTTGGAGCAGCATTATGGGGGGCACTGTGGGCTGCAGCAGAAGGGGGGAGTCAGGGAAGTGAAACTCCATTGATAGAAATCCTTTGTGAAATTGATAGAAATATTTTAGCTGTGACTAAAACTTGCTTGCATCTGGGACCCTGTTCTGGCATGTAAAACACACACACAGTGTACTTTAGCAACGGCATGTCTGACTTTGCCAGCAGAATACAGGTCAGTTTAACTGGAGATCCTTATGAGGTCACTAATGTGCCAATAAGACCTACCTCTTAACCATATGAACGATGTTAATACAATATATTATTTCTGCATGTGTGTTTCAACTTGGGAATGGTTCCCTGCTTACAATATAACTCCTGTTGTGATTGTAATTAGATTTGAAACAACTCTCACCTTTCCTTTTCCTATGCAAATTTTATTACTGAATATTGAGTTTGCCATAAGTCAGCTGTGACTTGACGGCAAAAATGACATGTACACTTTTGGTACCCAGTGATAGTTGATGTCAATCTCTGTTTGGTTTGGGTGATTTTTACCATCCGTTTTCTACTGAAATCAAAATAGTTTGCTGAAATGCAGTGCAGTAGTGTTCATTGTCTGACAGTTGCCGTGCAGTTGGAATCTGCAAATAGACCAATTTTATATTATCCCGTTCCTCCGTTTCTCTAATTAGGAAACCTCACAGTCAGACCTCCAAATCTCAATTAATTCTTGCCAGGCTTGATCTTTTGACCGAAGTTTTCTGGCTTCTCCTCATCCAGAGCTGTAACGGCCAGGACAGGTTCTTGCTAAATGGAGATCAGAGGGGCTGTGGCTCAGTGGTAGAGCATCTGTTTGGCATGCAGAAGGTCCCAGGTTAAATCCCCGGCATGTCCAGTTAAAGGGACTAGGCAGGTAGGTGGTGTGAAAGACCTTTACCTGAGACCCTGGAGAGCCACTGCCGGTCTGAGTAGATAATACTGACTTTGATGGACCAAGGCTCTGATTCAGTATAAGGCAGCTTCATGTGTAGAAGGCAGGGAATTGGACTGCCACAGCCTAGACATTATAAAAGCCAGATCTGCTAGAGGAACAATAGAAGCCCTCTGGCAAGCTTCTGTTGCTGTTACTCGGCAATCCACTGAAATTTTTCCATTATAGTTAACAACAACTGACCTGGATAGCCCCAGGCTACCCTGATCTCATCAGATCTCAGAAGCTAAGTGCGGTTGGCCCTGGTTAGTATTTGGATGGGAGACCACCAAGGGACATCAGGGTCATGACAAGGAGGCAGGCAATAGCAAACCACCTCCCAATGTCTCTTGCCTTGAAAACCCTACAGGGTTACCATAAATCAGTTGTGACTTGATGGCACACAACACCCCCCCCCCCAAGAATGTATTATATTTTGAAAAGAAAAAGAGAAAACATTGGCTTGGCAGCAGAGAAGCGAGTGTGGTTCTTTTTGCTCAACAGGGCTTTCTCATTTTCTGCTGCAGCTCCTTTGCACCACTGGAAAAGCTGCTCCTGAGACCGTGTGTGTTGTAGAGTAGCATGGGGGGATTGGAGCTCTTTGTGGGGAGGGCATTGGTGGAAATGAGACACACACACACACACTCATTGCCTAAGTAGAAGGTATTTCTGTTCATGGAGTGGGCTCTCTGATTTCAAATGTGGTGGTGCACAATTATTTGGAGGAAGAGATCACACACACATGAAACTCCTTATACCGAATCAGACCCTTGGTCCATCCAAGTCAGTATTGTCTACTCAGACTGGCAGCGGCTCTCCAGGGTCTCAGGCAGAGGTTTTTCACATCACCAACTGCCTGCCTGGCCATTTCAGCAGGAGATATTAGGGTCTGAACCTGGGGCCTTTTGTGTGCAAAGCAGAGATTCTTCCACAGAGCTACAACAGCCCCTCCCCATATCCTAATAATTCAGTTGTATCCTTCTGATTATCTTTTGTCATCCCTTGAATTGAGTCTTCCCCTTCATGCATTCATCCAGGGCAAAGACGCTTGGAGGCAAAGAAGACCATGGCTTTCTCCACCTCTGAGATGGATGATGCCTTTGACTACTTGTTCAAGATCATTCTGATTGGAGATTCAAACGTTGGGAAAACATGCGTGGTGCATCGCTTCAAGTCAGGGAAATACAATGTGAAGCAGCAGAACACTATTGGGGTGGACTTCACAGTGCGCTCCTTGGAGATTGATGGCAAGAAGGTCAAGGTGAGTGGTGCGGTCCTCGGCCAGAAAAGCACACTATCTTTGAACTTATAGGATGTGCCATGTGGATGATGGAAACACAGTGAGATCAGAGATGGCTGTGTTATGAAGTGCAAACTAGGGGGAATTTTTCACTCCCATCCCTCGTAGGGTTGCCACTGCCAGCTCTGGGTTGGGAAAGACCTGGAGTGAAGCCTGAGGGGGCAGGGTTTGGGGAGTGGAGGGACTTCAATGCCGTAGAGTCCAATTCCCAAAGTGGTCATTTTCGCCAGGTGAACTGATCTCTATCGGCTAGAGATCCTTTGCACCACTGGAAAAGCTGCTCTCTATCGGCTAGAGATCAGTTGTAATAGCGGGAGATCTCCAGCTAGTAACTGCAGATTGGCAACCCTAATCACTCAACAGAGCCCAGCTTTCTGCTGGGGGGGGGGGGTCTGGCTTGATCCTGTGCTTTCCCTGGACAATCAGGTATCCACGGTGGCTAGAATGCCGTCTTTCCATCTTAGCCAGGCCTGGCTACTTCCCCCATATCTATCTCAGTCCGACCTTGCTACATTGATCCATGTGACAGTAACCTCTCGTTTAGATGACTGCAACTTGCAGCATGTGGGGCTATCAGAGGTTGCTTCAGAAACTTTGGGTGGTACGCAGTGTGGCTGTTCGGTGGCTGACCAAGTCATCGTGGTCAGCTCACATAATACCAATCTTGAAGCAGTTGCACTGGCTACCAATTAGTTTCTGTATCTAATTCAAGGCGTTGGTAGGACCATGTTATATCTGTCCAATATTACAAATCCTGAATATCGCAGAGCCTTTATGCTTCTTCGGCATAACACCCTGCCTTCCAAGTTCATAGATGGGATGTATAATAAATGCTATTTAAGTGTAAATTATATGATCATATCTGCACAGGTCCATTGATTCTATTATTAGTGGACTGCCCCTGATCTCTGAGAAAACAACGTCTAGCACTCCTTCTATCCCACACAATAGTTAACTTATCTGCTAGCATGGCCAGATTTGCTTGGCTAGCAATGAAAATAAGGCAAAGATCGCTTAACTCTATACAGTACCCGAGGAAATTGGGAATGTGTATTCTCAGTACTGTATTTATCTGTGTACTTATTAATGTATGTTCTTTCTGATAGACTTATTTTACCAAGCTTTTGCTATTATTAAGCATTCCAATTTTAACAATATACTGCTTTTGTTCTACTTGATATTAATTAGCTATATACCTCTCCATCCCCCCCATTTTTAAGCATCTAAATTTTAATTGTATTTTGTACTTGTTTTACTCTGTTATTCAGTTATGTAAATTCAATTTGTTTGATGGTCTATGACTGCAAATAAAATGATGATGACAAGGCGTTGGTACTTACCTTAAAAGCCCTTAGCAGTCTGGGACCCTCATTCCTACGGGACCACCTCTCTCTCTCTCACACACCCCCCCCCCCCCGTTCCCGTCATTTGTCTTCTTGGGCCTTGCTAGTGGTCCCGGGTCTCAGGGCAGCATGACTTTCTTCCGCCTTCGTGATTGTTGCACCCTCCCTCTGGAATGCACTGTTGGAAGTAGGGGTGCCAGCCTCCAGGCGGGACCTGGGGATCCCCCAGAATTACAGCATCTCTCCAGGCTACAGAAATCAGTTTCCCTGGAGAAAGTGGATGCTTTGGAGGCTGAAGCCTATGTCATTGTACCCCACTGAAGTCCCTGCCCTCCCCAGGCTCCATCCCCAAATCTCCAGGAGTTTCCCAACCTGGATCTGCAAACTGGATCTACCCTCCCCATCCCCCACCATTGGCCGGGAGGACCTGGCAATCCTAGTCGGAAGACATTTGTGCGCAACAGGACATGATGACGTTTCAGAGACTCTATAAGGCAAAATTATTCCGACGTGCTCTTGGTTCATAATATCTCCTTATTGTGAAGTATAGTTGGCTTGTGGATAATATTTGATAATATATTCCTTGCAGGGGTTCTTATGGTTTTAGGGAGGGGATTAGATTGGCTTTATGTATTTGTAATATTTTATATGATTCTATGTAATTGGATTTTTATTATATTACTTTTGTATTTATTTTGACGGATATAATTGATGCACCTGTTTTAAATGGTGTAATTGTTCATTGCTGTAAACCGCTTCAAGCTCGTAGCCGAAGATAAGTGGTATAAAAAGGAAATAAATAAATAAATAATAATAACTAAGGTGAGATGGCTATCTCAAGCTGTGGAACGGGAAGTAAAATCTGACCCCTAGAGCACAACCCGTTTGAAATTTCCTGACTCAAGTCCCGCTGAAATCATCTGGAGGTGATATTTTTTATTTAATTGATGTTTCTACAAGAGAACTTCCTATAGATTTTGCCCTATGTTAACTAGTACTAGGGCACATATTATTCAGATTCTCTACTGCAGACACTAAAATATCTTGGAATTGTCCTTGGAGATTTGTCCTGTCAAGGTGAATCTAACTTTATTTTGTGTGCAGGGAAACAATATACTCACAGATGAACAACTAGCTATCCAAAGAGTCACTGACTAATAGATAGGGTTGCCAGGTCCCTCTTTGCCACTGGGAGGAAGTTTTGGGGTTAGAGCTAGAGGAGGGCAGGGTTTAGGGAGGGGAGGGACTTCAATGCCATAGAGTCCAATTGCCAAAGCGGCCATTTTCTCCAGGTGGACTGATCCCTATCGGCTGAAAATCAGTTGTAATAGCAGTTCTCCAGCCACCACCTGGAGGTTGGCGACTCTACTAATAGAGGCCCCAAAGAGCAGCCCTTGTGTTCTCTTGGGAAAGGAAAATGGTGTGTCTTCTGTCCAACAGCAACTGTTCTTTTGTCCTTCTTTGAGCCCCAAAGGCACCAACAGGAGTGCCAGAGCAGAGCCTCTGCCGTCTCCTCCGGGCACCAACTCAACAGCATCAGGAAATAAATCTCCTCAGAGATTACCTCCAAGTGGGAGGAGTACTTCAAAGAGCTTAACAGTCACTCCGTTGTGCTTTTTTTATCCCCATGTAGGGTCACCAGCCATCAGGTGGGGCCTGGATCCAGAACAGAGATCAGTTCCCCGGGAGAAAAGGGCTGTTTTGGAGGGTGAACTCTATGGCATTATACGCCACTGAGTCCCCACCCCTCCCTAAACCTCTCCTTCCCTAGGCTCCACTCCAAAACCGCCAGGTATTTTCTGACCCAGAGCTGGCAACCCCACCCCCATGGCATTAATACAGTTAAAAATCTGTATAGGAAAATTATCTTCATTTCCTACGGTACTCGTCACCCCAGATAATGGGAGATTGCCCCAGTGGAGGCAACACAGAGCAGTTCTGTTCCCTCTGCTGACATCAGATCATTCTTCCATTAGAGTATCGGCCAAGCGTTGCCCCTCTGTAGATGCTCAACGGTTAGGGTTGCCAACTCTGGGTTGGGAAATTCCTGGAGGTTTGGGGATAGAGGCTTTGAAGTGACCTCAGCAGGGTGTAATGCCATAGAGAGCAATGCTAATTGTGTGGGGGGGCAAAAGGTGATAGGAGCCATTGTGATCGCTGCACCAGCATTAGTGCCACTTGTGCCAGCTAAACGGGCACGAACGCCAGCTCTGGGGAGCATCACGGCAGAGCAAGCCGTAGGCACCAGAGCAGCCTCGCAGGCAGTGTTCCCAGGGGCACAGCTGACTTTAGTCACCTCCCTAAGCCCTTTTGGCCCAGGAATACCACTTTTTACCCCTTTTTGCAGATGCCAAGTTAAGCCTGCAAAAAGGCAGGTGTAACCCCATGAAACTCTCCATTGAGTTCCATGGGGTTTTCTTGACAAAGTCATTTTTGGCTTGCTGCACTCGGCAGCAAGCCACTTAGGAGATGGTGTGGCTGCGCCGTCCCGGGGCGCTTCTTAACCACGACCCTTAGGATTGCACAGACAGAGTCCATCCTCCAAAGTAACCAGGGGCAATTATCTGTTTTGTCTGGAGATCAGTTATAATTTTGGGAGGTCTTCAGGCTAGATGATTTAGACATGTTTTACTGAAAGGGAACTGGCAAAGGTGAGCAGTTGGTAGTAATCCAAGTGCACAGATTTATTCCAAGTGTATTAAAACAATAGGGCAGGCTGCTGTTGTGTATATTTATTACTTATTGTGAAATTTCATGCATGCTTCTTCCTAATAAAGGACTCTCAACAGGCAGGGTTTGGGCCATGGATCATTTATGGATTATTAAACATGCCAAAGATCAATAGTGCTGCCTATGGCCTCTTTTATAATGGCTGTTCGTTGAACTCTTGCTCAGAATTGTGATATAGTTTGACTTTTTAATTATTAAAGGTTGCAAATCCTTGCACTCAGTGCAGTATTGCAACTTGCTACTTTTTTTTCTATTCCTTTCACTCCTTCTGGTCCTCTTAGATTTGGCTGTCTGACAGCTGGAATGTGGCTGTTTCATTAATTGGTGTTTCCCACCCTTCTCCCTTTCAGATCCAGGTGTGGGACACAGCAGGCCAAGAACGCTTCCGCACCATCACCCAGAGTTATTATCGCAGTGCCCACGGTGCTATTCTTGCCTACGATATGACAAGGAGGCCGACTTTTGAGTCTATCCCTAATTGGATTAATGAGATTGAAAAGTATGGTGCCGCTAACTTGGTCTTGATGTTGATTGGTGAGTGGTCAGCTTAGTCACCTTCTGCATGAGTTTCTTCCTTTCTATGTCATCTTGGTCCTTGACTTTGTGGCGATTACTAGGGTTGCCAGGTCCCTCTTTGCCACCGGTGAGAGGTTTTTGGGGCGGAGTCTGAGGAGGGTGGGGTTTGGAGAGGGGAGGGACTTCAATGCCATAGAGTCCAATTGCCAAAGCAGCCATTTTCTCCAGGGGAACTGACCTCTATTGGCTGGAGATCAGTTGTAATAGCAGATCTCCAGCTACTACCTGGAGGTTGGAAACTCTATGCTTTACCCTGTAACATTGGACAGCCCTTTTTTTCTGAAGTAGGGCAAACCAAACTGACCTAGGCTTACCAGGTCTCTTTTCTCCACCGGTGAGAGCTCTTCAGCAATTCGCGACCCGCACAATGCGCCCACGTCACTTCCGGTTTTACCTGGAAGTGACGCAGACGCTCTGTCAATCTCTGCTGAAACTCTATATATTTTCCATAGAGTTTCGGCGGAGGTTGCTAGAGCATCCACCTCACTTCCGGGTAAAACCAAAAATGATGTGGGCGCGTTGTGCAGGTGCACACGCACGCGTTGCCTGCCGGCCCTCAGGTTGTCGGCAGGCAGCCCGGTGGATTGGCGGGATTTTACCCACCACCACCAGGCACTTGGCAACCCTAATTACTGACCAAAGGAAGAATTGTTGAGACAGACTTAAGAGAAGCTTGCTAACAGCTCCCCCTTTCCCATTTCTTGGGGTAGGTTCAACATGTCACATTAAAACTGCAGTTCTAAATACCCATTGGAAAATACTGCAGAGGTCAGTGGGGTTTCATTCTAATCTGTTAGGGTTTGGCTCGTCTCCATATTTTCGGAATTTGAACAATCCGGTTAATTTTGGCTAACTGGAGCAAAATTCCAAGTGGTGAAGTATTTTTTTTGTAAACATGAAACGTCTGTCAGCAGGAGAGTAAAAACTGCATTTTGAGAAAATAAATCTCCTATTACTGTGGATTAGGGTTGCCAGGTCCCTCTTTGCCAACGGCAGGTGGTTTAGGGAGGCAGGATTGGGGGCGGAGATCAGTGTCATCTACGTGATGACGTATATCTAGCACCAACCGGGGATTAAAAAGCAGTCCCAGACGACCACCCCAACGCGTGAGCAAGGAAGGCAAAACAGGCTGGAAAACTGCACCCAGCAGATCAGCGGCGAGGCTCTGGGAGGAGTGGGGAGTGTAGTCGAGGGGAGGAAACAAGATGTGCCTTATTTCCTCCCCTCCAGCTAGGCTTCCTGCTCCTCCCAGAGCCTCGCCGTTGATCAGCTGTTTTTCCCAATCAGCTGTTTCGCACGAGGCAGGAGGACGGGGCGCAGCTTTCCAGCCTGTTTTGCTTTCCTTGCTCACATGTTGGAGTGGTTGTCTGGGGCTGCTTTTTTATCCGCAGCCCCAGTTGGGCTCCTGAGGATGGCTCCCCCTCCTTTTCCCCGACTACTTCCGCCCGCCCACAGTTGAGAGTGGGCAGGCAAGAGGAGCAATGGCCGGTGGATTACCCGCCATAAGCGGGCACTTGGGAACCCTACTGTGGATTCATGGTTATCCCATGGTTATCAAAGTGCCAGCTGTGGTTTATCAACATCACCCTGTTAGTTTATTTGTCCAAAATGTACTAAATCCTCTTTCTTTTTAAGGGAACAAGTCTGATGAAACAGAGAAGCGCCAAGTCCTGTTTGAAGATGCCTGCACGCTAGCTGAGAAGCACGGTCTGTTGGCGGTGTTGGAGACCTCGGCCAAAGAGGCCCAAAATGTCGACGAGGTCTTCATCCTAATGGCTAAAGAGCTCATGGCTAGAAATGCCTTGCAGCTAAGTGGGGAGAATGGGCCTGCAGGCAGCATTTATCTGGACACCAGGCCGGTGGTTCCCACTCAGCCTGACAAGGCTGAGTGCTCATGTTGATGGAGAAGCTTCAAGGAGAAGAAGCGACTGTGGTCATTCGGATGGTCCATATTGTTTGAGAGTTTTCTGTCAAGCCTTGGCTTGTTGTCCTGGTGTGTATATCAGCCATACAGTGCTGACCTGTTCTCCAGAGGTAGATGCCGCTCCTTGTTGCCATGGTCAAATCAGGCTGTGGTGATCAAAACGGGCAGTGCTACCCTGAAATGAAGGAAAGGGTCTCTTGGAAGCCACTAGATTACCAGAAAGGAACTGTGAAGAATTTTAACAAGAGAGGGGCAACATTTAACATAACCATCAAGATGGCAATCTGTTGAGTTGGTCTTAATTTCCAGTGGTAGCTGTGAGAAAACAGTATTGTCTACTCTAGCATCTGGTTTTTGTATGTGTATAACTCAGAGCTGCATACTTGCATTATGCATCACTCAGCTGACTCCTAAGAAGTCTTGTAATGTCATAGTAGTCTAGTAAGCCTGACTGATTTGCCAGATACCTTTGACTCTCCCAATTAATGTAACTAATTATTTAGTTTGTTTTAGAGTGTTTTCTTCACAGATAACTGTTGGGTGTGATTCGCTCCTTTCAACCAGTTGGCATGACTTCAGTCTATTTACTAGTTTTGGATTTAAAGGATTGCTAAAACTGTTGACCACTTCCCTGTCCCTTGTTTGCGAACGTTAAACTTCAAAGTTATTGCATCTGTGTTTTTTTCTCATTTCTATGTCTAAAAACTCCTTGGAACTTGTTCAGCACTTTGATCAGGATTGGTTTTTGAAAACTATGGCTGTTACCACACTAGGTATTCCCAGCAATGTATTAAGAGTTTGAAAATGTTATAAAAAGTACTGTTCGCACTTTCTATGTATTCCCACCGATGTATTGAGTTTGAAACTGTTATAAAAAATACTGTTCACACTTTGTTTGGCCCCTTTAGCTGTGAAGACATCTTCCAACCATTTTTTAGCCGTGGCATCCAAAAACCCTTTTAAAGCGATTTTTTAAATAACATTTCCAACTCTTGATACATCGCTGGGAATACCTAGTGCGGTAACAGCCTATCTATCACACAGTGAGCTGAAGCTACCAGGATTCTCTGCAATGGCGATATGAAAACGACTTTTCCACCCAGTAAATTCTGTTAGATTCAATTGCAGTAAATGGGTGTATGGAAGTTTCTTCTCGGGCTCCTGTTTGAAATTACTTGGATGCATGACATATGGACTTCCTTTAGGAGTGGTGGCTGATGGAGTTTGATTCTGTAACTTTTCCTCATTTTGATAATGAGAGGACTGCGTAAGAAGCTGATCTTTTTCTGAGCTGTTTTAATGATCAGTGGCCAAGGGAAACAGATATGCTGTTTCTAGATGTTTTGCTGATGTTTGTATCTTGCGGTCTTAGTTTGCTGGGGACTATGTCAAAGCAAAAGAGAAGAAGTGTCCTTTTTGATCAAGAAGAAAAGGGGCGGAGCAGTTGTTCTCAAAGCGGAGGACTATTCTGGATTGAAATGTAGCACTTGTAATATAGTGCTCCCCTTCTCTGTTACTTATCCCTCAAAAGGAATTTGTTACGCATAAAGGCTCTCTAATTGGTATCTAATTCTTACAATGGGTGCATATTGAAATCAAAATGACCCCCTTTCTTCAATACACACTATAACATTAGTTACATTAAAAGGGGGGGGGAGTTCTAACTTTACTATAGCTGCAGTTACAGTGAGGGAAAAAAGTATTTGATCCCCTGCTGAATTTGCCCATTTGCCCTCTGACAAAGAAATGACCAGTCCATAATTTTAATGGTAGGTTTATTGTAGCTGTGAGAGACAGAATAACAACAGGAAAACCCCCAGAAACCCAGAAGACAAAAGTCAGAGATTGATGTGCATTATAATGAGTGAAATAAGTATTTGATCCCATTGCAAAAGATGACTTAGTACTTGGTGGCAAAACCCTTGTTGGCAATTACAGAGGTCAGATGTTTCTTGTAGGTGGCCACCAGGTTTGCACACATCTCAGGAGGTATTTTGTCCCACTCCTCTTTGCAGATCCTCTCCAACTCAGTAAGATTTCGAGGCTGATGTGTAGCTACTCGAACCTTCAGCTCCCTCCACAGATTTTCAATGGGATTAAGATCTGGAGACTGGCTAGGCCACTCCAGGACCTTAATGTGCTTCTTCTTGAGCCACTCCTTTGTTGCCTTGGCCATGTGTTTTGGGTCATTGTCATGCTGGAATACCCATCCTCGACCCATTTTCAATGCCCTGGCTGAGGGAAGGAGGTGCTTACCCAAGATTTGACGATACATGGTCCCGTCCATCGTCCCTTCAATGCGGTGAAGGTGTCCTGTCCCCTTAGGAGAAAAACACCCCCAAAGCATAATATGTCCCCCTCCATGTTTGACGGTGGGGATGGTGTTCTTGGAGTCGTAGGCAGCATTCCTCCTCCTCCAAACACGGCGAGTTGAGTTGATGCCAAAGAGCTCGATTTTGGTCTCATCTGACCACAACACTTTCACCCAGTTCTCTTCTGGGTCATTCTGATGTGCATTGGCAAACTGCAGTCGGGCCTGTACATGTGCTGTCTTGAACAAGGGGACCTTGCGGGCTCTGCAAGATCTCAGTCCTTCACGGCGTAGTGTGTTACCAACTGTTTTCATGGTGACTATGGTCCCAGCTGCCCTGAGATCATTAACAAGTCCCCCCCGTGTAGTTCTGGGCTGCTTCATCACCTTTCTCATGATCATTGCAACTCCACGAGATGAGATCTGCATGGAGCCCCAGACTGAGGGAGGTTGACAGTTAGGGTTAGGGTTGTCACCTTCTCACCAAGCTGCTTGGCAATAGTCTTGTAGCCCAGTCCAGCCTTGTGCAGGTCTACAGTCTTGTCCCTGACATCCTTGGACAGCTCTTTGGTCTTGGTCATGGTGGCTAGTTTGGAATCTGATGGATTGATTGCTTCTGTCGACAGCAGAACCCTAACCCTAACCCTAATCTGGCTGGTTGATAGGAGATCAAATACTTATTTCACTCATTATAATGCACATCAATCTCTGACTTTTGTCTTCTGGGTTTCTGGGGGTTTTCCTGTTGTTATTCTGTCTCTCACAGCTACAATAAACCTACCATTAAAATTATGGACTGGTCATTTCTTCGTCAGAAGGCAAACGGGCAAATTTAGCAGGGGATCAAATACTTTTTTCCCTCACTGTATGGTATAAGGACTAATTGTGGAATATGGAGGAACCGTCAATAGCACAGATGTGTGCAGTTAGCAATTGTATGGCCCTTACAGCTAGAAACTACAATTGTCAAGTCGTCATTACAGTGAACAAGGAGTGGCTGGGTTTACAGTGTCTATCCTTTCTGTAAAAAAAAACCCATAAATACATGGGCTGAGTACTGTTTTGCTATTTGATTATCCTTACTACACTTTTATATTAAATCTTTATTGCTGTATAATATGATGGTACTTCAAACTAATGAATGACACAAACTGAGTTTTTGGCATGGCCTCTATGGTGAGGCCTGGTTGCTGCAACTTGCCATACAGGGAGGGAAAGGCCCACGGTGGGCTACCCACCATGCCTAGGCCTCACTGTGCATGCTGAGGCCTCTACTCCCTCCTTGTTCCCCAGCAATGAGGTACTAGGCGCACGTAATGAAGTCCAAGGACTTGTTGTGCTCTATTATTGTTGTTTAGCTTGAAATTCAAAACAAAAAGATTTCTTCACACAATGTTATATAGTTAAATTGTGGAACTCCCTGCCCCAGGATGTGGTGATGGCTGCCAACTTGGAAGGCTTTAAGAAGGGAGTGGACATGTTCATGGAGGAGAGCAGTATTCATGGCTACTAGTCAAAATGAATACTAGTAATGATGTATACCCATTCTCTCTAGTACCCAAGGGGCATGCCTATTATATTAGGTGCTGTGGAACATTGGCAGGATAATGCTGCTGGACTTGATAGGCCTTGGTCTGATCCAGCATGGCTTTTTTAATGTTCCTCGTGGGATGTTCTATCAGTGATCTAAAATTGACCCTGGCTACAGAGTCATTATCAAGTCAGTACATGCTCGGTCTTTCCTGAGACAATCTTGAGGGTTGAAATTGTCTGTTTGCTTCCAAGACTTTCTCCATGTTTTTTATGCAACTGGGGGTGGGGGTGGGAAACAATGACGACACACAACCACAATATAACAAGGCTTGCAGCATGCCAGTACTGCTTTCAGCTCTGTTGGACCCAGCCCATCTGCAAACTGAGCAAGTACACCGAGCAAGTTGCCCTCAAGCTTCTCAGTGCGGCCCACAAAAAGTCTTGAATGTTGTTCATGGAGAGGATGAGATGCTGCTTGTGGAAAGCAGCAAGAAGGGGAAATGGTAGAAAGCGCTGAAACTGAACTGAAGCAATTATGACCTTGGGTGGTGGCAGTTTTTGCAAATTTCCCCTTCTTGCTGCAACCCACACCGGTGCTATCCCTGGAGCTGTTTCGAAGCCAGAGGTGGTGGCAAAAACACCCTCCTTAAACCTCCTCCATTAGCAAAAGCCTTGGATCCAACCATGGTCCATACTCAGCGTCGAACCACATACTTGAAGATGGGAACTGCTCAAGAACCTTACAGTTCTAATTTGGATCATTGCATGCCCCTTCCACAGGCCAAGACAACTCAGTCAGCATCCTCTGATTCGAGACGCTGAGTCCCAATCACTACAAAGGCCAATGACCGTGGTCTGAAGTCTGGCTTTTAATCCAGCAGAACTGACTTTTCAGGCATGAGCCAAGCCAAAATTAAAAAACCCAGCAAGAATTTAAAAGGATTAAGTCCACCTAAAGTTAAGAAAAGAAACAGAAAAGATGTAATTAGTAAGCAGAGATAGGGGGAGAAACTAGCACTCATGCATGAACGAGGGAAGAGGATGTTCTCACAGGTACAATTAGCACATCAAAAAACAACTGACTAGGAAGGTATTCACCTCTTCCCTTGAGACATGTACAGAATTTAAAAAATCCTTCTTTCAGAGGTGGGAATTTCAGCACCAACTTTGGTAAAAGCCAAACGTTCCGAAGCTGTTTCTGCCCATAAGCACAAACCATCCACGGGCCTGTACAGAGATCCCAGGGAGATGATTCCTCATTCTATATAATGGCCAGAGTATAAATTTTAAACTGTGGCATGAAAAAAACAACGCATTGCATACTTCTCCTTCAAATAGTCATTGTCTTCTGAATAAGGAGGGATGGAATCCAAGTGCCCCAAGCAATCAGGGTTGGCATCTGGATTGCTACAGAGGGTAGGAAACAGTCTTTCCAGAAGCCAGATAAGAAACTTAAGGTCCTTTTTTTGGGGGGGGGGGTATACACCCTGCATCGAGTACACAGATTACTATAAGAAAATACAGGCACATATGTAAGATACAGAAGTTTCAAATGTGAATACCAATGTGCTTTTTATTTAATTTTTTTATTTGGGAAAAGTGCTTCTTACAAAAGGCAGCTGTAAAGTAACACAGACTTCAGCAAAAATTTCTGATTCCGATTAAAAGTGAAAGGAGACACAATCTGAAGGACCGAAGCAGCAGAAGAACAGATCAAGGACAATCCAGCAGCATTAAATATAATGGAAGGTTAAAATTCCATTAGAAAATTGGGGAAGAAGAGGAATTTGGTAGTATCTGGAGCTCTTCCTAACAGAACTAGAGCCTGGTTTATTGAGTGGTTCTAGAGGCAAAGTAGCATGCATATTGAATAGCCAATGAGTCCCACCTGCCCACACTAGACGTTCTGTGAGGCACCAAGGCCCCTTTTGAATTGAGATGCAGGAGTGACTGCCTAGATAAAAGTCTGTTCAATTAGCAATAGTCTACAACGTTGCAAAAACTAATGCAAAGAGATTCCAACATGGCCACGACCTACTGGACAATTGCTTAGTCTGAACCCTCTTTGGCTAACCATATTCCTACGCAGCCACCCACCAAAGGAGTGGGAGGGTGACTGGGAGGAGTGCGTGCATGTGCGCATATGCCGGTGTCATTAAGGTGCCCCTTACTACTTACATTATAGTAACTGGTTTAAAGACCATTTCCACAGATTTGGCTGAGACCACAATATTTGCTTCCCAGTCCAGTTGGATGCACCGGAGAAGAGTGTGTAGTGTGTATGAGAGAAGAATAAGGGGGGGGGGGAGTGAAAGGTTTTAATACACACACATATATAGATATATCAAGTTGCCCAGCCCTTGGGATACAACTTTGCATTTTATTTGTATATACATACATAGAAAGTTCTCCTTTCACATACAAACACGTTTGCCTTTCATGCCGAACAGTAAAAACCTGGAACATTCGTGCCTGGTTCTGGTTACACAGTAGTAAATAGTAATGTGCAAGTAAACAAGAGACCAAAACCACAAATGAACACATGTACATCGGGGGGAGTGAGGGGTGCTGGAATGGAGCTGAAGCCAGCCAAGGAAGTCGTTGCCGGCCTGAAATCTTGAAGTTTTGTAGTGTTTTTTAAAAAATTGTTTCCATAGTCCATAGCGGAAAGAGAGGCCCGTCGGCCGTATGCTGCCCTCCCCGTTCCCTGTCTACACCCCCCGCCCCCGCACGGCCACTGCTCTTATGTTTGTATCTGGGCTCTTTCAAGATGAGTGTGGAAGTCCTGTAAACATGTGAACCCTGGAACTGGATGAATCCTGTCAGGAACACAGATATGAAGCAACAAGTCTAAGCTAACTGTTTGACAGTTAAATTCATTTTTTTTACAAAAACTAACGTCTCAAAGGTTTATTTCATTTCATTTGTTTAACAGAAGGGGGGTGGGAGAAACACACTCCAGGGGCTGGGGGGAGTTGGGAGGTTGGGACAGTGCGGGGGGGAGGAGGAGACAGACCCCCGGGGTAAGTTTATCACAACAGCAGCACCTGGAATGGATAGGCCTGCCTAGGAGAAAAACACAGGCACTGCCACAACACCACAGGAAAAGAGCTACTGCCTGAAAAAATTGAGCTGCCGGTCCAAACTCCACAGAGGGGTGCTATAGATCCAGGTCGTAATAGTCTTCTAGCTCGTCGTGAAACAAGTCCCACTCGTCCTCGGAGTCTGTCAGGTCGTCCTCGCCCCCCGCCGCCAACAGCATGAGAAGCATTTCGCCCAGCTCAAAGGTCACCACCTCGTCCTCGTCGTTCTCAAAGGGATCACTGCCCTCCCGCTCCTCAATGAACTCCCAAAACCGGTTTCTCCGCTGGGCCTACAAAGGGGGGAAAACACAGTCATTGCCCTCAGGCGAGTGGTGCTGACCAAACAAGCCGGTCGGATAGCACCGCTCTCCTTTAAATGAAAAAAATTCTACTGTTCTGAGTTACCACATTTTTTCTTTTTTCTTTTTGGAATAATTTTATTCCTTTTTTAAAAGGGGTACAGGAAAGGAAAAAAAGGGAAGGGGCAGGTAGGGAAAAATTATACAATTCGTTTCGCGTCCATGCCCGTCAAAACCCGTCCACATTTCTTCTTTTATTATTATCGATTTTAATAATATTGGTCTTTTGGGGGTGCAGGAGGGAGAAGGGGAGGGGATGAGCGAGGGGAAGAGGGGGATGGGGGAATGGTGGGTGTGCTATGACCCTTCTACCCCCCGTCTAGGTCTGCACTTGGTAGTTC
Organism: Euleptes europaea; assembly: GCF_029931775.1. Taxonomy (NCBI): domain Eukaryota; kingdom Metazoa; phylum Chordata; class Lepidosauria; order Squamata; family Sphaerodactylidae; genus Euleptes; species Euleptes europaea. The sequence continues at coordinate 100,147,862 of NC_079314.1, forward strand.
TCCGTGTGAACCTGCACAACTCATTGCTAAGTTTATGTTCTGAGGTGTTGTCTCTCAATAATCTGTGTTTAGTCCATCTCACAGTAAGGATCGTGGATTCTTCTTGAGGGGAAATGGGGAAATGCCAAAGACATGGGGGTGGGGAAGGGGAGTGTCCAGGGATCCTGATTTAGTGTGATTGATGCCCTCAACTGACACCCATGCCAATTCACAACAAGGAGCTAGAGGGATCATAAAGGGTTGTCTAGGTATCAGGTAGACGGTTGAGCGCAGTTCCCACACAACTGCCTTGGTACGAAACTGTAACTTAATGTGGGAAGCTGCAGTCTTGATATAGCAGGAAAAAAATGTCACATATTCCAACTAGCCTACACAACCTGTGATCCACCAAGTTGAAGACGTCTTACTGAGCCATGTGTTTATGGCTTCCCAGGTTCTGACTTTGTCCATGCTTTTTATTTTAGTTTCAAGAATGGAGCAGAACAGGAAATTTATTGAGCCTGCATGTGAACTGTGTTTGGCTTGGTGGATTGCAAGTTGTGCAGGTCCCTGTTGCATATTTCTAACTGAGGAATCCGGAAGAATTAGCTGTATTTCCAACTCCAAAAAGGAAGGCACACTGAAGATAATAGAATTACACAAAGGCAACAATATGTTATTTTTCTTCCACGATCAGGAAGGGATTTATGCCATTTCCTTTGTGCCATTTGCCCTGCACCATTTTATAAGCTGCTCACTGGGGAAGTGAAATCCAAACTGTTGGATAATATATGAGCTGAAACAAAGGGAAGACATTTCACAAAAAAAGCTCTCCCACACATTTTACTGATTGGAGGTGGCTGAGAGGGGGATGGGTACACGGGAAAAATTGTACATTCCAAGCGAGGGCAGTAAGGATTGCCCTCACTCTGACCTCTCTGGTGGTCAGTGTGTCCAGATCACGCAAAGTGATGGTATTGCTTTACTCTGCACTGGTTAGACCTAGAGTATTGTGTTCACTTTTGGGCACCACAATTTAAGAAGGATGTAGACAAGATGGAACATGTCCAGAGGAGGGCAACGAAGGTGGTGAGGGTCTGGAGACCAAGTTCTATGAGGAAAGGTTGAAGGAACTGGGTATGTTTAGCCTGAAGAGGAGAAGACTGAGAGGGGATATGATAACCATCTTCAAGTACTTGAAGGGCTGTCATATAGAGGATGGTGCCGAGTTGTTTTCTGTTGCCCAAGGTCGGGACCAGAACTAACGGGCTGAAATTAAATCAAAAGAGTTTCCGTTTAGACATTAGGAAGAATTTTCTAACAGAGCGGTTCCTCAGTGGAACAGGATTCCTCAGGAGGTGGTAAGCTCTCCTTCCCTGGAGGTTTTTAAGAAGAGGCTAGATGGCCATCTGTCAGCAATGCTGATTCTATGACCTTAGGCAGTTCATGAGAGGGAGGGCATCTTGGCTATCTTCTGGGCATGGAGTATGGGTCACTGGGTGTGTGTGGGGGAGGTAGTTGTGAATTTCCTGCATTGTGCAGGGGGTTGGACTAGATGTCCCTGGTGGTCCCTTCCAACTCTATGATTCTGTGGTTCCAGACTTTTAAATCCTAATGCATGGGTTATTGAATGCTCCATTGTGTTGACTGTACTGACTCACTATGTGTAATCCGCCTTGAGTCCCTATGAGAAAGGTAAAGGTAGTCTCCTGTGCAAGCACCGGGTCATTCCTGGCTCATGGGGTGACGTCACATCCCAACGTTCAGTAGGCAGATTTTGTTTTATAGGGTGGTTTGCCAGTGCCTTCCCCAGTCATCTTCCCTTTACCCCCAGCAAGCTGGGTACTCATTTTACCGACCTCGGAAGGATGGAAGGCTGAGTCAACCTTGAGCCGGCTACCTGAAGCTAACTTCCGTTGGGACTGAACTCAGGTCGTGAGCAGAGCTTGGCCTGCAGTACTGCAGCTTACTACTCTGTGCCACGGGGCTCCTCCCTGTGAGAAAGGCGGACTATAAATAACACGAATAATATAAAATAAACCTCCTGTAATCAAAGCTGATTAGCTATGTAACATCATGCCATTCATGTGGTTCCTGATTGGCTATGATCACTGTAAGGAGAAGCTCCTGTTTAAAAGGAGTGATGCAAAAATACAGACTGGGAAAAGAAGCAGCTGCAAGCAGCACACAGAAAAGGTAAGCAAGGCAGTCTGTGACACCCTTCACCCTTTCAAACCCACCCCATTTGTCCCCAAAAATTGTGTGCATAAAATAAGGCATAGCCCTAATTTTAGCTGACCATTGCCAAGAGCCGAGTTTAACACACACTCTACCTTTTAAAAAAGGAATCAACAAAAGCTGTGGGACTTACTCTGTATCTACTTGAAGTTCCCACTTTCTGCCTCTGGGGTTCTTCTCGGCGGCCATCGGGGTATGCGTGTTTGTAAAAACAGTTCCCTCCAAATGGGCAGCTCCCACGGCCTTCATCAAAATACCTGCATGGCTTGTTGCTGGAAAGGAAAATATCGCAACCCTTACTCACGGCATAGCCAATCAGAATTCAGTACTGCATTTGCTTTATAATCCAGACGATTTATTTTTTCCTCTTTGTTGGTCTGAAGCCATTTTAAAACCAGTTTAACAGACGTACATACAATGGACTATGTGGATGTGCATACTCGAGGAAGTGTGCACACATGGGTAGGTGCATGCAGACAGAAGACCGGCACAAGCCTGTACCATTAAGGCTAGGTGGTGGTTGGGCAGACAAGGGAGTAGCACATGAGGCTGTTTGGCACAAAGGAGAGACTGGCGCGGCTCGCATGCATCTACCGGCAGTTAGGTCGAGATGCGTTTCACACACAGAAGGAGGGTAGGAAGGAGGTATGAGAGGGCTTTATGCAACGCCTGGCTTTCGGTCCACGTATGCCCTTAATGTCTGCAGTCAAACTTGGCCCAGGGCTGCAGGGCTCATACCTCATTGCTTCCTTGTATTTCTGAATGAGTTTCTGCTTCTCTTCCTTCTCCTCCACCCAGTACTCACTTGGAATGACAAAGTTAGATGTGATCCGACATTCTGGGCAGGACCTGGGGAACGAACAGACTGCACTGCAAAATTCCACATGACCAGGTTATACACACACCACAGCATATGCCCACCACTCAAAAGCAGTCTATCGGACCTCAGACCTTTGCACTGCGCTCTTTTTCCTTTCTACGATCTAAGCTTTTCCCCTTCCCCCCTCCCCCACTCTTTTCTCAGGTTCTCAATTCTGTCGCTTTCCCATATCTGAAGAGCATCGGGGGTAAAAAACATTTCACACACAGACTCATTGTTCTTTAGATATAAATAAATTTATTTCTTTTTTTTTGTAACTTTGCTTCCTTGGATGTCCATATTGGTTTTTTCTTTTTCCTCCAAGCAGAGTTAAAAGAGGGATGGGTCACTGGCTCAATTATGAATTAGAAGAGTGAAGTCTTAAGAAATGCACATTTGGAGTTGTTCTGTCTTTCGTCTGAACCCAAATGATTGTGATTGTAACCAATAGGACAGTATGTTGCTACCATTTAACAAAAAAAAAGTATGACTTAACATTCAAACTAAGCGGATCGCGCTGACCAAGGTCAGAAAGCATATCCAAAAAAACCCCCCTCAATTCTGAATGACAACGTTACTATGTATTAAAATGCAGTCTTGGGATGAAAGAGGGGTTTTGTTGCCAGTTCACACAACATACTAAACTTCTCCCCAAGAAACAAAGCACAACGGACATGGAGAAGTGCCTCACTTTATAATCTTGCTCTCAAATTGCTTAGCGCTCCTCCACTTGCGGATGCACTTCAGACAGTAAGTGTGGTTGCAGTTGGAGAGGATCCCAAAACGGCGCTCGCTGGGGTTGGCTTTCTCGTACACCACCTCCATGCAGATCCCGCACACCATGTCTTTGCTACGCTGGACGGCGAACGAGAGCTCCATGTCCTTCTCGTGAGCCTCGATGCAAGACTGCGCCGGGAGAGAAAGGGACACACAGACAGGAAATAAGACGCTCGACTTCCCCCCCAAAAACACAAACTTAAAACTTGGAGGACGATTATCAGCATCTTCCATTAACCTTCCTTGCCTTGACCCCCCCCCCCCACCCTTTTGCCACTAAGATCTTTCTAAAGCATTTCCTCTTCTCAGATATTCTGAATTCTTAGTTCACCATCTGCAATTTTTTTCAAGGCTTTGTACTGGGTGGTGTAGCTGGGTTTTTTTGTAAGTGTAATAGCGTGTTTCCTTGTTTTAGGTTTTGCTGGCTTGCTACTTTGTTGATTTTAACTTGTTTGTGTATTTATTGTTGTAAGTTGCCTTGAACATCTTTGTAGAAATGTGGCCCCACTAAGATTAACAATTAAAAATATAACAGAACTACGAATTCTCAAAAAAAAAAGAAAAAGAAATAGTAGTCAGAGAAATTGCTTGAACATTCCCTCCCTGGAAATTAAGATTAATTAAAAAACATCAACAACAACCCCAGCTCCCTACACAGATATATCAAAAAATGAACATGTTGTACATAAGAACAGATTCCTTTCCTTACGGAAAATAAAGAGCATCTTTATAAAGGAAGGAGCAGCTCAGAGCAGCTACGTTGCACAGGAGCACTTTGGCCAATATACAATGCTGCGATCTACGGATGACAAGGCAGGCTAGGGAGATGCCAACTGAAACTCCGTATTACCAGCAGCCTTCGTTGGATTTTGTGCTAATTCTATGCCGGCAGAAATTTTGTCTTCTCCCCACAACTTACATTTCAGTGCTCCTCTTGCTCAGCTTGCCCCAAGGCCTTCCATACTATAAAGTTCATAAACACTCTCCTGCTTCTAATCAAGTGTGGCCTGCACAAGTTTCTCACTTGAATTTCAAATGCATGAGGGCAAGACATGCTTGCATCTTACCTTCCTATACCAATAAAATCTTATTCCAACATTAGCCATCACGGACTACAGCTTGCTTTTTCAGATACATCTGAGGAAGGGGGCTCTAGTCCACAAAAGCTTACACTGGAGCAAAACTGTTAATCTTCAAGGTATCACAGAACTCCTGTTTGCTTATGATACATCAGACTAACACAACTATTCCTCTGGAATTATCCTCTAACAAGTTCACCCCTCTATTTAACAAACAGAAAGTCAGTTGCCCATTCATGAGTATAATAAAAGGAATCACTACCTTCTGCCCCTTTTTTATTCCTTTCCTGCCCGACAGCCAAATCTGGAGCCAGAATTCTACTGGTCACGCACATAATGCATATTTCCCCCCCAATGACAGGCCATGGCACATAGTTGTTGCTGCCTTGCTATTTATTTATTAAAACATTCATTTATTGAAACATTTATATCCTGCCATTCTTCTTGGTTCAACAATAATAGTTAAAACATCCTCAGCTAAAACCAAAGGTAAAATAACAAGCCCCAAATCCTTCCCCACTTAAAAGATGCCTGCTATTCAAACCCCAGCCCTACTGTGGGGGGAACGCATTTCCAAAACTTACCTTAACCTTACTATTTAAATTCAAATTTGATAATAAAAGTTACTTTTTCAAAAAGCTCACTGGCTCTAGTCTCAGCCGTAGAGATGCTATGAAGTATGAATCAAGTAGAGATACCTCTACCATTCTTACAGCACAAGATCATGCTCTACAGAAAAGACTCCACATAAGTCACCCAGGACCAGTATGACACTGAAGCGCAAGGAGATCAGAATGCATCCAGTCCTACTGACCATCAGCCCTGCACAAAGCATCAGTCAATTTGCTATTTCCAAGACCCCCTAGACTCCCCCCCTCAAACCAGAAGAACTTTAGAGCACACAACCGAGTTATGCGTCTTCTTCCTCCCCACACCCCATCGCTCTTTGGTTTGATTTCCATCTTGGCTGGAGGATAAGAATGGCAAAATACATTCTCTATCCGGCTGCCTGGTAATTCCAGGGAACAGCTGTTTCCTTGAGGTTGAATGAAACAAATTGCAAACCCTGACAATAAAAGGAAGCCTAATCTCAAGCCATAGTAGGTTTTACATGCTTTCAGCACTACACACAGTTTCCAAACAGCAAATGAAGGCTGTGCCAACAGGCCATTTCTCCAGGCTAAGCCCAGCTACCAGCCCAAGCACTCTGAACAAGGTTATTAGAGAAGTATGCTTGGGCAGAGAGTTTAACTGTTGTAGGAGATGCTATTTCAAGACCCCATGAAGCCTGCAAAGGTTTCATAACAATTGACCAGCCCAACAAGAGACATGGTGCCTATGCCACTCGCCTTACCTTTATGTGCAAAGAGCGCTGGGCGGCATCAGCAGGATGGAGGACCTGCAGGCCGCACATGTCACAAACGTCACCGTGGATATAAACGCAGTTTTCTCCGTAACGGCATTCCCCTACAGCGGCGTAAGGGCAAAGTTGTTTCTTCATCTCCAGGTTTGTTTGCTGCTTCTCGTATTCTTCTTCAATTACCATTCCCTGCAAGGGGGCTTCAGTGCAGGACGGAGCAGCTGGGAAAGGCAGAATGAAGATGAGGAACCCATTATTCTCGAATGCCATTTTCCAACAACGTAACGATCTGTGTAAATAGATTTATCCAGCAGAAACAGTTCCAAATGAACAAAGCCCTTCATAATCTCTCTTCCCTCCGCCACCCCGGGAATAAAATCACCCCTGTCTGGTAATTCATTTCACGACAAACACAAATGTTTACTTCAAATCTGTTTTACTAAAAGTTGATTCATGAAGGCTCCATGTGGAAAACACCAAAAAGCATATATATGTATGTCAGCGTTCTATACAACAGGTGTCATATTTAAAAGACTCTTACTCTATGTACCAGCCCAAGTATGAACAGTGTCTTCGCACAGCCACACTGATGTGGAGATGCGGCATGTATACTGGCTGGTGCATGGGGTAAAAGAAACATTTAAATGTTATACCTGCCACATGGAGTTCAACCGAGGGTAAGCACAGTGTGGTACAGGGATAAGAGTGTTGCACTGGGATCTGGGAGACCCAGGTTCAAATTTCCAGTCTGCTGTGGAAGCTCGCTGGGATACCTTGGGCCAGTCATTCTCAGCCTACCACACAGGGTTGTGGTGAGGATGAACTAGAGAAGAGAACAATTAAAGCTGCTATGGGTTCCCCTTTGGGAGAACGGAGCCTTGACTACTTACCGTGAGGGCTCCTTCTCTTCTGAGGCGGAAGGCATCTTGTAGCTGTGGGTTGTTGTCATGCCCTATCCGGGAGGCAGGACCAAATCTAATATCCTATCGCCCCTATCGGGACAGCAGCCCCCTGGAGCTCAGTCACAGGCTTGCCTAGCTCTTAGACAGGAATAAACAAGGCATAACAGGACAAACTATAACATCAATCAACAGAACAGGAAGGAACTTTCCTATTATTTAACTGACAAGTATTAAGACCCTGCTTAGGTCTGAAATAGCTGTATTCTTGAACGTGTGGTCCATGGCATGTCGTCTTGAATCTTCGCCTGGGTGGGCAAGATGCCCTTCGCCTAAGAAGAGAAGGAGCCCTCAAGGTAAGTAGTCAAGGCTCCGTTCTCCTCTGAGGCAAGGGCATCTTGTAGCCGTGGGACCTATAAGAGCTCCCATCAGGGTGGGTTATATGCTTTCTCCCACTACATGCTGCAGCACTCTGCGGCTGAATGCTGCTTGCGCAGATGACCATGTACTGATCTTGTAGTGCTTGGCGAAAGTTGAAACAGTGGACCATGTGGCCGCCCGGCAAATTTCGTCAACCGGTGATTGCTTGTCAAATGCCGCCGTTGTAGAGGCGCTGCTGAGCAAATGGGCCATGATGCCCTGAGGGACAGGAACCTTGGAGGCCTCTGCTATGGTGTTCTTTAGGCCATAACTAATGGATGCCGCTGACATTCTGAGTCCCTTATTAGGGTTTGAAATGTTAATAAACAGGTAGTCTTTTTCTTAGATCTGCTGTTCTATTGGTGAAAATGTGCAAGGCCCGACGCAGATCCAATGAATGCCATGTCCGCTCCGTTGGACAAGAAGGCTTCGGACAGAATGAAGGCAGAGAAATGTCCTGGGTACAATGAAAAGGCGGGTTAACCTTTGGGATGAAGGTGGGGTCTGGTCTTAAAACCACCTTGTCCTTGTGGAAAGTACAGAGCCCCTGACAAATGGAAAGGGCCCGCAACTCCGAGACACGACGAGCCGACGTGATGGCCACCAGGAATAGAACCTTCATTCTAAGCAGCCTCAGAGGAACTGTTCGAAGGGGCTCGAAGGGTTCCTTCATTAGGGCCTTGAGTACAATGTTAAGGTTCCACATGGGGAAGCGGTGAACGACAGGAGGACGAGTCTGAGAGACTCCCTTGAGAAAGGAGATGATGTGTTGGTGTTTTGAGATCGTCGCTCCCTCCAACAGAGGGATCACAGTGGCTATTGCTGCAATCTGGCGACCCAGAGTAGAGGCAGACAGATTTAACCGCACTCCCTCCTATAAAAATCCCAAGATTTACCGACTCCTGGTTGCAGAGGGTTGAATTTCTTTCGACATGCCCATCTTACAAACGCCTTCCAAGAAGCCGAGTATATACGCCGGGTCTCAGGTCTGCGCGCCTCCAGGATGGTGTCCACTACCTCTTTTGAGTACCCCAGTTTGACTAGGTTCATCCTTTCAAGTGCCAGACGGTCAAACAAAACCATTGGGGGTCTGGATGGACTAGAGGCCCCCGACGAGGGATTCCCCACTCCGACGGAATCTGCCACGGCTCTTGAATTGCTAGTTGGCGTAGTGTGGCAAACCATGGCCTGCGTGGCCAAAAAGGAGCTACTAGGAGGACATTTGCCTTCTCCACTTGAATCTTGCAGATGACCTTTGGTAGAATCGGCAGTGGTGGGAAGGCGTATAGAAGATCCTTCAGCCATGGATTGAGAAGGGCATCTACTCTCTCTGCCCTTGGGTGGAAGTATCTCGAGTAAAATCTTGGAGGTTTGGAGTTGTCTGATGAGGCGAACAGATCGACCTCTGGAAGACCAAATCTTTGAGTAATGAGATGAAAGGAGTCTTGATCTAAGGACCACTCCCCTTCGTCTACTCGCTGTCGGCTCAGCCAGTCGGCTTCCACGTTGAGGGTGCCCTTTATGTGCTCTGCCCGTAGGGATAGGACCCTGAACTGAGCCAATTTGAATATTCTGACAGCCTCTTGACGCAGCACCATCGATCTTGTGCCCCCATTTGTTCAGGTGGGTGTTGGTCGTTGTATTGTCCGTCCTGACTAGGATGTGGTGATCGCGGAAGTCTGCCAAGAAGCATAGAAGTGCCAGTCTTACAGCCCTTAACTATAGCAGGTTGATGTGCTGTGTCGATTCCTGCATGGACCAGCATCCCTGGGAGATCTGACCATTGAGGGTGGCTCCCCAGCCCTCCAAGCTGGCATCTGTAAAAAGCTAGAGTGGATCCTCGTGCAAGTACTGGGTAGACTTGCTCAGATTGTCTCTGGTCGCCCACTAACATAGGCTCTTGCAGATCCTGGGAGGTAACGGAATAGCCTTGTCTCTCTTCCTTCTGATGTCCCCCACAAAGCGGACTAAGGAGCCATTGCAACAGTCTGGTGTGGAACCTGGCCCAAGGTACCACCGTTTTCAAGAGATCATATGCCCCAGCAGTTTTGCCAAGGACATTAACTTGGCCTGTTTGGACTTGGCGGCAGTTGAGGCCAGGATAGAAATCTTCTGTATTTGTTCCCGGGACAGCGTTAATGTATTTGTCCATGAGCCTATACGGACCCCCAGATGTACTAGTGTTTGTGAGGGGATAAGGGAGCTTTTCTCGAAGTTCACCAGATACCCGTGGGCCTGAAGGGTCTGAACCACTCTGGTGGTATGAGCCCTGGATTGTTCCCTGGATTGAGAGCAGATCAGGATGTCGTCCAGGTATGGGTGTACCTGGATGGATTCCTGTCTGAGGATGGCGATCACTGTCACCAGGGTCTTTGTAAATACCCGAGGGGCAGAAGCTAACCCAAAGGGGAGGGCCCTGAACTGATAATGGTCGTGGCCATGGGTGAATCGAAGGAACCTCCTGTGGGATGGGTAGATCAGGATGTGGAGGTAAGCCTCTGTCAGGTCCACTGCCGTCATGAAGGTCTGTGGTTGGAGGGACTCTACGATGGATCTTTACATTTCCATCTGGAAGTGCTTGCGCCTCATCCTCCTGTTTATATACTTTAAGTTGAGGATGGCCCTCCAGTCCCCGTTTTTCTTTGGGACAGTGAAGAAGATGGAGTAAACTCTTCATCCTCTCTCTGGTGAAGGAACCTTCTCCACGGCTCTGATTTGTAATAGATGGTGAATGGCCCTGGTGGTTCTGGCCCTCTTTTCCTTCTTTAGGGGGATATGGGATGAAAGGAAATGGTCCCGAGGACGGGAGGAGAACTCCAGGAGGTATCCCCGAGATATTATTTGGGATACCCATGAATCCGGGCTGGACCTGGCCCATATGGGACTGAATGCCTGAAGTCTCCCCCCCCCCACTCCCAGTGAGGTGGCGTCACTGGGAGTTGTTGTTCTTGGGGAACTGGCCCTATGGCCAGGCTCTGAGCCATAGGGTCCTCTGGATGGAGGTGATGGAAGCTATGGACCTGGCCGCAAAAGACATCGTGTCCAGGGATGCATCTGTCATAAGGGTGATGGCACTCAGCACTCTTTCCAGCCCTCCTACCACCCGGCAGTTATCTGCTGGAACCAACTGGATGAGTTTCTTAACCCACAAATATGACGCCCTCGCGAAGATGGATGTGGTGGTGCTTGCCTGGATGCCCAGTGCCGATGCTTCATGGGCCTTCCTGGCCAGGTGGTCTGTCTTTCTGTCCAACTGGTCACGAATGGACCCCACCCCATCAGGAATCAAACCAGGTGCTTGAAGGTCTGCCACCGGGGCATCCACTAAGTGGACCTTCAGCATCTGCATAGCATGGGGCGCCAGGCTATAATGCTTCTTAACGTGGGATGGCACTTGTTTACTGGTGGGTGGGTTGTCCCATTTATCCGTTAGAGCCCTAATAAAAAACTCTGCAAAAGGAACCAGGTTGCTCTGTGCCCTTTTCCTAGGGAAGCACTCTTTTGAACTTGGATTTGGGCTCCTCAGAGGACTGCAGTTCCTCATTGAGATCTAGGGCCAGCATAGCCTTTGCTAGCAGACCCTGGAACTCCTCCCCCGAGAACAACCTAGGTTGTTGATCATCTGGTCGGGGGGCCTCTTCGTCTGACTCGAACTCCCCTTCCTCGCGTCCTTCCCCCGCCTAATCCTGATCCGAAGAAAAGGAGTCCTGATGGCTGGGGGAAAGGGACTGGGATTGAGAGGCCGCCTGCGTTCAAGCCTTCACGGATGCCTTAGTTGGCCATGGACCGGAGGTTTCCCCTTTATTGGGACCCCCGGAGATAGTGGAACTCCCCTCCTCCCCTAGCGACTGGGACTGAGAGGTGGATGGTGACCCAGCAGTAGCCCCCCAGGGGGACTGAGGCAGGCGCAATTGAAATGCCTGAAAAGCTTTGCCTCTGCAAGGCTATATTGACCATATCGTTTGCCTGCTCGGCCGTCAAAACCCGCCCCGCAGACATTCCTGGTGTGGGAAAGGGGTTGGCAAAGAAATGAGCGGCAGCCGTCTGCTCCATAGGAATAAAGGGCCCCCCTGCAGGATCTAACAAAAAGGAAGGGAAATTAGGCGCAAACTGCCACGCTGCCTGTTTCGAAAGGGAAGGGGGTACGTTACCACCTCCTGTTGGGACTGCTTCCTTTGTCTCGTGATCCAGGGTCACGGGCAAGGCTGTAATGATTGAATCGGCTCGAGACTAGACATTGGGAACCTTCCCGCTGGCTTTCGCTCCGGCTGTGGCCTTGCCGCCGCGTCTCCTCCACTTCGAGCCGGAAAGACTCGTTGTGGCTTTTCGCGCCTTTTTTAATTTTGGCTGAGTGGCGGTCTCCCGGGCGCTCTGCTGCTCTCCTGCGTTCTCCTCTGCCACCAAGCGTCCGCTCTCGCGGCCACTGGGTGGACCGCCGTCCTCTTGGGCGAATTGAACCACCTTTTTTTATTTCAAAATCTACCAATTATTAAGGGAATCAAAATATTTAAAATTTGGAAAAAAGATATTTTAAATTTTTTATGGGGCAAAGGAAAGCATAGAATAGCATATAATAATTTGATTCAACTAAGAGAAACAGGAGGTCTAGGGTTACCAGATTTAAAATGTATTATGAAGCATCGTGTTTTGTATGGCTGAAGTCTTGGATAATGTTAGAAAATATTGAATTATTAAAATTAGAGGGTTATAATCTACGTTTTGGATGGCATGCCTATCTATGGTATGAGAAAGAAAAAATAAATAGAGAGTTTAATACTCATATTGTTAGAACTGGATTGTTCCAAATTTGGAAAAAGTATAGAAAGATCTTAGAAAATAAAACTCCGGGGTGGATTAACCCAGTAGAAGCCTTTATGAGAAGAGGAATCCATTTGAATTTAGAAATGGATATATATAGAAATTTGATTGATTGGAAAGAAGGGAAATGGGTTTTAAAAAGTAGGAAAGAACTTGACATAAAGGATTGGTTTTTATATTATAGGATATTATAGGATAAAGGATATATAAAGACAATCAACTTGGTTTTAATAAAAATAAATCAGAATTAGAGAGAATATTAATAAAAGGAAACAAAGGACTGATAGGCAGAATGTATAAATTATTAATGGTAACTAATTTAGAACATGAAAGAATTAAACCAGTTATGATTAAATGGATGAAGGAGTTAGGTTTTAATATTGATTTGGAATTATGGGAAAATTTATGGAAGAGAGAGTTTAAATTTACAATAACCAATGAAATTAGAGAAAACTTATATAAAATGTTTTATAGATGGCATATAACACCAATGATGATATCTAAAATGAATAAAGGAGACAGCGGATTATGTTGGAAATGTGGAAAGGAAAGAGGTACATACATGCATGTATGGTGGTTTTGAAAAAAAATTAAAAATTTTTGGATAAAAGTATTGAGGGAAACGAAAAATTTGATCAACAGTAGGGTAAAAAGAAAACCAATATTTTGTTTATTGGGAATACCACCAAATAATATGAGTGATAATGACAGGGTTATTTGTCAATATAGTTTTGCTGCTGCAAGAATTGTGATAGCTAAAGTTTGGAAGCAAGCGAATAAACCTTCAATTAATATCTGAAGAGAGAAATTATGGTTATATATGAGGATGGCCAAATTAACGGAATTCCTGCATGGGAATGATATGGAAGAATTTTAAAAAAAACATGGTCTAAGGCCGTCTTATATTGGGATAAGTTGGCAAAAATGGATTTCACAGTTATAATTAACGAGATATAGAAATTAGAGTAACTTTATATCTTTGTGTTATACTGTTTAGACACTTCTATGGAAGTCGGGTAAAGGGTCACTTTTTTGGTGGGTGGAGGGAGACGGGGTATCTTTTTTGAATATTTGATTAAATTGTATTAATTAAGGTATATAGATATCCTGATTTTGTATATATTTTTGTATTGTTTTTTGATTATTTTCTTTTTCTTTTATTTTTGTTACAAAATTCAATAAAATTTTATTTTAAAAAAAAGATGCCCTTGCCTCAGAGGAGAAAGACAGGATATCGGTAAAATAAATGAATAAACTTTTTTTAAAATATGTTTTTATTATTTTTCAATAATAACCAACATTTCATTTAGACATACATCCTCTATATCAATAAAGATAATCATTAACAATTCATAAAATTATTAGATGTATGTCCTCAAAATACAATCAAAAATAATTGACTTCCCCACCATCTTCCTCCCTCTCTAAAATATCTAAGATCTCCTTTGCATCCATGCATTCTAATTCATTTATAAGTCACCCTATTCATATTATACTTGCCCCTTATCCAATATATTTAATATTGATAATACTAAGGAGAGAAAAAAAGAATAAATAAGAACATTTAAAAAAACAGTGGGATAAAAATCCCATTTCCCTCCATATATTCATCTCAAAATACATGTGTAAATCTAAAAAGAAAATAAAAAAGAGGATGAAAAAAAAATAACCTTATACAAAAACAATGTTTATAGTATTTTCCTCTACCCCCCACCTTTCCCATGTTAAAAGTCAAATTAGTATGCTTCCTGCTTTCTCAGCCCTTCTTATTTTTTTTCTTCTGTCGGGAGTTTCTATCACCAATCACTTTTTTGCTTGAAGTGGTCTCCTGTCTGGAACAGTCAATGCCCTGTATTCTGTGGTATTCTTCTGCTTGTTTTCCAACAATTTGAGTTGATAGCTCACTGTTTCTTGTCAAAAAAATTTCCACGTCTTCCAATGAGTTGATAGCATATTTAGTCTCTTTATAGGTAAAGGTAAGACCTTGTGGTAGAAACCAGCTGTATTTTATTCCTTTATTTCTGAGTAATTCAGCAAAATCTTTGTATACAGGTCTCTTTTCCATCAGGTGAAGTGGGATATCTTTGAGAATTATCAATGGTATATTATCGAATCTCAGTTGATTCTCCAGTTGAAATTTTATGATAATATTTTTCATCCTGATGTCAAAGATTGAGATCAGAATTTCTTTGGCTTTTGTTTTCTGTACCCGTGTTGATAAAGGAATTCTATATATCTTGTTTATTGCTGCATTCAATTCTTGTACATTTAAATGGAATATTTCAGCCAGTGATTTGATGATGTCATCTCTGGTAGACCCAAGTCGTTCCGGTAGACTGCGTATGCGTAGATTATGTTCTCTTTGTTGTAGATCCAAAATAGCAAGTTGATCTTTCATTTGCTGTTCCTGGAATTGTATAGCATCAATTTGTTGTGCTTGGGATTTCATATCTTTTTTGAGTCTTTTCACATCTTCCGTGTTGTTATTAATTGAAAGTTCCATCTTATTCATACTCTCTTTCATTTGTGTAACTTGGTCTTTTATTGCCTTGCTCTCATTTATGACATCAGCAAACTGTTGAGTGATAATTAAAGTCATTTGTGTAACTGATTGCTCTTGCTGCTTGGAGACCTGTTCAAACTTCTTTACTAGTCCATTTATTAATTCATTTTGTTCAGCCAACATTTCCTGTATCTTCTGATAGTTTATTTCCATGATTGTCTGTGGCTTTTCTCCTTTTCCCCGACCAGAAATAAATGTAAGCAGGCAGACCGGTTCAGTGAAGTTGTGAAAAGAATCTATTAACTTTAGTGCTGTTGCTAGGCAGAACTGAAAGATACAAGGTTGTGAGCCTTCCGTGACTCTCACTCTGATTTAGGAAAGTATTTTGATGTTGCACTGAGTGAGGCACACCGGCACGACCCTCCTCTTTGGTTTCCAAGTCCTAGAGAGGTCTCTTCCTGAGTACATGCCTGGAGGACTCTTCCAAACGGGGAAAACGAAAGCTAAAAATACTCCTCCTCCCCTTCACACAGCAGCTGTCGATTGGAAGCTATCGATGCTACTCAAATCTTCCAGGTTGTTTTTGTTTGCCTGCTAATTCAGTTTGTGTTAATTAAACAGACTTTTTAGCCGGATGATCATTTAAAAGTCTGGGTGATGGGGTGTAAAGTCTTAGTTGTATTTTAAACAATTCCAGTTATTCAAATCCGTTATGATAAGCAAAAGGAGTTCACGTGACTTACATGGAGCTTGAAAGACGGGGTTCTCTGTCATTTGCTTGTACGATATTTAGTGTAATGTGAAGGAGACCACAGCTTCTGGGTCCTCGAAGCGTTTCGCGGCGATGAAAGTCCTCCTCAGCCGGCGGGACTCCGACCAACTCCTCCTCCTCAGCGAGGGGGGGGTTGGGAGTCAAACCGCTCTTCTTCGGCAGCAGGGGGTTACCTGCATTCCGATCCCCTGATTAGGATCGGAGACGGGGCTTTTGGAAAGAGCCCCAATTCAAAACGCCTCTCGGTTCCTCTGAGCGAACTCGGAGGACATGGCGCTGGGTCGGCGTCTTCACAGGAAGTCCAAATAAATGAATAAACTTTGATGACTTCCACATGGGTAAGACAACCCTTGAAGCTGCCAGGTCTTCGTAAGTGTGCTTTTCTGATGTTAGAGGATCATCTTGTGGAGTTTATTCTAGGCATCTCAGCCACTCCTTCCTAATAAATACATTGACTTGTTGCTCTAGATCAGACTGACGCAACCCAGATCTATAGACTCATTTGCATTAATTTCTCCTCACACTTATGCTTGCAGATTCATCAATGTATGACGAAAGACAGCCCATCATAATGTTTAGCTATGATGTCTTGTGGAGAAATTTAGTAATGTGAACTGTAATAGTTACAAGGATAAACAAGTTTACCAACACATGCTAAACACACCAGTAGACAAACCACCCTACTGATTTTATTGGAACTTAATTTTAAATCATACACTTGGAAAGATGCACAGGCACGGAGAGAACATGGGTCCCCCCACTTTTTTTCCCCTAATGAAAAATTTAATTTGTGGAAGAGCTGCAATAATCTAACCATTATACTGCATTAACATGAATAAGGTATAAATTATACATTTTAACTTCACAAAAATCTTACTGTTTGAAATATTTATGAACTGCATTAGCAAAATATGCAGCAAACTGCTTCATCTTATGAACATATATTTTAGTCATCAGAGGAAGGAGAGCAGTAATCCACAAGGAGGAATCACCCTGTATGCCCCTCTCATGAAGATATTGGCAGATTCTCTCTTGGATAGGGGTGTTAACAGCATAAAGCATACACAGAAACTGTTCTAATATTGTAGTTTTTAAAAAAAATGTAAAGCACTTTATGCCCCACATTCTTAGAGAGTAAAATATTGTCTTATAAACCGTTTAATTCATTCATTCCAAAACATAAGATTTCACAGGAATGTTATTTTTTCCCCCAGAGATACCCAACATTTCTAAAGTCTTGGTGAAAAATAAAACTGGGGGAAAGCTGCAGAATTTTTCCAAGCCTTCACATCAAGTGGTGAGAAGCCAAGCCACAATGGAACTAGTGAACCCGCTTGATGTATGCTGAGCCATCCCCAAGGTAATTCTTCAATGAGTCAGTAGTCAGCTGCGATACCAAGTGAAAGAACTCAAGGATAAAGAAGGCAATTAATTTCCTTTGAAACTGGTCCGCATACTTTCTTATCTGAATGCAGCCTACCAGCCCATGCATGACAACCCAACAAGCTGTTTGGAGCTTCTTTTTATGGGACAACCCCCCTCTCCCCGCTTATTAATATACCTAGTTCATCATAAGATAAATCCCAGCACAGATAACCAACAATGATAGAAAAATAGACAGTATTACTGGTGAAAATATGCAGAATAAACTTAGATACCACTTTAAAGGAAGGCACATTCAAAAGGAGGCGGATGATAGATTATTACATCTACTTACCGAGGAAGACTGGAAATATATTCAGATGTATCAGAGCATTTACTTTAGCACTCAGAGAGGGGCACAATGTGAGATCTTACACAAACGGCACCCAGTGCAAGAAGTGCTAAGCTTTACTGATACTTCCCTATTTGAACAACGCATGCTCAGTATGGTAAAACTCTTGCCAATAACCTTTGGTTATTAGCAGGATCACAACCAATAGTACCTACCTTCACTTCTCTCTCTGAGAGAGAGAAGGAAGATAACCTGCTGCTATGGCTTCCCTCGATATTAATATTACACTGTCAGGTATTCCATTGGTCTTTGAGGCAGCAGCGAGACTGAGATAAGATGTTGCCCGATCAAATGCAAACACACACACACACAAACACCCCTCTGCAAAAGACCAGAGGCATCTGCCTTGGTGGGTCACCAGGCAAGTCTCCAACACTCCAGAACAATGAATCCAGTTTCTTAATTAACACGATCTTTCCCATGAAACATTCCCGCAACAGTCCTAAAACCATGAACTGCCAGCTGACATTCATCACTATCATAGAATTGTAGAGTTGGGAGGGGCCATACAGGCCATCTAGTCCAGCCCCCTGCACAATGCAGGATCAGCCTAGAGCAGTGGTTCCCAAACTTTTCGGGCCGCCCCCCCTTGGTTCCACAAACTCAACCCCAGCGCCCCCTACCCTATCCAACAACACAGTTGAAGGGGCCCACTTCTAGCATCCCCCTGCTGCCCCCTTGACTCTTAGTGCCCCCCTAGGTAATCCCACTGCCCCCCAGCAGTTGGTACTGCCCACTTTGTGAACCATTGGCCTAAAGCATCTCTGATGAGTGTTTGTTCAGCCTCTGCTTAAAGACTGCCAGTGAAGGGGAGCTCACCACCACCCTAGGCAGCTGATTCCACTGAACTACTCTTATTGTAAAGCATTTTTTCCTGATGTCCAGCCTGTACCTTTCTGCACATAATTTATACTCATTATTGCGAGTCCTATCTGCTGCCATCACAGCCAGATGACTTACCACGGCCACAATACGGCTGACCGGGAACAAACTCCACAGCATTCACCCAATCTTCGGCTCCTCCTCCTGCAGCTGCCAGGTCTTTGTCTTCAACTTCGGTCTCACCGGTGCTCGCTTCAAGTGTTCCAGGGGGTGGGGTCACATCTGTGGAAGCTGAAGGATATGTTTTTGCAGCTGGACTTGCAGTAGTCACTTCGTCCCTTTTCAATGGCTTGGTATGTTCATATCTGAAGGGGAGCAAAAGCGAAATTTGATTTCTTTTACCCTCCCCATGAAACAAAGAAATGTATTACCGTGTTTTCCCGAAAATAAGACACTGTCTTATATTTATTTTTCCTCAAGAAGACACACTATGGCTTATTTTCAAGGGATGTCTTATTTTTATTAAGTATGGTACAACAATCTACATTTATTCAAAGATAGTTAAGTCTCCTTAACTTAACCTGCTCGATGGGAAACGGGGTTTAGTCCCCAAATCGAATCCATCTGGAAACCAACCCCGGAGGGGGACGCACTCCGATCCAGATGCAGGCGCATACACACCTCCATGCACAAGCAGAAAGAGGGAAGGCAAAGGGAGAAATGTTTTTATGTTTTACCTTGGAGGTTTTGAATTCGGATGTCGCTAATCTGCCCGATCAGCTCCTCCCGCTGAAACCAGTCCCACTCGTGGCAGGCCATGGAGCAGCAGGCAGCGGTGGGGATGGCAAGATCGCGGCTCCTGCTGCAAAAGGAGGGGAGCTCTTCGATGCTCCCCGCCCCCTCAAACAGAGAAGAGGGCGAAAAAGGCGGAGGAGAGAGCGATCGGGGGGGGGGGTGCAGGAACTGGCGGCCCGGCAGTGAGGGGAAAGAGTTGGGCGGGCAGGCGACACTGCAAGCCGCCGAGCACACAGAAGCAGCGCGGGAGGCTGGCTCAGCAAGCCCCAACACCTCACGCGCGGGAAGGTGGGTAGATGCACAAGGTAGGAAAAGCAGCCTGACACCTCTGAACGGGAGGGCCGGGCAGGCACTCTGCGAGCCGCCCTGTCGATCAAGTTTTTAAAGGGGCGAGGGAGCGGCCGAGGTTTCCCATTTGCACGCTGCGAGGTTGGCCATTGGAGTGATGCAGGCGCAGGTCCGGGTAAGAGCTGCGGCGAGGCAGGTGGGCGCACGCGGCACCTGCATAGCCACCCCTATCACCATGTCTTATTTTCGGGGTATGGCTTATATTGCGCAAATGCTTAGAAATCCTGCTACGGCTTATTTTATGGGTATGTCTTATTTTCGGGGAAACCCGCTATGTTGCACCAAGTTCAGTTATAAAAGTCCACTGGTGATAGATACACTGTATTGTTGTCTATTACTTATACTGGATGGGACAGGGGTGGTGGTGGGGGAATCCAGTAATATTTTTAAGCATCCTGGAAGATTAAGCTTATTTGATTCCCCACTCCTCCACATGAACAGTGGATTCTAATCTGGTGAACTGGGTTGGTTTCTCCACTCCTACACATGAAGCCAGCTGGGTGACCTTGGGCTAGTCACAGCTCTCTCCAAACTTTCTCAGCCCCACCTACCTCACAAGGTGCCTGCTGTGGGGAGGGGAAGGGAAGGAGATTGTAAGTTGTTGATTCTCCTTAGAAAGGTAGAGAAAGTAGGCATATAAAAACCAACTCTTCTTCTTCAAGATGCACTTTTGCCAGATTACAGAGTCTACAACATTTAACTGTTAAATGCATGGCTATCTATTAAATTGAACAATGAAAAGTATTTTGTCCCTCTTGTACCACCACCAGACCCTAAACACCCCCTTAAACAACACAGACTAATAGTTCCCTTTCTTCTTCTCTCCACACCTAGCCTCTTCATTTTAAGCATAACTTCACACACTTACATTTATAATTCAAACTTGCCTGTCAAATATTTTGTTTATTTTTCTATTGATGTACCCTATTCTACCCACAATGAGCTTTTTTGGGGGGGGGGGAGAGACACACACATATGGGTTTATTGCATTTTATCTGTACAACACACTTGTAAGGTAGGTTAGACAGCATGACGACCAAGTAGGGCTTTGACCCTCATCTCCCAACACTCCACCTGTGTGGATTCCCACTTCCCTCGCTGCAACGCCTCCATCCAATGAGAGGCATTCAGATCAAACTGGCAAAGACAAAATTAAACAGGAGTGTAGTTGCACCATGAATAACAACATTAATTCAAGCATAAGCTTTAAATGGGTATGCATGTTGTTAGTGTCAAGGCGCCAGTGGGCTCCTGTTTAATTTGGTTGAGGTCATAGAATCATAAAGTTGGGACCACCAGGGTAATCTAGTCCAACCCCCTGCACAATGCAGGAATTTAACAACTACCTCCCCCACAAACACCCAGTGACCCCTACTCCATGCCCAGAAGATGGCCAAGATGCCCTCCCTCTCATGAACTGCTTAAGGTCATAGAATCAGCACTGCTGACAAATGGCCATCTACAGATGGCCATCTAGCCCCCGTCTGGTATATGCAGTGGTGGCCACATTAGTCCAGAAAGAAAAGAAAATTGGTACTGGGATCAAGTCTCTTTTAGCTTATAGTGTGGAGGCTTTGAAGTCATACTGACCGTCACACAGAGCAGGGAAGACAGTGCTGAGAGCCACCCCAGGCCGCTCCCGGTGACCAGAAGCGGCGGCGCGGCCGGGCGAGGGCCGGGGCAGCCTCCCTGCAGCTGCAGGAGGCCGCCCCAGGCCGCTCTTGGAAGCAGGAAGCGGCGTGGGCCCGGCGGCGGCAGTAAGTTCCCCCCTCCCTCCTCCCCTACCCTACTGTATTGACCCGCGTATAAGCCGAGTTCGGCTTTTTCAGCCCTTTTTTGGGGCTGAAAAACTCGGCTTATACGCGAGTATATACGGTATGTCCCTTGCTAAATATAATCCTTTTTTTTCTTATTCAATTTTTTAAAAAAAACAGCAGTTGTAGCTTATCTAGTTAAAGCCAACACATTTTAGGGACAGCACATCTATGAAACAACTAATACTTTTGCTCCTATCCATGTAACAAGGCAACAGGCTCCTTTATATCAATGAAACAACTAATACTTTTGCTCCCATTCAGGTAACAATGCAACATCCACCAGGCTAATCCGCTTAACCAAGCTAACATTTCTTCTGCACTTCAAGGGATAAAAACAGAGGTAGGGGAATCTGCATGACAAACATTCTGGAATAACCATTCCAGGTGAGTAGGTGTGTCACAGAAAAATAAAACAGGAGTCCAGTGGTAAGCTCTGACTCTGCAAGCTGGAAGAAATTGTATTAGTCTTTAAGAAGAGTTGGTTTTTATATGCAGATTTATCTACCTTTTAAGGAGAATCAAACCAGTTTACAAACTCCTTCCCTTCCTTTCCCCACAACAGACACCTTATCAGGTAGGTGAGGCTGAGAGAGCTCTAAGAGAACTGTGACTAGCCCAAGGTCACCCAGCTGGCTTCATTTGTAGGAGTGGAGAAACCAATCTCGTTCACCAGGTTAGAGTCTGCCACTCATGTGGAGGAGCGGGGAATCAAACCTGGTTCTCCAGATTAGAGTCCACCGCTCTTAACAACTATACCACACTGGCTTTAAGGTGCCCTGTTTTATGGTAATGCTGGATTGGTATTATAATACTGTCTCAGCTGTGTTTGCAACAACTGCATTAGCATCAGTGAATACTTCAAAGAAGTTATTCCCGTGCCCATTATTCCATTTGTGGGTTTAAGGATACTAATGTATATAGCATACAAAGTTTTGGGAAGATGAAGCCATGTACAGCAAACTCGCGTTTAGCATGATGTCAGAAAAAGCCATTTGAGTAAGACTGCATCTTCTCTTGGACTCTCAGGGAAGTAATCTTTCATAAATTAGACCCTTCAATTTTTAGTTTTTTCTTTCATAGTAATTTTAGTTTCCTTCTTTGTCCTGAAGCAGAAAGTTTTTCACAGTGACACATGCAGCAAGATTTCTAGTGTTCATGGTTTCGTATGAAAGTCTAAATAATTACAGGCTGGGCTAATATTAATTTTATCCAGAACTTTCTGGCTGCAAAAGGCTTTACACTTTGTCTCTCGGTTTTGGAAACCTCTTCTTGAGCACCATGACAGCTTTCAGCAGGCGTTAACGCAATAGCGTGTCAAGGATGACTGAGACAGCATGTCATAAACACAGTTACCGCTAATCAAGCAATGGTGTAGATTCATCTAAGGGAATTTGGTTCAAGGACAAGGAACCTATTATCATGTCCATTCCAAGTAGGGCTCCATGTTTTACTCCTCCAGAATAAAGGTGGTGGTGCCGTGGTCATGAAAAGGGAGCCTTGGATACTCACAGTGAAGGCTCTTTCTCTTCCGAGGCGAAGGGCATTTTAGCTGTGGGTGTTTTCCCGCTCTTTCCAGGAGGCAGGACTAAATCAAACTTCCTGTCTCCTTGGCGGGAAGACCGCCCCTATTCTCCAGTTACAGGCTTGCCTAGCTACTTAGAGAAGTTCAAAAAAAAAAAAAACTGGAAACAGTACAAGGTAAGGTTAGGAAACAGGAACGTTAAAAACATTGTAATGAACCTGGCTGACCCTAATTGGTTAGTAGGCAAAGGTGAAAGCTAACAGAGTATGAACACATAACACTGAATCTGGCCCGCCCTGGTGTGACTTGATGTCCTATATTGGTGGTGCCCTATCCTGGTCCTTGTAATTGCACTTTTAGCCCGGGTGGGCAAGATGTCCTTCACCTCGGAAGAGAAAGCCTTCAGGGTGAGTATCCAAGGCTCCCTTCTCCTCCGAGGCAAGGGCATCTTTAGCTGTGGGACCTCCAAGAGCTCCCTATTTGGGTGGGTTACATATCATCCTCCACTATGTGCTGTAGCACTCTGCGGCCAAAGGCCGCCTGTGAAGAGGACCAGGTGTTAATTTTGTAATGTCTGGTAAAGATATTGACAGAAGACCATGTGGCAGCGCGGCAAATCTCGTCGACAGGAGCTTGCCTGTTGAAAGCTGTCGTTGTAGCCGAACTACGTAGTGAATGGGCTGTAATGCCCTGTGGGATCGGATCTTTAGAAGCCTTATAAACCTCCATGATACATTGGCGTAAGGTGTAGCTCAGGGGTCCTCAAACTAAGGCCCGAGGGCCGGATCCGGCCCCCGGAGGGCTTTTGTCCGGCCCGGGGACCAAGGAAGCCAGTCCCCCCTTGCCCCCCTCCCCAGAGCTTTTCTGGGCTTCCTGGCTGTGTACGCACAACTGGAAGCCTCCCTCCCGCCCCAGTCGCCCCTTCCCTGCTCCCTCTCCAGCCCCAAACCCCTTTCCTGGGCACACAAGGCATCTTGCTGCTTCGCGTGCCGCCCGGTCGCCCCCTTCCCCCTCTCCCTCCCAGGCCCAAAACCTCCTTTCCTGGGTGCGCGAGTCACCCCCTTCCTGTCCTGGCGTTCCTGTTTTGGCAACAGTTGGCAGCGTTCTCACGGCTCGGGGCTCTCTCTCCTCCTGGGGGTATCCTTGTGGCCTGGAGGTAATTGTAGGGGCCTCTTGGGGGGGAGGGCTGGGCATATCTCCAGGGAGAAGAAAAAGACTTGTGGCCATTTATGCACAGGAGGTTTTGCCTTGGATTTGCCGCTCTCCAGATGCACATTTTCCCCGTCCGAACTCTCAGAACTCAAAAGTAAATTCCCCACCCCCACCCCAGGGGAGAGTTTGGAGAATTTGGATGGGGAAAATGTGCATCTGGAGAGCGGCAAATCCAAGGCAAACCCTTCCATGAATAAATGGCCTTGGTTTTTACATGCCAACTTTCTCTACCACTAAAGGGAGACTCAAATTGCCTTACAATCCCCTTCCCATAGCCTCCCACAACAGACTCCCTGTGAGGCAGGTGGGGCTGAGAGAGCGCTAACAGAGCTGTAACTTGCCCAAGGTCAGCCAGCTGGCTTCGTGAGTAGGGGTGGGGAAACCAACCAGGTTCACCAGATTAGCCTCCGCTTCTCACGTGGAGGAGTGGGGAATCAAACCCGGTTCTCTAGAGTCCCCGCTCCAAACCGCCACTCTTAACCACTACAGGGGGAAGGACCGGGCTTGTAAGGAGGATGCTTTTCCGGAGAGCCCCCTCGTGCCGCCGCCTCCTCCCCCGCAACAGTCCGGCCCCCAACAGTGTTTGAGGGACAGTGAACTGGCCCCCTGTTTAAAAAGTTTGAGGACCCCTGGTGTAGCTGATGGAGGCTGCTGACATTCTTAGACCCTTGTTAGGTCTAGAAATGTTAATAAACATAGAGTCCGATTTTCTGAATTCCGTTGTTCTGGCTATGAAGATGTGCATGGCTCGGCGTAGATCCAGTGAATGCCAGGTTTTTTCCGTCTGGCATGATGGCTTCGGACAGAAGGATGGCAGAGAAATCTCTTGAGCTCTGTGAAATGTAGAGTTGACCGTCGGCAAGAAGGTGGGGTCCGGTCTTAACACCAACTTGTCCTTGTGAAAGATGCATAGGCCCTTGTTAATAGACAGAGCCCAGAGCTCTGAGACCCGTCGAGCTGATGTGATTGCGGTTAAGAACAGAACCTTCATTCTGAGAAACCTTAATGGAACAGTTCTTAGAGTTCAAAGGGGCTTGATGTAAGTGCTTTCAGGACTAGATTAAGTTTCCAGGTGGGGAAACAGTGAATTGTCGGTGGGCTGATCTGAGTGACACCTTTTAGAAAGGCAGCGATATCTCGATGCTGAGAAGTAGGAGCTCCCTCAGAGAATGGTATCACTGTGGCTATAGCTGCCACTTGACGTCTGAGGGTTGACGCCGACAGCTTTAGTTGTACTCCCTCTTGTAAGAAGTTGAAAATTTTGTTGATTCCCAGGTTGATGGGGTCAATCTTTTTTCTATGTCCCCATCTCACGAAGGCCTTCCAGGAAGCCGTGTAGATGCATCCTGTTGATGGCTTATGCGCTTCCAGGATGGTATTGACGACTTCCTCCGAATAGCCACAGTCTAGGAGTCTCCTCCGTTCAAGACCCATACGGTCAAACAGTACCACTGGGGGTTCGGATGTACTAGGGGACCCTGTTGAAGCACGTTCCATGTGGTTGGGATTCTCCAGGGATCCTGAAACGACAGTCTGCGCAGTGCTGTGAACCAGGGTCTGCATGGCCAGAAGGGTGCTACTAATAGAACCCTGGCTTTCTCCTGCTGGATCTTGCGAAGCAGTCTGGGGAGAATGGGAAGAGGTGGGAAGGCATATAGTAATCCCTGGGGCCAGGGATGAAGCAGGGCATCTGTCCCCTCTGCCCGCGGGTGGTAGTATCGTGTGAGGAAGCGTGGAGTCTTGTGTTTGGAGGCTGAAGCAAACAGGTCGATCGATGGAAAACCGAACTTGTGTGTGATCGATTGGAAGATCTGTTGACTTAGTGACCATTCGCCTTCTTCCATGGTCTGACGGCTTAGCCAGTCGGCCTGGGTGTTTAAGACTCCCCTGATGTGCTCCGCCTTTAGGGATAGAATGTTGATCTGCGCCCATTGGAAGATCTGCGATGCCTCTCTGTGGAGGGCCAATGATCTGGTGCCCCCCTGTTTGTTAAGGTATGCCTCGGTCGTCATGTTGTCTGAGCGGACTAGGGCGTGGTGGTGCTTGATGGACTTGGAGAAAGCTAGCAGAGCTAGTCTCACCGCACGGAGTTCTAGCAGGTTGATGTGAAGCTTCCTTTCCTGTGCGGACCATCGACCTTGAGCTACTTCTGAGTTGAAGGTGGCTCCCCATCCTTCAAGACTTGCATCTGTGAATACCTGGACGGGGTCGTCGTGGATGTACTGCTGGCTCTTTTTTAAGTTGAACGGTCTGGTCCACCAGCGTAGACTTAGTTTCACCCTGCAAGGTATCTTGATCAGTCTGTCCCGTTTGTGTGTGATGTCTGCCTGAAAGGGGTGAAGTAGCCACTGTAGTGGCTTTGAATGAAACCTTGCCCAAGGGACTATGGCTATGCAGGAGACCATGTGACCCATGAGCTTTGCTAATGACATTAGATGGGATCTCCTGTTCTGGATTATGGAGGAAGTCAGGTTGACTATTTTGGTCATCCTTACTTGTGGTAAAGACAGGGAGTTCTCTAAGGAATCTATGTGTACCCCCAGGTGTGTGATGGTCTGTGATGGTATCAGAGAGCTCTTTTCAAAATTGACGAGGTACCGTATATACTCGTGTATAAGCCGAGTTTTTCAGCCCAAAAAAAGGGCTGAAAAAGCCGAATTCGGCTTATACACGGGTCAATACGGTAGGAGAGGGAAGGGGGGAGGGGGGAGGAGGGAGGGAGGAACTTACCGCTCGCAGCCTCGCCTGGGCGCCTTTCTTCTGCCGGCATGGACCTTCCTGGGCCGGCAGGAGGCCCCTGCCGGCTGCGCCGCCGCCACCCACGCGCCCAAGCGCCTTCCTCCGGCCGGCAGGGGCCTGGAAAGGCCTCCTACCAGCCCAGGAAGGCCACGCTGCCGATTCGCCGCGTCTCCCGGTAAGTAGGGGGTTCAGGGGCTCTTCCCCCTCCCCCCCTTGGATGGCACTGGGGTTGGGGTGGGGTGGGGTGGGGCGGGAGGGCCTGGAAGGCCGGCGGGAGGGCGACCTGGGGCAGGGGCCCTGCGCTCTAAAATGGCGGCCGCCATTTTAGAGCGCAGCATTGCCAGTAAAGGGAATTTCTTATTGACCCTCGGCTTATATGCAGGTCAATAAGAAATTCCCTTTTCTGTCCTCAAATTTGGGGGGTCGGCTTATACTCGGGTCAGCTTATACCCGAGTATATACGGTACCCGTGATCCTGTAGTGAGTGAATGACCTTTGTTGTATGAGAGAGGGATAATTCCCGTGTTGGGGCACAGATCAGTATATCGTCCAGGTATGGGTGTACCTGGGTCGATTCCTGTCTGAGATTGGCTATTATGGTGACGAGGACCTTTGAGAAGATCCGGGGGGCAGAGGAGAGACCAAAACGGAGGCCTCTGAATTGGAAGTGTTCCTGTGCGTATGCAAAGCGGAGGAACCTTCAGTGAATGGGATGTATGGGTATGTGTAGGTAGGCCTCTTTGAGGTCATGAAGGTTCCAGGGAGGAGGGATTCTACAATGGAACGCAGGGTTTCCATCCGGAAATGTTTCTTCTGAATCCTGCGGTTTACATATTTCAAATCTAGGATCGCCCTCTAGTCCCCATTTCTTTTGGGGACTGTAAAAAATATTGAGTAAACTCCCTGGAATCTTTCCTGTGATGGTACCGGTTCTATTGCAGCCATCTGTTGCAAATGGGATATGGCTTGAAGTGTTCGAGCGTGCTTTTTCCTCTTTCTGGGAAGGGGGGAAGGTTGAAATCGATCGGGTGGTGGAAACATCATTTCCAATAGGTATCCTTTGGAAATTATCTGAAAGACCCAATTGTCTGGGTTGGATTCCTCCCACCTGTCTGTGAACGCCTGTAATCTTCCCCCCAGCCGTAGTGACTTGGAGTCACTGGTTGTTGCCCTTTGCGAACTTGTCAGGTTTATCAGATCTGGGTTATTGGCCTTGTCTGGTAAACCTATTGCCTTTGCGAAATGGCCTGGTGTTGCTATTATTACTCCAGGTTCCCTTTCTGGATTCGGTTCTATATCTGAAGGGGGTTCTGGAGTGATGAAAGGACTGAAACCCAGCTGAGCGGTTGTCCTTCTTAAGTTGCCTTGGCATAACGTGATTCTTATCCCTAGTTTCTACTAGGATCTTGTCAAGTTTCTCCCCAAACAGTCTGCCCTCCTGAATGGGGTAGGCCATTAGGGTTGTCTTGGCTTTAAAGTCTGCTGGTCAAGCCCTTAGCCATAGGGCTCTCCTAGAGGAGGTGACAGATGCCATGGATTTTGCAGTAAAGGATATAGAGTCCAGTGAGGCATCTGCCATTAGGGTGGTAGCTTTGAGGACCCTTTCTAGGCCCGCTGAAACCCGGTGGTTCTCTTCCGGAACAAGCTGAATAAGCTTCTTAATCCAGAGGTAAGAAGCCCTAGCGAAGATGGATATGGTGGCACTCGACTGGATTGCCAGTGCAGCTGCCTCGTGGGCCTTCCTGATAAGGGATTCTGTCTTCCTATCTAGTTGGTCCCTTATTGAACCAGCCCCGTCCTCTGGGACCAGGCCAGGGGACTGGAGGTCAATGACTGGTGCTTCCACTACTGGCACCTTAAGTAGGCTCATAGCGTGAGGTGCTAAGGTGTATAGTTTCTTTACAGCGCTGGGAATTTGCTTGCCTGAAGTGGGATTGTCCCACTCCTCCTTAACTGCCCGCAGGAAAAATTCAGGAAAAGGCACAGAGTTAGTTTGGGTTTGCTTCCTAGGGAAGCACTCCTTAACACCCTGTTTGCGCTTAGTGGTAGACTCATCTGATGGTTCCTGATCCTCATTCAGGTCTAGAGCTATAAGCGCCTTAGCCAACAGACCCTGGAAGTCTTCCCCTGAGAAGAGTCTGGGCTGTTGTTCTTCTGAGGGAATTAGTTCCTCCTCAGAGTCGAACTCGCCCTCCTCTCGCTCTTCTAACTCTGAGTCCTGATCAGAGGAATCAGACTCAGCCTGTATGACCGTGGCGTGTGTTGTGGCCTTTTTGGATGCTTTGGTGGGCCACTGGCTGATGGAGGGAATGGGAGTTTGTTCTTCCCGTCCCACCCTGAGGGGATGAGACGAGGAAGAGGAGGGAGAAGACTCGTGCACTGCTCAGGGGACGGGGGGAGTCTCATCTGGAAAGCCTGGAAGGCTTGCCATCGTCTTTGGTGTGCCAAATTCACCAGATCGTTGGCCTCCTTGCTAGTAAACACACGCCCACCCGTTGCTTGGTCAGAAGGGGGGGTTGCCACCTCCCGCCGGGAACATTCCTACCGGTATGCCGTCCCTGTTCAAAGGCTGCGTGGCGTTTGCAGGCTGAACCGGGGCCATGGGATTAGAAGGCGCCAAGTAGGTGGCAGATCGGGAAGAGCCGGCTCTCGGAAAGGCACTCGATTTACTGGAGCGCCTCTTTCTCTTGTGCCGCTGGCAGCGGCGCTCTCGGCGCGGCTTTTCGCACCTCTTTCTTGTGTGCCGGCGGCACAATTTCCTCCTCTACCGCTACAGTTGGTAGCGGGCCCGTCTTCTTCCCCGATGATTAGCCGGGGCGGCCATCGGGGGGGCTCTGGGCGGAGTGGACCAGCCTGCCCGACTGATAGTCTTCAACAGACAGGAGGTCGTCCTCCCGTCCCTTTGCTGCATCGGCCATCTTTGCTTCGAACAGCCAATGCCGGCCGCGTTAGAGTTTGGGAAGGGAGGGAACGGGCTAACAAAACACGGTACGAGGAACGGAGACAAAGACTCACGGAGGTAACTGACAGGGATCCAGACAAGCACGGAAGGTAGAAAGGGAATCCTAAATCTGTTGATAGCTGGAGCTGTGGTAAATCACTGCTCTCCTATAAAGGCAAGACAAAAAACTGGAGATCAGGGGCGGTCTTCCCGCCAAGGAGACAGGAAGTTTGATTTAGTCCTGCCTTCTGGAAAGAGTGGGAAAACACCCACAGCTAAAGATGCCCTTGCCTCGGAGGAGAATGGGGAATTAACTCTTTGCTTGGATCTAAATGTTCAGTAGCCATTCTGTACCTGCAACGATCTCCATAAGCACAGCATCCTCGCTGAAAATACCTGCACACCATAGCAGACTGGCTAGTGTAGAGGTCATGGGAGTAACGACAGTTGTCCCCTTCCTTGCAAACGCCATGCATGAAATACCTGAAAGACAGAGAGGTTCAAAGATGGGTCAAGTGGAAACATGGAAATGCTGCAGGGGGTTGAGGGATTCCATGACAGGTGACGCAACCAAATAAGGAGCCAGCAAAAACAATCCTATTAAAATATAGGGGGGGAAACCATCTGTTATCCGGCATTCATGGGAAATGAGGGTTTTTGGTTGCTCAAGGGGTCGTGGCTCAGTGGTAGAGCATCTACTTGGCATGCACAAGGTCCCAGGTTCAATCCCTGGCATATCCAGTTAAACAAACTGGGTGAGTAGGTGATGTGAAAGACCTCTGCCTGAGACCCTGGAGAGCCGCTGCCAGTCTGAGTAGATAATACTGACTTTGATGGACCAAGGGTCTGATTCAGTATAAGGCAGCTTCATGTGTTCAAGTGTGCTGGATACCCAAGCTCTGCCCTGCCCCCTAACGAGAGGAATCCACAGCAACCAAACCCCATCCCAGTGGAAATGCCATTGTGACAAGCCCCATGAGTGCTGGGACCCTCCCCTTTCCCCCTAAGCCCCAGAGCAGGCAAACTGCCCAGGAGTCTCCTACAGAACTGGCTCCCAACAACTCAAGGCAGGGTGAGGGGCAAGAAGGCACCCCAGGACTCACAACCCTTGCTGTCAGAAGTCCAGCAATGGCTGGAGGCATCACGCTGGCCAGCAGGTGAGATGGGAGTGGGGCGTGCATGCTCCTGGAGATGCAGTGGTACGGTGGCTGAAGAGGAAGAGCTTGTGCTCTTGGCAATGCTGGTTAGGGGAGTTTCCCGGATATCACAAGCCAGACAATGAATCTATTACTGTACTAGAATGAATGAGAAACCCCTTTGCCATGCACACTTTGTAAAAAAAAGACAGATAACATTTCCCGGGACGAAGGCCAATGGAGACAGCTGGCTGGGTTTAGACAATGTTTTTCTTCTCCATTCCCAACGCAGCAGTTAGGCACTGAGATTGCTGGTTGCCTCAAGCAAGAGCACACGTGGTATGGCCAGCTAATCGGTGCTCTTTTGCTTTCGCAGCTCAAAGGTGTCTGAAACAGGGGAGAGGGGCTGGATTATATCTGGGAGGGGAACGGAGGCAGGAGGCCACCTTCAAATTTGTAGAGAGGAGATCACTCACTAATCAGCACTCATCGAGCTCAACAGGGTGCTTGAAGCATCAACAGCTCCCTCTAGAGGAGCTGGTAGAGCCTCAGACCCATAGTACAAACTGGCCAGTCCCTACACAAAAAAACCAAAAGCATTTCAACAACTGCAGTATTCCAAAACCCACGAGAAAGAGCATTTCAATTTCCCATGGTATTCTATTCCTGACCTAGAAATAACCATTCTCCAACATAAGGCGAGATTCCAGTGAGAAGCCGCTGAGTAACAATTTATCAACAGCTTGACGCAATTGCCTCACCCCAAGGATGAACAAGATTCTTAGGATTCTTTAAACACTGTAAGTGTTAACTATCCTAGTGAAAGCTTGTTAACTGGTTTAGCAAAATTACAGTTATGGCCCATTACAGCTATTGTGAATGGTCTCGGTATTTGATCCACACTTTAATTTTACGTCATTAATCTTCATCCTGTACTTCCTGCAATTTACAGCCCATTGACCACACTATTTATTATTACTTTTAAAACAAATGTCTGCCTAGTGAGTTCCCACTACATTGTGCCTGAAAAAATGGGCTCAAGTGCACGTACGCTGGAATAAATTTGTTAGCCTTTAAGGCGGCACTACTATTTCATATTACTAAAGGCCATTCTGTTACTAGTGTGTCCCGGGTCGGGCCGGCTGGCCGGCTCCCGGGCCGATATCTCTCCCGGGCCCACAGCCCCAGGCCCGCGCTTACCCGCTGGAGAGGCAGAGGGGGTACAGCCGGTCGCCCAGCCCCCCCAGCCCCCCCCCAGAGAATCGGGGGAGGCCAGCGCTGCTCCTTCTCTCTCCCCCAGGTAGCCGACGAGACGGGGCCCAGCAACACAGGAGCGGCGCCGCAAATCCCAGGGCCCGGCGCGGCCGGAGTGACGTGGCCGCACAGACTCCGCCCCCCCTCAGCTGTTGAGCGGGCGGGCGCAGCTGGGGCGGGGGAGGGCGGCCGGCGCAGCTGAGGCGGATCGCCGCAAGACGCCGGCGACGCCCGGCTGTGAGGGGAGCACGGGGGCGGGACGGGGGTGTGGGGAGAAGGGGCGGGGCCTCTCTGGCTGGGAAAGGTGATAAGGCGAGAGGGGAGCCGCGGCCGGGGAGGAAGCCAAGAGAAGGTTGCGAGGAGGCTGAGAGAGAGGGAGCCGACAACCTGGCAACGTCCGAGAGGGGAGAAAGCTCTGACTCCCCCTCGGACTGGTCTGAGGCCGAGGAGGCTCCTCCGCCCCCACCCTTTGTCCAGGCAGAGACCCCGGGGGTCACAGAAGCCCAAAAGCGGCGTGACATAGTGTGTAACAGTAATAGGAAAGCCTTTCCCTCTAACTAATAACACTAACTTTTTTGCAGAATGTTAAATTTCCTTAAATTTCCTCCTGTATTTCAAAAAGGCATCCATATTGAGTTTGCAATACAATTTATTCAACTTCAAATCAGTCAGCTAACAATGTCGTTGACAGTCCTAATTTAGCACTAAGATAAATCTTGTATAAAAGTAAGCTCCTACTTTGTTGGGAAACAGTCTAGACTGAAATGAGGAATAAAAGATGTTTTAAAGGAAAGTAACTTGTTGTTCGCCTTAGAGAAACCTACACAAGTCCCTCTATGATCTGCTCAAAGTCTTATTCCAATTACAAACAAGAGGATTTGTTCATTTGTGGCTGGTAAGCATTTCATGAAATGGGGCTTCTTGGAAAACACTTTTTAAAGTAAAAGTTCATAAATCTCCTACTGAATATTCTTTAGACATCTACTAATCATTTCAGAATTAAGGCAATAGATCCTCAAAATTACAAACGTTAATTTAAATAGATATGCCATAACGTAAGAATTCCTATACCTTTTTTTTTCTAGCTGCACTATCTGGTTTTATTTTAAGCTATTAATCTGCCTCTCAAGCACAGCATGGAGAATGCTGCTATGCAATGAACTTGACATCTCCTATGTCAAGGAAGGAAGGGGCTGTAGCTCAGTGGTAGAGCATCTGCTTGGCATGCAGAAGGTCCCAGGTTAAATCCCCGGCATCTCCAGGAGGCAAGGGGGTGATGTGAAAGACCCTGGAGAGCCGCTGCCGGTCTGAGTAGGCAACACTGACTTTGATGAACCAAGGGTCTGATTCAGTATAAGGCAGTTTCATGTGTTCTTCATGTGTTTATGTGTCTGTGCATTAGACTGGGCTTAGATGTCAGCTCAGTTGAAACGGGAGTGCCAGGAGGCTCAGCTGGCATTATCTGCTTAGACTATATAAGCCTTCTGGGTAAGGACTGGAACACTTTAGTGTTATAATTGTGCCAAACCCAATGAGGGTGCCATGGCGGCTGTGATGGTGGTCAGTCCACAGACCATTCTAGCAGCACATACCAACATACAGTAAACATACAAAGCTGCCTTAACAAGGCATGGGCCTTAACCACAGACTCACTAATGAAGCCCACAAAGTTAGGTCACTGATCTATCTCATTTGTTTTTGTCTAACAGTGGCTGTTCAGGATCTCAGATCTCCACCTGAGATCATATGCTTTTAAGCAATGGCCCCTCCCTAACAAATATCCCATTTTTTACACAGAAAGACGCAACTGCTGTGATCCAGAAGAAAGAGTACTTCATATCCCACACACAAAACACAGAATCTCTAGTAGCCCTAGAAAGTAGGTCAAGTATTGCCCCCACACTGCAAATGTGGGGCTGAGAGAGGGTGGGCTTGCCAAAGACTACTGAGGAAGTTTGTGGTTGACATCACATTTGAGACAAGGATCAAGAAGATTAACTGAACAGAAACAGTCTCATACATTGATAATAGGGCTGGAAGCATTTGGGGATATAGAGTTCAACTTTATAACGTTGAAAACATTGACTCCTCAACAGTGCTGTCACACACATCAGAGAATATAAATTATGGGGGAAAGTCGCATTTAAACAATATATGCATGAAAATGTCTTTGTCCATGGTATACTCAAGATTATGTAATGCTACAAATTGTCAAACAAAAATAGTCATACTACACATTCTGAGTGACTAAAAACTTATCTTAAGAACAGCTTTCCGTTATGATAATTCCAGATGGTTGTGTTACTCCTCAGCAGATGCTTATCTTAAAGCATTTCACTCATCCCAAAAGAATTTTTTTTACAGGGCCTTCCCCTCCCTCCCAATACTTCTCCAAAATGCCTATTTCTCCTTTGGACAAATTGGGAGGAAAGCATCCAGGAATGGAACCTGCCTTTGATTCTGCCTAGAATTTCAGTGGGTGCAACGGGGGGGGGGGATTTTCACCAATCCCCCATCCTATGGAAGACCTGATTTCTCAGGAGAAAATACAAATTTACCACAATACAAAAATGCAGCACAGGTGTTTCACGCACTGTAATTCTACTAGTCATGCCAACCACTGAACTCAGCAGCTACTCAAACTACATTTTTGTAATGCAATCAAAAACAAAAAATCTAGTTTCGGCACTTCACAGACTATATAACATAAGAAGAGCCATGTTGGACCAGACCAAGGTCCCATCAAGTCCAGCATCCTGTTCACACAGTGGCCAACCAGTTACCTCCAGTAAGCCCACTAGCAGGATGACTGCTACAGCAACCTCCCGCCTGTACTCCCCAGCAACTGATACAAACAGGCATACTGCCTCAGGTACTGGAGGGAGTAGATATCCATCATGGCCAGCAGCCACAGTGAATCTCCACTGTCTTTTAAAGGTTATGATCTACCCTGTAACCAAAGGGGGTGGGGAGTCAGAACCTGAATGTATATTGGGGGATGAGATTGATATAGGGTTAAGAATGCACATTCAAGGTGGTAACACGTCAATAGTCCTAAAAAAAAACCAACAAAAAAGTTTATACTATCTCCAAACTCTGCAGTAAATTCCATGAAAAATAGGCCTAGCACCAGTGATATTTGAAGGGGGGGGGGGAGATTGAATTGGGTTATACCCATTCAGGCCACTGATCTATAAATATTGGCAATGTGTACTCTGACTGGCAGCAGCTCTGTAGAGTCACATGTGGAGAACACATTAATGGTGAATGGTGTTGGCCATCTTGATTTTGGGTTTTAGTTATCACTCTGCGTGTGTCTTAAATGTTACCTGTCTTGAGTTCTTTTGTAGGAGAAAGGCAGGCCCAGAATGTCTTAAATAAATATGGCACAAAGTGCGTCTTTTGTCCTATGCTATTTGACCTATGCAAATTTAATACCATGGTTCCCATACCAAACTCTGTATTGTATTCAATACAGACATTTAAAGCCAGGTGCCAGTCTGAGCCATTCCAATTCAGCAATAACCTGGGGCAAACACATAACACAGACCAGCCTGAAAATCTCAGGGTCAGAAAGATCTCCAGTCTGAGGCTGCATACCTTCATTAAGCCATATCTAAGCATATTTGCTTTGCCCATTCTGTTCACTTATCTACAGTTGCAGTTTAAAATAAACCAATAATGCATCTTCCAACTGCAATTACATTTCTAAAACAAGAACTGACGAATTTACACTATATAAATTAGATTCTACTGCACCCACATCTCTTTAATTAGTTGATACTGTTTTAGTTATCCTGACAGTTCTGTTTGAGTCCAGTTGTACCTTAGAAAGCATCAAGAGTTTCAAGAAGAAGGAGAGTTGGTTTTTATTTGCCGACTTTCTCTACCACTTAAGGGAGACTCAAACTGACTTACAATCACCTTCCCTTCCCCTCCCCACAACAGACACAGTGTGAGGTAGGTGGGGTTGAGAGAACTTAGTAGAACTGTGACTAGCCCAAGGCCACCCAACTGGCTTCATGTGCAGGAGTGGGGAAACAAATCCAGTTCACCAGATTAGCCTCCACCGCTCATGTGGAGAAGTGGGGAATCAAACCCAGTTCTCCAGATCAGAGTCCACCACTCCAAACCACCGCTCTTAACCACTACATCACGCTGAATCTCAGGGTGAAGCTTTCAAGAGTCAGAGCTTCCTTCATCAGACATATATGTAGAACAGAAGCTGAGATCCTGACAATCACCCATCATTTCACTCTTTGAGATAAGAAGAGCAGTGTGAAAACATCCCTTTCCACACAGGAAAGACTGCATAGCTATCTAGATCTGTACCCTGTTTTCTCTACTACAACAAATAAATGTGGGTTTCTGCTTAGGACTCATATGTTGTGACTTCATTGGTAATATCTGTACTTTACAAGTATTTATTCTTGATAAGCACTCCAGTTCAGACTATTCCTGGTTTACAAGCCTCTGGCAACCATTAGAGGAAGATTTGTCAGGATTCAACAGGTGAAGATAGGCACTCCATTGCTTAGTAGGTATTAACCCAGTACGATGCAGACAATAAATGCTCTACTTTTTTGTATTCCCACAATGAAACAAGCCAGGGCCAATGAAACGGACAGGCACAGACTTGGGAGCATCTACTTCCAGGAAGCAACTGCAAACTACATTGGAGGACCAGAGACCACCAGAAAATTCCCATATTTGTATTTACAGGTAAACTTGGACATGAGAGGCATCAGAGCATGCAATCTGTTATTTATCAGCTATGCAAAACAGGATTGTCATTGAAGTCCAACAGCAGGTTAGAACACTCACTAGAAAGAGGCCAGTATAATGAGTTCTGGACCTCAAGATTCCTACTTAAAGTCCCACCCTCAACCCTTTTTACAGCAAACTTTGTGTTCTGGAAGAGACCAAAGCCCTCTCATTTATTAGCATTTCCAAGCTTTCATTAAAAGTAATTAGGTAATTTATTCTCCTTCACCAAGACAGTCCAGATTTACCTCCTTCAGTTTTGCATAGAAACACATAAAACACATACAATTTGGCAGCATTTGTAGCTTACGAGCATTACTGGTTGACCAACAGAAATAAAGGAAGTGAAGAATTGCATGTTATTCAATGTACATATGATTATCATGCTGCCAGTGTGAGTGTTTAAGTGCCCGTCAAGTCACTTCATTCTTATGGTGACACTATGAATTAAAGATTTTCAAACCATCCTGTTAACATCCTTGCTCAGGTCTTGAAAACGGAGGGCCCCGACTTCCTTGAATTGTGTCAATCCACCCCATCACGATGCCAACACTAAAGTCAATTTTTAAAAATATGATCCTAGAAAACTAAGATGAGATTTCTGAATGCATTCTATGCCATGCTTGAAAACCTTTTTTATATAAAGGGAATATAGTCTATGCTACTGTGTGTTGTATGTATTATGTCATATGTATTCTCTTTGTCTTACTGCACTGTTTTCTACTTTTGCAATTCCACTTTTTGCATTGCTCGACATATCATGTCTCATACTTTTTTGCATTGTTTCTACCTTTTGTTAACCCATGAAGCTGCCTTGTACTGAACCAGACCCTTGGTCCATCAAAGTCAGTATTGTCTACTCAGACAAGCAGCAGCTCTCCAGGGTCTCAGGCAGAGGGGCCTTTCACATCTACTTGCCTAATCCCTTTAATTGGAGATGCCGGGGATTGAACCTGGGACCTTCTGCATGCCAAGCAGATGCTCTACCACTGAGTCACAGCCCCTCCAACCCTAGTCCTATTGCACTGTTTATTCAATCTCTGGTGCTAACTGACTGCATTGTTTTACACCATGTAATCCTCCTTGAGTATCAGTGTGAAAGGCTGACTATAAAGTAAACAAACAAGATGACTGTCATGTCCTGTAATCCTTTGCCGTAATTATTCAGCTGCTGTGAACATAATCCATTGCAAAACCAATTTCAAAACATAATTACTAAAACCTTTGGAAAGATTGCCTCTAATTTCAGTAGTTACACAACAGAAACACGTTAATCAGGAAGTGTTCCCTATCCACTTCCACCCCCAAGAACACCCCACAAAACAGAAGTTCATCACTTCCTGGGCTACTCTCTCCTCCTTGTCCCTCTTCTGTTCTTTGAGTTACAGATGACAACTCTAAAAAAGAGTTGCACTTACCTGTAACTGCTGTTCATTGAGGGACCAGGTGCAGACACACATTGGGATTGCGCCTGCGTGCAGGCCAACTGCTGGAAAATGTTCTTTAGTCTAAGCCCTATAAAGGGCGCTCCTCCCGAGGCACGCGCAAGCGGCTCCAGCCCAACCGTCATGCCTACCTTGGAGGTGCGCCCCTGCCCTACTCAGTTCCTACGTGCCGCCGCTAACTAATAAAATATATCAGTAAGATAGCTAGCAGCGGGGTAGGTGGGAGGGAATGTGTGTCTGCACCGGGTCCCTCGATGAACAGCAGTTACAGGTAAGTGCAACTCTGTTTTCATCTTCGGTCCCGGTGCAGCCCCACATTGGGATATTAGCAAGCTACTCACGTACCCAGGTGGAAGGGTGCGATCTTACTGGAACATAGAATGCAGTACAGCCTTTCCAACATTCGCTTCCCTTCTTTCTTGCAGGTCAATGGCATAGTGTTTCACGAAGGTTTCGTCTGATGACCACGTCGCTGATCGACAGATCTCCCCCAAAGGAACTTTTTGGAAAAAAGCTGCAGCGGAACTCTGAGCCCTAGTTGAGTGAGCCCTCAGTTCTAGAGGACAGGGAGTCTTACTGACCTCATAGGCCTTTCTGATAGTTGGAGATGGTTTGCGATGAGGCCGCTCTACCCTTTTTGGGGCCGGAGTGACAAAAAAGGCATTAGTGACTCTAAACTCTCTAGTTCTTTGCAGATAATAAAGTATTGCCCTCTTCAAATCGAGTGAGTGTAACTTCTTCTCTGTTTCTGAAGTGGGGTTCGGAAAAAATACAGGTAGTCTAATGTCCTGTTCTAAAAGGAACTTAGAAACCACCTTTGGACGGAAACTAAGTCTAGGATGGAGTACTACCTTCTCATTAAATATTTTTAGGAATGGAGGGTCAATGCGTAAAGCTGCAAGCTCACTCACCCTACACATAGAAGTGATTGCTACTAGGAAGGTAACCTTCACGGAAAGCAAATCCAAAGGGCAGGTTGCCAGTGGCTCGAATGGGTGACCTATCAGGTGAGTGAGGACCAGGGATAATGACCACTGTGGGGTTATTGTGGATAGGGGTGGGAACAGATTCAGAAGACCCTTGAGAAGCCTCTTTGAGAGTGGGTGAGAAAATACCGAATATCCCTCTATAGGCTCATGAAGAGAAGATATTGTGGCTAAATGTACTCTGATGGATGACACTGCTAATCCCCTGTGGGCTAGTGACACTAGGTAATCGAGGATCACAGAAATCGTGCATGTAAATGCGGAGAGGCTTTTCTCCGCACACCACTGATCGAATTTGTCCCACTTTTTTGAGTAAGAATACCTCGTAGAGGTCTTCCTAGAGTGTTTTAATGTCTGTATCACCCTATCTGAGAATCTATGGACTAAGGAGTTATTAGCTAGGCTGTAAGGTGAAGTCTGGTGATATCGTGATGTAACAAATCCTCCCCAACTAAGTAGGTCTTGCGTAGCTGGAAGCTGGATGTAGCGGTTGTGAGACATCTTCAGTTCTGTAAACCACACCTGGCGGGGCCAAAAGGGTGCTATTAGTATAGCGACCGAGCACTTAGCCTTCATCTTAGCTAATACCCTTGATAGCAGGGGAAAGGGGGGGAAGGCATAAAATAAGCATCCCTGCCAGCAGATCTGGAAGGCATCCCCTATAGACAGGGAGTCTTCCCCTGCCCTGGAGCAGAACGTCTTGACTCTCCTATTGTCCCTAGAGGCAAAAAGGTCTACCTGGGGTGTACCCCACATATGAAAAATGGGGTAGAGATATCTGAATTGGAGCGTCCATTCGTGGTTGGACAGGGTGATTCTGCTTAGTCGGTCCACCAACCGGTTCGAAACTCCTGCAATATGCATGGACCGAAGCGAGACACCCAAGGTAATAGCAGTGTCCCAGATCTTCTGGGATTCTCTGCAGAGGGGTAGCGATCCCGTCCCCCCTTGCTTGTTGAGGTAGAAGATTGTGGTGGTATTGTCCGACTGTATTAGGACATTGGAGTCCCTCAGGATATCTGAGAAGGCAATAAGGCCATAACATACAGCTCTAAGTTCTAAGAAATTAATGTGAGCACCAGACAGGGATAAGTCCCAATTACCCTGAGTGACTCTGCCCTTGCAATGAGCTCCCCATCCCATTATGGGGGAGTCCGTGGTCATTGTATGGTGTGCAATCCAATGTCCAAAGGAGGTACCCCATAGGAGATTGCACCTTCGTTTCCACCAATCCAATGCTGAAAGGATGGGTCTTGGAACTGAAAGGCAACGGAATTGACTGTCTAGGACAGGGTTAAATTTGCATATAAACCAATTCTGTAGGTCCCTCATGCGCAATCTTGCATGAGGTGTAACTGCTGTAGTGGAAGCCATGAGGCCCAACAGCCTCTGTATAAGGAGTGCTTGGTGTCTACGGGACCCCTGGAAGGAGGTGACTAGGGATGTGATACTGTGTGCTCGATCTGGCGGTAAGAATGCTCTAGCCTTCGATGAGTCAAGGATCCCACCTATAAACTGGACACGTTGAGACGGGATTAATTTTGACTTTTCCCGATTTATAAGTAGGCCTACTCTGGAGCAGGTGGTAGTGACCAGCTCAATATGGTCTAGTAGGTCCTGTTTCAATATTGCTGTAATCAGCCAGTCATCGAGATAAGGGAAAATCGAGAAT
This sequence comes from Euleptes europaea, assembly GCF_029931775.1. Classification (NCBI taxonomy): domain Eukaryota; kingdom Metazoa; phylum Chordata; class Lepidosauria; order Squamata; family Sphaerodactylidae; genus Euleptes; species Euleptes europaea. The sequence continues at coordinate 100,188,793 of NC_079314.1, forward strand.
TCTAGTGTCCTAAGATGTGCTACAATGACAGCCATACACTTAGTAAAAACTCTAGGGGCCGTGGCCAATCCAAATGGGAGGACTGTATACTGGTAGGTCTCCTGACCAAAGCGGAATCGTAAGTATTTGCGATGTGTCGGGTGTATAGCTATATGGAAATAGGCATCCTTGAGATCTAAAACACATAACCATACCTGTGGTGAGAGTAATTCCAGTACCATAGGAAGGGAGACCATCCTAAATTTTGAAACGAACAGATGTTTATTTAACTCTCTCAAATCAATAATGGGGCAAAAACCTCCCCCTTTCTTTTCTACAATGAAAATCCTTGAATAGAAACCAGAAATAGAAAACTCTGATATAACTAATTGGACTGCCCCTTTAGCGAGAAGCTCTTGGAGCAACACCTCAAATTGAGGGAATGGGTTATCCCTTGCCTTAGACGGGTGAGAACATACAGGTAAAGATTTAAATTCGAGGGAGTAACCCTCTAAAACAATCCTTAAAACCCAGGAGTCGGAACAGATCACTGTGTAGCAAATCTGCTTAGTCGGTCACCAAACTGGGGGTATTTTGTGATAGTCAAAATTTTTGAGTGTGGTGCTCCTTAGGCTGGTTAGGACCTGCTCTTGGTCTATTAGGGCCCCTACGTCTGCCCGGTTGTTGCTGGAAATTGGGCTGCTGGTATCTATTTGTAAGATACTGCTGTTGGTATCGTCGAGAATATCTAGGAGCCCGGAAGAATGATGAGTAGGATTGCTGTCTTTGTTGAAACCTTTCCCTTGGTTGATTCAGCATGACCCCTAGTGACTTCGCTGTCTGCCGATCTTTCTTCACATTCGTCAGAAACTCTGTTGTGTTTGCTGCAAACAGTGTAGGACCTTCGAAGGGGAGGTCCTCAACTTGGGCTCTCGTCTCAATAGGGAGGGCTGTTGTGCGTAGCCAAGCGTGTCTCCTTACCACGATCGCGGAAGCCATGGCCCGTGCTGCTACTTTCGCTGCATTCTTTCCAGCTGCAATTTCTTGTTTGGAGAACTTGTTGCCCTCTGACTGAATGAGGTTAACAGCGGTTCTAGCTTCATCTGGTAGGAGATGAAGGTGGGGGGCGATCTTCTCCCAGAGGAAGAGATGATATCCCCCCCATAATAGTGTGGTAATTAGCAATGCGGAAAATTAGTGGGGCTGAGGAGTAGAGCTTTCTTCCAAGGTAATCAATCCTGCGACTCTCTTTATCAGCTGGTGTAGAATGCTGCCCGTCTCTGTTTTGCTTGCATCTCACCGGCTACTATAGAGGATGGATGGGTGAGGGTGGGATTGAAGGCAGTCAAGGGTCCCCTATCTAATCCTGTATAGGTTCTCCAGTCTCTTGGTAGAGGCAGATGTAGAAGCCGCTTTTTGCCAGATAGTTGATGCTACATTAGCTAGACCCCCAAGGATGGGAAAAGCCACTGAAGATGGAGTCATTATGGAGCATTCTTAGGATCTTGTCTCTCAGTTTGTTATTGGACTCTGATATATCTATCTCTACTCGTGTGCCATGCAACGCATTTGCTCTGCATGAAGCAAAAATCTTCGTTAGATGAAAACGGTCCGGTGTCCTCTTCCCTATCCTCAGAGAAACCAGACTGTGTCTCTGAAGTCTCATCCGGAGGGGAGAGTATGTCATGTGACTCAGATGATTCTCCATATGGTACCTGGGTGTAATTTGGCTGTACCACGGTAGGTTGTGTATAGCCTGATGGCTGTACCCTATTAAGTTGTCCTTGTTGCCTGGAGCGGCAAAACTCCATCCATTCTCTCATCAGTTCAGGTGGGAAGTAAGGGAACGGTGGCTGTTGATTCCAAGGGAGGGAGGAATGGATCAAAAGGCATGTCCCCTGCTCCTTCAACGGGGGCGTTGCCCTCAAGATCAGATAAAGATCTGAGGGAGGACTCAGAGCCCCAGGATGGGGTGCCTTGAGAGGCCAGTAAAGTCTCTGGAACTGTGGCATAAAAGGGGGGGTCAAACGGCTGTTTATCCAGGTCCCTCCGAGTAGACCTCAGCTCCTTTGATTTGTCACAGTGCTTATTTTTGCGTTTATGCTTCTTTGGAGGAGGTTCGTCAGAAGCATCAGCGGCTCTCCCTGAAGGGGGGAGGGGCGGAGCCATCTGTGAGGGAGTCACTGGTATCGGATCCGTGAGCGGAACCGAGCTGGGGTCGCTTGAGCCCTGAGTGGTTTTTGGCAGTGGGGCATTAGGGAAACGTCTCGTTAGAAGATGTGGTAGATTGAGTGGGAGAAGTCTCTCTCGTACTCCCCGCACGGGTCGTTTCCGAAGGCGGAGTCAAAGCCTTTTTCCAAAGCGCTGCCTTTAAGCGTGTGGCTCTTTCAGACCGGGCTTTTGGGGTAAATTTCATGCACAAGTTGCACGCAGTCACCACATGTGACTCCCCCAGGCAGAGTAAGCAAAGCTCGTGTTCATCCGATTGTGTCATTTTGGTATTACATCGGGTACAGTGCTTAAAAAGAGGCTTGGAAGCCATCTGTTCTTTTGTGGTTGTTCCGAAAAGACGGAAAAAGGACTCGGTGGGACTAGGCCAGAGGATTCTGCCTCAGTCCTTACTCGTAGGTATTTGTAACTTTGATCTACTGTGTTAGAGCTGACTCTAAATGCTTCTTTTCCAGGCGGCAGCAGAAAAGGAACTGAGGAGGGCGGGGGCGCACCTCCGAGGTAGGCGTGACGGTTGGGCTGGAGCCGCTTGCACGCGCCTCGGAAGCAGCACCCCCTATAGGGCTTAGACTAAAGAAAATTTTCCAGCAGTTGGCCTGCGCGCAGGCGCAGTCCCAATGTGGGGCTGCACCGGGACCGAAGATGAACTTCAGGCTTCCTAAACTGGGAAAACAATTGTAAAAAGTCTCCAACTTGCCCAAACATAGCAAGTACAAAAGGAAAGATGACCAATTAGTTCTCAGGTTTGCCATGATCCTATGAAAACCCTAACAACAATGTATGAGAAGGATTTCAAGAGGTGAGCATTGTATCAATGTACAGTTCCAACTTGTAGTGATGCCACACACTACTCTTTTATGTTTTTCTTCAACTACGGTAGTTACTTAACAGTAGCAAAAGGAGAGAATACACCATGTACAAGCCTGACTAGACCCAGGAGCTAACTCCATTGTGACAGAGGCTGGGAGTCGTATTTTATTTTTCATTTCCTCCACGGGCAACTGAACTAAGTACTGGTGGTTGTCAATGGTCATTTATGCATGGGTACTTTCACTCATGTTCGCCCCCGGTCTGTCTCAGTTGTTCCTTGGAGTTATGCATTAGTTTTCCGTCCATTAGTGATGACCTCGTGCCCACCTTGCAATGTCTGGGTCTTCCCATTCTTCTGTTAACCCGACTCTTCCGTCTTCCCTGAGCAAAGCCCGGGTAAAATCCCCATGCAGAAGGCAAAGCGCTGGACACGCAAGCTTGGTTTTGCTCACAGCCAGTTACAAAGCAGCATGTCCAGAGGAGGGGACTGAAATGCTTCCTGCTTCTTTGGAGCTCTTTCTGAGCACAAGAAAGGTTTTTTAAAACCAAGGCTTGGATTTCTCCCGCTTTCAGATTGCTCCGTTGTTGTTGTTAAAATGCTTTTTATGTGGCAATTGGGTTGGGGGGATTTTCTCTCACAGTAAGCATTTCAAGTAAGCCAATTAAAAAGCAGCATTTAAAGGGGTGGGGTCTTGATTTGAGCTTGAGACTGCTGGTGCTTAGATTCCCAACCGGAAAGTGTGGGTCCATCAAGCAACGAACCTCAGGTAAAACTCCCATGCATAAATGACCAATGTTTAATATCCTACATTTAGCCTAACTAATTTGCAGCATAACATCTTCAACAACTATGGATAAACAGATTATATTTACATATGTGGGGTGGAAAATGTTCCATGAAAAATACAGAATTGAAATGTTGTCCTCAACACATCACTACCCACAACAAGTACCATTCATAAAATCTAAATCAATCCTGTTGCCAGTGGATATTAATCTAAAATACTTAAACCAGATTCTTGCAGAATAGCTTGATTACCTTAATCTCTTCTCAAAGCTACAACCCATTTTTAAGAAGACATATGCACCTTCTATCAAATCGTTGGGAATTTAAAAGCCATAAATGGAACACAACTCTCCCAACCAAGCACTATCCCCAGTTGTCTGGAATAATATTAATATACCTGAGCATCCTTAATTTCTGTTAATTAACTTATTTCAGCCACAACTACATGACATATTTTTTATCCAGAATTTTTTATCCACACAAACCCTTTGATCACAAGGGGCTCCTTTTTCTTTTATTTTTTGGCAACAGGCTAATAGATGTTCTTTTTGGACAACCCTCAAAACTAGTCTGTGAGTTTAAGGATTCAAATCACTATAAAGCTATTTTTCTTTAACTTTCTACGAGTGACACAAGCTTCACTCACTGTTACTGTGGATATTGTCCATTTAAAGAAAAGAGCTGAGTAGAATCAAGTGATTCCAAGACAGAAGAATTGAAATTAAAAAATGTACTGCTGTCGATTCATAATTAGGATAATTAAAACAGCAGCGGTTGCAAGTAGGCCTGGCCCAATGAGTCCTACATCAAAGACCAAAACGGCCCTGGACAGGGCATTGCCCCCTCCCCATCTTTTTACTGACACAAACCAAGGGCCACAGAAGGCATTTGTTTTTAAAACCTACAGCCATTACTTCTATTATTTTGGGAGGTTCTAACCCTGTTATTTTGTTTTGAGATTTCATATTTTCCTGCAAACCTGGGGCTTTCTTCAGGTTTGCAGAAAGATCTGCCTTCTCTGTTCATGGCTCCATTCTCAGGAGGTAAGTATCCACAGATCTGGCCATGCTGAGAATTAGATATGTCGATGATAAACCTCAAAACCCACAAAATAAATCATACTGCAATGGGACTGGGCAATTGATCAGAAATACCAAACATCTCTCAACAAGAACTATACCTCTCACACTTATAACAGTATCAAGCATTATTTCCTCCAGCACTGTATATGAAAAACAATCCTATCTCACTCACTAGATCAGTTTCATCCAACTAGCAGCCCACAAGCAATTATATCCACTCCCCAGTGCTTTCCTTAATTATAAGTCACAGCATGATACAATTTTGACTCCAGTTTCACAACTAAGGAAACTGTTCTCAAATTTTGTAGGAAACTTTTGAAAGAGTACACTTAAATGATGAATTTGGGTTTTGTGTGTAAACTCCACAGTTGGTTGAGCCCACTTACTCCTTATCAGTCAAACCTCTCAAGACAGATGACCCTAACTTTATATGTGGCACACACAAAGGGATCAGATATGAATGAATGGTCCCCAAATAGTACAGAAAAGCCCCGCTACTGAGCAGCATGCAAAGGATATTCTGCCCTCATACAGCAAGGAAGAAATCCGTTGGAGAAAAGCAAACAGCAACAGGACGGGACAACAACAAAGAGAAACAGTAGCCCATACCCTACTGCTCCAATGATCAAAGTTTGAATCCTCCCTTCAGACTACCGATGGATACATGTAGTAGAAAAGGGCAAGAGCCCAGTAGCACCTTAAAGACTAACAAAAATATTTTCTGGTAGGTATTAGCTTTTTGTATCTGAAGAAGTGAGCTGTGGCTCATGAAAGCGCATACCCTATCAGAAAATATTTTTGTTAGTCTTTAAGGTGCTACTGGACTCTTGCCCTTTTATACTACTGCAGACAGACCACGGCTACCCACTGTGAATTATCTTGATGGATGGCCACTGATAGTACAAGAGATCCCAGCCAGGTGGATCCTACCAGATCCTAAACAACGCCAGAGGAACAATTGTGACACCGAAGCAAAGCAATGACATCGTCCCGCTAGCCACCAGATAAGAAAATGTACCCAACTCCAAAAATAAAGAAGCAGGCAACAACGGACAGAGGCAATAGGCTGGCACTCATTCCGATCTATGCTACAGCCTTGGCCACCGGGTTTTTGTGGGGAGGTGGGGGGGGGGGTGAACAGCGGACTCGGAGGAGACCTGGCCATTCGCAAACTGACTTTAGCCCCAATTTAAAAACAAACACAGTGGGTAGCCGTGTTAGTCTGTCTGCAGTAGTAGAAAAGAGCAAGAGTCCAGTAGCACCTTAAAGACTAACAAAAATATTTTCTGGTAGGGTATGAGCTTTCTGAAGAAGTGAGCTGTGGCTCACGAAAGCTCCTACCCTACCAGAAAATATTCTTGTTAGTCTTTAAGGCGCTACTGGACTCTGGCCCTTTTCTAAAAACAAACAGGCAGCGTGACCTGCAAGCCCAGACAGAAGAATCTGTTTAAGAGAAGACAGACACAGCCAAACAATGCCTGGGATTATTATTATTATTATTATTTTTCTCCCTGCGAGGAAGATCCTAGAAAGGGCAAAAAGCCACCGAGGAAGGGGTCGGGAGGCTGGCAGCCGAGGAGCGCGAGGCGGGCCGGGGGGGGGGGCGACAGCCAGGGGAGACACGGGCGCCATCACCCGCCGCCGCCTCTGCACGTTACCTGCAGGCGACTTGCTTCGTCCAGCAGCCGCTGCTTCCTCCTCCGGCTCCGGCCTGCAGGGGCTGGGGTCCGGCTGCGGGGGGGCTGGAGGCCGTGGTGGTGATGGTGGCGGCGCCAGCGGCGGAGGGGCTGGAGGCCGTGACAGCCGCCCCTCCGGATGCCGCTCCCGCTGCTCCGCCGCCACCGGGGGCCACCCCAGCCTCCGCCATTACTGTTTACCCCACACAGCGATGGCCCCACCGGAACTTCCGGGAGCGCATCCTTCCGGCCGGCTGGACAGCGGGGCGGGGCAGAAGCCGAGGGGCGGGGCGAGAGGGGGGAGGGGCGGGGCTTGCCTGCCGGGAGCCGGCGGGGAACGGGCGAGCCGAAGGGAAGGGTGGACTCGGCAACAAGAGCTCTGATTGGTGCTGCCTGTAAGCGATGGGCGCCTATGGGGAGGGAGGGAGGCGTGGCGAATGGAGCGAGGACGTTTCTGGGGGAGGATGGGGATTGGTGGAGGAATGCCTGGGAAATGGGGGCGGGGCGGGGAGGCATGGAGACAAAGCCCCTCGGGAATTTACGGAGTTCGGCTATTTCCGTCACCGTCTGGAAGTGTTAATCTGGGCGCGTCGGAATGCTTGGAGGATCGGTCACGCGTTACTGGAAAGCGGTGCCTGTTTACGCAGGAAACACGCGTGCAATCACTTTGGCAAATCCTAGTACCCGGCGGTGCATACTTTTGTTGCTTGTTTAATGTTGTTTCGTTGTTTATGTAGACAAATATAATTCCTTACAACGCTGGAAAAAATAAATACTTTTTTTTTTTAATTATTTTTATAACAAAACGAAACAAACAAATACAATACTAAAAAGAAAATAAGAAAGAAATATAAAAGAGTATCAATTATATGCTCTGATTGTTACATTCAGGATTACAAAATAGTAGAATTGGGAAAAAAGAGAATACCCTTTTGACCCACCACCCACCATAAAAAGTGACCCATCACCAGACTTCCAAAGAAGTGTCTGAACAGTTTTAAAAATTACACTATTAACAATAAAATAGAAAAGCAATAAAACTTATTTCTATAACTCACTAACTAAATTAGTAAAATCCATTTTTGCCAGTTTATCCCAATATGTGACGGCCTTTGCCCAAAATAAATATGTTTTTAAAGTCCTGTTTGTCGCCACGAGTGTGGTATGTGTCAGCTATTATAATTTTCTGTGTAAATTATAATCTGTGCGTAAATTGCATTACAACCAGGAATGTATATGCATTGCATATAATGATGGGAGTTCTTTCACAATTGCAATGAACAATTACAATTTAATTACATTGAACAATTTGCTGCGTGTATTCAGTCATGCATACTTCCGCGCTGTGTATTTGGACGTTTCCACCACCAATGAACGAACATTTTACTGCCTCAAAAAGAAGTTTGCCACTAAGTATGCAAGGGAATTGGTTCTTGTAGGTTATCCGGGCTGTGTAACCGTGGTCTTGGAATTTTCTTTCCTGACGTTTCGCCAGCAGCTGTGGCAGGCATCTTCAGAGGAGTAACACGGAAGGACAGTGTCTCTCTGAAGACAGTGTTACTACTCTGAAGATGCCTGCCACAGTTGCTGGCGAAACGTCAGGAAAGAAAATACCAAGACCACGGTTACACAGCCCGGATAATCTACAAGAACCAATGAACTCTGACCGTGAAAGCCTTCGACAATATTATGCAAGGGAACTTCAGCAAATCCCAGCTGACAGATAGCTGCACCTTTAGTATGCATCTAATTTCAAGGTTACCAACTCTCTATTGGAAAATTCCTGGACATTTGTGGGTGGAGCCTATGGAGGGAGGGTAGAGTTTGGGGAGAGGAAGGACCTTAGTGGGGATGCCATGACAACCACCCTCCAACGCAGCCATTTTCTCTGGTTGTAATTCTGGGAGATCCCCAGGCACCAACTGGAAGTTGGCAAATCTTTTTCAAACATCTGTTTTGCCCATCACTTTTTTAGGTGTACACTTACAAAAAAAATGTGTAGGTGTACAAATAAATGTAATCTGCGAAGAGACCACACAGTGGCTCCCTCCTTACAATGCCATTCCTTGCCAGTAGGGTTTACATTGATCAAAGACATGTAATAATGAAAAACACAATCTGTTAGTTGATCATTAACTAAGGAGAGAAGGAACCCTCACACACACCAATTTGTTTCTGGCTATCTCAAAGCAGGAGTCTTGCATTATCAAACTAAAAGGATCTCTCGCTGCTGAAACAGACCAGAGAGGACACCTGTGAGGTGGGTGGAAAGATGCCGCAAACTTTAAAGAACTCTGGCTGCTGAAACGGACCAGAAAGGATGTGTATGAGGCATGAGGGCAGGAGAGAAACTCCGGGCTCCCTTTCCCCAAGATCTTAAAGCACGCTACTGAAAATCACCAAAATGGCTTCAAAGGGGAGGGGTTTGAAGGGGGAAGGACAAGTGGGAATGGGCCTGAGGAAAGAAACCCGAAGTTAACTCTATTCACAGGAATTGCCTCTATTAGCTTCACTTTGGGATCAGGGCAAAATTAAAATTCTTGTTAAAACAGATTCCTGAAAACCCAGGACAAGTGCGTGGCCGCCGCGAAGTCACTTCTGGAGCTCAGGAAATCATGAATAACTCCAACAGAGCCCTAAAGCAGTCCAGGGGAGAACGCAAGGCAAAGTAACCAAGCATAAATGGCCAATGCAGAGAAGTAGTAAAATGTACGACGGGGGAGTTCTGTCTTATTTTTATCCTGCCCTTCCTTCAAGGCACTCAGAGCACTATAGGTAGGATTCCTTGCCTTGCCTTTATCCTCATAGCAACTCAACAATGAAGGTTAGGTTGTGTTGTGATTGAGTAATCACGTTCAGACATACATGCAAGCTACATGTAGAAACTGCTGACAATAGAACTCACAGAGGCCCCCCCTTCTCTCTAGCACCAAGCACACACACACACACACACACACACACACGACAAAGGCTGGAATGTTCCCTCTCACATAAGGAGGAACAGCCTCCCTCCCACCTATTCCCCCCTTTCTGATACTTTCGCTTCAGCCTGCTAGGGAACAATAGAGGTCTATTGACTAGAAGTAGCAATGGTCACAAAGGCAGGGTAAAGACTATGACGGTGCAGTGACAAGCTACGTCGGATGTCACCGGAATGTGAATTCTCTATATAACCTCTTGCATTGCCCCCCCGCCTTGGGTGTGACCAGATAGCAGAGCTCATCATGTCTGCGTCTGTGATCACCCGGTTCGTTTCTTCCTTGGCCAGTAAAGAAAGCCGTGAAGCCCGACCCAACCTCCTGGTCTTCATTTACTCCATTGGACATCAGTTGAGAGATAGAAAATGGTCTATAAGGTCACCCAGTGAGCTTCATAACTCCATGGGGATTTAAACTTGAGTCTTTCCTGTTAACATCCAGTACAACAGCTGCTACACAGTATTGAGATTTTGTTTTTACGTTCCCATATACTCAAACACAGCATATATGGGCATTCTGACACATAACATTAAACCAGGCCAAAGTGAAGTCTCTCAGTATTTGGGGGATTCTAAGGCATAAAGATATTCTGTTTGAATAAAAGTTTTGCTGTGGTTCCATGCTGCCAGATAAATTTGAGCCTGTGCTCTATTGACTTGTAAGTCTGTATCCTAAATTGTTTGTTTAATTTTTTTTCACAGGTTTAATTTTTTGGTGTGAACCCATAAAATTGTAATTTCTCCTCAATGGTTTTCATCCATCCAGAACAAAAATTATCTGTAAGAATTAATGACATTAATCACATAGTCATCTTAATGCAGAAGACCAACACTTGGATAGCCCTGCTTATAGTGATTAAATATACAATTTACAGACATTCCCTTATATTTACTAATATCAAGAAACTGGTAATTTGTAAACTTGCCCTAAGATCACATGATCTTCATGATTTTATGATTTGAAGAAGCAAGGTGCTTTGAAGTGCATCGGGGAGTTCCTGGGATCCTGACAGCCCTTAATTTTCCCACGGAAGGAAGCCATAAAATGCACAAGGAGGTGAGCGAGAGCAGGAGATGTGTTTCTGCAAAGGGATAACTGATTGCATATCTGCCAGGGAGGCAGGATGGATAGCTGTTATAAAACATGATCTGGATGTGGAGATGTGTGAGATGTGCACTCCAGAATAATTGGACGGAGATTGAGGGCACATTTCGATGTGGACAAGTCCCTTAAATCTGGATTCTCGCCAACACCGGAAAGGAAGGATTAAAAAGGTAACATCCTTTAGTCTTTGGTCAAATGCTTTGTCCAAGCGCTTGGAGCCAGATTCTTCTGCAGAGAGCAGGAACATGGGTCTGGAAGTGCATTTGTTCCACAAACACCCAGGCAGTCTGTCGGAGGTACTGTTCTGCATTAAGTTAGCTTAGACTTATGTTTTATGTTCTTGTCATTAGATCTGTAACCTGTTTAAGAAAGCAGACTGTGATTTAGCTCCTCCTCATGAGTGCTTTAGATCACTTGCTTGCACTTAGACATGTAAAACATGCATGCATGGGAGAAGGGCTGGAATAGTTGGGAAACTCTGCCCTTTGTAATTGCTCAGAGGCAGCCTTTACCAGTGGTCCCCAAGTCACTGGCAATGTGGGGGGCTGGATTTTAACTTGGGGTGGTGGCACAATGAAGAGAAACACACTTTTACATGCATGTATGCATCCAACCTGCATGTAAGAACACATGGACCCAGAGCAGGTTAATGACACAGGGCATGGGACATTCTAAGCCCATGGTTCAGTTGATTTAGAAGTGTGTAGCTCTGCTTGTGCTGTTAGTTACTTCTCAAATTAAAGTTGTTATTAGATGTTCCCGATTCATTTACTATGCAATCCTGAAGGGGGGAACAGAGCTGCATAGGAGCCGGTGTGACCTTGCGCTGGCGTCCATGCCACTTTGCGCCGCAATAAGTGGCACCTACACTGGCATGGAGGCACTTATGCCTGCCCTGGGGAGTGATGCAGCAGCACAGGCTTCAGCTGCCAGCACTGCCTCCCTGGTGGCATACTCCTGACTAAACTCCCCGTGCTGGCATCCCGAGGGGGCGTTCCTGGGGTGGAGCTGCCTTTAGGCAGCTTCCAAGCCCCTTTTGTCCTGGGAATGCCCCTCTACTCTGCAGCATTGCTACGCCAGCAAAATAGCTGGCATAGCCCTATGAAAAATAATGGGCGAGTTTCACTGGTTTTTATTTTAAATGCTTTTTAATTTTTCATTTTCCAGCCAGGAAGCTTCTCAAGAGGCAGTGGGGCTATGTCATCCATTGCCGTCGACTGTCTACCCCCCCTTCAGAAATGGGCTGCCGTTTTTTATCTGTGGAACCAGAAATAGAGCTCTTCCTATTCCCTTATCTATCGAATGTGAGGCACTGGAATGTTCACAAATAGCGCATAATAACTCAGCGCTTGGTGAACCAGTGGCTGGGGTTCATTTCAATCCACTGAAGCTATCGCTCGCCACAACTGATATTTATAGAGAGACTGAAGACTGCAGCCTACAGTTTACTTCACATTTCTCCCCCTCTGCTGAAAAGTTTGTGTAATTTGCGGGCGGGGAGGCAAAATGTCCACACTGCTGTTTCCCTGCCAGTCAGTATGTGTTGGCGTTAATCTGATAACTTTCTACTACCTAGTAAATTTCCTAAAAGATTGTCCAAAGCCGGCTTTGACTTTCCCATGTAGATTCAAGATGTTGAAATGGAAAAGCGCAGAGGGCTCAAGAAATCACCGCTTTTCTTTTTTAGAGACTGATGTAACAACCTCCCCCCCGCCTTTCCCAAAGCAGAGAGCTGTTCCAGAGTCCCAGCTGCTTTATTCTGTTAATGATGAATGGACTTGCCCCACACGGACCCTTTGGCTGGAATGTCAGACGGCTGAAGCCAAGAACTCTGCCCTGCCTTGTTACGGCGGTGGTCATATGAAATATCCGGCCAGTGTATGGCTGACAAGACACACGCAGAGGTAAGAAGCTGACTCCTACTGATCACCTCCTTTGCTTATAAAAGGCTAAACAAAACGCTGACGAATGCGTGGAAAGCAAAACTGGGGAAAGGGTGGGAGGGAGAGAAGCAGTCAAACCTAAGAATATGTGAAAATGGCGCTGAAAATGTGGCATTTCTCATTACAAACATGGGTTTCCTGAGATGGGTGGAAAGGTTTAAAAGCCCCTTGTTAACCTGGTCTAATTTAAAAGAGGTATGGACAAGTTAAAGTGAGTAAATGCAAAAAAACAAACAAAAGGCTGCATTTGATCAAAACAAGGACCAGTTTGTTGAATTTTAGCATTTCCTTTTAGTGAGTGAATTGCTACTTAGGAATACCTATGGACTTGGTATTTTATAATGTGGAAACACAGAAAGCAAGGAATAATTTTTATACCTTTAAAAATGAAGTAGTCTCCATAGGGCTGAAATGTATAGTGAATTAGTTAATCAGATAGATAGACAGACAGACAGACAGACCTAACCATATAGGACTGTAACAATTATTGAAATAATGTATGTGAAATATTAGTAGAACTGTTTTATGTGCCTTAATAACATTTTTTTGGAATACTGAGGCTGCTTTCAATGTCCTAAGGTGGTCATTGCATTCTCATGATAGTATCCTGGGGGCTGGAAGTATATTTTACCTCACAAACTAATCTCATGATGAGTGGTCAGGCTCCCTCGCCACAATTCCATCATCTATCACAATTTATCTATTTTATAAATCATAAATTTATCAAAGAAACACACTCACAGCATTGCATGAAAAATCTAAAACTGAAAAGAAGCAAGGATACATTTTTTCCCCCGCATGTGCCACTGTGTGCTCAATTTTCACCACATCTAGATTAAACTTCGGTAGGGCCACCACCAGAGACAAGATAAAATGGGAGTTGTGACTTCTGTTAAATCTATTTATAGCTGCCATTTTATCTTTATCTACCTTCCTTTGTCGATTACGTTTTATGTATTTGCTGTTCAGTGCACAGATTGAAATCAGCCTCAGCATGAGACTGAAAGCTCTTGCAGGTCCCTCTTTACTAAGGCGAGTCAGGTGGGATAGGGGCTGCTTTGGGCAGCAACCCATTTGTGGAATGTCACTGTCAGGTATCACCTGTAGCATCCCAACAGTAAACACACTCAAGCAGGCGATCCTGAAGCAGTATACTTTATTAGGAGCAAAAAGGTGAATATAAGATCTGACTGTCTGGAAACAGGTTAAGGTTGCTAATGAGCACAATAGGGAAAGCTCTAGCTTAAAAGCACTTTAAGAATTCTCATGAAGCGTAGACCAAACAACTAGGCAGCTGCGGGAAGGGAAGTATACACAGTATTTACAGGCATGTGAACCAAGGTCACTTGACACGGAGGAGCCAGAACAGGTCAAGGGATCAGGCCTGAACCAGCAAAGGCCTGACAGTCACTGAACACCTGTTGCATATTAAATTTCAGATACCAGATAAAAATATTTTTTATTCTCCTGGGTTTGAATTTATTTTACTTCTGTCACCTCACAACAAGTTTCCCTGAGGTGGTGTGCACAAAGGAAGAAAAACAATATATAATTAAAATTAATCAGTGTAAAAAGTCATTATCAGTTTTAAAAAAAGGAAGATAGCGGTCTTCAGGAGGCAATGAAAAAGCAAGATGTTGAAAACAAATTGAAGGCAATGCATCTAGAGAGTGGTTAGTTTTTATGTGGCTGCAGTTGGTTTTCTTCCTTATTTTAATTGCCTCTTTTTGTAGATTGTACTGTTGCTAAATTGATTTTTATCAGCTGCTAAACGGAACTGTTTTAAAACTGTTAACTGCTTCCATTTTATTGTTGTTCTGCTGCTAGGATCATTATTTCCTCCAAACCTTTTTTTTTTTTTTTTGGTTCTCATGTACCTAGGATTGCCAACTTCATTTTGGGAAGTTCCTAAAGATTTGGGGGCAGTGCCTGGGGAAGTTTGGGGATGGTAAGGAATTCAGCTGGGACGTAGCTGTCATGTCTCCTGGGGAACTGCTCTCTGTAGTCTGGAGATCAGTTGTAATTGAACTCCCGGCTCCACCTGGAGGTTGGTAACCCTACTCAAGACATTTAGGTTATCCGGGCTGTGTAACCGTGGTCTTGGAATTTTCTTTCCTGACGTTTCGCCAGCAACTGTGGCAGGCATCTTCAGAGTAGTAACACTGAAGGACAGTGTCTCTCAGTTTCAAGGGTGTAGGAAGAGTAATATATAGTCAGAAAGGGGTTGGGTTTGAGCTGAGTACTGTCCTGCAAAAGTAATGTGCTAATCATTGTCCTGTAAGTATCAAGATAATGTGCTAATGAGAGTATGGTATGTTAATATGGAACCATTGTATCCTGAAGTGATCTGTTAATGTGTAATCCAAAGCTAATCTGCATGGCTATTGTTGAATGTTGTCTTTGTTAGTCTGGAGGTTTTCAGAACAGGAAGCCAAGCCTTATTCAACAATAGCCATGCAGATTAGCTTTGGATTACACATTAACAGATCACTTCAGGATACAATGGTTCCATATTAACATACCATACCCTCATTAGCACATTATCTTGATACTTACAGGACAATGATTAGCACATTACTTTTGCAGGACAGTACTCAGCTCAAATCCAACCCCTTTCTGACTATATATTACTCTTCCTACACCCTTGACACTGAGAGACACTGTCCTTCAGTGTTACTACTCTGAAGATGCCTGCCACAGTTGCTGGCGAAACGTCAGGAAAGAAAATTCCAAGACCACGGTTACACAGCCCGGATAACCTACAAGAACCAATGAACTTTGACCGTGAAAGCCTTCGACAATACCTACTCAAGACCATTATGGTTGTGCAGTGCCATATAAATTGAGTAATTTTAATTAAATAACTATAATTAGTTTGCAATCCAAAGATTTTGGGAAGTGATGATGAAAGATTGCTCTTTTCTGCCCTGCTTCTTTCAGTTTTCATGGTCTTGCTGTTTACTGGTTGATCCTATATTTTGACAAGGAATAATGGGGATGCCTATTTGTTTCTTGGGTGCCCATACAACTCTGATGGCTCGGTGTATCTTCCAAGTAAGAAGAGCTTTGCACAGTGAGTGTTTCCTGAAGAGGTCTCGGCTCTCATTTTGTTTGTCCCCACTTTCCTGCCCTTTAATCAACTGCTGTGAACCTTGGTAGAATTACCAGACATAAACCCCAGAACTTGGGGTGGGAGGTCTCCATTTAACTTGTGAAAGCAAGCATGTCTACATCAAGGGTCCCCAACCTTTTTGATCCTGCAGGCATATTTGGAATTTTAACAGCACGGTGGGTGCAGCAACAAAATGGCTTCCACAAAATGGCTGCCACAGGAGGCAGAGCCAGCCACAAAATGATTACCACAGCTTAACTTCAGTCACATAGTGTAAAACCTTGTGCAGTGGTAGCAGCTGTTGCCAAAGCAACATTAAAACAAACAAACCCTGAATAGCAAATCAAATCTCCAATAGTCAGTCAGAAGCCTTGCTGGGCAAAAGCCCTACTTGACCCCACCCACTTCCTAAAAACACTTGGCGAGCACCAGAAAAAGTGTCTGCAGTCGCCATGGTGCTTACAGGTACCACGTTGGGGACCCAACCTCTACATCAACCTCCTCCATTGTAAAGAAAAAGATTTCACATTGCAAGCAGAGTTACATTCTTCAGTGGACTTAAAAGGGTATAATTAGGGTTGTGCATATCGATATACCTAAACCGAAAATAAACCCAAAATTAGCTGTTTCGGCAGTATTTAGGTTTCGGGTTGACCAAATACCAAAACCTGGGAATCTGCTCCAAACTAAATAGGTGATTCCTGAAAAAGCCAAATTATTCAGCTTTTTCTGGTTTGGCTATTCGCCTTTGCTCAGATGCACGGCTCTGTGCTTTCTCCCATTTTTCTATCTTTTGACTGGTTTTGTTAGGGCCCCATAGTTAGGGCCCTTTTGAGGTAGGGGTTGTGTAATCAGAGCCAACTTGGGCTGACCAACCTGGCAGTGGGCTGATTTGCACTTAAAAGATGGGGCTCAGTCAGTCCCGTCCAGAGGGATATTCCCTCCAACTAAAAAACGGCCGTTTCTACAGCTATTTATTGGGCTTCTGAAGATGACTCCTCACACGTGCGGACAAGCAGTCTCCTTCACAAGAGCTGCCTTGGTCATGACTTTGGCTGGCTCCAATATCACAACCCCCTCCCCTAAGAAAACCTGTTTTCAAAAAGAAGGTTGCCCCGAGTCGTGGCTTCGTTTCCCTGTCCCGTGACCATATCTTGAAATCAGATTTTTGATGACGATAATAAAGGACTGTTCACAGGATGTCATTTGCCACCAAAAGAAATGTTTTCCATGCCTTATTTTTCTTGCATTTTAGCCTTTTTCCTCTGTTTGGAAGCTAATATGCATGGATATCATGCTATGCACCCTAGATTCGAAGAGAGCCCCCAGACTTTGAGGCGCCAGCCTGCCAATCGACTCTTTCCACCAGTCCTTGGCAATGCTGAACTTCTGAACCTAAAAATCGATGGACATCTCAGCTCACAAATGCCTAGAGCAGTGGTTCCCAAAGTGGGCAGTACCACCCCCTGGTGGGCAGTGGGATTACCTAGGGGAGCACTAAGAGGCAAGGGGGCAGCAGGAGGCGCTAGAGGTGGGCCCCTTCAACTGTGTTGTTGGATACGATAGGGGGCGCTGGGGCTGAGTTTATGGAACCAAGTGGGGCGGTGGCCTGAAAAGTTTGGGAACCACTGGCCTAGTAAACCTGGAAATAAAGCCAAAATACCACTTTACTGGTATGGGTATTCAGCTTATTCCGGGTTTACCGAAAAAACTTGGGCCCAATAAACCCAAACCCGAAATTTACATTATTTTTATTTATTTTTGCACCACCCTAGGTATAAAACTGCCTGGGAATTGCCCTGTCAGCATCTCCCCTTGTTATAAGTACTACCAGTATTTTATGCTTTATTCTAGGTGTTGGCGTCAAAGTTCACCCTTTCGTAAAGGAAGCTCTGGACAACAGGCGGCCTGTTGTTGCTTTGGAGAGTACTATTATTACCCATGGCATGCCGTATCCCCAGAATCTGAGGTTGTGGTCTTTGCTTTTCTGGGGCAGCAAAAGACTGAAGTCTGATGCATGCATGCCTATGCCACACAACATTTCATCATTTGAGGACTTATCACTTGGTGACTTGCAGCTGAATGTATGGGCTGCCTAGGCTGACAAGTGTTATTTCTGAACTGATGTCAGATAAAACATAACTGTGGTCAGTGGTATTTGCCAGCATTGGCTGCACTGTGCATTTAAGGCATTGGTTGATGCTGCAGTCCACCAACTGATGAGCATGTGTGTGTAAACTCACTTTTAAAGGGAAGGTCTTCAGTAGGGATTGTGTCTCAGTGGAGGGCATCTGCTTTGCATGCGGAAGGTCCTAGGTTCAGTCCCTGACATCTCCAGTTTTTTTAAAAAAAGGATCAGGTGGTAGGTGATGTGACAGGCTTCCACCTGAGACCCTAGAGAGCTGCTGCCAGCATGACCATGATAAAACAATGGACTCCTTCAATATAAGGCAGATTCATATATTCACATACCAAGCACTTTACAGTGCCATTTTGAGCAGAGTTGCACGCCTCTAAGTTACTTTTCTCATTTGTGATTCTCTCACCAGCAATCTGTGGCAGAACCATCTCAGGAAGTACACACACACACACACACACACACACACACACACACACACAAAGGATTTCTCTGACTGTATACATTGGCTTCTGGAATATCTAGAACTTGTGCAGAAGAAATAGCAGGTTGAGGATCTAGACATGAAAAGATTTAGGCTTTTGGAGGCCAGTACTCCTCAGATCTCTGTGTCCAGTAGATCAGCTCAAAACTGCTCATTGAAGAATCTTCATACCATACAAGAGTCTGAATACCAATAGTCTGTTCCTCAATTTTTATAGGGGCTGCATGCTGAAGTTGACAATAAGATGGCCATTCGGGTTGCCAGCTCTGGGTTGGGAAATGCCTGGAGATTTTTGGGGCGGAGCCTGAAAAGGGCGGGCTTTGGAGAGGGAGGTACTTCAATGCCATAGAGTCCAATTGTCGAAGCGGCCATTTTCTCCAGGTGAACTGATCACTATTGGCTGGAGATCAGTTGTAAAAGCAGGAGGTCTCCAGCTAGTACCTGGAGGCTGGCAACCCTAATGGCCATAGGTGCTATGGGTATCTCCCACCAATACAGTGAAAACTAGACCCATTAGATAAAAGGTTCTGTAGAGAAATTTCATAATAGTTGAAGGAAATTAAATGTATACTCTAGGTTAAGGAGGCCGATGGAATATAGATCTCAGAATAATAGGAGCTTAATTCCAGAAAGCTACCCACATTCATACTGGAATTTTTTCTAGTCTTTAAAGTGCCACAGGATACCTATTTTATTTTGCCAGGCTTAATTGATTTCTCTTATCTTGTATTGTGTTGCGTTCTGCTGAATTACTCCAGCACGGCCAGGGAGGTAGAAGAAATCATAAGAATGAATGGTGCTGTGCCTGCCACTATAGGCATTTTGAATGGCTGTATCCACGTGGGCCTCCAGGATGATGAACTTGAATGTCTGGCAAAGACCAAAAATGTAGTGAAGGTGTCCCGCAGAGACTTTCCCTATGTTCTCAGTCAGGTATTTATATCTCTCGTTGCTCTCTTTTGGTTCTACCAAACTTGTGGCTGGTGCACCTCATCTCTGCAAATGGTAGGGTTGCCAGCATTGCCTCAACAAATGCCTGAGGTGAATTGTGTTTGGAGAGGATATGACGTGACTTCCGGGTGACATTCTAGGAATTTTCCTTAATCTCTGACATAAATACCGTAGAGGAAATTCCTAGCTTAGAATGTCACTAGGGAGCCCATGTTTTTTTCTCCCGCTCTTCAGTGTCTAGAGGACCAGAGATTGAGGCCGAGGGTGGGGGATTATCTGCTGCATGCCGGCAAATGGCAAAGGAAGGCCTATATCCCCAAATAGCCAAAAGTTCTTAGACATTCCTAGGGTTCCCAGCTCCAAGGTGGGAAATACCTGAGATTTTGGGGGTGGAGCCTGAGGAGGGCGGGGTTTGGGAGGGGAGGGACTTCGATGCCATAGAAACCAATTGACACAGTGGCCATTTTCTCCAGGTGAATTAATCTCTATTGGCTGGAGATCAATTGTAATAGTAGGAGATCTCCAGCCACCACCAGGAGATTGGCAACCCGAATTCCTGCATATTTAATCTCTTTTGAAGGAAAGCATATAGAAGTCTATTTTTTTCAGTACAAATACATTCATGTACAAATTTGCAGACTGAGGGTAAACAATAATTACACAGCAGCAACCACAGGCAATTTTAGTCCCAGTGACAAATCACTAGGGTTGCCAACCTCCAGGTACTTATATAACAATAACCTGTGCTGAAACAACTATGTTTAATTAATAACAGCACGAAGGCTCAAGTCTAACAAAGTTTTACTAAGAAGAAAGTCTGCACAGTCTAAACAATTGGCAAATAAGTCTTCACAACAAATAATCCAAACTCAATACAAATAACGACGCAACGTAAAAGAGACTATCAATTGTCCAAAATAACAGAACACTGGTTACTTCACCAGAGTGTAGTGATTCAAGGACGAAGACACTTCCACTGGATAGGCAGAATTCAATCTTCAGTAAACAATGCAAAAGTTCAATTCAATCTTCAACAATCAAAACGGCCCCTCCGGATTGGTGTTCGTTTCGCAAAGACTTGCTTCATCAGTTGGTTTTCTTACAATTCATACAAATAAAGTTTCATCAGTTGATTGTTTTTTTTGGTGAGGGTACAATGACCTCTCTTGGGTGTATCCCCTCTGTAATAAATATAACATTCTTACTAATTCAGCATATCATGGACATTGAATGTACATTACAACATGCATCATAGTGGAAGCAACCCACATGTCTTACCACTTTCAAGATCTGCGGACCCATACGGGTGCTTCTGCTATTCCTGAAGTCTGATGCTAGCTATGTGACTCTCAAAGTTTAAGTTTATTTCTAACTCATCACAGCTGGGACTTGCATGAAGGAACAGTATCATTTTTAAAGAAACAGGTGCTATTTAAAGAAAACATGATAAATCAAAATGGTCTGAACAATGAATTCGTTCTTGAATCACTACACTCTGGTGAAGTAACCAGTGTTCTGTTATTTTGGACAATTGATAGTCTCTTTTACGTTGCGTCGTTATTTGTATTGAGTTTGGATTATTTGTTGTGAAGACTTATTTGCCAATTGTTAAGACTGTGCAGACTTTCTTCTTAGTAAAACTTTGCTAGACTTGAGCCTTCGTGCTGTTATTATTTAAACCTCCAGGTACTAGCTGGAGATCTCCTGTTATTACAACTGATCTCCAGCCGACAGAGATCAGTTCACCTGGAGAAAATGGCCACTTTAGCAATTGGACTCTATGGCATTGAAGTCCCTCCCCTTCCCAAACCCCTCCCTCCTCAGGCTCCGCCTCAAAAACTTCCCACCGGTGGCGAAGAGGGAACTGGCAACCCTACAAATCACCTCTAATCCAAGAAGTTTAGAGCAATCTAGGCTTCTTGTGCTTCCAGCATAGGCTGTTCAAAGTCTTCTAGGGAAACTGTACCTTCCAGCTGGCTAACTAGTTAAACATGTTATTAGGGCTTCCTGTATCAGTTCAATTGCTTTGTTTACAGCTTGCAAGTTACAAGCATTGTGTGGTTGCAAATACCTGAGCCGGTCTGATGTTGTCATAGTAGGCCTGAGAGGTGGGAGATGCCCTGGCCCTATTAGTTGCCGTTGGCTTAAGGGCACTGACGTGACAGAATATCTAACCATTCTTCTAGGGCTCGGCAGCTAATGAAGGAAATAAGGACTTTAGAACTTGAATTCTAAGATCCATGGGCAGTGTATTTATTTTTATTATTATGTTTAAAGGTTTGACACAGACAAAATATGCATTACATCAGAGAAGAGCAATTATAAACATCAATAGTCAGCCCAAGCTTTAAAAAGGTTGCCAACATTAAAAAAGAAAGGACCTTTCTGTACAACCTCTGTTAATCTAGATGCTTTTATCAGGTACCATACTTCTTGGATAATCAATTAATTAATCAATTTAACATTTCTCCATTTTTTGCAATTAACAATTTTGCAACCATTAATAGATCTTGTATTTATATTGCTTCCTGTCAAATATCTTATTTAGTTTGTGGGGAGTATTGTACCACAAATATATTGTTTTGTAAAAGTTCTCTACCATGTTAATAGTTACTGCTTTAGTAAAACCTGACCTATATTACAGACCATTTTCTCCTCATTTTCTTTGTTGCATTATTATGTAATATTTGTTCGGCCTTTTTTGCAACCATATGATGTCTCCACTGGATATTTTGAAACCATTTAATATCAGTATTTCTTTCCTTTGGATCTGCCATAGAAACACGTTGATCCATCCTAACAACATCCTAACACTTACTACTTATTGATTGACTTGTCTACTTGTCAAGCGTCAGTAGAAAAATCCCCGGGTTGACCTGGGTTAAAATCTCAGTTTACTGGGAACCCATTTTGCTCAAAGATGGAGACTGTAACCCAGGCCAGCCTGGGAATTTTCAGGACCAGATTACCAACCCCCAACCCCCAATCTTGCTTCAGTTTCCTTTTCCCGTAAAATGCTGTTTCATGCACTGCTGATTTGGTTATATTCTGCCTGGATTTTAACTGGCTGTTCTGTGACAGGGCTTGTCCGGTGGGACTACTGTGGCAGGAACTATGATTGTAGCACACAAAGCTGGCATCCCCTTGTTTGTGACAGGAGGAATCGGAGGAGTCCACCGTGATGGAGAGAAGAGTAAGAGGAACATTATACAGTATATTTTGAGCAGTCAGTTTCCACTGTTCTTTTATTCTGCTTTTCTGAGCTGTATATTTTGGGTATATAATCCACCATTTTGTCATCATTCTGCATGGCACTGGTTTGCTATTTAGCTAACAACCTCCCGGTGGGGCCTGGAGATTCTCCATTATTACAACTGATCTCCAGACTATGGAGATCAGTTCCTCTGGAGAAAATGGCAGCTGTGGAAGGTGGACGTAGGGTTGCCAACCTCCAGGTACTAGCTGGGGATCTCCTGCTATTACAACTGATCTCCAGCCGATAGTGATCAGTTCCCCTGGAGAAAATGTCTGCTTTGGCAATAGAACTCTATGGCATTGAAGTCCCTCCCCTCTCCAAACCCCACCCTTCTCAGGCTCCGGCCCAAAAATCTCCATGTATTTCTCAACCCCGGAGCTGGCAACCCTAGGTGGATTCTATGACACTATATCCTATTGAAGTCCCTTCCTTCCCCAAGCTCGCTCTCCCCAGGGTGCACCCCCGTATCTCCAGGAATTTCCCAACCTGGAGTTGGCAACCTTTGTTGTAGCAGTTTCCTCCTCTTTATAGCTTGTAGAAAATACTATTCAAAATAAATGCATGTATGAACATATGTAATATAGCTTTTCTTGGTTCGCTGCATAAGTTATATTAATTCAAGATTTTGATATTTATTTATTTAAAATATTTCTTTATTTACTTTCTGTCTTTCCCCTGAAGGGCTCATGGTGGCTCACAAAAGAATGCCCTGTGGCATCCAGCAAGAAAAGTAAAAATGCAAATAGAAAACCCTGATAACATACCACTTAATCCACACATGCATGAAAAGCAAGAGACCCCACGCTACGCCACGCACTCCAGTTCTTCTGACTCCTCCCAGAGGGCAATTCTCTAGCTCCCTTTTAAACCATTGCTGAAAAGCCCCACTCAATAACCCAGCCTTGTGCCTTTTTCAAGGAAGGAGAACTTTTGAAAGGTAGGGTTGTCAGCTCCGGTTTGGGAAATGCCTGGAGATTTTTGGGCTGGAGCCCGAGGAGGGCGGGATTTGGGGAGGGGAGGGACTTCAATGCCATAGAGTCGAATCGCCAAAACAGCTATTTTCTCCAGGTGAACTGATCTCTATCGGCTGGAGATCAGTTGTAATAGCAGGAGATCTCCAGCTAGTACCTGGAGGTTGGCAACCCTATCAATAGGTCAGCAGTGAAGATATCCTTACCTCCTGCGGTGGGCCACCCCACAGCAGTGGCTCTGCGCATGAGGGGGCTTGAGCAGAAGAGGGCTGAATCCTCCTAGAAGAAAGGGCATTTGTGTTCCTGGCTGGCTGTTTAGAGGCTATGAAAATGGATAATAGAACTGCATTCCAAACGGTGTGGTATATTCTGTCCTCTCCAGCTTTCGATGTGAGTGCTGATCTGACAGAGCTAGGTCGAACTCCTGTTGCTGTAATTTCTGCGGGTGTCAAGTCCATACTGGATATTGGTAGGACACTAGAATATCTGGTAAGCATGAACTGGAAGAAAGGAACGGGAAGTGGGAGCTGGCGATGCTGCCCAGTGTTGTCCTAACCTCGCTAACAGTGCAATCTTATGTGGAGTTACTCCAGTCTAGGTCCATTGAAATGAATGCGCTTAGACTGGAGTAACTCTCCTTGGTATGGCTGAGATCTCATCCTCTGATTCTGTGAGCTCTCAGAGACTTGTGTAGGCCATTTTTCTCATCTCCCTGTTATTTTCTTTTAACTGTGGGCCGAGTTACATATTATAGCTTTCCCCAGGTTGGGTGAAGAGGTGTGTTTTGACATTCCATGCTTCCCAGGTGCACATGAGCCCAGTTTGGAACTGTGGCATGCAGAAAGGGGTTAGGCCTTCTCCTCGCTCCATGTTCTTGACCTGTGGGCGCTATTTGCCCCACTGCAGGCTTCACATGTATTGATGAGTTACATATACACATTGCTTTCATTCAGTAATAGCACCCTCCCGGGGCTATTACGACTTGGGAAATGACACAGGAGGAGTCTAAGGGCCAAAATACATGTTATGTGTGGCACACGTCGAGTCGAGGGAAGGGTTGCCAGGTCCCTCTTAGCCACCGGTGGGAGGTTTTTGGGGCAGAGCCTGAGGAGGGCGGGGTTTGGGGAGGGGAGGGTCTTCAATGTCATAGAGTCCAATGGCCAAAGTGGCCATTTTCTCCAGGAGAACTGATCTCTATCGGCTGGAGATCAGTTGTAATAGCAGGAGATCTCCAGCTGGTACCTGGAGGTTGGCAACCCAAGTCGTGGGTGCCTAACACAACTCTCAGTCACACATTCATGTGGTTGCAGCCTTTAAAAACCTCTCCATTGCAATTCATTGCTGGGATGGAGGGTTTCAGGCTTCCCTCCTGCAGTAGAAATGGCCGCTGGGGGGTGGCCTGTTTGCCCCTTCCTCAGGCTCCCTGTATTCATCCCAGGGCACATAGAGCTTGAGGAAGCCAAGGAGTGAGGAAGCCAAGGAAAAACTGGAGCTCCTCACCCACCCCTCAGCATTTTGAACTACATGGAGAAACAGAGAAGTTTTATAAGTTAGTCCTGCGCCCCCCCCCCATTAACAAGTGATTGAGGCTGTGACCTGAATCGTGTCACATGTATTTTGGCCCCTAAGCCCCTTCTTTTCATGTGCCACGGAGGCAAGGAATCTCAGAGCATGCCTTTTCACTGAGGTGTACTTCTTAAAAAAAAACAAAAGCTGGGAATTCAGAGAACTCGGTACACATTGTTAAGTCCGCGTGGGGAGGACACATGAGGTCGAGATGGAGTTCCAACAACAACGCTTTATTGTAGAACAGAACAGAACTGAGAACTGTGTGCAACGGCCCCTCTTGTATTCCCCCTGGCCGCTTGCGGCCACTCCCCCCCGATCCGTGATGGGGGGTAACAACCCCCGGGTCGCCAACGGTGCGACCCGGCTTAGGGCCAATGGGTTGCGCTGGCTTGGCCAATAGCGCGAGCAGGGTTTAGGAGCCTTCGTCTGGGACTCAAGCTCCTAGCTCTTCCCCTGCTTACCCACCTAACTATTTACATACACAACACACATATTGTTATAATGTTATATCAATATAACAATAGTTATATAGTGCTGGGTTTTTTTTAAGCCCCCTGCTGGTGGGAGGAGGAAATGGCGGTGGCAGGGACAGAGTCACGGAAAATGCTCGTCAACGGGAAAATTGGAACTTTCCCTCTCAACACAACAGCCGTCCAGGATTTACTGAAATCTTTCCCAAAACTTTGGAGCAAAGCAGGTTTGAGAAAGATGGGAGAAAAACTGGGTAAACACTGGAAATTGCACAAATGTGGCATGATGCTGTGGGGAGGCAGCAACCCCCACCCCCCAGCATTTCCCAACAGCATTGAACCCAGGGCCCATAATCCATGTGGAAATAGCCTATATTCTCAGGGGGTTTAGCGGGCTGCTTTCGTCCTCTCTCTCCTTTTTCCTTTAACCGATTTCCAGCTGCTCATGTCCTTTTCTGGAGCATGATCAGTCTACATCAGGGTCTTTGGGTGGTATTTTTCCTTTTGGTTAATGTATCGAGGCATATTTTTCTGCACATCTGGAGAGACCTTCGAGCAGGCAGAGACTCCTTGCCTTGTCCATGGCTGGTCTGGTTTTGATGCTTTCATCATCCACACAGGGACCAGCTCATTTAGGATGCTTTTGATGGCTTTCGTTTGTTTCTCTTCCCTACTGACACCTGCAGGAAACCCAAGGGGTCTGCGTGGCCACCTTTGGAGAATCCACAGAGTTCCCAGCCTTCTTCTCCCATCAAAGTGGCTTCCAGGCACCCTATAAGGTACCAAACGAGGAGGATGCTGCTAAACTGATTGGTGAGTTACAGAAGCATAATGCGGTTGTTACATGACCGAAGTCTGGTCCTGGAGTTTGACTGGATAAAGCTTCTCAGTTTCCCTCTCAAAAGCTGCAGCAGTCTTAGCTACACCCAGTGTATCTGGGTGTAATTCCTATTGAAGTAGGGTTGCCAGCTGCAGGTTGGGCATTACCTGGAGATTTTGGAGGTGGAACCTGAGGAAGGCGGGGTTTGGAGAGGGGAGGGACTTCAGTGCCCTACAGTCCAATGGCCAAAGCAGCCAGTTTCTCCAGGGGAACTGATCTCTATCGGTTGGAGATCAGTTGTAATAGCAGGAGATCTCCAGCTAGTACCTGGAAGTTAAACCAGAAGAAAATGGGCTCTGTGCTGTGAGTTAATGATGGAGATCAAAAACCAGCATACACAATATAAATGCAATATAAATATAATGAAAAGTGCAACGTGAAAAAGTGATAATAATTAATACACAAACAACATATCATAAACAACATACAAACACACAAAGGGATCTCATTGAGGAACCTATCGGACTGTTGGCTACTTTTCCCTATTAGGGTTATGTTTGACATGATTTATTACTTGCTATGAGAATGAACAGCTGATGAAGCTTTTCTGCAAAACGGGGCTTATGATCTAGACAACGCGTCCCTGCTGTTTCCTGCTGTGCGTGCTGTGGATTCCATTCCCAGCCATTATCATCTGGACTGTGCAATTTTCCTTGTCTTGAAAAAAATTAATTTATTATTATTATATACCATAAGATTGTTACCATTTTGACTTACCTTGGATAATTGTAAATTCTTGTCCCTTCATGTGTTTTGTATGTTGTTTATGATATGTTGTTTGTGTATTAATTATTATCACTTTTTCACCCTGCACTTTTCATTATATTTATATTGCATTTATATTGTGTGTGCTGGTTTTTGATCTCCATCAGTACCTGGAGATTGGCAACCCTACGTTGAAGCCATCTGGGGTTTGCTTCTGAGTCAACACATATGTTACTGGATGGAAACTTTCCTAATTTCTCCTTTCTGTCCTCGACTTCCTTCTCCTGTTTTCAGCCAGGTCATTGGCCTTGCAGCTAGGCAGTGGAATGCTGATCGCAGTGCCCTGCCCAAAAGGAGAAGCTGCTTCGGGACAGCTGATTGAGGAAGCCATCCAGCAGGCTTTGCAGGAGTCTCAGTAAGGGCTGCTCCAGCTTCCCTCTCTTATTGTACACCCTGACCGAATCCTGAGCAGAAGACTGACAGAGCCAATTCACCACGGTACAACATTCTCACAGCTGCCAAAAGGACTGTGGATCACACATGAGCTGGAAGCAGGCTAGTTCCAGGTTTTGGGGGACCCACTTGGGAGTGCCCAGGTGTCCCCAAGTAACCCCTACCAGGCCCTTCTTGCCCACCTACTCACACAGACCCAGAACAGGTTTATGACACAAGGTATGGCAGCCTTTACCAGTGGTCCCCAAGTCACTGGCAATGTGGGGGGCTGGATTTTAACTTGGGGTGGTGGCACAATGAAGAGAAACACACTTTTACACACACACATGCATGCAACCTGCATGTAAGAACACATGGACCCAGAGCAGGTTTATGACACAAGGCATGGGACATTCTAAGCCCATAGTTCAGTTGATTTAGAAGTGTGTAGCTCTGATTGTGCTGTTAGTTACTTCTCAAATTAAAGTTGTTATTAGATGTTCCAGATTCACTTCCCATGCAATCCTGAAGGGGGGAACAGAGCTGCATAGGAGCCGGAGTGACCCTGCGCCGGCGTCCATGCCACTTTGTGCCTCAATAAATGGCACCTACACCGGCATGGGGGCTAGGGTTGCCAATCTCCAGGTACTAGCTGGAGATCACCTGCTGTTATAGTTGATCTCCAGCCGATAGGGATCAGTCCCCCTGAAGAAAATGGCCCCTTTGGCAATTGGATTCTATGGCATTTAAGTCCCTCCCCTCCACAAACTCCACCCTCCTTTGGCTTCACCCCAAAAACCTCCCGCCGGTAGCAAAGAGGGACCTGGCAACCCTACTCAACGTGCTTCTGCATTGTTCTTCTGCCCACTGTCAAGGTCTCCCACCAGCTTCAGTAACACCTGCCCACTTTACCTGAACAACCTTTCCCCCATGGTGTCACTCTTTGCTTTAGCAGCCAAGAAAATCTGGGCTAAAGCTGTTTTTAATCAAGGTGTTTAATATATTTAATTAGAATAATAGAATCATAGAATCATAGAGTTGGAAGGGACCACCAGGGCCATCAAGTCCAACCCCCTGCACAATGCAGGAAATTCACAACTACCTCCCCACTCCACACCCCTAGCTTCTTGGGGGTTAGACTGTTCTAATGTTATTTTAATGCTATTTTAATGTTTTGTATGATAGATTGTGATGGCCTTCGGCCACAATCAATAAACCTTTATCGTATTGTATCGATTAGCTTCTTGACGTACATATAGTTCTGTGACTGGGTCTTCTGTTGTCATCCAAAGCTGCCCTCAAGAATTCTTATTGTTGCATTGGCAGGGAACGAGGGATCACAGGGAAGGAGCTCACGCCCTTCTTGCTCCAGAGAGTGAACGAATTGTCTAGTGGGAAGTCCCTGAATTCTAGTATCCTTTTGTGGTTAATATCCCCCCAGACACACACCGTGACCTGCTGTATCCCCAAAAGCCAATGGCCCAATCTTCTCTCAAAGTACTCACACACTCTGGAAATCATAAAGAACCAGTATCCAGAAATCCTTCCCCCAAGTTGTTCTTTTTTAACGCAAAGATTTTAAACACACTTCTTTGATCTTTTTCCAGGAGAAGCAATGCATCATGCCACTGGGTACAAGCCATATTCTTCTTGGTTGGAACCCAATCATCCTTGGCTTCATTCTTAATTTTCGCTTGGGAGGGTTTTGAGCACAATAGTGTGGGGATCCTTAAACTAGTAGGATGCCATAGGAAGAGAACTGGGTTTGGGTATGGAAGATCCAGCTTCAAATCTCAACTCCATTGATAGTCTCAGGCACTCCAGACGTGTTACATGGCATCAAATGTACGTTGCCAGCATGTGCACACACAGTCGGGAACTGCAGACAGTTCTAGATCCTTGGCATGTTTACTGGAATGGAATGGCACAGACATTATAGTACAGTTTTGCATTTCACGTTGTGATTTTTGAGTTATTGTGAGATTTAACCATAGTTCTGGCATGGGAAGAAAGGCAGGCCAAAAAATGAAACGAACTGTTTCTTCACAGTTCCTAATTGCTTCTTGCAGTATCTTCACATCTGTCTGTCTGTCTAATATGTGTCCTGCTGTCCCTCCTAGGAGAGCCAGCATGGTGTAGGGGTTAAGAGCAGTGGTTTGGAGTGGTGGACTGATCTGGAGAACCGGGTTCGATTCCCCACTTCTCTACATGAGTGGTGGAGGCTAATCTGGTGAACCAGGTTGGTTTCCCCACTCCTACACATGAAGCCAGCTGAGTGACCTTGGGCTAGTCACAGCTCTCTTAGAGCCCTCTCAGCCCCACCTACCTCACAGGGTGTCTGTTGTGGGGAGAGGAAGGGAAGGTAAGCCCGTTTGAGTCTCCCTTAAGTGGTAGAGAAAGCGTATAAAAGCCAACTCTTCTTCTTCTCCTAGGGCAGTGGGAAGCTAGTGTTTCCTCACCATTGCTTCTTCACAGCAATCATTCGAGGTAGGCTAGACTGAATTACCTCCCTGAATCCACCCAGTGAAGTTCATGTCCAAGTGGGTGAAAATGTGGAGAGTGGAGAGCCAGCGTGGTGTCGTGGTTAGAGTGCTGGACTAGGATCTGGGAGAACCCGGTTCAAATCCCCACTCATGCCATGGAAGTTCTCTGGGGTGAGCTTGGGCCAGTCACACACTCTCAGCCTAACCAACCTCACAAGGTTGTTGTGAAGATGTAATGGAGGAGAGGAGAATGATGTCACTTTGGGTCCCCATTGAGGAGAAAGGTGGGGAAGGAAGGAAGGAAGGAAGGAAGGAAGGAAGGAAGGAAGAAAAAGAAAGAAAGAAAGAAAGAAAGAAAGAAAGAAAGAAAGAAAGAAAGAAAGAAAGAAAGAAAGAGCTTTTTTACTACATAGGTGTGGTGGCACAGATGTGACCATAGAGAAGAGGATAGCTTTGTACTTGTTCCTTCCATTTACTTTTCTGTTGGTTCCTGGGTATTTTTTTACTTTCCTTTCATCGATCTCCAATCGGACATCGCTTTAATTAAGAACAATGCCCACGTGGGCAGCCGAATAGCCATGGCCCTGAATAAGATCCAGAGGACCCAAAGGAGGAGAGATGGCCCATCTCCAAACAAAAAAGCATTTTCTGCTCCAAGACCAGTGAGTGCTGCTTCTGCCCTGTGAGGGGTGTCGCCTCTCCTAGTTGCTTACTTTGCATTAATCAACTGAGCCTAAAGCACATGGGCATGACTTTCCTGGAGGATTGGCTGAGTTGGCCTGATTTTGGGATGCATCTCAGATGTGATGCACTTCGGGGCTTGGATCGCATGAGTTGATCTCCAGGATGTGGTGCAGGTTTGGCCCTCTTTTTAGGAAGGGACTAGACTGGCTGGTCATTGGGTCTGTTCCAGCGCCACCATTTCTCATTTCTTTGCTTACGTTATTGCCCATTTAAAGTAGTTAGCATGTTAAGGCTGAACTTAGAGACAAACTGTTTGGAAGACAAAAATATCAGCTGAATCCGGGCTCTGCTTACTATGTGTAGGGGTCATTTCTGGTCATGGCTTTGGAAATGTAAGGAAGTTCTGCATGGTGATTCTATCTATATTCCCCTCCCCAATTTCAGGTGGTGATTGGTGGTATCAACGTTGATTTCATTGCCAAGGCAAAAGATTCAGCAATAGTGGTAAGCGTGTTCAGCAATATTTAGGCTGAATTATCCCTTCCCTGTTCGTGTCTATTGCATAAAAATGGGTTGGATACAAGCAGCTCTTCCACTGCCTCTCAACAAGTGAGGGAGTGTAAGGGCTAGCAATATAAAATAAAGCTCTGCAATCTTGCGGAGGCTTTGGGCACTTTTGGATTTTTGAGAACGGGGAGTGGGCTCCACCACAAACTAGGTTCCATGGGGAGTCAGTGCCCATGCACTTTCCCCCTTATAACTCTGCAACAAAAAGGTCTAGAGATTTGCTTTTAAAAAATGAAATCTGGCAATCAGTCATTATAACATCACAACACTATAGTGATCTATAGTTATATTTATTTATAAAGATATTTATATCTATATTAATTTTTAAAAAGTCCTCTGGTATGTGTGTGTTGGGGAACGGCAACTATGGGGACCTGAGGCAAGGAAAATGCGGGGGAAATCTCTGTGTGGATGAGCCATTGGCTCTGCAAATGCTTCTGCATTAATAAGAGCAATGAGAGCTACACAGAGAATTGTTCCTTGTGGAAGCAGCCTTTGTCCTGAGGAGCAGAGATGTGGAGCAGCCCGGCTCTCTGCCGCTTTAGGTCATAGATGTTATTATGATAAGAATTATGGTTGTTAGGACACCCCATGAAAAGGCAGACAGATAACAGATATCTGGACCCATGAGCTAAGAGTCAGTGATGAAACCCCAGGTGAGTGGAATGAGAAAAAGAGAAAATTTCCTACGATAAATAGAAAGAGTTGTTTGCATTACCTTGTGTCTAGGTGGAAAATGTTGGTACCGGGTGAGGTAACCTTGCTTTGGGAAAAGCAGGCTTTGTTCTGCAGCCTAATGGCTGGCCACGTTTGTGATTAGCTGACAGGTGGCTGAAAAGAGAAACGGGAGGGTGAAATGGCTGTTGCATTCAAAATGAACTAAGAAAACACATTTAAATCCTTTTAGGGAGAGGGATAAAGAGAGGGGAAGAAAGTCGAAATGGTGATGAACGTTAGCTCAGATGATCAGAGTTTATAAGTCATTTGTTTTCCAGAACATCGAAATGAAGAACCCTCCACCCCCCCGAACACACATCAATGCTGTAGAAAATTATTGATATTTGTATGGAACTGCTATAACACAGTTGTTTCCAGGTGCCATTCCGGGAGACAGCATAAATAATACGACCTTTTGATGGAATTAAAATTGAGGTGTCAATGCAGAAAAGTTTCTACTCAAAATGTATTGACCTTCTGCACCTCTTTATGACAACCTGTTTCTTGTTTTGTTGCTCCTTGGTACTTCCTCCCATTCTTAATTAATTTATTCTTTTCTAGTTTCGAACAGCAATTACCCTTTTCCCAACTCATTGTTTTGTTCTGCCTGGTTTTTCCTGTTCTTAAAAAAAAAAGTTCAAACCTGAGAGAATCCACTCCCATATTCCCATTTTAATTCCAGCCGGGACCAGAGACAATCAGGAAAGATCTACTTCTAGATCGTAAGTCAGTAAGGACACACGTCTTCCTACCAACCTTTTTTTAGTCAGCTGACTTCAGGTACTCAGGAGCCTAGCCTTGCTGCGGAGAGGTCGTTTGTTACTACTGTTTATAGAGATTCTTCTGTTTCATGGTGTAATACATTCTCCAAGGAGACCCATCTGCTTCCCCCTTCCTCCCTTTGCACACAGACAGAAGGTTGCCTGGTTTAGGACCAATCATAATTTGTTGCCACAGCCAAAGTGCAAACTTTAACCTCTGTTGGTTTTTAACCTATGAACCAAGATTCTAAGCTACTAGGAAACCAGAACCAGAACCCTGGTTTATAGGCAAGGAACAAACCCGAGGTTTGTTAAAGCACCTGATTCAAATATCGAAACAAATTGCAGATCCTTCTAAATCAGGACAATTTCAATCTTGGCATACAGCGTGAGGGGAGGGAGGACGTGTGTCAGCCTGAGGCGTGTTCTCTGTAGTGACAGAATGATGTGTTCTCTGTAGTGACAGAATGATTATTGAATGCCCTTCAATAAATGGTTAAATAAGTGATGGGGACTGCAGATTAAATGGCTACTATGGAGCAAGATGACATCTCTGGAGGGAGCACTTTGCAGCAGGAGTGGAGTATTTTTGCACCTCCTGAGAATGAAAAGGAAATTAAGCCTGTTTAAATGCAGTCCTATTGACTTCTCCTTTGCACTTGCAGGATGGAGGACAAACAAACCCGTCAACCGTGAGACAGTCTTTTGGTGGAGTGGGGAGAAATTTGGCAGGTAACGCGTTCTAATTATGCTCCTATGTAGGATCAGTTTTTAGTGGCTAGCCATTGAGAAAACCATAAGCAACATAACTGTGAGCCTGCATCTTTCTGTGGTCTGACTGAGATCTCCGCACTCAATTGTGAATGCGCCCCCCTCCCCTGGCATTGCACTTTCCATTCCATCCTGTGCTGAATCTACATGGGGGCAGGAAGATGGGCCTCTGCTGTGGCAGCTACAGCAAGTGACGTGGCAAGGGAGCAGCAACAGCATCTACACAGTCCATTCCCTCCCTGCTTGGTGCTGCCACAGACCCCTGTCCCCCTATTATTTTCTTGTTCCAACGCAACAACAATTGTACGACCCTTCTGGTCATCTGGAGTCCCCCCCCCCTTTCCCCTCTTTCATTGTCCCAGGTGAGCTGTGCTTTAAGAAGAAGAAGAAGAAGAAGAAGAGTTGGTTTTTATATGCCGACCTTCTCTACCACTTAAGGGAGAATCAAACCAGCTTACAATCACCTTCCCTTCCCTTCCCCTCCCCACAACAGACACCCTGTGAGGTAGGTGGGGGCTGAGAGAGTTCAAAGAGAGCTGTGATTAGCCCAAGGTCACCCAGCTGGCTTCATGTTCAGGAGTGGGGGGGGGGGGAATCCAGTTCACCAGATTAGCCTCTGCCGCTCATGTGGAGGAGTGGGGAATCAAACCTGGTTCTCCAGATCAGAGTCCACCGCTCCAAACCACTGCTCTTAACCAATACACCTCGCTGGCTCTTTAACTTCCACATGCAAGGATGGCTTTACCCACAGGGCATCCTGGGCAGACGTCCTGAGCTCCAGGCTGAGAAACTCCCCACCCCTGGCTCTCCCACAGCCTCGCCTCCCAATGGAGGGGGAATGAGGAGGAAGAGACTTCACCTGTGCAGCATGTCTTCCTGCCCCTTCAGGGGCTCAGGCAGTGGCCAGCTGCCACTCCCACCTGCCAACCTTACACAGGGTGAGAGATGACCCTTGCTTGACCCAGGAGTAGCCCTGGGCAATGGATCCATGAGGAAGGGGGCAGTGATTCAACATCTTTAGTGTCTTCATGGACCTCCTGGGATTTCACATGAACACATGAAGCTGCCTTATACTGAATCAGACCCTCGGTCCATCAAAGTCAGTATTGTCTACTGAAACCAGCAGTGGCTCTCCAGGGTCTCAGGCTGAGGTCTTTCATATCACCTACTTGCCTGGTCCCTTTAACTGGAGATGCCGGGGATTGAACCTGGGACCTTCTGCATGCCAAGCAGATGCTCTACCACTCAGCCACAGCCCCTACCCTTCCCTGGCCTTTCCCAAACCTGCTTTGCTGCATAGTTTTGAGAAAGATTCAACCAAAGCCTGGATGGTTGCTGTGCAGGTGGGAAAGTTCGGATTTTTCCTGTCCTGCCCACACAATTTCTTTTTTAAAAAATGAACAGTTGCTGCAAGGAGAAAAGCACCAATTAAGGGCTCCCACATCTCCTGCACAAAACCTCAGGAACAAGAACTAATAATTACCCACTGATTCCTGAGTGACATGGTCAGCCGTGAGTGAAAGAAAGTAATTAATTAAGGTTCAAATAAAGAAATACCCAGGAAAATTTCAGGGCAAACTGGAACTTTGGCTGAACAAGCCCTTACATTTGAGTAAGCATGTAGAAAGATCTGGCCAGTGGGGATGGTCACTGC
This sequence comes from Euleptes europaea, assembly GCF_029931775.1. Lineage (NCBI taxonomy): Eukaryota > Metazoa > Chordata > Lepidosauria > Squamata > Sphaerodactylidae > Euleptes > Euleptes europaea. The sequence goes on from NC_079314.1 coordinate 100,223,985, forward strand.
TCGATTTTGATGGGTTTACATAGGGTTGCTGGATTTACATAGGCACTGGGTTTACATGGGCACTGCTGGATTTACATAGGGTTGCCAGGTCCCTCTTTGCCATCGGCAGGAGGTGTTGGGGCAGAGCCTGAGGGGTGCGGGGTTGGAGAGGGGAGGGACTTCAATGCCATAGAGTCCTATTGCCAAAGCAGCCATTTCCTTCAGGTGAATTGATCTCTATCAGCTGGAGATCAGTTGTAATATCGGGAGATCTCCAGTTAGTACCTGGAGGTTGGCAACCCTAGGGATGCAGCATTATATATTAAGTGCTGTATGGAACTCGGTTTCAGCTCCACTTGCAGCTGGCTGTGGAAAAGAAATTATTGAGCAGTTCTCTTTCTTGTTTTCAGATTGCTTAAGTCGCCTCGGGAAAACTCCTGCCTTCATCTCCGCAATGGGGAAGGATGAGCATTCTGAGTCGGTCCTACGCTACTGCAGGCATATGGTAGCCCTCAGAGTGATTATGAACTATTCTGCGTGGTTTTGGCTTTTTCGGAGGGCCACCTGATGGTCTGACGCTGTGCACGCTACCATAGTTTGGGTAGCAGACGATTGCACACGTCTCATTCACTTGATTGGGCTTGCACAGGAGAAATCCCCTAGTGTCTGTTGTCCAGAGCGTGACTGCATAGTTTGCAAATCAATTAAGTTCAAATTTCCAGCTGCCATGATGGGGGGGGGGGGGCAGGGGGTAAAGGAATGAAAATGTTGAAGGACTATTACATCTGTATTTTTGCTGTTTTGCTCAGCCACCAGGGTGCCAGTTCAAGGTTGGGGGAAGGGGAGGCAAGATTCACAGAAAAGTTGAAGGTCCATTCTTAGATCATTCACAGTGGTATCTGAAGAAGTGAGCTGTGGCTCACGAAAGCTCATACCCTACCAGAAAATATTTTTGTTAGTCTTTAAGGTGCTACTGGACTCTTGCCCTTTTTGACATTCTTAGATCAGTTGGAGATTAAATTGGGTGGGGGGGACGACAGTTAATGGAGACTTTTTTGTGCTTTTTATTTTCTGTATTAACCAGATAAGTAAGTTCTATGGAATAACCATATGTGGTCTGAAAAGCAGTGTAGTTTCGTGGTAGGGAGCTCTCCCTCCCTGACTTCTGTAAACAATGGGTTGGATCCAGCCGTCCATTAGTGAAATGCACAAATCTTTCCTGCACCCTCCCCCCCTCTTCAGAAGTCCATTCTGATCATGGGAAAGTTTTTTCCTGGGGGTCCCAGGACCATGTAGCCACGTGGGTCAGGAGAATGCAGTGGGGAGGGGGAGGGAATGAAATCATCCTTTCTTCCTCTTCCATGGGTCCATCAGCACAATGACAGGAGAGAAAGGATTGGGTGACTTTGCTACCTTCCCCTTCCTTGCTCCGGCTTTCCAACCCACGCAGCTTTAAGATAGGATTGCCAACTCTGGGTTTGGAAATTCCTGGAGATTTGGGGGTGGAGCCTGGGGAGGGTGGGGTTTGGGAAGGAGAGGGACCTCAGTGGGCAGACACATTGAGCCCACCCTCCAGAGGAGCCAGTTTCTCCAGGGGAACTGATCTATGTCATCTGGAGATCAGTTGCTGTTCCGGGAAATCTCCAGGTGTCACCTGAAGGTTAACAACCCCACTTTAAGACCATGTGGGTTTGTTGATGAAAGACACCAAAATCCATAGCAGTTGAATTCTTTATTGTACAATCCCAGGAGAAAGCAAAAGCAGAATCTTGGGGTGGGGGTGGGGGTGGGGGTGGGCGTTTACTTCTTCTGAGTACATTTAAATAGGAGCCCTGTGACACAGAGTGGTAAGCTGCAGTACTACAGTCAAAGTTGTGTTCACGACCTGAGTTCAATCCCAACGGAAGATGGTTTCAGGTAGACGACTCAAGGTTGACTCATCCTTCCATCCTTCAAAGCTCGGTAAAATGAGTACCTAGCTTGCTAGGGGTAAAGTGTAAACCAGGGGTATAAAACATAAGGCCGAGGGCCAGATCCGGCCCTTGATAACTTTTGTCTGGCCTATGAGCCAGCCGAGGCAGCCCCCCTTCAATCTGGGCTGGCGAGGCCTGGCCTGACCAAGTGACATTTATATCATATCTGGTCCTCGTAACTATTGAGTTCGACACCCCTGGTTTAGATGACTGGGGAAGGCACTGGCAAACCACCCCGTAAACAAAGTCTGCCTAGTAAACGCCGTGATGTGACATCACCCTATGGGTCAGTAATGACCCAGTGCTTGCACAGGGGGACTACCTTGACCTTTCACCTAAGTACATTTATGGTCCCTCTGATGAGCATGCACAACTAGAACTTAAAAGTAACATTTTCCATTCCTGACAGACTAAAGGCCTCTCTTTCTTGCTTTGAGGATATGAGTGGAGTCTCTCAGCTGGATGGACACAACACGGCCACTTATTGCGCTATAATCACAGGCAGCGGAGAGCTCAGACTTGGCTTGGGAGACATGGAGATTCACCAGCAGATAACAGAGCAATATGTAAGGCCCTGCTGTTTTTTGTTTTTGGTGCAAACCCCTGTTCTTGCTTCTGTTGTCCCCTCCCTTCCTATGGGGGAGGGGGTAGGTTTCCCAGAAGGGTGATTCAAAGGGAAACAAAGGGAGATCTGGAACTAGGCAGTGATGGAAGGGATTCCTGTGGAAACAGCAGAGATGTCCATTGGTTAGAGCTAGTTCATGTATCCTCTTGTTAGGCACGTCCTGCTTCTCCCAGCAGTGAGAAGTGCCAAGCGCTAGCCCTTGCCCAGGTAGGTCCCCTTTGGAGGAAAGAGCATTGGTCTTATGGCGCTTTATTTCCAAACATACAAGTAGAGCATGGGTTGAGGCAAAGAGGAACTCTTGCAGATCTGCTGCCCCACATGGGCGAGACCGTGGCTTAGTAGTAGAGCATCTGCTTGGCATGCAGAAGGTCCCAGGTTCAATCCCTGGCATCGCCAGCTAATTGGACCTGGTAGCAGGAGAGCCTCTGCCAGTCTGAGTATGCAATACTGATTTGATGGACCAAGGGTCTGATTCAGTGCAAGGCAGCTTTGTGCTTAAAATGTCAGGTAGTAGGTGATGTGAAAGACCTCGGCCTGGAGAGCTGCTGCCAGTCTGAGTAGGCAATACTGACCTTGATGGACTGATGGTCTGATTCTCTATAAGGCAGCTTCATGTGTGTTCATATCAGATCCCAGAGAGAGAGAGAGAGAGAGTGCTTGTGTCCCCATGGTGCTTCAGACAGTCCAAGCGGAGTCTGTTTGCCTCTTTGTATCCTGGGGCATCTGAACTGTGCTTTCATTTCACACACTCACAGCCCTACGCTTGGCCGCCTCCTTCAGCCAACAGGGAAAGTCACCTCCTCCAGTCCCTAGTGGCTGCTTGGCCAGAGCCATTAAAGTCACCGAATGGGATATCCACACTCCCGAAGAAACATTATCATCCCCCTTTTGTGATATAAAGATAGACTGAGCCACAGGTGAGCAGAACCCCAGTTCATTACCATGCTTTCCTACAGGAGAGTCACCCAATAAGCAATTTCATGATTTTGTAGCCAGGACCAGACAAGCTGTCATTCTAGGAAGCTTTTTTTTTTTTTTTTTTGAGCTGTCAGTGAGTTCATGGCTACCTACATCGAGTTTGTTCTTGCATTCTGGAAACCGAGGAGATGATGGAGTGCTGAAAACCATTTCTCCGTTTTCCATCGCCTCCTCCCACAGCTCTTGTGTTTCTGGAATGTGCCGCTCTGTAGAAACGAAGATAAACACTGTCTGGTTGATGGTTGGGGGGAACATTTTGGGAAACTAATGGAAGAGGTGATTAGGAGCGATTCAAGTGCAACCCCACCCTTTCCCCTATTAAGATGACTGTTGACAAAAATCAAGAGCTGATACTTAACAGCCAATGGTGTTTATTTAGGAAGACACATACAATTCAGTGACTCGTTTATCATCAATACTCTCGTTAAAGCTAAAGATTCATTCCTGGAGGGGAAAAAAGTGGTAATTTCTAACAAAATGTGGGTAGGAAAAGGGAGGAGAGGCTGTGACGGTAAAGAAAGGGAAAAAGAGGGCACAGCTATGTATTATTCCTTGGGATCCCTGTGAAACAGAACAGCCTCAGAATTTCCATCAGTCTGTACCTGTTGATAGATGCTCTGCTGTGATGTTGCCTTCAGTGATTTCTTGATGAAATACAAGATTCAAAAAGAAGAAAACCTATATAGCATAGGCCAGTAGTCTAGCCAAAATGGCAGCAAGGCTATGAAAGACCTTTTTGGACGAGCCCTTGGAGAGCAGCTTGCAGGCAGTGTAGTTTTAAACCTCTGTTATGTATCGAATTCACAACCTGAGTTTGATCCCGACGGAAGTCGGTTTCAGGTAGCCGGCTCAAGGTTGACTCAGCCTTCCATCCTTCCGAGGTTGGTAAAATGAGCACCCGGCTTGCTGGGGGTAAAGGGAAGATGACTGGGGAAGGCACTGGCAAACCACCTCGTAAAACAAACTCTGCCTAGTAAACGTCGGGATGTGATGTCACCCCATGGGTCAGTCATGATCCGGTGCTTGCACGTTTACCTGTATATGATACAAATACAAATGCCCTTCTTTAGAAGCCCTTTGGAGACAGCTGTACTCTCACGAGCCTTTTTGGAGACCTCCTGGTACTTGAGATGTTACAGTGATGCATGACAGTGGGTTTTTTCTTCTTCTTTTGGTCACTCTCCTAGATCGTCCTTGGGGAGGACAGAAATAAACAAACACACAGTAACACCTCACTGAAAGAATCTGATTACAGTACCAGGCACACTTCAGACCATGCAGAAGGGGCCACCGGATGATAGACCAGCAAATGGAAAGCAGGATTTCTGTCCACATCATCTTGTAACATGCTGAGATGCTGGAGGAGATTCAGGTCCACAACACAACTTATGCGACACCAGTCATCCCACAGGAAATAGATCCTTGTGGAAAAGAAACATCTTCTTGCTGTTGACCCTCATGTCGTTCAGGCACAGCAATGAGGCACCTGACTCGATTCCAAATTTATTGCTCGGAGGAAAATAAAAGGGAATGACAATATTTCAACACCCAATGTTACTGATCAATCCCAAATCAACCAGGGCAGCCAGAACACTCACGTCAAATGGCCAACATCCAACTCTGGATTTCTCCACTTTTATTTTAGAAAGAGGAAGGATCTGTATTCTCAGATAGGCTGCTAATTGCCAACAGTCTTCTGCCTTCCCTTCAGGTGTCTGGATTCAAAGAGAGCCTGTGCCGGGCCCCGCTGGTATGCATTGATGGGAATGTACCCATTTCCACAATTCAGTATGTCGGTCAGCTTGCCAGAGAACATCACTTGGCAGGTAAGAAGCAACACTGCGGGGCAATCCCAAAGCACAGTTTGATTTCAGGCGTCAGGCACTTTTCCCACTCACCCAGTGGAAATTGAAAGTAGCTGGCATCGTCTTTCATCTAGAGGCTATCTACATGTTATAAAATCCTCATGTTTGTTGGGAAACAACATGAGAACTTTGTAACACATGTGTGATGGGAGACACACACTGGGTCATCACTCAGGGAGAAGCAGCTTTAGACACCCCCCCCCCACGCTGCCAACTTGAAAGGCTTTAGAGGGGAGTAGACGTGTTCATGGAGGAGAGGGCTATTCATGGCTAGTAATAAAAATGGATACTAGTCATGACGCATACATATTCTCTCCAGGATCAGAGGAGCATGCCCATTATATTAGGTGCTGTGGAACACAGGCAGGATAATGCTGCTGCCGTTGTCTGGTTTGTGGGCTTCCTAGAGGCACCTAGTTGGCCACTGTGTGAACAGACACAGTGGGCCTTGATGGGCCTTGGTCTGATCCAGCATGGCCTTTCTTATGTTCTTATGATTTCACACCTGCGAAGTGCCCCATGGAACTCTTGTTGGGTCCAAGACGTGATTTTTCCAATGGGGCCAATAGGGGCTCCATGGGGCAGTTTTAGGGTGCAAAAACCATGTGTGTGTGTGTGGGGGGGAAGCTAAAGCTGTGCTGTGGCTGCAAACAGAAAAGAGCTGGTGTGTTGTTCCTTAAATGAAGCGTGAAGTCATTTTCTGCCTATATCCAAACCAAAAGGGGTTCTCCTTGATTTCCATTGACTTCTATAAGTTATATTTACTCTTTAGTTGATGTTTTCTTAGATATTGAACCTACACTATACCCGATCCACACTGGTCTGCAAATCAAAGACATACATGCTGTAACTGAAACTATATTGATTCTTTACTATTCCCAGTTGTCTTTTATAAGATATATATGCTCTTCTAGCCAACATTTTCTCATACGTTGAACCTGCACTGTACCTTATATCCCCACACCAGGCTGCAAATCAAAAGCATACACATGGTCTTAATTGATGTTACACTGACCCCAAACAGGGTCACTCAGTGGACAACTGCTGTTTTAATTTGAATTCACTCAACATGAATTGGTGAAGCTGCATTATACTGATTCAGTTCATTGGTCTGCCTAGCCCAGTATTGGATACGTTGACTGCTTGTGGCTGTCCAAGGCCTCTGGCAGAGGTCTCTTTCAGTCCTAATTCAGGGGACCATTTAATGGGAGATCCTATAAATAGAGCATGGGCCCTTTTGTATGCAAAGCATGTGCTCTGAACTGCATCCCCCTTTCCAGACGGGGTCTTGTTGTGTACACTCAAGCTGACAGCTTTTTCACCTGCTACCTAAACACTGTCTTTGCACATTTTTGTGAATGTGTATTGTAAATGCAAAATTTGCCGAAGACCAATCCAACACTGAGCCAAAATTGGAGGCCCATTTTGTTCACGAAAATGTATGTTGTGATAAAATCTCAAGTGAACTCAATAACAAGCAGAATGGTTGTTACTGTGATATTTTAATGACAGCATCTCTGAATTTTAGGGCTGTCAACTATTTCAGTACCTCTAGCTAATTATCTAATGAGTTTTAATAATGATTAATAACCATTGAATCACCTCAATCAACTCAGGTGTGGCAGCCCTAACCATTGTTTTTGATGATTATTAGCTTTGTTTTTATCTTGGCCCTCTTTAGTAGAAAAGGCAAGGGTACAAATTAGATGGACGGGTAAATAAAACACTCATCAAATTTGTTGGGGGGTACTTAACCTGACGCATTGCTGTTTTGAAGTGTATTATGAGCCGACAGATGTGGACAAGGCTTCTAAGCCGTTCTTTTCGGACTGCTGGAGGAACTTGGCATGTGTCTCTCCCAATCTACGGGAACTAAGAGCAATCAGTCAGACCTTGGGGCATCCTGTGCCGGCAGGTAAAACACCTGATACGGGGGGGGGGGAGTATTTCCCACTATTAACATGGGAAGGGGCCTTATACAGAGCTATACCTTGGCCCATCTAACCCAGTAGTGTTTATTCTGAATGCAGCTCTCCACTATACCTCTCAGCTTTGGGGCCCTTTAGTTGGAAAAGCTGGAAATTGAGCCCAGGAACTTGGACATTGGGCCTTGAATGCAAAGCTTGTTGTCTTCCTTGGAGCTGTGACATCTCCTCTGAGTTATGCCCTCCTTATTTTATTATAGTACAGACTCTTGGATGGAGACCTTTGGTTTCTTATGTCATCTCCACCTTTCCAGTTCATAGTGCAGAGGCCAAGAAAGCAGCTGGTCCTTAACACTTTCAGAATTTAACTTTGCCATACAGTGCATTGTATGGAGGTAACTGCCCTCAGTCCTGGTCTAGAATCAAAGCCATATGCAGTCAGTCTGTAGACTCAGCAATGTGACACTCAGTGGGAGGTACCAATGCACTGCATTTATGCAGATGGAGGGCTAGTCATGGCAACTGCCTAATTATTACTTTGTAGTGTATTTATTGAACGAGACGCCAGCTAATTCTTTGAATTCTGGTCTGCAAATCAAAGTCAGAATTGAGTCAGAATTGAAGAAAACTTGCATGTAAGTCGCTTATTCTGCACAATTCATTCCCTCTTCCTTGTTCCTAATCTCTCTGGGATCGAGACTGAGGTTGTTTATGCAGGAGTACTTTCACTCACATTCGCCCCCGTCTGTCTTGGTTGTTCCTTGGAGTTATGCATGAGTTTTCCGTCCATTAGAGATGACCTCCCTGCCAGCCCTCACAAATCCCGGGATTTCCCGTTCCTGTTAACTCAATTCTTCCCTATCCCCTGAGCTCAGCCCAGGTGAAATCCCTGTGGATAAAGCAAAGCACGGGACACACAAGCTTGCTTTCTCTCACAGCCAATTACAAAGCTGGGTGTAAAGAGGCAGGGATTCAAATGCTTCCTGCTTCCTCAGAGCTCTTTCTGAGCAGAAGAAAGGCTTTTAAAAAACGAAGTTTGGATTTCTCCCCCCACCTCCTTTCAGATTGCGCCGTTTTTTATTTTTTCTTAAAATGCTTTTTTATTTGGCAATTGGGTTTTGGGGGTGGGATTTTCTCTCACAGTAAGCACTACAAAGTAAGCCAATTACAAAGCAGCATTTAAAGGGGGAGGGACTTGACTGGAGCTTGGAGACTGCTGGTGCATAGATTCCCAACAGGAAAGCGTGGGTCCAGCGAGCAACGAACCTCAGGTAAAACTCCCATGCATTAATGACCTGAAAGGTTTGCTGAGATCTGTGGTTTGTTAAGACTGGGACTGCTGTGTGGTTTGCTAAGATCTAGACAAGGGATTTCTTTTATCTTCCAGTCCCTAATATATCCTAGTGATAGGAGGATGAGTTATGTATGACTTTCATGCCATGTGACCCAATTTATGACCAAGTTTTCATCCACTGATATCTCAAGATCCTCCATCCAAGCTGGAAGACGTTATCGAGACTGCTGTGGCCCTTGTCCTCCCCTTACTGAGAGAGCTGCACTGTGCAGTGGTAACCCTTGGTCAACATGGTGTCCTCGTTTGTGGCCAGAACGTGAACGGGAGCGTCTCTCTTCATCCTGGAGCTTGCAGCAGGGTAAAAGCACAAGGTTACACATACAAAGGGGGTTAATGCATGGAAGATGGGAGCCATGAATGACAGCTGGAGAGGGGAGCGTGTAATAGAAAGGAAGGTTGTATCCTTGATCATCTGTCCCTGGACATCTGGGTCCACTCATGAAATTACTGTTCTCAGGACTCCTTGGGATTAATTCAGCTATAGTACAGACTTAGATTTAGAAAAGAAAGCCAGCATGGTGTCGTGGTTAAGGTGTTGGACTAGGACCTGGGAAACCCAGGTTCAAATCCCCACTCGCGCCATAGATGCTTGCTGGGTGACCTTGGGCCAGTCACACACGCTCAGCACTAACCCTGGCTTGTATTCGGACGAGAGACCTCCAAGGAATACCAGGGGCGTGACATGGAGACAGGCAAGGGCAAACCACCTCTGGATGTCTCTTGCCTTGAAAACCCCACCAGGGGTTGCCATAAATCAGCTGTGACTTGACAGCAAAAAAAATTACACTTAGACGCTTACCAATGTGTGAGGGAAAAGGAGCGCTAAACCCAAACCGCTGCAAATTTTTCCTCGCATGGAAATGAATTGGAGGATTTCCTTTGGCATGAACTCCACTGATACCGTTGGCCATTATCAGGGTCCTTTCATCTGTAATATTTATTTGAAGAGCGGAGACTCATGCAGTACATTTCTTCTTTGGCTGCAATCACATAAATTGTTTTGTCTCATGCCCTAGACTACAGGAGGTGAGCTGTGTGCCGCTCACTATCCAGCAATCCCAGTCCCCATGGAGGAGATAGTGAATGTCTCAGGAGCAGGTGACAGGTATATTGCTTAATTGCTCAAGGTAGCCATGGGATTCCCCATCTTCCTCTGTTTGATCCTCCCCTCCCCCCGTTGCTGTGACAACATAACAGTGCATGGATGTACGCGGCATTGCTAAGGAATAATTGCTCCAAATATTTATCTGGAGGTGGCGAAAGACGGGGAGGTTATTGTAAGCTGTCACTTTCTGAGCCTTTGTGAAAGGGAAGGAAATGGAGACAGTTAAAACTCGGGAGGAAATTGGAGAGGGAAAATTTTTTCCCCACGTCTTTGGATGATATAGCAATTGTTAGAACCACCTGGGCGCTCTTAGGAGCACAACCCCACTTAATTGAGAGGGGTACTCTTCAGGCAGTGTTCAGGATAAATGGGTGGCTTCAACACCTTTGAATGTCAAGAGGAATTTTAATTGATTAGGTGACCGCTCCTGTGGATTACTTTAAACTTCCATGCTAAAAGCAGGAACCTGTGGCATTTTCAATCATCCACAGAGGTACGTCCGCACTGCACACATAAATCTATTTCAGCCTGGTTTGAACTGTCACTGCTTTCACCAGAGATCCCTGGAAATTCTGTTCATGCCCCCTTATAGCTCGGCTGTTCATAAGATTCCTTGTAGGGAACCGTGATGGTTAAATGATTTTGAAACCAGTTTTAAAATTGGCAGTGTAGACACGGCCATCGGTGCGGTCCATTGTCCTGGACAAGAAATGCAGCGTGTGAGGATAAGGAGGTGGGACAAGTTATTTATTACTTTCATGCCATGTGACCCAATTTATGACCAAGCTTTCATCCACTGATATCTCAAGATCTTCCATCCAAGCTGGATGGAAATGCAGTGTGTGAGGATAAGGAGGTGGGGCTAGTGCTGCTGCACATTGCAAGGGACCAGGACAGTCTTTGACGCAGAGATGCCATTTTCAGCAGCAGCCCTGTGTCTCTGGAAATAGGTAGCTTGACTCCCAGAGGGCTTGAGCCAATTAGCTCTTTCAGTCTGGGCACATCTTCAGTATAGTAATTATTCAAACTCTAGTAAAAATGGATACCAGTCATGATGGATACCTATCCTCTCCAGGATCAGATGAACATGCTTATTATAATAGGTGCTTTGGATCACAGGCAGGACAATGCTACTGCAGTTGTCTTGTTTTTGGGCTTCCTAAAGGCACCTGGTTGGCCACTGTGTGGAACAGACTGCTGGACTTGATGGACCTTGGTCTGATCCAGCATGGCCTTTCTTATGTTCTTAGCACATATAGTTCTGTGACACAGACTGGCATTTTCTTCTAGCTACCATTCTTGGGATTCTTTGGGGAAAGCCATGACACTGGCATAAAAGCACTTCAACTTTGTAGAACATTGGTGCACCGAAGTACTCCAGAACCTAAAATGGCCTCTTCTCTCTTCAGCTTAATGGCTGGAATAATTGCTGGGCTGCTTGCTGGTGAAGACACAAATAACTGTGTCCGAATGGGCCTCTTATCTGCCAGCCTCTCCCTCCGTTCTTATGAGCCTATTTCTCCAGCGATCAATGCCACCAGTGTGAGTGTGGAACAGGTCCAGGCTCAGCAGTGGCTGGGAACAAAGACATGGAAGCTGTCTTAGGCCTTCTGCTTGATGACTCCCATCCACTTCCATGGTATTCTCTGGAACAGGGAGACTCTTCTTGATGGGACCGCCTCTCTCCCTTTGCTCCACCTCGACGACTCCGCTCATGTCAGCAGGGGTTCCTGCAGGTGCCAACCTGCAAATGGGCAAAATCAACAAATGCCCACGCATGTGCTTTCTCCATTGTGGCTTCTGCCTTGTGGAATGGCCTGCCCAAGGAGGTCAGGTAAGCTTAGGGTTGCCAACCTCCACGTACTATCTGGAGATCTCCTGCTATTACAACTGATCTCTAGCTGATAGAGATCAGTTCACCTGGAGAAAATGGCCGTTTTGGCAATTGAACTCTATGGCATTGAAGTCCCTCCCTGCCCCAAACCCCGCCCTCCTCAAGCTCCTCCCCAAAAACCTCCCGCAAGTGGCAAAGAGGGACCTGGCAACCTTTCAGGTACTAGCTGGAGATCTGCTATTACAACTGATCTCCAGCCGATAGATATCAGTTCACCTGGAGAAAATAGCCACTTTGGCAATTGGACTCTATGGCATTAAAGTCCTTCCCCAAACCCCATCCTCCTTGGGCTCCAATAATCATCATCCTCCCGTCCTCTGGAAGCGGCGGCAGTAGCCATGGCTTCCGAGGGAATTGTAGAGTGAAGTCCACAGACGGGGGAAAAGGAAAAGGGTTTGAGTCCACAGACGGGACACAAAATGGTTTAATTGTGTGTGTGTGTGTGTGTGTGTGTGTGTGTGTGTGTGTGTGTGTGTAAGTAGATAGATTTAGGTAAGACAAATAGATAGACTTAGATAAAGATTAGATGAATGAAGGTAACAGATATAGATATTTCCCTATTCTAGCTAAGAATCTACAGCAGCTCTGCTGTACACAAGTGCAGGAGGGAAACTGGAAGCTGGGGCTATTCCCGCCCTAGGAGACAGGAAGTTAAAAATTAGTCCTGCCTCCCTGAACAGTGGGCGTGAATAACCCGAGCTGCAAGATGCCCTTGTCACTCAGAGCGGAAGGAACCTTCTCAGTAAGTAAACAAGGGTCCGTTCTCCTGGCCTTCTGCAAACTATGCAAAACTGAACTATTCAAGAGGGCTTTTCTGCACAGGTAATAAAGCCCCGTGGCGCAGAGTGGTAAGCTGCAGTACTGCAGTCCAAGCTCTGCTCATGACCGGAGTTCGATCCCAACGGAAAGTTGGTTTCAGGTAGCCGGCTCAAGGTTGACTCAGCCTTCCATCCTTCCGAGTCAACCTTTACCGAGTTAAACTTTACTCATTCGGTAAAATGAGTACCCAGCTTGCTGGGGGTAAAGGGAAGATGACTGGGGAAGGCACTGGCAAACCACCCCATAAACAAAGTCTGCCTAGGAAACATTGGGATGTGACGTCACCCCATGGGTCAGGAATGACCCGGTGCTTGCACAGATGACCTTTGCCTTTTTAATAAAGCTGCACAGTACGAAATGGTTTCACAATCTTACTTGGATAAATGAATGGGGTTTGTGGTCTTTACTGCTGTATTTAGCATATTGTAAATAGGATCCTGTTGTGTAATTTCTGTACTGCTTAATGTGTCATGTTAATAATTATGCTATATGTCTGTTTCTTTCTGGTGGTTCCAAACTTCTAATATCCTAATGCATTAGTTGTTAAATGACCCATTTTGTTGACTGTACTGATTCTCTATGTGTAATCCACCTTGAGTCCATGCGAGAAAGGCGGACTACAAATAACGTAAAATAATAATAATAATAAAATGGGCCTGTCTTTGAATTTGAACGAAGTGGGTTCCGTGATTATAGCAGAGGAGCTGGTTGACATACCCTCTTTTCCTTCCCTTCTTCGGTGGACTTCGCACTATGTGACTCCATGTGTCTGTGAGAATACCGGACTAAAAGAAAACCAGAATTCTGCACCCAGGCTGCAGCCACACATCAATACACTACCTTGTCCGCACAGGAAAATCCAGTTGCAAATGCTTGTTATACTGCAATGATAACATAATATCCACAACATAGTGTCCACAAAGATGCTCCATCTGCAGCCATCCCTCAGTTTCCCCTTTGATCTTGAGCGTTCTCTTCCCCCCCACCCCCAGCTCAGAGGAGGAAGCTTACAAGTCATGCTTGTAAGGAGCATGATGCCATGTAGAAGCTCCCCCTCAAAAAGCAGGGGCTTCCTACCGGTGGCCACATAGGCCAAAGTCCTTGTGTGTAGAAGCAGCCCTGTGTGTGGACCCAAAAATGTCACGCCCCATAAATCAGTCCCAGCAGCAATTCTTTTGCAACCACTGAGGAAATAACAGTGGCACGCAAACACGAATGAACTATATATCTACATTCATTAAGAAGATACTGTTGATATCAAGCAAGGCCTTTATTCATATCTTTCTCACACACACCCTTTCATCTAATGCAAGAATTTTTTTATTCAACTTTATTAAGAAACAACAATAGAGGAAACACAAAAGAAAAAATTTAAGTTACAATTGAGATCCAAAATCAAACAATGTCAAAATTTCTTCACTGAGACTTTCAAACTATACAAAGAATAGTCGTATCTTCTCAATTTACTTTGACTTCCCAAGCTTATTCTGGTTGATATTCCTCTGTCTCGATTATATCCCGCATTTTATGAATTACTCTATATTAAAACAATTGTAAATAGAAAAAACTGTCATAATAAACCAATACCTAAATAAAATTTGTCTTAAGACTCATAAATTTGTGTAGTCCAATCATATTTTCAAACCATATTTTAAGTTGATATAATTTTGAAATGGCATCCATGTTGAGTCATATTTATCCAGGGTTTTATCCTCCTAAAGAGCAGTCAATCCAGCGGACCCTTTGTAATCCAAAAGTTTAAAGAGCCAATCTTCCTTCTTAGGAACCTTCTAATGCAAGAATTTTAAATGCACTCACTGAAGCACCTGCTCAGCCAAAAAAGGGAGAGAGAGAAATGTTCCATTATCACAAAGATGGGGAAAGATGGCATTAGACCATCCCACTTGTAAGGAAGCACAAGGGACTTACCTTCACAAAGAAGTTGGGTGTTGCTTGTAGGAGGGCAGCAGGAATTTTCCAAGCAGCCAGGATTGTAGGTACAAGCTAGAAATTTCAGTATCACAAAGGGTGTGGGGGGGGGGGAGCTGGGGATTCAGACACATAAAAGGGCTTCAGCCCTTCGTGCAGAGAGAGAGAGAGAGAGAGAGGCTGCTTTCCCCCCTTCCAGCAAGCTCCCAGGCAACAGCATCCCTGTGCCCAGACAACTGGGAGAGGAAACGGAGCCCAAGCATGAGGCTTTTGGCATTGGCCACCCTCACAGTGCTTTCAATGCCTTTTTTCCCCCTGGCTGAAGCCGGTGGGCTGTTGGTTGGGGGAAAGCAGGCTGCCGAAGAGTGCTCTGCTGCGTCTGCTAGGGGCAGGAAGACCCCCGCCTCATCCCATGAAGGAGACGGAGGGAGAGGGGCGAGAAGACAGCCCTCTGCTGGGTTGCAGAAGGTGGAAGGAGGCGCTGGAGCTCCTCGGGACGGGAACCAGAGCAAAGCAGTGAGCCAACCCAAGCTGGGAGCCAATAAGTCGGCAGCTGGTAGCAAGAAGCCACCGCCCCAGTTGCCCCCTCCAAAAGGGAAAAGCCAAGGGCTTCAGGACCACTTGAAAGGCCACGGGAAGTTTAATACAGACACGGTGAGTAATCTCTCTTCCAGAGCCAGTAGTAGTTAAGAGCGCTGGACTCTAATCTGGAGAACCGGTTTTGATTCCCCTCTCCTCCACATGAGCGGCGGACTCTCATCTGGTGAACCAGGTTGGTTTCCCCACTCCTACACATGAAGCCTGCTGAGTGACCTTAAGCTAGTCACAGTTCTCTCAGAACTCTCTCAGCCCCACCTACCTCAAAAGGTTCCTGTTGTGTTGGGGGGCGGGAAGGAAGGTTATTATAAGCTGCTTTGAGACTGCTTAAAGGTAGAGAAAAGAGGAGTACAAAAACCATCACTTCTGCTGCTGCTCTAACCCCTTCACCATCAAGATGCCTCTCCCACAAAATAAAACAGGAGACCAGTGGCACCTTAAAGACTAAGACAACGTATTCTGGTGTTAAGTTTTTATGAGTCAGAGCTCATGTCATTTAGCTTTTTTGAGGCCTCTCCTTGGCTGTTACCGCACTAGGTATTCCCAGTGATGTATCAAGAGTTTGGAAATGTTATAAAAAACATCGCTTTAAAAGGGTTTTTGGATGCCACGGCTAAAAAATGGTTGCAAGACGTCTTCACAGCTAAAGGGGCCAAACAAAGTGCGAACAGTATTTTTTATAACAGTTTCAAACTCTTAATACATCGGTGGGAATACATAGAAAGTGCGAACAGTATTTTTTATAACATTTCCAAACTCTTAATACATCGCTGG
Organism: Euleptes europaea; assembly: GCF_029931775.1. NCBI lineage: Eukaryota > Metazoa > Chordata > Lepidosauria > Squamata > Sphaerodactylidae > Euleptes > Euleptes europaea. The sequence continues at coordinate 100,239,802 of NC_079314.1, forward strand.
GAATACCTAGTGCGGTAACAGCCCTCATCATTCCTTGGCAGAGGCCTTCAAGTGAGTCTAATGAAAGAACTGTATAGGTCCTACGTGGTCTAGGAACACAGCACCTTCTCTCATGCATTCCTGCCCACCTATTGAGGTCATGAACAGAGGGCCTGCTTTGTGCCCTCACTTTCGCAGGTGAGCACCATAGACTGGGCCTTCTCAGGAGTGGCACCTGTGCTTTGGAACATTTTTATTTACCCAAACATTGTAAACCCCTTACATTTGGTTTTAAGTTATGCTGTCCTTTGCTTATTTTATCTTATTTTGCTGAGGTTTTCAGGTTTTAATACTAACTTTTATGACCTCTCTTTAATCTGGGGCTTTGTCACATTCTCATTTTCCTTGCGTATGTGTTCCTGCTGCTTTGGGGGTTTTACCCCTGTTCGGCACATGTTTTACTCCCTCTAGTGATCGATTCGATATTACATCGCTTTCTGTCTGGCATACCTTCCCACGCATTTAAACTGCAGGATTTTATGCTGGACATAAAGTGATGTCATACTGAATCGACCACTAGAGAGAGCAAAACACGTGCAGAGCAGAACCCCTCTGCCCCCAAGCAACAGAAACACACAAACAAGGAAAATGAGAATGCAGTAAAGCCCATGGTGTGTTTTATCACTGGCGTACAGTTGATTGTGTCTTGGTTTTAAAGAATGAACTGAGATTTTCTGTTATTTTGAATCCTTTCACTGCTTAACCCGAGGAGGTCCACAGCAAGGATCACCAGCTATGCTGCAAAGTCAGAGGTTGCTAGGCTAGGAATGGGTGTATGAATGAGTTTGGCTAAGCCCATGGCTTGTTGAATTGGGGCTTAGAAGATCTGGCTCAACTCTTGTGGGCCTCACTGACCATCTGTGGCCAACTCACGGTCTTCCAGCCTCTTGCCTGTATGTAAACTGAGACTGACAGCAACCCACCTTGCAGTGGTGTTTGGTGAACCAACGAAGTATCATGCTGTGCAAGAAAAATGCTATTAAATATCCTAGTTAGCTCTTACCAAAATTTTTATTATGCTCAGTACTGTAGCTTAAACAGATTTCCTCCTAGATCCAGGACAAATTACTCTGGCTGTATGATAAAGATTAAGTGGATTTTCTGAGCTCATTGCATTTCCAGACATGCCCCCTTTTTGATCTCTGTGATAATGGTTCGTTACAGATTCAATCCCAGATATTAAAAAAGAAGAAAAAAGAACCCTGAAACAATTAACCAAACATCCTTGCATAGTTTTTAAAGGAACTGACCCAGAATGAGAAAGCTGGGTCAAATTCTGAGGCTAGCGTTACTATTTAAAAACTCTTTTGCTGCTTTCTGACAAGACCAAAGAGAACAGCAACGTATCCCTCCAGACCGTGAGACATAATTGGGAGCGTGTTATAGTGGGATCTGGGAAACTCAGGTTCAAATCCCCAGTGATCCATGATACTCACTGGGTGACCTTGGGCCAGTCCCACTCTCGCAGCCTGACCTATCTTACAGGGTTTTGAGGATAAAACAAAAGAACTGAAGATCATACAGGCAACTCTGAACTCTTTGGAAGAAGGGCTGGGTAAGGACTGGGCGGCAGATTTTTCAGGTGAAAATTGGGACACATGTTGACCCGGATGGCCCAGGCTAGCCCACTCTCATCAGATCTTGGAAGCTAAGCAGGATCGGCCCTGGTTAGCCTTTGAATGGGAGACTATCAAGGAAGTCCAGGATAGTTACGCAGAGGCAGGCAATGGCAAACCACCTCTGAATGTCTCTTGCCTTGAAAACCCTACAGGATCGCTGTAAGTCGGCTGCAACTTCACAGCACTTTCCACCATCACCACTTTCAAGTCCCCCAATTTGCAGTCTGCCTGAGGCTTCCCCCCACTATTGTACAGGGACAGTGACTCTCCCCCTGCCCCCATGCCTGTGCTCATTCATGCTGTATTAGCTTGTTTCTGGCTAAAGATGTAACGGTGTCTGTCTCTTCCTCACCTCAGGCAGGATCTGGGGCCGCTGCACCCCCGACAACCAGAAAAAATAATTATTATTCTGTAATAGGTTACCAGAAGTTCAAAATAATACTGACCGCTTCTACATAGGAGATGGCAGACTATGTCTACACATGCCTTCTCAGGCCGATTCAGACACTGTGGCCTCCATCTTGTGTAACAGTCACACAGGAGCTTCAGGTTCTCAATTGCCATGGGTGTCTGAGTCTGATCATGTGTGCAGAAAGAGGTGTCCTGTAGGCACTGTTTCTTCTGCATTGGCTTCCCCAGTGAGGCCAAATAATATACCTCAAGGACAACTGCAGGACAGGAAATCAGCCCCGGGGGAGCAGGTTTCCCCACATGTGCCTCAGTTGCACTCCAAATCATGCATCAATCTGGCACCACGTGTATGAATTAGAGTTGTCAAACGTTAGAATCATAGAGTTGGGAGGGGCCATAACAGACCATTTAGACCACCCCCCTGCTTAATGCAGGATCAGCCTACAGCATCCCTGACAAGTGCTTGCCCAGCCTCTGCTTAAAGACTGCCAGTGAGGGGGAGCTCACCACCTCTCAAGGTAGCCGATGCCACTGTTGAACAACTCCTAATATCCAGCCGGTACCTTTCCGCCCACAATTTCAACCCATTATTGCAAGTCCTATCCTCTGCTGCCAACAGGAACAGCTCCCTGCCCTCCTCTAAGTGACAGCCCTTCACATACTTAAAGAGAGCATTCATGTTCCCCCTCAACCTCCTCTTCTCCTGTCTAAACATTCCCAACTTTCTCAGCCTTTCCTCGTAGGGCTTGGTCTTCAGGCCCCTGATCATCCTCGTCGCTCTCCTCTACACCCACTCAATTCTGTCCACATCCTTTTTGAAGTGAGGCCTCCAGAACTGCATACAGTCCTCCAGGTGCGACCTGACCAATGAAGTGTACAGTGGATCTATGACATCTTGCGATTTGGATGCTATGCCTCTGATGTTCAAGCAGCACCAGTTGCAGCTCAGAACAAAGATACTTTAGTCTTGGGGAGAGTAGCCCAAGAAAGCTGCACATGGTCGTTTGGCAAGGGCATGCTTCAGTGCTAAGGAATTGCCAGTGAAAGAACCATCACTAGACCTAGCTGCTTTCATGTGCTTTTAAGAGTTGTGTGATATTCAACAGGTGCAGCACACATGCCTTATTCAGGAATTGCCAACATAGGGAAAGTGGACCTGTCAAACATCAGCTTGAAATACTATTATTAAATGACAGAGAAGGAGTCTCTACCAAAACAGAAACACCCACAATAGGAAATAAGATTTTATGTCTCAGAAATTCTGCAGATCATGGACAACTAGACGTTTTAGGGCTGAGAAAAAGCACTTAACTCCACACCATTTTAGAAAATAGGGACAGGTATTATGAGGAATTCTTTCCCCTTCTTAGTATTCCTGCTTCGGGATTCAGTCGAAGACCTGCAAAAGACCCTCGGACTGCGACGGCTGCTTGGGCCTCTACACCTGCAAACTGCCAAGGGGGAAGTGTGACTTAAAAGCAGTTTCCCGGAAAACAGGTACCCCATAAATTCATCAGGCAACCTTACACAGGTGAATGTGAGATCCTTGCCCTGACTATACCAAAATGTACCATGCATGTAACTTTCCCGTACAGGCTTCGTTCTGACTGGAGAAGTGATCGGGGGGGAGGGGAGGTGTCAAACACCGGAGTTTTATAACTGGATCCCTCAACATATATTTTTGGCCTCTATAGGAAAAAAGTAAAAAAGGGCAGGCAGAATTTAGGTGCCTGTTTTTCTTATAATTAAGTAGAAGAGTTGGTTTTTATATGCCGACTTTCTCTACCTTTTAAAGGAGAATCAAACTGGCTTACATTCTCCTTCCCTTCCTCTCCCTACAACAGACACCTTGTGAGGTAGGTGGGGCTGTGAGAGTTTGGAGAAAACTGTGACTAGCCCAAGGTCACCCAGCAGGCTTCATGTGTAGGAGTGGGGAAACCAACCAAGTTCACCGCTCATGTGGAGTGGGGAATCAAACCCAGTTTTCTAGAGTCCACCGCTCCTAACCATTAAGTGCCGTCAAGTTACAGCGGACATACAGTAACCCTTCATGGGGTTTTCAAACTGAGATATGAGCAGAGGTGGTATATCGTTGCCTTCCTCCGCATAGAAACCTTGGACTGCCTTGGTGATTGGTCTCCCATCCAAATAACAACCATGGCTGACCCTGCTTAGCTTTCAATCTCAGATAAGCGACAAAGGAGGGGGCGTGGCTCAGTGGCAGAGCATCAGCTTGGCATGCAGAAGGTCCCAGGTTCAATCCCAGGCATCTCCCGTTAAAGGGAGCAGGCAGGTAGGTGATGTGAAAGACCTCTGCCTGAGTCCCTGGAGAGCTGCTGCTGGTCTGAGTAGACAATACTGACTTCGATGGACCAAGGGTCTGATTCGGTGTAAGGCAGCTTCAAGTGTTCATGTGACTAGCCTGAGCTATTCAGGCTGCTATCTTTCTTACTAAGGGTTTACAACAGTTTTTTTAAATATTTGAATGGCTGGGGGGGGAGGTTAACCCTCAACATCACCCCTCCTCCATCCACATATTCCTCAGCTTTGTTAGGGCCAAGCAATATGCCCTGAGTCCTGGACTGTGCCTCCTTAGACTGTGGCAGGCAGGGTTTTTTTTTTCCCCCTTCTGCCTTAAAAATCCACATAGAAACTAGAAGTCAGAGTACCCTGGCCTTCTCCCTGACATATTATTTTTCCACATGCTGGCAGCATTTCCATATGGTAGAGCACTAAGTCACGTGAGCATTCTGACAGGAGACATCTGGTTCAGGTTTAAACATCTCAGTGAGAAGCAGGCATCCAATTACCAAATATTGTTAAATCAACCACGTCATAGTATTTCCAATATATGGGCAGCAGGGGGCGCTGGAGGCATAAATTAGTGCCATGGGTGCGAGGATTCAACACACTTAGGAATTCCTAGTCTTTGCATTCCCCTCTACTGGTTACTATTTCCCATACATCGGGCTGGGGCCAGCTGGCTCTCACTGAATCTCACCCAATTCCCCTCTTTTCTACAGCCCCCACCTCACATTACTTTTGTATACACAGGTCCCATGATCCCAAGCACAGCTTATGTGAAGGTGGGAGGGGACCCCCCTCCTTTTTCACCTGTGAAAAAGGTGTTGGATTCAACCCCGTAGCTTGTTAACTATGCAGTCAAGTAGGGAAACCAGTTAACTTTGGTGATGATCATAAGATTATCACCATTACTAAGAAATCCTACTATTATCCCAGTGGCATAGTGGAAATGAGTTTAGAATCTCCACTCACACTCATTTGTGAAGCCCCTCAAGCAGGATTGCCAACCTCCAGGTGGTGGCTGGAGATCTCCTGCTATTACAACTGATCTCCAGCTGAGAGAGATCAGTTCACCTGGAGAATATGGCCACTTGGGCAATTGGACTCTATGGCATTGAAGCTCCGCCCCAAAAATCTCCAGGTATTTCCCAACACGGACCTGGCAACCCTATCCCCAAGTAGTATTAGGAACGCAACTCTCTCAGCCTAATTTACCTCACAGGGCTGTCACAATGATAAAAAGAGAATCTTGTCTGCACAGTCCTAGAGCTTTAGGGGTAGAACAGGATGCAAATACAGCAAACTAAAAATATTATAATGTGTATGAATTGCCCATCGTGTGATAGGAAATGGGCAAAACCTAGAAGTGATACAGACCTAGCCTAACTTGGTAAGACAGTTGGCAATATCTGAGCAAGGCTGTTAATGATAGGACATTTTGGAGGTTATTAATTCATAGAATCACCTTAAATCAGAAGTGACTTGACAGCACTTAACACACACAGAAAACTAAAAGCGCGTGGGGGGGGGGAGATTTACAAAAAGATGCCATTTTAAAACAAGATCCAATAAAATCATAATTAACCCCCTGGAAGTAGTTAAGGGCTATTCTGTTGCTAAATAAAGGATTAACATAAAATCTTGTGAAATATAAGATACAATAGGAAATTACAGAGATATAGCTGAACTCATTGACATCTGTAATGGGTGGGTTATGATATTAACATCTATAGTGAACGGAGAATTCTAGGTCCCTGTTAAAAGATGCAGGGTAACTAGTCTTTAACTCGTTAATGAATTCCAATTCATTCATGTTGGATTCTCCCTTTCAAGTTGTTTTGTAGGAGCACAGTAACCTTAAGCTCAGCAACAGGCATGCCCTGGAAAATTAAACATCACAATTCTGAAACCAGTGGAGGAATATTTTGAGAGCCATTGCGGTGTAGTAAAGAGCGGTGGACTCTAATCTGGATAACCGGGTTTGATTCCCCACTCCTCCACATGAAGCCTGCTAGGTGATCTTGGGCCAGTCACAGTTCTCTCGGAACTCTCTCAGCCCCACCAACCTCACAAGGTGTCTGTTGTGGGAAGAGGAAGGGAAGACAATTGTAAGCCGCTTTGAGACTCCTTAAAGGTAGAGAAAAGCGGGATATAAAAACCAATTCTTCAATATCAGAATAGGGTCCATTTTTCCTTCTGCATATGGAATGACCTGTTTTTCTAATGCTGAGGGAACATGGGGTATGGGTTAACACATGATGGTATATATTGCATTGAAAGATGAGCAAGTGGATGAGCCAGAGATGCCATGGGTGATCTTATTAGGTTGAGTGATAATGATTGTACACTCGAGCAACAAGATCAGGTAGTAGGTGGTATGAATGACCTCTGCCTGTGACATTAGAGAGCGCTGCCAATCAGGGTAGGCAATTCTGACCTTGATAGACAAATGGTATGTGGCAGGTTCGTGTGCATGTTCACATGACTGCTCTTATCCATCTATATTTAACAGGAAGAACGCAACCGGGTTTTGAGGGTTGCATTACACCAGGCAACGACCTTCCCTTTACGCCTAGTTTTTTTCCTCTCTCTCTGCTTCAGGTGGTTTTTCCCAGAGCATCCAGAGCGGATGAAGATACGAATGTTCCCGTCAATCTGAGATCCAGCAAAACACATTCCATCAGGAGTCAGTCTTCCTAAGCTTGTAACAGTGCACTGCGTGAATAAAAAGTTAATGGGAACCCAGATGCACTGCTTAATAAGATAGCTCCTTGAAGCCACAGTCTCATGTTGTTACAACTTTGGAATAAAAAAGACTATCATTTTTTGTCTTGGTTGCTTGATTTAAGGTGCTTGACATGGCAGGAGGCCTTCAGCAAGGCACCATCTTTCCATTTGTTGGAGTCATCCCTGTCTGCTGCTGTGTCACGATCCCCTTTCTATTCTGGAACGAGGGCACCCACCGTGCCCCTGTAGGTACTCATGTTCTAAATCCAGGAGTAAGAGCAACGGTTTGTCTGCCCATCCTTGCTATTGTCCTACACCCAAGTGCAAGCAGGTTGAGGAAAAGATGGGGGGGGAGAGGCAGATGGGACTGAGCAGGCATTTCAAATGGTCCTGAGGACTCTAAGCAAGCAAACACACATGGGATTGCCCTACTGCCTGAGATCAGGAGAACTGCTGCCAGTCCGAGTAGACAATACTGATCAAGATGGACCAACATGCACCCATTCAGTCCCCCCCCCCTTGCAGAAATCTCAGGGGCCTTTAACTAGTTAGAATAAACCCAGCTTAAGCCAGCGTGGTGTAGTGGTTAAGAACGGTGGTTTGGAGTGGTGGAGTCTGATCTGGAGAACCGGGTTGGATTCCCCACTCCTCCACATATGCGGCGGAGGCTAATCTGGTGAACTGGATTTGCTTCCCTGCTCCTCCACATGAAGCCATTGTGGTGACCTTGGGCTAGTCACAGTTCTCTTCCAGCTCTGTTAGCCTTACCTACTTCACAAGGTGTCTGTTGTGGGGAGGGGAAGGTGATTGTAAGCTGGTTTGATTCTTCCTTAAGTGGTAGAGAAAGTCGGCATATAAAAACCAACTCTTCTTCTTCTACAACGTATCACTTACTGCCAGCGTATGAAAAGAACCATTTCCTCCTCTTCTTTTTTTTAAAAACATCAATCACCTTTAATTTCATCACATCATGCACTCAGCTTAATCTGAGGAAGGGTGAGAACTTGTGCCCTCCAGCAAAGGAGGGAAGTGGTAGCCAGTGGTTCTCTTCCCCCACCTTCTTACTGCAGCCCCCCACCCCCCGTTTATAACCTCCAGCCCATCTTCACATGCCCGAAGTGTCCTCATGTCGTCTCCCCTTTCTCCGTCATTTCAGGATAGCAACCTAAAAGTCCAAGTTAATGCAGCCTAGGTTTGCCCCCGTTGCCGCTTGGAGACAGGAGCACGGGCAAGTGTCATCGGCTAATAGTTTTCCTAAACCCAATATAAATAAAAGAAACAAGAAGTTTTAATAACTACTAAGTACAACCACTGTGAAGTCTGCAAAGCGCCAGTGGAGAGTCCCGAGAGAGCTTCGTCCAGTGCACGACCTCTGAAGATGCCCACAGACCCGTCCCGGCAGCATCCGTGACCCTCATGCCGGATTATCCCACAGGACAGCTTTTCACGCGAGCACAAAACTCCAGGATTTTTCTGGCTCCTCTGCTGGAGTTTCCCCTTTGTTGGAGAGGGCTGAGTGGGAATTGGTTTTAAGGGGGGAAATTTCTCTATCTTTTGTTCACTAAACTGTAGACATTCCTTCTCGCCAGCAACAGCGGCACTCTTCATTCTTACTTCTTGTGGAGGAATTTCATTCTGTTACCTGAAGGGGATACACATTGGGGAGAGGGGGAAGGAAAAAAAGCATTTTATTATTTATTTATTATTTAAACTTCTATCCCACCCTCCCTGGCCAAGGCCAGGCTCAGGGCGGGTAACAACAATAAAACCATACATATAAAACCAATAAATAACCAATAACATTAAGAAGAAGAAGAGTTGGTTTTTATATGCCAACTTTCTCTGCCACTTCAGGAAGAATCAAACCGGCTTACAATCACCTTCCCTTCCCCTCAACAGACACCCCATGAGGTAGGTGGGGCTGAGAGAGTGTGACTAGCCTAAGGTCACCCAGCTGGCTTCATGTGTAGGAGTGGGGGGAAAACAGAATTTCACTTACTGTAACTGTTGTTCATCTGATGGTCATCTATGCAGTCCCACATTGGGACTGCGCAGGTGCAGGCCAGCCATGGATAAGATTTGTCAGCTTCTAGCAAAATCGAAAGTGAGAGTGCTCCCCCTCGCCTCTGGGGAAGTGCCCCCCAAGCACAAATGGTCAAGCACAAAAGGTCACATGACCGAGGGGGAGGGAGCACTCTCCCCTCCAGTTCTCCAACCTGCCGCCACGGAACCCCCCTCGTGTATTGCGGAGAGGTCCCACAGCGGGGAAGGAGGGAGGGATGTGTGCCTGCATAGAAGACCACCAGATGAACAACAGTTACAGTAAGTGAAACTCTGTTTTTCATCTGCGTGGCTTCTATGCAGTCCCACACTGGGAGAGTAGCAAGCTCGCTTTCCAGGATGGCGGGTGTGGGACAGTCACCAAAATAATGACTGCAAGACAGCACGTCCCACTGCTGCCTCTCTAGATGAATCCACGTCGACCGCATAGTGCTTCATGAATGTAGAAGGGGTCAACCATGTCGCTGCTTGACAGATGTCCCGGAGGTTGATTTTGGACGAAAAGGCGACGAAGGCAGTGTAAGCTCTTGTGGAGTGCACCTTGATCATGTCTGGGCAATCCATGTGGGCTCGCTCATAAGAAAGTCTAATGGCTGAGGTAATCCACATTGACAGGGTCTGCGGGGAAGCCCGGTGACCCTTGTGGTGGCCACTAAAGCAAATAAAAAGATTATAATCTACCCTAAAGCCTGTGGTTCTTTGTAGATAAAAAAGGAGGGCCCTACGGAAATCTAAAGAATGCAGAGCCCTTTCCGCATCGGAAGATGGATTTGGAAAAAATACGGGTAGTACAATATCTTGGGAAAGGTGGAAAGAGGAAACCACCTTGGGCAAAAATGAAAGCTTAGGTTTCAGAACCACCCGGTCTGCATGAAACTTAGTAAACGGGTGGGAATGACAAAGGGCCGCTAGGTCGCTAACCCTCCTGGCTGAGGTGATAGCAACCAGAAAGGCAGCCTTATATGACAGAAAGGATAAATCACATGTAGCCAAAGGCTCAAAAGGGTGTTTCATGAACATATAAACCTGTGGGGTAGGTGATTGAAAGGGAACACCAGCTGAGAGGTTAGTCTCCAAGGACCACCATCCTAGAGAAGCAATAACTGATCTGGGTATAGACAGCTGCTTGTATTGAAGGTCAACATTCAGCCGGAATGTTATGAGAAACCAAGTTTGCAAGGGACGCATCCGCAAACGAGCAAAGGCCACAACCGCAGTGGTGGAGGCCATGAGGCCCAAGAGCTTTTGAATTTTGTGGGCTGTTTGGAATCGGTTTCTGGAAAACTGGCTAACCAGCTTCTGGATGGAGTGAATCCTCTGGACAGGAAGATATGCTCTAGCAGTGACTGAATCTAGGTGAGCACCGATGAAATCTATGATTCTGGAGGGGGTTAAGTGAGACTTTTTAAAATTGACCACGAGACCCAGGTCTGCTAGGACGGAGAGTACAACCTGCACTTGACTAGCAAGGGAGTGTTCAGAGGTACTATAAGCCAGTCATCTAAGTATGGAAAGATGACATATCACTGGAGGGCTAGGTGCGCGACCACCACAGACAAGCATTTCGTAAAGATACGGGGTGCTGTGGCCAGACCGGTGTACTCATAATGTTTTCCGTCGCAGAAAAACGGAGATAGCATCTGCATTCATTATGGATAGCGATATGAAAGTATGCGTCACGCAAATCCAAAACAACGAACCACATCTGCTCCTCCAGGAGAGGCAGGACCTTGGGAAGTGATAGCACGCGAAACTTCTGGACTTTGATGAAGTTGTTAACTCCCCTCAGGTCCAGAATAGGGCGTTTCCCCCCCCCCCGTTTGTCGACCAGGAAAAAACGGGAGTAATACCCACGACCCCAATCAGTAGAGGGGACCTCACGAATAGCCCCTTTTCCCAAAAGTTCTTGGACCTCCCGTAAGAGTTGGGCGGGAGCCTGCGGAGTAGTGTAAGCTGAAAGGAGGTAGGGAGGCAGGGTTTCAGACTCAATAAAGTATCCATGCTTTATTATTCTAAGAACCCACATATCCTCTGTGATGGAACACCAAACATTATAATACCCAGACAACCGGTCTGTGAAACAAACATATGTATCTAGTCATGCCTGTTTAGGCTTAGGAGGGTGATTAGGAGACGGTCTGGGCCCCTTGCGGGGTTTGTGTCTGCCCATAAACTTCCGATCCTGTTGGTTGTTTTGGAAGGAAGGACGGAAGTGGGATTGCTGTTGGAAGGCACCTTGGTATCTGTATGGCCGGAATGTTTGGTTCTGTCTACCAAAGTACCTGGGCTTATAGGCCGGTACAATAGGAGCAATGCCCAGGGATTTAGCATTGGTTTTGTTTTTCTTGAGTCGATCAAGAAATGTATCAGTTTTATCGCTGAAGAGAGAGGTGCCCTTAAAGGGCAAGTCCTCGATTCGCGATCGAGTATCGTATGGGAGGGTGGACTGTCTGAGCCATGCGTGTCTCCGAAGAACTACTGAGGAAGCCATGGCTTTGCTTGAAGCGTCTGCAACATGGCGGGCAGCCATTAGTTGCTGTCTAGCCAAGGTCATGCCTTCGCCCTGCACAGCCTTGGCCATCGGGCGTTGCTCTTCAGGAAGGATGCTAATCTGTGGGGAGGTTCCATCCCATAGGGCATATTGGTATCTGGCCATCACAGCCATAAAGTTAGAAATGCGAAGAGCAACTGCGCTGGAGGTGTAAACTTTCCTAGCCAAGGAATCCAGTTTATGTCCCTCCCTGTCTTGGGGTGAGGAGTGCGAGCCCAATCTATATTTGCCTGGTAGGACTTCGACCACCATAGAATTGGGGGGAGGGTGCTGGTACAGGAATTCACCGCCCTTTTAGAGGAAGAGGGAATCGATGCTGGCTTGGTCCAGTTAGAATTGACCACCTCCAGTATGCTTTTAATCATTGGAAGGGCAACAAGACCTGTTTCCGGGGAATGTAAAATATCCATAATTGAATCGACAGGTCTTGAATCATCAGGACGGTAATCTATATTCAGAACCTTAGCCATACAAATTAATTGCTCTGCATACAGCTTAACATCCCCCGGAGGGGAGACTGATTTGGTGTCCCCCACAATGTCCCCAGGCGAGGGTTGCGAGGGGTGGGATTCAGAGTCAGAGTCCTGAGTAGCCGTAGCATCAGACTCAGAGTGGACCGTGTCCATGACAATGGCAGGAGCCTGGAGGAGGAATCTCCTGAGGTGTTTCTTGCCTCTGCAACGCACGGTCCTGAGAAGCCTCTCGGCGTCGAGGATCAACATGAGGGAGTTGATGCAAGGAGCGATGATGAGAGTTGCCGCGGCATCTATGTCGGTGACAGCAAGGTGACCAACTTCTATGGCTGCGGTACTGTGTCAAGATCGATCGGCTATGCCGGGTCCCTCTACGACGTCTGGATCCTGAGTCGTAGGAGGAAGAGGACCTTGAAGAATCTGATCGGTACCGAGGCAGTGGGATCTTGACCTGTGCCGGTGATCGGACAGGCGATGGGATCTTGACTGGTGTCGAGAATTAGATTGGCGGTGATGATCGGACAGGTGGTGGGATTTTGACCAGCGTTGATGATAGGACAAGCGGTGGGATTGCAACCGGCGTTGATGACTGGACGGGCGGTGGGATTTAGACCGACATCGATGATCAGACAGGCGATGGGATTCAGATCGGCAGCGAGAGCATGATTGGCTCAGAGAACTTGATCGAGCCTGGGCACCATGATTGGCTCCGGAATGCGGTCTCGATCGATGGGTCAACGCCGAAGGGCTGTGTGATCCAGATCGATGGCATGCGGCGGATCCATGGGCTTGGACCTCTGCAGTGACCCCGACTGCTCCAGTGCCAGAGGTAGGTGGGTTCAGTGTAATGGCGCCAACATCGACCCTCGGAGGAAGCTTGTCCGACGTTGACAAAGGCACATCTTTATACAGTTGTGTAAGGAATTGAGTGCGGAACTGATGATCATCCTGGGACCCGCTCTGAACCGTAGCAGAGGGGTTAGCCAGGGAATCATGAGGAGACGTGTCCTCAAGAACTATTGGCGGCATTGGTTGGCACAGGGACACGTCAATGACGACCGATGATAGGCGCCGAGGAGAGTTCGATAGGTGTCAGGGAGACCTTGACGAGGATCGGCGCCAAGGCGATTTCACCGGTGTTCAGCGCCGAGGCGATTTCGACTGAGATCGGCGCCGAGGTAATTTTGACGGAGGCTTTTGGTGCTTTGGAACGACCGGGGCAATGAATGTGGCCGGTTTAATGACAGATTTCGTTTTCTTAGAGGACCGAAGGGAGGATTTGCCTCGCTTAGACGCACCTCCAGCATCCTATTGAGTCTCCTGACGAGGAAGTTTCTTTGCAAGCTCTGTGGAAGCCGAAGCCCGTTCTTCAGGGCCAGCCGGCCGTTTGAAAGTACCTTCCCCTGGATTCGGACAAAGGGACTCCATGTAAAGATGAGACTTGAGACGATCAGTCCGGGCCTTCAATGCCCTCAGAGTGAGCTTAGCACAGCTCTTACAGGCGGAAGGAATATGACCTTCCCCCAGACAAAGAAGGCAATCTTTATGGCAATTGGTTTTCGCCATTTTAGTGCAGCAAGAGTGACAAGTTTTGAAGAGAAGAGCCTTTTTAGACTCCATAATGAAGACAAGCTAAAGACACGTTCTCTCTCCGGGGAGGCAGAAAGAGAACTGGAGGGGAGAGTGCTCCCTCCCCATTGGTCATGTGACCGTTTGGGTGGGAAGGCTGCATGCCCCAAGGGGAGGGGGAGCACTCTCACTTTCGATTTTGCTAGAAGCTGACAAATCTTATCCGTGGCTGGCCTGAGCCTGTGCAGTCCCAATGTGGGACTTCATAGAAGCCACGCAGATGAACAAACCTGGTTTTCCAGATCAGAATCCACCACTCCAAACCACCGACCTTAACTACTACACCACACTGGCTCCCCAAAATAAAACAAGATGAAACGTTATTAAAACAGCAGATGGTGCTCAATTATAATAGCTGCTGAGCACTCAGCAGTCAGACAGAACCCCCCCCCCCCATGGTTCATAAACAAATAAGATTGAAAGGAAGGGTGGGGGGAGGCCAGAACTGAAAACACCTGCCGCTGCCCTCAATTGTAGACCTGGTGGAATAGCTCCGTCTTACAGGCCCTGCGCAACTCTTTAACATAAGAAAGCCATGCTGGATCTGACCAAGGCTCATCAAGTCCAGCAGTCTGTTCACACAGTGGCCAACCAGGTGCCTCTAGGAAGCCCCCAAACAAGACAACTGGAGCAGCACCATCCTGCCTGTGTTCCACAGCACCTAATATAACAGGCATGCTCCTCTGATCTGGAGAGAATAGGGATGCATCATTACTAGATTAAAGACTGCTTTAATCACTCCTAAGTAAAACTGGGACAGGAGCAAAAATGTTTCCCGCCCCGGTGTCACAGGGCCAGATCATCAACTGAAAAGCAATACAAGAAAGTTTTTGTTTACTTTCATCCCTCCACCCTGTTCCCCCTCCCCCATAACCTAAATTTAGATGGCAAGCTCCTTGGGGAAGGGACCTGGCCCTTAGCTCTGTTACTGGGTGGATCCTACCCCCATCATACCATTCCACTGAGCAAAATTAATTAGTTTATTCCAATATTTATGCCCCACAGTTCTTTTCGGCTCAAGTTTGAAGCCTTCCTCCGATCCAAGGAGCAAACCCCCCCCCCCCACAGAGCGTAAGAGGTTCTTTCATTGGCGGAAGAGCCACTTATGTTGGAGGGAGGATCTTTAGGGCTTGGAGGAAGGCTACTTGGAAAATCGTTGGATCCACCTCACTATGTATACTAAGGCTATGGATGGTGCTACATTGTTGATAAGGGCAGATTGCTCTGCGGTATTTGTCTCTAGGGAGTCTGACTGAATATAAAAATACCCTTTAAATCACATTTTTCTGTTTTGCGTATATCGCACTGTCTCTTCTGCCAACAATGGCATGAACAGAAGCTGCGTGATCTCTTACCTAACCCTTTCAGGAATTTATTCACCCCACTCTGCTCTCCGCTGGGAAGGGTTTCCAGGTACTCCTGGGCACGTAGTTCAAATAAACCTATGGGGAGAGTGGAGAAAAAAATAAATTATTCACCACCATTTGTCAGTTTCAGTTGCAATTCACCAGGCGTGTGGTATTTATATATTTTAGGAACCAGAGAAGAAATTTCAGAATATCTGCCTGTAATCTCTTTATTTTGCCCTTCTTCCAAAGCAGTCTACAGGCCTTTCCATTCCTTTGTTTCATCCTTTCCCTTCCTCTGTTTCTCTTCATTTCACCCTCCGTTTCATCCTAACCACCCTGTGAGTTAGCTTAGGCCATTTATGCATGGGAGATTTCGCCTTGGATTTGTCGAATCTCTGGATGCACGTTTTTTTCCACCCATCCGAATTCTCAAAACTTTGCATGGGGGCTTATTTTTGAGTTTTCAGAATTAGGATGGGGGATAATGTGCATTTAGAGAGCGGCAAATCCAAGGGAAAACCTGGCGTGCATAAATGGCCTTAGTCAGAGAGAGGGAGAGTGTGCATATGGTACCTTCAGCAAACCTTGCGGGTTTGAACCAGAGTTTTCCCCAAACCTGTTTCAATAGTTTCGGATAATTCTTTCAGGTTACAGAATCTGTTTGGGAAAGTTTGGTTAGAGGACTGGCTCTCAAATGTGCAGCATCTGCCTCATCCGGCTCTTTCAACAGGCATCTTAAGGCTGAGTCTCACAGCTGTGTGTGTGCATTCATGTGCAAGTACAAGCAGTTGCACTGAGCCCAGGTGTGCACGCAAGGTCTGCGGCCTCAAGATCAACCAACTAAAGCTTCCATTGGTTTAATCAGTCAGCACCATTTTGAAATAAGTGGAGGATGAGACACAATTGTTAAAGGCTATTTCCTGGAACAAGTGTTGATTAAAAAAAGGTAAAGGTCCCCTGTGCAAGCACTGGGTCATTCCTGACCCATGGGGTGACGTCACATCCCGACATTTACTAGCCAGACCATGTTTACGGGGTGGTTTGCTAGTGCCTTCCCCAGTCATCTTCCCTTTATCCCCAGCAAGCTGGGTCCGTATTTTACCGACCTCGGAAGGATGGAAGGCTGAGTCACCCTTGAGCCGGCTACCTGAAACCGACTTCTGTCGGGATCAAACTCAGCTCGTGAGCAGAGCTTGGACTGCAGTACTGCAGCTTACCACTCTGCGCCACGGGCTCCTTAAAAGCTTTGATTAGAGGAGGTTTAATATTCCTTCCAACAACAAGTGATAACTCCCCTCCCCCCAAAAAAAAATCTGTACACATCCCTTCATGGGAAGCCAGCATGGTACAGAGGTTAAAGTGTTTGCATAGGATCTGGGAGATCCAGGTTCAAATCCTCACTCTGGAAGACTGCTGGGTGCCTTGCGCCAATCATGCCCTCTCAGCCTAACCTACTTCATAGGGTTGTTGTTGTAAGGATAAAATGGAGGGGTGAACGATGCAACCCACTTCGGGTCCCCACTGGGGAGAAAAGTATAGTATAAATATCTAATAAAAATGGCAGAACTGGTTCACTCCCTCGCTTCATAATGAGGTTTACTTGGTGGACAAGTTCCCATCATCCAGCTTGCTGCTTCAAGCTCCTTATAAATTTAAAGAAAAAACGAGTAAGAGGGCCAAAATGAATGAGCAATGGCACTTCCTCACCAACTGCTATTTGCTCCACAGAGGAAGGTTTATGGGTAGCCATAGGCTTTCCCTCTCAGGCAAATATCAGCTTTTAGATCCCTGCCATTCTTGCTTTTAAAGAAAGTTTAAAGAGGTGGCAGATCTAATCAAGGATCTCCAACATCTTGTCTAACCTGGTCCAAAGAAAAGGAGAACGAGAGAATTTTCTAGGACCACAGAATAAGTCTATCCAAGCAGTACAGTGAACTTGTAAAGTGACAGTCCTTAAGACCACAATTAAAATTTCGTCCAAGTCAACAGGTTTCTTCCATTCCACAATTCTCCTCTTAACCAAGAGGAAACTCCCACCTTTGACTCCCTGTTTCCGCAACTCTCGTTCCTGAATGAAGCCCCCGAACATCTGGGTTTCCATGAAGACTTCGAGGAAGCGCCGAAGGCTCTTGGAAGAGACCGACTTCCTGAAGGCCTCCCGTTGCAGGACCCTTTCTTCCTTCTCCGTGGTCGTCATGAACAGGGAGTAGTGCCCCACAATCTCGACAAAGAAGCGGACGAACGCCTCGGACACCACTTCGTTCAAGGGACTGGAATCTGGGGAAGCATCACGGAGAAAAGCACAGTGGGGTCGGAACGAAACAGTTAATGCCAGGGGGCAGACAAATGGCTGCTTCACAACCCTGTAACTGTAATGTGCTGGCATCCAGGTTGGGACCACCACATTGTTGGGAGACCGAGGGTGGATTCAGCCTGCCATGAGCGGTGCAAAGCCACAAGCGGTTTCTGCATGGTGCGGCACTGGTCTACACACCTCCGAACGCATGGGCAAGCCCAGGATAACCCCCCCTTCCAAAGCCACTCTGAAAGCAGGGATATCATAGAATCATTGAGTTGGAAGGGGCCATACAGGCCATCTAGTCCAACCCCCTGCTTAATGGAGGATTAGCCTAGAGCGGGGGTGTCAAACATAAGGCCCGGGGGCCAGATGTGGCCCCTTGAGAGCTCTTATCCGGCCCGCAAGCCAACTGAGGCAGCCACCCCCACTCTCCCGAGGTGTCAATGATCAAAGACTATTAAATGAAAGAAAATACTGTAAGTGCTATTGTTTTAAGAATGTTTGTATTTTAAGTAAAACTAATATCATTAATTGGCTTTGCCTGTATCTTCTATCAAGTTTGTATCTCAGGTACCTAGCATTAAATTTTATGGTACACCTGGCCTGGCTCGACCTAGTGACATATATGTCATATCCTGCCCTCATAACAAATGAGTTCGACATCCTTGGCCTAGAGCATCCCTGACAAGAGCTTGTCCAGCCTCTGCTTAAAGACTGCCAGTGAGGGGGAGCTCACCACCTCCCTAGGTAGCTGATTCCACTGTTGAACAACTCTTACTGTAAAAAAAAATGTTTTCCTGATATCCAGCCAGTACATTTCCTCCTGCAATTTAAACCCATTAATGCGAGTCCTATCCTCTGCTGCCAAGAGGAACAGCTCCCTGCCCTCCTCTAAGTAACAGCCCTTCAAATCCTTAAAGAGACCAATCATGCCCCCCCCCTCAACCTCCTCTTCTCCAGATTAAACATTCCCAACTTTCTCAGCCTTTCCTCGTAGGGCTTGGTCTCCAGGCCCCTGATCATCCTCGTCTCTCTCCTCTGCACCCGCTCGATTCTGTCCACATCCTTTTTGAAGTGAGGCCTCCAGAACTGCACACTATACTCTAGGTGTGGCCAGACCAATGCAGTGTACAGTGGAACTATGACATCTTGCGATTTGGATGTTATGCTTCTGTTGATGCACCCTAAGATTGAGTTCGCTTTTTTTGTCACTGATTCACAGTTCTAACCCTTACCCTGCTTGCCGTTGAGTGGGCCCTCCTCCTGGTCGCTCGCCAGCTCATTCCTCTGCTCCAGGATGTGTTCTAGAGCTCCTTGCAACTTCCGAGGCAAGATGGAGTCCTCATCTTCCATCTTTAAAAAAACAAACAAACAAACAAACAAATTATATTGTCGAAGGCTTTCATGGTCAGAGTTCATTGGTTCTTGTGGGTTATCCAGGCTGTGTAACCGTGGTCCTTCAGTGTTACTCCTCTGAAGATGCCTGCCACAGCTGCTGGCGAAACGTCAGGAAAGAAAATACCAAGACCATGGTTACACAGCCCGGATAACCCACAAGAACCAAACAAACAAATACTTACAAACCTGAGACTATCAGACTCTGACACAACCTGTGCTTGTTTTGTGAATCTCCTTTGAGCCCCAGTGATGGACTGGTGTACACTCTATGGTCTGAGGGGAGACATGATAGAGGTCTATAAAATTATGCATGGTTTGGACAGAGTGGCAGGGAGAAATTTCTTATAATACTAGAACGCGGGGTCATCTGCTGAAGCTGGAGGGTGAGAGATTCAAAACAGATAAAAGGAAGTATTTTTTTCACACAACGCATAATTAAATTGTGGAACTCCCTGGCCCAAAATGTGGTGATGGCTGCCAACTTGGAAGGCTTTAAGAGGGGAGTGGACATGTTCATGGAGGAAAGGGGTATTCATGGCTACTAGTTAAAATGGATACTAGTCATGATGCATACCTATTCTCTCCAGGATCAGCTGAGCATGCCTATTATCTTAGGTGCTGTGGAACACAGGCAGGATGGTGCTGCTGCAGTCGTCTTGTTTGGGGGCTTCCTAGAGGCACCTGCTTGGCCACTGTGTGAACAGACTGGTGGACTTGATGGGCCTTGGTCTGATCCAGCAGGGCTTTGCTTATGTTCTTATGTCTCTGTGCAAAGACTTTCAGCCACAGAAGAGATTCGCACTAGCATGGTCAAGATCACCCAAGTATATCCCAGTATTTGAACGGCTTGCTACAGGCTCACAACTGCCGCTTGGAGCAATTCAAACCAGCCTCTGCAAGGTAGTCATAACGCAGGAACTAGCCCTAACACGGACCAGGTCAAAAAGGTGAATACCACAGCAGCAAAGGGATACTGCCATTCAGGGATGTGTATGCCTTGCCTTCAGGACTCTCCTAGAGTCCACATCACAGTTTAGTTGGTGTGCTATCTTGTCAGTTTGTGCTTGGGAAAGGGTTAAACCTGCGATGTCCCAAGGGGACACCACCAGAGAGCAGGGAGGGCTGAATTTATTAGCTTCAGATCCAGCACGGAGTATACCAATTCTGTTAGCGCTCTGCGAAGGAATGGAAATATACAGAAAAGTATATACAGGTTACAGAAAACGAAGCCTCTCACAGATCACTTTTGCTTCAGTAACTACGGAGTGTCTCCAGATTCTGCTCCGTATCCCCCCTCCCCGGTTTCTCCAGCGATAAAGCTGGACTACAAACAATAAACCAAAAGAAAAATCAAATCCTGGATTAGCAGAATTTCTCACTCTTCCTTTCAACTTGAGTAAACAAGAAGAATAGGGCCGAAAGAAAAAGTTCTTACCTGTCTTAGGAAGCGATTATTAACAAGGTCGACCACCAGGACCTGCCTCAGGCAAAGACACACACAAAAGAGGAAGAACATTAGAAGGAAAGGAGAGATCGCTGACCCTTTGCGGCAGGCCTTCCTTTTCGGAAGGGAAAGTCCTGCCTCGCCCCACCTAATCCCGCTGAGCCACAAAGAGATATGAAACCCTGACCGGTCCCAGAGCAGCTTTATGACTTTCACCACAAAAACCACAGAATGACAGCTTAAAACACCCCCCCATCCCCCGCTCTGCTCCTTGCACACACTTTCCCTTCCCTCCGAGGGTATTTTTTCCGTCCGAGAAACCACAAGGCTTCATGTGCACAGCAGGGAAGGAGAAACCGATGCAGCAAAGTGGGGAGGTGGTTGCATGCTCCTCTCTCTCTCTCTCTTTTTTTTTTACATCGGATCGAGCTTCACACAAAGCGCTGAGGCAAAAAAGGGGTGGAAACCCCAGGCCTGGAAGGGCACTCTTGGGACTTGAATAAGGGGAGGGCCAGCCAAAAGGACACTGTGGTGCTTGAAATGGAAAATCCAAATGACGCCACCTTTCCACGGACCACCGTATCTTGCTAAGGTCCCCTGCCCAAGACCCACTAAGGGGAAGCTTTGGAAGAGCCCCGCCATGCTGGGCCACAAGTGAATTTCCCGCTAGTTTTGCCCAGTGGGGCAGATTTGTCTGTCCTCCTGTGTGTTGTCCTTACGGGCGACCAAAATCCATCACTTGAGCCACTCTTCTCCACTTAAAATGGAGGGGCCGTGGCTCAGTGGTAGAGCATCTGCTTGGCATGCAGAAGGTCCCAGGTTCAATCCCCGGCATCTCCAGTAAAGGGACTAGGCAAATAGGTGATGTGAAACACCCCTGCCCGAGGCCCTGAAGAGCCGCTGCCGGTCTGAGTAGACAATATTGACTTTGATGGACCCAGGGTCTGGTTCAGTGTAAGGGAGCTTCATGTGTTCATGTGACAGCTGGAAATTCTGCCCCACACTGGAAGGGGAGGACGGTGGATGGAAGAATAAAGGCAAGAGATGTGGAGGCAGAAGCCTCACTATGTGCATTTGTGGTGTTGGAAAGTGCTGTAAAGACACAGCTGACTTATGGTGACCCCATAGGGTTTTCAAGGCAAAAGATGTTTGGAGGTGGTTTGCCACTGCCTGCCTCTCTCAGTGTGGGCAGAGAGAGTTCTGAGAGAGCCGTCCTGGCCCAAGGTCACCCAGGAGGTTTCATGCGGAGGAGTGGGGAATCGAACCTGTTTCTCCAGATCAGAGTCTGATGCTCTTAACCACTACACCGTGCTGGCTCTTGCTGTGCATTTAGAAGGTTAAAAATAAAAAGGCATAGTCACTGCTGCCAGGTGAGGACCTAGTAATCATACAATCATAGAGTTGGAAGGGGCCATACAGGCCATCTAGTTCAACCCCCTGCCTAATGCAGGATCAGCCTAGAGCATCCCTGACAAGTGTTTGTTCAGCCACTGCTTAAAGACTGCCAGAGGGGGGGAGCTCACTACCACTGTAAAATTTCCCCCCTTAATATCCAGCCGGTACCTTTCTGCTTGCGATTTAACCCCATTATTGCAAGTCCTATCCTCTGCTGCCAACAGGAACAGCTCCCTGCCCTCCTCTAAGTGACAGCCCTTCAAATACTTAAAGAGAGCGATCATGTCTCCCCTCAACCTCCTCAAGACCCCCCCCCCATCAAAGCAGGAAGTGTAGAGATTGCCAAATCTCACAATGGTCTTGCAAATCAGTTGTAAGAACCACACAATGGGACAAAGCTAGCATATGCAAAAGTAATTAACTGAGGATCAGCCATGCCAAGACAGACCACAGTTGTCAAGGGAAGGCGCCTCTTTTTCCCCAGCTGGGCCACAAAAGGAAGACCTCTGCCATGTCCTTCAATGAAAAGCAGCATTCTGCCCACCCAGAGCTGATGGATAGGATGGCCTCCTCCAGGTTGACAGCGTGCATGGAATATACAAATTCTGAGAACGGGATTTGCTAATACATCTGGCATACATGGGACACTCAGGTGGGATACTTCAGACCACTCTGGGCCTCACCTGTCTACACAGATCACTGTAGGATTCGTGTGGGATGTGCAGTGTCTGCTTTCAGCACAAGGGCCTACTGCAGTGCCGAAGTGAGAGTATAGAAGTTTACATTAACGGAAAGTGTAGCTGCAAGTCTTGTCCTGTATTTCCTACCAGACTTGCCGGTGCTACATCGACTGCCAGCAAGAGCAGGAATCCAAAGGACACAAAGTCAGTCACTTCAGGTATACCACCATTCCCTGCAGCACACAAACGCACAAAGTGTGCTTGCTGCATGGGCATAGATAATGGTGTTCTATACACAAGTACCTGGGGTGCTTAAAAATGCGCCCAAAGCCCTGATTGGGATAGGCTTTCTAGGCGCATTCACACAGGCGCTTAAAGATGCAGGTGCGCCTTCATGTGCTTGCCACAGGAAAAACACCAGTCTAACACTAAACATGAGCACAGAAAGCAGGTAAGCGGTGCAAAGCACAGAACTGCCCCAAGGGAATGTGTGGAATATGGAAGAGAATATATGCATGATAGGAGAGGAAGCCCGAGTCTCTGAAGGGAGGAGGCGGTGGTTTGGTAGAGACAGGAAGGCAAGAGAATCCCTGGGATTATTTCTTTGTCCTCAACAATTTCTTATTGGGCATGTTACGCTCAGCCCAAAAGGCGTTAACTCCACCTTGGACAGGCTAACTGGGAAAGGGTTACAATGGAATGCAGACACGTCACAGCTTGCATTTGGCAGGCGTGCGGGTAGGGAACTCATCAGAGCCGCTTAGATGCAATTAAGCAGGAAGCACCCCACACACACCCCGGCATGCCATCAGACCGAACATGTTTGGGGCCTGGCAGGCCTTCAAGCATGTACCAAGGGCACGTGGCAAACGTAACGTCAAGCGAGGGAGCTTAAAAAACACCCTCTAGGGAGAAACAAGGGCTTCAAATCTTGGCTCCCTCCCTGCCTACCACCAACACTGCACTTACAGATAACTACAACGGTCTCTTGCTAACCTCAGTTCATTAACACAGTGGATACATAAGAAGTATGTATATTTAGCCTGAAGAGAAGACTGAGAGGGGATATGATAACCATCTTCAAGTACTGGAAGGGCTGTCATACAGAGGAGGGGTGCTGAGTTGTTTTTGGTTGCTCCAGAAGGTCAGACCAGAACCAACGGGTTGAAATTAAATCAAGAGTTTTTCCATCTAGGCATTAGGAAGGATTTTCTAACAGTTAGAGCAGTTCCTCAGTGGAACAGGCTTCCTCAGGAGGTGGTAAGCTCTCCTTCCCTGGAGGTTTTTAAGCAGAGGCTAGATGGCCATCTGTCAGCAATGCTGATTCTATGAACTTAGGCAGTTCATGAGAGGAAAGGCATCTCTTGGCCATCTTCTGGGCATGTAGTAGGGGTCACTGGGGGGTTGGGGGGGAGGTAGTTGTGAATTTCCTGCATTGTGCCGGGGGTTGGACTAGATGACCCTGGTGGTCCCTTCCAATGATTCTATGATAAGCCCACTGTCTACTGGGATAACCATGGGCCTTTCCAGTGTTTTTCGGGGATATGAATGGGTCACCTACAATCCTCACATTAAGGCGCCGATACCCGTGATGACTGATCCTGCCGGCCCAGCTGGTCCTAGCACCAAAGCCAGGTACAGCAACCACAGCACTTAAAATGGTCTGGGTCGAACTTACCCTCTCCTGTTAACAAGAAACTCTGTCGAGGAACACCCCCCCCCCCCCCGCTGCTCTCAGCCTGGGGCTTCTGTGGCTACTCCAGTTATTAGGAAAGCATAGCCTGGCAGCACCCCCAGCGCTTCCAATGTTAGTACGATAACGACTTGCCCTATCTCATCTGCCCACGTGGGACTCGGGCCCAGACCTTCTGGGCTTAACGCTTTATCCGCCGGCTACTCCGGCCCTCCCCATATTCTGGTCTTACCTCTTCCACCGGCAGTTCCTTGAGGCGTGGCAGCGAACTGGAGAGCAGGCCGATCAGAAACGGGGTCGGGGAGCACACAATGTCGATCATTGACGGGGGAAGCAGAGGGATGTAGGTGTGCTGCCAGGTAAACGGGTAGAGGAGCGCTACCATGGCATGGCAACATTTCGACAAGGTGCTGGAAGTGAAGCACACGCCACCTTTAACCTTTTTAAAAAATTATTTCAAACATAACAACAACACACACACATCGTAACAGCATACACTCTGTATCAGTGGTGGCGAACCTATGCCACGCGTGCCAGAGGGGGCACTCAGAGCCCTCTCTGTGGGCACATGCGCCGTTGCCCCTGCAGAGTCTGCCTGAGTTCGTTACTAGAAAGCCAGAGGGATGCGGGGCCGGGCTGCTCCCCTCTCCATGCGCACCTGAGATCATTTCTCACATCACCCGCCCCTCTGCCCAGCAGCCCAATGGGAGCGCTTCCTCCCTCCCCTGTCACATGCAGCAGGGCGGCTCACATGTGGCGTGAGGGTGCGGCGCGGACGACAGCCTGTTGAGTCTGTGGCGAAGGTGATTCCCGTGGTGGGGTTGGAGAGGAGCTAGGCTGGAGGGCAGCATAGCTCACAGCGTGGCATAGCTGGAGGGGAGCAGAGCGCTTGGGCCACAGGGCGGGCTTTGCGGCGCCTCCCACCTTCCAGTGAAATCCCCTACTAAAAGAGGAACACCCACTTACCCAGCATGTAATTAACCTGTGGAACTTCTTGCCACAGGATGCGGTGATGGCATCTAGCCTAGATGCCTTTAAGAGGGGATAACCTCAGTATTCAGGTTACATTGCCGTGTTGGCACTTTGTGATAAATAAGTGGGTTTGGGGTTGCAGTTTGGGCACTCGGTCTCTAAAAGGTTCGCCATCACTGCTCTATATTCATGATAAGGAGTATGGCTCCTTATCTAAAACATATCTAAAACAAGATCTTCATTTACATCCCTATTAGGACAAGTACTACATTTTATCCCCCCTCCTACAAAATTAACTGTGTAACGCTTCATTATTAAACTTTGAGTTATTTCAACTACTGTATCATCTGCTATAAAGTCTAGCAAATAATTAAGTGTAGCCTGAAACACTCCTGCAGCACTGTTCACACAAAATAGTTTATCACAGAAAAAAGAACCACCACCACTTCTAGTACTTAGCACAATCCCTAAAGAGGTCTTAATCTGAAGCAGCCCCTGGCTTCCCAAGAATCTCAGTAAATTTTTAATTTTAAAAATCGTGTTTCTTGACTGTGAAGGAAGGACCTGAAAAACTCTAAGCATTGTCTACTGATTTGGGATTCATGCAGGCTGAAGCCTTCTCCCCTGTGCCATTTTCCCCAATCTGAAACAGCCCCAGAGGAGGCGCTCTTTGCATACACTCCATAAGAAAATATATTTGTATTGTGTCTAATTTTCAGCTCAACTTTTAGGTTCTTTGTCTAGTTTAGGTTGAGGTTTTTTTTCTCTTCCCTTTTTTGTTTCATCCTCTTAACCGCAACACAACGTTGGCCCTCTACAGCTTCGCTGCCATTACAACAAAAAACCCCAAAAAACACAGCTGTAGGAAGAATAGTTATGAACTTTAGCCCTAATTAATAATAACTTTGAAAAATGAAAGTTCAATAGTACTGTGCTTCTGTCATAAAACCCACATGTGTGCCATGTTAAATGGGTTTGGGGATTCTGAAGAGTTCAAGTTCATTCTTCAAAATACTGAGAGCGACAGAGAGCTCTCTATCAGTGGCGTCTAAGGAAGGTTTTCCCAGAGAACCTCCCCTTCTGTAACATCAGAAAAATGCAGCAACCCATTACCATATAAAAGGCCTCCGAGGTGGGCAGGGCCTTGGCAATTCACCAGCTCTATAGGGTTGCGAGCGCTTTGGGCCCTGTCAAGGGAGGCTCATATGTTACCAAACTGTGCACATAACGTCATTTGGTTTTATTAGCCAGGCCTTGAACGGAAAGAGGAGGGGAAGGGAGAGATATACAGTGGAGCCTAAAGGAATCGTATGGCCCGGAAACCACTCACAGCTGGCTTTTGTTAAGCGCCATGCGGGAATTTACACCAAATGGGAGGGAGAAGAGGGAGTGGGAAATCCCCCAGACTTGGAAACAACTTCTGCAGATATGCAAAAAGGGAGAAAGAATGGATACTTGAGTGTGGATTTCGAATATATAAAAAATGGGGCTGTTAATATTCAGAATACATGTGCTGCAGCTAGGAATCTGGTTTTCTTAGATTGAGCCCTGCCCCTTTTATTTAAAAGTCAGTCAGTCAGAGAGTGTGTGAGAGAGAGAGGTCCCCAGCTGAGGCCTATCTTTCCTACAAATTGTGTGTGTTAAGTGCAGTGAAGTCACTTCTGACTCATGGAGACCCTAGGAATCAATGTCCTCCAAAACGTCCTATCTTTGACAGCCTTACTCAGGCCTTGCAAACTGTGGGCTCCTTTATAGAGTCAATCCAGCTCATGTTGGGTCTTCCTCTTTTCCTGCTGCCCTCAACTTTTCCTAGCACGATTGTCTTTTCCAGTGACTCTTGTCTTCTCATAATGTGACCAAAGTACGACAGCCTCAGTTGAATCATTTTAGCTTCTAGGGTCGGTTCAGGCTTGATTTGATCTATAATCCACTACAAATTACTCTTCCCAAATTTCTCTAGAACTATCTCCTGCTAGGGTTAATGGGAATTATAGCCTTCTCAACCTCTCCAAGCCAACTGGAAGACCAAGCAAGCTACAGTTCCAATCCACCCCAGCGAGAAATCATGTTGGGAAAGCTTGGGAAGTTTGCAGAAAAGGGAGACCCTGGCCAAGGTCCAGCTGCTGTATAAGAAACCATCCTCAAGTGGCCCAGTGACTCTCTCCCCATCAAAAAAACACTGAAATTTTCTATTGGAGAAGAGCTTGGAAACATCATGGCAGTATTTCTGCAAGCCCTTTCAAGTTGGACCCACGTTCAAGAGGGGGCCTCTGCGGAAGACTAAAAAACGGGCGCCAACTTTCCAAGCAAGAGATCTCCCACTATTGCTATTGATCTCCAGATGACCAAGATCAGCTCTCCCGGAGAAAATGGCTGCTTTGAAGGGTGGACTCCATACCCCAATGAAGGGTGGGCCTCATACCCCATTGAGGTCCTGCCCCTCCCCAAACCCTGCCCTCCCAGATTCCACCCACCAAATCTTCAAGTATTTCCCAACCCTAGGCCTTTCAGGCTTAGGCATTTTCTGAATCCATATTCTGTCAATTACATTGCAGGGATCCTTTCAGAGAAAGAGTCAGCATCTGCCCTGGAGCATGAAAACATGCCTCTGCCACAGCGGCAGCAAGCAGGGCAAGAACAGGCGTGCGCACACCATCTTCACTCTGCTTGCTAGCTGGGCTCTTAGACCACTGAAGATTAGGAAGATGGCATGGGGAGGAATTTTATGCCCTCTCCCATCCCCACGGTCCTGATGCAATCGGCCCCTGATCATCGAGTTTGATGAGACCCCAGGAGATCCATACACCAAACTCCTGGCGTCTTGTGAAAGCCCGGCAGCAGAGGCCTTTAGAAAACCCTCCATTCTGAAATGGGCTCAGTGCAAAACTACTGAAAGTCATGGCTGGATATTGCGATGTTGATCATCGTATTTTGTAAAAGTCAAACTGGTCCTTTTTACAGTAAAATAAAATACTTTTATGGTTCCATTGATTTCTTGGGAGAGTTCCAGGGTAAGGCATATTGAGAATTGTTTCCTCCCTCCCTCTATTCCTCCCTCTATTCATCAATCTGACACTTTAAAATAGGCTATTTTTTCCAAGGTAAATCACCTTGTCTTCCACAATCTATTTCTGTCACGGACTGCTGGAGTCTTTCCTACTAATGATATGTTTTGGCTCATAAAGTGTGTGCAAAGATTATTAATAAAAAGATTAAGGGTGTGGATTCCTCACCCCCCACCCGCCAACGAAGACACTTTTCCTGAAATGAAAAGGAATGTTTACGCTGGTTGTTACGGCAAAGTTGGGGGGGGGGGAGAGAGGGAAGAGAATAAGAATTTTTTCCTTTCCCTTTGGCAAGGTTTGGAGTGACAGATCTCTATATAAAAGATTAATTTTTTTTAAGGAGAGAAGCAGGAAAGGAATCCTGCTTTGCTCATTCTGCAGATGGATAACAACGAAAGCACTTCACTTGTATATTTATTAGATGGTTTTGGCTCGGCTCAAACATGCTTTCACAACTCACACAGCATTTGGCAAGGGATGCTGGAAGCCGTGAAGGAGCCTCAATGAAACACAAATGTGCACACCTTTGGACTATATGTGCGCAGATGCATGCAGAAACCTGCACAGTAAACAGGGATGGCATCCGCGTGATAAACAAGTGCGCAATAAGCATGATCCAGCACCGGCCTTCGCTTCACCTACATGTGCTCACTCATTACCCTTGGCTGCATTGTCTCTAGCATCCCAAGCCCATAAGCAACCTCAAACAGCTGCCTTCGTTTAAAAAGGAAAAGAAAAAGAGTAGAGCAAAATGAGAAGCCCGCCAGATAGAAATTAAATCCCACATTCAAATCCATCCCACATTCAAATCCATTAGAACGCTATCTTGGGCCAGCCATTCTTGTTCAGCTTAACCTACTTCACAGGGTTGTTGTGAGATTAATATAGAGTGGGAGGGGGAGGAGAGAGATGTATGCTCCCCAGCACAACTTGGAGGAAGGCTGAGATAGAAATGCAAATAAATAAACCTTCAGAACTGCAAAATAATACTTTTTATTTATGTATTTTAACTCTGTTTTTTAATTGTTTTTATAATGTGTGTCGGGGGGTTTGAGTCTTAAAATGTGGTTTTATCATGTGTGTGTGTGTAAAGTGCTGTCAAGTCGCAGCCAACTTATGGCGACCCCTTTTGGGGCAAGAGACTAACAGGTGGTTTGCCAGTGCCTATACCTGTTTTAAATGGTTAGTTACCTTGGTGGCCCTTTTAAGGGCAGAGAGGTGGGATACAAATTTTGTAAATAAATAAATCAGTCTGCATCTGAAACTGTTAACTTAGGAAAGCTTTGGAGAAAAGTGTTCTGTCCCTTCAACAGAAGTTTCTTATTTACCAGGTGATGGTGTTTATGGCTATGCCACAAAAAAGCTTCAACTGCCCATTTCCACACATTGAGCAGTGGTCTCTAATCTGGAGAACCGGGTTTGATTCACCACTCCTCCGTATGAGCGGCAGAGGCTAATCTGGTGAAATGGATTTATTTCCCCACTCCTCCACACAAAGCCAGCTGGGTGGCCTTGGGCTAGTCACAGCTCTGTTAGAGCTCTCTCAGCCCCACCTACCTCACAGGGTGTCTGTTGTGGGGAGGGGGAAGGGAAGGTGATTGTAAGCCGGTTTGAGTCTCCTTTAAGTGGTAGAGAAAGTCGGCTTATAAAAACCAACTCTTCTTCTTTTTCTTCTTCTAATGCTGAAAGCAGAGATTTTTTTCTGCATTCCAGATCACGAAGTCTGTAGCGGATGTGCTCTGTCAGTTTCTGCTCCATTTTCTCATCGTCTACTTGATAGTGTGGCTCTTCCCCACCTTCCAAAACCTGTTGGATGAGTGAATTATTTGGCTCCTCTCGTGACGGAAGGCCTCTGCAGCGTCCCTTCCCCTTCATTCTCGTGGATGTTGCAGGACTTACTGGGAATTGTGAAAACAGACAGCTTGGGGGTACCGTAGGCTGCTGAAACCTGATCTCGTGCTCATAAGCATCATTACTCATCTGTGAAGTTCTGCCTTCGCTGACTTAGAGAGAAAGAGAGGAATGCGCTGGGCTCTCTCAATCCTCAAGAGTTTAAGAGGTGGCAGCCTGCCAGGCACCAGCTGCAGAAAGCCTTAAGAAGACCTGGGCCCCTTTTAGTAAGGTGTGGGTGGGAAACGGATTGTTTTTAATCGCTCACGGACCAAAAGCGAAGGGCCATCAGCACAAGAGCTGCACTGACCCATCAGACCAGGGCCTGCCTAGTCGAGCCATCAGACTCCATCCATCCACGGCCAGCCTGATGCCGCTGGGTGAATCTCACAAGCAGGGCACGAAGGAAGGCCATTCTCCTGTTTATTGCCAACATCTGGTGCTCAAGGGTATCTGCAAATGCCTCTAAGCATCTAGATTCCATTAGCTGTCCTAACTAACAGCTGTTGATAGACCTCTCCTCCACAAAACCGCCTAATCCACTTTTAAAAGCCACGTAAAGCTTATTACAGCCATATTAGATAGGACTTTAAATAAAGCAGAAATGGCTTTATTTTGAGTAGATTTACTGTGATTGCATATGTGGTGATACTTATTATTTATAAGACTTTCCCACTTAACCACTGAAAGCACATTGCATGGAAGTGCAGAGTTTAACCCTGGTGCAATATACCACCAGGTCACCCTTCAGTGAAAAACAGCAATACCCAACATCTGCATGCAACTGGGCTGCAGGGGAAGAAGAGACTTTTCTCGTCAACCACTTTCTTTCCCAAGCCTCCGATGTATCTGAGCTAGATATACACTCTCGTAAAGGATGGGGGTGGGGAAGAGAGACCGAGCTTCCAAAAGAATCATCCTACATGTTCCAGCTGCAATTTATGTGGAATCACTCAAGCTGGCTCTGCACATTAGTGTGAGTGGACAGTACAGCCCCATAGAAACCGCAAGTCATTTTACCTCCAGGAATTAGAAGAAGAGTTGGTTTTTATACGCCGACTTTCTCTACCACTTAAGGAAAAATCAAACTGGCTAACAATCACCTTCCCTTCCCCTCCCCACAACAGACACCCTGTGAAGTGGATGGGGCTGAGAGAGCTCTAAGAGAGCTGTGACTAGCCCAAGGTCCGCCAGCTGGCTTTATGTGTAGGAGTGGGGAAACAAATCCAGTTAGCCAGATTATCCTCCGCCGCTCATGTGGAGGAGTGGGGAATCAAACCCGGTTCTCCAGATCAGAGTTCACCACTCCAAACCACCGCTCTTAACCACTACACCACGCTGGCTGGTATAGTATGATAGTTTCACTCCTCTCTACACATGCAGACAAACAGAAGTGGTGGCTAATCTAAAATTTGGGCCCTCTGAGAACATTTATCAGTTGTAAGAAATAGCAGGGAACAAGATCAGAGAATAAGGTCAGAAAGGAATCCCAGGCCAGGCCTGGTCCTAATGCTCTCCCCCTTACAAGAATGCATAAAGCAAAGACCAGTACCTGAGTTTGTCTGCTATAAATATCACCCTTCTCTCCAGCAGCAGGGAAGAGAAGACTCGGCTTAAGTGCCGAATGCTGAGCGAGGAGAACAAAGAGTCGAAGTCGACGTGCTCCAGCCTCGAGTCAAGTGGCCGACGTAACTCTATTACCTGAAACAAAGGAGAAAAGAATGCAGCCTTACTGAATCAGTGGAACGAACATGGTGGGAATGGTGACCTAAAGGCCTTACTCGTGCATAGGTATGCTTCAGGGACCTTCTGCTCCACAAATAAAAAAAACCTGTACGTATTTCATGCAATTCCATACAAACTTTCAGAGTGTTTCCTACAAAATTTCAGTGCCCACCCATACCCTTCCACTTTCTCTGAATCTCGTTTTGATCTTACTTCTGTCCCTGAGCCAGGCAGGAAGTTCTTGACAGTGATTGTTCGGCCCAGAGCAGGAAAAGGAGCCTCCATGACACTCCTCATGAGGGGCTGCACCAAGGCGGGGGAAATCCCCCGCCTTTTCTCCACTTCATCTAAGATCTGAAAAGGAGAGGAAAAAGTAAGTGGAGATGAGTCTGTGACAGAGGGTGTTCGACAGAAGACACACAGCTTTTCATACTTTGGCATCTCCCTTCTCTTTCTGGACCAACCTTTCTTTTCACCTTCCCTGGTTTCCAATGGCAGAACTTCATCAAGAGAGAAAGGGGGTGGGGGCAATAATAACAAGCTTCACATGCAGAGAGCCAGTGTGGTGTAGTGGTTAAGAGCAGTGGTTTGGAGCGGTGGAGTCTGATCTGGAGAACCGGGTTGGATTCCCCACTCCTCCACATGAGCGGCGGAGACTAATCTGGTGACCTGGGGATTTGTTTCCCCGCTCCTCCACATGAAGCCAGCTGGGTGGCCTTGGGCCAGTCACACTCTCTCAGCCTCACCTACCTTACAGGGTGTCTGTTGTGGGGTGGGGAAGCTGATTGTAAGTTGGTTTGATTCTCCCTTAAGTGGTAGAGGAAGTCAACATATAAAAACCAACTCTTCTCTCTTGGATGTGTTTAAGGCTAAATTTACGTTTAAAGTATCTAAAGAGCTTTCCAATGATCATGGTTTTCATGGAGGTGGTGTAAAGCGCCATTAAGTCTCAGCCAACTCATGGCAAACCTGTAGGGTTTTCAACGCAAGAGACGTTCAGAGGTGGTTTGCCATCGCCTGCCTCTGCATAGCAACCCTGGACTTCCTTGGTGGTCTCCCATCCAAATACTAACCAAGGCTGACCCTGCTTAGCTTCCAAGAGTTGATGAGATCAGGCTAGCCTAGGCCATCCATACCTCCTAATAACTATAACAATATTTTCAACATCAGACAGTAATCACAGCTTTGATGCAAAGAGATATTTAATTTTGGCACCTACACACAGTGTCACAAGTCATTTGATTGTTCGTGGTGACCACTCGGTATGTTGAAGCAACGAGGCGTCCAGAGAAGCGCCCTTGATGAATTATTTGGGAAAGGCCTGAACCTTGAGAAAATCCCCTGCTCCCCTTCCACTCGCCCCAAATACTGGCTGCCCAGCAGGGCCTCCCCCTTCTTCAGCCAGCCCCCCTTCCCTCCATGGTTAAACCCATTTTCCCTCACCTTAGAAAAGAGGTTGAAGCACCCAAGGCGGCTCACGATGCAGTAAACTTCAGGGAGACGCTTCCCTTTCCCACTGGGCTTTCAAGAGGGACAAACATAAGACAGGCCCACACAAACATATATTAATTAACCAGAAGCCACGGGAAGACTGCATTCAACACAAGGTGCCACATTCTTTATCTTGATAAACATGGCAACTAGCTTCTAGTCCGCCTTGCAAAAGCCTGGATACATGGCTATAGTATGCTTCCAGAGACACTTAAAGCATAGAATCATAGAGTTGGAAGGGACCACCAGGATCATCTAGTCCAACCCCCTGCACAATGCAGTAAATTCACGACGACCTCCCCCACACACACCCTCAGTGACCCCTACTCCATGCCCAGAAGATGGCCAAGATGCCCTCCCTCTCATGATCTGCTTTGAAGCAGGATTCCAATTCTCTAAAAAACTTATTAAGAGACCCATTGAAGAGAGTATTGTGTGCAGTTCGCACCTGGAGTATTGTGTGCAGTTCTGGAGGCCTCATTTCAAAAAGGATGTAGGCAGAATCGAGCGGGTGCAAAGGAGAGTGACGAGGAAGATCAGGGGCCTGGAGACCAAGCCCTATGAGGAAAGGCTGAGGGAATTGGAAATGTTCAGTCTGGAGAAGAGGAGGCTGAGGGGGGGGCATGATTGCTCTCCTTAAGTATTGGAAGGGCTGTCACTTAGAGGAGGTCAGGGAGCTGTTCCTGTTGGCAGCAGAGGATAGGACTCGAAATAATGGGCTTAAATTGTGGAAGGAAAAGTACCGGCAGAATATTAGGGGGGAAATTTCAAGGTAAGAGTTGTTCAACAGTGGAGTCAGCTACCTAGGGAGGTGGTGAGCTCCCCCTCACTGACAGTCTTTAAGCAGGGGCTGGACAAGCATTTGTCAGGGATGCTCTAGGCTGATCCTGCACTGAGCAGGGGGTTGGACTAGATGGCCTGTGTGGCCCCTTCCAACTCTATGATTTTATGATTTGAAGTATTCAGAACGTGCAACATCAAGAGGAAAGTGGCTGTGTGGATTTGGTTACCAACATGGAATCGCAGCTTTACATTCTGTAATAAATATCTGTAATGCTATGATTTAGCTGTGGGATAAATGTAGGCAGCAACTTGCTGCAGAAATTTCCTCCCCCCTTAACATCATAATATATACAGAGCCGTTTCACAAGCAGCAAAGGTGAACCACTGAGAGCCAGTGTGGAACAGCTGTTGTAGGATCTGATTAGGACCTGGGAAACCCAAATTCAACAACCCGCTCTGCCATGAAGCTGGCTGGGTGACCTTCAGCCACTCACTTTCCTTCTCAGGAATCTTCACTACCCCAAGCTCCTTGGAGAAAGGGCAGGATTAAAAAAATGTATCGATGGAAAGATTTGATTGGAATATAACATGCCCCGGCTGAATGGTTCGACAGTGGAAGCAGAATGGGTTCAAACAGGTGCTGGTTTTGTTCCTCTTCCCCAAGATCTCCAAAGAAATGGTTTATACAAGTGGAAAGAAACCATTAACATTTCCTTTCCACTGAGAAATTCTGAAAACACTGTTTCATTTTCTTAGATCGGGCTGTCATCTAATATATATATAGTATCCTGAACGCAAGTCGGGTGAAGTTGAATCTATTGCACATGTCTTTTTCAGGTGCTCTTTCTAACAGGAAGTCTGATACAAGCTAATTTCCCCTCTCCTTAATCTAATAAAGGATAGCTCTGAGGAAGGGAGACTGAGGAGTCTCCTATGGGAAGGATCAGACCAGAGGGTGAAGCAAGTAGCTAAATTCTGTGCCGCAGTATATAAGATCCGTCAGACAAAGCTGGATCTTGGTAATTTAACTTAAATTTAATTCGAGATCTGTTTAAATTGTATAAACTGTCTATAAATCATATATCCTATAGTTTTAGTTATTGTATATTCTTCAATTCTGTAACTGATATGAATGTTTTTAATGGTATTTGCCGTATTAATAAATGAAGTGCAGACACATTTACAGATTTTCCATCAAAAAGAAGATTGGATAAGGAGACTTTGACTAACAATGCTAATGAACAAAATATATGTTTTTATAAAAGACTCAAAATAGTCACTTGTTAACTTCTGGAGCAATACTGTCCTGACAGTTTATAAAAAACAGCATCAGGCTATAAGAGACAGCAAAACAAGCAACGTTGGCTGTTGTACGTGTCATACTGCATGAGATTTGTTCATTTTAATCCTGCTACATCAGTGAGAACTCATGACAAAAAAGGGGCTTCCCACTTGCTGACATTTGTGCTGCTTTTAGGAGAAAACCATCAATAGTTACCAGTAGCCTTCTGCAGTACCCGAATCTTCTGCTGCCGTCTTCACTAGTCAGGACAAAAGAGTAAGTCTCACTGAAACAAAGAATTAAATAAGAGATAAAATACAAGAGAGGGGGGAAAAAACAACCCGACGCACACCCACAGCAAGGCTTTGATCTTCTCAGAGCTAAGCCAGATGTGATTTTCCCACGCTTACACTTAGGGCAAAACTAGATGCTTCCTTCTTTAAAGAGGTGGTTCCGGGTTTCCTGTGCCCAACGCAGGATCTCCACAGCCACACAGCAGCTGCAGGGAATGGCTATGAAAAGTACAGCAGAGCTCAGAATGCTGCCATGAATCCTACCTCTCCCCCAGCTGTTTTCCATGCCATAACAGTGCTGGGGGGGGGGGAGGGTATTTCTCTGTTTTTCCTGCCCTATGTGAAGCATTATGTGAACAAGCCACAGTAAAACCAGAGAAATAACTCCCCCAGTGCTGTTTTGGCATGGAAAATGGTGTGTGTGGGGGATCAGGAGCCCTTCCTCCCACTGAGGTGGCATTCCG
The DNA here is from genome assembly GCF_029931775.1 of Euleptes europaea. Taxonomy (NCBI): domain Eukaryota; kingdom Metazoa; phylum Chordata; class Lepidosauria; order Squamata; family Sphaerodactylidae; genus Euleptes; species Euleptes europaea. The sequence continues at coordinate 100,275,839 of NC_079314.1, forward strand.
AACCCAAACGGGCTTTACTTTATTTTTTTTTTAATATCCATTCCCTGCAGCTGCTGGGTGGGTACGGGGAATCCAAGTTGCAGGGAACCCGAACCCAACTCTTTCAAGAAAGCAGCTTCCCTTTACTATCATCATCAGCCTTCCCTTGCCGCCTTCTTCAGGCACCTGATCAGCAGAGGACAAGCCGAGGCAGAGAGCAATGCCCCCTTCCCCAGTTCCTCCCTACTGAACCTCAACCTGCTTCCAGGCCTTTGCTTTCACTTGCCTCTTCCTTCCTTCAGCAGACACAGCTGACCTCCCAGAGCAGTGCAGAGCAGGCATCAGTGACGAAGGACAGCTGAGTGGGCAGGAAGGCAGCAGGAGGTCGGACGAGAACCAAAGGGGTTGAAATTAAATCAAAACAGTTTCCATCTTGTCATTAGGATGAATTTTCTAACAGTTAGAGCAGTTCCTCAGTGGAAAAGGCTTCCTCAGGAGGTGGTAAGCCCTCCTTCCCTGGAGGTTTTTAAGCAGAGGCTAGATGGCCATCTGTCAGCAATGCTGATTCTACGACTTTAAGCAGATGATGAGAGGGAGGGCATCTTGGCCATTTTTGGGGCATGGAGCAGGGGTCACTGGGGGTGAGGGGGAAGGTAGTTGTGAATTTCCTGCATTGTGCAAGGGGTTGGACTAGATGACCCTGGTGGTCCCTTCAAACTCTATGATTCCATGATATAAATTTTGTGGTGGTGGAGGAGGAGGAGAGGGAGAAGAGGAGTTGCTTTACCTTTTTTCTCTACCTTTTAAGGAGAATCAAGCCAGCTTACAATCTCCTTCCCTTCCTCTTCCCACACCATTTTGAGGTAGGTGGGGCTGAGAGAGCTCTGACAGAACTGTGACTAGCCCAAGGGCACCCAGCTGGCTTCACAAGAAAGGAGTGGGGAAACCAACCTGGTTCACCAGATTAGAGTCCGCCGCTCATGTGGAGGAGCAGGGAATCAAACCCGGTTCTCCAGATTAGAGCCCGCCGCTCTTAACCAAGACACCATGCTGGCATTCTCTGGCAATGGGCAGTGCCATCACCAGTGCTTCTGGCTACCAAAAACAAGAGCAAATAAGAAGGGGGACAACAGATAAGGGGTGCTATTGTCTGCCTGGGCTTGGCAGGTAACACAGAGAAGAAGGGCCTAACCAACCATTCAGTGGTGAAAGATGGAATGGGCTAGCCTGGCAGCCTGGCACTATGCTTCCTATAACATGGGCGAGCACATAAGTGTGGCCTGATGCCAAAGATTCAATTCGTGGGCTGTTCCACTCCATTGAAGAGGGCAGGGAAAAGGCCTTTTTCTTGAATCTTGTCCAGGTTTATCAGTACTCAACGGGCTGTGGCTCAGTGGTAGAGAATCTGCACGGCCTGCAGAAGGTCCCAGGTTCAATCCCCGGCATCTCCAGTTAAAGGGACTGGGCAGGTAGGGGATGTGAAAGACCTCTACCTGAGACCCTGGAGAGCTGCTGCCGGTCTGAGTAGACAATGCTGACTTTGATGGACTAAGGGTCTGATTCAGTATAAGGCAGCTTCATGTGTTCAACCATACATGTACTGTGTACATGTGGAAAACATCTCACCTGGCTCGGCCCCCTCACATCCATACCTGAAGAATCAGTCATACAGAAATCCTGGGCTGTTCTGCTTCAGACAGAAGGAATTGCAAGGACAAGGAGAGCAAAATTCTGTGCATCTATGTAAAACCGCAAGCCATGTGGTTTTTTTCATATGTTAGGACTGTATTTGGACGGTGTGAAGAGGGCTGCAGAGGAAATCTTTGTCTGGGAGCCTGTGCTAACTCACAGAAGCTGGGGGGGGGCGGCGGCTGGGTCATTAACTGCCACTGAGGTGGCCAAAGAGAGGGCAGAAATCAGCCGGACTTGCCTCCGTTGTTCCTGGGTCCACCTCCACTGAGCATCTTCTCCCTCAAGGAACGTTTGCATTAAACATTGGTTATTGGTTTTGCTTGCTTTGGAGGAGGAGTTGGTTAAAGATGCCAACTTTCTCTACCACTTAAGGAAGAACCAAACCGGCTTACAATCACCTTCCCGTTCCTCCAAAACAGGCACCCTGTGAGGCAGGTGGGGCTGAGAGAGCGTGACTAGCCCAAGGTCACTCAGCTGGCTTCATATGTAGAAGAGGGGGAACAAATCCAGTTTACCAGATTAGCCTCCGCTGCTCACGTGGAGGAGTGGGGAATCAAACCTGGTTCTCCAGATCAGACTTCACCGCTCCAAACCACCGCTCTTAACCACTACACCATGCTGGCTGTCTGATTATTCCTGTGATTCCCACTGAAAGCTAAACTGTGAAGTAGAGTTACCAACTTCCAGGTGGGCCCTGGAGTTCTCCCAGAATTACAACCCATTTCCAGACTACAGAGATCAGCTCCCCTGCAGAAAACGGCAGCCTTTATGGTATTGCAGCTACCCTGAGCTCCCTCTGTTCCCCAAACATTGCCCTTCCCAGGCACTGCCCCTAAATCTCTGGGAATTTGCAAAGCTGGAATTGGCAACCCTACTGCAAAGTTTGATACATATAAAAGTTCGAGTACTCGCTTAATAAAACAAAAATTTGCACTACTATCATACTGGGAGAAGGGGCCAGACCAAATGATCTCCAACTATGCCTTTCCAATGAGATTCCCAAAGGCTAAACTACGGTTTGAGACAGAAAGCATGGATTTTTGGCCTGCTCAGGCCAGAAAACAGTTTTGATCTTGTTTCCTTGTCCTTCTGGGAAGAAACCTCTTCACCAGTGGGTTTATCTTGAATGACTTACTCGTCTCCTATTTTCCGTGGAGGTGTACCACAAGAGGAAAAGGAAGACCTTGCTGTAACTTGCCTGGTAAATTGGCAGACGGGAGCCCAGTCTTTTGCATCAGGGAAGCAGAACTGAGGAATGGCTTTCAACTGGTCCTCTGCCTCCCTCATGAATTTGAAGGAACGTTCAAGCTGGAGCAAAGGAAAAAAGGGGGAATGTTTCTGATTAGCGGGTGGGGGTGTGTGAAACGGCGTCAAGTATTTTTTCTCCATGATAAAACGAAGAGGTGATGACAGAGACCGAGCTTCTGCCTGGAACAGATTAACAAGAGCTTCTTTGTCTCGCCCACCTGACCTTCGCATTTTCTATTCTGAACCACATTCCCCCACTTCCCCACTTCAGTTTCCATCCAAACTTAAGCATTCCTTCGTCTAGTTGATTTCAGCACGTATCAAGATCTTTGGAACTGAACCTGATACTAGCTAGTGCACTATCAGGGATGACACATTTTCACAGAAATCTTAAGAAGAAGAAGAGTTGGTTTTTATATGCTGACTTTCTCTACATTTTTAGGAGAATCAAGCTAGTTTACAATCTCCTTCCCTTCCCCTCCCCACAACAGACACCCTGTGAGGTAGGTGGGGCTGAGAGAGCTCTAAGAACTGTGACTAGCCCAAGGTCACCCAGCAGGCTTCATGTATAGGAGCAGGGAATCAAATCCAGTTCACTAGATTAGTGTCCGCCGCTCGTGCGGAGGAGTGGGCAATCAAACCCAGTTTTCCAGATTAGACTCCACTTCTCTTATCCACTACACCACGCCGGCCTAGAATATAACTAGGTTGCCTGGTTGCTCAAAAACACTGCCATATGTGGAAGTGAAAGTAACTTAACCTTTTTACTGGTATGGTCTCCCTTGGGGGGGCGGGCTTGAATCAGAGGCTAGGAAGTACCACTTCGGCCGCTTTCTTACTGGTAGTACCAGCCTCCTTTCACCCCTGAAACAAGATGACTCCTTCTCCATTGAAAAAAAACCCTACGTTTTGTCTGTCCAGCATGCAACTCAAAAGGGTAGAAGCCCACGATAATATTCAAAGTCATCCCCCACCTTTAAAGGAAACTGCTGTGTGACTTCAGGGACGTACGGAGCGCAAGCCTGCTTCTTGTGCAACGACACCACCACAAAGTATTCAAAGAGCTGCCTCTCTTGGTACTCGATCAGATCCCGCTCCAAGGTTTGGTACCTGGGGGCTTGTTTCAAGCGAGACTTCACATGGACCAAGCGCTGGCTGTGAGCTGTGCGAAGACAGGGCAGGAAGGTTGGTTTTAGACCGTGGTTTTGAATACCATTCCCACAATGCACTGCAGTGCCTTTTTAAACAATGAGGTTCATCACGGTCTAAATGTTTTGCTATTCTTTCATGCCATGACCAGGACAGAAACATCTGCACGTTATGTCGTAGGAACTGCAATCCTTAATGGTAAAGGACTAAGATAAAGTGGGATATTAGCAAATGTTGTACCACGAGTTACCTTAAAGCAATGGAACACCCACAGCCCAATGAGTCAAACCACATCAGAAGCTTTTAATTAAACGGATTCAAAATTTATTTTACAAAAATTAAAGACATTTACGGAAATATGTGCTTTTGTGCTCCATCTGTGTGTATGTGCTTAGGTGCATCCCTAATTTTAAAAAACCACACTAAAAAAACGCTTACATTTTAAAATCTATAAACAGCCAGGGCTACAATTTCCACGCAAATGTGGTTTCCCCACTGTATACTAATATCCTGTTTCTATACTCAAAGGCAATGTATGAGCCACATCTTTTTACTCCAGGAGGTAAGGCAAAACAGCACACTGGGATTCGTGGGGGAGAGGGGCCCAAGACTGCAGAGGCACCATAAACACTATTAGGCCATTTATGCTTGGTAATTAGCAGCACATTCCAAGCTGAAGTACCCCGCATATTTTTTTGAGTTTTTCTCGCTGAACCATCATTCAGGAAGTGACTGCGAAGCCGGCGCATACCTTCTTCGCATTTCTTAAGAGCCCCTTTAACATGACCTTTTGTGTTTGCTCCACCCCCACCGTGAAGAATCCCCTCAAGGAAGCATACAAAATCACAGCCGCACGTTAGCTATGCAAACGGCGGTTGCTAATGGAAAGAACTAAGGAGCAGGCAAGTGAGGGGTGTGGAATTTCTCCTTTTGCGTTGGGAGCGTGAACAGGCATTTTAAAGGTCGCATTTTTAAAAAGAGCTTTGAGTGAGCATCAAAACTGACCCTGCATAAATGGCCACAACAAAATCTATTCCAGCACAAACTTTTGTTAGGGTCAGAGCTCACTTGGTCAGAATGCAGTTTGGTGTACACCTGTCAGAAAGCCAAATGTATTATTCCTTTCTCAACAGTGGCATGTCTAGGCCAGGGGCGTCAAACATAAGGCCCGCAGGCCGGATCCGGCCCCTTGAGAACTCTTATCCGGCCTGCGAACCAACTGAGGCAGCCCCCCCTTGATCTGGGCTGGTGAGTCTGCTGCAGGCAGCCACCCCCCCACCCCAGTCACAAGGTGTCAATGATCAAAGGCTTTTAAATAAAAGAAAATACAGTAAGAGTGTTAATTGTGTTAAGAATGTTGGTATTTTAAGTAAAAAATAATATCATTAATTGGCTTTGCCTCTGCCTTCTATAAAGTTTGCATTTCTGGTAGCTGGTATTAAATTTTATAGCACATGTGGCCCAGCCCGATGAAGTGACATTTATGTCGTATCTGGCCCTCGTAACAAATGAGTTTGACACCCCTGGTCTAGGCAGTCACAGAACGGACCTGGAAGTCTTGGAGGAGGTGGCCAAAGAAAAGAATTCAGTAAAAACCTGCTTGTTCAGCCCACATGGCTTTCAGAGCTCTGGACAAGAGTCAAACTGCCATACTTTTTTGTCTTTCACACATGGGTTCTCTCTCACCTTTCAGTTTCTCTTCGGTGTCACTATCCGATTCACTGTTTTCATCTGTGACTAGAAGGAAACAGAGAAACAAAAGCGATTATTAATTTTTTAGAACAAAGTCATCACCTGGATAGCAGGTAAAAACCAAGCTTTGGAGACAAGACAAGCAGACAAGAAATTTTCATTGATGTGAATCCTGGGAAAAACAGCTCCTTCTATTTGTGTATTTCCCCTTCCTGCTGCTCCACGACCACAGGAAGTAAGAAAGAATGGCTGGATGCAGCTCATAGTTCCTAAATGTGGAGCAGCAAGGATGGGATATGCACCTCATCACCTCTGTTTCAGTTCATAGAATCATACAGTTGGAAGGGACCACCAGGGTCATCTAGTCCAACCCCCTGCACAATGCAAGAAATTCACAACTACTTCCCCCACACACTTCCAGTGACCCCTACTCCATGCCCAGAAGAGGGCCAAGATGCCCTCCCTCTCATGATCTGCCTAAAGTCATGGAATCAGCATTGCTGTCAGATGGCCATCTAGCCTCTGCTTAAAAACTTCCAGGGAAGGAGAGCTCACTACCTCCCAAGGAAGCCTGTTCCGCTGAGGAACTGCTCTAACTGTTAGAAAGTTCTTCCTAATGCTTAGACAGAAACTCTTTTGATGTAATTTCAAGGTTCTGGTCAGACCTTCTGGGGCAACAGAAAACAACTCTGTGCCATCCTCTATAGGACAGCCCTTCAAGTACTTGAAGATGGTTATCATATCATCTCTCAGTCGTCTCCTTGCCAGGCTAAACATACCATGGACCTGGGGCATGAAGACAGCTGGCCAATTGTTCTAGCTTAAGCCTGCAGCCTGGTGCATTTTTTCACAGATCTAACAATCGAATCAGGACAGAGGATAAGAGTTAAGCAAGTCAAGTTGGACATTACAGTTCTCCCAGCATCTTTTAATAGCTAGAATTCAGGCACACAGGAAGCTGGGTTTAATTCTTCTGTCACTGCACAGTTTTGCCTACTGGAAATCAGCTCACCTCCCTCCACATTCCTGTCAGTCTCAGAAGATAATGATAATGGGCAAATTGGGGGATTTGAAAGATGCTGGGAGATCTATGACCTCCATCTCAGTGCAACTTGGTATCAAGCTCCATATTACAAAAAAGGTAAGGGAACTTGACACAGAGCTGCCATTTTCAGCAGTAGCCCCATGTGTAATTCTGCCCTTAGGAACTCTCTTTCAACACTGGACAGCTCTGAGGAAGGGCCGGGGATTAGTTTTATAGAGTACACTGTCCAGGTTATCAAGATCACCAAGCGCAGTTTAAGCTCCAAGAGAATCCCTATATCCAACGTGCTTAGGGCAAAGCATCTTTACCTCTTCCTGAGCTGTTCTCAGTAGACTGTGACAGCCTCTTGACTCGTTTCTTCCCTCTTCGTGCTTCATAAATGGCATTGATTTTTAACACCAGCTGCTTAACATAAAGTGGGGGTAGGGTGGGTTAGTGTTTTCCCTTTTCCCCAAGTCAGGAAAACAAAGTATTAGTTTGCCCTAATTTGTACATTTCCCTCTAATTTCTCCTTTCTCTTTTCTTCCCATTGAATGATTATCTTTCTACCTTCACAGTAAATATATTAATAAATGCAAGCCTTTCCTAAATTTCTGATTCTGTTGTGTGTGTGTTGAGTGCCATCAAGTCGCTTCTGACTCATGGTGACCCTATGAATCAATGTCCTCCAAAACACCCTATCCTTAACAGCCTTGCTCAGGTCTTGCAAACTGAAGGCAGCAGCTTCTTTTATAGAGTCAATCCATCTCATGTAGGGTCTTCCTCTTTTCCTCCTGCCTTCAACTTTTCCTAGCATGGTTGTCTTCTCCAGTGACTCTTGTCTTCTCATAATGTGACCAAAGTACGATAGCCTCAGTTTAGTCATTTTAGCTTCTAGGGTCAGTTCAGGCTTGATTTGATCTATAACCCTCTGATTTGTTTTTTGGTTTTTTAGGCAGTCCATGGTATCCGTAACACACTCCTCCAACAACATATTTCAAAGGAATTTACTTTCTTCCTATCAGCTTTCTACATTGTCCAGCTTTCACACCCATACATAGTAATAGGGAATACTATGGCATGAATTAACTTGATCTTGGTTGCCAGTGACACATCCTTACACTTAAGAATCTTTTCTAGCTCCCTCATGGCTACCCTTCCCAGTCTCAATTTCCTTCTGATTTCTTGGCTGCAGTCTCCCTTTTGGTGGATGATGGAAGCAAGGAATAGAAAGTCTTCAACAATTTCAATTTCCTCACTGTCAACCTTAAAGTTGTGTAATTCTCCAGTAATCATTACTTTTGTCTTCTTCAGCTGCAGTGCTGCTTTGGCACTTTCTCTTTTAACTTTCAGTAGTCGTTTCAAGTCTTCGCTATTTTCTTTCACATCACCTACCTGCCTAGTCCCTTTAACTGGAGATGCTGGGATTGAACCTGGGACCTTCTACATGCCAAGCAGATGTTCTACTACTGAGCCAAAGCCCCTCTATGACCAACATTGTAAATCTCATTTCCTAGCTATGGGAAGCCCTCATCATAGGCCAGTTCATATCATCAGACCCCCTTACAGGTGGGAAACCACCATCACATGGCGAAAGGTCCATGTGCCCTAAATTGCAAGCAGTGATACTTGGCAGAGTCACCCACTATCCTTCCTTCACTTTTCCCGGCTGCTGCAGAGTGGGCAGGAAAAACCACAGCGGCATCGACATACGGTTTTGGTTACGCTAACATTTCCTCATGGGACTGCAGCCAATGTGCACAGTCAGGGAGGGACTGCAGTTTGCTTCAAAAAGATTTTGGATCACACACCCCTCCCCCCGGGTACACAGATACGTGCAAGTGTTTCTCCGCAACTCTGATGACTAAAAACCCACCCTTAAAAAAAAAAATCTCGCGAAAGCTGGGATTCACCAGATGTTACAGCAGCTGGCACGTTTTACAGCGGAATCTGCTTTCTTTGCTCTGTGCGACATCAAGCAGCCATTCAGATTGGTAAACATCTCAAATATGCTAGCTTCTCAGTGCTATTAAGACTATAAAGCAGTGATACATGACTCTTGCAGCCGACTATATTCTCTCTTTCGTAACATTGCCCCCTCCCCGTCAAAATGAGAGCTACCTTAGGAATCTTCCGCCTTCTCTTGCCATTTTGAGGATCACCCAAGGAGAAGAAAGTATCATCAGGGCTGCTGGGAGTGGAGGGGGGACTGATTTTGGAAGGTGAACCCGTCCCGTCACGATTCAGTTTCCGAACGTCCAATAACTTGAAGCTACGCCGTTCAGAGTTTTGGCGAAAGAAGATGGGCTTCGAGAGCAGCTGGGAAAAGACAGAAGAGGAAAAGGGAAGCGTCAGAGTTTTTAACCACATATCCTGGGGAAACTGCATTTCTCCACAGTAAAATTAATCTCAGGCTACGCAACGCAAGAGCACAGAAGACCAGTTTGCAAGAATTCTTGGCAGATTATTGCTGGCCAAACGAAGCAGCCGCTGAAGTTTAATTTTTACAGGATGGTCTAGCAAGACAATGGGGGAGACCCCCGACTGACTTTTTGGCATGACAACAGAACTCTCCTCTGTTTGCCAAGAAGGCTCACCCCCCAACATTGCAAAAATAACTCTGCTTGCACAATCCTGATTGGGGTATGTTCTAGAAACAAACCAAAGCAACAAAACTAACCAGCAAAGCAACCACAGACCGCTGGACTAGAGAACACAGAAGCTTCTGTACCAGATCAGATCCAAGAAGCATACAGTCCAACAGGGGGCATGCCAATGGCAGCTACTAGCTGCTTAAGCAACCCTGGAGTTGTCCGAATGCCCTAACCCTGTCATTTAGTGATTGGCTCTGTTCAGTAGCAACACAGCGGCCTGGCACTTCTTCATGGCTTCCTGTGGTATAGAGGTTAGTCCTTGGGGTTTAGACGTGGGTGATCTAAGTTCAAATCCTGGCTCAGCCATGTAGCCTGCCAAGCTCACCTCCTGAAAGCTGAATGGGGTTGTCTGAGCATAAGTGAAATAAGAATGGCAAGGCGCTTCGTATGCTAGAAACTGCTACAGAAGTTCACCTTTCACGCTCAGAACCTCAAACCCAGAGTGGAAGGTCGGCACTGTCTCACATGAACACATGAAGCTGCCTTATACTGAATCAGACCCTTGGTCCATCAAAGTCAGTATTGTCTACTCAGACTGGTAGCGGCTCTCCAGGGTTTCAGGCAGAGGTCTTTCACATCACCTTCTTGCCTAGTCCCTTTAACTGGAGATGCCGGGGATTGAACCTGGGACCTTCTGCATGCCAAGCAGATGCTCTACCACTGAGCCACAGCCCCTCACCCTGGCAAGCAGCTGCGGAAGACATATTTCTTGCCAACAGTCAAATTGGCAATGCATAATGAAACTGGAGGATAAGTGGGTACTGCTAATTTGCTTTCTTTGGTTAAAAATGCAAATGCCACATTGAACACTTTTTCCGATCTTTGAACTTCTCTGTAATGAGGGTGCTGATTGGAAGAGGTTACACTGAAGCCACAAGACCACTCAACTTTTAACAAAATGTTGTCATTCAGCCTCCACTACCTCCTCCCTTGCGGAGAAAATGACCATGTGAATTCCAGTGGATTATGATCCGATAATATTTTCGGTAGAATTTCAACTTTCTCTAAGTTATTTTGCAATGATCTCAATATCCAGCACATATCTATCCACACACTCACAACAGAGACGGGGCTGCTAATTCTTCCTGGTTTTGCTCTGCCTGTTGTGCTCCCTGTCCTCATCTTACATAACCTAGGATTCCTACCTCCCAGCATGCAAATCCTATACTTAGAACATAAGCCTTTCAAACAGGGAGCACATGGGACATCTGCTCTGTGTACAGTGTTTTGCACAATGTAATGCCTAGTAAAATAATATAATAAATGTTAAATGATGATGCACCGCAGGGTGCACACCTAGCAACCTGTACTTGTTTCCCCAGTGGCTAAATCTCTGCCTTTACTCCAAGGTGCCTGGAGTACCAGTAATGGTGCTCAGCTACGTGTGACATCCAGTTCCCACAGCAGGCCAGTACCACTTCCCTTCTGTGGGCTCACAGGAAGGGGCTGCCAAGAGAAGAAATACAAGGCAGGGTTCCCCATCGGTTCAGTTGGGATGAGGAGCAGACAGTTGGCAGAGAGGTAAGCAGTCTCCACTCCTGGCTTTAGCGAGCCGCAAACTCTGGCTGCCAGCTACCATCTACAACAATCAGCTACCTTCTCCGCAGGGAGCACAGAAGGCTGGCATCGTTCCTTTTCAACCCCGATGAAGTGCCCAGGGAGCAAGAAGTTAGCTACGTACCAGTCCCTGCCAGCACTCCTTAAACTACTACAACTCAATACTGTGCAAGCCAGGACTCTTTGCCCAGGCTTCCAACATACATCCACGACTATCCCGCTTATCTCCCCTTTAAGTATTTGTAAGGGCACAGCTGTAGTTGTAATAAACTTCTGGCGATTTGAGTAGATTCAGGGCCATTGCATCTTCTTTACCAATGAATCACCTTCCAAGTTTCTGCTCTCTTGCTGATTATTCATTTTGTTGATTCATGATGACCCTTTTGCCAACGATTTCAATAACTTTAATGAATGTAGTTGTAAAATTTAAAGTGTCTTGGATCGCTGGAGAGGCAGAGCACATAGCAAATAAACGAATTTAAAAAAACCAGAAGACAACGCTACAATGCAAGCAGGGGGAAAGTTAGAAGAATGATTAGGAAACAGATTAACTAGCTGTAACCAAAGCAAAATGTGGGGGTGGGGGAAGAGGAAAAGGAGACTATAGATCTGATTCCATTAATGACGTCTTCACAAGCCCAAAGATACCCCAAATGGCTGCTGGGCTAATACTAAATAGTTCATAGCCAAAGCGACTCAGCCAAGAGATCCATGCCAATGTTTCTTACCAGCTACACAAAAGAAATCAGTTATAAGGCCTTGGTAGTGTTCTTATGTGATTTCATCTGCTAGTGGAAAGGAGACAAAGTTGCATCATTCCAAGCTCATCTTAGAACCCATCAGGATTCTGCAGGCTTAGATAGTTTCCCTTAAAGCCACCAAGTTCAGCAAAGGAAATTAACTCCATTGTGGAGTTAATCCAGGACAGGAAACCACATCAGAGAGTGAACCAGCAGTTTCTTTCCCTGCCCAACATCATTTTTCTCACCACCTCTATCTCAAAGATGCCAACTAAAACATATAGCCTTGAGGCATTGGACACTCAAGTCATTCTGGTTAGACCAGGATACCTTTGTGGGTGTGCCAGGGACAGACGAGGAAGGAGATGCTGGAAAGTTCAGAACACATTTCTTCCCCAAGCATCGACTGTTTGTCTCAATATCTTCATAGGGGTTCTCCTTTGCTGGAGGATCTGGAAAAGAAAGCCAAAACGTCATTGATAAACAATACACAAAATATTGTCGAAGGCTTTCACGGTCAGAGTTCACTGGTTCTTGTAGGTTATCCGGGCTGTGTAACCGTGGTCTTGGTATTTTCTTTCCTGACGTTTCGCCAGCAGCTGTGGCAGGCATCTTCAGAGAAGTAACACTCAGAGAAGTGTTACTTCTCTGAAGATGCCTGCCACAGCTGCTGGCAAAACGTCAGGAAAGAAAATACCAAGACCACGGTTACACAGCCCGGATAACCTACAAGAACCAATACACAAAATCATAACTCTTTTGATGTGTGTAGAACTTAGGAATTGCCATTCTGGACCACACCAAGATCCATCTAGCCTTCTCCAGGCCTCTCTTGGTAGCAGCGAGTTTTGCAGTACTGTTGAATGACACAAGCAGGCTGCCCTATAGCTTTTCTTAATTTCTATGCCAGGAAAATCTCCCTTTCCTCAGTTCTGTCTTAGGCTGTTAAATACACAGAAGCAGCCAGCTGTTTTTTTAAAGGAGGCATACTTGAACAGGGTGCCCACTGCAAAGTCCTGGCTGGGTTGCATGAGGGGGAAAGCAGCAAAATGCAGAGAAATACAGGGGGGGGGCAACGTTAAAGATGAGAAGGAAGATTATGCTAAAGACTGGGCCACGGTGGCTCCCAGGTTTGGAAAGGGTGAAGACCAATACATTAACATACTACAGCGACCATCTACACACAGTTTGGCACACGCAACCCTTTAATTTCAACTAGCTTAAGAACACCAAACACAAAGTTGAATTGTGGCCTATAGTTTCAATTCAAGGCAAACATTCACAGTTCACTTAAAGCCTATTAACCATTTGGACTACTAGGGTTGACAGGTCCCTCTTCTCTACCGGCGGGAGCTTTTTGGGGTGGAGCCTGAGGAGGGCGGGGTTTAGGGAGGGGAGGGACTTCAATGCCCTAGAGTCCAACTGCCAAAGAGGCCATTTTCTCCAGGTGAACTGATCTCTACCGGCTGGAGTTCAGTTGTAATAGCAGGAAATCTCCAGCTAGTACCTGGAGGTTGGCAACCTTATGGACTACTGAAACAACTGCTCTATGCAGAGTTCCCTCTGAAAGCATCTTGGCAGCTTCACCTGCTACGAAATGTAGCATCAAGGCTCCTGTCTTGGGTCAGAGCACCTAACTCCAGCGCTGCATCAACTGCACTGGTTACCTATTCGCTTCTTGGCTCAACTTGAAGGGCAGCTTAGTACCTTTTAAAGCCCTTCATGGCCTAAGGCCATCATACTTATCCAACTGCATCTCCCAGTATACTCCCATGCACCAGCTATGGCCTTCTCCTTATAGTGCCCTCTCTTTGGATTCTGCATGCGGCAACAGTTAGGACACAGCTGCTGCTGTGGTAGGCCCAGTCCCCTAGAATAGGATACTAGAGTAGGAGTGATGGGTGCCCTCGCTGCATTTAGGAAGGAGCATAAAACAGCTTTATTTTAGAGGGTTTGGAGTAGGTGGTTTTGTTTGGGAAGTTTTTAACATGTGAACGGTTGTTGTTTTTATCTTTGCTAATGTACTATGAGGTTGTCTCTGGTCAAAAACGCATGGCCGTTTTGTCCTGCGATTATCCCGTGAATGTAGTGAATCTCTCCAGTCAACACACATGGTCGTCTCCCGCTTGCGAGATCAACCCACCTCCTTCCGAAACTTCCCTGGGTTTTCCAATTCCTGTTTTGTCCCGATTTAAAATTAAGCGTCACAGCAGTTATGAGTGCTTTCCGGTGCGTTTCAGCGCTCAAATTGACTCCCCGCTGGGAGAAGCCACTGCCTGGACCTGGCAGCAGAACCAGCACCTTTCCGCCCCCGGACCCTGCACTCCTCTTTCTCTCTCTCCTCCTCCCCTCTCTCCGCTTCCTCCCAGCACCAGCCAGGGTTTCAGCCCATCTTCCAGCAGTCTGCAGCCCGGCAAGATGACCGCATGGAGCCTCCCCATCAGAGGTGGAGTGGCAGAAGCTCCTTCCGGCGCCAACGCCACACATTTCCAATCTCCGCCGCCTCCACCCACCGCACACTTCCAGCCGCCACCTCCACCCACCTCCACCCGTCAGAGGCAGAGCTGCAGTGGCTCCATCAGGGGCCTTCTTCATCGCCCCATGCATTCAATTTTTGGAACACGGGATTGGAAAGTGTGAGACAGAACCGGGACAAACAAATGCCAACCTAGCCATATGTTAATGGCCTCTGTGTCCTTGCAACTTATTGGTGCATCGTTTGCCACCTTGAATCTAAGGGGAGAAGGAAGAGTATAAATATTTTACATAAAAACAAAACCTTTCTCCCTCAGAGTAGGCAGATTGATATTTGGTGAACCATTTCTGGATCAGCTTCTAAGGGTGTGGTTGAGTAAACTGTTAATGTTTGCCTTGTATTAAAATTACAGCATGTGTATGTGCTGTTGTGCCTTCAATGATTCATCTGCATTTTATATAATTGGTTGAAGGAGTCAGCCAGTGTTCCGATCCTGCCATATATTCTCAGTTCTAGCTTCTGGCAAAGAGGTTATGAACGCAAAAGGAAGGAAGGGAGCAGGAAATTCACAATCAATCCAGAGCGGGATTAAAATAAACCTATCCGTCAAGGAGATCAAATAACCTCTTAACCGGTTTTGCAGATCGGAGCGCTCAACGCTCACAGTCAGCAACCATACACCACCAACTCCCTCACTCCTACCTAGAATATCTTCATAGACGTTTTCCTCCGATAAAGTGCGCGTTAGGGCCAGCTTAGTCTGAGCGTACCAATCCACCCGTCCGTTTTCAGAGGACGACTGCAACAGGTCTTCGAACTCATAAGACTTCCTGTGGCGTTGGGGGGTGGGGGGAAGAGGAGCAGAGGGAAAGGGGAGGAACAACTTGAAGGAGGACAACAGGTGACTAAGAATCATAGAATAGAATCATAGAGTTGGAAGGGACCACCAGGGTCATCTAGTCCAACCCCCTGCACAATGCAGGAAATTCACAACTACCTCCCCCACACACACACACCCAGTGACCCCTACTCCATGCCCAGAAGATGGCCAAGATGCCTTCCCTCTCATCATCTGCCTAAGGTCATAGAATCAGCATTGCTGACAGATGGCCATCTAGCCTCTGCTTAAAAACCTCCAGGGATGGAGCATTTACGACCTCTCGAGGAAGTCTGTTTCACTAAGGAACCAAACATGATCCCCAACCCCCCCAAGGCAAGAATATAAAGTGATCCTCAGCCAACCTGACACAGTTCACATATTCTTAAGTCTGCTTATGCACATAAAATACTAGTCCATTTTGCACAGGGAGGAACTTGGGCCTGTCTCACAGCAGAAGCACCATAGTGTAAGTGATACTTTACTCCCAGAGTTGTCTGGCCTCCGACCCCCTCCAACTCCAAAGGGCAAATTATGCATTTCATGGGAATGCTTGTGAAACAATGGTCCGACAATCTCTTTGCTGCAAAACACTCATGAGAGGGAATGCTATAGTGCAGAGCAAGTGGGGAAGAGCAGCTCTATCCTTACTCTGACTGATGTTTGTGCCCCTTGAAACATACTCCATCTCCCCCCTTCTGGACCATGTTTGTATGGTAAACAGGGTTCCAGAACCTAGGGGGAAAGAGGGAAAGCAGCTGGCAGCGGAGGAGATAAACTCCCCTTTCCCCCAAAGCTCCCCCATCATCCCCTCTTTGTTGCAAATGGCTCACGGGAGGAAACATTTTGCAAACAGAGACCAAACAGTCAAGCTGTCGTTATCTGTACCTGCAGCACAAAGTGTCTGCCTGTGGCATCAAATCCAGTTTAGCCCTGCAGTGCAGCCCTCCTTGCATCTGGTGCAAGCCACCTGACCATCACGACCCATCAGCTGAAAACCAGTCAACTAGTTTTCACAGTACTGACCAAAAAGCTGACTGGAAGATGCCTACAGAAGTGCAACAGCTTAGCAAAATTCGCATATTGAATCGGGAGCACACATGAACACACGAAGCTGCCTTATACTGAATCAGACCCTCGGTCCATCAAAATCAGTATTGTCTACTCAGACCGGCAGCAGCTCTCCAAGGTCTCAGGTAGAGGTCTTTCACATCACCTACTTGCCTAGCCACTTTAACTGGAGATGCTGGAGATTGAACCTAGGTCCTTCTGCTTGCCAAGCAGATGCTCTGCAAACTGAGCAGCAGCCCCTCCACTACAGCAAATGATGAAATGCCATCGTCAAGAGTACAGGTGTGCTTAAATCCCTTCTCCTCTTTCTTCTCCTGAATACTCCAGAATTCTTTAATGTTGCTGTGGAGGTCACTTTAGTCCACTTTCAAATAACTTAAAGTCACAAGAATTTGATCTGGTAGTCTCCTACCCACAGGAGAAATGGGCATGCTTGACTTAGAAACGCTCCTTGGGGAGGGAGGAGGGATGTGGCTCATACAGATTGACATCCCGGCTTCAATTCCTGGCATCTCAGGAACTAGGCTAGAGGGGGGATACTTCTGCTGTGGATCTTGAAAAGCTGCCACCAGTCAGAGTAGACAATATTGGGTTAGACGGACACGTGGTCTGACTCTACACGAAGCAGCTTTACACGGCTAATACTCAGAATTCAGACCCCCTTCAAAAAGGCAATGACTCTGTCTCTCTTCCTGAAAGAAATACTTCTCAGTTCAGGAAAAAATCTACGTGTGCCCAATCCCCAACCCTTTATTTCACAAAGACAGACCCATTCCAAATTCCCTAAAACCAAACTAGCAATTCCACAGTATGAAGGATTCTTGGTGCTAACAATCCCTATCAGAACCCTTTCCTTCCTTCACCATCTTAATAGTTAAAGGCAACTCAAGCCAAGCATCAGATGTATACTACGAATACAAGATGCCTTATACAAAATTAGATCATTGGTCTAGCCAGCTTAGTATCATCTACTTTGATTGGCTGCGATTCTCAAGAGACAGGCCCTTTCAACACTTGCTGCCTGAGGTCTTTTAAACTGGAGATAACAGGGATTGAACCTATGGCCTTCTGCGTGCAAAGCAGATGCTCCATAACCATGCAAAAACCAACCCCCTATTCATCTTTTCATATAGTTCAGCAATGCGCCACTGTAAAGTTACTACGGTTTTTCTTCAAATTTACTTGTACGCACTCTGATTTAAAGAAGCCAGATATGAACTGGTACAGCCAAGTCATTTTGTAAGTGCATAGTCTGAGTTGGAACCAAATCCAAACTCTCTGGCTACATCTTAATACCAAAACAAAATACTGGTAGTATAAGAGGCATATCTACCAACAGACCAATTTGGTAATAATTCCTCTGTAGGGATAATGGAAACTCCACAATCATGCCAACAGCAAAACTAGCAATACCTGTGATCAGCATTTGTCTTATGCTTTCCATTCCTCAGTCTTCTGCTGACGGCCGAAGGGGGAGGTGAAGAAGGGAGAGGAGGGGGAGGAACAGAGGGTAGAGGGGGCAAATTTCTCTTATTCCTAACTGGAGGAAGCCATCCCTCTTCGCCCTCATGCTTGAAAGTCCGCTGGGGCTTAGGGAGAGGATTGATAAAAGGTTTCTTCTCTGGCAGTCCTGGCTCCGTGTATACATTTTCCTCACTGCCCGGTTTGCATTTCACCCGAGACGTTTTCACCTCTTCCAGAGTCCCAAAGATCGGCTCGCTGGTTTCAGAGTCCAAGCCGACGAGATGCTTCCCTAGTTCCAGTCTGCTAGGAGTTTCCCAGCCCTCAGAGGGGCTCTGCCCCTCATTGGCTTTCTCTGGCAGACAATGTGGAGAGTAATAAGTACCTGGTAACTGAGGTTGTAGCTCTGCGGACCCTCCTTTCAAGGCCCGCTCCAGCTTCTTGACCTGACTCAGTACAGACAAGTTCTCCTTCTGGATATCCTTCAACTCACTGCCTTTCCCAGCATTGGAATTTGGCTCCTCTGCCCTTAACTTCATGTCGGCTTTTTTCTCAATAGGCTGCCCAGAACTTTTGGGAGTTCCCGCTCTTCTCTCGTTCTCTTTACTTGCCACCTGCCACTTTATAACCCTCTTTGAGTCCACTTGTCTCATTGTCACACTGTCCCTGGTTATCTTCTCCACCACACCCAAAAACGTACTGAGCTCCTCTTTAACCCCTTGTTCTTCTTCCTTCCAGGTGGATACAGGAGAAGGGCTCTCCTTTTTCCCTTCCCATTCTGAAATCTTGTCTTTGATACTCGAAGGCTTACTCTTCAACCCAACTTTCCCAACAGACCGCAGACTCTGAGCACCTCCTATTTGTTTCCTTATAATCCTGCCGCTTTCCTGTATGTTAAGATCTACAGATGGATCACCAATGATCACCTTGGAAGTGAGCATGTTCTGCTGAAAACAATCTAGCCTCGGATCCAGCATCAAGTTCTCCAGTGCTTTCAGGGTGCTCTTAACGACACAAGATGGCTCTGCTTTGTGAGTTAGTCTTGGTGTGATGACGACTCTCTTCTCCGAGCACTTTCCTCTTGAAGGCCCACACCGAAATTTCGTCTTTGGGGTTGTAATATTTAAACTTAAAAACCTGATCCTAAGGAAAGAAGGTCAAAGACAAAAATTAGAAGAACTACACAGTGTTACTCCCTATTCTGATTTTGGTCATGGGCTAGAATTATGCTAGAATAAAATTATGTCCAATAACTAAAGGAGACATTCAAGTTAAAAAGAAACGATAACAACATTTTACAATAAGCTTTCTATGACTTTCACCATCATCCCTTCAACCTTAACTTTTTTCTGGGAAGGGGAATACTCGTTTGTCTTTACAATAGAATCAGTTGCCATCTACATTTATTCAAGTGATGTAAAATCAACCAAAAGGGAGACCGTAGCCAAGAAATCAGAAGATTGAGACTTGGAAGGGCAGCCATGAAGGAGCTAGAAAAGATTCTTAAGTGTAAGGATGTGTCACTGGCAACCAAGATCAGGTTAATTCATGCCATCATATTCCCTATTACTATGTATGGGTGTGAGAGCTGGACAATGAAGAAAGCTGATAGGAAGAAAGTAGATTCCTTTGAAATGTGGTGTTGGAGGAGAGCGTTACGGACACCCTGGACCGCCAAAAAAACAAATCAGTGGGTTATAGATCAAATCAAGCCTGAACTGACCCTAGAAGCTAAAATGACTAAACTGAGGCTATCGTACTTTGGACATATTATGAGAAGACAATAATTACTGGAAAAGACAATCATGCTACGAAAAGTTGAAGGCAGCAGAAAAAGAGGAAGACCCAACAAGATATTGATTGACTCTATAAAGGAAGCCACGGCCCTCTGTTTGCAAGATCTGAGCAAGGCTGTTAAGGATAGGACACTTTGGAGGACATTGATTCATAGGATAGCCATGAGTCGGAAACGACTTGACGGCACTTAACACACATAAAATAGAACAGAGCCTGCAGTAGGGTTGCCAGTACCCAGTGGGAACAGGGCAGTCCATGCTCGGAGCAGCAGTGGGAGAAAACCAATTTTAAAAACATAGTTGTGGGGTCGATGGTGTGACATCACTTCTGTGAAAACCCTGGAAGTGACATTGGCCTCTCTAGGAATCACTGAAAATTCTATGGTTTTAGCATAGTTTCTGGCCTTTCCTAGGGAGGCACGACACCACTTCCAGGTTTTTACTGCAAGTGACGCCATGTAGTCGCTGATGACTGCCCCCAGCCCCTTGCCTGCAGACATCTTACAGGCAGACAAATTTCCATTCAAGAGTGATAGCTGTACATGGACCAGTATCCATGTCATCAAATGCATGAAGATTTACAAGGATTCAGATGCATAAAATGGGATGTAGTCTGAAAAGATTATGCTAGAATAAAAATGTGTCTATCTTTGAGGTGCCACTTTTTGTTTGTTTTTTGCTATGACAGGCATTAACACTGCTACCCTTTTGGAATACGTTACCAAAGATTTGAGTCATCCAATATAATTGTGGGTTTTCCTCCACTTATCTCCACACTGATGCATTCCCATCCGGGATGTTGGGGTTACTCAGACCAATCAAATCCAGTTTGTAATTTATTCTGAACAACTTGGACTGTTCAAAATATTGGCATAAACGTATCTATCCAGGTATCTACAATGCTCACAATGGGATTCACATATGTGAACCGCCTGCTTTTTTCCCTTCCATGCTATTCCTATCACAATTTATTTTATTTTTATTTATTTTTTTCGATTTGTAGCCCGCCCTCCCAGGCCAAAACCAGGCTCAGGGCAAGTAACATCATTTAAAATATACATCAATAGTACTAAAAACAGTAACATTCCTCAAGCCATTACTAAAACAATAAAATCCCAATTAAAATCAACAAAATCCCAGGATGGCGCCCAAATTTATATCAGATTGACTAAGACAGACACGCAGGCCACCCCTTTAGATCGAACTAATATTCATATAAGAAGGGGGGAGGCCAGCAGATATAATAGCCGCGGCTGTCTTCAACTATAGGCTTGGCGGAAAAGCTTTGTCTTACAGGCCCTATGGAACTCTTTAAAGTCTCAGTTGTGTGCAGAAACTCTGGCATGAACTGGACCGTACACAGAGACGCCCTGCAATCACTTCTGATTCAGGGATAAAGGGAGACCCCTAAAGAGTGCCACGGGACCGGGGCCAAGGGCCGCAAACAGTCTTTGCATACTGTTTGCACGTGCAACCCCTCCTTTGGTCCATCACAGAACTCTGTGTGGTGCATGAAGGGGCTGCCAGGAAGTCTCCCTCGAGCAGACCCAGACCTAGGGTTGCCAGGTCCCTCTTCGCCACCAACGGGAGATTTTTGGGGTGGAGCCTAAGGAAGGCAGGGTTTGGGGAGGGACTTCAATGCCATAGAGTCCACTTCCAAAGTGGCCATTTTTCTCCAGGGGAACTGATCTCCGTCGCCGGGAGATCAGTTGTAATAGCAGGATGCGGAGGTTGGCAACCCTACCCAGACCTAAAGCCCACTTTGGTTCAGCAAGGTCGCTGTTATCATGTGCCCTCTTACTGCATGAGGGTGGAAAACAGAGACTGTACTCACTCATGGACTTAAGTCACCCAGAATATGTTTGGATTACTAAACTTCTGTGGGATAATAGAAGATACAGATAATAAAGAGATCGTCTGGCTTTTTAAAAATCCCTCAAGCGTTTATAGATTTTTACACACACACACACACACACACACCTCTTTGTTTCAAGGTTTTTTTGTCATGCAATGTTAACATGTCAAGTGTATACAGATTTTACCAAGCAATTTTACCAAGATCCCACCACTCTGTTCAGGGAAGTTTGAAGCCTTCCTCCCACCCTAAGGAGTCACCCTCCAACCTAAGCGGCTCTTCTGCTGGAGAAAAAGCTACTTAACCTGGGGGAGGATGCTGCAGGATGGTGCTGCTGCAGTCATCTTATTTGGGGGCTTCCTAAAGGCACCTGGTTGGCCACTGTGTGAACTGACTGAGGGACTTGATGGGCCTTGGTCTGATCCAGCGGGGCTTTTCTTACGGGAAGGTTTCACATTTTGGTGAATGGAGTGGTAGCATCCGGGTCAATCTTTAAGAGAGACGGGGAAGAGCAGGATGGAATAAGCAGTACTGGGCAAGATTGACCAATAACCTGATAAGCACAAAGCGGCTTCATGAATTAATGGCAAACACATTGTTTCCCATGGTGCACTTGCGTATTCCCGACGCCCCATTCTGGACTCTGGTCAAAACCTGCTTTGTAGAGTTGAAGCACTTCAAGAAACCCATAAACATAGAGGACGATAAACAATGAGCACGATCGCCACTAGCAATGGTCCTTCTATCAGGCCACCTTTGACTCTCTGAACTATTCTGCTTCCCCAGTTCTCTCCTAAGCACGTACTGCTTAACATAACAGCCTCAGACTCCCATCAGATAACCAACAGTCATATTTTAGAAGCATGATTAAGAGCTGGAGAGACTTCGTTTCTTCCCTGCCCAACTCAGAGGGGGGGGGGAAACATTGCACCGGAGACATAACTCACCTCCCGATAGATTTGCAGACGCTGGTTTTCGGCTTGTTGCTCACGGCGGCCGCTGTGCCGGCTGTCATTGTGTCAGCACCTGTCATGGCTGCAGTTCACCTGGGAGGAAGGACAGCAAAACAGTTCACAACTAATGCCACTGACAACACGGTTTACATGCAGCAGCAACAACAAAAACCCCTGTGCGGTTGCTAATCTACACGCATTAATCACTTTTAACAGTCACGGCTTTGCGCGCTCTGCAAAAAGAACCCTGAGAATTATGGCTCGGTGGCCAGGCGGTGGAGGAGGAAGGGAGGTTCTAGGAGCCCTTGGGCTACCGTCCCCATTCAATGCTGGAGGAACCCCGGATACATCCTACGAACTGCTGTCTGGAAAGCACATCCTAGGCAGGGCCAAGAGTATTCTGCAGTCACACCATGCCAGTGAGGAATTTAATTCTCGGGATGCTAAGTTCAGCACTAAGCAAAGAGGCAAGAATTTAGCCCTCATTATTGCCAGGACTGGCGTAAGAGTATGCAAATAAAGCCTGGCCAATCTCAAAAGCAGGAGGGTGGAGCGGGACAACCAGCTGCCCGGAACAGGTTTAGGGTGATCTGTGTAGCCTTTTGGCTCTGTGTATTCATTTATGAGATTTATATCCCACCCTTTCTCCAAGGAGCTCAGGGCAGCATGTGTGGCTTTCTCCTCCCCCACTTCATCCTCTCAACAACCCTCTGAGAAAGGAGCTTCAAAGAAAGGGAACCGGCCCAATGGAGATTAGAACCCAGAGCTTCCCCGTCTTGTGCACGTGCCGTCAAGTCACAGGTGACTTGTGGCAACCCCATAAGGTTTTCAAGATAAGAGACGTTCAGAGGTGGTTTCCCATCGTCTGCCTCCGCGTGGGCTGAGAGTTCTGAGAGAACTGTGACTGGCTCAAGGTCACCCAGCAGGCTTCGTGTGGAGGAGGGGGGAATCGAACCCGATTCGCCAGATTAGAGTCCACTGCCCTTAACCAATACACCATGCTGGCTCTCTCCCCATCTTAGTGTGACACTAACTGCTACACTATACTGGCCTCTCCCTGTGGCTAGCATTCAATGTCCACTGCAGTAGTCAGACTCGCAGCAAAATGGCTATGCTTGGATTTAGGATTTGTGCCTTCAGAATTTAAGCCAGCTGGCAGGGCCTGGGCCTGATTTCTTCTTTGTATATTACCTGGCAGGACCATGACACATAGCAATTAACAGCAGCAACCACTAATCATCTTCTTCCATGGAAAGATGCTTGATCCCCTGAGGAGTTTACATATTCTTTGCATCCTGCCAACATTAGTGTTAACTTGTCTTGCCAAGTAAACCCATTAAAACACAACTGATTGGGAAAAAAATCAGGGCCTCCTGCAATTGCTGCCTATTCTTCAAAAGAGACACGGGAACTCCTGGATCTCCCCACGGCACATCTAGTTTGACCCTAAGGGAAGAAGCGCCCGCAGCAGGCAACGAACAGGACGCTAATGCACATTTACTGCACAGCGGTCTGATCAGGCGGAAAAGGCTACCAAATGGTCCAAGCTCATTCCCAGGGCAACGGTGACATCATCCACAGTGCCTTAAGGCCAAGGGTGAACACTGGTGCTCAAAAAGTCTTCTAACCAAAGGGTCGTTCAGGTCACTGTTCATTATTCCTCCCAAAGCAACTTCTGTTCCCTGTTTGGCTGGGAGTGTTTTGGCTCTCCTTTCAATGCAAGGGGAGAGATTTTTTTTTTTTTTGCATCGCTTTGAAAAGCAGTTGTGGGTCTTTGGGAAGCCCTTCTTCTCTCTCCCCCCCTCCTGTCCCTGCTTTCTCATGGATTTTCAAGAGGGCATTATACAAATCCAGTGGGTCAAAACCAGTTTTCCATGGCAGGGGAGGAAAGTTCATTGTTTCTTGCACAATATGCTGGAGGAACCCAAACCTCTGGAGCCTGTCCACTTGGCAGATCTTTATAGAGGCACTCCTGCCTGCGGTCAGAGCCTAGCAGAAAAACCAGTACAGTTAGCAGCGCTTCCAACTTTTGTGCGTACAGAAGAAATAGCCGCCTTATTTTCAAGAGTCCAAGTATTGAGAGAGAGTCGGGAGGGGGAGAGGGAGAGCACAGCAAGAATAATTCTGTGTTTCTTTTTGTGTTCCTTCCCCATATGACTCTTCTGAGTAATATTTCCAAAACAAAGATGGAACACTGGGTCAATGTAATGAGTAGAAGATTACTGTTCTTCATTTA
The DNA here is from genome assembly GCF_029931775.1 of Euleptes europaea. Classification (NCBI taxonomy): domain Eukaryota; kingdom Metazoa; phylum Chordata; class Lepidosauria; order Squamata; family Sphaerodactylidae; genus Euleptes; species Euleptes europaea. The sequence goes on from NC_079314.1 coordinate 100,300,299, forward strand.
AGGCACAATCCCACAGGGATTTATCTAGTGCAAGAGCCAATGAAATGAATAAGACTTTGATAAAACACAATCCTCTAGGAAACAAAACAGAGGGGGGGGGATCCATGGAGTGCTTAGGAAAAAAATGAATGGTGGAGCAAGGGATGTAGGATGGATGGCATTGCTTTTGTGTACAACTTAACACTAGGCTCAAAAGGTGATTAGTCCGAACACACCCATCTCCCTATAGACAGATAGTGAATGAAAGCCGCCCAGACAATCTAAATCCAACTGAGCCCTGGGGAAAAGTAACAGAATCTGACAGGGGGAAAAGGAAGCTCTGCAAGAGCCAAAAGACTCACAAGAACATAAGAAACGCCGTGCTGGATCAGACCAAGGCCCATCAAGTCCAGCAGTCTGTTCACACACAGTGGCCAACTAGGTGGCCCTAGGAAGCCCACAAACAAGACGACTGACTGCAGCAGCATTATCCTGCCTGTGTTCCACAGCACCTAATAGAATAGGCATGCTCCTCTGATCCTGCAGAGAATAAGTATGCGTCATGACTGGTATTCATTTTGACTAGTAGCCATGGATAGCCCTATCCTCCATGAACACACACCCCTACACACACCATCGCCTTAATTTTGTATGGGAAGTTTCACAAACAGCATGAGGGCAGCCTAACCTTGTGGTTAATTTTCAAGGGATATAAACGACCACAGAATAGGGCAGGATGTCATTTCCTGGTTGGAGATCTCCACGGATAACAATGCCCATAGGAATGCCTGACCGTTATTGAGAGGGGGTTGGAAGGAGACGGTGCGGCCATCTGAGACTGCTACACAGCCCTCCAGAAGAAGGGGAGTGCTCTGATCATAGGGTGGACAATGGGGAAAAAATATGAGGGTGGGGGGGGGAAACCACACAAAAAACTCAGAGCGCCAAATTCCTCTATGCTTTCTCGTCCACCAAGTTCTTCTGTGCTTGCTTGTGTGTTCACGGGCACACAAAGGCACCCGTTTCCCAGGGTCACGTGATGGGGGGGCTTCTTCGTGCCAAGCAGAGTCAGACCCTGCCATGACCCTTCTCTTCCACACATGAGTCCCTGCCCGTTGCTGTGCTTCCGAAGAGGCGTTTGTTTACGGTCCTATCACTGGCATGCAGGAAGCGGCCTTGAAATGAGCCGTAATCATCTTTCGCCAGCAGTTGCCATTTGGCTTCTTTCTAATTTCAGTTCCCTTCTCCTTCCTTCCTCCTCCCCCCTCTCTCTCTCACACACACAAATACTGCCATTTTTTTAAAAAAAAAGGTTGGCCTTGGGTTCTTTCCTCCTTAAAAAATGCAACAATGGCAAACAGAAGCTCCCAAGAAGAGCTGAGGAACACACCTTTTTTGGGAGAGGAGTGAATACTTTGATACTAACATCTCGACCACTTTTTCAAGTTGAAGCACCTAGTTCATCCCCAGGTTTTATTTTCATATGTTTGCGTGTGGTGAAACGTTCATCACTCCCCAGCTACAAGATTCTGACTAAATACATTCACGTTCTGCTTCAACATTTTCTACTGGTTTTCTCCCAAATGGGTCGCTCCTTCCTTCCTTCCTTCCTTCCCAAAGACACTGAAAATTATCCCTTGTTTACGCGTAACTCATCGAGACCTTTGGCAAGATCTTTTAAAGACAAAAGCCAGTGCAGTATAATGGTTAGGAGTGTCAGACTATGATCTGCGAGACTCAGGTTCAAATCTCCACTTTGCCATGGAAGCTTATTGGGTTACCTTGAGCCGATCACAGAATTTTCGCCCAACCTACCTCACAGGGTTGTTGTGAGGATAAAACTGAGGAGAGGAGAATGATGTAACCACAGATGAAGCTGCCTTCTACTGAATCAGACCCTTGGTCCATCAAAGTCAGTACTGTCTACTCAGACCGGCAGCGGCTCTCCAGGGTCTCAGGCAGAGGTCTTTCACATCATCTCCTTGCCTAGTCCCTTTAACTGGAGATGCCAGGGATTGAACCTGGGACCTTCTGCATGCCAAGCAGATGCTCTGCCACTGAGCCACAGTCCCTCAACCCACTTTGGATCCCCTTGGGGAGACACATAGGGTATATAAATGAAGTGAATAAATAAATAAAACCATATGGTACAATTCTTAACTGTGTGTGGAAGTACTGCTATTTTATGTATCACCACAGGGCCCCACTCAAAAAGTCACAGGATCTCAGATGATGGTGACTTAATCCTAATGGTGCCGTATTTATTGTTGCATTTATCTTGACTTTCTTCTACCATGCAGGTTCCGAAGCAGTCTCCCATACAATTACTGGTCTGATCCGGATCTGCTTAGCTTTCACAAGGTTGCCGTATTGTAAGGAGGGGCATGTTTTAAATGCAGAAGGTTCCAGGTCCAATCCCTGGCACTTCCAGTTTTAAAAAGGATCAGGTAGTATGGGATGTGAAAGAACTCCCTCTGAGACAGTGGAGAGTGGCTGCCAGTCAGAGCAGACAGTGCTGACCTTGACAGACCAAAGGTCTGACTTTTTGTAAGACACTTTCATAAGTTGACATGCCTTCAGTTGTGACTGGGACCACCTGCAACAATCCACAACCTCCATGCAAAAATCCACATGTGGAAAGGGCCTGTGGCTGAGCAATAAAGCACATCTTTGGTGAACAGAAGGTACCATATCAACAGCTGACTTGGTAGCAGGCAGCTTCATTGACCAGGTTTTCCAATAGCCCAGCACACTGAAATATATTGGTAGTCTTCCGGCTTGAAATCACATTAGTTTGCTCATCTTATCATTGGAATAATAGCCTATGGGGAGGGGCACACAGAGATTCACTCAAGCATTGTCACAATCATTAAGGGTATGTATGCATCAGTGTTTTCTGTAACCACTTCACATATGCTTAGAAATCCTTACAATAGCCCTGTAAGGTTGGCCAGCCCTGAGCTGGATAGCCTAAGCTAGACCAATCTTGCTAGATCTTGGAAGCTAAGCAGGGTTGCTCCTGGTTGGTATTTGGATGGGAGACCACCAAGGAAGTCCAGGGTCACTATCCAGAGGCAGGCAATGGCAACCACCCCTGAACTTCTCTGGCCTTGAAACCCCTACAGGGGTTGCCATAAGTAAGCTGCAACTTGACAGAACTTTCCATAGGGTTGCCAGGCCCCTCTTCACCACCAATGGGAGGTTTTTGGGGCGGAGACTGAGGAGGGCGAGGTTTGGGGAGGGGAGGAACTTCAATGCCATAGAGTCCAATTGCCAAAGCGGCCGTTTTCTCCAGGTTAACTGATCTCTATCGGCTGGAGATCAGTTGTAATAACAGGAGATCTCCAGCTAGTACCTGGAGGTTTGGAAAATTCCTTGTGGAAAATATATCTCAACCCTAACTTTCCACCACCAAGGTTGGCCAGTATGAAATAATAAATACTTCCTATGATGAATTTTGTGTTTAAACCCGCAGGCTAATTTAATCAGGATCCTTCCAGTTTGAAGCTCCCCTGATTCACCTCTCCCCAAGACACAAGCATCATAGTTATAGCAGTAGAACATACCAAGGGTCACTCATGCAAATATATTCAACAGGTAATTATAGAAACGTAGGTGCTATTATGCCACTTAAAACTACAGGCTCCCAGAAATTTTAGGAAGCGAGAAACAGCAGATGAATGACCACTCTGTTTAGTGCCCCATATCATTAAACCGGGTTCTGACCCAGTGCAATGATGCTATCATAGACATGCCCAAACAGTGAACCTCCCAGAACTTTTTCTTTACTGTACTGTTAAAGAAGAAACACCTCCTCAATTTCATAGTCAAAAGTAAATCCTATTAATATGTTTAAAACTGCCCTACTGTCAATAGGACAAACATTGCTTTTCTAGAACAGACCAGTCCCCCTAGGCCAGCACTGTCTCAGTGTCAAACCAGAAGGAAAACCAAAGAGGGGCATTTAAAAGTGTAATTCGAAACTCTATGCACCAGTCAGAAGTATGTTATAAAATTCCCAATGTCAGGCTTTAACAAATTTTCTTAGGTTCTAGAAGCCAGCTCAAAAATGTAGGAGTCAGACTCAGATTTCAGATTTCAGGGCTATGTGCCACTATATTTTCTAATTGTTACCACAAAAAAATACTATGCACCACAATGAAATTTCTAGATGCCATGGTAACATGGCACCTGGGATTTGTCAAGCCCTGCTCAATGTGTTTAAGAAACGTTTCCTCAGACACAGGTAACTTCTCCTTCAGATAGTACACAGAGATGCATCACAAACAGCATTGAGGATTTTCCAACATACCTCTGACTGAATTTCATATTACACCTCTCTGGCTTTTCCTCTGGTGCTTGTTATGGCTACCCTTTCCCTTTGGCAGCTCCAAAAAGACAGGCAGATGCCTTGTCTAAAAACACAACTAGGCATGAACAGTGATGACCTTTCTCTGCCAACACATACAACATTGAAAGATATACTGTTTATTTATTTAGAAATGTGTATGCTGCCTCTCCAGAGAACCTTCTCAAGGCAGCTTAGAAAGTAGAACATAATAAAACAGATTGAAACATCATAGAATCATAGTGTTGGAAGGAACCACCAGGGTCATCTAGTCCAACCCCCTGCACAATGCAAGAAATTCACAACTACTTCCCCCCCATACACCCCCAGTGACCCATACTTCATGCCCAGAAGATGGCAAAGGTGCCCTCCCTCTCATGATCTGCCTAAGGTCATAGAATCAGCATTGCTGACAGATGGCAATCTAACCTCTTCTTAAAAACCTCCAGGGAAGGAGAGCTTACCACCTCCTGAAGAAGCCTGTTCCACTGAGGAACCGCTCTAACTTCTTCCTAATGTCTAGACGGAAAACCTCTTTTGATTTAATTTCAACCCTTTGGTTCTGGTCCAACCTTCTGGAGCAATAGAGAACAACTCGGCACCCTCCTCTATATGACAGCCCTTCAAGTACTTGATGGTTATCATATCACCTCCCAGTCTTCTCCTCTTCAGGCTAAACATACCCGGTCCTTCAACCTTTCCTCATAGGACTTGGTCAACAGACCCCTCACCATCTTTGTTGCCCTCCTCTGGACACGTTCCAGCTTGTCTACACCTTTCTTAAATTGCAAATTACAAATTAAATTACAAATTACGCTGCCAGAATTTTTGTTAGTCTTTTAACGTTCAACTGGACTTTTGCTCTTTTCTACCATTACAAATTAAGGTATTAAAAACCCAGCCAGAGCATAAAAACAGTATAAAGCACTTACCAGCTTAAAACAAATCTCATAAAGCAGTTCTTGAGCTAGAAACAGATTATAAAAACAATCTCGAAAGATCAGCCTCTTAATTAAAAGCTTGTGGGGGAAAGATATCCTTTAGCCTGGCACCTAAATGAGAATAGGGTAGGTGCCAGGCAAAACGCAAGCAGAAGGGCGTTCCATAGACTAGGCGCCAACGCTGAAAAAGCTCTGGCTTTAGGTGTCTCCTGCCTCACCTCTGCAGGAAGAGGCACAGAGAGCAAGGCTTGAGAGGAGGATCTTAACTGGAGGGCTGGACAGTATGGGAGGAGAGAGTCCAACACAGGGTTGCCAGCCTCCAGGTACTGTTGGAGAAGGCAGAACATGGCTCAACAGTAAAACTAAAGTAAACCCAAATTGGGATATATGTATGAAAAGAACTGCAAGGGTGATTAATTCTAAACCAAAACAATATTAATACACCAACATCAAATAATTAGCATACATCAAATAATGCACAGGAGCTTGAAGGAGGTCATGTAATCTGTGTTGGAATGCACACGGAAACCTCAAACTACAAACAAGGTGAATAAGGATACAATGTATACAATGTTACAATGTATAAGCCTCAAACAAACTGGAAAAAAATGGATACAGTAAAGAAAAGTTGAAACAAGCCTCACCAGGCTTATATACAATGTATTTAAAGATGGAGACAAAAGCCTCACAGGGCTGTTATTATAAAGAACAAATGAAATAATTGGTGCAAAAGCTCAAAGTCATAGTCCATAATTCAACACAAAGAAAACCTGAGCCGGTGGATGAACAGGTGGGTACAAAGCAAGGATGCGTTTCGAAATCCTTCATCAGCTTTCCGACCACGTAATGGATTAAAGGAACCACCATTCATTCACTGAAGTTGCAATGAATCCACTGCTTTGTAAATTATTTTTCTCTTCCAAGAGGGAGACTCATCCCATACATATTTTCCTTTCTTCTCTCATAGGGAACGTTCTCAATATGAGTGCTGCTGCACTCGTCTTCTTAGTGGCTTCCTAGAAGCCACTGTGTGAACAGACTGCTGGACTTGATGGGCCTTGGTCTGATCCAGCAGGGCCTTTCTTATGTTCTTATGACTCTTCCCTAATAATTCCAAATGCTGGGTTTCCCCCCCCCTCTTTTTTGCTGCTGCTGCTCTAAAAACCAAACCTTCCACTAGGGTTGCCAACCTCCAGGTAGTAGCTGGAGATCGCCTGCTATTACAACTGATCTCCAGCCAATAGAGATCAGTTCACCTGGAGAAAAGTCAGCCCGCTTCAATATTATTGACCCTTTGATTAGGGAAATGGGCTTTGGTGATGAGGGTGAATGGACCAAAACGTTTCTGCTGGGAGATAGCTCACCAGTCACCACCCAGGTTGCAAAATATTGTGCCGTAGCAATGAAGCTACGTCACCTTAATGTACTTCCTTAATCTGTGGAAATGTAAAATTGGGAGATTCCCAATTTTGTTGGCCTTGCTTATAAGCATCTACTCTGTATGGTCAGTTTCTGTTTTACCTGTTTTATCTGGCATACTAGACACACATAAAATGTATTTGTTTACACCTCTGAATAAACTAATAGCCATTCGTTTCAAAATTTTCTGAAAACACAGACTGTGCATTGTTTCCAAGAATGCCTATTCTTACTCTTTGTTAGGATTATGTACTTGTTAATGTTAACAAAAAGGTTTCCTCTCCCTTACTTATGAATGGATATCTATCATTACAGGCCTAAATAATGTATATAATGTTAGTTTTCAGTTGTGCCAAATGCTTATTAAGATACACATATTGCATCACCGCTCTAGATCCCTATTGGGATTGCAAACTTCAAAGTTTGCAAACTGCACAACATGCCAAAAAACAAACAAAATGAGAGACAACAATAAACATATATGTAAAGGACGGATGTCCACAAGACAAGAGCTAAAAGGATAACCAGGAAGAGAGCTGGACTCCCATCTGAGAAGTTTAATCTGAAACTCCTTCCAACCCACCCTTTTCTCTATTTACAGCATTTCCTGCTATAGGGGGAGCATATACATCAATTGTTGGCCATGGTTTGCCTACAGAATCCCGGCCTTCCACTCACACAAGAATACACACAGGTCAGAAGATTCATTTCCTCCATGATCTCCACAAAGAACAGTTTGACCTATATTGTGTAGAATCAGAAAGAATGGAGCGGAAATTTCCCGGAATAAGCAAATATTCTCTTGGTGATCTAAAAAAGCCTTGGGGTGAATGAGGGGAAGACCAGAAGGAGCGAAAACAGCCTTATCCTGAGAACACTGTGAACTAATGGGGAAAGGAAGGAGTCCAGCATCAGGTCATTTATTTGTTTAATAAAACACTTTCAGCCTGCCTTTTGGCACAAACCCCAAGGGATACAGTATTTTCTACTGATGTTTTATAATGAAAAAGAATAAAACAAGACAATGGAGATCAGCACTGAAGCTCAAGGAGCCAATAGGCCCACCTGTAGAAAGCTTTCTTTAAAAACTAAGTTTTTACAGCCTACCTGGGAGCTATCGGGAATAGGGTTGCCAACCTCCAGGTACTAGCAGGAGATCTCCTGCTATTGCAACTGATCTCTAGCCGACAGAGATCAGTTCACTTGGAGAAAATGGCTGTTTCAATGGCAAATTGGAGTCTATGGCATTGAAGTCCTTCCCCTCCCCCAAACCCGCCGTCCTCAGGCTCCACCCCAAAAACCTCTTGCCGGTGGCGAAGAGGGACCTGGCAACCCTAATTGGGAAAGGGTAGGGTTTCCAGCTCTGGATTGGAAAACACTTGGGGTGGAGCCTTGGGAGGTACCTCAGCAGGGTATAATGCCAAACAGTCCATCCTCCAATGCAGCCATTTTCCCCAGGAGAACTGATCGTGGTCCTCTGGAGATCAATTGTAATAGCGGGAGATTGCCAGGTGTCACCTGGAGGGTGGCAATCCTAGCAAAGGGGCTGATCGGACCTGATGGAGGGAGGGCATTACATAATGTTGCTGCTGTTGCCACCGAAAAGACTCGATCAGGGTGTGTGTGAAGCGGGGCCTCATTAGATGATCTCAGTGTCTGAGTAGGATAATGTGAGAAAATGTTAGGGATGCCAGGTCCCTCTTTGCCACTGGTGGGAGGTTTTTGGGGCAGAGCCTGAGGAGGTCGGGGTTTGGGGAGGGACTTCAATGCCACAGAGTCCAATTGCCAAAGCGGCCATTTTCTTCAAGTGAACTGATCTCTGTAGGCTGGAGATCAGTTGTAATAGCAGGAGAGCTCCAGCTAGTACCTGGAGGTTGGCAACCCTTTAAAAAGTAGTTATTTTCTGAGATACGGAGAACAGAGGATGCTGGGCAAGAAGAATTCCCAAAAGTAACAATTTCCATCATTGGCTCTCATCATCAGCCTTATGCAAGCGAAAAGTCACAAAGCTGATTTCATTAGGACGCCACATACCGATCTCTCCTTCTCAAATATACCAACAGACCATGCACCAACTCTGGAAGGGCAGATTTAAGAAGGCGCTAATGGGCCATCCAGCAACTGCATTCGTATGTGAGGGGAGGACCCACACAGTGGTTCCCAACCTTTTTTTGACCAGGGACCACTAGGACTTTTTTGTTCGGTGCAGGGACCCCAAGGTTCAAAATAAAAATTCCAAGAATTTGAAAATAAACTTTAATCATAACTGTTAGTTAAATATTAAACTTAGAATAATATTTGAATATATATTTTTATAATAGAGAAATTTTAATTGAAAATATTAATTTATTATGGGTTTATAACTTTGTTTCGTGGACCTTAATTTAGTTCTCGTGGACCCCTGGGGGTCCACGGACCCCCGGTTGGGAACCAGTGCTTTAGAATGATGGGTGTAAGCTCTGTCCATTCCTCCATTGTAGATAGCTGCAGTAAATTGAACTGTGCAAGAGTGCTTTAGAAAGCAATGGCAAAAATAACTGCATGTGCTGTATGCTGAAAATAGCTATTAATTTCTCAGACATCCCTCAGCCTTTACCAGAAAGTAATTAAAGGGGGGGAGGAAGAGGCACTAGAGATCATATTGCAAATTTATATTGGTTACTGGAGCATACGAGAGAATTTCAGAAGGAAATCAGCTTGTTTCATACATTACAGCAAAGGTTTTGACCATGTGGATCATGAAAAGCTATGACTGGTTTTAAAGGAAATGGGTGTGCCATAGCATCTGATTATTTTGATATGTAACCTGTGCTCCGGACTAGAGGCAACTGTTAGGACAGAATATGAAGAAACAGAATGGCTTCCAGTTGGCAAAGGTGTCAGACAAGGATGTACTTTATCTCCCTATCTCTTCAGTCTATATGCAGAACATATTATAAGGAAAACTGAATTAGATTTAGATGAAGTTAGATAAAGTTACATGGAGTTAAAATTGGTAGAAGGAACATTAACAATTTGAGATATGCAGATAACACTACAATGCTGGCAGAAAATAATGAGGACTTGAAATGTCTAACTGCTGAAAGTTGAAGCAGAAAGTGCCAAAGCGGGATTACAGTTGGACATCAAGAAGACAAAAGTAATGACTTCTGGGGAATTACATAAATTTAAGGTTGACAATTAAGAAATTGAAATTGTTCACCAAAGGGGGACAGCAACCAAGAAATCAGAAGACGATTGAGACTGGGAAGGGCAGCCATGAAGGAGCTAGAAAGAAACCCTGATTACCTACCAAGAAGGTCCTTTCTGCTCTGAGGTAGAAGGGCTTCTTGAAGCTTTGGGTGATTTATGCTGGTCTTTGACAGTAATAAAACATTATAATAATAACAGCATCTTTGGGTGATTCTCATCCATTGCTAAGGGAGGCAGGAACTAAAGAACTACTTCCTGTCTCCTGGGCGGGAATTGCCTCCAGCTTCCAGTTTAGCTTTAACAAGCTAAGGAGGGACAGGTGTAACATTCATAATGTCAACAGTACACTTAACGTAAGTATGAACAAGGAACAGCAAGCAACAGTAATTAATAGGAATGAAGAAGCCTTTGTCCAGCTGCATGTGTATACCATAACCGGCTTCCAGGACTGCGGCTCTGCCACCCTTGAAATATGATGACTGCCATCTTCGAGTGGGCAAGAGCCCTTCGACCTCACAGCGGAAAGGACCTTCTTGGTAGGTAATCAAGGTCCTTTTCCCTCTCTGAGGAAAGGCCATCTTGAACCTTTGGGATGTCCAAGAGACATGAGTTTTCTGGTGAGATTTAGTCCTCATCATCTTCCACCACACGTTGCAGGATTTGCTGACCGAAGGCCGCATCTGCTGAGGCATATATATTGATGCGGTAATGTTTAACGAAGGTAGAGATGGTCGACCAAGTGGCGGCCTTGCAAATCTCCTCGATCAATGCTTGCTTGTTGAAGGCTGCTGTGGTAGTGGCACTGAGCACAGAATGAGCCGTGATTCCCTCTGGCATGGAGAGGACACTAGCTCTATAAGCTTCAATGATGCACAATCAAATGTATTTACTCAGCGCCTATCAGGACATTCGTAGCCCTTTGTTGGGTACCGAGATGGAAATAAACAATAATTCCAATTTTCTAATGACTGCTATCTTCTTGATGGATAGCAGGGCTCTGAGTAAACCGAGGGAGTGCCATTCCGGTTCCTTGGTGGTACTAAGAACTGACCCCTCCTTCGTTCCCAAAGTCAGCACCCAGTTCCATAGCATACAAGAGCTAGAAAGGATTCTTAAATTTAAGGATGTGCTGTTGGCAACCAAGAAAAAGTATACAATGCCATAGTATTCCCCATTACTCTATATGGGTGTAAGTTGGACAATGAAGAAAGATGACAGGAAGAAAGTTGATTCCTTTGAAACATGGTGTTGGAGGAGAGTTTTTCAGATACTGCAGACCACCAAAAGACACAAATAAGTGGGTTCTAGATCAAATCAAGCCTGGACTCTCCCTAGAAGCTAAAATGACTAAACTGAGGAGATCATACTTTGGTCACATTATGAGAAGACAAGCGTTACTGGAGAAGATAATATTAGAAAACGTTGAGGGCAGCAGGAAAAGTGGAAGACCCAACGTGAGATGGATTGACTCAATAAAAGAAGCCACGGCCCTCAGTTTGCAAGACCTGAGCAAGGCTGTTAAAGATGGGATGTTTTGGAGGGCATTAATTCAAAGGGTCGCCATAAGTTGGAAAACGTGATGGTCCTTAACACACGCACAAATAAAGTCTTATCAGCAGGATTGTTAACAAGCCTAATATTAAGGCTTTAGGTATTAAAACTACTAAGAACTGTATATTTGATAGGTGCCTTCTGGACATACTGAAGTAAGAGCACTTGCAATTTCATTAGCAAAAACTACCATTCAGTTAGAAGGAAAAGACACCTTCAGCATAATTCCCTATTATTTGCTTGATACATTTTTACCCCACCCTTTCTTTAAGGCGCTCAGGGAAGAGGACACAGGTCTCCCTTCTTTCATTTTTCCTTCACTACAACCCTGTGAGGTAGGTTAGGCTGACAGTGTGTGTGACTGGGCCAGGCTCACCCAGTGAGCTTCACAGCACAGCAATGATTTGAACGTGGGTCTCCCAGATCCTAGCCCAACAGTTTAACCTGTACACCAGGGGTCCTCTACTTTTTGAACACGTGGCACCATTGGAGTTCTGAGACAGGGTGGAGGACACAACCACAAAATGGCTACACAGGAGGTGAAGCCAACCAAATGCCCAGAGGAATCATAGAATCATATGGAAGGGACCACCAGGGTCATCTAGTCCAACCCCTGCACAATGCAGGAAATTCACAACTACCTCCCCCACACGCCCCAGTGACTCCTACTCCATACCTAGAAGATGGCCAAGATGCCCTCCCTCTCATGATCTGCCCAAGGACACAGAATCAGCATTGCTGACAGATGGCCATCTAGCCTCAGCTTAAAAACCTCCAGGGAAGGAGAGCTCACCATCTCCCAAGGAAGGCTAACTTCTAACTGTTTGAAAGTTCTTCCCAATGTTTAGACGGAAACTCTTTTGATCTAATTTCAACCCACTGGTTCTGGTCCAAGGACAAAGCAAAAGAGGGATAATTTTAAAAATACACTGGGAAAGAGCAATGAGATAGAGAATAAAATCAGTACTACGGTGGTAGATGCTGCAGAAACAATGTCATTTAAAACTGCACAGTCAAGGAAATCCACAGAGGCCAATCAGAATGACCCCAACCCACTTTCTGAAAACACATGGTAGGTGCCAGGAAGGGTGTCAGCAGGTGTCACGGTGCCCACAAGCACCACGTTGGGGATGCCTGCACTACACCAAACAGCCAAGGCAAGGTAACTCTGAAAAACCAGCTGCTGAATCCCTAATTTCACATAAATTTAAGATTTCTCTCTTCAGCTGATTAATATACTGATAAAAGCTTTGAGGGCCAACCTAGCAGAACAGCTTAGAGTTTCAACACTTTTTTTTTAAGGGACAAAACTTGGGTTGTGTGCGCGTAGGAAAGTACAACCGTATATCCGAATAGTACTATCCCTCCCCAGAAACAGACAGCCATCTGCTACTGCCAAAAAGCAAGTGCTCCACCCCCCACCCCTTTTCTAAGGAATGCAGCACTAAGAACCACCGTTCTCCCTACACTAGGGAGGGAAATATGAGAGCGGGAGCCGGGCCAGGGCAAAGGAAACGTGGGGGAGGGAGTGTGCGGAGAGGCTGAGAGTTAACTGGGTCATTGCGCTGATGGTCAATAAGGCAAAAGCAACATATAGCGACCAAAAAGGGGGGGGGAGAAGGGTCCCTCCTCTTCTTCTGATCACCTCCTTTTGAGCCTTCTCCACGCAGTATCCCAAATACATTGAGCAATTACGTGTGTGTGTGTGTGTGTCCCCCCCCCATAAACAACCAGCAGGGAACAGATTACATCAGTGTTAGAGCAGCAAAGCCCTTGAAATAGGAAAACATAATTTGGGGAACAGGCCTGGAGAAAAGGATAGCTTTTCAGCTTTCCAAGTCTGTGGTATAAGACCCGGTTTAAGTGCGACAGTGACCAGGCAAAAAGGGTTGCCAGGTCCCTCTTTGCCACTGGTGGGAGGTTTTGGGGGTGGAGCCGGAAGAGGGCAGGGTTTGGGGAGGGGAGGGATTTCATAGGGTCCAATTGCCCAAGTGGCCATTTTCTCCAGGGGAACTGATCTCTATCGGCTGGAGATCAGTTGTAACAGCGGGAGATCCCCAGCTATTACCTGGAGGTTGGCAACCCTACAGGCAAAAGGACTTAGATGTGCAACTCTGAGCTCACCCTGGGTCTCAGGTTGCTACCTTTGCAAAGTGGCTACACCTGCTTAGTTAGCACACCTGGGACCGGGAGCCCTGGCAGCGGCTGTGCTAGCACTACTAACCAAGCGGATGTAGCCACTTTGAATGGGTGGCAGCCAAGAGGAAACAAGACACAGTCCAAGGGCAAATTCGCCCAGCTAAGTTCTTCTGTCCCACCAGAATCGCATTTTAGGAGGGTAGGGAAAACACCAGACCTGCTCACCTAACATACTGCTGCTCTCATGCCTTCTGTTGCCCATCTGGAGAACTGATGGAGGGGAAATATTCAACTTGTGATAATAATCAGCATCCCTTAAAGGAGAGATGTGATCATGAAAAGGTGGATACTACCCATTTTGTCTGGCCTTCCCACTAGTGAACGATCCACTCAACTAATGAAAATACTTTCAGATAGGAATAATGAGATAACCCATAAAGTTGCCAAATATGCAAGGTTAGGTATCAAGCATAGACGTACTTGGTCTGACTCAAATAAGCGAAGTGGACTATATCACTGAACGGGTAATATTAAGTAAATATTTAATTCTATTGTAAACATTTTACTTTAAATGGTATTTTATGAATGGATATATTGTTATATTAATCCCTTTGAATATTTGCTTTGCTGGCCAAAGACGGTAACATATTGAATTGAAAAGGTGGAACCAGTAAAACCAGGCATGGCCAGGTTTCCTACTGTACAAACAACATCCCAAATGAAGGGGATATAATATCTTAAGTATACAAAGAAAGACAATGGAGGTTACCGCATTATGTATTCCCAGCGATGTATTAAGAGTTTGAAAATGTTATAAAAAACATCGCTTTAAAAGGGTTTTTTGGATGCCACGGCTTCACAGCTAAAGGGGCCAAACCAAGTGCGAACAGTATTTTTTATAACAGTTTCAAACTCTAAATACATCTCTGGGAATACATAGAAAGTGCAAACAGTATTTTTTATAACATTTTCAAACTCTTAATACATCGCTGGGAATACATAATGCGGTAACCCCGAATGTGTGAATGAGACATAACTTAGGCCCTACATATTTAGGAAACTGCAATTGGTTTCCCATCCCTAACTCAAGATTCTCAGTCACTGCTGGCGTAATTGCGCACCATGCAAGCTGACTCCAACCCACAGCCAGGCAGCTGGGATCGATAGCAGTTTCTGAATAATCTTCAAGGGAGGTCCCATGTAGAGAAGCCGTAATGCTGCATCCTCTTCACTCGCTCCACATTTCAAATCCCCACGCAGCCATGAAGCCCTCTGGGCAACCTTGGGGCCATCACATTATCTAAGCCTAACCTACCTTGAAGGGGCTTTTGTGAGGATCTAATGGAGGAAGGAAGAACAACATAAACTGACCTTAGCTCCCTGGAAGAAGAGCAAGATTAAAAAGAGAGAGACAGAGAGGATACACAGCACCCATGGCCTCTCTTACAACCACGAATCATCCTGATTATAAGACGTGCCACATCTTTTTACTAATTCCAGTGGAAAGAGTTATACCCATTTTCCCTCTCATAGGCCAGCTCCCAAGCCTGCCAAGTCCTGCAAGGACTCGCTTTTTGCAGAAGCTCTTGGCTTCTCTGTTCCTGGTTGCTCAAACTAACTCCCACTGCAGGCCTTTGTGCACTCGACCACAACTTCCAAACCTTGGGTATGCACCAGCTAAAAAGGTCTCCCCTGCTTGGAAGCCTGCTGACAACCACCTCAAAATGCACCCTCTGCATCGCACACACCTTCTCCCTTTCTATGCCAGCTGGGCTGTTCTTGATTACCCTTTAACCATATGAAAATCATGTGGTATCAAAATTAACCCCTTCTGCATTCTGGTGGTTCAGATACTATTTGGGCACACCAATTCAGCATTCTACTGCAACATAAACTTCATAGGATTAGAATTCACTTTGAATATATGGAGATGTTTGGATTCATTTAGTTGCTGGTAACTTTTTAGGAACCCCCCCCCCAAAAAAAACCCCAAAGAAGAGTTCCAGAAATTCTTATCTTCCGGCTATGCACTAGTGACTAGAGCATTTCTAAAGGTAAAGGTCCCCTGTGCAAGCACCGGGTCATTCCTGACCCATGGGGTGACGTCACATCCCGACGTTTCCAAGGCAAACTTTGTTTGCGGGGTGGTTTGCCAGTGCCTTCCCCAGTCATCTTCCCTTTACTCCCACCCCCACCCCGCAAGCTGGGTACTCATTTCACCAACCTCGGAAGGATGGAAGGCTGAGTCAACCTTGAGCTGGCTACCTGAACCCGACTTCCGTCAGGATCGAACTCAGGTCGTGAGCAGAGCTTTTGACTGCAGTACTGCAGCTTAACACTCTGCGCCACGGGGCTCGTTAGAGCATTTCTAGCACCTTATAAATAATGTTTGGTTGAGGCTGGCTATTAAAGAACATGCATGGAAACCCCAGAATTTGCCCCATGAAGTTTGAGCCATTCCACGTCATGACATTTTTAAAAAAAGATTAAAAATTGGCTTTTGCTACCATTTAAAAAACAAACATCCCAAAGCATTAGCACCCAGCGGACTTCCACCCTTCCTGCTTTGTTATATTATGTATTCACAGATGTGTAC
The DNA here is from genome assembly GCF_029931775.1 of Euleptes europaea. Lineage (NCBI taxonomy): Eukaryota > Metazoa > Chordata > Lepidosauria > Squamata > Sphaerodactylidae > Euleptes > Euleptes europaea. The sequence continues at coordinate 100,316,464 of NC_079314.1, forward strand.
AGACTCTCCTCTCTGCTTCTACAAAACTATTGCTTGGCAAGGAATCAACTGAACATCTGCAAAGAAGGGGGAAGGGATTACCACCCCCTTCTCCAGAGCAACTTTAGCGCTTGTACCTTGATAAAGATGCCTCTTGAAGAAGTAGAGCTGCCAGCTCTGGGTTGGGAAATACCTGGAGATTTTGGGGGTGGAGCTGAGGGGGGCGGGGTTTGGGGAGAGACTTCAATGGGGTATAATTAGGGTTGCCAGGTCTTACCTGGCCTCCAGTGGGAGCCTTTTTTGCCCGGGTCTGTGGGCAGGCTATCCAGGCACGGTGCAATTTCAGCACTTCTGGGTTTACCCCAACATTGCCGGAATCATGCGGGACGCTCTAGCGATTTCCTCCAAAAATTCTATGGAAACCATAGAGTTGGGGGGGGAACTGTTAGAGCATGGCCGCCGTCCCCCTCAGCTGTCCTACTTCTGCCCACCAGCCAGTTGAGGGGTGGCAGGCAGCCCAGTGTGTTGGCAGGCAATTGCTCGCCATTACCAGGCAGTTGGGAACCCTAGGTATAATGCCATTGAGTCTACTGTCCAAAGCATCCATTTTCTCCAGGTGAATTGATCTCTGTTGCTTGGAGATCAGTTGTAATAGCTGGAGATCTTCAGCCACCATCTGGAAGCCGGCAACCTGTGTAGAAAACGTGTGCTAGTTCTACATGAACAAGCTGTACAGTGCCTCCCCTCCGCCATCACCCCGTTCTAACCTAATAAAACTAGCTCAAGTTATCAAAACATCTCTGGCATTCAGACCACACGAGGGCTACCCTGTTTCATTGATTAAATCAAATTACAAGGCCTCTTGGTAGATTGTTTTTTAATGCACCCAGTTCATCAGGCAACAGACTGAAAGAAAGTATTATTTTTAAACACAACCACCTAACAGGCAGTTTTCCAGGCTATTACCTGCCCCCCCCCAAAGCAATTGAGAAGCAACTGCACAGTGTATTTTCACCCGTTTCCCAGCTCATCGCTTCTCCACCCCAAATTGCCTCCCTAGATGGCTTGATGGCCCTTGTAAGGGCAGAAAGATGGTATATAAATTTTGTAAATCAAAATAAAATAGCCTTTACTGCACAGTGTCCGGAACCTTGTCAGGTGGAAGAAACAGCTTCAGGAAAAGGATTCTTCCCCAAATACGTTCTTCCAGTCTCTACCCCAAAATCACACAAAAACTGCCCTTGGAGTTTTCTTACGTGTTTCATGTTTAGTTATGCCCTCAAAACTTCATTGCTCCCTAGGTAAAAAAACACAATGCATGTTGGATGCAATAGCCACTCCTCCGTTCACTAGCCAGATTTTTATGCCCATTTCAAATCTCTTGGTACACGTTCTTTTTTCCTCCTTAGGCCAATGACCTGAATGGCTTTGGGTGTGGCCGTTTCAGAGCACTGCAATTAACTAATGTCTCCTCAGCTACACCAAGCTGCAGGGAAAGAACCATTTCTCATATTAAAAATAATGTGACGCAACAGCATATTAAAAGCAAAACACAAATGGTGTTACTGTGAAGCTTTAAGGCAAACTGTGAATGTATTTCTTAAGGAGGAATCTTCTTTTCTGTTTTGCCTAACTGATGGCCAGCTGACCCCTTGCTTCGTTTAAAGGCACCAGCTGTAACTGACTTGCCAAACAACCGAGTTTTTGCAAGACGTTTCCTCTTTGATCTAGTATTCCAATTTTTGCAAAGCTCCTCTTGCTAGGGTTGCCAGCCTCCAGGTACTAGCTGGAGATCTCTTTCTATAACAACTGATCTCCAGCCGATAGAAATCAGTTCACCCGGAGAAAACGGCCACTTTGGCAATTGGACTTCCCTCCCCTCCCCAAACCCCACCCTCCTCAGGCTCTGCCCCAAAAACCTCCCACCGGTGGCAAAGAGGGACCCGGCAACCCCACCTCTTGCTCACCTTAACAGCGAATACTTCTTAGGAAACAGCACTAATAGTGGCGTTGGCCATAGCTCATCACAACTCCTGGAGCAGTTCACTGAGGCAGCAAGAGGAGCATGTGTGGAAACTCACATGAACACATGAGGCTACCTTATACTGAATCAGACTCTTGCTCCATCAAAGTCAGAATTGTCTACTCAGACCGGCAGCGGCTCTCCAGGGTCTCAGGTAGAGGTCTATTCATGTCACCTACTTGCCCTTTAACTGGAGATGCCAGGGATTGAACTTGGGACCTTCTACACGCCAAGCAGATGTTCTGCCACTGAGCCACAGCACCCGTGTGCCTAATGTCCAGTACTGCTGAACAACACCTGAAAAGGACAAGTGCAGTATGCATGGACAGTTACACCTGTGCTGGTCCAAGCTGCTCCAGCCACTGGCTGGACATTTTCTTGCACAGTGCTACTCAGGCACCTGTCTTTCAGATGATAAATGCCAAAAAGAAAAGAAACTACCAGCAGGAAGCTGCAATTCAAAAGTCAGAGAAGTACATCAACATAAATTGCATTGATCTTCCTCTTAAGGAGGCAGCATCGGCAGGTCCCTACCTTTTCATTCAACATTCAACATTAAACAGGATACTGGTCATGATGCAGACCTATCCTCTCCACGATCAGAGGAACATGCCTATTATCTTAGGTGCTGTGGAACACAAGCAGGAGGATGCTGCTGCAGTCGACTTGTTTGTGGCTTCCTAGAGGCACCCGGTAGGCCACTGCGTGAATAGACTGCTGGACTTGATGGGCCTTGGTCTGATCCAGCAGGGCCTTTCTTATGTTCTAACATACCAATAAGCTGATGTATTCCCTGCTACCTGCAAGCCTGTTCATACACAGTCCTGGAGGAGTATCAGTACAAAGCACCACTCTTGCCTGAGCAGCTCCCAATAATGTAGTTTGTCAACAAAGAACTTATCGAGTTAATAGGAAGTACAGCCCTGCTCCCTTTTATGGATTTGTAAACAGAGGTAATCAAGGCACACAACTGAGATGGAAGATAAGGCGCATATACTTGGACAGACATTTGCCTCAACTGTTTTGCCAGTCCTGACTAACATGAACATCAGAACATAAGAAAAGTCATGCTGGGTCAGACCAAAGCCCATCAAGTCCAGCAGCCTGTTCACACAGTAGCTGACATTGGGATCCGGGGAGTAGCCCTTCAATGGGGACAGAGAGTGGCGCTAGGGAAGAGGTTTCGCAGCAGCACCCTTTGGTGTGTGGGGTGCGGCAAGGTGCGATCCTCTCTCCCATGTTGTTTAACATCTATATGCACCCTCTTGCCCAGCTGGTTAGGAGCTTTGGGCTGAGCTGTCATCAGTATGCTGTTGACACCCTGCTTTACCTGTTCGTGGACGGCCATCCAGACTCTGCCCCGGACACAATGGCCAGGTGCTTGGATGCCGTCACTGGATGGTTGTGGAAGAGTTGGCTGAAACTGAATCCATCAAAGACTGAATCCTGTGGCTCGGCCAGCGCGGCTTAGGGGTGGGGTGCTCCTGGCTCTTGAGTTTAGCATCTTCGTCCACCGTCAGGAGTCTGGATGTGATCCTGGAGGCCTCCTTATCTATGGAGGCCCAGGTCACAGGAATGGTCAAGGCGGCTTTTTCCCATCTCCCCTGGGCTCGGCAGAAGAAGAAGGGTTGGTTTTCATATGCCAACTTTCTTTACCACTTAAGGGAGACTCAAACCAGCCACAAGCACCTCAACAATGTTCTTTTCCTCCCTTCCTTCTCATAGCCTGTCATAGGTGTAGTGGTTAAGAGCAGTGGACTCTAATCTGGAGGACCGGGTTTGATTCCCCACTCCTCCACATGAGAGGCAGGCTCTAATCTGGTGAACCGGGCTGGCTTCCCCACTCCTACACATGAAGCCTGCCGGGTGATCTTCGGCTAATCACAGTTCTCTGAACTCTCTCTTCCCCACCTACCTCATAAAGTGTCTGTTGTGGGGAGAGGAAGGGAAGGAGATTTTAAGCCAGTTTGATTCTCCTTAAATGTTGTGGGGAGAGGAAGGGAAGGAGATTTTAAGCCAGTTTGATTCTCCTTAAAAGATAGAGAAAGTCGACATATAAAAACCAACTCTGACCTGGATGGCCCAGGCTAGCCTGATCTCGTCAGATCTCAGAAGTTAAGCAGGGTCAGCCCTTGTTAGTATTTGGATGGGAGACCACCAAGGAAGTCCAGGGTTGCTGTGCAGAGGAAGGCACTGGCAAACCACCTCTGTTAGTCTCTTGCCGTGAAAACCCCCCAAAAGGGTCGCCATAAGTCGGCTGCGACTTGAAGGCACTTTACACACACTTCTTCAACAGATTACAAAATAACCAGAACAAGTACCATGTCAGCAGGCACAATGGACTACTAAAAATTGCCTACTCAAGCCAGACTTGCATGAAAGAGCTTCGTTTTACATTTTTACTCGTTTTCTTAAAACACATTACCATCCTCAAACTTGAAAAAAAAAAGACAAAATAAACATGGGAATAAATATAGAATATAAAGAAACTGAAAACCCAGACATCTGCCAAAGACCCTCAGAGCTAATCAACCCAAGAGAATGAAAAAAGAGGCAAGCACGTGGAACACAGAAACCCCTGCAACTATTTAAAACGTTGTCTGAGTGGTAGGGCTATGATGCAGATAGGAGTCACTTTACCCTTGCTTCTCTATGGGGCAAGTCCAATCAGTTTTCCTTGGCTGTTGCTCAAATGACTGCATCCAATTAGAAACTGGAAGCGTTGATCAAATTGCACTGGGACCAGAACCCTTCAATGAAGCCTCTGCCAGGTTTCTGGGCCTGCTAGCCAGATGGCAGGAAGCATAGGCAGGTGCTCCCACCCCTGGGGTCATGGCACAGGGCCTTGCCATTCCAGAGGAGGCCTTTATCGAAAAAATTCCAGGCCAACATATGTTTTGCAGTATCTAAATATTCCTATTATTTCCCCCAAAAAATGCATTTTTGCATATTAGTATTTCAAGGCATCCTAGATACAACTGTATGTGCTCACAAGCGCTTCAAAAGCAATGAGCACTGGGCTCAACATAGGGTTGCCAGGTGTCCGGTGGCGGCGGGCAAACCCCAGCAATTTGCCCCTTTGCCCGCCGACCAGCTGACAGTCGGCGGGCAAACGTGCACGCACATACATGCCGCTGCAGGTCACTTCCCGTTTACAACCAGACGTCCTGCCTCAAGAGAGGCCTTATGCCACTCAAACTCTTAGTTGCCGCGCGATCCCAAGCTGTGCCTTAAAAGTCTCCTGCTGGAGGAGAGGTAGGACCTGGCAACCCTAGTTCAAAAGTGAATTGGATGCCTTTAAGAAAGCCATCTGGAGTTTTTGTTCTGCTGTGGTCTACTGTAAGGGACCCCGCCTAGGGTTGCCAGCTCTGGATGGGGAAATACCTGGAGATTTTGGGGGTGGAGCCTGGAGTCGGTGGAGTATGGGGAAGGGGAGAGGCCTCAGTAGGGTACAATGCTATAGACTGCACCCTCTAAAGCAGCCATTTTCTCCAGGGGAACCGATCTGTGTCACCTGGAGACCAACACAGTTGTAATAGTGGGAGATCTCCAGCCCCTGCCTGGAGGTTGGCAAGCCTTGAGCAGCCATATACAAGTCTAGACCTGGGTCATTCCCCCTTCGACTCAGGGAGGATGCTCAGGTCGATTACGGGAGCTTGCGCAGCAGCCAGAGCTGGGTAAACCCGGAAGTGACGTACACCCGTCGAGCGGGAGCATCTGCACACGTTGCCTGCCGTACCTCAGCTGGTCGGTGGGCAGCCCGGTGGATTGGCGGGATTTTACCCGCCACCACCGGGCACTTGGCAACCCTATTTGGCTGTCATACTCCTGTTTTCTTCTACCCAAAGAGAGCTCAAGAAACTGGAGCAAGGACTAGGGTTGCCAACCTCTAGATAGTAGCTGAAGATCTCCTGCTATTACGATCTCCAGCCGACGGAGATCAGTTCACCTGTAAAAAATGGCTGCTTTGGCAATTAGACCCTCCCATCCCCAAACCCCGCCCTCCTCGGGCTCCACCCCAAAAACCTCCTGCCGGTGGGAAAGAGGGACCTGGCAACCCCAGCAAGGACAGACTTAGGCAGTTCACAAGGTCTGTAGCCACAAGGTTCCTGGTTCATTCCCCGAACCTTCAGACACCTACATAGATATGGAAATACTTCTGTCTCTACAATTCGATTTTCTTCCCTCTCCCATCCTCTGCGGCAATGGTCCCCAGCATGGTGCCCATGGGGGCCACGATGCCAGCCAACACCTTTTCAGGTGCCCGCCAAGTCTTTTTTTTTTTTAAGTGGGCAGAGCCAGATGGAGCTTCTGTGTAGCAGCATTAATGGTTGGATGTGCAGATATATTTTTTTTAAGTTGCTTTGGCTGCGGCTGCCACCATAGCGCAAGACTCTTCACCGAAGGTAAGCTGTGTTTACGCGAGCAAATAATTTAAAACGCTAGGTTCATTTCAAAAGCATCCTGTCCAACAGAGCTTCTGTCTGACATGTCGAAGAGTTGCTATTATGCCTAACCTCACTCCCTGGCATTTTTCTGGCCGCCTCCGCCTCCAGCGGCAACCATTTTTTGGCCGCGTCAGCATCCCCAAGGTGCCCGCAGGCTCAAAAAGATTGGGGATCCCTGCTCTGGGGCACAGCGTTGCCTACAGCCCCTTCCCTCCCCAAGGGCTTCCTCGCACACCGGAGCGTTCCGTCATGGGGGGAATCAATTCCGGCACCAAGCAAAACTCTTACAAAACGTGTGAACTTCTCAAGGACTCGAGAGCACTTTCTGGACTGAAAGCAAACGGAAAGCTCCGCCAGGCATCCCGTAGGCTTTTGCTTCTTCACCCCCACCCCATCGCCGTTTCTCTTTCTGCGGGCCTCTTGTCCTCACACCCACTGTCCCGTCACGTGAGCAGAGTTTCCAGCATGGCTGGCTTGCAGCCAGTGAGAGAGAGAGAGAGAGAAGAGCATTCGGGAAAAGCAATTTTCTGCTCCCTTTCATCATGTAAACGTCACCCCTCCCCTTTCTCAGCTCATGAGACTCGCGCGGCGCAACGGCTTCTACAGCTGTCTGGAAAGCTTAAGGATCCCACTCCAAGCAAAGCAATGAGATCACTCACCCCTTCAGGGGCTGGTGAGCAGAGCAACATGCTGGCTGCAAGGCAAAACTGCCTTTTCTCAGGCCTCAAAGTTGCTCTCCAATCCACATGACCACGCCGTTGCTCTCTACGCAGCAGTGGTGAAGCCAAATCACATCGCTGCCGCCGCTGAATGTCGTGTTGCTGGAGCTCAACAGAAAAGTTCTTTATGTAAGGTATGTGCATCCCCAGGGTTGCTGACCTCCAGGTACTCGCTGGAGATGTCCTGCTATTACAGCTGATCCCCAGCCGATAGAGATCAGTCCACCTGGAGAAAATGGCCACTTTGGCAGTTGGACTCTATGGCATTGACGCCCCTCCCCTCCCCAAACCCCGCCCTCTTCAGGCTCTACCCCAAAAACCTCCTGCTGGTGGCAAAGAGGGACCTGGCAACCCTATACATCCCCCTTGTCTTCCTCCCACTCCAAGGCGATTTATACATAGGGTTGCCAACCTCCAGGTACTAGCTGGAGATCTCCTGCTATTACAACTGTTCACCTGGAGAAAATGGTCGCTTTGGCAATTAGACTCTATGGCATTGAAGTCCCTCCCCTCCAGCGTGGTGAGAGCCAGCAGGGTGTAGTGGTTAAGAGCAGTGGTTTGGAGGGGTGGATTCTGATCTGGAGAACCGGGTTTGATTCCCCACTCCTCCACAGGAGCGGCGGAGGCTAATCTGGTGAACTGGGTTGGTTTCCCCACTCCTACACTCGAAGCCAGCTGGGTGACCTTGGGCAAGTTACATCTCTCAGCTTCACCTACCTCACAGGGTGTCTGTTGAGGGGAAGGGAAGGTGACTGTAAGCCAGTCTGAGCCTTCCTTAAGTGGTGGAGAAAGTTGGCATATAAAAACCAACTCTTCTTCTTCTCCCCAAACCCCGCCCTCCTCAGGCTCCGCCCCCAAAACCTCCCGCTGGTGGCGAAGAGGCACCTGGCAACCCTATTTGTACACACATACCTAAGCCAATATGCAGGAGGGAAGGTGACATAGTGTAGCCCATCTCACCAGATCTCGAAATGAGATTTCAGAAGCTAACCAGAGTCGGTAGTTGGAAGGGAGACCACCAAGGAAGACTAGCAGTGGAAGGCAATAGCAAATGACCTCTGCTTCTCACTTGCCTTGAAAGCCCCTTGCTTGGGTCGCCATAAGTCAGCTGTGACTTTATGGCACTTTACACCCACACATGCCAGCATGCATACAAAACACAAAAGCAATATAACCACAATCCAATTGCTGCTTACCCAGAAGTTAACAAAAAGTTAAAGTTTGTGAGAGGGTGAACAAACTGTTTCAGGTTTTACAAGAGAGCTCCACCCTCTGAGTTCTGGCTGACCCCAAGGATGTCGCTGCACAAAGAATGTATAAACTATATATAAACTACGTGGATTCAGTCATAGCTTCCCTGAATTTCCCATGATTCATAGTTGGGTGACACTGCAATTGTGAGAACCACAATGAAGCAATGGCTGTTAATTGTGTGGGTGGTGGTGGGGGTGATCCCCAAAATATTTGCCATTTGAATGAACCTCTAGGGATAGCTTGGGGCCATAACCCAATAGTGCTCTTTAGCAGGTGACTCCAACCCTTTGCCTCCCAAGTAGTTCTCTTTTATGGAAGGTAAAGAAACCTCTGCGCAAGTGCCAGTTTCAATCCTTACACTTCGAATTCAATCCTTACACTTAAAAACAAATCCGCAGGAGTGAACTGTGGCCAGTCTCACTTTCAGCTACTTGGCCTCGGAAATCCTACTGAAGATTTACGTAAAACGCAGGCTAGACTACAGCAGCCTGGGACCATGGATTACTACGTCCGTGCAAAGATGGTTTTGGAGAGCCATCGTTTGGTTCATGCTGTTCTTAAATGTTTAAAAGCATCTACAAGTCCAACCCCTTACCTGAAAGGTTATTTAATTTGCAAACTTGCGGTTTCTAACAATACTACTTTGCCATACACACACTCTCCCTTTCTAAGCCCTTATGTAAAAAGGTTTCTCTAAACCTCACTCTAGGAGTGGCCACACATTATCATTTTATCACCACTTGTAAAGTGTAATTAGCACTGGAATTTTCCAGTCAATACAGAAACTGTAGTTAAGGCTTAGCTGATAGTTTCCCCTCTGCAAACATAAAACCACAACCAGTACACTAGCAGTGCCATCCTAAGCAGAGTTATGACCTTCTGAGTCTCTGGAAGTCAAAGGGTAAAATTGAGTTTAGGATAACACTGTTAGAATATTAGAAATACCTACAGTGCAGCACAGACAAAACTGAACCATAGTAATTAACCACTTGTGTAAACCTACGATGTAATCGTGAACACATGAAGCTGCCTTCTACTGAATCAGACCCTTGGTCCACCAAAGTCAGTATTGTCTACTCAGACCGGCAGCGGCTCTCCAGGGTCTTGGGCAGGGGTCTTTCACATCACCTACCTGCCTAGTCCCTTTAACTGGAGATGCCGGGGATTGAACCTGGGACCTTCTGCATGCCAAGCAGATGCTCTACCACTGAGCCACGGCCCCTCCCTCATGGGGAGGGCCTTTGCCTAGGAGATTAATGGGATGTCAAACTCTGACCGTTCAGCCTTGGCATTATTCAGAACCATGTTTCCCAAAAGAACTCTATCATTCATGGTTGTCTACATAAATTTTTGACGGGCTCTCACATGCTGGGTGGAAGAGGTTTCAGAAAGGCAGAAACTTGCATTTAAAGTGAAGATGAGGGAAAGTGTAGGGACTTGACAGGCCCAGAAAGATTTCCATCCTGAGGAGTAAGAGCCCAAATGCAAGAGCACCCTCCTACCATTAGTAATGTTTGGAACCATCTCAAGATTCTGATTCAGCTGTAGGAAAGTGGGGTGATACCAGATGGTGGAGCAGGGGTGTTTTAGCAGGCACAGGTGACAAATACTTGCTCCTGTGGTGCATTTTCATAGTTAGGATTTGTTTAAAATATGCCTCCATCTACAGTTTACTGGGTGGTCAGAATGGGCTGACATGGCAGTGTTGCTTGCTTCTAATAAGTTGGGCACGAATTACTTGCAAGCCAGGGAACTCTGTGACATTACAGTAACACACCACTCTGGGAACCATTCTTCTATCAGGCCCAGTGTTACCCAGTGACCTTCCATGGCAGAGTGGTGATTCAAACCTGGGTTTCCCAGATCCTAGTCTGAAACTCTAACCACTATACTACACTAGCTTTCATGGCACAGCTGCTGTTGAATAGTAGCAAGCAGCTGGGCCTGAGTGAGCCATGCAAGTCACCTGGTGATGATGACAAGCCTGGTCCCAATAAGTCCTCGGCTTCAAAGGCCAAAACAGCTCTGGAAAGGGCCCTGCCCCTCCCTTGCCTTTTACTGACAGAAGCCAAGGCTTGAAGCTAGCAGTACTGTTATAGTTGCCTAGCAAAGGCCACAGAGGGTATTCGTTTCTTAAAGCTACAGGCACTGCTTATATTATTTGGAGGGGGATGTTCTGAGGTTTGTAGAAAGATCTGTCTTGTCTGTTCATGAAGTACCTGGTTGTCTTCTAGAGTCCAATAAAGACAACTAGGAGGAGGTTAAAAGCAACAGTTCTTTATTTAGCTAAACAGAGACCCTGGGGGGAAATAACCCACAAATAAGATGCAGAGTTACTCACCAGAGAAACAAAGGAAGCTTACTATCATTTATGCATTCGCATGGGGCAGGCCCATGGCTGCTGACAAGCAGATTGATACACAAAAGCACCAATGCACATCAGGTGTCTACTCCATCTAATTAGCATAGCCTATAGGTATTGCCCGAAGGCGTTTCTAGGTCTTGTGATCTTGGAAGTAGAAAACACATTCCTAAGGATGAAGGTAATTCAGAGCTCTCTACCGGTGAAAGGCCGTACCAGGCACAGAGAGCATGATTTGTTGGTTCATGGCTCCCGGATGCCAACTTCCCCAAAGCTTCCATGTGTGTGCATATGAGTACATAGTATTTTATACCAGCCCTTATATCTGGGCATTACATTGATAGGTCAGATATCCAGATTTAAGTATCCACAGATGGGGCCACGTTGAGAATTAGATATATTGATGATACAACAGTCCTTAAACTAGGAGCGGACCATAAAACGGCTAAAAAATATGACTCCTAATTTAAAAGCTTGGGTAAAGAGAAATATTTTGGCCCGATGCCTAAAGGAAAGAAGCATAGCTGCCAGGCAAGCCTCAAGGTAAGGAGCCACCAGTGAAAACACTCTGTCTCTTGTTGCCCTCCACCTTACCTCTACAGAGGCAGGAGTCCTGGCTGGTGGGCTGGACAATATGGGAGGAGGCAATCCTTCCAGTACCCTGGCCCCAAGCCTTTTAGGACCCTATCAATAAGAACCAGTGCTTTGAACTGTTCCTGGAAACAGTTTACTTGCCTTTTAACAAAACACTGTTAAGTGCTCTTTATTATATATGTGTACTTTCTGGATCACTTTTCCAACTTATTTCAAGTGTTCAAGGCAAAATACAAATCAACACAACACATCCGTTAAAATTGCTGAGCAGCCAATTAAAACAGAAATCAGCAAAAAAAAAAAAAAAAACCCTGACACAGAAAAATATCAGCAGGAACCACTGTAAGCAGTGGACCATGAAAGGGTTTTAAACAACTAAAGCAAGATTGTGGTGATATTCTTGGCATAGCCCAATGTTAACTTTGTGCCAGATACAGAACCTTCTGCCATTGTGTCCTGGTCAAGCTTTACACAATTTATTCTGGGTTGTGAACAGCAAGCAAAAGTAAAAGAGAACACATGAGAGTGCTAAGGATGTCCTGTGCTCAGTTTCCCTGTAATAAATGCAACGTAGCAACTTGCATTACATATCACATGCATACCTTTCCTCTAAGCATTTAAGGGTGGCCCGCATGGTGCTATGCTGTTTCATCCACAGAGGCTTCCTGTAGATTAGGTGGAGAGATTACAGCCACCCAGGCTGAACAGGAATTTGAACTCAGGTCTCCTTGGCCAACTCTATTTCATAATGGTTAACAGAGTATTTTTAAACAAGCACACCACCAATATATATATCTATTGTTTGGACTTGAGGTATTTTATGTGCACGTTCACACATACACAAAAAGATTAAAAACATAGACCTTTGTTCCTATTCACAAATATTCTTTATGGCACACAGGAATAAGGAACAAAAAACCAACCAGGGCCTTTAAGATCCCCTGGGAGTCGTTCAAAAGGACTTTGTGGCCATCACTCGGCCAAAAATAAAGCAATTTACTAAACAGCTCTGCAACATACAGCCTGAGCTTGTTTATTCAGAAGTATTTCCAAGCAGGCGCAGGATTGAAACTTTCGAGGTCCCAAAGGCAATTTTGAGATGCACAATCTTTTGGGATGCCGAAAAAAAGAGACCCGTTCTACAGTTTTCTCTGTGTCTTACCATCCTTGAAGCTTTCCTTATCAATGCATTCCTTGCACAAAAGTACACATAACACCAGAGTTCCACAACTGCAACGTGGGACATGCAATTTAGTCCTAAAAATCAATCTTGAAGGAGGGTTGAAATGGGTCCGGGCCAAGTTGCAGAGGAAGTGGTGAGGATTAATTCCTCCCCACTGCAGTTTTCCTGCTTCAGAAAGCATCCCCTAGGCCAGTGATGGCGAACCTGATAGAGACCGAGTGCCCAAACTGCAACCCAAAACCCACTTATTTATCGCCAAGTGACAACACGGCAATTTAACCTGAATACTGAGGTTTTAGTTTAGAAAAAACAACTCATACATTAACATTTTTTGTCTTAAAAGAAAAACACAATAACAGAGCTTTCAATGATACAAACAACTTTTTAATGAAAGGTAAAAGCTTGCATTTGGCATGCTTTTGAACAATTAATGTGATTTTTGCTGTTGTATGCATGCTGATAATTTGTCTAACCTTGGCTCATACTTTGTAAGTTTGAGAGCAACACATGCAGCACTCAGGTCATCTGTTAGTCTGTTTCTGGTGTCAGATTTGATAAATTCAAAGCTGAAAACAGCTGCTCACAAGCATAAGATGATCCAAACAAAGTAAGGAAAGCAATCTTTTAGTAGGGGATTTCACTGAAAGGTGGGAGCGCTCTGCTCCCCTCCAGCTATGCCACGCTGTGAGCTATACTCCCCTCCAACCTAGCTCCTCTCCAACCCCACCATGGGAATCACCTTCGCCACAGACTGAACAGGCTGCCGCCCGTGCTGCACCCTCAAGCCGCATGTGAGTCGCCCTGCATGTGAGCCGCCCTGCCGCCTGTTACAGGGGAGCCTTTAAAAACACACTGCAATGAGATGTTACACCAAACCAGAGATGTAACATTTCCAGAAATTTTGAAGCCATGAGATCCCTTCCTCTGGAAAACATGGAGATGGGGTTGTCAAAAGGAAACAATGGGAGAAAAGTTTATCTGCCCAATTTTCCCCAGGCCTTCACGTCATACCCAATCCTGTTTTAGTCCTAGTTTATAAACATTGTTTGCAATCAAGAAAGAAAACTGTAGCTGACGGTTTACATGCAATGATGGCTTGTCACAAACCAAGAAGCCTTCAATACCTGGATGCATGTAAGGAAGAGGAAGAAGGATATATCGAAGCCCAAGGCTCATTCATGGAATGACAAGCCACTTTTTATCATGTCCAAACGCAGCCTTGATGTTACCCCTCATTAATTCCCTTCCTTTGGGGCCAGCACAACAACAGAATATACAGGGGCTTCCTCGGTGCTCATGTCATCAGCTGCAGATCTGAAAGCAAAAGCTTGCCACAGATATTAATAAAAAAAAAAAATAACCAGCAATGGTTGATGGGTCACGAAAAAAGCATTGGACAGTTCCAGGCCAACTTGCACTGATTTGACTCGGCATCAGCTACTGAATTCCTGGGGGTTCATGGAAAGTAGCCCATAAAGTTTTTTTTTTATTGGGACAATTAAAAAAGCCATCCAAAGCATACTCACTATAAGCATCAACGAAGGAGAAGCCACAGAAGCTACCACAGGAGTATCAACAAACATTTGTTAACCAGTCACCAGCCAGTTCCAAACAGAGCATCGTTTGCGGTTTCATTAGCCCAGAGCGAAACTTTCAAGGTATTAGAGACTTACAGCCCATTCCTGAGCCTCAAGGACAAAAGTCCTTTGGAGGGAAGGGGCTGCGCTGGCGTTCGTGCCCCCTGTGCCGGCGCCTGTGCCACTTATGTTGTCCAAGGTGGCACGGATGCCGGCAGGGGGACCCGGATGCCGTTCTCCCGGTGCTGCTGCAGCAGTGCCGCCGGCTGGGCCTTCCGCCGGCGTCCCTCCAGCATAAAGCCCTGCGTCAGTATCCCAGGGGGTGTTCTCTGGGTGTGCTGGGGATGGAGCTGCCAGTCGGCAGCTTCCTGTCTCCTTTGAGCCCAGTACGCCATCATTGAGAACAGCGTTGCTGCACCAGCTTTTTGCTGTTTTCAATGGAGCAAAATGACCCATTAAAAAAATTAAAAGCTTTTTAAAGCCTTTCAGCTGCCGGGGAATGGCTTTGGAAGCACCGCAGCAGCCACGCCGTCCCTGGCCACCAATGACTCAGGAATGGGCTGGGGTTTTTTTTCTTTCCCAAGGAAACCCTCAGAACTGTAGTTCTGCGAAGGAAGCTACAGAGTGCTAATTCTTGGCAAACAACAATTCCCAGGATTCTTTAGGATGGTGGTCATGAGAATGAACCCACCAAAGAACAGATAAATTTTCCCCATCCCCATCACAGTATAAAATGATCTCTCCAAGATTATCAAATGCCAAACTCAGCAAAGAATGTTCTCTCACCTCAGATTTACAAACAATCGGGTCTGAAGTGTGCTATCGTTCATGCCAAACAGACCCACACTTTCCGGCATATTTTTTGCACTAGTTTGTGAAATTATTTGGAAGGTGAACAGGTAACATGTCCTCTATAGAGGGTCCTTCCCATGATGCAGTCACATAGTTGATTAGTTGTGGCAGAACGTAGATGAAGAGGTCGTTATTTATCAATGGGATGTGCATCTGAATATGCAGCCCCTTCTTGTCATTCATAACCAGAACAGAATTGGGGCAAAAGGTTTGTGCTACAGCTTTGGAAGACTATCCTTCTAAGCAGAGTTACACCCTTCTACACCCGTTGATTTAGAAGGGTTTACTCTGCTTAGGCCTGCACTGAAAGTCTACCAATGCAGAACTGCTTGCCAGGAAGCATTACCTGGTTGCCTAAGCAATAGAAACGTCTTCTTAAAAACAACAGGAAAGCTTAGCTTGCTCCTGCGGATATTTCCACATGACTAAATTTGATTGGCTATGCTGATGGGAATTCCTGATTTGCAGGGACTATGCATGGATAAAGAAAGAAGCTCTATTAGGGGCCCCAGAGCAGCAATGTTATCACGGCTTAGAACTGAAAACACACACAAAATGAAAGATTTTTTTGGAAGGACTTTTCACTTCTCACAAAAGCATACTTCTTGCATTAAAAAATCAAGCTGCATGAAAATTTGGCACAGCAGCAAAGGAGCATTCAGCTTCTCATATGCTATTTCGGCAATGTGTGCCTATTACAGAACAATAGATAATGGCTGAAAGGCACTTTTAAATTCAACATATGAATCACAGAGTTGGAAGGGACCATCAGGGTCATCTAGTCCAACCCCCTGCCCAATGCAGGAATTTCACAACTACCTCCCCCACACACCCCCAGTGACCCATACTCCATGCCCAGAAGATGGCCAAGATGCCTCTCATGATCTGCCTAAGGTCATAGAATCAGCATTGATGACAGATAGCCATCTAGCCTCTGCTTAAAAATCTCCAGGGAAAGGAGCACTTACCACCTCCCGAGGAAGCCTGTTCCACTGAGGAACCACTTTAACTGTTAGAAAATTCTTCCTAATGTCTAGATGGAAACTCTTTTGATTTGAATGTAAACACCTCCTAAAAACCATTTAAATAATTGCTTATAGATTGCGTCTAAGGATTTGCTTAGCAGGAGGGAGTTTTTTTGATCCAACCCCACATCAATCAAACCGGAAGAAAATGCTGTCATCAATCACCATCTATATAGCATTCCTAAAGTGGTTTCATTCTCGTAAGCTCCCTTAAAGAATCCTGGGAACAGGGAGAAGCACATCATTTGCGAGGGTGCCAAGAATTTAGCCCTCTGACCGAAGCAGAGTTTCTTTAGGGGGGAAAAGATGACAGTTAAATTAGTTTAGGTGTGCAGTGCAGAGCTATCCCAAGACAAGAAGAGAGGAATAAGAAATATTAGTCCAAAGCATTCTTTAGAGATCCCAAAGATCCACATGGAAAGAACCAGACTGTGTCCATCTCATGCACTGAGGCTAGTAACCCAATGACTGAGTTCCTAGACTAAAACAGTTAAGACTTCTATATTCAACCTTAAAACATAGCAATATAAAGCATCAACAAATTTAGGAATGTGATCTAAACCAAAATATACAGATAATGGCTTTCGTCACGAGGGCCAGGGAATAGAGGCCTTTACAGTCAGAGGGAAGGGACTAATCTTCCTCTTTTGAACTGCTAAAATGTTGGCAGGTCCTAGAGCTTTAGAAGTCTCTCATCACATCGTAACTTCTGTTTCGGATCCATGTTTATTAGAGGTCTAGCAACCATAGTGGAAAGCAAAATGCCACCCACAAAGTAAATTGGCAAGGGGGAACCACTACATTACCACAAGCTACTCAGTCATGCCAAGGACAGGATATTGCCTTAACTGACCATGCCAACTAACGGGGCAGGCAACAAAGAACTGGGAATGTGGTCTCTGAAAAACCTACTAAAAAGTACCCACCATGCAGACTCCAAACAAGTGCTGTATACAATTCACAACCTTTATGTAAAGTAATAAGGAAAAAAAAAACCAGCCAGGCTAAGAGAGGAGTGCCTGCAATTAATCAAAGAATCAGAGTCGGAAAGGGCTGTACAGGCCATTTAGTCCAACCCCCTGCTTAATGCAGGATCAGCCTAGAGCATCCCTGACAAGTGTTTGTCCAGCCTCTGCTTAAAGACTGCCAGTGAGGGGGAGCTCACCACCTCCCTAGGGAGCTGATTCCACTGTCGAACAACTCTTACTGTAAAAATCTTTTCCTAATGTCCAGTCGGTACCTTTCCGCCCACAATTTAAACCCATTATTGCAAGTCCTGTCTTCTGCAGTCAACAGGAACCCATGGGATGATGTCACATAATGACATTTACTAGCCAGACTATGTTTACAGGGTAGTTTGCCATTGCCTTCGCAAGTCGTCTACACTTTACCCCCAGCAAGCTGGGCACTCATTTTACTGACCTCGGAAGGATGGAAGGCTGAGGCAACCTTGAGCTGGCTACCCGAAAACGAGTTCTGTCAGGATCGAATTCAGGTTGTGAACAGAGCTTTGACTGCAGTACTGCAGCTCACCACTCGGCGCCATGGGGTAGTTGCAGAGCAAAAAATCACAATAAAAATCCATTAAAATTGGTTTTTCAATAGTGCCACCCCTCCATCACAACATTTTAAAAATTGATTTAAAACCCAAACACTATTCTGGATTTCCTTGGAGGAATGGCAGAATGTCAACGTGACAGATAAAGTATTGTACGTCACGAGAATAAAAGTATTGTACGTCACGAGAATAAAATAGTGCTGAAGTCAGTATTAAGTCTATCATATATTCAAAGCATCTGCTCAGTGCATAAGTCAGGCTACTACTTGGGGTGTCTCCCAAAGCGCCTTTCCCCACGAATGGAACGATGGCCACTGGCATAACTGGCTTTAAAAGAGGATTCAACATATTCTTGGAAGATAAGTCCATCATTGGCTACCAGCCATGGTGACTAAAGGGAACCTCCGTAGTAGAAGGCACCAAACCTCTGAACACCAGTATTAGGAGGCTGTATCAGGGGAAGACCCTGACCTGGATGGCCCAGGCTAGCCTGATCTCGTCAGTTAGTATTTGGATGGGAGACCACCAAGGAATGCCCAGGGTTGCTGCTCAGAGGAAGGCACTGGCAAACCAACTCTGGTAGTCTCTTGTGCAGTGGCTCTGATTGTTCCAACAAATCTATGCACAGAGGGATTTATTACAGACATTCAGCTGGCTGCATTAACGTCAGAGACAGAGGGTGCGATCCGGTTCCACTCTGCATTCAAACACTGGATGTGTAGAGGAAAGTTTGAAGACAGCTATTGAAAGTCATGCTTCTCTCCAGAATGAGAATTCTGGGAGGGAAAAAAAACTAAATAAGAAATAGTGAGTTTAGTGAATTTACTACACCCCTCACCAAATCAGAAGACAAGAGTAACTGGGAAAGACAATCATGCTAGGAAATTTTGAAGGCAGCAGGAAAAGAGGAAGGCAGCAGGAAAAGAGGAAGACCTAACAAGAGATAGAGATTGATACTATAAAGTAAACCATGGCCCTCAATTTGCAAGATCTTAGCAAGGCCATTAAGGATAGGACGTTTTGGAGGAGACTGATTCATAGGGTCGCCATGAGTCAGAAGCAACTTGATGTGGCACAACACACACACATTCCCCCCAAAAGAAAAGGGCCAAGACATACTGCAGGACACTAATTCTTGTCAGAACACCACTTAAAATTAAAAAGTTTGGAAACTGGCAATTAAAGAGGAAGACCAGGGGGAAAAAATACTTTTCCAGAAGTCTTTTTTTTAACCTAGATGATTATTTTATTTTAATCCAGACCTGTTTAAGGCAGTTCACAACAATAAAGCAAAATCAAGCAATACAAAAACAAATTATACATAGCATAAACTGGTGTGAATAGGACACTGGAATAGATGGACCACTGGTTTAATCCAGCAGGGTTCTTCATATGACAAGACATATGGTCTTGTCCATCTCATGCACGGAGACTAATGGTCTCCGTTTTCTTAGAACGGAGACCATTAGAGATACCAGACTACGTCAACATCAGTCTCAAATGAAACAGCCTATCCAAAGTACATGCATTCTAGGAGGGCCAGTTTCTTAATTGCAGTTTTATTTCATACCGCCTTTTGGGGATAGACAAGGCCACATCTCACATCTACCTCTAGCTTGAATAGCTGCTGCACACACCAAAGTTCAGGCTGCTGTTGCCACATGTTGAGCAAGACATGTGAGGGCTGCGGACCGATGCAGAATTCTGCATTGCTTTTAGTGTGCTACTGTGAGCATCGTCACTCCCAAAGCAGCACACTAAGAATGAATGTACACAGGCTGTCCGCCTTCACATTACACCCTCCACACATGGCACAGGATTGCAACATGTGCAGAAGCTACTAAGTCAGAGAACATACCTGGAGGGCGTCTGGCTGACCAGTGGGATATAAATTACGAAGATAATAAATAAAAACGATCCCTCAAATAAATCCACACTACAAAATATAGCAAAAAGCCCAGTGATGATTGATCTTTCCCCCCACTCTTAAGCATTTTTATAAACTCTTTCCTGGATCAGAAGCAAAGCTGCAGATTATAGAAAAACAACAGTCACTAGTGATGAAAAAGGAACAGAACAATTTGGGGGATCTCAAAAAGATAAAAGTCATCCAGCCTGAGGAAGAGTTCTTAAAAACCCAAAAGCTTGCACACTGTTTCCTGATGCATGCTTTCAAAAAATATTTCGGTCTGAATAAGAGACATTCCGTGATTTTGGTTACTGAACCTTTTCCATGAGAGCGCAACCTGAAACGTTCAGCAATCTGCACAAGGGAGATCTTTCCTTCTGTAAGTAACGTGGGCATTAAGCTAAATGAGAGTCTAAGCACACGGGCATTTTTATTAGTAAACCATCTCCTAGATTCAGTTACACCCTCAATTATCTAATGCAGCCAATGAGAAGCAAGCTGATTTTCCAGCATGTCCAAAAGCTCAACACATATATATAGTATGGGGAAAAATAGAGGCTGCTTTGAGTTTAGATCGAAAGCTATAGCAGCAGGAGGATGGAAATGAGCCATTACTACAGCCCTCAGCTCTGAGTCTGGGCTTCTCCACACAAACCCTTCAAAATTTATTACTACTTTCCCTCCCTATAATTTAGGCAGGAAAAAAACGTGTGTCTGTGTCAGTTGTTCCACTTGGGAATCCGATCCTGGAAATTTAAAGCTTTTCAAAACTTGTGGAACATTTTATTTCTGTATCCAAGAGGGTCTGTTGTGATGAAATGAAAACAATATCATTGCAGTTTTCCAGACAATGGAAATTTGTCTCTGATTGCTTTGAATATATATACAGTATTTTCCAGTATGGAAAATTTGCAATCCTTTACAGCCATATAGCAGCCCTCTATCTGTGGTCAGTTATCAGTTCTGCAATACAGCTGAGGAAGTGAGGCCAAAGGCCTGGAACAGACAATCCAAATAAGCAACTCCAGGGGGAATAAAATTCTGCAATAATGTCCATTTGAAAAGGTACCCCAAATAGGGTTGCCACCAGGTACTAGCTGCAGATCTCCTCCTATTACAACTGATCTCCAGCCGATACAGATGGGTTCACCTGGAGAAAATGGCAGGTTCGACAACTGGACTCTATGGCATTAAAGTCACTCCCCTCCCCAAACCCCGCCCCCCATTCTCCGCCTCAAAAACCTCCCGCCGGTAGCAAAGCGGCACCTGTCAATCCTAACCCCAAAGCCTAATCTAAGGGTTGGGGTGGTCCAGAGACTAAAGGATAACGTTTCACTTGTACAAGTTGCAAGGCATGCCATCGAGACCCGCTTTGGATGACAGACTAGAACCCAAACTTAGCTCCTGTTCAAGGAATGACCCTGGCCTCTGTGTGCTAGAAGGAAAGGTTGCATGAGGAGTTGGTGGGAGGGTAAAGAGAGCAGAGAAATTGTATTTGTACAATTGTTTGACAGGAAGTAAAAACGACATTATACAATCTATTTCTACATCGTTCTCAGACTATGTAGTTTTTGTTTGTCATTCAGTATTAATTGAGAAACTGATGATTATGCAACTTATATACCTAGCAATTCTGTTTCAATATTTGTGAGGTTTGTCCAAATTGGAACATGCAGACCTTTTTAAGTCAATGTCAAAGACACTGAAAACGATCCACGATTTACACCAAGCTCATGAAGATCGTCGGCAAGACCTTTTAAAGAAGACAACCCTTCAATTGTACCCGTAATATAAGCAGCATTTTTTCACCAAGGATAAAATCATCTACGTTCCAACTCAAAGGGGATAAAAAGAAAACCATGCAGAAATGAAGAATCAGCAGTTTAAAAAAATGCATATACGTGCAAAAGTTATTATGGTACTGCATCACGAATTTGGGGCGGTCATTAAGTTTGAGGTTTCTGTTTGACTATGGGGAGGGGTAGCTGCTGTCAAAAAGTGAATTTCCTTTGGAGACTGCAGGCCTGGGGCAGAGTTGTGCTGGGAACAAGATGCCCAGTGAGGAGAACCAATTGTTGGGATGGGTCTCTTGGAAGTACTAGTAGCTTCCAAATGAAGGCGAAGCCCTTGACAGTGAAGTAGGGGAGAGGGGGTCCCTTACCAGGTATACAGGCTGGATTTTAGGGGAATTGGTGTGGAGGCAACAGTGAACAATCCCTGTCCCCTTTGCCTGAGAGAGCTCCCATGCTCACAGAGGAATGGAGAAAAATATTTAAGTATAAACAGCCTCGATGCTGGATTTCTTTTCTTTTGGATTTAAAAAACAAAGACTACACTATGGACATTTATGCACGGGAGGTTTCGCCTTGGATTTGCTGCTCCCTAGATGCACATTTCCCCCCACCCAAGTTCTTAAAACTGAAAAATAAGCCAATGTGTAGAGTTTTGAGAACTCGGATGGGGAAAATGTGTATCTATAGAGCGGCAAACCCAAGGCGAAACCTCCCATGCATAAATGGCCCAAGAGTTTTGAGCGCGCTGGGCCTATTTCACATGGTGGCCAATTATGCATGGGCGGTTTTGCATTGAATTTGCTGCTCTCTGGATGGCCCAGGTTAGCCTGATCTCCTCAGATCTCAGAAGCTAAGCAGGGTCAGCCCTGGTTAGTATTTGGATGGGAGACCACCAAGGAAGTCCAGGGTTGCTGCGCAGAGGGAGGCCCTGGCAAACCATCTCTGATAGTCTCTTGCCTTGAAAACCCCAAAAGGGGTCGCCAGAAGTCGGCTGCGACTGGACGGCACTTCACACACAGGGATGCCCATTTCCCCCCCTCCAGATTTCTCCAGACTCAACCATCAGCCCCCCGTGCAGAGTTTGGAGAAGTCGGAGGGGGGGGGGAAATGGGCATCTGGAGAGCAGCAAGTCCAAGCCCGTGCAGAAGGGGCCGACGTGTCTTCCAGAACAGGGCTCCGCAAGCTGAAACCCCGCTGGCCGTCGCCCCCCCCCCTCGGCTCCCTCCCGCCCCGATGCCCCCCGTGCCACGAACCCCTCCGGCCTCTTGCCCCCACCGCCAAGGCAACAGGCAGACCTTTGCAAGCCAACGTCAAAAGACCCTGAAAGCGACCCACGATTGACACCAAGCTCATGGAGATCGTCGGCAAGACCACCCTTCAATTGCACCCGTCTCATAATCAGCATTTCTTCCCCAAGGATAAAATCATCTACGTTCCAACTCAATGGGGAGAAACCCCCAGGGGGGCACCCATGCCCAACCGGCGAGGCGAACCCAGACCCCCCCCCCCGGCGCCTACCTGGCTCGACGGCAGTAGCCGGGCTGCCCCCCGTCCGCCGGCCGTTCTCATCTTGGGCAACCCCAACCTCAGCCTGGCGGCAGCAGCAGCGACCAAAGCGGGCTCCGGTTGCATCGCTCTCTGGCTCCCCCCCCCCCTTTGTTAGCAGAGTTCCTCGCAGGCCATTTTTCTTTTAAAGGATTCCTCTCCCCTCCCCTCCAGAAGGCTCCGCTTCCCCCCTGCAACCTCCTCCAGCGTCTCCAGTTTCTGGCCCAGCAAGCCGGCTCTTTCCTCCTCCCCAGACCACCCGTCCCTTATCGCCCCCACCCCCTGCTCCCGCCCTTTGCAAAGGGCTGGTTTTCTGCAACTCCCTCTCGCTCCCTTTCTCTCCCTTCTCTGCAGAGTTTGGGATGTTAATACGCTCCCCTCCCCCCCTCTCCTCCTCCTCCTGTGTCGTTCTTCTTCCCACCCTTCCCTAGGCTGACCCATCCTGACTCCTTTCCAGTGAGCTAATCTGCAGCTGGCTGAGAAACAGGCCCCATTGCCATGGGAACCCAAAATACTTGAGGGCTTGGGGAAAGGACAGCAAACAGGACTTTGGGTTGGACAACATTGGTGGTGGGGGATTAACCCATTCTGCCCTGCTAACACCCCCCCCCCCCCAATTCTTTTTCAAAGTTCCCCAATCAATTTGTCTTAACAAAAAAGTCCCTTTGTCTCGCGGGCCCAATTTATCCACACGGTGATTTTAAAAATGACTTAGAGAGCAATCCTAAACAGCTCTCTCTCTCTCTTTCTCTCTCTGTTTCCTAGGCAGACTTTGTTTACAGGGTGGTTTGCCAGTGCCTTCCCCAGTCATTCTTCCCTTTACCCCCAAGCAAGCTGGGTACTCATTTGACCGACCTCGGAAGGATGGAAGGCTGAGTCAACCTTGAGCCGCCTACCCGAAACCAACTTCCGTTGGGATCGAACTCAGGTCGTGAGCAGAGCTTGGACTGCAGTACTGCAGCTTAACACTCTGCGTGTTAAGTGCCGCCAAGTCGCTTCCAACTCATGGCGACCCTATGAATGTCCAAAATGTCCTATCTTTGACAGCCTTGCTCAGATCTTGCAAACTGAGGGCCGTGGCTTCCTTTATTGAGTCAATCCATCTCTTATTGGGTCTTCCTCTTTTCCTGCTGCCCTCAACTTTTCCTAGCATGACTGTCTTTTCTAGCGACTCTTGTCTTCTCATAAACAGGTCTACTCAATCCCATTTTATTCCATTGAACTGACTCCCAAAGAAACTGTTTTTAAGATTGCAACCTGAGCATTAAGCGGGGTTTAAGAGTGGTGGCAGAATCCGTATTGTCTTTCCCACCACTGATTTTTTTTAACATGTGGAATAATTAATGCAATCAGGGAACATGACAGCCAGCATGAGTCTCACCAGAGCCCACCTGCAACACCATCCAGACCAAACCCCATCACTTGAAATTAAGCTCACGAGAGTTAGTTCATGGTCCTCAAGATTGGTCAGGACCCCTGGAATGTAGTCTCCCTAGGTTCCTCCTATGTAGTCCTGGATGCAATTCCACAGACGTAGTAGAGTTATTCCTTTTTATAGCTGGGAAATGTTTGTACATATAAGAAATAATGAAGAATTCCATAACCCAAGATAAATGCGCCCATTTATCAAGTGACAGTTTCCCAAAATTTGTATGGAAATAAATAGTCATCTGCAACTTCTAGCCAAGTAGTTAAAACTATTTTTCCTCACCTGGTCAGAAATTCAGTCTGAGGAGGCAAACAGAGAATTATGGTAATTCTCATCCCTTGGAAGATCACTACCATTAGTTTACCAAGTGCTTACACATGCCCTGAAGTACATCATCCAATAATACAATTGTAGTACATCAAGGGTAGAAAACTTCTGGGCTACCATTGTTGCTCTACAAAGCTTGAAAGGAGAAGGGCCTTCAATTTCATCAACCTTATCAGTTCATCTACTTCTCACCCTTTTAATTGGCTAATTTGGGAGTAATTAATTCCCTACCTCATTTCATTTTACCCTAATCAAATCAATTCCCACTTACACATTGCTAGCCTTAAAATATGCAAACCTGAGAAAGAACTCCAACTGATTTAAAATCATGCCTGATTTATGAGCACCCCAAAATGGCATCCACCTCATTATTAATTTCCCTAAACGTAGGCCTTCTGGCATGATCCTAATTGTCTAGGACGGTGGATGGATTCTTGTCACCAAAGTACCATTATCATTACCCTTCTGTGGAGTCTGAATAGGTTCTATGACTGCCACCTATTGGACAAAGAGTGTTTTTCATTTTATTTTTATTTACGTTATTTATAGTCTGCTTTTCTCACTAAGATTCAAGGCAGATTACACAGTACAAATCAATACAGTTAACAAGATAAAACACCCAATAGACAGTGCTATAGGATTAAAAAAAGGTAAAGGTCCCCTGTGCAAGCACCGGGTCATTCCTGACCCATGGGGTGACGTCACATCCCAACGTTTACTAGGCAGACTTTTGTTTACGGGGTGGTTTGCCAGTGCCTTCCCCAGTTATCTTCCCTTTACCCCCAGCAATCTGGGTACTCATTTTACCGACCTCGGAAGGATGGAAGGCTGAATCAACCTTGAACCGGCTACCGGCTACTGACTTCCGTTGGGATCGAACTCAGGTCGTGAGCAGAGCTTGGACTGCAGTACTGCAGTTTACCACTCTGCGCCACGGGGCTCCCTGCAATAGGATTAGGATTGCTGAAATTCAAAACAAAACTGAAACAATGCATAAGTATTAACGTGGCATGTTAAACAATGCAGAAATTACATAGTAGGATAATACATAGAGCAACAGATAGTAAGTACTATACACGTACATACTATACACAGTCCCTTTCCCTTCTTTACAGCAACTTTCTGAGCCATTGCATTATAATATAGCCCTACTACCTATGTAAGAATGCCCTCATGAATAATTCAGTTTTGCATAGTTTGTGGAAAGCCAGAAGAATGGGGACTTTCCTGTCTTCAGCAGGGGGCAGCCAAAACAGAGAATGCACATGTACAGGTTAATTCACAGTGTACAGGTTAGTTGTTGATCTTGCCAGTTTGCAGGGTGCCACCTGGAGAAGGCATTGCTCAGATGAGCGAAGCTGTTGTGGTGGAGCCTAATGGGAGAGATGGTCCCACAGATACGAGGGTCCAACACCATGAAGGGCTTTGTATGTGATAGTCAATACCTTGAATTGAACCCAGTAAATGAGGGGCAGCCAATGTGTAGTGGAAACTGCGGAGGAGGTAGATGGTGATCAATGCCGCCCTTCCCCATGTGAGAGCAATCTCAGATCATTAGGGAGTTAACTTTCACACAGCACTGTAAATGATGAGCACCTGGTGATGGGGGAAAAGGTTAGTTTTCACTTTCTGTTAAAAGAAGGGGAGGGCTTCAGATAAGGAGTCAGCCAGGAGGAGGGCGTCTGGAGAATCAGGACGGTTGCCAGAGAAGAAGCAGCTTGCTTGCCTCCCAGGAGACAACTTCCCATCCTTATTTCAGACTCAGCCTGGATAAAAGGTTATTTTTGTTGAAAGATTACTTAGCTTGGGTAAGAGGGTGTATTTTTTGTTTAATAAAACTGCGTACTTTGTTTTCCCCAACACTTGCCTGTTGGAATCATTTCTTTACCGAACCATGGGTAATACACAATGGAGTGACTATAGAAGGGGAGTAATAAGCATGCTCCACATGGCTCCTGATAATAGCCAAGCTGCAGCATTCTGCACCAACTGGAATCTTTGACTTTGAGGAGAGACCTATGTAGAGTCCATTACAGTAGTGTAGTTTTAATGTCACTATGGCATGGATCCAGTTGGCCAGATCAGCCAAGTCAAGGTAGGGGACTATCTTCTAGGCTAAATTGAATTGGAATAAAACTTTTTTTTTTCAGGTGCATTAACTTGTGTCTCCAACAGTAATGCTGGATTTAGTATGACCTCTAGGCTCTTAATTGAGTCAGCAAAATGTCAGCTGAACCCCATCAAAGGTGGGAATCACAGTGTCCTTTGAGATCTTTGCCTTCCCAACCAGCATTGTGTGTGTGTTAAGTGCCGTCAAGTCACTTCCGACTCATGGCGACCCTATGAATGAAAGTCCTCCAAAATGTCCTTTGACAGCCTTGCTCAGATCTTGCAAATTGAAGGCTGTGGCTTCCTTGATTGAGTCCATCCATCTCTTGTTGGGTCTTCCTCTTTTCCTGCTGCCCTCAACTTTTCCTACCATGACTGTCTTTTCTAGTGACTCCTTTCCCAATGACTGTCTTTTCCAGTGACAGAAAAACCAGCATTAGCTCTGTCTTTTCAGGATTTAGTTTCAATGTGTTCACTCTTAGCCATTCAGCAGACAGGCAGCAATTCAAGGTCTATACTGCATTATCAGGTGATGTGGATAAAAACATATAGAGCTGGGGAATGTCAGCATATTAATGACAGCCGCCCCCAGAACTGCAAATAATTTGTCCTAAGGCCTTTACATAGAAATTGAATAGTATGGGGGATAGGAGTATGTCCTGTGGAATCCCACAGGGTAGGTCCCACATTGATGATAACTGGTCTTTGTAGACAATTCTGAGTCTGGGCCGTGAGGAATGATTTGAACCAGCACCCCTCCTGACACTTATTTCCGCTCCCAAACACATCGACAAGATGGCATGATCCACTGTATCAAAGGCTACAGATAAATCCAGAAGGAGCAACAAGGAGGCATGGCCTTTGTCTACATTCAGACAGAGGTTATCAGCTAAAGCTACCAGGGCCGCCTCTGTCCCACAGCCCTGCCTGAAGCCAGACTGAAAGGGTCAAGGGCAGATGAATTATGGAAGAAGACCTGATGCTGGAGAAGGCAGGGGAGGAGGGGAACAACCATGCTGCCTTAGAGGTTTATTTTAGTACCTGAAAGGCAAGATATAAAATTTTCTAAAATAAATAAAATGTTCCCACTCCGCCCAGCAGTCCTCAAGAAACCAGCAAGACTCATACATTTGCTGCATTGCTCCTTGTAATATACTACAGGGAAAGGGCTGCTATCCCTGCTGAGCAGAGTTGCCAGGTCCCTCTTCACTACCAGTGGGAGGTTTTTGGGGCAGAGCCTGAGGAGGGCAGGGTTTGGGGAGGGAGTCCAATTGCCAAAGCGGCCATTTTCACCAGGTGAACTGATCTCTATCGGCTGGAGATCCGCTGAGGAGCAACCTTCTGTCTGTGGGTGGGGAAAGGATGACTAAGTAACCATGCTGAACATCCTCTCCATTTATGTGTCATAAAT
Organism: Euleptes europaea; assembly: GCF_029931775.1. Taxonomy (NCBI): domain Eukaryota; kingdom Metazoa; phylum Chordata; class Lepidosauria; order Squamata; family Sphaerodactylidae; genus Euleptes; species Euleptes europaea. The sequence continues at coordinate 100,344,561 of NC_079314.1, forward strand.
TATCCTTAGTAGGAATGTGCAATATAAAATAAAGGAGGGGGGGAAATCACTGTACATAGGATTGATTATCACTGAAGGGTGTTACCTAGAATCTGTTTCAATCTGTTCGATATAAATCCTGTGATTGTCTTCCCAGTGAAATTTGCAAGACTATGCTTTCCCAAAGAGTTTCTGTGCTGTGTTAAAGGCTAGCTTTCTTTTTGTAGGCCAAGATCTTTGGGGTGAATACTATATTGCATATTGTCTAACACGATGGGGTCTTTGTCCCTGATGCTTGGGTCTCTCGGACACTGCTCTATAAAATGAATCTCAAATACTGCAATACTGAGTTTGAATGTCATAGACATGGAAATACGCCATTGTGTTCCAGTCACAAATCTACCAGAAATGTCTCCTGAACAATGAATGGGAATTGGTTTGTAGTTGTTTTTTAAACAAACAACCACAACAACCGTGGTCTTGGTATTTTCTTTCCTGACGTTTCGCCAGCAGCTGTGGCAGGCATCTTCAGAGGAGTAACACTGAAGGACAGTCTCTCTCAGTGTCAAGTGTGTAGGAAGAGTAATATATAGTCAGAAAGGGGTTGGGTTGAGCTGAATCATTGTCCTGCAAAAAGTATCAAAGGTAATGTGCTAATCATTGTCCTGTAAGTATCAAGATAATGTGCCAATGAGGGTGTGGTATGTTAATATGTTACAGGACAATGATTAGCACATTACCTTTGATTCTTTTTGCAGGACAATGATTCAGCTCAACCCAACCCCTTTCTGACTATATATTACTCTTCCTACACGCTTGACACTGAGAGACACTGTCCTTCAGTGTTACTCCTCTGAAGATGCCTGCCACAGCTGCTGGCGAAACGTCAGGAAGGAAAATACCAAGACCACGGTTACACAGCCCGGATAACCTACAAGAACCAATGAACTCTGACCATGAAAGCCTTCGACAATATTTTAACAACAACAACGTTTATTTAGAAAGAAAATATCATCTTACAAAAGGAATAACTAACAAACTTACAAGCTTAACCCGATCTTATTAATAACAGAAGCAATCAAAAGACAAAGAACACTTCCATCTGTGTTGTCTGAACTGAAGTGGAAAGGTCTGTTTTTGCAGGCTTTAGTTTATGTAGGATTTGTGGGTGATGAAATAATTGATGATATAGCTAAGAAAGCTATATGTAGAAAAGCATTAATATGTAGATCTGACTTGCCTTTGGGGATCCTAGGAATAAAAGATATTGTTAAACGGAGGATTAGGGCAGAGGTGCCAGGTGTGTTAGACAAAATGGGACAATTGCATGGACAACTTATCCCAGATTGCAAATACTGTGATCTGTAAGAGGTTCAGACAAGTAACTGAAGCCAGGTATTGGTGGGCCCTGGGCAGAGAATGCCCACATGTTCCCAAACCTGTATAGTGGGCGTCTTCGAAACGTCATGCCGTGGCAACCCCCCGGGGGGATTTATGTGGGCGGCCATAGGTAGGGTTGCCAGCTCCTGGTTGGGAAATACCTGAAGATTTCTGGGGTGGAGCCTGAGAAAGGCGGGGTTTGGAGAGGGGAAGGACTTCAATGCCACAGAGTCCAGTTGCCAAAACAGCCATTTTCTCCAGGTGAACTGATCTCTATCGGCTGGAGATCAGTTGTAATAGCAGGAAATCTCCACCTGGAGATTGGCAACCCTATACCTAATGTGTTTCCTGGAACCCTCCTAGTTTGGGGATAAAATATAAATGGTCTGGTTGGCTAACAAGGTGCTTAAGTGAGCCCAGGCAGTTTCATTGCACCCTCAGCTTAGAGCCATACACATGTTCAATTTTTTTTTGTCCCTGAGCTTGGAAACATCTCTGTGTGGTCCCACAGGAAGAAACCCCTCCCCTTTCTTTGAAAACGGAAACCAAGCTATATCGCTTTCCCAAGTCTAAAAGCCAAGACCCCAACTTCCCTACACTTCCTTGTTGCGTCAGAAGGCATCACATTTCCAGGGACTACCCATTTGGAAGCAGCTGCCTTGGTCATAGGAGGACTCTCGGCTTGAAACTTCCCAGCCTGTGGCTGGCAGCCATATTCTGGCAGCACCCACTGCACTTAATCACCATCCACAGACTCAAAAATCTCCAGGTATTTCCCAACCCAGAGCTGGCAACCCTAGCTCAAGTCTCCACTGAGCCATGAACTCACTGGGTGACCTTGTGCCAATAATGGTCTCAGCCTAACCTGCCACAAGCAGGCGTTGAGAGGATAAAATTGATGAGGGGAGAGCCATGTACTCTGTAAGCTGCTTTCAGGTTTTTGGGGGAAGAGTGGGGGAGGGGTGGAAGATAAAAGTAGATGGTGTGCAAAAATACCCAGTGCTAGCCAGTGGAACTTCTCACTGCTCAGAGAAGTTTTAACTTGTAATAAATAGATTTTTTTTTACCGTTTCAAAAACCCTTATGATCTGAAGCTCTTGTGGTGCAAAAGTAACTAATAGGTGTGTCCCGGATGCCTCTCTCAGGGGTGCCCCCCAACCATTGCCTGCCTCCAACCAGGCAGCAGAGTGCTTTATGTGTGTAACATGTAAACAGGCAATTGGAGCCCTGTAAAGAAGTAGAGGGAGACAGCGTGGTGTAGTGGTTAAGAGCGGCCAACTCTAATCTGGAGAACAGGGTTCGATTCCCCCACTCCTCTGCATGAAGCCTGGCTTGGGCCAGTCACAGTTCTCTCAGAAGAACTCTTTTTGGCCCATGCAGAGGCAGGCAATAGCAAACCACCTCTGAACGTCTCTTGCCTTGAAAACCCTTCAGGGTCGCCTTAAGTCAGCTTGTCTTGATAGCACTTTATACTCAAAGGAGTAGCAGAGGGAGAGAAGCAAGGGATCTAGAACAGGGAAAGAGCCAGTCATGAAAGTACTAAACCCTTCCCTCTTCTCTTGCCTCTCCATTTGTTACCACCCAACTTTGCCTCTAAAGCTTCAGGTCAACAGACCTTTGGATCATAGAATCATAGAGTTGGAAGGGACCACCAGGGTCATCTAGTCCAACCCCCTGTACAATGCAGGAAATTCACAACTACCTCCCCCCACACCCTCAGCCACCCCCACTCCATGCTCAGAAGATGGCCAAGGTGCCCTCCCTCTCCTGAACTGCCTAAGATCATAGAATCAGCATTACTGACAGATGGTTATCCAGCCTCTGCTTAAAAACCTCCAGGGAAGGAGCACTTACCACCTCCTGAGGAAGCCTGTTCCACTGAGGAACTCTCTAACTGTTAGAAAATTCTTCTTAATGTCTAGGTGGAAACTCTTTTGATTCAATTTCAACCCGTTGGTTCTGGTCCGACCTTCTGGGGCAACAGAAGGTTGGATGAATGTATATATCACATAAAGTGTTGTTACAAACATTACTTCCACTTTGATGAAACTGATATTGTCATGAATCAGCCTGCAGAGAGTCAGCCTGCAGAGACCTCCTCTGACGAAGAGGAAGTAGAGGCCAGAATAGAGGATCAGCCAAAGTCAGGAGATGACTCACCATGCCTGCAGCCTGCCAGCTCAAGGACTCCAGTTGGACCTGACACCTTGCAACATGCAGTGTCTCCAGAGGCCTCGCCAAGGCCACTGGAGCAGAAAAGAAAACAGGTTCGTCTGGCAATGCAGCAGAGACGGCAGAGTGCTAGACTGAAGGCTTTACACAGGAACCTCCCCAGTAGCAGTGATGAGGAAGAGCATGGCTGAAGCACCACCTGTGAACTCAGCCTCATCAGCATCAGCTGGCTCTGCTACAGCAGCAGGGGAAGGGATTTAAGCCATCAGTTAGGCTGATGTTGTGCAAGCAACTTGTCACCAACCTCCTGGTGTACCAGCCTTGTTTCCCTGCTATCCTTTGGATTCCTGGTATCCTGACTTCTTGGACTGGCTCTGACTAACACCTTGGACTTCCCTTGCCTGTATTGATATCTCGGACTCTGCCTTCACTGTGAATGACCTTGGACTGTTCCCCAGACTACGCTTACAGCTCTCGCTCCTCTCCTGCACCACGACAGATATTGAGAATACTGTTCTGATGTGAATTAGGAAGGGATGGACCTTGTCACTGATTTCAAAAGGACCAAGAAATAGCCCCATACATATAGTAAAAAGAAACTCAGGATATCAAGGCAAGGAAGCCTATAACTCAACCTTGTTTCCAGTCTGGTGTGCACATGTAGTGGAACTATTCCAAAGTTGTTTGATTTATAAGGCCATTATTTCATACAAAGTTTTACAAAGGCTGAACCTCAAAACATTTGATAAGTAGATGCTTTGGGGGCTAACTAATTATGAAAGAAAACATTGGACTATTTTATTCTGGCATCTGCAGTTATGACTCAGTGAAGTCAGAAAGGGTCCCCCCCAGTACCCTAACATAAGTTCATTGTTCCTTACCACTTAGCCTGGGGCATCAAGGGTTACCATTAGAATCAAGATTGTGGACATAAATGAGTAGAAAGAATGCCCCCTTTGGTCTCAGGGTCCAAGAACCCGCTAAAGATCTAACCAATCCAAATAGTGAATACTTGGCAAGAGCAATGATCCAAATTTAAGGGGGGGGACACCTGGGAAAGACAGCCTCCTAGCAGTGATGCTGTGCTACTGCGTTTCACATCACCTACTTACCTAGCCCCTTTAACTGGAGATGCTGGGGATTGAACCTGGGACCTTCTGCATGCCACTGAGCCACAGCCCCTCCCAAGCCCAAAGTCTTTTGTTAGGATCAAACCACTGAGCTAACTTTTGAGTTCTCAAGAACTATTGACAAGTTTGGATGCCAAAAAGAAAGGGGGAGGGGAGAGATGTTTCCTGTCTGATCCAAAGCCCTGAACAACTCAAAAAGCTTGCAAATTGCTTTGTATTACTTTGGTTGGTCCTAATAAAAGTATCTAATGACTTTTGGTTTTGGATGTTTTTGGGGTGGGTGGGGAGGGCATGTCATTGTCAACAATCTTAGTCTCCCTGTTTATTTGCCCCTGAGCACAACATTTTTGTTCCTGAAGGAAGGATGCCAAAATCACATGAACGCATCACTTTAAAAGGGCAGCCATGAAGGAGCTAGAAAAGATTTTGAAGTGTAAGGCTGTGTCACTGGCCACCAGATTAATTCATCAAAGTCAGTATTGTCACATGGCAAACATAACCAATGATGAGACACACACACAGTTTAATAAAATGGCCGCTTTAGCAATTGGACTTTATGGCATTGAAGTCCCTCCCCTCCTCAAAACCCACCCCAAAATCTCCAGGCATTTCCCATCCCTGAGCTGTCAACCCTATCTGGGACGCTGTTATTAGGTTTACGCCACAGTAAATATATGTTTCTGTTGTCATTGGCCATTTATGCATGGGAGGTTTTGCCTTGGATTTGCCGCTCTCTAGGTGCACATTTTCCCCATCCGAATTCTCAGAACTCTGCATTGGGGGCTTATTGTTGAGTTTTGGAAATTTGGATGGGAAAATGTGCATCTGAAGAGCAGCAAATCCAAGGCAAAACTTCCTATGCATAAATGGCCAAGTTTAAGGTGCCAAAAAACTCTTTGCTGTTTTGGCTGCGCCCCGGATTTAGGTTTGATGAGGCCCTAAGCTATTGAAGGTAATGGGGCCCTTTATATGTCCAGCTGTCCTTTGTCAACAACAAATTGTCGCTGTTTTTTGTGTTGAATATATGCTATATGGTAATTTATGGACCTAATAGGTATCTAAAGCCATTTGCACTTAACAAAATATGTATTTTATCAAACTAATTGTTGAACTGAAATACAATTAAAAAGAAGTATATTAATAGTGACAAGTTTTTATCTTATATTTTGGAAGTATCTTATATACCTGGAAATGTACATCTAGGTTTTTTGGGGGGGACCCCCAAGAGAGTGGGGCCCTAAGCTATAGCTCGTTTAGCTTATACGTAAATCCGGCACTATAATACGTATAGTCGCTAACCCTTTGGACCGGCTTCCTTTGACAGATGGGGGTCCCCCTCAATACACACCCTACACTCACTGCAAAGCGACTTACCACACTTTGTATTCCCAGCGATGTATTAAGAGTTTGAAAACGTTATAAAAAACATCGCTTTAAAAGGGCAGCCATGAAGGAGCTAGAAAAGATTTTGAAGTGTAAGGATGTGTCACTGGCCACCAAGACTAGATTAATTCATGCCATCGTATTCCCTATTACTATGTGTGGGTGTGAAAGCTGGACAGTGTAGAAAGCTGATAGGAAGAAAAGAGATTCCTTTGAAATGCGGTGTTGGAGGAGAGTGTTACCGATTCCGTGGACTGCCAAAAAAAACAAATCAGTGGGTTATAGATCAAATCAAGCCTGAACTGACCCTAGAAGCTAAAATGACTAAACTGAAGCTATCGTATTTTGGTCATGTCATGAGACGACAAGAGTCACTGGAAAAGACAGTCATGCTAGGAAAAGTCGAGGGCAGCAGGAAAAGAGGAAGACCCAACAAGAGATGGATTGACTCAATCAAGGAAGCCCTAGCCCTCAATTTGCAAGATCTGAGCAAGGCTGTCAAGGACAGGACATTCTGGGGGACTTTCATTCATAGGGTCGCCATGAGTCGGAAGCGACTTGACGGCACTTAACACACACACACACACACACACACACACACACACACACACACACACACACAAAAGGGTTTTTGGATACCACGGCTAAAAAAAATGGTTGGAAGACGTCTTCACAGCTAAAGGGGCCAAAAAAAAGTGCGAACAGTCTTTTTTTATAACGTTTTCACACTCTTAATACGTCGCTGGGAATGCAAGTGCGGTACCCCACCGCCGACACCGACGCTGTCTCTTTAAGAGGAGGCGCCTCCGCCTCCCGCTGCGTGTGCGGAAGGGGCTGGAACGGGAAAGCCTCGAACGGGTCTGGTCCTCCCGCCGCGTTCCGTGGAATCATTACGGAACCCCTCGGGGACCACGTGGAGTCCTGGGCAGCTGCTGCGGAGCAGAGTCAAGTCTGCTCTGTCCGCGCGAAGAGTGCGCTGCGGATGAACGCATGCATGCATGCATGAATCGATGCATGCATGCATGCATGAACGAATCGCTTCCGAAAAGCAACCGAGGCCGGAGATCGAAGCGGCAAAGGACGCGACCTTGGGATGCGCGGCGTCCAGGCGAGCCCAGGGCGGAGGAGGGCACCGGCGACCCTCTGCCGGCTTAGAGGCGACCGATGAGCTTCGCGGCTCCAAACGTCATTCATCCTGCCAGAAATCGGGCCTGCCGGATCCTGATGGCTGGAGAGCCGTGTAAGGCAGCCCATCGGAACATGTGTTGGGTTGTGCTATGTCAAGGCAGATGTTGGTAGTGACATGTCCAGGGAGTGGGTGGGGATAGCCATTAATCGCAACGTTGCCGCCTTCTTCGGCTGTCGACGCTTAAGCTGCTTTGTTCCAGAGCTCTTTCTCAAATATTTTTTCACAGGGCTGGCGTCTGAGTCAGCGGCCTCCCCTCCGCTCTGGATGGCGCTTGTCCAGATGTCTCGCTGGCAATACGCTGCCCGGGTTTTCCTTTCTAACGTCAGAATCCTCCGCTTGAGAAAGTGGTCGTGTTTTGGAAGGGAAAGGTGGGGCCCGGAGCCTGCCAGGTTCCCGTCTCAGGAGGCACGCGGACGGGTCCGGCCCAAAGCCTGGGCGAAGATCACTTTAGTGTCCTGGGGGATCGGAGGGTTGTTTGGGGGTGTGAGGTGCGAAGGTGTACCCCATGAAAGAGCCTGGGTAGAAGTAGATGTACACGTTCATAACGGTGGGCCTTCAAGTAGCTTCCTCCGGCATATTGCGGCAGCTGTTTCCCTAACCATCCGCGTCTGTCTTCTGTTGCTGAAGTTTGGCCCTTTGCTTTGGCTTTACCCCGTCACCTACCTGTCTTCCGGTTTTGCGTCCTTCTGGTTCCACCTGCTTCTAAAGGCCACGGAAACCTCTGGCCCCACGTACATCAAGCTGGGCCAGTGGGCCAGCACTAGGAGAGACCTCTTCTCGGAGGAGTTCTGTACCAAGTTTTCCAAACTCCACATCAAGGTGGCCCCTCATCCTTGGACTTACACCCAGGGTTCTTTGCGCAGTGCGTTTGGGGAAGGCTGGGATCAGCTCTTCCGTTTTGAAAGCCGGGAACCCGTCGGCTCCGGCTGTGTGGCCCAGGTATATAAAGCATACGTGGACGTCTCTGCCCTTGGAGAGCCGCTGCGTAAAGAGATCTCAAGGAATTTGGCGGTGGATTCTGTTGTGGAAGCCTGGCAGGTGTCTGGGCTCAGGGGACTCTTCATCTGGCTTTCGAAGAAAAAGCATGAGGAAGCTTCAAAAGCGGGTGGTGCCCATTATTTACTTCACGAAGATGGTCGCCGTGGAAGTGATAATTGGAGCAAACATTCTCAGGAGCAAAGGTCCAGTTATCCCAGCATGCTGCCATCCTCTTCCAAAAGGAATCAGCTTGTTCCAGTGGCCATTAAAGTAAGTAATGGCTCCAATCCTGTGCATACTTATATGCTTTTAAGAGGAGCAGTGTTTTGTAGTGGTTAGAGTGTTGGCCTAGGATCTGGGAGTCTCAAGGTTGAAGCCCCACTCTAACATGGAAGCTTGTTGGGTGACCGTGGGCCAGTCAGACACACTCAGACTAACCTACCTCACAGCTTTCTTTTTAAAAGTAAGTCTCTAGCCTTTTCAGCGTGATAAGGGGGAAGGTACTGACTGCACATTTCAATATATAATGATACAACAAAAAAGGCTAGAGACTTCACTTTTGAAAAAATGAAATCTGGGAGCTAGCATATTGTTGCAATGGATCATTATAATGCTATATCTATCTAGCTATTACTGATTTACTTTTTAAAAAATCAGAAAAAAGCCCTTTGAAAGAGGAGAAAATGGTAGGTGTGGGGATTGAGGCAAGGAAAGTGCAAGGAAAACTTCTGTGTGGATACTCTCTTGTTACTGCAAATGTTTCTGCATTCACAGCAATAGCAAGCGTACATGGACAATTGTCTACATATGGAAGGAGCCCAAGATTGTAAGTGGTTAACAGAACAATCATGATCCTTATGTAATGACTGGTTTGTGGATGCTATATCAGTATGTATTATGTGCCCAAAGTAATAATCTGTCTTCATGTATTCTTTGCCTAGGTGCTGCATCCTGGATTAGTTCATCAGGTTGAAATGGATCTGTTTCTGATGAAGATAGCTAGCCGATTCATTGAGCTTTTTCCCGGGCTCAAGTGGCTCAGTCCAACCGAGATTGTGGAGGAGTTTGAGAAACTCATGACTCAGCAGGTAGAAAGATGTTTCGTATAGAGCAGGCGACCGTTTTTCTTTTGATCTTCCGCAATTTGGGGCTTGTTCACCGGGCCAAATTTCAGAACCTCATGTTTGCTGAGCTGCCTTCCTGGTGTCATAGATCATTCTGTTCTATTATGTGCATTTTATATAGTATGGTATAATATAATATTCTCCTCCACAGGGTTTTTTAAGTTGGTGAACCAGATTAAAATATTTTAAATCATAGCACCTAGCAGTGATTAGCAGCATAAAAAAGTGTTGACCCACAGCTTTAAATACTTTTCTAGTCAGCTGTGCAATGATTAAAAATGGCATTAAAACAGAACTCAAATACATCTCAGCACAGATAAAATGGCTGAATCCTGGATCTAAGTAAACTGATAAAGCAGTCAAAGGGGAAAGAACTGACCTGATGAACATAAGAAAGGCCCTGCTGGATCAGACCAAGGCCCATCAAGTCCAGCAGTCTGTTCACATAGTGGCCAACCAGGTGCCTCTAGGAAGCCACAAACAAGATGAGTGCAGCAGCACCATCCTGCCTGTGTTCCACAGCACCTAAGATAATAGGCATGCTCAGCTGATCCTGGAGAGAACACGTATGCAGCATGACCAGCATCCATTCCAACTAATAGCCATGAATACCCCTTTCCTCCATGTCCATTCCCCTCTTAAAGCCCTCCAAGCTGGCAGCCATCACCACATCCTGGGGCAGGGAGTTCCATAATTTAACTATGCGTTGTGTGAAAAAATACTTCCTTTTGTCTGTTTTGAATCTCTCACCCTTCAGCTTTAGCAGATGACCCCGTGTTCTAGTATTATGGGAGAGGGAGAAAAACATCTCCCTGTCCACTCTCTCCAAACCATGCATAATTTTATAGACCTCTATCATGAAGCAGTCAAAGGGGAAAGAACTACCTGAAACTGACATCCGTCGGATTCGAACTCAGGCCAAGAGGAGAGCTTCGAAAGCAGCCACAGGGCTCCACTCTGCCAAAGCTTCAGCTGCCCATTTCTACACATTAAGCCTGTATTAAAGGGAGAGGAGATTTTTCTCCAGGCCTGCTGGCAACCCCAAGTCAAATGGGAGTTGGTCCCAGTAGAGAAGGCCTTGCTCTCTCACCTCTGTCTCTGATGCTGGCAAGTCAAACAGTTGCTGATAGCATCCGCTGTGGGAGGGGAGAAGCCAAACAGTAGCTGTTCCAAGGCTTTCCCCTCTCCTTCTGCAGTGTTCCCAGGAACCTAGAGAAAAACTGTCTTGCCCCTTTAATTTAATGTGTGGAAGTAGACTGTTGAAGCATTTTATGCCTGCTGTGTGTGCTATACCACAAAGACGGGTTTGCCATGCTACAGCCCTCTGCTGTGAATTAGGTCACCCTGTACCTTCTTTTGTCGATTGTCTGCACAGGAGATCCAGTTCTGAATGAGCGCTGTCGCACTACCATAGTGCAGTATTCCAATAGTGGGTGGATGTTGTGTAAGTTCATCTTTTGTTCAGCCAGTATGTGAGCGTGTCTTTGAAGGGAATAGGAAACACCACCTGGGAACATAGTCCTGTATACTCACTGAAATGTCAAAGGCTGTCCAGGGATGATTGTCACAAAAGGTAAAAGTGTATTAGTCTTTTGTGGCGTATCGTTCAGCCCGTATTTCTGCTTTTCTTCCTGACTTGCTCTTTAGATTGACTTGCGCTGTGAAGCGAGGAACCTTGAGCGTTTTCGCCTAAATTTCCGAGATGAAGATTCTGTGAAGTTCCCCGTTCCGCTTCGCCCTTTTGTCACAAGAAACATCCTAGTGGAGACATTTGAGGTGAGAACATCGCTGTAGAGCAGGACAACTTCTGCACTCCCTGGACCCTTCTGTTATCCAGGCAGGGGTCCCCAATCTTTTTTGAGCCTGCGGGCACCTTTGTAATTCTGACACAGTGTGGTGGGCACAGCCACAAAACGGCTGCTGCAGCTTATCCTCAGTCACACAGTGAAGATCCGAGTGCTGTGGTGGCCGCTGCCGCCAAAGCAGCCTTTTAAAAAATCTGCATGGTCAATCAGATCTTCAACAGCCAATCAGAAGCCTTGCTGGGCAAAAGCCCCACCTGGCCCCACCCACTTTCTAAAAACATTTGGTGGGTACCAGGAATGGTGGCAACGGGCACCACATTGGGGACCTCTGCTCCAGGCAGTGGTCAAAGTGAAGGAAGTGTATCTTGCTGAATATGCTAGCCATTTTGTATTTATTTAGATTCTGCCTTTCTTCTTTTCTTAAGTTCTTCATTGAACTTAAGGCAGGTTAACAAAAAAAAGATTCCCAGAAATCCTCCTACCGTCCAGATACCAGCCAGATCCAGCCCTGCTTAGCTTTTGCAAGGTAGCTGTATCCTGTGGTTTCTGATCTTGTGCTGGGCCTGTGAGAAGTCAAGCTCCATAATACAGTTGGTGCTACCAAGGAGAAGTTTCACACTCAGGGAACAGTTTGGTGGTGGAACCAACTTATGGTGACCCTGTGGGATTTTCAAGGCAAGACACGAACAGAGGTGGTTTGCAATTGCCTGCCTCTGTGTAGCAACCCTGGAATTTCTTGGTGGTATCCCATCCAAGTACTAAACAGGGTAACACCCTTCTTAGCTTCTGAGATCTATCTGACAAGATCAGGCTAGCCTGAGCCATCCAGGTCAGGGGACAATTTAGGATTATGTTTATAGACAACCTTTCAGACATTGTCTCAAAGTGACTCACATTAACCAGGAAACACAGACCTTTTCATGAACACATGAAGCTGCCTTATACTGAATCAGACCCTTGGTCCATCAAAGTCAGTATTGCCTACTCAGACCAGCAACGGCTCTCCAGTGTCTCAGGAAGAGGTATTTCACATCACCTACTTGCCTAGTCCCTTTAACTGGAGATGCTGGGGATTGAACCTGGGACCTTCTGCATGCCAAGCAAATGCTCTTCCACTGAGCCACGGCCCCTCCCCTTACCTTCAGGTGTACCAACTTAATAGACAGACCCTACAAGGGAAGGGGCATAGAGAGAGTTGATGGCGATCAGTTTGACCCTGTTGGAAAGAATCAAGTATTAACATCCAGTTGGGGCCAGGCAGGTCTTTCCTTGCTTGGTGTTCTTGCTTTGATGGAAGTGATGCAGCCTTTAAACATCTGGCAAAGACAGCAACCAGAATGTCTTTCCTCTCACTTCTGCTGTCTTGGGGGAACTGGCTGCACACCAGATTGGTCTTTCCAGCAGGGAAGTAATCCTGTGGCGGATGGCTAAACAAGGCTGGTTTTCAGGAAAGCTCATGCTAAGCCTATAACCAGAAATTGTATTGTGTGGAGTAAAGGGCACACACCAGGGGACCCTATCTAAAGACAACTTGCTAACACCAGAGACCTAAAAAATAGTCCAGTGCCAAGAAAGTTACTTTATTTATATGGAACTGGGTTGTGTGGGCTCCCATCTAGGCCTGGGTTCTAGGGTGGCCACTGACAACTATTTCGTTTCAAATCCAGGAGCTTATTGTTGAAGGCTTTCACGGTCAGAGTTCATTGGTTCTTGTAGGTTATCCGGGCTGTGTAACCGTGGTCTTCCAAGACCACGGTTACACAGCCCGGATAACCTACAAGAACCAGGAGCTTATATCTGTCCAAGGTACTATTTGTCTGACTGGGCATTTTTTTTTACAATTCCTGATAAAACCACAACTTCATTAATGTCAGTGACCACGTTTTGTCCAGCTGCATGGAAGGTATTTGAAGCTGATCTGCAGACTTGCTTGTTAGTAAGGCCATTTATGCAAGGGGAGGTTTTGCCTTGGATTTGCCGTTCTCTAGATGCACATTTCCCCACCATCCAAATTCTCAAAACTCAACAACAAGACCCCGTGCAGAGTTTTGAGAATTCAGATAGGGGAAATGCGCATCTAGAGAACGGCAAATCCAAGGCAAAACCTCCCATGCAAATATGGCCTAAATCTCTTGGAATCCAGTGTGAATTACTTCTGACAAAAAATGCGTAAGCTTGTGATGTGAGAGATTTCTAAACGGAGGAATGGAAGTAATGGATAAGTGGAAATGTCTCCTTCTGAATCCAGTGCGGGCCATGTGGTGTCCTTCCCAGGTACGTTGATTACAGCATCCCCGTTGTTTTCCAAATGTAATACGCTATGTTCCTGAAGTGTCAGGAAGGATTTCCGCTGGGCCTCCCTGATTCTGCTTGGTCTTTTTTAAAGGCAGCTGAACCAGTATCTCAGTATCTGCACACCGAGGTCAAAATGGCCCTGCGGCAGAAGTTAGCCAAAATGGGCATGGACATGCTGCTCAAGATGGTAAGAGGCATTGACCTGTTTCTGCAGTCAGCTCACATTAGCTTATCCACCAGGAAGCTAAGAATCTGTGTCATGCAATTCCACTTTCTCCAACCAGAAAACCCTAATTATGTGACTGGAATGAATGACGCAGTGCATTTGACTTGCATATTGTATTTTGATTGTGGAATTTTGGCATTGCTGATCTTGAAGTTGCTGCCAAGTTGACGAGCTAATAGGACACACGTTGTTAGGTTTTTACAAAAAGGGTATTTGGATGAGGTCCAGCAGGATGCAAGAATTCCAGGCCCTGAGCCACTGAACGATCAGTCCAGATTTTCTCTGGTTTCTGACGGTATGCAGTGATCGGAATATCGCTTAATGTGCATGTTTTCAAATAAGCATTTAGACATCTGAACTAAATATACCATGAGTCAGAATTAGCCAATTTCGTATGCTCTGTCTGGCCTCTCATACAGAAGGAGAGCCACCGTGGTGTAGTGGTTAAGAGCAGTGGACTCTAACCTGGAGAACCGGGTTTGATTCCCAACTTCTCCACATGAGTGGCGGACTCTAATCTGGTGAACCGGGTTGGTTTCCCCACTCCTCCACATGAAGCCAGCTGGGTGACCTTGGGCTAGTCACAGTTCTCTCCAAACTCTCTTAGCCCGACCTACCTCACAAGGTATCTGTTGTGGAAGGGAAGAAGAGGAAGGGAAGGAGATTGTAAGCCGTTTTGATTCTCCTTAAAAGGTAGAGGAAGTCGGCATATAAAAACCAACTGTTGTTCTTCAGTGTTGGCCACTCCATTTAGCATGTGAGCCTCTTGTCTTTAGAAGCTGTGAGACTGCATTTGTCATGTTGTGATTCTCCATCCCTCAGGTGTTTGTTGATAACTTTGTCCATGCTGACCTGCACCCTGGGAATATTCTAGTCCAGGGAGCAGAGCACTTCAGTGCTAACCTTGAGGTCCGGACTAGCATGGTAGACCTGTTCGACACACTAATTTTGGAAGTGCAGCCTTCACACTCCCCGCTCCGACTGGTGCTTCTGGATGCAGGAATCATAGCAGAGTTGCAGAGTGGTGACCTCGAGAACTTCCGGGCGGTGTTTACAGCTGTGGTACTAGGACAGGTGAGGCCTTCTACCTTTTTGTTGGAAGAGTCTAGCATGCAAAGGAATTGAGAAGAAGACCCAACAGGGGGCAGGCAAGTGGTCAGCTAGTTATTGCTGTAAGGCTAGAGACCTTTCCACCCTTTTCACACCTCTTGTCTGTCCTTATTCTTAGGAGTTTAATTTCCTGCTTCTTGGAAGTCTTTCTACCCTCTCTCCCTCCTTAGCTGGATAGACAGCCAGAGGCTCTGCCTCTCATTCCTATCCTAAAATGTAGCTCCCTCAATAAAGGCAACTTTATCTTTAATCAGTGAGTCTGACTCTTCTCTGCGTACTTAGATTTTGCCAACATTTTAGGCACCTTGGAGGAAAAAATCACGGTCACACAGCCCGGATAACCTACAACCGATGATGAGAAAATGTCCGTATCCCTGGGGCATCTTTGGTATCCACAGTGACACGGGAAGCTGCTATGGGCCAGTGCAGAAGTAAAGCTCCCAATTTCTTAACCAAGGTTACGAGATTAAGAGCAGTCCATGGGCTTGCATTCTCTGACTTTCCTTCTTTCTGTGTCCAGCATGAGTTGGTTTTGGTTGGTTGCCTTAAACCGTTGAGCATTGCCATCAGATTACTGCTAAGCAGTGTTTTCCTCTTACATAGAGTTTGAAGCAGGTTTCCAAACCTTGGTTATCAGATAATTCTGGTTAGCATTAGCCATGGTTAATGCTGGTGAAAGCATAATATAAAATCATAGTAAAGGCAAATAAAGGAAAAATGCATGCTGGGGATGGGGGTTGGGGAGAGCTTGGGCCTGGCTTCCAGTCTCTGACCCATGGTAAAGAGATCAGGAGTAATGTCTACACCCTGCTTTTTGCATTCAGCCTCATTCTGTCCTGTGGCCTGTTGGTTGTGTAGTTTGATGGTAGTGGGGGACAGATTTGAATGGCTGCTAGTATACCAAAGGGCAGGAAAACTGAATCCTTTGAAAGCACCCCCTGCAGGAGTTTTGCACAGAAAGGGATGGTGCCCAAGGCCTGCCTCATCTTCTTTTTGGTATGATCTACAGGGGGAGAGAGTGGCAGAGTTAATCCTTCATCACTCCCGAGCGAACCAGTGCAAGGATGTGGAGAGGTTCAAAGCTGAAATGGCAGAGCTGGTGGTGAAGGCCCGGAGCAACACCATCGCCCTGGGAAAGGTCAGTTGTCTTAGCCAAATTGTGGAGTGTGTTGTAAGAACTTAAGAAAGGCCATGCTGGATCAGACCAAGGCCCATCAAGTCCAGCAGTCTGTTCACACAGTGGCCAACCAGGTGCCTGTAGGAAGCCCACAAACCAGACAACGGCAGCAGCATTGTCTCCTTTACTCAGAAGGCATGGGCTAGAGACCCCAGAATACGAACACCAGGAAGAGAATGCCCTGATCTGCTGCAGGCAGCAGTCCCCTCTCTTGTCATGTGGTTTTGGATCTCTTTATCCCGTGTGACTTTCATCTCCCTGTTTTGCGTAAATGAGCCCGGTGGTGCAGAGTGGTAAGCTGAAGTCAAAGTTCTGTTCACGGCCTGACTTCGATCCCCATGGAAGTCGGTTTCAGGTAGACGGCTCAAGGTTGACTCAGCCTTCCATCCTTCCGAGGTCGGTAAAATGAATACTCACCTTGCTGGGGTTAAAGTGTATCAGGAACAAAATGAAGTACCAAACAACGACTAGAATGCAAACACAGATTTAGTGCAAATTTCGTGCAAGTGAGACATCAGTGCAGAAAGTGAAACAATGACAAACATCACAATACAATTCTAGAATACATTGCTCCCAACGGAGTCTTCAATGAGAACGTCTAATACTCTTTGCAATGGTCCCAAGGACTTCATATAAGAAGCAAAAAACAGAACAGGTCAGATCGTGGTCGAAACGCAGTCCGGATTAACTTGACGTTTTCACCACCGCAAAGGCGGCTTCATCAGCAACTCTGTTTGGTATCAGGAGACAAGGCTCCTAAATAAAACTCCTTAATATAAGAGTGTATCAAAACTCTACAGGGAGGAGGAATATTCTACAACGCTCACTGAGCTGCTCCGTTCAAAGTCGGATGGCGTTGTAGAATATTCCTCCTCCCTGTAGAGTTTTGATACACTCTTATATTAAGGAGTTTTATTTAGGAGCCTTGTCTCCTGATACCGAACAGAGTTGCTGATGAAGCCGCCTTTGCGGTGGTGAAAACGTCAAGTTAATCCGGACTGCGTTTCGACCACGATCTGACCTGTTCTGCTTTTTGCTTCCTATATGAAGTCCTTGGGACCATTGCAAAGAGTATTAGACGTTCTCATTGAAGACTCCGTTGGGAGCAATGTATTCTAGAATTGTATTGTGATGTTTGTCATTGTTTCACTTTCTGCACTGATGTCTCACTTGCACGAAATTTGCACTAAATCTGTGTTTGCATTCTAGTCGTTGTTTGGTACTTCATTTTGTTCCTGATTCCCGTATAAGTACCTAGTGCCTCCTTTCTCCGGGGTTAAAGTGTAGGCGACTGGGGAAGGCAATGGCAAACCACCCCAGAAACATAGTCTGCCTAGTAAACAACGTGATGTGACATCACCCCATGGGTTCAGCAATGACCTGGTGCTTCAGCTTTACCTATTTTGTGTAAATAAAAGGAATTTCAAATGAAAATATCATGTTGTGATTAGAAATGAAATCCCCAGTGAAGTCGCGAAGCTCACTGGGTAACCTTGGGCCAGTGATGTTATCTTAACCTGCTCTATCTCATAGGAATGTTGTGAGGAGAAATAATGAGCGTAGAATGAGGTCTGCTGCCCTGAGCTCCTTGGAGGAAGGGTGGGTTAAAAATGTTACAATAGAGGTAATTTTAAAAATACAGATAATGAAAATAATGAGGGCTGTCAGCCAAATAGATTTTTCCATGTAGTCTGTGCTTAGGGCATTTGGAGAAAAAAGCGGGATTGGGTGGAGATACAATAACTTGATAGATGTTCTTGGCTATCGACCAAAACATTCAAGACATGCTGAATGCATGTCTTTTTGCTCTTAATATCTTCCTCACCCAGTCCTGGCTGGAACTTTCTTTGACTCTTCCTTGAGAGCCGTTGTAATGGTTAAGAGCGGTGGAGTGGAGGAGTCTTATCTGGAGAACTGGGTTTGATTCCCCACTCCACATGAGCGGCGGAGGCTAATCTGGTGAACTGGATTTGTTTCCCCACTCCTACACATAAAGCCAGCTTGGGTAACCTTGGGCAAGTCACACTCTCTCAGCCTCACCCACCTCACAGGGTGTCTGTTGTGGGGAGGGGAAGGGAAGGTGATTGTAAGCCGGTTTGATTCTGCCTTAAGTGGTAGAGATAGTTGGCCTACAAAAACCAACTCTTCTTCTTCTTCCTAGTTTGTTATAGTGGTCTCCTGACTGATGGCTCTTTTAATCTTTTGCATTCCAGCTCCAAGTAGCCAGCCTGCTTTCCAGTGTCTTCAAGTTATTAATGACCCACAAGGTGAGAGAGAATATCAGCGCATGAGTTCTTCCTTCTTCATCCTCATAACTGCATCAGGCCCTGAATCACCATCACGTTTTCTAACAGCTGTCAGGGGATGGTGGGGATGCCAGAACACCCCCCCCCCTTTCTTTGCATCCTACATTGTCAAGCCTGGCATCCATCAGTGCCAGTTGGGCCACAGATGCCCACACACCAGCCAGCTGATCAATGGTGGCTGGTCCTGTCAGAATCAGCCAGTCTCTGACAGCTGGGCCTTTGGACTGACAATCTGCCTGGAATCTCCACCTGGGGTTGGAGAAGGGGAGCAGTCTTTCAGAAGACGCTGTTGGTGTCTCATTGGCATGGCCATGCGAAGGAGAAGAAGAGTTGGTTTTTTATATGCAGACTTTCTCTACCATTTAAGGAAAAATCAAACCGGTTTACAGTCTCCTTCCCTCCCCCTCCCCACAACAGACACCCTGTGAGGTAGGTGGGGCTGAGAGAGCTCTAAGATCTGTGACTAGGCCAAGGTCACCCAGCTGGCTTCATGTGTGGGAGTGGGGAAACCAACTGGGTTCACCAGATTAGCATCCACCGCTCATGTGAAGAAGTGGGGAATCAAACCCGGTTCTCCAGATCAGAGTCCACCGCTCCAAACTACCTCGCTTAACCACTACACCACGCTGGCTCTCAAAAGTAGCTTATAGCGTTTTAAAACTAGTGCACATGACAACATATGATGGAACAATGCTTGCAGAAGGCTTCTAGTGAGATTTTGGTCCAGGCATAATGAAAGGATGCCTGGCACTGCCTTTTGTCCCTACAGGCTCAACCATGGCAGCTGGGAGGAGGGAAACTCTCTGCTGCAGGATGTTATGGGCTGTGGCTCAGTGGCAGAACTTTTGGCTTGCATGCAGGTCACTGGTTCAGTCTCTGACATTTCCAGTTAAAAGGATCAGGTAACTGGTGGTGATCAATGGCCCCAAGGCCCAGGAGAGTTGCTGCCAGTCCAAATAGACAACACTGGCCTTGTTAGGGCAGGTTTATTGCACACACACCAGATTGCAGGCTCAGGATCCAGATTCTGATCATGGAGGACAGAGGGAACAGCAGCATCGGTCAAAACCTTATGGTTCATCTCAGACCAATGTTGCCAACTGTTGGCAGGTCGTACCCTTCAGACATCTACTTAAAACAATTTTAGCCTTCGCATTTAATGTCTGCAATTTTGAAACATTTCATACGATGCGGCCCTTGTTCTGCACAAATGGATGAATCTTGAAAACATGCCTGTCGCCGAACCAATGACCAGCTAACTTACTGCACTTGCCTTTGTGCTTCCAGGTGAAGCTGGAGAGTAACTTTGCCTCGGTTGTCTTTGCCATTATGGTGTTGGAAGGCCTCGGCCGCTCACTGGACCCTGAACTGGATATCCTGAAAGCAGCGAAACCTCTTCTTGTCAAATCTCCAAGTTCCCTCCTGGAGTAGTGGTCAAGCCGGCCTCTTGGGCTTCTCAGTGATGAACTGCTTGTATGTTTGGTACAGAAGCTGGAAACTGTCTAAAGGTGGAAGACTTTGCAGAGACCCATGACTCAACTTATTCATATCCAGATAGGCAGGGTTCTGGTACTAAAACCTTCCCACTGGATCCAGATGTTTGGATGTAATCCTGGAGGTAACTGGCATAATAAGTCCATTATAAAAAAAGTCAACCAAACAGCATGTCCATTTTTAGCGCACTGTTATACAGATTGAGTACCCCTTATCCAAAATGCTTGGGACCAGAAGTGTTTTGGATTTTTTTTCCAGATTTCGGAATATTTGCATATACATAATGAGATATCTTGGGGATGGGACCCACGTTTAAACATGAAGTTCATTTATGTTTTATATACACCATTTATGTTTTATATACACAGCCTGAAGGTAATTTTATGCAATATTTTTAATAATTTTGTGCATGTGGGGGCATCGTAAGGAACCCGCTGTTGGTGTGACCAGCTTGCACACATGCCATTTTATTACCCTTTGTGGGCATTCAAAAGGTTTTGGATCTTTTTGGATCATTTTGAGGATACCCCCATTGGGGGTACTCCATTTGGCCTTAACTACTAAGCAGCTGCTTCTACCCAACAATAGGGAAAGGAACAATAAGTATGTTGTTTTGACACAAGCTGTTGATGGATATACTTCTCTAACTGCAACCATCTATCATGGGAAAGATGGGATGTATTAATAAACGGTTTAAAATGGGAAGAAGCTCTCTGTGTTGATGGTGCTACCTTGATGGGAATGGCAGCAGGGATCAGTTTGCAGGATGCTCCATGGCTTAGGCTACTTCAAGTGATCCTGCCTTCTCCGGAAGATTTGGTACAGCTGGAAAACCTTTTCATTCAGTTTCCTTGTCATATTTCCAGCACTGAATTTTGAACTGTAATGTTCTTTCCATGTTGCCATATGGGCTTGTTTTTAATATATACATAAGCGCTTTAAAATATATTTAATTGTTTTATTTAGGTCTTGTGTCACCCAACTTTTTTTTTTTTTTTAAGGTAAAGGTAGCCCCCTGTGCAAGCACCAGGTCATTCCTGACCCATGGGGTGATGTCACATCCTGACGTTTACTAGGCAGACTTTGTTTACGGGGTGGTTTGCCATTGCCTTCCCCAGTCATCTTCCCTTTACCCCCAGCAAGCTGAGTCAACCTTGAACCGGCTGCCTGAAACCAACCTCTTTTTTTTTTAATAAGTTTTTTAAATTTTTCTTCATATAGCATATCAACAAAAACAATATGATGGTTATAATAAAAAGAAAAGCATATAATATCGTTAATTTAATAAAAAAGGACTTCTCCCTCTCCCTCTCCCATCTAAAATTAAATTGTATAAACTTTTGCTAACGGCACTAATCCCAATATTATTTTAATTAACCTGTTCTTGTCCTATCCAATGTTATCAAATCAATACCTAATATAAAATTAATACAATGTATAAATAAGGGATTAGATCAAAGAGTATCCTTTAAATGGTCCCATTAAAAAATGATTTTCACAATAAGTTCTCCAAGCCTCCCATTCCCCCCAAAACTGTACATTATCATTCTGGTTTATCAAAGCTGTAAGCTTCGCCATCTCGGTCAGTTCCAGCATCTTTTTTATCCAGTCTTTTTTGTCTGGTATCTCGACTGTCTTCCATTTAGCTGCATATATCAATCGTGCAGCTGTGGTGGCATAAATCAAAAGGGTTCTGTGAGTAAAAATGGTATCCGGTATCATTGCCTGAAACCAACTTCCGTTGGGATCGAACTCAGGTCGTGAGCAGAGCTTGGACTGTAGTACTGCAGCTTAACACTCTGCGCCACGGGGCTCCTCCCAACCTTTTGGGTACCCATATTTCCTCATAAGCCAGCTGTAGAAACTGTGTTTTGTTTTGACACAGAGGAACCCCAAATTGAGTGGAGCACTGCAAGCTTAGGTGCCGCTCCTGCTTATCGCTAGCAGATGGCCTGCCTTTCCTTGTGCAAGCATGTGACGTGGGCAGGGACCATTAGGATGCGACCTTCCTGCCTCCCATCTTCTTTCCAGGAGATGATGTAATTGGGATGTATCTTGGGCTGGGTGTAGTTGGGAATTTCTTTCCAAACAAGAGATAGAGGAAACATGCTGCTTATAAAGGAGTGAGCTCCACTGAACAGGCCTGAGTAGGGCTTTGAGTAAACCTACTTAGGGTTTCCTTTCGAAGTGTAGCATCTGCCTCCTGAACACTAGCACTGGTGTTCTGGCCTGCACTACCACATCGACATTCTTGCAGTGCTAACATAACACGAAGATTTGTGACATCATATCAACAGAACACAGCAGTGCATCAATGGCATCCTCAGCATTTATTTGTTGTTGCACCAAAGCTCAGAAAGGAACGGACATCTAATGATGACAACTTCCCTAGAGTATTGGGAGTGACTTCCCCTTCTTGCTATCATGAATCTAGTCCTGATCCAGCAGGAGTAGCTTGATAACAACAAGCATGAGGAGGAAGGGGAGAATCTTATGACAGGGGGTGCATTATTGCCCTAAGAACATCCACCACCCCTCCTGACTCCATAGACTTAACAAGAAGAAGGAGAGTTGGTTTTTATATGCCAACTTTCTCTACCACTTAAGGAAGACTCAAACTGGCTTACAATCACCTTACTTTCCCCTCCCCACAACAGACACCGTGTGGGGTGGGTGGGGCTGAGAGAACAGTGACTAGCCCAAGGTCACCCAGCTGGCTTCATGTGTAGGAGTGGGAAAACCAACCCAGTTCACCAGATTAGCCTCCGCCGCTCATGTGGAGGAGTGGGGAATCAAACTCGGTTCCCCAGATCAGAGTCCACTGCTCCAAACCACTGCTGTTAACAGAGGTGAAACTGACCAGATGCCCGGTTGAGGGGAGAGAACATGTCTATCAATGGGCTACTAGCCCTGGTGACTGAAGGGAACCTCCACGTCCAGAGGCAGTAAACCTCTGATTACCGGTGCAAGGAGGTGACATCAGGGGAAGGCTGCGGCCTCTATGCCCTGTTGTTGGACCACCAGAGGAACTGGTTGTCCACTGTGTGAGACAGGATGCTGAACCAGATGGACCACTGGTCTGACCCGTTATGGCTCTTATGTTCACCGTGACATGAAGGTTTGTGAACAGCAGAGCACATGTTTTGCATGGAGAAGGCCCCAGGATCAATCCCTGGAATATCCAGTTCAAAGGCTCTATGTAGCAGGACAGGGAAATCTTTGCCACTGCCAGTCAGAGTAAAAAATGGGGCTGGATGGATCACTGAACTGGCTCATGATAAGGCTAGGGAGGGGCACAGCTCAGTGGAAAAGCCTCTGCTTTGCATCCAGAAGGTCCCAGCTTTGAGCCCTGCCATCTTTAGTTAAAAGGACCAGGTGATGTGCAAGATCTCCACCTGAGACCCCAGAGAGCCGTTGCCAGTTTGAGTAGACAATACTGAGCCCGATAGGCCAATGGTCTGATTCAGTATGAGGCAGCTTACTGTGGTTGTGTAGCGAAGTTCCAAGGAAAGGCTCTTGGGGAGCAGGGTTAGAAAACAATGTCTGCCGGAAACCTTGGAGAGATGGTATAGTTGCAGGAGGGAGTATTGGGTTAGATCAGGGGCCACCAACCTTTTCTTTAATGAAAGGTACTTCAGTGTAATGGAATATATTCTGTGCTTCTCTCCCCTTCCCCCAGCATGTTACCAAATTTTGCCTTGTCTAGAAACAGACCATGGTCTTGGAACAGCATCAGGATTGAAGATTATCAGCTAAGCAGCACAGAAGAAAATCCTATGAAATGCAAACTTTTTTTTAAAGGCCTAGAGCAGATCTTCTTGTGATATTTCTCCCTGGGGTTATCTAGGGGATGTGCAAGCTACACTACAGTGGCTGGTGAGCTACCTTCAGAAGAGCCCTGGGTTAGATAGTCCAATCATTTGAGCCTCACATACACAAGACACATGCCTACAGATACAATTTTGGTTATCCTTCGGGGGGCAGTTTTGACTTTTCCGATGTACACCATGAGAACCCAGCAATCTGGTACGACTACAAGCAGGGCAGGACACAACAAAACGTTAGCACTGTGAAACACGGCTGTCCACAGGACCACCTTCTCAGGTCTCTCTAAGCTAGGGGTACCCATAGTGCTGCCCATGGGCACCATCGCGTCAGCCAATTCATTACCTGGTGCCTGACAAATGTTTTCAGAAAGTGGGTGGAAGCAGGTGGGGCTCTTGCCTGATAAGCTACTGGCTGTGCAATTCTTTTAAAAAGTTGCTTCAGTGTTAGCTACTACCAATATTAGTTTTATTCTCTCTCTCTCCCCCTCTCCAGCGTGGCGTAGTGGTTAAGAGCGGTGGTTTACAGCAGTGGACTCTGATCTGGAGAACCAGGTTTGATTCCCCACTCCTCCACACAAGTGGCGGAGGCTAATCTGGTGAACTGAATTTGTTTCCCCTCTCCTACACACAAAGCCAGCTGGGTGACCTTGGATTAGTCACACTCTCTCAGCCCCACCTACCTCACAGGGTGCCTGTTGTGGGGAGAGGAAGGGAAGGTGATTGTAAGTGGTTTGATTCTTCCTTAAGTGGTAGAGAAAGTCGGCATATAAAAATTAACCCCTCCTCCTCCTGCTTCTTCTTCGTATTTTAAAAATAACTCTTCTCCCCTGCACTTGGACTTCCTCTGGGTGTGTGCATGGCTCTGCCTCCTAGGGCAGCCATTTTGTGGTTGCACCTGCCACCCTTCTTGAGAATTCCAAAGGTACCCAAAGGCTCAATAAGGCCAGGGACCCCTGCTCTGAGCCACGGTCTGTACACAGCCTGAGCGGACTGTTTCACCATCCTCAGCAGCGTGTTGAATGGTACACACAAATGCTTCCAGAACCCTTTTCCAAAGGTTCATTTGCTGAAACGGCAGAGTCTTTACGACAGCAAAGAGGCCCGGAGCATCAGGAGGCTCTGCTCCTGGAGATACCGTTGGAGGTCCTGGGTTTCCTGTCTCTTCTTTTCTACCAGCTGGGACATCAAGTCTCGCTTTTGGAAGCCTCGCCATTTGGCAGCTACCTTCTCCTTCTCCTTGGCGTCCTGCTCCTTCCCCGCAGCTTTCAAACTCTTCTGTATGGATTGCATTCTGTTCTTGAGCAGCTCCTACAAAAAAAGGATGCTAAATGAATTTAAAATATTGCATGTGTAGAGCTCTTTATTCTAATGATAAATCTCCAGTGAGTGTAGATTTGAAACATCAAATGTTCCTTAATTGCAAGGGAAACCGAATGAATAAATATTTTGTGATTCTTCACAACGTTTGCAAAAATACAAAGCTGGTGTTAGCACAAATCAATATTGGGGGTTTTGAGCATTATCCTGAAAACTGCAGGGTTGTTTTTTAAAAAAAGAAGATGCTAGTCCTTAAGGTCTGAAAATGAATGCACAGTGGCTGGTGAAAGACGCTCACAAGTATTCCAGTGGTCAACAGATAGATTTTTAAGTCCTTGGCATACCTCACTGAACATCCCCACAACCAGCAGAAACACACAAAAAAAAATGCAAACTAGGTAATCATATGCAAATTTTGCATAATATTTACAGGTTGCTGAATTTAATACTTCTAGGTGAGGAATCTGGGCTTCCAATGCAGAATTTTGATTAAGAGCTCTGCTCCACAGACCTCACGATTTCAGACTGGAACTACAAGCCCTTAGTACTGTCAATTCCACTGTCGTTCTTAACATAAAACTCTGGAAGCCACGCCCCCCTCCATAAAAAAAACTCAGAATGTATTATGCAAATGAAGCAGGTTTGAGCTTGCTTGACGTAATTGATCTCAGCAGATTTCCTTTGGGGAAGAACTTGGATTCTCTCGTTATGCTGGAAAAACCGCCCCACGTATGTTTCGTGCCCGTCCTTCCGTACGATAAAGACCTTTCTGAGAAACTGGGAGAGGGCAGATTTAAAGAGAATGGGCCTCACCAGCCGTTTCTTCTCCTGGTCAGCGACGTTTTGATCGTGTTCCTTCAGCTGCTGGTCTCTGTGCTCGCGCTGGGCCTTTAGGAACTCCAGCCTTTGACTCTCTTTGTACTCCTCGTCCTCCCACAAGCGGGACTCTTGTTTCATCCACTCTGCTCTGGCAACCTGCAGCTGTCCCTGCCGCTGCCGGGCCCTCTCGCTGTCCTCCTGCCGCTTCTGTGAACCTTGCGAGCTTCGCTGGAGGGATCTGTGCCTGTTTCCCAAAAAAAGCATCAGTGGAAACGCAATACAAAGGACAGCCCACCTTTCAGACACGTTCAGTCTGTTACAGACAATGATAAAAAGTCAAGTACTGCTCTGGGTATTTCAGTGTGCTGAACAAAATATTAACACACTGCCCTCTGCCTGCCTTTCAGCTTGGGGTGGACTGCAGTGTGGAACCTGGAAACAGAATATAAAGTTTTGCTTCCACAAACCGATGTCGGAAGTCTGCGATTTCTACCACTTAGATACGTCAAACTCTTCATGGATTGGGCCATACACGATCCAAAGAATGCAGAAGTTTGGAACAATTTTATTGGAATGTGTGAGTGGAACTTAACAGAAGTCTGGGATTATTAGATTGTAAGAATGTGGGAGAGGCTTTTATGTGTTAATTTTATATTGACTGTACAGGCTTCCAGTTGGCTTCTGGGCCCAGTTCAAAGTGCCAGGCCTTTGAAGCCCTGAATGGTCAGGGTGCATGGATGCCAGGTTCCAGGTGGGGCCTGAGGATCGCCTGGAATTACACCTCATCTCCAGAGATCACTTCTCCTGGAGAAAATGGAGGATCTGGAGGGTGGACTCTATGGCATTGTACCCCACTGAGGTCGGTTCCAGGCTCCACTCAAATCTCCAGGAGTTTCCCAACCTGCATCTGGCAACCCTACCTGCCCCCTCTATCCCCTGCCAGTGGACAGAGGGAACCTGGCAACCCTACCAGGGTGTCTTTGCCCATATGGACCTGCCCATAGTTTAAGATGGATAGGCACAGCCCTGTGGGATTGGTGAGGATGTTTTACCCAGAGTCACCTGAAGAGCTTGAAGCCTGAGTCGGGATTGGAACCTGGATCTCATGGGTCCTAGGCTGGCATTCGAGCCATTATACCACACAAGCTCCATTACCTTTTCTCGTCACGTAGCAGCTCTTTTCGGATGCGTTCCTCCTGCTGCTTCTGCTCCTCCTTGAGCAGCCTCTGTTCCCGCTTCCGACGTCTGAACTCTATCCTTGCCGTTTCTCTTGCGCTATCCAGAAATGCTGCTTTCACTGCTAATCTCTGAGGGTGCAAAGGTCTCCATGGTGGGACTGGTTTCTCCAAAGAGAATTCACCTCCTTCTGGCTTTTACGTCATAGTAACACTGTGCTCATCACAAAAATTGGCCCTGGTTTTCAATAAGGAGACCAGACAAGCACGGGGCGGGGGGGGGGGGGTTTAAACATGTGTTTAAACCATTTATACTCTGCATTCGTATCTCCGTACTCCCTTTCATCAACGACTATGCCCATGCAAAACAGAGAAAATTGAAACAATAGAACATGTTCTGCTGCAATGTCTTTTCTACAACGACATATCGCAGTACATTCTCCCCATATTGTCATCCTTTCCTGGGAGATTGGAAGAAGCTAAAGTTTCCCTTCTCTTAGCAGACTCCTCTTGGGAAATAACCACTCAAGTAGCCAAATTTTGCCTCCTGTCTAGTGGGATTCGTAAACAGCTGGTTGAAAACCCTTCCCCCATAGAAGATCTTTCCTCCTCTTCTTCAAATCATCCCTTCCAGAATCATCAACTTTTATTATTTTATTTTATTATTTAAGCTATTTTTATTCAGAGCTGATTCTGAATCGAAATAAAACTTGATTGATTGATATTCTGCATTCTCCGCTCGTTTGTTTCCCGAAGCAGATTCCCCAGTTCACTTTGAACCACAGTTCACTTTAAAGCATACAACAAGGGACAATTAAAAGACACGAGTGGCCAGCAATAAACCCTTACAATACTAAAGCAACAGCAGCATAAAAATAGTAGAACAGTAGCTGCGATAAACAAAGACTAAAACAGCAGCAGCGGCATTTTTAATAATAGCCATTTTCAGCCAAGAATGTTGGCAGCAAGCTCATCTCTGTCAAGGGGAAGAGAGAATAAAATGCTCCACAGAAGGCCTGGTAAAAAGAAAAAAAAAGCCTTTCACACTGTAACCTTATAGACTTGTACAAAGAGAAAACCTGTGGCAAAGACATTTCATAGTCAAGGTGCCACCACCCAAAAGGCCTCTTCAGCGCCCCCCCCCACTGCTTCAGAGGGTGGGGACACACAAAACAGGGTCTCCATGGAAGTAGGCGGGCAGGCACATAAGGAAGGAGGCAGTCTTCCAAATACCCTGGCCCCAGACCTTTTATGGCTTTAAAAGAAAGACAGCGTATTAAATTGTACCCAGAAGTGAACTAGCAACTCATATAGCTCTTATAATACTAGTAAAAGATGTTCCCAGAAATTTGCACCAGTTAGCAACCTTGCTGCTGCATTTTATGCCCTCTGAGGTTTCTGAAGAGTCTTCAAGGGCAGCCCACGCAGAGTACATTGCAGTAGTCTAACCCAGATGTGATCACAGCATGGATAACCACAGCCAAATTACTACAGGCATACTACCTGTATGGCTGGTGCACTGTGGCTCCTCCTCATGTGCAAAACGGATTCAATAGCTGAACTGTCTTCCTTCAATGACTGGTCCGCCCATGCAAATGTCACGTGGACTCGGGGAGGGGGCGCAACAAAGAGTTTCCTCGGAGGGCTCTGGTGAAAAGGCTGGGCTGAAGTTTCAATCATGTCGGTTTGAGGAAAGACTGTTATGCAAAACAAGTTCATTATTAGGATGATACATTATTTTAAAAGCAAAATCAAATGGCAGATTTTATTTATTCCTTGGTATTTTTTATCTCAAAAATGATATAAGGTTGTCTCCCAAAGTGGCTCCTATCTGTTGAAATTCAGTGCACGGTGCTGATAGCGGGGGATACATGTAAGTAAAAATCAGGCTCAGGCATACAAGCAAAAAGAACAGACACACAAGGAAGGGAAAAGCCAGAACAAAGAGATGAGTGGCTATCAAGTGTTTCTTACTCCTAAAGGTTTTCTTCCACCTTCGCTTTTCTTTTTTGGGAGGGGGAGTTTCCACGTGTTATAACCGTCCCATTTCCAGAGTTCCCCTGTCCTTAAAACGAGCAGCCGTGCAACTGGCAGGTAGCGGGAGGTGAAGTGCCTATGACAGGGTTGATGTAGACTGAGAAAGACAGCCCGGTGCCTGCAAACTGTGTCAGAGGCAGAATCACTGTCTCCGCTTTCCTCCAATGA
This sequence comes from Euleptes europaea, assembly GCF_029931775.1. Classification (NCBI taxonomy): domain Eukaryota; kingdom Metazoa; phylum Chordata; class Lepidosauria; order Squamata; family Sphaerodactylidae; genus Euleptes; species Euleptes europaea. Next base: position 100,373,652 of record NC_079314.1, read on the forward strand.
ACCTCAAAAGGGACAGTTGGTTTTATCCACGGTACCTCTAGTGGAAGGCTTCCCTGAAGTGACTAAGCCTCCATTGCAGGTAACTGGAGGCTTGCCCAGTCCCAGGGAGGAGGTAAAGCTGCACTTTAATTGGCAGGAGAGCGTCCCCTTCTAAGGCAGAACTGACAAGGAGGGGAAGGCTAAAGTCAAATCACAAACAGAACCTGACAACAAGAACCCCAAAATGGATGTGGACTCTCAAGGACAGAAACACAGAAGTCAGGGCTATCTGCCATTTCTGGCACCCTGTGAGTACTCTGGTATTTTAAGGCCTGTGCTTCTGCTTATCGGCTGATTGGTACATAATTTCAATATTTTTTGAAAGTCACCAGGAGCCCCGCAAATCTCCTTCATGACTTCTGCCTACCTTTCTCTTCCTGCCAAGGAATGCACTTGTCTGTATTGACAGCTACGTCAACCATGGTGCCGGTGCCTTCTCTCGGAACTTCTAAAGCACTCTCCTTCCGACGAGGCTGTGAAAATCAGAAAAGAACCCCAAAAGCACATTGGGATGGGACAGTGATGGAAGAAGAAGAAGAAGAGTTGGTTTCTATACCCTGATTTTCTCTACTATTACGGAGTCTCAATCTGGCTTACAATCACCTTCCCTTCCTCTCCCCACAACAGACACTCTGTGAGGTAGGTGAGGCTGAGAGAGTTCGGAGGGAACTGTGACTAGCCCCAGGTCACCCAGCAGGCTTCATGTGTAGGAGTGGGGAAACCAACCCGGTTCACCAGATTAGAGTCCACTGCTCCTAACCACTACACCACTCTGGATACACAGGATACCCTGTGCTAGATGAGTTTACACACTGTTTTGGTACGTTTATGGAAGTATAACCTCCGTAATCACATTGATCAGGTGTATTGAGACCCTGTGGCATTTGTAAGAAGTCTGAACATAGGTCTAGTCTGCATAATATTGTACCTGCGTTGTAACTTCGCTCTTTGACTCTTTACAGGATGTTAAGTCTACCATATCCTTTTCTTCTTTCAGCTTCCCACTCTCTTCATTCTCACCCTCTTCCAAAACTGGCAGTTTCCCCCTTGACAGTTGCTCTTCTATCTTCCTATTCAGTTCTTCCTTGGTCATATTAGTTCCTGGAATCAAGGCACTTTCTGGCTGCGTCAAAGTTACTGTGGGCCTAATGCATTCCCAAGCTGGGGCACAGAAACTACAGAGGGGCACGTGGGGAGAACAGCAGGGAGTGCTGACATGCGGGACCTTTGAAGCATCCCTCCAACAAATGCAATCCCGATGGTTCTGCCTGCAAGATCCTGACGCTCGGCAACCGGGCGGCACCTTGTGCGGATAATGCGGATTCTGCTCCACCAACATCTGCCTGGCCGCTAACGGCATCTGGAGCTCAAGGATGATGCGTTCGCTCAGAGGAAGAGGGATCTTCACAGCAATGTCCGCAGGCACCTTCTTAGTCTTACCATTCCAGAAACTGACCAGCACTTCACTGTTTTTAAAGACTGCAAAGAGAAATGGGGGGAGGGGAAGAAATCACCTTTAGAAGCAAGCACAATCCACTTCCCCTTGCTCTGGCCCCTTTTCTAGTACAACAGTGGCCTCTGACGCTCCATGGAATCCTAAGGACTATGAGCTAAGCAGGTTCTCCTGCATATCACACCCAATCCAATCATGCCTGCTAATGTCATTTACTTACTTTTGACATACATTGCCACTGTGTCTCTAATTCACTCGTCTTTACTTAAGGATAGATGGGACTCACATTTTAGCTGTAGCTGAAGAAGTGAGCTGTGGCTCACGAAAGAAAGCTCGTACCCTGCCAGAAATTTTGTTAGTCTTTAATGTGCTACTCTGGACTCTTGCTGTTTTCTACTGCTAGTGTCAGACTAACACGGCTACCCATCGTGATCGGGTTCCCCTGTGTGGGTTGTTACCCCTGTGGATACTTTTCATCAGTAAATGGAGCACTTCAGGAGTTCTCAATAGAAAGCGGGGCAGATTTACATCAGCTGTACTCGAAGGGGCACAGATGGGGCAGGTTTTGTATCCTTGTGCCTTTAGACAGTGGATGATGGGGGGGGGGGGAGACACACCTGCCAAGCGACAGCAGCAACGGTACCTGGATGAGCCGATCCAGTCCCTGTGACCTGAAGGGCAGTGCCTGGGCCGTATCGTTTGCCTTTCTTCTCCCACGGAGCCAGGACTCGGTCTCCTGGAGTCACCAGCCGCCACCTGCCATCCTCGTGGTGGATGACATCGTAGAGCGGCGTTTCTTGCATGCGAAACTCAGCCTTGCCTTTTGGAGATTTTCGGGATCTCTCAAACTCAATTAGAACATGCCCTTCGGAGCCCTGTGAGACGAAGTCACAGACCTTGCAAGTAAACGTTTGCCTTATAATTAATACAACAAACATTCAGATGGAACAAGTGTCGCAGGGCAATCCCAAGCAGAGTCATGCCCACTGAAGTCCATTGAACTGAATGGACTTTGAGGGTGTCACTGTGCCAGGGACTGTGCTGTTTGCCCCGCAGCTGGCGCCGTTTTGTGCAGATCGGATCAGGCCTATGATCAAAGCATCCCCAAAATACTGTGCCTTCAGTTCTACAAAGATGGAACCCAGAAGCGTTAGCAACAGCACACCCACGGGATCTGCATGGCATCACCGGGTAGGCATTCACCTTGCTAAGCTGGGTTCTCTTATTCATCTTCCTCGGGAGATGGTAAGTGCTCCTTCCCTGGAGGTTTTTAAGCAGAGGCTAGATGGCCATCTGTCAGTAATGCTGATTCTATGACCTTAGGTAGGGCATCTTGGCCATCTTCTGGGCATGGAGCAGGGGTCACTGGGGTTGTGTGTGGGAGGTAGTGGTGAAATTCCTGCATTGTGCAGGGGGTTGGACTAGATGACCCTGGTGGTCCCTTCCAACTCTATGTTTCTATGATCTTTTTGGCTTCTATGCAGTCCCACATGGGACTGTGCATGCGCAGGCTCATGTGTGCCTGCACAGAAGCCCACTCAATGAACAACAGTTACAGTTAACTGCAAACCTGTTTTCTCCCCCCATCCTGGCTGCCCAATCCTACACGCTGCCTAAATAGCTATCATCTTCGACTGTGGTGGATTTTCAAGTCCCAGGACACTGAGCAGTAGTTCCAGTCTGTGTATTCAGGCAACATCCTGCATTCTGAAATACTCCTAACAGATTAAACAATGTTATAAAGGACATTGTTATAAAGAAATTTCTAAAATGGCATTTCATTTCCCATTGATAATCTAACTGATGATTAAACCCATGTAGGTTTGTGATGCCAAATAATTTCTTTTCTTGCTATGGTTATTCAGCATGATCCAGAATCACCAGACCCTCATCTCTGTCTGACTATCCACCTGTTCTCCCATGCAGCTGAGAGACAAAGACCATTGCTTCCTCAAGCAGAATCTGGTAACTAATGAAACGCCCTCTATGTCTTACGTTTTATGCAGTGGTCTACAGCTTCCGATATTAAAGTAAATTAGCATATTAAAATGAAACAAGGCTTGGTTCTTACAGAGCGTGTCTATGGAAGTGACTTCTACACCTCACCTCCTCCTTCCTGCTGCAGCCCAAAATACCCTCTGAAATACCCTCTGCGCCCATTTCCAAGGGGCAGCTTTTTTGGAAATGTTAGGGGGCAGCAGAAGTGAGGAGGTGAGAAAGTTGTGCTCAACCAGCAACAATCCTTGCACCCACAGAAACCACCGGACCCAAGCCAGAATTTTTTTACATCTGAATTAATGTTCTGTTTTCCAAAGTAAATGTAAAACATTCAATTTCACATTATTTTGTTATTTGCTTCTGTGTTGTTTAAAGCTTTGGCCACCCAGAAGCTTTGACAGTGCTTGGAACTACATTATGGTTGGCACAACACAGTGGAGAGCTCAAGGGTAATCTGGGAAGCCACCTGAAGTAAATCAGCTATCTCAGCTTTCTTTCCAGTTATGTGGGCCTTTGAGAAAACATATCTGCTTGAATGGAATGAAAGGATTAGGTTGGTGGCAGCTACCACCAGATCAGGAAAAGCCAATGAGGCTCCTCCCTCACACAACTGTTCAAAAGTAGTTGAGAGAGGGATATGGAAATAGGTCACCCAAAGCAACATCTGGACCTGTTACTGTCCTCCTGTCCCTACCATTATTTGCAAAGGGCTAGATCTTCATTGGCTTAGATACCATAATCTTGATGAAAATATTCACTTTCCATAGCAAAGTAATGCTGTCTGTCCCAATCATTGAAGTCTTTTCCCTCTGTGCCTTGCTTGTGGGATTCCCTGGAGCATCTGACGGGCTGCTGTGGGAAGCAGGGTGCTGAATTAGTTGGGCCACTGGACTGATCCAGCAGGGCTCTTCTTGTGATCTTAAGTAGGGGCACCCAGGAGCTGGACAACGTAACATTTATTACATCTTTAGAGTTCCCCAAAGGATTCTCATAGGAGATACAAATGTGTAGAATCCTCAGAGACGTATGCCAAAAATAAATGTCAACAACAAAGACGTTCCCACCACTTTCCTTAAATAAACTTACCTCCACATGTTGGACAATGTGACCTAGATAGAAATATCCATCTGTCTTTTTTCTGGCTAGGACTCGGATCCCTCTCTGCAAGTTGTTAATCTTCAGGTGCCAGTCCACGAAATCCTCCTTTGCAGAGTTGCACAGCAGTGTGTGAGGGGAATCCAGGCTCCATGTACCCAAAGGAGAGCTGCAGACACAGGAAAGTAAAGCATCCTAGGGACAACAAGACTCATGGCTCCAGACAATGGGGGGGGGGAATTGTTCAGATTTATATGAATCAAGGAGGAGAAACACAAAAGCGACTGGTTCTTCATAGTTCCCACTCCATGACTAGCAAGGTGATCGATTCATCGAAAAGATCCACAGCCCTTACTTACCACATAGTTGTGGGATAACCTGTTGGCAGAGAGGAACAGCAGGGCTTGCTGATGCAATCAGGATGGTGGATGCTTGCCATGCCTCCAGGATCCATCTATAAAGAAGACTACAGAATCATGAAACGTGCCACCTAATCTGGGACCTCATGATCTTTCAAGTCTTTCCCAACATCTGGTTTCTCTAGGGCTGGTTCACACATGCATGCCCGTCACTTCCGTCTATTGCATTTCTATTCAGTGTGGTGTAGTGGTTAAGAGCAATGGTTTGGAGCGGTGGACTCTGATCCGGAGAACTGGGTTTGATTCCCCACTCCTCCACGTGAGCGGTGGAGGCTAATCTGGTGAACTGGGTTGGTTTCCCCACTCCTACGCACGAAGCCAGCTGGGTGACCTTGGGCTAGTCACACTCTCTCAGTCCCACCTACCTCACAGAGTGTCTGTTGTGGGGAGGGTAAGGTGATTGTAAGCTGGTTTGATTCTTCTTTAAGTGGTATAGAAAGTTGGCATATAAAAACTAACTCTTCTTCTGTTCTGCCCTTCCTGTAAGGAGTTCAGTTTGGCATATCCACTTTATCCTCACAACAACCCTGTGCAGTTTGTTAGACAGAGAGAGCGACTGACCCAGGGTCACCCAGCAAGCTTTTCTGGCAGAGTAGGGATTAGAACCTGGGTGTCCTAGATCCTAGTCAGTCTCTCTAACCACTACACCGACCCTTGTAACAGCCTGCATGAGGGATACGATACCATGCAATGATCTGCAGGTATGAATAAATCTTTATAAGTCTACAGCCATAGACAGAATTGCCGTGTCACCAAAAGCTATCTCAAAACCAACATTTTTCAACGGACCATGTTTCACGCATTTGCCTGAGGGGTAAACCAAGTGATGTGCTTGCATGTGTGAACCAGATTCAGACCTGAAATATTTATTTTTCAGTTACCTGATCGTCAGTTTCATCAGAGTTGAAGCTGATCCTTTGAAAAGAACCTCCGGACTCCTTGGCTATTTTCTCCAGTATCTCTTGCAAGCTGTTTTTCTTTACCCCTCCATTTCCTAGCAAGTATACTGTGTGCAGGGGACGGGCCTGCCCTGTCTCCTTCAGGAGGTGACAGATGTCCTCTGCAGTGCACTCAGGGAGCCCACTGGTGAAGAGATACACGGCCTGACAACCATGGTCTTCCAGCGCCGCTGCCACACCACTCACGGCACTGGCCCCCTTCTCACACTTCAGGGCTCGGATCCAGGCGGCTGCTTCAGCAACACTGGCATGGGAACATTTCACCAAAGAGTTTTGCCATTTTAAAACCTGCCGAGGAAGTTTAAGGATTATCTACCATTAACTATAATCATAAAACTGGCACATTTCAGAGAGTGTTTCTCAACAGTATGGGTTGTGGATGATTATTGCTTTAATTCAGAGACTGTATCACTGGCTAGAATGTTTGTGTGGAAATAAAAAGAGTTTCCATCGAAACATTAGGAAGAACTTCCTAACAGTTAGAGCGGTTCCTCAGTGGAACAGGCTTCCTCAGGAGGTGGTGAGCTCTCCTTCCCTGGAGGTTTTTAAGCAGAGGCTAGATGGCCATCTGTCAGCAATGCTGATTCTATGACCTTAAGATCATGAGAGGGAGGGCACCTTGGCTATCTTCTGGGCATGGGGTAGGGGTCACTGGGGTGTGGGGGAGGTAGTTGTGAATTTCCTGCATTGTGCAGGGGCTTGGACTAGATGACCTTGATGGTCCCTTCCAACTCTATGATTCTATAAATGCCCCTGGAGAAAAAATAAAGTTCTTTCATAATATTTTATTGTAATCTGTTCAGTACATTTTTATCTTGCCCTTCCTTCAAGTAGTTCAGGTTGGCATACATCATTCTCTCTTCCTTATTTTATCCTCAGAACAACCTTGTGAGGTAGGTTAGGCTGAAAGTGTGTGACTGGCCCAAAGTTCATCTTGTTTAAGTTTCACAGTTGAGTGGGGAATTGAGGCTGGATCTCCCAGATCTTGGTCCAGCACCCCAGCAGCTACACGGCGCTTTTAATTTTTCTGTTACCTTGTTGGCACAGCTGACAATGCTGAACATGCAATCTGTTGGCTTGCTGGCCAGTGAAAAGAGGGTTTTTATGATGAGTTCTTTCAGGATACTAATTTTGGTGGGCGCTCTTTCCAAGGCACAGATCACAAAAGTCACATTCTGTTCGTGGATAGTAGCCGTTAAGGGGAAAGTTGTACTTTGAGGGGAAAGCCCAGCCATTTCTGTATTGAAACAAAAAGGGGGGGAAAGATGATTGACCACCAAAGCATATTTAGGCAATGTTTCAACTTTGGCTCATTAGAGTCCCCCCGCCCCAAGAATATTCTCAGATTTCTTTCACCCTCTCCCACCCCAACTCATGTTATCATAGGTTTACCTGTTTCTTTCACTTTCTCCACAAATTTAATAAGTACTTCTAATTTTACTACTTTTTAACAGTAAAGCACTTTGTATGCTTACAAGTGCTATGGAAATAATATGTGGCGAGTGCACATAAACTAGTTTAGAAATCATAAGCGGCAGACAAATCTGGGGCTCCAGACACTTTGAAAAGCCAAGTGGCGAAAGATAGAGAGAACGAGATTGTGTGTTCTCAGAAACGAAGGTCAGATTCAGAGGCATCTTTGAGACTCAGCCTGCAATTGAACACATGAAGCTGCCTCATACTGAATCAGACCCTCGGTCCATCAAAGTCAGCATTGTCTACTCAGACTGGCAGCAGCTCTCCAGAATCTCAGGCTGAGGTCTTTCACATCACCTACCTGCCTGGTCCCTTTAACTGGAGATGCCGGGGATTGAATTTAGGACCTTCTGCATGCCAAGCAGATGCTCTACCACTGAGCCACAGCCCCTCCCCAATTCTCAGCACACGACCAAAATCATATGTCCCTCATAAAGCACAGGAAGGTTGGCAACTGTCCTGCATGAATGTCAATCAGAAACTCCAGGAAAGCACATTTAAAACCGTTGCGCTGTTTTTTTCATACCTGCAGGGCTGAAAAGAACTGTACATAGCATTTGTAAAACCAGTGGGAAGGCTGTGTCTGCCCACGGTTGGCTATTGTGCGACAGCAACCGTTCACAACTGGGGGCTCCTGCGTGGCCTTGTGACTTACTTCTCCGGTGTCCACTCAGGTGGCCAAATTTTGAGCTGTCCCCATTTCATTAGCAGCAATGAGATCCTGGTTTATCTCAATAGCACCCCCCCCCAAAAAAAACCTTACAGTGGCATATTTCTGAAGGAAATTGAGTTTTTCTTAAGAATGATCCTGAGTCTGATTAAGGACTAAACAAAAGTGAGGTTAAAAATATTGTCGAAGGCTTTCACGGTCAGAGTTCATTGGTTCTTGTAGGTTATTCGGGCTGTGTAACCGTGGGTTACACAGCCCGAATAACCTACAAGAACCAAAAGTGAGGTTATTCAGAAATCACAAACTTGGTAAACGACTGAGAGACAGGCTTATTTCTAACTAGGGCCCATAACTAACAGGGCAACATGCGGCCTGTTGCTCCTCTCTTTCACTGTAACTAGAACAGTGGTTCCCAACCTTTTTTTGACCAGGGACCACTAGGACTTTTTTGTTCGGTGCAGGGACCCCAAGGTTCAAAATAAAAATTCCGAGAATTTGAAAATAAACTTTAATCATAACTGTTAGTTAAACATTAAACTTAGAATAACATTTGAATATATATTTTTATAATAGAGAACTTTTAATTGAAAATATTAAGTTATTATGGGTTTATAACTTTGTTTCCCGGACCTTAATTTAGTTCTCGCGGACTCCTGGGGGTCCACGGACCCCTGGTTGGGAACCAGTAGAAGGAAGAGGAGGGGTGCATTATGGGAACAAACAAGAACACAGGAAGAGAAGGGAGAAGGATCACAACCTTTCTATCTATCTCTCCAACTCTCACACTTGCTGCCCCCTGCTGATCTCCCTTTCTTTAAGCAATCTTTGTGCACTAGACATTGTCTTTCCAACAATTTCTTCATGTCAAATAACTGTTAAAGTCATAACAAGTGACCTTCTCTTTTTAAATGGTCAGTTGGCAACCTTCTCCTCCCACTCACCTGACTCCCCTTCCTGCTCTGATGAGTTACTGCAGGCTTGGGTCGTCGCCTAGCAACCAGGCACCGAAGACGGGACCATGTTCAACACCTGTGGGGGGGGAAGGTCCGAAAAAGAGCGCCTGTACATTCACGAATTCTTGAGCAAGAGGAAACCTCCCTCGATTATGACCGTTTAGACTCGTAGGCGAGAACCAATTTCGTGACTGTGCAGGAGAAAAATCAAACTCAAAACGTACACAGGCTTTCGCGCGTCTCCCCCTCGGATTCTCTTGGTTTGTCCCAGGGCAGTCCTATTTTGCTCCTGAACGGAGGGGGGGACAGACACGTTTAGACAGCCGCAGCGGGCGTAGTGGAGGGAAGGGCTGGCGTCCTTTCTTTTATTCTCGCCACGAGGAGGGAGCGAGGAATCAGCACTGGCCTCCTCCAGCGAGAGAATTACACTTTCCGCCCCTCTTGCTCCTTCCCCCCCCCGTGTCTAGCATTGGTAGGCGCCAGAGTTGGCAACGGCCAATAAGAGAACGGGTTATTGGGAGGTGCTCCCATACGTTGACATGGGAGGAAGGAACGTTGGAGGGTGAAGGACGGTTCTGGCGGTTGCCGCGATGGTCGGGCCTCTATGCCGGCTGCGGTTGGTGGCCCACCTCCTTCGCGCCAGAGGGGGGCCGGGAGCGGCCCCGGGGCCCCGGCGGTAAGACGGGGAGAAGGGATCTCGAGTGTTGGGGTGTGTGTGGCTGGAACGTGGGAACGTGGGGCGTAAGGGGTTAGAGCAGGGGTCGGCAAACTCATTAGTCCAAAGAGGCAAATACCAACAGTACAACGATTGAGATTTCTTTTGAGAGACAAATTTCTTAAACTGTATAGGTAGGTACACTGTTTATTAACTTAATAAACTTTAATTAAAGTTTTAAGTCTGAATTAAACTATAGGTACACTGAATAAAACTTGATATCATCCTTAAGAGTGATCTTATTTATTGATAAAAATTAAATTGTAAGTCCCTGCCATTTCCCCCTCCCCGTCCGGAGTCCTCGTCTGGAGGCCTGGTCTACCGCCATAAAAGCCTATTGGTAGACCTGGCCTCCGGCTGAGTCCCGTTGGGAGGCCAGGTCTACCCACTGGCTTTCTTGGCAGTAGACCTGGCCTCCGGAGGCCCATAGAAGCCAATTGGTAGACCTGGCTTCTGAAGGGGGACTTTCCCCCCTCCTCGGAATCCAGGTCTACCCCCAAGAAAGTCAGTGGGTAGACCTGGCCTCCCAATGGGACTCAGCCGGAGGCCAGGTCTACCAAAGGAAGCCTGCCCGGCCCAACAGCTGATGGGCAGGCGGGGGGGGGGCAGGAACAGTTGAGCTGCCCGCCCAGCAATCGCGCGGCTAGCGGGGAGGGGAGGCTTTAGCCTCCCAACCATTGAGGGCAAGGGAAAGGGGGACCTGGCCATTCTCCACGGCGGGGGGGGGGGGGGAGAGAGAAAGTGCACCAGCTCGCCTGCTCTCTCGCGCTCGCTCTCTCAGGCGCGCCGGCTCCGCAGCCCGGCTGCCGGCGCGAGCGGGTGTGAGAGCAGGGGCTCCGAACCAAGTTCGGAGAGCTGCACTCAACGGGCCAAAGAGCCGCAGTTTGCACACCCCTGGGTTAGACAGGACTAAAATGGTCGAACTGTCGCATCGTCACCCTATAAGCTTATATGGTGATCTGGGGCTAAACTCTTTTGACCTACCTCGCAAAATTGTAGTGAGGATAGACGTGGAGAAGAGGGCAACAGCGTGCATCTTCTCTGAGCTCCCTGGGGGACTACAAAATATAGACGTTGGGGACTTGCTGGGGAAGGGAACCCTCCGGCTCCTCCCCAGTCTCTTGGAGAATGTAGCCGGGCACTTCAGTTCGGTGTCGAAGTTGGGGGGAGACCTGAGTTCTGCAATATGCACAAGTTATAAATGCTGAGTAAGTGAGGGGGTTACCGCACTTTGTATTCCCAGCGATGTATTACGAGTTAGAAAATGTTGTAAAAAACATCTCTTTAAAAGGGTTTTTGGATACAACAGCTTATAAATGGTTGGAAGACGTCTTCACAGCTAAAGGGGCCCAACAAAGTGCGAACAATATTTTTTATAACGTTTTCAAACTCTTAATACATCGTTGGGAATACAAGTGCGGTAACCCCCTGAATTTCTTGCAAACTGCATATGCTCTTGGCACACACGAAGCTGCCTTATACTGAGTAACACCATAGGTCCATCAAGGTCACTATTGTCTACTCAGACAGGCAGCAGCTTTCCAGGGTATCATATACAGGTCTTTAACATCACCTACTGACTGGTCCTTTTAATGGGAGATGCTGGGAATTGAACCTTGGACCTTCTCCGTGCAAAGCAGAGGCTCTTCCACTAAGCCACAGCCCCTCCCCAAATCCAATCTGCCCAGTCTTGTTTTTGCATTTATAAAGGGGGAAAGGGGCACTAAGGTCTCAAGTTTTATTCCTAGAGCTACTGGATTGGCTATTAGGACGATGAATGGATCTCTTCCCCTGCATGTCCCCCCCCCCCCGAAAGCTATTCCCAGGGATCTTGGGAACAGAGTTGAACGTAGCACAGGGGACCGCAAGAAGAAGAGGGAATGGGTGGGAATTTTTCTGCCCTGCCCTTGCTTGATCTCTTGCTTCCCTTGAAGGTGACAGTATTGCACACAGCAGCCCACTCTATCCCCCCCAAATCCTCTGACCTTCAGGAGCATTTTCTTGCATGGCTGCAAGGGAAAGGGAGAGAGATCTATTCTGTGAGCATTAGCCCTTGTAACTGGCCCTTGTAACTGGCAAAGGATACAAAATGGCTCTTTGTGGGGGTGGGGGAAATGAAAGCACCCCAGCCTAATTTTGACGCGTGTACTGCCCTCACGATCTGACGAGCGACTTCTCCATTGTCATTTTTGTCTCGTAGTGCAAGCGGAGAGGCGCATGGCCCATTTCGTTACCGCCAATTCCCAGAGCTTACACGGTCCCAGATAATAAAGGGTGAACTGCTCAGTGGCTTCATGTGGTTCTGGATCCTGTGGCACTTTTGGCACAACTCTGACCTTGTGCTGGTGAGTTCAGTGGACTGGGGAAGGGAATAATGCACCAGCATTAGAGGATGGGGAAAGATACTGAGTGTGAGGTGTCGTGACCTAACAGTTATGTCAATAAGCAGGCAGGGGAGTTCATGCGTGTGTGTTAAGTGCTGTCAAGTTGCTTCCGACTCATAGCGACCCTATGAATCAATGTCCGCCAAAATGTCCTATCTTTGACAGCCTTGCTCAGATCTTGCAAATTGAGGGCTGTGGCTTCCTTTATAATCCATCTCTTGTTGGGTCTTCCTCTTATCCTGCTGCCCTCAACTTTTCCAGTGACTCTTGTCTTCTCATAATGTGACCAAAATACGATAACCTCAAAATATTGTCGAAGGCTTTTACGGTCCGAGTTCATAGATTACAGGACAATGATTAGCACATTACCTTTGATACTTTTGCAGGACAATGACTCAGCTCAAACCCAACCCCCTTCTGACTATATAAATTACTCTTCCAACACACTTTGACGCTGAGAGACACTGTCCTTCAGTGTTACTCCTCTGAAGAAGCCTGCCACAGCTGCTGGCGAAACGTCAGGAAAAAAAAATACCAAGACCATGATCACACAGCCCGGATAACCTACAAGAACCTACAATAGTCTCAGTTTAGTCATTTTAACTTCTAGGGTCAGTTCAGGCTTGATTTGATCTATAACCAACTGGTTTGTTTTTTTGGCAGTGCACAGTATCTGTAACACTCTCCTCCAACACCACATTTCAAAGCAATCTACTTTCTTCCTATCTGCTTTCTTCAATGTCCAGCTTTCACACCCATACATAGTAATAGGGAATACGATGGCATGAATTAACTTAATCATGGTGGCCAGTGACACATAGAAAGGGCTGATTTTAGTAATGGCTTTGGAGTTTCTGGGCCTGTCTGTCATGACATTATTATCCCACCCTTCCTCCAAGGATCTCAAGGTGGCCTTCCCTCCTCCATTTTATTCCCACAACAACTCTGTGAGGTAGGCTTGGGTGAAAGTGAGTGAGTGCTTCATGATCCTTCAAGAAACTTCATGGCTGAGTGGGGAATAAGTACTTCGTCCCCAGATTTAAGTCTGTTAATAGTCCTGTTCAGTTTACTTACCCGGATGCACATTCATGGAAGCCACTGACATCCTTTGAGGCAAGATGTCTTGGCTCTCTGGAAAGACTGTGTACTTTAACATGGGGAGCACAAGTGCATCTTAAATGCAACCAAGGTGGTGAAAACAAATAGGGGATTAAACTTTCTCCTTTAATAAGCTGTAAGAGAACGAATTCATCAAGATCTTCAGTTTTAAACCTAGCTGTGTGAAACCAGATCTAGGCAGCTGAGTGCCAGAATCTGGTTTTGCTAAAAATAACTTGGGAGTTCAGAATTATATAGCTCACTCTGACCCAAATATTTTGGAGGCAACTCTTCTTACATTGAAGTGCCAGAGTAAAAGCCACAATAGAAGGCAGGTCATGAGTTTTCAGCAACCTGACTCTTCCTGCTCTTGCGGTTGGAGATTCTTGGTATTTTAATAGTGCTTTTGAGGCAATCAGGAACCTAATTTGATGTCCACCCTGCTTAAGGATCATGCTTTTAAGGAAATGGTGTTGGTGTATCACCTGTAAAACACTTTGAATACAGAGAAGCTTACATGGTACAAGTTACAATATTAAATGTGATATATCAGCTCATCACCCTGCAGTGGATGGCTCAGGCTAGCTAGATCTCATTAGATCTCAGAAGCTAAGCAGGGTCAGCCTTGGCTAGTATTTGAATGGGAGACCACGAAGGAGTACCCAGGTTGCTATGCAGTGGCAGGCAATGCAAACCACCTCTGAATGTTTTTTGTCTTGAAAACCCTATGGGGTTGCTGTAAGTCAGCAGCAACTCGATAGCACTTTCTTCCACCACCAGCTCATCCTAAAGGTCTGAATCCGAAGAACTGTGTTTTCTTTGAATGCTCAGGGGCAGGGGTGGTACTTGAAGGATTTTCCAAGAGCTTTTCCATTCATTTTGAAGGGCAAACGGCTTTTGATAGAATTGTCAAAATTGTCAAAGGTGGGTTGCGGGTGAAAGCATTGCTTAGGAAAAATGAGATGTCCTGTGAAGATGTTCAAGCTTTTAGATCAGCTTAAAGGAGTTCTGAATGGTTGGGGGCAGACTGTGATGGAAAAACAGCCCTGAAAAAGGCATTGCCCCCAGCCTGCCCTGGCCCCATCCCTCAAAGATGGGAGCTCCAGCCACTTCTTTCCAAGCTCCCCCCCCCCAGGCCATGGGTGAGCCTAGGGGTGGAAAGGCCATCAGCACTTCGGGACAAGTCCCTGCAGTCCTAATGGTCAATCAGTAGAGTTTCACAGTTGTGGGCTGCACCTTTCATTTTGCCAAAGTTCAATAACTTGGCTGGGGATTTGTTAAACCCATTTTCACTTTGGTCTCTGACTAATAACAGTGTTCATCTTCTTTTTCCTCCTACAGGGCCACTTCCCTTATCCAGACCCTTCAAAGTGGACAGATGAAGAACTGGGAATCCCTCCTGATGATGAATAGTCAACTTGAATAATCTGTTCTGAGTAGGTTTAAAATAGTAATTTGATATTATTTTTATATTAGATTTCTTAAGTTAAAAATCCTGGTTTGTCTGATTGAAATGCAATCCTTCCTGAAATTGTCACCTCTTTAATCATCACTCCCAACTGTAACCAAGTTTGAAATAAGATTCTGCCGCATTTATTTATTCTTCCCCTGCCTCTGTGGTCCCCTGCAATTGTTCTAGGTTGCAAACTTGCTCGGGGCAGGGGGGGCCTGTGGTCCTATGAAACTAAGGAGACAGACATACTGACAGAGCTGTATTGCAATACTTTGGAAGACACTTGAAAACTCTGGTAGCAATTTTAGGCTTGCAGTAAGTGCTGCGATGAGGCTTGGGAAAAGCTTTAAAGAGGAAGAAGGCAGTGGTGGTGGGGGAGCTGGTGGTGGTGTTAGCAATAGGAAGATGAGGAGGAAGAAGTAGGGAGTAGCAGGGGAAGATGGGATTTCCCCTCTCATGCAAGTTCCTTGTGGGTCCCTACTTGTTTTGCTAAATATACGGATGCTTAATACCTGCCCGTACGTACCAGCCTTTGATAGTGGCTCTAAAATTTTGCCTGTAGGTATACAGGGTGAGTGAGAGTAAAATCACTGGTCCCACTCCTTGCCTATATAGGCTGGTACAGTGCTTATGCTGCCCAGGTGGTATTGCTTGGAGACTGTCTCTCTCCCCATGACTTTAGTGTAGCATTTATATGTTTGGGATGTTTCTCCCCTCTCAACAGATCTTATTCAAATATTATAACTTAGAAGAAGATCATGCAAACTAACAATCTGCCCTTATTACCTGCAGGTTTCTGAGATCTACAGAAATGGATACTTCTTTACTTCATGTAGATTTTAAGTTCGAATTGTAAATAAATGGAAGAAACCATATAATGATTCTGTCTGCTTGGAGGTGTTGAATGTCATCTTATAGAAAGGGAATCCTCACTTACCTGAAAATACCTGTCCTACAGGATGTCACGCACTCATTCCATCTGGGATATGACCTCCTCTTGGGTACAAACAGAGTCAAGTTCCCTGGATACCATGGGAAGGAATTACCCAGCTTCCCAGACAGGGTCTGGCAAGCTATAGCTTCACTATCGTATTAAACACATCCAACATAATACATTGGCAGGGGGGAGAGAGAAAATATTAAAAGAATATTCCTGAGAGTTGAAACTTTCTAAGCTCCCAGGTCTTAGAATTGAACTGCATAGTTTAGTTAGCAGGATGGGACAACTGTTTCCCCCAACAGACAAGCAAAATTTCCCCTTTTCCTGGTGTGTGTGTGTGTGTGCAATCTTACTTCTGGGATGTATAAAAACCAGTGTCAGCTGTAGAGTGGTGCCATAATGAGCAGCTCAGGGGTTATACGAACATTACATTTCTACATCCTTTGCCAAAGCTGCTGTGGCTGAGTTTTTCTCAGCCCGAAATGAAAGTCGCTGCACTGAGAATTCAAGATCTGTGGAGATCTTTCAAAGCACCTCATCTTCTGATCCCTGTTTACTTGCATTCTTGAATTACAGTTTAACTATATGCAAAGCTATAAGTGGGTGACAGAGATCTTTAATAGCAGTACATCATTTAAACAATTTGATATTCAGAACTCATAGCTCCCTCCAGTGAAAAAAGCCACAGTTGCTGCCTCTTGGGATTTTGCTTTAAGTCCAGGGTTATTATCTAATAAAGCTACCTCCCTCAATCCCATATCCAGGACAAACTACTTCATCTTTTGTTCCCCTGTGAGCTACTTACAGCTCTGAAAAGGAGCTCTACACTCTTGGCTTATTCTTTACTACAACATACCTCCTGGTACTCGGTGTGTGCCTCTTTTCTCCCACTCTCTGTCTGTTGCCTGTGGTCCTTCCCGTCACACTAGTGAGGCCATTGATATCATTGGCTCCCCTTCTTCCCGGCGTGATGCCATGTTCTTGCAAATAATAGGGTCTGATAATGCCTGGAGGTTGAAGGTGGCTCCCAGGAGAGGACAGCTTGAAGATCACTGCTTTAAAGAACAATTCTGATATATTCCCCCGCTCAAATACATCCTTGTTATTGCAGATGGATAGCTATATTAGACCCTTATCTGGATGGCCCAAGCTAGCCTGATCTTGGCAGATCTCAGAAGGTAAGCAGGGTCGGCCCTGGTTAGAATTTGGATGGGCAACCTCCAAGGGATACCAGGGTCATGGCGCAGAGGCAGGCAGTGGCAAACCACCTCTGATATTCTCTTGCCTTGAAAACCCTACAGGGCCACCATGAATTGGCCTGCTTGGCATGCAGAAGGTCCCGGGGCCTTGAAAACCATATAAGGCTGCCATAAGTTGGCCTGTTTGGTGTGCAGAAGGTCCCAAGTTCAATCCCTGGCATCTCCAGTTAAAGGGATCAGGTAGTGGATAATACGAAAGACTTCTGCCTGAGGCCCTGGAGAGCAGCTGCCAGTCTGAGTAGACAATACTGACCTGGATGTACCAATGGCTTGATTCAGCATAAGGCAGCTTCCTGAGTGTTCCTGAAAGTTCAAGTTGGCCGTGACTCGACAGCGCTTTACAGACAGCTGTATTAGACTGTAGCCGCAAAGTAAAACAGGAATTCACTGGCCCCTTGTGGACGAATACCATTTATTTCAGCATGAGCCAGAGGTCATTTTATCATATGCATACAGATCCGACACAGCGAGCTCTGATGCACAAAAGCTTAGGCTGGAATAAGCTTTCAGTCTAAGGTGCCACCCTGCTTGATTTACCTGTTGTTAATGCTCACACCAATACAATTCTCCATGCAGTCAATCTTTATTATAGCAGTATTCACATCAAATACATAGAACTTTTAACCTTTTTATATAATACAGAGTTCTTTAAATAACTTTACACAAATAGTTCTTCAATCTGAATTTTCAGCTATCAAA
Organism: Euleptes europaea; assembly: GCF_029931775.1. Taxonomy (NCBI): domain Eukaryota; kingdom Metazoa; phylum Chordata; class Lepidosauria; order Squamata; family Sphaerodactylidae; genus Euleptes; species Euleptes europaea. Next base: position 100,391,262 of record NC_079314.1, read on the forward strand.
CTTTAATATTTTTTTAAATGTCTCCATGCTCTCTAAACCAAACTGGACAATATTTCCCACTGTACAAATTTACATGAGAAAAAAAAAGCTCTAAAATACAAATGAAGGGAGTTTAGGCTAAAGGGGGGCTTTTAAACAACAGAGAAGTAAACAACTTGAACTCAAATCTGGTGTATTTACTGTGAACAATTACGGAGGGAGAAAAGAGTTGGAGGCAAGAAGAAAGAGCTGCAGTGATCCGTGTAACAAAGCTGAAACAGAACGTTTCCCTGTGAATCAGGCCTTTTGGTATTACTAAGTTTTCTTTAAAAAAAAGAGCTATGAATACCAATAGCCTTGAGAAGAGAACAAACCATTAACATCGCAAACTTGGGGAGACTCTCAACCATCTTGCCATAAATACATTTTCAAGGAATGTTGAATAGGGATATACAGAACACTGCACAAATTATATTTTGGACTTCCTGGCATAGCCTGTTCCCTGAATGAAGCTGTTTATAGAACCTGTTTGCTGCAGCGATTGCTCTTGCGGCTAATGACAGAAGGTTTAGCTCTGACAAGAGACTGGGGGGGACAGTGAACATCCACATCAGGGGCCTGTGGCTAGGCCAATACCTTCCCCACCTGTGCTACTAGGTGTGTTTCCAGCGCATAACCAGTGCCCTACTTGCTACAGTAAAAATAAAAAAGAGGGATACTTTTACTCCTTCCGCCAAACCCTTACAGCAAATAGGCTGGAAGTGAGGATTTAGACACTCCATCCAGAGCTGAGTTGAAACAAAGCAGTGGGGATGATATTTCTCCAATGAATGAATGAATGAATGACCAACCAATGCGTTCGCCCTGGTTAACTGAAGAGGAGCAGCATGCTTGAGAGTGGAAAGGACAGCCCCACAGTCAAGAGGTTATATGGCCGGCTGAAGAAAACGGGGAGTTAACGGAAGGAAAAAGGGTCAGCCTTTGAATGCGTTTCAGACCTAAGAGAAAACTTAAGCAGGAAGCTGGCTACCGTTTCCAGCTGCTTTAACAGCAACCCTTTTGCCTTTCACTGGTCCCTAGAAGCCAGAAGAGGTGCTGGTTATAGAAGCAAACTTCCCACCCTGGCGAGAAGGGCTATTGCAGTCCAGCGATTGGGCAAGCGGGACTCTGTTTCCCACAGGCACGCCATCCTTCTACTGCATCACAACGGGGTCTCCTGTCCTCCCTGCGCAGACGCAGGGGCACCATCAGTTGGGAGCAGAATTAGCTTCACTGAGTTCCCCCTCCCCTCCCAATGCCCATGAGAATCTGGCCAAATTTGTGGGGGGATGGCTAATATTAATCACAGGGTTAAGTGGAGTTTACTATTCTGAGAGCATGAAATGTGTAAAGCTGTTGTCATGGGTCAGTTAGCATAGATGGTTGTCCTACCAAGCCCGGGATCTGTATTACAAAAAAGGAGATAAAGTTGGGGCATGATATGATTACAACACATTTTATCACAAAATTGGAACGTGCGATCTCATCCTAAAAGGGGGTCCCCTAAATATAAATTAGACACACACACACAAGTTGGTAACTGCCAAATTTCAGTTACAAGAAGGAGAGGGGGAAAGAACAAAGTTCTGGAAGGAATGAGGTGTATTTTTCTTAACCATTCACAGTTTTGAATTTCAAAGTACATTTATTGCACTTAGTTTTATTTTTTTAAGTTATTTGAACTAGGCCCCAGACTGTCAAGCCAACCCCAAGAGAGTTCGTACACTTTCCTCCCACCCCTCCCCGTTGGTCCATTTTTCTTCCTGCATTAGTACATTTCTGAATGAACATCCTTTCCCAGATCCTAACACACTAGCGTAATACCAAAACACCACACACAAAAAAGTGGAAGAGGATATATATCTAGGCTGAGCACAAGCTAGTGCGATCGAGAATGTGCCAAAGCTAATCAAACTCTGCAAATCCAAAAATGGCACCTAGCCGCCCATTTTCCCAGTTCGGAAGGGGGAAGAACCACAGTAATTCTAGATGATCACAGTTCAGGTATAGTAAGACATGTAAACGCAAGAATAGTATACGTGAAAGACTGAATGGAACAGAGACTTGTTGCTTTATCAATTATGCCTAGCCAGTTTCAGGCTCTCAACAATCCCTTACCAGCTGCCAAAACCAGGAATAACATATACAAGTAATTTTTTGGGGGAGGGGGGGTTCTCAGCTCGGTGTAGAGCCCATGCTTTGCATGCATATAATCCCAGATTCAATCTCCAGCATTTAGAAGATCTCAGAGGCTGCAGGCCTGTGTAAAAAAGACCTCCCAGAGTGGCTGCCAGACTCGACCATATAGGGCTTGATGGACCAATTTAACACAAGGCAGCATCATTTCTGTATTTAAAACACTTTTCAGCTCAGCACTCTGGGGGGGGAGGGGGGAGTTATCCCAGGACATCTTCTGGGTTTTCAGTACTGGACATGTGTATATTATTGCATTCCAATTAATAAACTTTTTTAAAGTGCTAAAAATCAGATCTCGCACAGCTTGGAATGTGTTAATTGAATGCCACTTAAATACAGGATTTTTAATGGAGTCCAAGACGCGCCAAAAAAGGTAGGAAGGGGAAAACATGAACACCCCTTACCCTTTCCCTCAGCAAACAGATGAAGCGGCCCTGATAGGCAAGACACAACTTCAGCATGTGGCCCACCTACTCATGCTACTGTGTCCATACATTTCCAACTTGAACGTCACTCTATAGTTATTAACTGAAACTGGCTGAAGTCTGTAGGAAAGTTATGCCTTTCTACAGGAAGGCTGGGGAACTATCAAGCAAATCTCTGATCCTTTTAATGTGAACACCCAATAAAATTAAAATGTGGGCTGTAAGCCTGTTGGTGGCTACCAACACAACCAATCTCTATTCTAAATCTCAAGGATCACATAATAGTAATTATTCCCCCCCGCCCCAGCCGTAAGGGATGTCTCTTTTTTTGGTATATGCTTCACAACCCCAACTCGTTCTATTTTTATTTGAGCAGCTTAATGTTGCCTTTCTCCAATTCAATTACGCATTGCGTGGGGGGGGGCATATGCACACGCACCACAAAAAGTACTTCTGTCACACAATTGCTGGTTTGAGGGAGAAAGACCGTGGGCACTATGTCTACTTGGAACATTGCTAGGAAAAGCCACACTAAAACAAATGGCAGCGAGGCAGGAGGGACGGAGCCATTTCAATCAGATTTGCCCGACCGATGCAGCCTGTGGACTTTTTCCGTGTAATGTTGAAAACGTAGCGCCCTGGAGTCAAAGGAAAGCCACTTTCTCCAGCGGCAAAGCACACAGTTTAGGATTTTTCTTTCTGTTTCAGTTACGAAGGCACCGAGATCATTTGGCAAATTGAAACTTTTCAGGGAGCGCACACTTCCATATTTCAAGTGTGCAGGATTGGTTATACGCGCCAGCTCTCCCTGACTGTGCACAACTCGCTCACTCTTTCCTACTGAGTGCAGGCACGCAGCCCGGCACGCACCACAGTGCCACAGGGACCATTTACAAAGGCAAACAAAACAGGACAAAGGGAGAGACGAAGAAACCCATCGTACAAGACGAGTGTGCGCCAAATACGCTTTGCTCAAATCTCATTTGCAAGGCTGAGTCAACGTTAAACATAAGTATAATAATAACATCCTCTGCCCTTGGCAATAGTAAAAGAAGAACAATGGTTGGTTTTTATGCTCCGCTTTTCTCTACCTTTAAGGAATCTCAAAGCGGCTTACAATCTCCTTCCCCTCCTCAAAGCAGACACCTTGTGAGGTAGGTGGGGCTGAGAGTTCAGAAAGTACTGTGACTGGCCCAAGGTCACCCAGCTGGCTTTGTGTGGAGGAGTGGAGAATCAAACTCGGTTCTCCAGATTAGAGTCCTCTGCTCTTAACCACTACATCAACTACTTAAAGATTTCCCCCCCACTACAGCCCAGCTTTGCTATTACCATGTCTTACAAGGTGAATAAGGTTTTAGACTGGGGGGGGGGGGGAGAGAATGACAACCCAGAAGGCGGCAGGAAAATCTACAGCTGGAGTTGCTCAATGTTGCTTGACTGCCAAGTAGCAAATGTCTGAGTTTGCGTTAACAGAAAACATTTTTATTCAACCCAAGAGACAACGTACACTGAAGACAATAAGAACAGGAGCCACACAGTAGTTAAATCTAATATGCTTTCACATCTGCAAGCTAACATAGCTTAACCGGATTCAGAGTGAAACCAGAGTGTATTCCCACAAGGCTCAATTGCGTCAACTCCCTTCAGCTGACTTCCCCCCCCCCCCAAAGATGTAATTTGTCTACAGTACAATGAACTGTTTGTGCTACATAACTACGCCTTTACAATATGCTCTATCCCTCAGCTCCTTGCTACACCCCGTTATCCCCCCACAAGAAGAAATCAAAACATACTGATATTTCACAAAGGAAATTGCAGTATCAGGGCATGGAGGCAAGAGTCTCCCCAGACAGTACCAGCTGCTTGTAGCGGACATAGGTTGTGGTGGGCCGCAGGCCTGACGGACAGCCGCCACATGCTGCTCTTCCCTCACGGCAAAATCCTTCAAGCAAGATGGCGCATGCAGCATTGGTGCCATCCTTGTCTAGGCATGTTCCATTGCTATTCAGGGATGGTACCAATGCTGCCAATGCAGCATTGCAAGATCACAATGCAATATCACAATGGTGTGATCTTGACTTGAGGGGTTCTCTGGCAGTAGAGGTGACCATGTCTGACACAGTTATCCATGCGCTGAGTAAGAATTCCTTCAGACAGGTAACCATCGAGATGTTTTGTTTTTTTAGCTGTAGGAATATTTGCATATGGAGATTTCTATGAAGGACACACCTCTGCCTGAACTCATAAAAGGCTCAACGATACCAAGTCCCCCTCCTTTTAACAGGGTACCTCATTTATTTTCCATATTTATATCCGACCCATCCTCACACAGGAGAGTTCAAGGGATAATTTTTTCTTTTTAAAAAATTCACCAGCCTTAAAGACAGAGTTTTAAGCAGGATTCAACCAACATGCAAAATGTTTTACAAATGAAGGCTCACTATGGTGAATTTTGAATGAAAACTGACAGTACTCAAGAGGGGAAATTTACCTTTGTGGATGCAGTATCCAAGGGACCTGTAATTGTTCACCGGGGGGGCGGGGGGGAATCACATTTTCACATTCTGTTAAGAAAACCAAACTTCTCTGATTAGAATAAACCTTTCAAGCCAGGCACAGATTTCTGGAAGTAGATCTAATTTGCAAGCTCCTCCGGGAATGCACAATTAGGCGAGGTTTTAGAGCAGACTTCCACCTCCTATTTCGCATTAGACTCAGGAAAGGGGGGGGGGGGGTTCAGGAGATGGCAGCAGGAGGGAGAAGAAACTGGAAAGTACTAAGATTCAACAGGAAGGTCCTATTGAAACAGCAGCCAAATAACATGCACTGTGCTCAGATGAGAAAATATATCTATCTATCAAAGAACATGTGTTGCTTCTTATAAAGTGCTCTGTGTGAATAAAAAGCTTTTCTTACAGATTTTTTTAAAAGCTTATTGCAGATTAATGAATAACAAACTTAATGCAATCAAGCCAGGATACAGACAAATTCCGTGTTCTTATCAACAGAAATATTCATCTAAAGAAAACATGGATTTTTCAACTAGTATTCGAATGAGCTAAGCATACACTGAAGGTACAACAGAGACCGGTGGAATTTGCAATAATAGAAAATGCTGCAGATATCAGCCGCTGTTGAAGACACAGGGCAGTCCTTGTGCACTGATACAACCTCTAAGGGGAGCTTGTCGAGGGAGGGACATTGTTGGCAGGTGGTGCAAAGAGGCTTCTCCACATCACCTGGGTGATGATGCCCTGGCTTTAGATGTTTGGAAACAACCACTATGAAGGTCATACTGAGGACCAGATGCAAGCCATGGAAGACCCGTGGCGAGAAGGAAAGGATCCAACTGACACATGGCAATATACCAGTGTACATGCCCAGCTGCTGAAGGTAAAGTGTGTTAGAGGACACACAGGTGAGCTATCCAATGTGTGGGTGCTGCATGTGTGGAGGAAAAAGGGCCAACTGGAATAAGCATGACCGTCCCCCCATGCATACACTAATCGTCTGCACAGGGCTTAAGCCAACTCACCATGACAATTATAGTCACCTTTCAATTGTAACACTTGAAAATATATTGATATGAACTCTGCAATCCATACTAGGGATAAAGTGTCAAAGGGAGCATGCAAAAAGATGGGGGCGATTGTGGCTCAGTGGTAAATCATCTTCTTGGCATATAGAAGGCCCCTGCTTCAATCCTCAGCATCTCCAAGTAACAGGATCAGGTAAACTGGTCATATGAAAGACCTCTACCTTGAGTCCCTGGAGAGCCCTTTCCAGTGAGAGTAGAGAATATTGAGCTTGACAGACCGCTGGTCTGAGGCAACTTCATGGGTATTCATGTGTGATATCCTTAACCTCATACCTTGGAGGCAGTGTTTGGTCAACCAAGTCATGAGATCTCTCCCCACCCCACAACCCGCCTACCAATTAACAGGAACAATACTGCTCTCTTTAGAAGACTGTTCTGAAAAGATTTTGGATTATTGCAGATACATCTTGCTTCTTCTAGCAGCAGGTTGTTTTTTATTCCTGCCTCAGCCAATCCACTCTCTAACCCTGTGGATTCTGCTACAGGTGGATTAGGAAGGGGGCATGGGAAGTAGAGTTATAGGAAATAGGTGAGTGGAAGGTGTTCATCTCCCCGTCCCAGTACCTGCATAGATGAACCTCACAGATCTCTGCTGGATTTGTGGGCTCTCTGCCCTACCCTCCTGATGAATCAGGAACAATGGAGCTAAGAGCTTCTGCCTTGCTTTCACAATATATCTCTGTGCACTGTGTTGGAGGGAGTTGGTGCTATCCTTTTCTATCCATATTCTAACACCAGTGATGGGGTTTGTACTGCAGTCCACAGATCCTTACACTCTGCATAATTTGATAACTGGTCCTCGTATGGCAGGGAGTGGAGAGGAAGCAGACAAAAAAAGTGGAGTTAAGAGGAGGGGACGAGTTCAGAAATGCTGTTCTAACCGCATATGCAGATAGACAGCAAAGATGGGGGGGAAATTGTGCTTTTCTGGTCTCGAGTGATAATGTATCTCACATGCTATGCTATACCTGTGCCAACTTCTTCCTTCTCATTAGAGTGTGCAAAATCCGCTGCACGTTTCTCAAGTGCTACCTGTCGCTGAAATAAACAGGAACAGAGCACAGCCATACTTTTACACAACTACTTGCTTCAGTGGCACTTATGCCAAGAAGACCCCCCCCCTGTGCCCAATGTCTTCACATTATTACCACCACCTTGCCAATGTATGAACATACAGTGTTCAATTGTGCCTCTCGCTCCAATTTGTATAGCGCCTTGGATTTCTGGTAAATATCTGACTGAACGTAACAAGCCTGATAAAATGAAGGACTGGTGAAAGTCAGGTCCACGACCTATGAAGCTTTCTTCAAAGTCTCTTAGCTGCAAGGACAGACCCTCCCCACACCCCCTTTCCACATAGCTCTCCCAAGGACAGAGCTCCAGTATATGCCAACCAATGCATGGATTCTTCATACAGAAGAAGAAGAGCTGGTTTTTATACTCTGCTTTTTCTCCACCTTTCAAGCAGTCTCAAAGTGGCTTACAATTGCCTTCCTTTCCCCCCTCTCCACAACAGACACCTTGTGAGGTAGGTGAGGCTGAGAGAGTTCTGACAGAACTGTGACTGGCTCAAGGTTACCCAGCAGGCTTCGTGTGGAGGAGTGGGGAATCAAACCCAGTTCTCCAGGTTAGAGTCCGCCACTCCTAACCACTGCACCATGCTTGGTTTCTCTCTTGCCAGGCAGTCTGATTTTACCCACTAGAAATGTTAGTGAAGGGCTAGTCATCTCCAACCATAATCTAGCGGAAACTGCGCAGACATGGGACTAATCTTAAGGCCTCTGTGAACATCTGGATGCCTTCCTAATGGCATCTGACTTAGCTCTCTAAAAAAAAAAATACATTAAAACAGCAGAGGATTTTGCAAAAAAAATCACGTCATGATCCCAGCCACCCTTGCCAATGACATGCAGACCCTTTTGATTTTCCTGGTTTTCTTTTACCATGGTTAAACTAAAAACCATGGGTCATGTTGCAAATCAGGACTGGCAGCAAGAGAGAAAGCAAATGCAATCACTGTGATCTTGACAATTAAGATAAAGACAGAGAGGGCAAGGAAGGGAGAAGGAATTGCATGGGAAAGACTGAGGATAGGAAACTGGCAAGAGAAGAAGTGTTGATCCAGCAAGTACCTTTTCTTTTTTTAAAAAAGTCAGCGCGCTGTCATTTAAGACAAGTTACTGCATATTTACATACCCAACACTTAAGGAGTTTGCTGAATTAACACAGTTAAAAGTTCTTTTGAAAATAAAATAAAATAAAGTACCAAAGCACACAATTTTGGAATGTCTAATTCTTGTAGGGTTGCAGGATTGTTGTTTTAAACATACTCAATTCAACCTGAGAATTTCTGTTTATGAAACAATAGGTACCTGACGTTAACTTGCACCTTTTAAAACAGGTACACTTATTTATTTATAGTCTGCATTAGAAGCTCTAGAGAGTTCAGGTGCCAGCAAGGGCATCACTGAAAAATTAAGAAAGAAAGAAAGAAAGAAAGAAAGAAAGAAAGAGAGAAAGAGAGAGAAAGAGAGAGAAAGAGAGAGAGAGAGAGAGAGAGAGAGAGAGAGAGAGAGAGAGAGAGAGAGAGAGAGAGAGAGAGAGAGAGAGAGAGAGAGAGAGAGAAACAGAGAAACAGAGAATCAAAGGCTACTAACATAAAATGAAAGGGAACCACACATGTACAAGTTTGCTACAATTCTGCAAAACCGTTGTTGTTGGACTGACAGAAAGAACCTCCCAACCCATCCCGGAAAATGTACAAAAAGGAAAGAGGGAAAGGATGGTTCTGAACAAGAAATAAAAGCAATTCTGGAAAGAGAGATGTGCAGCATCCTCTCCCACCCCCACCCCCCAACTACCCATTTTTCAAACTCCCTCATTCAAATCTTTTTCAGATTGGCGATGTTTTTTAAATTATTACATATTTTCAAAAGAGATGGTAATGTTTGCATTCACTCGAAAAGGGGAGACTGCACTTATCCCATGGATCAGCAAAGCATACCAGGAAAAAACACCACAAACTATAAATCAAAGCAGACCAGGAGGATGATTGGATTGTTTTTGATTAGCTCTGCCTCATCAGACGTTCACGGCCGCTGATGATTCGTTGTTAGAGGGAGAAAGCCGACCAGCAGACCATCCCAAGCCTACGCTGCAGCAGGAGTTCCAATCTCATCATGCCAGAGCACCGAAAAGTCAAAGCGCGGGGGCCCTCTCCTCTCTCCTGGGAATGATGGCAACGGTACAAGCAGCCACGGCGGGGAAGGGGTATCTCCAAATGCACGTGGTGTTTGGGTTGGAGGTGAACACACAGGCAGCAGAGAAATTCTGGTTCTTTAAAAAGGGGACTGTCCCCCACACCCTTGCGTGTCAAGCATTGAACGGGTGATGGTTCCATTCTGCTCTGCTTTAAGCGTGCGGATCTTTTCTCTCTCTCTCTCTAAATTGCTTTGTTTGGAGGGGCAGAACGGAATCTGGATGTTATGAAAAGAAAAGTGTAGGAACACAAGGCCTTTTTTTTTTTTTTTTTAAAGAAACAACAGAGTGGATTTTGCTGCCAGTGTCGCTGTGGCTACTTGAACGCTGCAAATTCGCCTGTAGAGGGAGGACAAGAGCCGTGTTTAAGAAAGTGGGGTTTTATTCATCAGCAAGACAGAAACGTTATCCAGGTATAAAATTTGATGCGATATGCCGGATGCAGTAGATGTTAGGGAAGGGGGGAGGAGGGGAGGGAAGCAATGGTTAATAAGTAAATCTATAAGAAGGGCCTTATCTGCAGAGACAGAACACAAAAGTTACTTGTACAATCTCTTAAGTGAAATGAGGGTTCTGCAAAGCAAGACCTGCCCCCCCGACCAGCAACTTGACAGGGTATTAGAAGTATGCAATAAGAAGAGTTTTTTGAAATCAACAAAACGTTACATCAAAACCACATTTAAGATTACAGCTCTTCTGTTTTTTTTTTCTATCTTGCCGAGAAGCAGCATGATCGGACACAACGGCAACTGCTGCCTGAAGGGCCCAGCATGAGATATTTCACAAAAGAGGGAGGCTGTTTGCCACGTGCGCCTCTTTGCCAAATTCTCAACGTTTTCAGCTGGGGACCGAAGAGCTGAGAATGGAGGGAGCTGAAACTTACTGTCATATTGAGAAGTTAGTGGGGTTTGTCTGAAGAGGACTGCGCTCGCGAGGGCTTTGAGCACGCTTGCTAGCGACTTGAACCCTGGGAAAGCGGGCCATCTAAGCCCTGTTAACCGCAGTGATTTGGGCAAAGGCTCCGTTTATTACGTTAACACCCTTACTGACCGTACACAAAACAGAGCTGGAACATTTTACATTTCTCTTAACTCGCTATACAGCCCTTTGCACTCTCTTATCTTAGAAGCTCCTCAGGTCAATCAACAGCTTTGCAACTCAGTAAGTGTATAATATCAAGATTATATTACATATTTATTTAAAAAGCTAATGCTTGTGCTTTGGAGCCAATTCTTTTTTTTTTTCAAAGCCACTTTGTCTGATCCCTGTTAAAACAGGCCTTTTCGTTACCCTTTGGTCCACTCCTAGAGACTGCTGGTTAAAAACTGATTTTTTTTTAAACAAGGGACTGCTACTGCCATCATGCCTCTCTACAGTGTCTTTCTAAAGATTGTGAAGAGAAAAATGAATTAATGGGCAGATGCAGGACAAGAGCGGTTTCTGTCCAGCCGTAGCTCTGTAGCCAAGCAGAGCAGTACACTCATCCTTCTTTACCCTTCCAAAGTTATGCAAAGCACAAACTGGGCAATAATCGTAAGCCTGCCTTTTTAGCATTCAGGACTATCTCGATCTCAGGCTGAATCTTGAACATCTGAAATGTGACTTAATGCAGTAAAGGTAACTTCAAGATCCACATGAAAAGAGATCGCTTAGAAACAGCATAGCCAATTTATTTGGCCAGAAAAGCTTGAAAGAGCCACTCTGGAGGGGTTGCATAACCTAGTCAATGTGATCTTTGGGGCTTTCTGCATGGCAGCTGACTTTAAGGAAGGCCAACAAACCACCCTAGAGGCAAAATCAAAGATGGCTTGAAAAGCAGTCAGGTGGAGACAGGACGTCGGGTCCATGGAGAGGGAGAGGAAGCAAAGACCCTTTGCTCAAGGGCTGCAACCTCAGCAACGTGCAGCTGCTCAACTGCTAAGCAGCTAACAGTCCCTGATGCAGGCAATGAAGTCAGTGGCCACGCCAGATGCTGCAAGCTCCTCAAGCAGCCCACAGACTTGTTCGCTGTGGAGGCCGCGGCCCTAGTGGCTCCACTGCTGCACCAGATCTCTCTCTCTCCCCCTTGATCACCAACCTGCATTGCGCTTTCAGCGGTCTGTCTCATGGGCCATTGCTGTCCCAAAGGTCTGAAGGGTTGAAGTTAGCTTCCTTCAGGAAGCGACTGCTCTCACTGGGGAGACGGGAACTGCATCCCTATCGCCCTCTCTCACCGATTATAGCTAGCCTGTCCTGATAAGGACGTGGAATGCCATTTCTCCCCCCAGCCTTCCCTGATTCTTCACCTCTGCCTCAGATCGAGCTCCGACAAAAGTCTGCCCACCATCGGAATGGAGGTTACTGAAAGAACAGAAACCTGTGCTGCAACTACGTAGTTACTATAACAAAACACACAGCACGATGGCTCGAAGAAATACGATACAGTCTATTAAATGCTCAACTTAACTATCTACAACAAACACAGCGCCTGAATAACACCAATGTTTATACTAATATAATAAAGATAGGTATATATACTATAATCCACCAAATGCATACACAAATAGTGTATTGTATGGTGGATTGTATTGTAACCTATTTGTGTATGCATTTGGTGGTGCATTATAGCAAACATTTCTATCTTTATTATATTAGTATAGACACTGATGTTATTCAGGAGCTGTGTTTGTTTCAGATAGCTGAACATTTAATATAGTGTATTTCTTTGAGCCACTGTGTTGTGTGTTTTGTATAGTAACACCATCAGAATGGAGCTTACAAACGTCTGTCTTCGCAAGGTGCCCCCTGCTCACTCAGAGAGGTCTGAGTCAATGCTAGCGAGAGAGCCGATCAGGTACTAGTCGCTGCTTTCAAAGTCGGCTAAAATGCTCTCCTCCTTCGGCAGTGTACTGATTTCCAAGAAAACGCTTCCACTTTTGCCTGCTTCACAATAAATGTAGCACGGAGAGTGCTGTATAAAGCTTCTTCCAACGAGCCAGGCTAGGTCCTCTTAGCCTTTGGAAGACACACCTGCAACTTCTTGCTAATTGTCAGTGACCGGCCACGGGGAACCGTTTAAAATTCATCCGGAATTGCAAAATAAGCAACCAAGCAAGCCACAATCACATGGGGAAGAAAGCTCGATGCTGACCAAAGCTGTGCTTTAAATTCCTGTTACTGAAAGTCAATGTAACCCAAAGCAGGAAAAGGACAATGCTATGGCTCACTTGTTCAAGGTAAACCCTTCAACAGAGGGGGAAAGGGGGGGAGGGAGTAACACAAGCTGAGTAATTCTATCAGGACTCTCAACTTCTAGATTGCCTTGGTGGAAATCGGTACCAAAATGGATACATTCTATACACAGAAGCATAAAACTTTTCTCTCCACAGAAAGGAGACTTCAAAAGAAACATTAACCCACATAAAAGTTGAGCAACAGCAGCAAGCCATTGACTTTTAAAAAGAATCAGCGGTGAAATTTTTTATTTCCCGCCTTTAAACAACTTTTAAAGTTTACCATTTTGCTTTTAGACAAGACTCTTTTCCCCATTATGGGCACCAATGTTTTAAAAGCGTAGCAGCCGTGCTTCTGGCTACTCAGGCAAGATCACTTCGGTTCGAAAGCCTTTTTCTCGCCTGCTTGGGTCTAGGTGACGCTGGTTAACGTGCCCGGAGTCGGGCTGGCACAAAGCCAAACGTCCGGCAGTTACTTTGAAGAAGAGATGGCATTAAGCAAGAGCAGGACAGAACCCCCCAGGCGAGAAAACCCCCAAGCAATCCCAGAAGACTCCTCCTAACCCCAAGTAAACACTCGATTCTCACGAGCAGGGAGTTCCAAAAGCGAGCTGCTTGCTGCCAAAGCGTGCGTGTGCTCTTTGAAGACCGTTCCCCTTTGCTCGTCTGAACACGTGCCGCTGTCCTGGGCCCTCAGCTCTTTCACCTTATCTTAAGAACGGTTAGCAACGCCACCGACTGGAAAGCGAGAACTGTTGCCACTGCGTGAAAATGACACACACACACACAAAAGAAAGCAGACAGACTAAAACGCAGCCAGCTACCAGCTATAAACCAAATTAATCAATGTTGCAAAGATGGCACCACAGACACTTGACCTATGGCCCAAACATGAATTTTGGGGGGAGGAAGGGAGTAGTTTTCAATGACCTTCCCCCTCTTTCACTGAGCAGCTTTTTCAACCCTTTTTGTGATTAAAAAATTCCCAGGGTATCCGTTGCCAGCAACAGATGCCATTCCGGGAACGCAGGGATCTCAGTGTTCGAAGAGTCCTGATTTAGCCAGCGCACCTTTCAAAAAAGAAAAAGAAAAAGAGAAGACAGGCTTGTCGGAATTTGAAACATGTGTGCACATAACGGGAACACGTCAACACACGGGTACATGCTTTTCAACTTCTTTTCAGTGTACAGGAAACGCACCGTATCCCCCTGCCTGGATGGGTGTTTTTGGAGAAGCGCAAGCGTACAGACTAAAATCCTCCGTCTGGAATCCAGCCCGGTTCAAAGAGGGCTCAGATGCACTGCGGTGAATTTTTGGCAACGACCGGGCCAGAAGCTCGATGGAGGCAAGGATCTGGAAACGAAGAGAAAACAAGAAACGCCCAGTGTTGGGGAGAGGGAAAAGCACACCACAAAATGGGGAACAAATTAATTCTCAAACCGTGCACCATTCTGACTTCAGTGATAGCAGGTATGAGCAGCAGGCTGCTGGTAAAGCCCCTTGACAAGCCTGGGAAACACGCAAGGAGAAATGGCTCTTTAGGAATTAGGCCTCCTCTGTGACGATGATGAAGGAGAAAATGTGGCTCGTCCCCCCTACCCCACCCACCCAGAGAGGAGCAATAGCTCAGAGGTAAAGCATTTGCTTGGCATGCAGAAGGTCCCAGGTTTAATCTATGACATCTACAGTTGAAAGGATCGGGTTATAGGTGATGTGAAAGACCTCCGCCTGAGACGCTGGAGAGCTGCTGCCAGTCTGAGTAGACAATACTGACCTTGATGGACCCATTGTATGATTCAGTATTCAGCAGCATGTGTGTTTGTCTGCATGTGTCCCTCCACCCTGCCCCCCCCCCCACACTCAGAATTAAGGGCTTCAAAAATTAGGTTGTTGCTTAAAGCAGGGGAAAGACAGCACTGCAAATTGGAAGAAGAAGATTTGGTTTTTATACCCCGGTTTTCTCTACTTTTAAGGAGTCTCATACCGGTTGCCTTCCCTTCCTTTCCCCACAACAGACACCTTGTGAGGTAGGTGGGGCTGAGAGAGTTCGGAGAGAACTGTGACTATCCCAACGTCACCCAGCAGGCTTCATATGGAGGAATGGGGAATTAAACCCAGTTCACCAGATTAGAGTCCGCCACTCATGTGGAGGAGCAATCAAACCCAGTTCTCCAGATTAGAGTTCACCGCTTTTAGCCACTACACCACTGCACCAAGCACCAAAAATTATTATTTCAAATATGTTCCAAGCAGCCCCAAAATTTTAATTGCTGACTATGTTTTTATATCCCTGCCTTCTTAAAAGCTTTCCGTGCCTAAATATTTGACAGACTGTACTGTAGGTAAGACGTCCTCTCCATCAGCACACCAACAAATCTCCTAGCCCACTGGCCTTCAACTGGCAGGCTGTATCATGACCACAGTTTTCATTTTCTCTAAGTTGTACCCGGGAAGAAGTGAGAAGAGAAGGGGGGAAAGGTAGACTGATATATAGAGCATGAAGAATACAAGTTGCATCTTGTGTTGCAAGTTAGGTTTAACAGTGAATCTCAGGTTTGCAAAGGCTGAAGGATTCTCTCCTAGATGGATTCAACAGGGGCGCAACACTGGTAGGGACTTAATCTCTCGAGCACAAATGCCACTCCGCTTAGACAGTTGCAGAGAGAAAGCAGCATGCAAGCCTGCTTCTCTCATCCCCGAGCTGGAGGCTGCTGCAGCAGAGACAGCCGTTCTGTTATTCCCGACCAATTAAGTGGTGGATATTTTTTCCCCTTTGCTCTACAAAAACTACACGTGTGATCAAGATGCACGTGCGGCTTGAAATTCCCAGCTGCAGTAAGTCAAAAGAAAAGATGTACTGTATTTTTCCGTCTATACGACACCCCCATGTATAAGACGACCCCTATTTTTTTTAACCTAAGATTAATAGGGCGAAAGAGTCCTGTCGCCCTGGATTCCGCTCGCTCTCTTCTCCGCCCAACAGCTAATGGGTGGAGAAGAGAGCGAGAGGGGAAAGAGTCCGGTGGCCCTGGCCGGCCCGGCGTTCAAACCGGTCGCTGCCCACCCCGCTCGACAGTGACCGGTTTGAACCACCGGCCTCTTTCCCTGCTGGCTCTCTTCTCCACTCGTCAGCTGACGGGCGGAGAAGACAGCCAGCAGGGGAAGAGGTCGGCTGTTGCTGCCTTCTGTGTGTAAGACGACCCCCTAATTTAGGGACTTAATTTTAAAGAAAAAAGGGTTGTCTTATACACGGAAAAATACGGTATTTCCCCCAGAAATACAAAGCCATGTCAGCCTCTATTAGCCAAGTACTAAAATTCCCTTGCTTTTGCAAGCCAGGCGGAGAGCCTTTCTTACCTGTGGGAAGAGATGCCGCTCGTCCCGCTTCTTTTTCAAACACTCTGCCATGAGCCTCTTCATAGCTTTGGGACAGTTGCTGCGCACTTTGCTGAGGTCTGGAGAGAGGTATCCTCGCCCCACCATGAAAATGATCTTTATTGGAAGAGGGGGAAGGAGAAAATTCAAGCAGAAACATCTGAATCCTCCATAATGAAATGGATGGGAGGCACTCTATTTTTTTTTAAACTAGACTTTTCTGGCAGACCAGTACCCACATAGGAATCTTAACATAAGTCCCTAAATTTCAATAAATAGATGGGCCACTGGTCCAATCCATCAGGCCTGCTCTTAATGTAATCAAGATGGGCCCCCTAAGATCATGATTTGTATTCCCAACATGGTTGACAGTGCTGAACCAATTATTCGAAACCCAAACAGTAGATATAAATTGATCTAAAGCTTTTACGAGTTTAGAGAAGGAAAGATGCCAATGCTAAATTAGGCTACACACGTACATACACTGCCTCCAGCAAGAGATTTAATGCAAAATATCAGATAGTTTGTCTCAGATATCTAAGTTAACATTATGGAATCAGAATCCTGGATATTGCCACACCCTGTACTGCAGACAATGGATGGGATCCAAAGATCTACTATAAGCGTGCTGAAGGGTTTGGCACGTATGAAAACATTCAAATGTGAGACAACGAGCAGCAGAAAGCCAAGTCAGGGCAGTGATGGATATCCTATCTCCTCTCTTCCCCCTTTCTGGGATCATTTACCAAGTTTACACCATGTCAAAATATTATTTATCTGACAGCCAGCGTGGTACAGTGGATAGAAAGTCAGACTAGGATTTGGGAGGTAAAGGTTAAGGTTGTCCCCTGTGCAAGCCCCGGGTCATTACGGAACCATGAGGTGATGTCACACCACGACATTTACTAGGCAGACATTGTTTACGGGGTATATCTGGTATGTTTTTATGCTGGTCTTGGACCGTATTAAACTCTCTTTGTACTTTGTTTACGGGGTGGTTTGCCATGGCCTTCCCCAGTTGTCTACACTTCACCCCCAGCAAGCTGGGCGCTCGTTTTACCGACCTCAGAAGGATGGAAGGCTGAGTTCAACCTTGAGCTGGCTACATGAAACCAACTTCGGTCGGGATCATACTCAGGTTGTGAGCAGAACCTTTTGACTGCAGTACTGCTGCTTACCACTCTGCGCCACGGGGCTTATTGTTTAGGATTTGGGAGACCCAGGTTCAAATCCCTGCTCTGTCATGTAAGCTGGCTGGGTGACCTTGGTTGAGAGGAGAACGATGTAAGCCACTGTGGGTCCCCCACTGGGTAGAATGGTGGGGTTTAAATGGCATAAATACGTTGTACACATACACACCAGTATCCTATGCTTCCTCCAAGGCAGCATACTTGGGGGGGGGGGGGCTATCACATTTTGCCTAACAATCCTGTTGGGAATGTTCAGCTGAGGCGGTATTCCTTGTCCAAGGCCACAGCTAAATGGGGACAAGGCCAGAGCACAATTCAGGCTCGTCAGAAAAATCCCAGCCATGCTGGCCTTACCTGGTCCCTGTTGTTGATGTTTGAATAAGGTAACTGCCCAGTCATCAGCTCATATAGAACAATCCCGAATGCATATACATCTGATTGAAAGCTATATGGGTTTTTATCCTGCATCCGTATTACCTCGGGTGCCTGCGATGTAGAGAAGAGAAAGAGTCTTCTTCATTCACTGGCAAAATCAGGCTGCTTTAACATAAATTCCCAAGATTGAGGCATGCCCTTGGCACCCTCCCAACCCTTGGGCGCATGTTTTAAAACAGTGGTTCCCAAACCTTTCAGGCCACCGCCCCCTTGGTTCCACAAACTCAACCCCAGTGCCCCCTACCCTATCCTATAAAAAGCACTATTCAAAATTGGGGTTTGCATGACTCACCAAAGAAGAGAAAAACAATAAAATTTCAAAACAGTAACAATTAATTGCACGTCTATTCAAAATTAAAACTTTTCAGTTGAAATTTATTCAAGAAAACTGATGAACTTGATCCAGTGGTACCAGCTCTTCAAAGTCTGGAAAAAAAATTCTCAGTTTCCACCAAATTTGCCAGCATGATGCCATAGCTTGACCTATTGTAAATTAGCGAACAACAAAGTTGAAGGGGCCCACCTCTAGCGTCCCCCTGCTGCCCCCTTGCCTCTTAGTGCCCCCCTAGGTCATCCCCCCAGGGGGTGGTACTGCCCACTTTGAAACCGCTGCTCTAAAAGGATTTCACACAAACTCTGAACCCTTCTCAGTTCTACGGTCCCATCTATAACAGCTGTATATTTAGTCTATACCTCTCATGCGAGTACCAGTGATACAATCACTTCCCAAGTTATTTAGAGTGACAAAACTAATAATTTACAAACAGCTTTCAGCAATTTATTTATGATAGTGAGGGAGTTTCTTCCACTGGGCCATCCTTTTGCAGTGCTGACTGTAAAAGGGAACTAGCGGTGGATGGGATACCCTATGTGGGGATAGGATGGAGGTGTCCACTACAGAAAGGAAAGGGATGCTTCCCACCAACAACCACAGCAAGCCAAGGCTTCCTTTGTATGTAAGACTGGAAGTACAGTCACGTGCAATACTCTGTTGCAGTCAATTATATATGAGGCCTAGGATAAAACAAGTCATTGTATAAATTGTATAAAAGGCAAATGCGATCTTGGGCTGCATCAACAGAAGTATAGTGACAAGATCATGTGAAGTGATGGTATCGCTTTACACTGCTCTGGATAGATCGCACCTAGAGTACTCTGTTCAGTTTTGGGCACTACAATTTAAGAACGATGTAGACAAGCTGGAATGTGTCCAGAGGAGGACAACAAAGATGGTGAGGGGTCTGGAGACCAAGTCCTATGAGGAAAGGTTGAAGGAGCTGGGTATGTTTAGCCTGAAGAGAAGAAGACTAAGAGGTGATATAACCATCTTCAAGTATTTGAAGGGCTGTCATATAGAGGATGGTGCCGAGTTGTTTTCTGTTGCCCCAGAAAGTCAGATCAGAACCAACGGGCTGAAATTAAATCAAAAGAGTTTCTGTCTAGACATTAGGAAGAATTTTCTAACAGTTTGAGCGGTTCCTCAGTGGAACAGGCTTCCTCGGGAGGTGGTGAGCTTCCCTGGAGGTTTTAAAGCAGAGGTTAGATGGCCGTCAGAAATGCTGATTCTATGACCTTAGGCAGTTCATGAGAGGGAGGGCATCTTGGCCATTTTCTGGGCATGGAGTAGGGGTCACTGGGGGTGCGGGTTTTTTTTTTTTAATTTCCTGCATTGTGCAGGGGTTGGACTAGATGACCCTGGTGATCCCTTCCAACTCTATGATTCTATGAATCCCAGACAGGTGATAAACATCTGATTGCAAAGCAGACTGTGCCGGTTGCTGGCAGCAAATACAATTTGGCGGGCAATATCCCCTTTTCCAGCCTTCGCTTACCATCCAGAGAATTGATCCAGACAACTGTTCAAACTGATGAGACCCACTCCACCGTGATTTCACTGTTGCCAGGCCGAAGTCACCTATTTTTACTGTGAGATCTTCATGAAGAAATATATCTGAAGGGGAGAAGTAAAGGAAAAAGAAAAGCAATGGCCGCAGCTCACCAGAATGAATGCTGTCATTCGACAGCACTAGAGCTTTGTACTGTCAGACTAAATTCCACAATTATCTCTATATCTCAATTCCAAGCAGGCATGTTTCCTACCAGCAGATGCAAAGCACAGTGAAAAGGCTAAGGTAAAGCAGCTACAGCTGGGAATTTTTCCAACACGAGGAAGCTGGTAGATGCTTCAGACATCTCGGATGTTGCTTTGAGAGGGAACTGAAAATGTGTTTGGGGGATAGCATCTAATGAAGGAGAGCTAGTGAGCATGGTACTTCTTTAACCCAATCATGGTCTACCTTCACCTAGATGTCACCATATTCTATAAAGCATATTAACTCCAATCCAGCAAAGAAGAGCCAAGCGCATACTGTTCGCTGGATTAGAATTCACAGATTTACATGAGAATGCCTAAGAACATAAGGAAAGTCATGCTGGATCAGACCAAGGTCCATCAAGTCCAGCAGCATGTTCACACGGTGGCCAACCAGGTGCCGCTAGGAAGCCCACAAACAAGACGACTGCAGAAGCATCATCCTGCCTGTGTTCCACAGCACCTAATATAACATGCATGCTCCTCTGATCCTGGAGAGAATAGATATGCACCATGACTAGTAGCCATTCTGACTAGTAGCCATGGATATCCCTATCATCCATGAACATGTCCACATCCCTCTTAAAGCCTTCCAAGTTGGTGGCCATCATCATATCCTGGGGAGGGGAGTTCCACAATGCAGATGCTGTTTATCACTTTCAATAGGGTGCACCCAAACACACATCTCTACCCACATTCTGGAGCAAACTGTCATATATAGGGATCTGTTTTACATGTCAATAGAGCTGGAACAGGGCACAAATTATTCTTCAACCACTGTGCATGCAGCACACCAACTGCTTCCACGCAACTACATTTTCTCCCACGTTTTCAGAGCAGATAGTCTGAGGAAGCAGCAGGAAAATTGATGAAGGCAGTCTTCTAGAAAAGGATACTATTACTCTTGAGGTCTCTGTGGATGATTGACTTGGCGTGCAAGTAACTGGAAAACAAGAGAGTATTAATGGATGAGTAGACTTGCATATTTTGCTTTACCAAGTGGCCTGGTGATCCTGAGCTATCATAAAGGTTAGGGGAACATTCGGCAGGAGGCGGCGGCAGCCAGGATCCAAGCATTTAGGGTTGGATACTTCAAAACATCAACACTTTTATGCTTACGTTCGCTTACTGGGAAGTGCATTGCATGGTAATCGACACAACTCACCTCTGAGTAAACACACATGAACACACATGAAGCTGCCTTATACCCTTAGTCCATCAAAGTCAGTATTGTCTACTCTGACCGGCAGCAGCTCTCCAGGGTCTCAGGCAGGGGTCTTTCACATAATCTACTTGCCTAGTCCCTTTAACTGGAGATGCCGGAAAGTGAACCTGGGACCTTCTGCATGCCAAACAGATGCTCTACCTCTGAGTCACAGCCCTTCTCCAACCTATTTAAGATCCCCCCAAATTTGATTTATTTTCACTCGGGGGAGGGGGAGCTAAAAACTCGTTTCCCACTACTGCTGCCCAAATACATCTAATTTGTCATTTACATTGTGCTATGATGAAGTTTTACTCCAGCTATCTTCAAGGGACAAAAAGAGAGAAGCATCTTTAAACATAATAATGTGAAAGGTGCTAAGATAACCCATGAAAGAAAGGTACTTTGCCAAGTGGACCAATTTTTAGCCTCTGAACAGGGAGTGCAATATTACTTCATTTAGGAAGGGGTTTGGGGTTTGTTTTTCACATCCAACTCCATTTTCCAATTGAACATATTTTAATCAGGGGGTTAGAGAACCATGGCCCTGACCAGGATGGCACAGGTTAACCTGAGCTCATAATCTCTCAGAAGCTAAGTAGGGTCGGCCCTGGTTAGTATTTGGATAAGAACCACCAAGGAATTCCAGGGTCGCTGTACAGAGGCAGGCAATGGCAAACCATCTCTGAACGTCTCGTGCCTTAAAAGCCCCACCAGGGGTCACCATAAGTCAGCTATGACTTGACAGCACTTTCCATCACTAGGCAACCATGACATTTCCATGACATCTGGTTTGTCAAAGAACACATCTGACTTAATAACAGAGATATTTTAAAAACTATGAGGAAAAAAACACCCCATTATTATGCCAGTATTGCAGGCAGGACTCTTCATCATTTTCTAGGTTACCCAATAGTCTGTCTTTAAGAAGCTATGGTGATCATTTGACACACAATCTTGTTATTTCTAAAGTGTGAACTTCAAATACCGTATTTTGGAAGCAGCAGGTTTTAGGGCAAGAATAAAGGAAACAAAAAAATCAATTCTGTATTTTCTTTGGAGATACAAGGACAACATCTGAGTCCACAGAGAAACTGAAGAAAATACTCAGCATATCTATTTTCTAAGTCTACGAGAAATTTCAGATTGCAGGCTGATGTCAGAGATGACACAATAAAAGGAGTCTGATGAGAATACCTCTTCTCTCTCACCTTTGTATTTACTTTCAAATAAAACCCTTTTTTTAAAAAAGAGACAATCATCTCACTTGCATTTTATTTCAAGAGATTAAAATATGACTATATGAAGGTGCTGTTTAGATGAAAAAAAGGAATGCATCATTTAATGGATAATTTAGTTTGTAAATTGTTTTAATGGGAGCAAATGGCAGGGGCAACTGAGGACTTCAAGGCCACCAGGGAACCCTTGGGGCTTTCCCAGAACATTTTGGTCCCTACCCATATTGTGGGACACAGCCAAATCAAGCATTTATCTTGGGACAAAGTGCATGGCATTGTTATAATGGGGGTGGGTTGGGGGAGATAGGCCACTCTGCCTTTGTTACAGACCAACCGTTAACCGGTGAGGAACTCAGAAGCTTCATAAGTTTGGTGAAGGGAGCTAAGCTGACCCACCCCAGAAGACTGATGGATTCAGAAGACTCCCTGACATCTCTTGAGGGTTTTTTAATCAGTAAAGCTGGAGCTCCTTTCATATTACTGGTTAACCTGTAGTATGCAGAAATAATCCAGGAGGTGGACACACTGGTTAATTTGTAGAATGCTTGGCCTTGAGGCATTTATGCTGTGGAGTCCCACATGAGTCTATCTTGTCTCTCATGATGTTTAACATCTATATGAAATAATCCAGGTAGTGGAAGGCTCCTGAGGGCCTTCTCCCCTCTCACAGAGCCTGGAATACTCCTTGGTTAACTGGAAGTGTTTGAGTGATAATGTAGCTGGACAGAAAGACAGAGTGTAAGTGGAGGAATACTCAAAGTGAATGCAAATGAACACAGATGAGTGTCAATTTTCATGCCTACTCTGTGCTGGTGATGTGAGCTCTGCCAAGCCTGTGTATAGGCAATGCCTGTGCCTGGCAGAGCTTTTCCAGGTTGTTAGGAGGCTGTTATTCTAGACCCTTGAGGTTGCAGACCTGGATAATGTACAGGCCCACCGTGACTCTTTCACAGGGCAGTTCTGCAAACAAAATGGCTCTCATTCACCGAGAAGAAGACACTGTAATTAACTCAGTTCAATCTCAGGATGCTACTGGAGAATGCAGTATGGTCCTAATAGTATTGAGACACACCAGTTGGTGAGGCCTGAAGAAGTAGACTGCTGAAAAGCACGAACCTGCCACATCTAGGCTCAACACTTGGCCTCTTCGGTTGACTGCATTGAGCCAGTTGGCCATGTGGGTCTGGGAAGAAATAAACGCCTCTCTGCAGGAGGGCGCAGTTCCAACTGCCTTGAAAGAGATGGTTGTGATACCCCTCCTTAAGAAGCATCCCCTGAACCAGACTCATCTTAAAAAAAAAAAAAACCTCTCACATGGTGGCAACACTCCTTTTTTTGGCAAGTTGTTTAAGTTAAGTAGTTGCAGTGCAGCTTCAGGTAGTCTTGGAGGCGATGGACTATCTAGACTCATGTCAATCTGGATTCAAGCTTGGGCCTGAAATGGGAACAGCCTTGACTGCCCTGACAGATGCTCTTCACCTGAGAAGAGACCGGAGTGGCGCACGTCTGGATTTTCCTGGATCTCCTGGTAGCTGTGGACATCCTTCTGGAGAGACTGCCTTGGCTGAGAGTAGGGGGCACTGTGCTTTCATGATTCCAACTTTATTTGGCCAGTATATTCCAAAAGGCGGCCCTGGGGATCCCACATGAGTCTGTCTTGTCCCCCATGATATTTAACATCTATATTAAACTGCTAGGAGAGATTATCCAGGGATTTGAAATGAGGGACCACAAATATGCACACAACACTTAGCTCTAAGCTGGATCATGTGGGTCTGTGGAAGCCCCGAGCATCCAAATCAGATGGATGAGGTTCCGTTGAAGTTCGATCCAAGCCAGCTGCTGTTGATCAAAGTTTTTCGAGGACTGAGGAGCAGCCTTCACCTGGAAGCGGTGGCCCTCCCCCAGCAAGTTCGTAGCTTGGGGGTGTTGCTGGATCCCAGCCTGCGGATGGAGGCTCAGGACTCTTCCATCAGCTTTGGCTGATATACCAGCTATGCCCATTCCATAAAAAGTGCAATCTTGGAACAGCAATCCATGCTGTGATCACAGCCATGTTAGATTACTTTAATGCGTTCTACATGGGACTGCCTTTGAAAACGGTCTAAAAACTTCACGAAGTCCAAAATGTAGCAACTCAGCTATTGCTGGGGGGCTGGATACAGGGATCGTATCATCCCTGCGCTGAAAGATCTGCACTGGCAGCCCATCTATTTCCAGGGCACAACTCAAAAGTTCTTACCTTTAGGGCCCTAAACACTTTGGGGCCAAGATACTTGAAGGACCGCCTCCTCCCGTACTGTCCAGCCTGCCAGTTAAGATCCTCTTCCCAAGCCCTGCTCTCTGTGCCTCTGGCCTGCAGAGGTGAGGTGGGTGGCAAACAGAGACAGGGCTTTTTCAGTGGTGGCACCTTGTCTTTGGAATGCCCTCCCCCTTCAGGCTCACCTGGAGCCTAGTTGTCCTTCAGGCACAGGCCAAAACATTTCTTTTTGACCAGGCTTTTAACTGAAGGGTTCTGTTTCTTTCAGCTGTTTTGTGGTCTGTTTCTAGCCTAGGGACTGTTTTACAAACTACCATTTTAGGCTACTTAATTTTTTTTAATCATTTATTTATAATTCTTACTGTATTATTTTTACTCTGTGAGCTGCCTTGAGTAGCCTCAGGAGAGGCAGCATAGACATTCTCTAAACAAATAAACTTTATATACAGATTTTCCTAAGTTCAGCAACGTGCCTCAGGCTACGTAATTATAACCAGACTACAAGTCAAAATGATGACTCAGCAACCAGCATGATATTTTTGCTGTGTGTTGTTTTTTTTTTAAGTTGACCTAACACCTCCCCAAACTTGCTAAGGCTACATTTATTAGTGAAGTTGACAAATTAACACCATGTAGGCCCTCCTCTGCAATCAACAACTCATGCTACACTTACTCCATGCCTTGCGCCGTTTGCCGTGCAATGTCGATCAGCTTGATCATCTCAAATTTGGTCTCGATAATGTGTAGGTGGTGGTAGAGGCTAGAACCCTCGCACCACTGTGTAACTATAGCCAACTGTGGCTTGGTTGAATAACCCATGAAAAGTAATATATTCACATGCCGCGTTTTCCTGTAGAAAGAAAAGAAGGCTTAAGATAATTGAAAGGATCTAATGAATAGAGGGAATCTGAGAGAAAACACATTCCAGTTGCTGGTGTGCACATATTTAGCTCTACCACCAAAACATGCTGTGAGGAAGTGCCAGGGCCAGCCTGAAAGTGCACACAAGAGACACAAGTTAAGTCAGTGCTAAAGAGGCGCAGAAGAGCCCCGTGGCGCAGAGTGGTAAGCTGCAGTACTGCAGTCAAAAGCTTTACTCATGACCTGAGTTCGATCCCAACGGAAGTTGGTTTCAGGTAGCCGGCTCAAGGTTGGCTCAGCTTTCTATCCTTCTGAGGTCGGTAAAATGAGTACCCAGCTTGCTGGGGGTAAAGTGTAGACAACTGGGGAAGGCACTGGCAAACCACCCCGTAAACATAGTCTGCCTAGTAAACGTCAGGATGTGACATCACCCCATGGGTCAGGAATGACCCAGTGTTGGCACAGGGGACTACCTTTACCTTTTTAAAGAGTAAGTTAAGTGACGAGTAACAGTGGGCTAGGAGAGGGGACTGGGGCAATGAAGACACCAACCATGTGAGCCTTATCCCAGTAGCGAGGATGGGCTACGAGAGAATCAGAGGCAGTGAAGGCAGAGACAATTGCAAGCATGGTGTCAGTACTGAGGAATCAGGGGTCAGCGGAGGCATAAATACACAGTGCTGAAAAGACTTTGCTTTCTTTAAAGGGTGGGGGTGACTATATGGTGTTCTCCAACGCCTCCTCACTGCGTGGAAAAACAAATATGGTCAGTAACTGTAGCAGAGCCCTAAATTGTAACAGGAAAACACAAGCCCCTTTTCAGCAGAGTAACTGGGAGAAACAAAATTTCTGGCAGAGTATGAGCTTTTGTGAGTCACGGCTCGCTTCTTCAGTATCTGAAGAAGTGAGCTGTGACTCACAAAAGCTTGTCCCCTGCCAGAAATTCTGTTAGTCTTTAAGATGCTACTGGACTCTTGCTCTTTTCTACTGCTACAGACAGACGAACACGGCTACCAGTCGTGATCAATCTCTGTGGGAGAGACAGTGTCTTTAAAAAAAATGCTTGAGATCAATAGCTTCTGCGATTAAGTTCTAGCTGTATGTCAACAAAAACCAATTCATACTATCTTACCTGAGAACTCCTACTTCATTTTTAAAGGCCTGTAACTGCTGAGGGGTGGGTGCTGTAACATTCAACATTTTCACTGCCACATCACCTTCAAAAGCAATTGGGGAGAAAAAACAGTTGTATACATATTGCTCAATTGACCAAACACAATCTCCCCCCCTTTTTTCCTCCTTCCCTTTCTAAAAGGGGCTCAAGATAGCATACACAGCTCTTATGTTGGAGCGGTAGACTCTGATCTGGAGAACCGGGTTTGATTCCCCACTCCTCCACATGAGCGACGGACTCTAATCAGGTGAGCTGGATTTGCTTCCCTGCTCCTCCACATGAAGCCAGCTGGGTGACCTTGGGCTAGTCACACCCTCTCAGCCCCACCTATCTCACAGGGTGTCTGTTGTGGGGAGGGGAAGGGCAGGTGATTGTAAGCCAGTTTGATTCTTCCTTAAGTGGTAGAGCAAGTCGGCATATAAAAACCAACTCTTCTTCTTCTTCCCCTCCATTTTATCCTCACACCAACCCTGTGAGGCAGGTTAGACTGCGTGTGACTGGCCCAGGGGTACCTTAGTTGAATGGCAGAATAGGGACTGGAATCCTGATCTTCTCAGTCCAGCGCCCTAACCACTACATCACACCTGCTCCCCACATGAAGTTCACCCGTGAAGTCACACAATGGTGTTAGCAGATGGCGCAATGTGGAAATCGGCTAAGTCACTGGCATGTGGTGCAATGCGCAAGTATTTCATAAAAACCTATTACACAGCATACACTGGGCCAGGTCCAAAGCATGCCTCCCCAGATTTAAAATTTTCTTCTCTGAACGGCACTCCCATGCTGGGCCCAATGGCTTTTCGGTGTCCCCTTCAGTTTCAGAAGTATTTCACCACGCGGCATGGGGGGGAAACTTAAGTTCGAGAACACAGAGTATTGTATATGTCTACAATACACGCAGGAATGATCTTTACCTAATACTGTAGACTGTTTTAATTAAAAAATCTTCATACTATTTTGAAAACATTTTAAAAGCAAGTGGAACCTTGCCTTATTTCGCTGACTCCAAAAGGGAGAAAAAAAATTCATATGAGTTTTATCTGTGTTCCTGGAAAATGTTCAGTTTTGTACATCTCTGTAACTCCATGAAACAATAATCAAACTCCTGTTGTTGGCGGGGTAGGGGAGTGTTAACAAAACAACTTAAAGTTCTTATTAATACAGTTATAGAGCCTGGTAAGTCTAAGAATTATCTTACTGTTAATATTGTGATAGTACTGGACTTTGCAGTTGGGTAGCAGAAATAAGGCTGGTTACCAAGCCCAGTCACAATTCGTGGACCCCTGCATTTTATTTGTTAGATTTGTAACCCGCCCTTTCCCAGCCAGGGTCGGCCTCAGATGCTCTAACACAAATCTTGGCATACTTTGTACAGAATTAAGCCTCTAAGCCACTGAGTAGCATCAGGCAGATCTGCTTAATTTGCTGTGGTTTCGATAACACATGCTGTTTATAGCTTTAAAAAAAAACAAGGGAAAAAACATAATTCTTAAAATATTGCTTCTCATGCTTCAGAGAAAATATGGTTGGGTGCATAGTTACATACCATGCCACTTTCCTTTATAGACTGTTCCGAAAGACCCAGAGCCTATCCTCTGTCCAACTGTGATCTGGCCATCTGGTATTTCCCAATCGTCACTCGAGTCTCGTCGACCAAGGGTTTTCTGTGAAGGAACACAAGGTTTGTGATGCACCTATAAGTGTACCTCTTCTTAACTAGGAATGCAGCCACAACCAGATGTCACAACAAGCTGCAATTAAACACCAACCAGGCATGAACGCAGCTGGCTGCGGTGCTCAAGCGCCCCTCACTCTTTCCTTCTCTGCTAGGATTAAACTGAATCCTGGCTTGCGTGGAGAAAGCAAACTGATTTCACTGAGGCACCCACACATTCAGACATCACAGTTAACTGGAGTTGGACATAATTAGGAAACTGGACAGCAAGGCTGTAAAACAAGGAGGATGCATGAGCACAGCAACAAGCTGTATTTCATGCCAAATCAGAGTTCATTTGCCACTTAGTGTGACATCAGAATGCAGACTGTGTGTGCTTTCTCCTCAATGGAGTGAGCCTTACATTTGCACTGGCATGTGCTAACCATGGTTAGCTCCAAGTTGCAGTTAGCAAATACAACTACCTCCAAAACAAAAGGGTGCGTGTATGTTTTTTTTTTGGGGGGGGGGGGTTAATACGTGCAAGAAAGGGAGGGGAGGGATGCCAGCCTCTAGGTGGGACCTGGGGATCCCCCGGAATTACAGCTCATCTCCAGACTACACACATCAGTACCCCTGGAGAAAAAGGATGTTTTGGAGGGTGGACTCTATGACATTATACCCCATTGAGCTCCTTGTCCTCCCCAAACTCCACCCCAAAACTCCAGGAGTTTCCCAACCTGAATTTGGAAACTCTATTCCCCATCCCCTGCCAATAGCCACGGTGGACCTGGCAACCCTGGGGGTGGGTGGGGAGGAAGGACTGCATGAACTGGCAGGGTCTTCTAACTCAAGCTAGTGGTTCGGGCCAGCATTAACATCTGCACCAGGCCTCTAAATATAATTAAATAATAAATTAAGCTTGATCTTACCATTCTAGTCCGATCTTCTGAAGATGAGGAGGATTTCCTCTCTCGCTGAGGGCCAGGGGATTTCTGTAATGCTTTCACATTGGTGAGGGACCCAGGTAGGGAAGCAGGAGGTGTAGCGGACAGACCTGCGGTTGAACCTACGGTTCAGATTAAAAAAACAAAACAAAACAAAAAAACCAAAACACACTCATGGGTTTTTAAACGCATCTAAAAAAATCCCTGACGTGGGCTTCAGACTATACTAAATGCAGAAACTGTGGATTAAGATGTAGTCTTTCCCAACGTAAAAAAGCATCTAATGATATCAATGTCACGAATTCTTTTAAAAAGTGCATTTAAAAACACACACACACACCTGGTGCAGTCCTAACCCACTCAATTCTATCACGAGTCCTCTACTGACTTACGCAAGGTTAGGGTTGCGCCTTTCGTTCATGAGAGGAAAGAGGAAGCCCAACAGCACCAACCATCACTGCATACTACACAACCTCTGTCAGCTGCTGAATGACCGAAAGGGCACTGGGCACACTGCGGAGGAAGTCAAGGCAGGCTCAAGACCCACTGAAATCAATGCGACTCGAGCACATTAAAGCACTGTCTGTGCCTGCTGTCTCGTTAAGCAGGAAAAATGCCGATCAAAACAATGCCCATCAAAATAATGCACTGTATTCTGTTTGCCTGGTTTTCAAAAACCCCTACACTTTATACTTTGGCTAATTTAGCTGGCTTTCCAGGCTTACTGTCGCTGACCTTTTAGGAAAAGGAAGCATGCCCACCTTCTGACAAAAGGTGGGCATGCTGCCAACTTGGACTTAACTGGAAGGATGATTAGAAAACAAAATAAAAACTGAAGCCTGGACCTGAAGAACCATCGAGCTAGTTCCACAAACCCACGGTGTGTGTGTGTGTGTGTGTTTTAACTCAATCAGCAGCTCCCTACGGTGCACTGCAAGCCGCGCTCAAAGTTTGAGGGGCGATATCATCAGCGTGATGAGATCAACTCCAAAAACCAGAAAACGGGCCTTGGACAACATGAGGCTATAAGAGAAAAAATGTAGACACTGGAATATCAGAGGTTCGGATTTGAGGGGTAGAGAGAAAATTCACTTGCATAAAAAGACCCACTTGGAAGATGTGGTGCTCTTCATCTTTCCTACGTCATCTACTGGGGAATGGGAGGCCTCTGTCCTCGGTTAGCAACTAGCATGTTTTCTGGTTGATGTAATGTCCCCTGTCCTTGGCACTCTGCTTTCTTCTAAGGGGCTCTCATTTGCACCCCTGGTTTCAGCTGCCGCAATTCGCTCACTTCCCCCCGGGGCTTCTGTTCAATTTCAGCTTCCAAGCAGTCTCCAGCACTTCCTTACAAGTGTCCCACTTTTGGTTCAAACCAGGTGTAAGGGAAACCCAGCTCCTGGTCCCTGCAGCGATGCCCTGGGCCTTCCGCCTTCTTGGTGCCTGTCCTCCTCATTTCCTGCAACTTGGGAAGACTACCTCCTCCCTTTTCATCCTTTCCAGATAACATCCTGTCAAGATTTCGAATACTGCAGTGAGAGTTCTATGTGGGGGTGAACGGATGTGTCAAGCCGTTGAAAAATGAAACTCACACAAAATGGTGGCCAAACACTCATCTAGTAGAAAAGGGAAAGAGTCCCGTAGCACCTTAAAGACTAACAAAAATATTTTCTGGTAGGGTATGAGCTTTCTGAAGAAGTGAGCTGTGGCTCACGAAAGCTCATACCCTACCAGAAAATATTTTTGTTAGTCTTTAAGGTGCTACAGGACTCTTGCCCTTTTCTACTACTGCAGACAGACTAACACGGCTACCCACTGTGAAACACTCATCTAGTGAGGGCTAGCTTAAGCTACTATTCCAACCCTTTCATAGGGATATAGTCTACCGTATATGTCGTTGACAGGGCAGCACCTTTCTCTGAAATACAGCTAGAGAATGATACTGGACTGACAATTCACTACTGACCTCAGTAATAACACAGCAACAGCACTGCAGGACAACGTTCTCGATGATTTGTTAGAAGCCATGCTTTCTCCATTGTCACCAAATGCTGAAACCTTTTGGCCTCAAAACGTAAGTCGCATAAAATGAAGCTACACTTCAAGAGTGTTTTTTTGTGCTTATTTTATTTTTGGGGAAAAAGGGATTTCGTTTTCAGATTTGGTTCGCAAGATGGACAAACACCTTTCGTAGAACCACAGCCAGAAGGTAAAGTATTTCTGTAACGATTAGAACGTGTGTTGCCATATCAGGTTTTCGTGCTGCAGTTAAAACACTTGGACAGTGATCCAACAGAGTGAGGTACAGTTAAGCCCACTTAAGTACATGATTTGTAAGTGGACTTATCTATGCTGGATCATGGCCTTGAGGGCTTTGTTTTTACATTAAGATAATTTGTGTAATAGCAACCACAGATCCGCAGCGCAAATAAGCCAAAATGGAAAGATCTCGTGTGTTAGTAAACAAACTGATCTTGGCTTCAGTTCAAGTCTACAGAGTACTGCAACAAGCCCCATGTGCATCCAGATTGTTCATATCTTCAGCTCAGTCACTAAGACAAATTATATACCAACTACGTAAATAAAGTCGTCAGTGGAACTGTTAGTACTTTGCAGCAGTACTCTGACAGACGGGGGTAATGTTAGGAAACATATCAGTGTTAAGTTAAAATTGACAGTCAAGAAAGTGCTACACAGATCACACATAACAGAACACACTACAAAGTTCTGCCAGAATGACCAGTAGGAGTTGGCAATTTATCAACTTTTGCTCCTGTAACTTTTAACGGCACATTGATCTACTCTCCACAGCAGGCAAGAATTCTTATCTCCGTGCTGTGAAAAGCTTCAGCCTGTTGATTTCTGCAGATCGGCCCGAGCATTCCCCACCCCCAGTAAGTCAGTAGCCCTAATCACAGGAAAACCCCTCGGAAGACTTAATGCCCTATGTGGATATTAAGGATCTGCAGAACCTGTCCCTACCTCTCACTTCCACTGCAAATGAGACCCCCTTCAACAAGCAACACAGTTTTTAAAAAAAATAAAAGGCAGAACGGAAACCTCAGCTATACAACGTATCGCTTTAGGAGCCTTATGACAGATGCCCAACACAGAATGATATGGGGTTTTAATAAGGGTGAGAAATGGGTGAGAAGCACATTCAAAGCATTCCAGCCAGGCCAAGCGAAAAAGAAAAAAAAATGAGTGTCTCGATAAACTCACACACTTACATACACACGCTTGTGAGGGTGAAGCACAAACAGCATCTGTGGTTTTTATTTAGTTTGATTTGGGTGAAAACGAGAAAGAAGAGCCCAACTACCTCTGAACACTGGGCCAGGCTCAAAATCAAACACTATCTCACTGGGGACAGAATGGAGGAGGGGACTGGGAGTCCGGGATTGGTATTTCCGAAGGCAGCGCATCAGCTGGTTCATAGGGGCTGTTAGAGAGAAAGAGACGGGCAGGCAGAGACAGGAAGACAGACACACAGAAGAAATGAAAGTCATGGGACATAACTAAAGACGCTTTGACTCCTAGGCACAGATAGTTTCTGACTTTCCAGGGGAGGGGGATCCCCACCCCCACAATTTCCACTTTTCTTAAGAGACAGAACACTTTTAAGAGAGTGGGAATATTATCAGATGCCCAGCAGAGAGCTTAAGGACCAGAGTTTTTAAACTGACACGGTAGCACACAACATTGAAATGTTGGACAGAATGGGCAAAACTGTTCAAAAAAAACCCCCACAGCTACCCAGACATACAAGATAGTTTAAATGGGCAATGTATTAATCGGTGGGGGCTGCGGTTTTCGGGCACATGCTAGGACCGTAGATCTAAAGTCTGCAAAGTAGTAGCCAGCTTGTTAAGAGGTAACAGGGCGGGAAATTAAAATTATGATCAAAACAAAACAAGGTACGCGATGGCCAAGCTGTAGACATTGCCTAAGTCCTGAATTGCAAATGGGGTTTTAAAGAAAAAGGAAGCCATGGAAAGCAAGAAGGGCAGCTGATTAACACATGCTTTCCTGCACCACGTGGGGAAAATCCTACGCCAAGTCCCAAATGATGGAGAGCCAAGTCAAAGCTTTCATGACCCCCGGCAGCCAGCTAGCATTGGAGTTCGAACCTGAACAGATCTTGCAGCAGTAGCAACAGCCATAGGCAGGTGTATCATGTGGTGGAAATAAAGCGCAGAAATAAGCATACAGCTCGCACCTCTCCACTAAGGTTCATCTCTGCTAAGAGCCCAACACGTCCACGAGCCGTCGATTCAAAGCCGATTTCTGTTTTTAGCCCAAGGGAGTGTCCTATATGTCACCCACCCGCACCTGAACACATCAAGAAGGAAGGGCTGGCAAAGGATTCACTGAGGAGAAAGTTATGGGCATACTAAGGAATTGTAAGTAGCTTGTAATACCCACTTCTTTCTCAGAAGTAACATGGCTTAAGCCTTCGTTTGTCATGGCTTTGAATGCCAGGGGATTTTCTGAGGGTGCCCCAGCATTATAAGAACGAGGAATGCTATTTTCGGAGGCTCGCTCACAAAGTGCACTGGCGGGCAGGCCCCAAAAAGAGGCCATGTCGTGCATCAAAGCAGTAAGGCGACATTTTCTAGCTTTTTAGGACCACAGGGGGATAAACTGAAGGTCTACTACCTCCAGGAGGTATCTTACCCTATTAAAAAGAACACTGGCTACCACTTTGCATGTTATTCTCACCCCTCTGCCACTCCCAACCCCCTTTCAATGAATCCTGAGCTGTTGAAAGTTATTGGACGAATGTTAAATGTCATGGACAAGCAAGTAAGCTACATTTCACTGCTCTTATTTACATTTCTCTCTGTGTCTGTACTTTGCGGGGGGAGGGGAGAGCAGGAAGCATTGAATTCTGTACACAAAGAGAACAAAGTCACTTACCTCCCTCTCCTCGCAACCCTTGATCTCTAATGAATTCCTATAAACCAAAAAAACAAAACTGTATGCATCTTATTCGAGCATTTCTTGCATGGCTGGTCACTACTTCAACAGAGGATAAACACAAAAGTGATTTTTGTTTAGGTAAGAATTACATACGGACAGCAGCTTATAGATATCTAGAACACTTTGCTAGTAGCCTCTCAGTACCTGCGTGCCCGTAGTGTGGGGGCTTGACAAGCTAACGGCATTAGCGAATAGGGTCAAGGTGAATCATGCTAGGATCAGATCCTGTACTAACAGATATGCTCAAAGACATTATTCCAAAGAGCAAAAAGGAAGAAAAATGAAGGTTCTTGATTGGAAGTACAAGGAAAATAATCGTCAAATAGAAGTGTCCTATAGGTGAGATGTTAGCGCATAGACCAGTTTCCATTAATGGACAAATAAGCTAGCCCAGAGCTCGGATCTCAACCTTTAAATACTGGCTTAAAATCCACTTTACGGCAAATCAAGGAACCCTTATGTTCCATCTGCTAAAAGACACAAAGTTAGCTGGTTCTCCACTATTTTAGCTAAACTTGGTCAGATTGGTATTGCCTTAGAGCAGGGGTTCTCAACAAGGGGGGAATTCCCCCCTGGGGGGAATTTCAGGGTTCTGACGGGGGAATTGGGACCACTATTCAGCAAAGTGTGATGTCCTGTAGATTATGTATGATCTGTAAAATTGTAGTTTGTTTTTAATTTTGAGTTAGAGTGGGAAGGAATTATATTCTGAACAATGGTGAAAGGGGGAATGGAGCAAAAAGGGCTGAGAACCACTGCCTTAGAGGAACTGTCAATGCTAGATGAAAAATCAGTGTTCATTATTATTAAACAAAGAATTTTAGACCAACAAATAATGTGTCCATTTATTCCACCAACATGCTCCCCTCTTAAATTAGGTCTACAGGTTAAATACGAGAAATTACAGCAGTACTTTGATACACTCAAGGAATCCCTTCAACGGAGGGCATTCATGCTCGCCGGGCTTAATGCCCTCCCTTCAGAGGTACTAAATGGTAGGTTTAAAAATATCCCCTTTGAGAAAAGACTATGTGTATGTGGCTTGAGTCAACACGATATGCTACAGCATATAATCATAAACTGCTTTCTGCATGACGGCCCTAGTAAGAAAAAAATTCTACCCTTGACTGATAAAATGAAATCTAGCCAAGAATCCTCTGTATGCCGATATTTATTGAATGATTCTATACCTGAAGTCACATTAAAGGTGGTGGAATTCTTGATGGAAGTTGTCAAGACTAGGACCAAAGTTTAAATTATATATAAATTGAAAATGTATGGAGAGAATTTTTGTGCATTGCTTATGTTATGTTTCTGAGTATATGCCACTAAAGGTCGATTGACTGATTGACAAATAAGTTTTGAGTAACA
Organism: Euleptes europaea; assembly: GCF_029931775.1. Taxonomy (NCBI): domain Eukaryota; kingdom Metazoa; phylum Chordata; class Lepidosauria; order Squamata; family Sphaerodactylidae; genus Euleptes; species Euleptes europaea. The sequence continues at coordinate 100,426,750 of NC_079314.1, forward strand.
CAGAACTATCAAGCAAAACAGAAATGGCACAGTTAACTCCGCTTTCAGGAACACTGTGGAGGGGCATCTGATAAGCCAACATACTGCTAGGCCCCTCTACTACAAGAAAAAAAACAACAAGCTCATATACATTTTGAGGCAGGTTATACATGGCTCCCGCACCCTGGCAGTTTACAGGGCCAAGCCTACTCAGCATCAACCATGAGTCATGAGACTTCAGACCATGGTGGCACTATGAAAGAGCTGCTCCTGCCTTTCAACCCTGCCCTTGAAAGGTGGACTCTGGAAAACCAAGCAGGGCTGCGCTGCAAAAGCTGGCAGAATGGATTTGAGAGGCAGGAACTTCTGTCATCGGCCACCCCTGCCTTAAGGGACTAAGGAAAGGGAAACAGATAACTCTCATTATAAAGACCAAGCTTAGGCTGAACTTACATCAATGTTGACAGGTTCTATCGTGTTGATGTGCACGTTGGGAGCAGACGAGGAACGATCTCGTTGAGCGATCTGATTCCGATGGTCTTCGTCTGATGGACGGAAAGGCTGGGGTATTGGAATGGATTTTGAAGGAGAAGGACTAGGGAGAATTGCTGGGCTAAGAAAATCAAAGCGTTAAAAAAAACCAGAGGATTAAAGTTTGCAGTGATCTCCAGTTTATTCCACAGAAAGTGCTTTCATCCAAACGATTTCCCTGTTTTCTCTCGTGAGGCATGCGATAGCATATGGCATCAATGAATTACATCCCAATCATGGCACCAATTAAGGTACACAAAGAAAACAGGCCCAGTGAAGGCTGGGTTTCAGCAGAACAGACATAAACAGTAGATTTGGAATTACTGCTCTCAAACTTTGGAGTGCTTAATGCAGTTAACCTGCTAAATAGATATCTCTTGCTGTTATAATGAAGACTGTAATTTCTGGCACAAACAGAACAGGTATGATGTTGAGCACACGAATCTCTATAGGGTCTTTTCTTCTCAGTGTTTAATAAGCATTCCTGTTTGTACACTAGCAGCCCAGTTTCTTCCGCTATGAGGTTAATGTTTTAATTGCTTTTATACAGAACTATTAATTGCTTTTATACGGAAGAGACTCTGCAAGGCAACAACTTTTAGGGCCCCACTTGTTGAACAATAACTGTCCCAGTTTGCCAAAAGATTGGCCTGGACACCACTGTATGCTGGACCTCTTCAGACAATAATTTGAAAGCAACCCCACTAGGTAGCAATTGCTGGAATCTGCTGCACGGTGGGAAGAAAATGGGTCGTACGTGGATCTATACATCTGAACCCACATTAGAAGAAGCTGTCGATGGGGAGAGGGGGGAAAAGTACTTAGTCCAATCCTAGCCAGCATGAAGCAAATTAACCCTTCTTCATCTGCGAATGGCAAGGTCTCTCATTACTAATCCTGGGAGGGGCTGTGGCTCAGTGGTAGAGCATCTGCTTGGCATGCAGAAGATCCCAGGTTCAATCCCTGGCATCTCCAGTTAAAGGGACTAGGCAACCAGGTGATGTGAAAGAGCTCTGCCTGAGACCCTGGAGAGCTGCTGCCAGTCTGAGTAGACAATACTGGCTTTGATGGACCAAGGGTCTGATTCAGTATAAGGCAGCTTCGTGTGTTCATGTATGTTCACAAGGGATTTTGCCCTTTTTCCAAATAGACAACACTTGTTTCTGTTCCAAGAAAGATTCAGTTGCCTCTATAAGAGTCTGCCTTTGAGCACTATTTGGAAATTTCAAATGGTGCAGAACAAGGCAACAGGGTTACTAGGTGGCATGGGTTATAAAAAAGCTTGTTCTGCCCATTCATTTCCAGGCACAAGTTCTGGCTCTGGCCTCTGAAGCTGTAAAAGGCCCGAGACAGGGACGGCTGAAGGACCACTCTGTCCTGGATAAATCTGCTCAACAGCTGAATGGCCCTGTTCTGTGTCCTCCTACCTTCTGAAAGTGACAACCAGAGATGAGGCTGTTTCTGTGTGGAAGCCTCAGTGATGGGAAACTCTCCCCACCACAGCCCACCCAGCACCTAGCCTTTCGTAGCTTAGACACCAAGTGGATATCTGCCCACGGTGTCTACTGTGAAATGCTACCTACGCCCTCTTTTTTGACCGCTTTTATGGAAGGCTCCTGCTGCACTGTTTTACTGTACTTTTACGCTGCTGCTCTGTTTAGCCCCTGCTGACATTTTGCTGAGTTTCTTACTACTGACTACAGATTTTTAGTGATTTTATACCGTATTTATATATTTTATTTCTGTCTTGCAAGCCGCTCTGTTTTGAGAACATGGCTAATAAGCATTTTAGATAAACTGGGAATACACAAAGCATCAGGGGAAGGAGAGAGAAATATGGAAATCTTCCCCCCCACAGGACTCTCTAAGCTCTCAGAGGCTTCAAAGGACTCATTTTCCCCTAACTATCAGTTGCTTTCAACATTTCACACCTTCGGGAATATAGATTATGATGGGTAGCCGTGTTAATCTGTTGGTATCAGTAGAAAAGAGCAAGAGTCCAGTAGCACCTTAAAGACTAACAAAATTTCTGGCAGGATATGAGCTTTCGTGAGTCACAGCTCACTTCTTCAGATTCAGTAAGTGAACTGAGGCATTTCATAATGAGAAAACACATTGTCACTCAACAGTAGGGATTAAGGTCATACCCAGTACAATCTGAAGGTGCCACTGATGAGTATGATCCAGATGCTAGAGTGGTCTCTCCTAAGGAGGCCTCCTCCTGTGGTATTGGGTGGTGTTCAAAGAACTTGGAGACAAACAGCAAGCTGCGAGGCAAGAACAAAAAATAAAGATGACTTGGGCAACCCCCCTGAAGTCTGACAACATTAAGAGGTAAAGAACATCAGGTCAACTAGAATGTGTTCAAGAGGAAAAAAGCATCAGAAGACAATTGCTCAAATGCATCAGAGTTAAAACGGGGAGAGAGATCATAGCCAGTGACTTGGATGACTTAGCCAAAGAGCTGCTTTGTGCATTGGTCAGAATGGGTTGATTTCCTGCTAGGCTGGAGCAGTACTTTGCCCCTCTGTGCAAGAAAAGTATCACCAGACAATACACTTGCCAAAAATATCAACTACATGCAAATTGTCCCTATGATGTTCAGGCACACATACCTGCGTTAAGGTATCATTATAACGTGTATTTCTCCATCCCCACAGTTTCTGGCTGGAGAATGCAGAACATGTGGGCCCAATTCAAGATGTCACAATGCTCTCTTTGTGAGCGCTGGGCGAAAACCTGGTTCACTGCCAGGCTCATGTGCTCCTTTCTTTCCTGTCACTATGTGGCAATCCAACTAGCACAGAAACAAACCCCAGTTCATTAAGGTGTCCATGGTTGGACATGATAACCAACTGGAGTTGTACGGAAGAAGAGACGGAACTCATGAAATGGCCTGGTACGTAAGTTTGTGCCCATCACAAACAAACTGAGATTTGTTCATGACATATGAATTGAGCCCCTTACTTCATAGCCAGGATTAGTATGCCAAAATATTACTTGGGAGATAAGAGGGCACGGGTCTTGGTAACGGGGATGACATTTGAAAAAGAGTTGGTTTTTATACCCCGCTTTTCTCTCCCTTTTTAAGGAGCCTCAAAGCAGCTTGCAATCACCTTCCCTTCCCCTCCCCACAACAGACACCTTGTGAGGGAGGTGAGGCAGAGAGAGTTTGGAGATTTTGGAGAGTTTGCTGGGCCCTGTGTTGTTCAACATCTTTATAAATGATTTGGATGAAGGAACAGAGGGGATGCTTATTAAATTTGCAGATGATACTAAATTGGGAGGGGTAGCAAATATGGTAGAAGACAGAGTCAAGATGCAGGATGATCTTGACAGGCTGGAGAAATGGGCTAGAACTAATAAAATGCACTTCAACAAAGACAAATGTAAAGTTCTACATTTAGATAGAAAAAATCAAATGCATAATTATAGGATGGGGGAGACTTGCTTGAGCAGTAGTGTGTGTGAAAAGGATCTTGGGGTCTTAGTAGACCAAACACTGAACATGAGTCAGGAGTGTGATGCTGTAACTAAAAAGGCAAATGCAGTGTTCCTCGGAAGGTGGTAAGCTCTCCTTCCCTGGAGGTTTTTAAGAAGAGTTTAGATGGCCATCTGTCAGCAATGCTGATTCTGTGACCTTAGGCAGATGATGAGAGGGAGGGCATCTTGGCCATCTTCTGGTCACTAGGGGTGTGGAGGGGGGAGGTAGTTGTGAATTTCCTGTATTGTGCAGGGGGTTGGACTTGATGGCCCTGGTGGTCCCTTCCAACTCTATGATTCTATGAGATAACTGTGACTAGCCCAGCGTCACCCAGCAGGCTTCATGTGGAGGAGTGGAGAACCAAACCCAGTTCTCCAGATTAGAGTCCATCGCTCTTAACCACTATACCACACTGGCTCTCTGCAGAAGCCATGCATCAAGTCTTAACATCTGCATTCTGTACTAAAATGCTGAATTGTTGTGATGCTACAGTATTTTAAAAAGTGCAGCCTCTTTATGGAGATGAAGAAAAACAGTAAATCTGTTTAGAAATGGTACATATGAAAGTTCTGCAAGATGGGGAAGGCCTTTAAAGGATGTCACTCGTCTTTGTTGTTAAAATATTCAGCCGCTTTGATACCCACAAATTAAGGTGGTTTCTGAGTGGCTTTTGTAAAGCCAGCATGGTTGATGTGGCTAAATTATTCTTTGCTGTTGTTTTAAATTCTTAAAACTTTTTTCTTGGTGTACAGTTTATGGCCGGTTAAAGCTGAATAAAGACTAAAGGCTAGTCTTTGTCAAAGTAGAACCTTGCTACACTACAAAGGAACTGCCTGGTTATGAGATCTGGCAAAGAATAAGCGGGAGGTATTCTGCCATAAGGCACACAAACTACCACAGAGTTTCATTTTCCAGCAACAAATCAAATAGCAGTTTTGGGGGGGGGGGGAGTACCCACCTGAAAATGATGGTTACATTATGTGGTTAATTTGACTCAATCCTCCATGCCACAGTACAACTGGCCTCCAATTGAGTTACACGAGGCATGAACCTAACAAGGAAACTTTCTGACCGAAGCACAGTAGTTGAGCTCGGTTTCAGAACTGGGTTCACCATTACGCAGCATGTGGCAAAAGCCAGCATAATCACATGTAGCTCAGGGTGGTGAAAAGTGTTGTCAAGTCGCAGCCAAATTATGGTGACAACTGTAGGGCTTTCAAGGCAAGAGTAGTTAGAAGGTGGTTTTGCCATTGCGTGCCTCTGCGTAGCGACCCTGGACTTCCTTGGTGGCCTCCCATCCAAGTATTAACCAGGGCTGACCTTGCTTAGCTTCCAAGATCTGACGAGATGAAGCGAGCCTGCATGTCAGGCATGGCCTGAGAAAGGAATGTTGTGGTTTCTCCAGCTGCTGGCCAAGGCCAGCTATAGCCCTACAAACAACGTGTTTAGACTGAACTCTGTGGGAATGCCGGTAGAATCCTACCTTCCTGACAGCTCCTGGGAGGGGGGTTGCCACGGCATCCAGATCTACCCCAATTTGCCCTATGCTCTTCCATATATGCCCTGTACTGTGCTTGTAGTTTTCATTAGTGTCCATTTGATTCTCAGCTTCTGTTAACCTGTGGATTTTCCAATAAATCAACTCTCTTTGGACTGCTTGTCTGTGGATGTCTGTTTATGGGATTATCATGGGACTAGAGCTCACACTGCAGCACAGGAGCCATACATAAAATTCCAAGGGAGGTAGAGGCGTGCTCTCTGACCACCAGTTGTACTGATGTAACTCTGTGCACTTGATAGATTGCAGACGCCCATCTTTATCAAACAGGAAGTACAGCAAGAATTACTTCCTCCTTGGTATGGATGGAAATGTCACTGCTGCTATGTTAATGCAAGACACTCCAGTGCTATGGCAACTGCAAACATCTACCGCTTTGGCATCTAAGTATTAAAATATAGGGCACATCTGATTACTTACTCAAGCTGATCATAATTCACACACATCAATGGCACCTCTGTACTACAACGCTGGTGAAATTTATATCCACAAGTCTGACAGCGGAATCCCTGGAAAAGCAGCTTTCGACAGAAGTCGCAGAATGCTAAAGTAAAGAATGTCTTTCGTACCTGAGGCATCAACAACAACAAAAAAAGGACAGGTAGTCACCACGAGGTACACCAGTCCGGCAAGTCTAAAACTAGGCATCTTGTTCTCACTTATACTGAAATGTCCCTGACCGAAGACCTGTTTAAATTCCTTCAAAGCTATATTTTTAGTCACAATTAAACAAAAAGCATTCTTCTAAAGGCCTTGTGATTGCTAAGATAACAGCTCTTTTCAAATGTTTAGCTACTTTAAATCAGGCAGGGAAGAATACCTCATTGTTGCTGGGAGCAGTAAGACTTTAGCTCACATTCAGTGTGAGTGTAAGTGCCTAAAGGCAGACCTTTCAATGCACCTTGGTGCTTATACAGCAACAGCACAGTTTTCAGCAAGCTAGAAGACGTTATCTCAGGGTCTCCTCTAGTGAAGTGCTTGCCTTTAGGCGCTCAGATTAGCAACTTGGGCTTCAAGTTTCTAGAAGCATTTTATCATTTTATACCACATGAAAGAAAAGAGCTTCAGGTTTAGAAACCAACAATCACACGTACAAGGTTATAATAACCCAGTGAAAACAGATCTCAGGTCAGTAAATTTCCTTAAATTAAATCCATAAAACAGAAGGGATGAATGAAATTTAGCATGCAATCCCAGGACATTTAGTGGAAATTAAATTATAACTGAATGGACATTTCTGAGTTAACATGGTGAGGATCTGGCTGTTAGAAAATTGACTCTCCCTTATCTAGTAAGGTGCACCTAAGAACTGCATACTTACAAAAGTGTAGTTAACCTACTACTGGCTACATAAAGCTTTCGCAGGAGGGCACTTGCCATATCTAACAACATGTGGGGTTCAGGATTATGACCAATAACTGCTTGAAGATTTGGGCACTAAGTCACCCATATTTTTTAAAGAGGATGCTGACTATTCAATAATGAGGTTTACTTTTATTGATCAGCATAACTCAAACGGTAATAACAAAATACCCTCTTGATTACTGTTTTAAATTCTTCTTCTAACCAACAGTCTAGACTTGTAACCAACAGTCTAGATTTTTAACAGTTTACGTAACAGGTATTTGACAGATTTAAACTGGAAGGATATGAAAACAAACTGTTTTATGTTGTTGAAAGGTTGAGGGGAAAGGGAAGGAAATGAATAGTCAAACATTTTAAAGCGACGTTGGCCAGAGGTGAAAGTTTTTTTTTTATGAGACTATTTTCCTAGAGCTCCAGTTGTTGCAACATATTTTAAGAAGCTATGGTGAAGACAAATTTTCTCTTTTAGAAGTCAACTCCATACAATAAGTCTGGTCTACAGAGCTACAGATCTGCCTCCACTTGCATTGGGTTTTCTTGGGTCAGGTTCTGTTTCAGCATCAAAAACCACAGATCCTTTCAGCACAGCTTTGGAACCTGGAATCACCAGTTAAGAAGAAGAGTTGGTTTTTATACCCCGCTTTTCTCTACCAAAAGGAGTCTCAAAGTGGCTTATAATCACAATCCCTTCCTCTCCCTACAACGGGCACCCTGTGAGGTAGGTGGGGCTGAGAGAGTTCGGAGAGAACTGTGACTAGCCCAAGGTCGCCCAGCAGGCGTCATGTGGAGGAATGGGGAAACCAACCTGGTTCACCAGATTAGAGTCCACCACTCATGTGGAGGAGTGGGGAATCACACTCGGTTCTTCAGATTAGGTTCTCTTAACCACTACACCATGCTGGCTCGGAGCCATCAAGGAACCATGGATTATGTATTCCTTTATAATGCAGCGACACTTAACTAATAAATCACTGCTGCTCTGTCATGCATTGTTATATTTTTAAGAATCTCACACGCAAAGAAAGTCTGTTAAATTCCCATATGAGAAATGTTACTATTTCTAAAGAACTACACTTTATTCAATGTCAAGTAAACTGTTCTATATCAAGGACAATTTACATAACTCTTTGCACAACTGCAGGTTCAGCCTAGGGACTACAATGATACAAAAGCTGACTAAGGTAATCTAGTTCAGCTCCTGCCTGGAGGCAGGACTCTAATCATGTCTGGCCTGCTGAGTAACCCACAACATCGAGATGGTTCTATTCATATTCAACAACAGGTACAATTGCCTTTCAAAAAAATATACTGCACACAATGTACTCCATTCGGCATATTACAGTAACAGCGTTGCTTGCTCACCTATGGTGAGCAAAAAACTAACTCCAGGTGAGCAGGAAGGCAAACTCTTGCATAATGGAAAACAGTCACAGCTGCATCACGAACTGAGCATGAACAAAGCCCAGCTATGTGATACATACCACAAAGAAGCAACAGTTCTTTTTTGTTCATTCGGGCTACTGATGTACAACAGTCAACTAGAAGAAGTCATGTGTTAAGGAGGTGAGCCCATAACAATTGCACATATATTTGCAGGGTGGTGCCTGACACTCTTAAGGGACTCTGAAAACGTCCACAGGGAAAGGGACTGACACGCCATACCTGTGATGGCAGCGGAAGAGTACAGTCATTCAGAGGGTAGAATACAACCTGCTTTCCAGGTAGTGAAAAAGTTTGCCTAAAAGCCATGGCAAAGTGCCATTTCCCCCCCAACAAAAGCATTTTTAGAAGCTCATTTAGTTTTTAAAACAGAGCAGGTGAAGCTGAACCAGCCCACGACGCTACATAAAAATACGTACAAAGTTATGTGTCGTGAGAGGCACGTTCTCCAAGACTTCCACGTGTAATTCCTCTCCAGTCAGCCAGGAAATGTCTGTATCCCAACCAATTGGCTTCTTCTCCCTACGGTGCAAACAATCCCTTTATAGGTTAACCAAACCTCCAAATCCAGGCAGATCATAATTCTGAACATCTAAAATCGGTTACTGAAAGGACAGTGGTTATAGAGCAGAAGTCTGCTCCTCAGGCTTTCACTGTTCAGAGCAAAGAGTTTTAAAAGCAAGAATTTAACTTAAGGTTATTTTCAATTTATTCCAGCACTCTTGTACATACAGCAAAGATCTACAGCCTCTTCCTCAATTCATTCCTGGCAAAAGATCTATAACACTAGTAGGCTGCTGAGGTCTAAAAATGAGTGGCAGTTTTCCACTGGGGGAAAAAGTAAACGATCAGAAACAATAATTAAAAGGTTTTTTTGTTTTAAAATATTGTCGAAGGCTTTTACGGTCAGAGTTCATTGGTTCTTGTAGGTTATCCGGGCTGTGTAACCGTGGTCTTGGAATTTTCTTTCCTGACGTTTCGCCAGCAACTGTGGCAGGCATCTTCAGAGTAGTAACACTGAAGGACAGTGTCTCCATTTTTTGTTTTGTTTTGTTACAGTACTAGATTAGAGCCAAAGTTTTCACTAATGATGGAAACAATTTGTATGCTGCAGTAGTAACTTCCAACAGGGATTACTTAGAATGGAAACTATTTGTGTGAAAAAAGACAACTGCCAAACATTGCTTTAAATTCTATGGTTTGCAAATACAGAAATAACACAGAACTAAAAGCCAGTATATATAGTGGCCCCCAACCTGGTACCTACTTATTTCTTGGTGCCAACACACTTCTTCTTCAATGAAAAGAGCCAATTCTGGCTTTCCTTCACCTCAATGGAGCAGGAGGCACTACAGAACAGCCCATGAGGCACAACATTTGGGCCCGGATGAAGCATCCATCCCGAATTAATCGCCTCCCATCACAGGAGGCTGTCTCACTCTAACCTTTTGTGGAACCTCCCAGTGTTTTATGACTGGTCAGCCATTCTGTGATTGGTCCCTCCCTGGCAGCCATTTTGTTGTGGTACCCACTACCTATACACTCACTTCCCAAGGTACTCACAGCATGGGTGCCCGACCTTTTGAGGCTATGGCACCTTTGGAATTCTGACATAGCATGGTGGGCACAGCCACAAAATGGCTGCCGCAGGAGGTGGAGCCAGCCGCAATATGGCTGCCACAGCTTACCTTCGCCACAGCAAAGTTTTACAAAATCTGAACTGCCAAATCAGACCTCCAGTAGTCAGAGGTTTTGCTGGGCAAGATCTGCTGGGCCCACTTGGCCACACCCACCTTCTAAAAACACTTGGTGGGTGTAAGGAAAGGTGTCGGCGGGCATGATCTTGGGGACTTCTTGCTCACAGGTTCAACAAAGTTGGGGACCTTGGTTATACAGTATATCCTAACCAGCAAGGGAACAAATTCTTCATTCACACCCAAAACCTCCAAAAAGTTACAGCTAATTCTAGAGGCTATGTGGTGAGCCTTTGCCTACAGAGGTGCTCTGAAAAAATTATTCTAAGCTATGGAGGAATTCATCTTTACTTTTACTGATGGCTCATACTCTCCAATGCCTACAGTGATTCTTCCACCCACTCCCCAAAGTACAGTGTATACAAACCATACCCATCTTGTATTCGGTAAACAGCACAGCATTCTGGGATAAGACCTCGCATCATCAAAGCTTTCTTTAGACTGTCCCGGACTGTTACCCCACATCTTGCCGGAACCTGTGAAATTACAAGGAGGGGAAATTGATTTCACAATAACGTTAGTTAGGGAAGGCATTTCTAAATCCTTAAAAACACGATGTCTGGAAATACCGTATTTTCCGGCATATGACGACTTTTTAACCCAGGAAAATCCTCTCAAAAGTTGGGGGTCGTCTTATACGCCGGATGTACAAGGGCGGGTGCTGAATTCCGAGCCGGACTGGAGAATGTCCATGTCCGCCGGAGGAGGGAGGGGAGGTGAGCCCGGCGAGGGGGCTCGCTGCCCAGCTGGGAGTCGGAGCCAGCAACAGCACGTTGTTGTTGTTGTTGCTGAAGAAGACGCCGGGGCCCGCCTGCTCGTCCATGGCCGGAGCCGTCGTCGGGGCCGGAGCGCCCCCCCTCACCCCCTCACCCCCGGCCCCGCCTGGGCAGCCCCGAGCAGCCGAACCCGTCAGCCGCGCCTCGGCGGGAGCAGCAGCAGCAGCCGCCGCACACTGGGCACGTCCGGCCGCCCATCAGCGCCTGACAGACTCCCCCACCGGCTGCTACCTGTCCCCGCTAGGGACAGCGCAAAAACGTGTTCCGCGTTGGCACGCTGGGAAGTGTAGTTCGCGCTCTGCCCCGGCTGGGTTCTGAGCCCAGAGCGAGGCGAGTGGGTAGAAGAGCCCGTAGAGAAACTGCCTCTAGCAGTCGCAGCTGGGCGGATGATCACCCGTGCAAATCTCCTGCTGCAAAGAGTTTCTCTGACCCCATAGGGGAGGGGCCGTGGCTCAATGGCAGATCACCCGCTCGGCGTGCAGAAGGTCCCACCCCTATGGTGTCAGAGAAACTCTTTGCGGCAGGAGATTTGCACGGGTGATCATCCGCCCGGCTGCGACTGCTAGAGGCGGTTTCTCTACGGGCGTTTCTACCCACTCGCCTCGCTCTGGGCTCAGAACCCGGCCGGGGCAGAGCGCAAACGACACTTCCCAGCGTGCCTCGGTTTCTCTTTGGGAGCTTCTACCCACTCGCCTCGCTCTCGGCTCAGAACCCGGCCACCATTTAACTGAGCGTTGTGGGAAAAAAAAAACTTCTGTTTTGAATCTCTCCCCCTCCAGCTTGAGCAGATGGCCCCGCCTTCTAGTATTATGGGAGAGGGTAGTCTTATACGGCGAGTATATCCCAAACTCTATATTTTAGCTTGAAAAGTTGGGGGTCGTCTTATACGCCCAGTCGTCTTATACGCCGGAAAATACTGTATGTATTTGACAAAACATAATCGTAAATATGATTTCCCAAGAGTTCTTTGCTCATTCTCTGCTTTGGACACATGAAGACGAGTTACATTTAACGCTGATCTACATGCAATTGGTTTGAAATTGCAGAAAGACACCTCCCCTTCCCGGTCGCAATGGGACACACAGTTCGCATGCCACCACTGGCAATAACCAAGGCTGGTCATTAACAAGGCATCCACTTGTCAACAGGGACTAGAACCTGCTCTTTTCTACCAAAATCCATTGAATACGGTCAACTGAGCACAGGCTCCGCTCTCAGACAACCCAGCCGAGACAGCACTTTTTGCAAAAGAGCGCTGTTATTTATGTCCTTTCTGAGCCTAAGTAACACCCAATAAATTAAGTCAGAAATTCAATCAGCAGATTGTCTGTGCTATATGCATGTGGTCTTTGGAAGGAGTTCTTATTTTCTCCTATTTACATCTTCCTTTTCCTGAGGCAGAGTCATAGAGAAAGGTGTGAAGTGAACTGTAATTAAATGTTGTAGTGGTACAAACTGCAGCATTAACCAACAGCCGTCTTGTTAAGAGAAAACAGCTTGGAAATTGCTTTTGCATGGAGTCTGAAGGGTATGCAAGACTGCATATGATTACTGTGTGATAAGAAAAGGTCTTTTACAAATGCTCAGAGGTCACTAATTACCTCAGATGTTGCTGGGCCAAGCCTCAGCAGTAAAAACAAGCTTTGGCCTACATTTGAGCAAACCCAAGAAAAAATTATAAGAGAGGGAAGGAGGAAGACAATGCAGAAATTGACTAATGATATGAAAAACAAAAAGGGAAATTATCACATAATTTGGGAAGGGCTGTGGCTCCGTGGCAGAGCATCTGCTTGGCATGCAGAAGGTCCCAGGTTCAATCCCTGGCATCTCCAGTTAAAGGGACTAGGGAAGTAGGTGATGTGAAAGACCTCTACCTAAGACCCTGGAGAGCCGCTGCCAATCTGAGTAGAAAATACTGACATTGATGGACCAAGGGTCTGATTCAGTATAAAAGCAGCTTCATGTGTTCACATCAATTCCAGGAAAGATTTTAGAACAGATTATTAATGAGCCAGTTTGTGAACATCTGGAGAGACATGGTGTGATTGTTAAATAAGTTAAATAAAATAATAAATAAATCTCAGCATGGTTTTCTTAGGAATAAATCATGTCTGACCAATCGGATCTCTTTTTTCAATAAAGTTACTAGTTTGGAAGAACAGGAGAATGCTGCGGTCTACTTGGATTTTAGTATAGCTTTTGACGTAGTGCCCTATGATGCTGTTGTTGAAAAGTTGGCGAAATATGGACTAGACATGGACTACTATTAGGTGGATCGTACCCAAAGGGTGATAGTTTGTATTTCCCCATAAACCTGGAGGCAGGGGACAAATGGGGTGTCTCAGGGTTGTTTTGGATCCAGTGTCATTAAGCATCTTTATGAATGACTTAGACTAGGGAGTTCAGAATGTGCTCATCAAGTTTGCGGATGCTACTAAACTGGGTGGGGTAGATAATACTTTGGAGGCTAGAAATAGGTTGCAGCTGGACTTGGATAGGATGGAGGACTGGGCCCAGGCAAGTAAAATAAAGTCCCATAGGAAAAAGCGTAAAGTGTTCTAGTTGGGTAATAAAAATCAGTTACATAAATATCAGATGGGTGAAACGCGGCTGGGTAGTACCATCTGGGAAAAGGATTTAGGGGTTCTAATGGACCATAAGCTTAATAATGAGCCAGCACTGTGATGTTGTGGTAAAAAAGGCTAACACAATTTTAGGCTGCATTGGCAAAAGCGTAAGGTCAAGGTCACGTGAGGTATCGGTGCCACACTATTGTACACTGCCCTAGAGTATTATACTCAGTTTGAAGTACAACAATTTAGGAAGCATGTCAATAACCTGCAAGGAGTCCAGAATAGGGAAATGAAGCTGGTAAGGTGTTTGCAGACCATGTTCTATGAGGAGATGGAGAAGGAGCTGAGAATATTTACTTTGTGAAAGAGATGGTTGCGAGGTGATATCATTGTCACCTACTGATACCTAAAGGGATGCCATGCAGAGGTTGGGTCAGATATGTTTTGAATAGTACTGGATGACAGGACTCGGACTAATGGATATCAACTACAGAAAAGGAGGTTTCGTCTAAATTTGAAGAGGTTTCTGATGGTGAGCTCTGTTTGACACTGGAACAGTCTTCCTTGTGAGGTGGTGGATTCTTTGTAAGAGGTTTTTAAGTATTGATTGGATACCAGCTCGTTGAGGATATTGGATTGGATACGTGCTTGTTGAACTGGCAGAGGGCTGGACTAGATGACGCTGGTGGTCCCTTCCAACTCTGAGATTAAATAAAATAAACTGACACATTTTGGGGAACAAGGACAACTCCTGTGCAATTTTTTTATGTTGGAATGAAGGAAATCCTTTTTAGGACAAGGTCTTATTCAAATGTGTAGCATGAATTTTTTAATGTAACAATCTATAGCATTAGATCTTGAGTCCTAGACAGAAAGGTAGACTATAAATAACGTAAACAAAATAATTGATATTATAGATGTGAAGGTCCCTGAAAAATGGTGTCCCATTTGTTTCCAAGAATGTTCAAATTTTTTAGATGGAAAAATCAAGATATTTAGAGGAGCACAGCGAAAGACCCCTTTGCAATGGGTGAAATACTTTTCAAGACAAGGTTTTACACACTCTGAACATACAGCATGAAAAAGTGTGTGTAAGAATCTTAGGCAGATCATGAGAGGGAGTGCAGAAAGGGTTGTGACAGTGTTTGGCTCTCGTGGTCCATTCTTACATGCCCAGGGTAATGCTGATTGCCACTTTGGGGCCAGGAAGCAATTTTTCTCCAGACCAGATGAGCCAGGGATCCTGGAGGATTTTTTTTGGCCATCTTCTGGCCATAGCGTAGGGGTCACTGGGGGTGTGGGGGATAGTTGTGAATTTCCTGCACTTTGCAGGGGTTGGACTAGATGACCCCGGTGGTCCCTTCCAACTCTATGATTCCATGAATCTACAGCATTAGATAATTTCTGAACAATGTATTTCCCAGGACATGTTTATTGCTTAAATATGAATAATTTTGGTAACAACACACCATAATGTGTTTGAGAATAACACATTATAAAACAAGGCTTCTGTGTCCAATGTTATAAACTTGACCTCCATATATGCTGGTAGTCCTGTCAACTGCGACTCTATGATACTGTTTTCTGCTCAAATAATATTTGTTTTGTTTACTACAAAATTTGTTTTCCAATTTAAACTTTTACATTTCCCTTACCTCTCAGAGGGCAAAAATGTATACGTGCTAAGGTAGCATGGGGTGCAGCAATTTGCTTCTCTCTCTAAAGTACAGGGTATACTTGCAATTCTACGTGTAAAAAACCTGGGGCATTTATTTATTTAGAACATTTCTGTGCCACCTCTTCAGGAACCTGTCTGAGGCAGCTTATAAAATAAAAATAATAAAAACAGAACATTAAAAGATAACAATTAAAATACAGCATTTAAAAAGCCCCAGCTCAGCATAAAAGCACAGATCATAAAAACAAACCCAGAGCTTAAAACAACAGTTTCCAGGCTAAAATGGTGTCCAAAATCAGCCCCTTAATTGATTCCCCTTAAGCCTGGGGAACAGAAACATTTTGGCCTGACACCTAAAAGAAAGCAACGTAGGCGCCAGTTGAGCCTCAAGGGATAGGGCGTTCCACAAGCGAGGTGCCCCTACCGAAAAAGCCCTGTCTCTGGCTGTCTCACCTCCGAAGGTGGGGAGAATATAGAACAGGGTTGATGAGGCAGATCTTGACTGGTGGGCTGGATGCTATGGGAGGCGGCAGTCCTTCAGGTAGCCCGGCCCCCCCAAGGGCTTTAAAGGGACAAACATGGCACTTTGAATTGTGCCTGGAAACAAATAGGCAGACAGTGTGCATCTTTCAGCACTCAGGTGATACATTTAAATTCCACAAATATGCCAATTAGTACAACTTTGCATACTAAGTCACAAATGATGCATTCAAGTTGTTAAAGCAGAAAATAAGTTTACATTTTGTAGGAATGTAAGTATTGCTCATATGTCAACTCCCCACAAAATTTCTATTCCCCCCTCCAAAAAACAAACAAACAAACAAAACCCCTGAAGATGTATATTTTCTATAACTTCAAAATTTCTGGAAACATTACATCTCTAATGCTGACTTGCGAAGACCTGTACATTTTTGTGGTAAGACAGACCCAATTTAGACTAAAAATTGTTTGGAGGTTCTAGCAGGGGAGCGCAGCTATCGTATACCCTTGACCGAAGAACGGTACACTCCTTCTATCTAGGATGGTCGTCCTCTTCCACCGAGTGCGCAGCTTCGAGAGGGACACACATGGAGCGGTGAGGGAGGGAGGGGACACCCACCTAGCCAGCCAGATCAGCCGAATCAACCCTGGCGATCAATGGGGTGACAGGTGTTGCAGCCAGATCGCCCTCACATCCGAGGTGGCGGAGTTTTTGGCAGAAGTTGTTAAGGTTAAGATTCAAACTCAATTTTAATCTAGATATGTATTATCTGTTTATCTCTGACCTTGTGATCATCAGTTTTATTATGCCAATAAAGGTTATCTGATTCTGACTAAAAACTGTTTTTCTTTGGTCAGTCAGAAACTGCTGGAGAACCAGCAATGAAGTCCTATACAACTACAGCCATGGTGTTTTCTGCAACAAAAATTGTACAGGATGATGAACTATAGGCTGTTGATACAGGAATAAACACGGTGGGCGGATTCTTTTCACATGAAACTTGGAAATTTATTGTTCTGCTTTAATGGCAAACCAAAGTTTGCGGACCTGTCTGAACCACAAGCTATAGTTCATTCTCTTTTCTCCAAACCAGGGCTCCTGATTTGAAAGGAACAAAAGAAACAATAATCCCTGCTTCAGATGGAACAAACAAATCAAAGCTTGTCTCAAAAGTAAAAGCAAAGAACTGATGCGATATGCGTGCGTGTGCCTAGGATCCCCCAGGCTTAATCCTGTAGATCAGTGGTTCCCAAACTTTTTGGGCCACCTCCCACTTGGTTCCACAAATTCAACCTCAGCGCTCCTTACCCTATCGAACAACCCAGTTGAAGGGGCCCACCTCTAGTGCCCCCTGCTGCTCCCTTGCCTCTTAGTGCCCGCAGGTCATCCCCCCGCCCCCCAGGGGGGAGAACTGCCCACTTTGGGAACCCCTGCTTTAGATCATTATTACAGGTGAACCATGCCTGCATGTTACTTCATGCTCATCTGAAATTATACTGAAGCATAAATAAAAATAAATTCAAATATCCCCCCTTTAAATCATCTCACTAAGACAGCTATGTTTAATTTTAAAACTGTTTTTAAATGGCTGTTAGATTCATAAATGGAGGTTATAACTTTTTTAATGTATTTGCAAAGCTGTCCCAACCATCATGCTGCTGTGAATTGCTCAAGTAGTGACAGACCCCATGTGTACCAAAGGACGTACCTTAGAATTGATTTTTTGTATTGAACCTCTGGGGGAAGGGCAGTTGGCGCAGAACGCTGCAGCCCAGTTACTACTGGGCACTAGGCAGAACACACTTGTCACATGTCATTTCTGCATACCTTCCACTGGTTACCCATCAGTTACTGAGTTCAATTGAAGGTTCTGGTTATCTTGGCCTTGTTGGTACACCATACCCATAGGTCCGCCTCTCCCACTATGCAATGCTGTAACAGTTTGGCTTGTCTGAGTAAAGCCTTCTAAAGGCGCCTCCCGCAAATGCATAAGATCAGCAGGTGCCTATTCGCATGCATTCTCAGTGGTGGCTCACACCCCTCACACCTTGCGGAATGCCCTTCCTGAGGTCAGGAAGGTTCCTACACTTTTATCATTTAGCAGAATGTGCAGAACAGCAATGCTCAGGAGGGTATTTTTAAAAAAAGAGATTGATGGGAACAGGACTGTAGTCCACTGGAATGATTATTGTAGGTATCACCTGCTTTTACTGCATTCTATCCTTGTTATCCACTTTCTGTATTGTTTATAGCATAAGTTTACTTTAGTTTGTTGCAATCCACTTTCTGTATTGTATACTTTCTGTGCCTCACCTTAGTTTGTAGCTTGCATTGTTCTCTAATTCTGTAATCCTAGTCCAAGTGCATTATTAATCGGTTCTTTTATACTGTCTGATTGCACTGTTATATCCAGTAAACCACCTTGAGTCTCACTTTATTCATAGTCCACCTGTCATCAATATGCTGATCATATCCAGCTCTGTATCTCCTTACCAAAATCTCATGGTGATGTGGTAGAGGACCTGAACTGCTGTCTGTCTGGTGTGGTTAAATGGCTAAGAGTGAACAAACTGAAGCTAAATCCTAACTTTTGCACCCAGGACTAAGGTGGTTGCCTTGGATTGAGGTGCCTGACTCTGTACAATATTCATGGACTTTAATTGGCACCTGTCATGATTGAGTCTTACATACGTAGACATCTTAAGTAGTAGTGTATAAGTTATTTCATAAGTGATGCACTTAGGTTTCTTTCTATTAATACACTTTTGATAACATTTTTGATCCACAGTTGTATTGTAGATTTGTATTAGTGACAGTTCAGTTGTTATCAGGTAGAACATGCATGTTACTCCCATTCTACAGTCATTCCATTGGTTGACCATTAGTTACCAGGCTCAATTCAAGGTACTGGCTTTCACATACAAAGCCCTTCATGGCCTTGGATACTCTTATCTGTGGGACTGCCTCTCCCCCATGATCTGCTATGAAAGCTTTGCTTATCTGAATAGGGTATTCTGCAGATGCCACCCTGCAAAAGGGCAAAATCAACAACTGCCCGTATATGTGCATTCTCTGTCATGGCCCCCACCTTATAGAACAGCCTGCCTGATGAGGTGAGGAAAGCCCCTACACTTCTAGCATTCTGCAAACTATACAAAGCTGAATTATTCAGGAGGGCATTTTTACACAGGTCATAGGGCTATACTGTAACAGGATGGTTCAGAAATATATTTCAATAAAGGGGAGGAGACTTTGGACTATACTACTGAGTACAGTACATACCACTGGGTATAGTACTTAGTATCTGTTGCTGTATGTGTTATATTACTATGTAATTTCTACATCATTTGACATGTCAAGTTAATACTTATGCTTTGTTTCAGATTTCTGTAATTGTAATCCTATCACATTACTCATTGAATGTCCCAACCTACTGATTGTACTGACTTACACTGGGTTATTCTCCTTCAGTCTCAGGAAGAAAAATGAACTATTGAATAAAAATGTCTCAGGTATATGGGGGGGGAAACAGGGACAAATTATTGTTGCACGCTCACAACTTTTGTAAATTTATTAATCTGCTCATGGGCCTTCCACAGGTAGCCCAGACATCTCCCAGAAGACCCAGGAAAAGATCCCAAAAAGATCTGCCTTGGCTTCCCCCCCCCCCCCAACGGTTTTGTTTTGTAGGGTTTTTCTGTATATTGCTGAGCTGACAGCTTCATTTCTGGTGTTCTTCTTAGTCCATGTTCTGTTTCGAGAACAGAACAAAACTGGGTAACATGCATGTGTGTGTATAAGGGGGGGGGGGAGGTTTAGCTGGGGATAAGACCTGGATGGCCCAGGCTAGCCTGATCTCGTCAGATCTCAGAAGCTAAGCAGGGTCAGCCCTGGTTAGTATTTAGATGGGAGACCACCAAGGAATACCAGGGTTGCTGTGCAGAGGAAGGCACTGGCAAACCACCTCTGTTAGTCTCTTGCCATGAAAACCCCAAAAGGGGTCGCCATAAGTCGGCTGCAACTTGACGGCACTTTACACATACACCTTTTCCAGTACTCAGAAGGGGCTCTCCTTAAAGAAAAGGCTGCCAACCCCTGATCTACCTCCTCTTCCATACGGCCTGCTCATTCTACACCTACTGAAGCGGCCACAAACTGCTAGATAGTCTCTCAGGGGGAGGATGTAGAGATGGATATCCTTGCTAGGACCCACCAACAGACATAGATCTTCATAGAAAGTATTAAAGAGGCCAGCACTGTAATGTGCACGTGTGTGCTTCTAATTTTGTTCTTTGTAACTTTAGAACAGCCAACAAAGACCTGATGCCAGGTGCTGAGAATTTCATGCCACCATCTGAAATATTTCCAAAGCCCTGTTCAGTTATTTCTCCCTAGTGTTTATTTCTCAAGACTCATGTTTAAAGTTCAGATTAATTTGTCCTCCTTGGGAAAGTTAACTAGTTCTGGCCACTTCTCAAAGAGTTCTGAGAAAATTTCTCACATAATTAGAAGATAAACTAATGTTAAGTAGAAGGTTGCCTTTCCTTCCTGGACTTAATATTTAAATACTCTCATGCGTTTTAAGAAATAGCAGCTAGATATGAGAAGCATGGGTTTTTCAAAAATGCCTTTTCATAAGCACAGATAAATTGGGAAAAGAATCCTGAGAACCAGAGGTTTCTTTGGAAAAGAGTCTAGCCCCTAAGGCGTCAAAATGCAGACGTCAATACATGTGAAATGCCTGTTGAAACCAGAGGCCGGTGTAGGGTCTGATCAGAATTCCTGGTGACCACAGAGCAAGGCTTCAGTTCCTTTCACAGCGCAACCACTTCCCATGACCAGCAGACTATGTGATGTTGATCATACAATATTGCAAGAGCAGCACAAGCTCTAGGTTGCATAAAATTACTCTGGAATCCTATACATTCACATTACTCTCCTTACTAATGCATTAGGGTAATTTGCATTTTCTCAGACGATCAGTTTTTAAAAACAGGCTTGACTATTAACACAGCCTGAAGCTCCTTGGCTACACATACCAGCTTAAAAATTACACTGGAAAGGGGGGAACTGACTACATAACTTAAAATGACAGCGTGTGGATGATAATGTTAATGGGGAATATTTGAATAATCCTACCTATAACTTTTAAGACCTAAGCATTAAAGCCATACGCAAGCCAGTCAAAGTTAAGCAATGCTGGGGCACACCAACTTCACTGCTCAATTCTCCCCCATGGAAATCAAGTGGGTTGAAATGTCTTCCACTTTGACTGAATTTTGCCCTATATCTGAAATCTGAACTTTCAATTGCCTTTCCATTTAAACTTCACCTGCCAACTCCCTTCTGCTTAGCTCCCTAACTTTTAATCAGTCTCCTCCCTAAAATGCCAGTGTTATTTTTTCCTTTACTTTCTGTACCACTGGTAATTCCAGTTCCCACTTCTGTATTCTTATTCAGATCTTTTATATAGTCTACACACACCCTGAGAAAGCACACACTCGCTCTTCTCTTTTGTTCCTAGTCTTCATAGTTGTCCAAGGTCTCCTTGGTGTGCTTTAAAGGTGTACTTGGGATGGGTGGTGGTGGAAAATGAGCAACATATGTTCTGCCTTCTCGGTATACAACAAGAGGGTCCTAGCTCATAATCCAGGAACTAATTGTTGGTCAAATACACTTCACTTTGTCCAGGGGCACTGTGAAACACCCACTATGGGAAGGAGCCTAATTTTCCTGTCTTTCATACTTGGGAGAGCAGAGTCCCATTCCAAGTATTTCCCATATTCTGCCCAGCATGTGGCACACAGCTGGTGGTAAACAAACATTAAATAGCAGTAATTTACTTTATTATTTTCTACTTTTGCAGAAAGGACCACATTTCACCAAAACAACAACATTTTGTTATTAAGGAAGAATTTAAGTCAGCTTTTCTGTGTTTAGATGCTGAGAAAGTGTTTGGCAGACTGGGACACAAATGTCTGTTAGAATCGCTTGCAGGTTCAGAGTTAATTTTGTAAGATGGATAAGAATTTGATGCATTCATTGCCAAATTAAGGGTGAATGGATATTTATTACTCACAAATTGATATTGCGAGAGGAGTTAATCAAGGCTGTCCCCTCTCGGCTCCTCTCTTTGTAATTTCTTTGGAACCACTGGCAATCATGGTGAGAGATGAGATGGAAATAAAGGGAATTAATGTAGTTTTGTCTCAATATAAAATTAATTTACATGCCGATGATACTGGTACCTTTATAACAGATACTGAAAAACCCAACAGAAAATTGGAATAACTTATTATGCAATATAGTGAAGTCGCAGAGTATAAATTGAATACAGATAAAACTGAGGTCCTTTGTTTAAATATGAATCTAAGTGAATGTAAACAATATAACTGGATTTTTGGTATGAAAAAAGTGAATCCGATTATTTGGATAGCTGGTTAACCAGGAACAAGAAATGCCTATATAAAGTTAATTATGATCTGTTAATAGCTGATACAAAGGCAAAATTGACCTTCTGGGGAACCTTACATTTATCTTTTCTTGGATGGCTGAACATGCTTAAAAAATCATGGTTCTCTCCAAGATAAATTTCCTCTTTGCAATCTAACAATAGTGATTTCTAATAAAATGTTAAATGATTGGTCACAGTTGTTAAATGCCTTCATAGAGGATTTTTAAAAATCCAGGATTTGTCAGAGGAAACTATAATATTAAAAAGTTAAATGGTGGTTTTAGGGGTAGTCAGCCTTATAATGTATTATTTTCAAGGTGCCAGTCTGAGCAGAACGAAAGAATGGATGACAGGTAATCAGGCAAGGTCACCAGCAAGTATTGAGCAAAATTTTGTTAAGGTCCCATTGAAACTATGGCCTTGGGCAAAGAAACCAAGTAAAAGGCATTATTATAATAATAACAATAATAATAACCAGTTAGAACAGAATATGGAGAAACGGAATGGTTTCCAATTGGCAAAGGTGTCAGACAAGGATGTATTTTATCTCTCTATCTCTTCAATCTATATGCAGAACATATAATTAGGAAAGCAGGACTAGATTTAGATGAAGGTGGAGTGAAAATTGGAGGGAGGAACATTAATAATTTGAGATATGCTGATGACACTACATTATTGGCAGAAAATAGTGAAGATTTGAAACAACTACTGCTGAAAGTTAAAAGAGAAAGTGCCAAAGCAGGACTGCAGCTGAACATCAAGAAAACAAAAGTAATGACTACAGGAGAATTACACAACTTTAAGGTTGACAATGAGGAAATTGAAATTGTTCAAGACTTTCTATTCCTTGGCTCCACCATCAACCAAAAGGGAAACTGCAGCCAAGAAATTAGAAGGAGTTTGAGACTGGGAAGGGCAGCCATGAAAGAGATAGAAAATATTTTGAAGTGTAAGGATGTGACTCTGGCCACCAAGACTAGATTAATTCATGCCATCGTATTCCCTATTACTATGTATGGGTGTGAAAGCTGGACAATGAAGAAAGCTGATAGGAAGAAAATAGATTCCTTTGAAATGTGGTGTTGGAGGAGAGTGTTGCGGATTCCGTGGACTGCCAAAAAAACAAATCAGTGGGTTATAGATCAAATCAAGCCTGAACTGACCCTAGAAGCTAAAATGACTAAACTGAGGCTGTCGTATTTTGGTCACGTCATGAGACGACAAGAGTCACTGGAAAAGACCGTCATGATAGGAAAAGTTGAGGGCAGCAGGAAAAGAGGAAGACCCAACAAGAGATGGATTGACTCAATAAAGGAAGCCACAGCCTTCAATTTGCAAGATCTGAGCAAGGCTGTCAAAGATAGGACATTTTGGAGGACTTTCATTCATAGGGTCGCCATGAGTCGGAAACGACTTGACGGCACTTAACACACACACACAATAAATGTCATACTCTGCACAACCAAGTAAAGAGTCAGCTATCACACGAAATCTCCCTTAGCCTCTGTTAGAGACACAATAGATAAGCACGGGTTAGTAATATCATATAACAACGTTAAGAATCATGGTAACATGAGAAATTTTGGTTTTCAAATATCAGCAAGTGAAATATCAGCAAGTCTATGTGACATGTGACAGAAAGGTTTTGTGTTAAAACCCATGTCAAAATTTGAGAAAATGTTAACGATGTGCGAAGAACACTCCCCCCCAAAAACTCTACACCGTTTTATTGGATGTATTACTTAAACCTGATAATAGTTTTCTTACAAGATGGCAAAAAGTTATTTGGTAGTGATTCAGGTGATAAATAGTGGAGACAGAATCATAGAGTTAGAAGGGACCACCAGGGTCATCTAGTCCAACCCCCTGCACAATGCAAGAAATTCACAACTACTTCCCCGCCCACACACACACCCCAGTGACCCCTACTCCATGCCCAGAAGATGGCAATAAAAACCCTTGAGGATCCCTGGCCAATCTGGCCTGGAGGAAAATGAAGCCTTGGATACTCACCGTAAGGGCTCATTCTCTTCTGAGGCGAAGGGCATCCTGATCAGTGGGTTGTTTTCCTCTACATTTGGGTAGGCAGGACCTAAACTTAAACTTAAACTTCCTGTCTCCCTTGGCGGGAAAACAGCCCACAGGAAGCCAGTTACCGGTTAGACCAGCTATGTTGACAGGAACTATAATACTCTGTGGAACGCCTTGACAATCAAAACCAGAATAATCATAACAAATGTAACACAACATTTAACATACGGCAAACAAGATGGACCCATTGATTACTGATTTAGCCAATTTGAATAACTATGGGTGGGCAGGATGCCCTTTGCCTGAGAAGAGAATGAGCCCTTACGGTGAGTATCCAAGGCTTCATTCTCCCCTGAGGCAAGGGCATCCTGATCAGTGGGACTTTACAGAGCTCTCCACTGGGTGGGAATCGTACTAATCTACCACATTTTGAAGCACTCTGCGACCAAAAGCCGCTTGTGCTGAAGACCAAGTGTTTATCCTGTAATGTTTTACAAAGGTTGACACCGACGACCATGTGGCCGCCCTACAGATCTCCTCAACAGGAGCTTGTTTGTCAAATGCTGCTGTTGTGGCCGCGCTACGTAGTGAGTGGGCCGTAATTCCCTCTGGAACTGGTGTACCACAGCTCTGGTATGCCTCTTTAATACATTGGCGCAACGTGTACCCAATGGCCGCGGTTGTCATTCTTTTCCCTTTGTTAGGACTAGAGATCCCTACGAACATGAAATCCGACTGCCTGATTCCAGCTGTCCTGTCTATGAAGATACGTATGGCTCTCCTTAAATCCAGAGTATGCCACAGTTTCTCTAGAGTTCCCTTTGGCTTAGGGCAGAAGGAAGGTAAATTAATTTCCTGAGCCCTGTGAAATCGGGAGTTAACTTTGGGCAGGAAGGTCGGGTCGAGAGTTAACACGACCTTGTCTTTATGAAAGACACATAATCCTTTCCTAATTGAAAGGGCTCTAAGTTCCGATACCCTCCTTGCAGATGTTATAGCTGTTAAGAAAAGGACCTTCATGCGAAGGAATCTTAAAGGTACAGACCTAAGGGGTTCGAAAGGTGGTAACGTAAGGGCTTTGAGTACTAGGTTAAGATTCCATGAGGGAAATCTATGGACTGTGGGTGGTTGTACTTGAGTTACCCCTTTTAGAAAGGCTGACACATGTTTGTGTTGAGCTATAGTGACCCCGCCATAGCGAGGTAGGACAGTTGACAAGGCTGCCGCTTGTCGTCTTAAGGTAGAGGCTGATAAACCTAGGCGAAACCCTTCCTGTAGAAATTCTAATACCTTTGGTATACCTGGTTGAAGAGTATCAACCTTCTTTCTTTTGGTCCATCTGACAAAGGCTTTCCACGACACGTTGTACATGCGTCTCGTGGACGGACGTCTAGCCTCTATGATTGTATCGATCACTTCCTTAGTGTATCCTTCCCCTGCTAGCGCTATCCTCTCAAGTGCCACGCGGTCAAGCAGAACCATTGTGGATCCGAGTGCACGAGAGGGCCCTGGGTCAGCATGTTTGGAGATTGCGGAATCAGCCAAGGTTCCTGGCATGAAAGTCTCTTTAGATTTACAAACCACGGTCTGCGTGGCCAAAATGGGGCTATTAGAATAACATTGGCCCTCTGTTGATATATCTTCCGCAATACTTTGGGCAGGATGGGTATCGGGGGAAAGGCATAGAGGAGACCCTGAGGCCAGGGACTCAGAAGGACATCGGTTCTTTCTGCTCTGGGGTAGTAGTACCTTGAGTAGAATCTTGGTACCTTGTGATTTAAATCTGTGGTGAATAAGTCGACAGAGGGGGTGCCAAATCTGTTGGTAATGAGATGAAATGTTTCCTGATCTAGTTCCCACTCTCCTTCGTCGACGTACTGGCGGCTTAGCCAGTCTGCCTGCACATTGAGACTGCCCTTGATGTGTTCTGCCCGTATTGATGGTATGTTTGTCTGCGCCCAAGTAAATATCAGGGATGCTTCTCGGTGCAGAGTCGAGGACCTGGAGCCGCCCTGTTTGTTTATATAGGCTTTTGTCGATGTATTGTCCGTCCTTATGAGGACGTGGTGACTCCTGAGTTTGTCGGCAAAGTGCAGTAGGGCTAGCTTTACCGCCCTCAGTTCTAACAGGTTTATATGTAGTGTTGACTCCTGAAGAGTCCAGCTCCCCTGCGCTATGTGTTGGTTCAGGGTGGCTCCCCAGCCTGTTAGGCTGGCATCCGTAAATATCTGCAAAGGCTCGGCCTGTATGTATTGGGTTGCCTTGCTTAGAGTCGATGTTTTGGACCACCAGTGAAGACTGTGTCTTACTTGTGTGGGAATTGAGATCGATTTCACCTTCTTTCTGACAATGTCTGGTTGGTATGGGCGAAGGAACCTCTGTAATGGGCGAGAGTGAAAACGGGCCCAGGGGACCACCCCGATACAAGATACCATCAGGCCCAAAAGTCTTGCTAAGGACATGAGCATGGTTTTCTTCATCTTGGCCGTAGTCGAGGCCAGTAAAATAATTTTG
This sequence comes from Euleptes europaea, assembly GCF_029931775.1. Classification (NCBI taxonomy): domain Eukaryota; kingdom Metazoa; phylum Chordata; class Lepidosauria; order Squamata; family Sphaerodactylidae; genus Euleptes; species Euleptes europaea. The sequence continues at coordinate 100,453,368 of NC_079314.1, forward strand.
TCCATTCTGTCTTTTGGCAATGAAATTGTGTCTTGTTTGGAATTGATTCGTACTCCTAGGTGTGTCATGGTTTGGGACGGAACTAAGGAGCTTTTCTGGAAATTTACTAGGTACCCGTGCTCTTGCAGCACCTGTAATACCATGTCCGTGTGAAGTCTGGACTGAGTCAAACTCGGGGCGCAAATCAGTATGTCGTCCAGATACGGGTGTACCTGGACCCCTCGTTGTCTGAGGGCTGAGATGACTGTAATCATGATCTTCGTGAATACCCTTGGAGCTGATGTCAGCCCGAATGGGAGTGCTTTGAACTGATAGTGATTGGTCCCATATGCAAAGTCCCATATGCACAGGTATCGCCTGTGTTCGTGGTGTATAGGGATATGAAGGTATGCCTCTGTGAGGTCCACTGCCGTCATAAAGGTGCCAGGGAGGAGTGACTCTACTATAGATTTTACAGTTTCCATGCGGAAATGTCTGTGTGCCATCCTCCTGTTGACATACTTTAGGTTGAGGATGGCCCTCCAGTCCCCGTTCTTTTTGGGAACGGTAAAGAAAAGTGAGTACACTCCCTGGCATCTTTGTTGGGCAGGGACTGGTTCTATTGCTCTGATATGCAATAGATGCTGTATGGCTGTGAGGGTTCTGATGTGCTTCCCCTTTTGGAATGACATTGGAGATTGCATAAAACGATCGAGGGGCTGAGAAGTGAATTCCAGCAGGTATCCCTGTTGTAAAATTTTTGTTACCCATTTGTCTGGGTTGGATAGTGACCACTGATTTGCAAAATGTTGCAGCCTCCCTCCTATCTGCGGGGGATTGGCGTCACTGGGGATTGGTCTTGGAGAATCTATCCCCTTTATCCGTTCTAGACTGGGGTCCTTGGAATCTTTGGAATCTCCCTCCTCTGCGAAAGGAACGTGAGTTGCCCCAGGCTCCCCTGGATGCTCCCCAAGATCCTCTGCGATTGTCTGCTCTAAATCTGGGTGCCACCTTTGAGGAACGAAAGGACGGGTATGACGAAGGGCGATGGTCTTTCCTAACCTGCATAGGTAGGGCTTGCTTTTTGTCTTTTGTTTCAATCAGTATGCTGTCCAGCTTATCGCCAAACAACCTGCCTTCCTTAATGGGATAGGCCATGAGGTTGGTTTTAGCCTTAAGGTCAGCAGGCCAGGCTCTCAGCCATAACGCCCGCCTAATTGACGTAACCGAAGACATTGACCTAGCCACGAATGACATGGTGTCAAGGGATGCGTCTGCCATCAGAGAAACTGCACTTAGAACCCTTTCCAGGCCCCCTATAGCTCTCAGGTTATCATCTGGGACCAGCTGTAAAATTTTCTTTAACCATAAGTATGATGCCCTTGCAAATATAGACGTTGTGGCGCTGGCTTGGATAGCCATTGCTGAAGCCTCGTGGGACTTTCTTGTTAGATAATCACATTTTCTGTCTAGTTGATCCTTTAAAGAACCAACACCATCTTCTGGGACTAAGCCCGGTGACTGGAGATCCAGCACTGGAGCGTCCACCAGGGGAACTTTTAGCATAGTCATTGCATGTGGGGCGAGTGCATATAACTTTTTTATATTGTGTGGGGCTTGGCGATTGGAAGAGGGATTATCCCATTCCTCTCTGACTGCCCTAATGAAAAATTCAGGAAAGGGCACCAGGTTAGACTGAAGTTGGGGTCTCGGGAAACACTCCTTGACTCCCTGCTTTAGCTTAGATTTGGGTTCCTCTGAGGAATTGATATCCTCATTCAAGTCTAGGGCTAAAATGGCCTTGGCTAACAGCCCTTGGTAATCTTCCCCAGTGAACAATCTGGAGTGTTGTTCATCAGACTGAGAGATTTCCTCCTCGTCTGTGTCGAACTCTCCTTCCTCTTTCTCCTCCCCTTCTTCTTCAAGGGAAGAATTAGTAGATTTGGAGAGATCAGTCTGGGATTCCCCATGCTCGACCACAGGGGCTTTCATGGCCGCCTTAGTGGGCCAGGGAGCATTCCTTGGGGGCTCTGGAACGCCAGGTCTATGAACTCCTGCAGGTCCAGGAGTTTGGATGTATGGGTAAGACATATGGCCATCTGGGACCACCCAAGCTGGTGGGGATAACCGTGCCTGAAAGGCCTGAAAGGCCTGCCATTGACGCTGGAGAGCGCAATTAATTAGCTCATCCGCGTTTTCCCATGAAAGAAAATGGCCTCCCGCCTCCGCTGGAGCAACGGGGGGGGGGGGGTTGCCAACTCCCGACGGGGGAAAAACCGTTGCCGCGAATTTACCCGGTCCCATCGGGAAGGAGCCTGCCGCCGCCGCCGCCAAATGAGACGCCTGCTCTCTGGGTAGTATCCTCGGGTCGTTAGGAGGCGAAACGGGCGTACTTGGCGTGTTTTTTGTGCCAATGCACGCTTTGCTGCCCCGTCTCTTTCTCCTCCCGCTCGGCTGCAGCGACGCGGCTTTTCACGCCTTTTTTGTCTTCGGCTGCGCCGGAGCGGTCTCGTCAGCCTGAGCCTGGTCGGGGCGCGGCGAGCTCCCTAATGGTCCGCTATTGCGGCCGTTGGGAGAAGCAGGCTGTTTTGGGACGGTTTGGACCAGTCCCCTTTCGTAGTCCTTCTCGGACAGGAGATCGTCCTCCCTGGGCAAAATGGCGTCGGCCATTTTGGATCCCCAATGCCTTCACTCCCGAGGGTTTAACAAAGGACACACCGGGGAGGGAGGGATAGGAAGGAATGAGGAAGGAATAAAAGGGATATATACACACTTACAAACACAGACACACGGCACAACAAGTCAAGGCTCTCTCAGCTACTCCTAATCCTATACGAAGGCACGGAGCTATGCGATGGTGCCTGCTCTACCCGAATAGGCAGGACGGAAACTGGCTTCCTGTGGGCTGTTTTCCCGCCAAGGGAGACAGGAAGTTTAAGTTTAAGTTTAGGTCCTGCCTACCCGGATGTAGAGGAAAACAACCCACTGATCAGGATGCCCTTGCCTCAGGGGAGAATTGCTTCCTGACCCCAAAGTGGCGATTGGCATTACCTTGGGGATGTAAAAAGGGGCCACGAGAGAAAGATACATGTTTACATATGGAATAACCTTTAAGATTTATCTCTCTTATATGGAAAATCTGATGAAAATGATCTATCAATGACCCCTTTCAGGCTAGGGAACGGGGACTACTAAGTGCTGGTTTTGTGAGGTAGAGAAGACACTTCTTCCACGTATGGTGGACATGTAAACAAGCAAGAGATTACTGGAAACAAGTGGTGGAAATTATATCGGTCATATTGGAAAGAGATTCTCTATAAGCCAGAGATCTTGCTATTAAAATAGTGTAGTTGACATTGCTAAAAATATTCAATATTTCATATTCATTATTTCATATTCATTATCAATTACATATGATTACAACCGCCAGACTGATCTTTGCTTGCACCTGAAAGCAAAAAAAAAAAAAAGGCCCAAAATTCAAGACTGGCTTATGAAAGTAAGAGACCTACACACTGGTGAAACCAACAGTCTACCAACAAAATAGAGATAATTCCAGATTAGACTCATTATGGTCGAGGGGTGTGCAGAGAATGGACCTTGCAGCAAAATGGGAGCAATTTCCTAATTTCAGAGTTTTTATGGTTTGGGCAAACATGCACGCCATGAACCTATTATATATACGCTTTTTATTATTTATACCTATTATTGTATCAAATATTAACACAAAATCTGAACACTGCAATCGATCAATCACATACTCTAACAAAGTATATAGGACCCCCTAAAACAGGGGTGGGGAACGGCCGTTTAAGGCCCACAAAATCATTTGGTCTGGCCCTTTGTGGGTCCTGGCAGATCTCTAGCTCAAAAGGATCTAAGACTGGTGATCCGCCCCCTCCCGCGGACAGGAATAGCCTCTGTTCAAGGCGGATGTGAGTTTGTTTTGCCGAGAAAAGGAACTCCCCCCCCCAAGTGCGCCACCAGTTGGATGCCTGCCTGCTTGCCCATGCCCGGGGGGGTCATCTGGGGCAGCTGACTGCTTGGGGCTTGGTCGGCTAATTTTTAAATTGATAATTTTGTATGGCCCACGAATGATGTTATAAATATCCAAAGGGCCCTTGGAGGAAAAAAGGTTCCTCACCCCTGCCCTAAAACTAGTATTTTGCCCAATGAGCTCACCAAAGCATCACATTCTGATAGAGTACAAAAACATACGATACTAGCTCTTTGACTTTCCACTGTACTTAACAACCAGTATGTTTCCTTTCGAGACAAAGAAAATCACAACACTTTTTGATAAATATACAGGCCTTACCACAGTTCTCTGTTTATTGGGCAGGAAGACTCTAACTGTAGGTTTCTGTGGAGATTTAGGGTTATTCCGCGACAAATCTGTAGGGTTCTGATAAACTGAGAGGGATGACGGGGCTACCGAGAGACTAGAGGATGACGATGATGTGACGGTATCTGTTGAAGCAGAACTGGAGACAGAGAAATCAGTTCCGTTCCCCATGGATTCCAGTAATTGCTGCTCTCGCTGCTGCAGCGCATCTAACTTGCTGGTGTATTCCTCGTAGGCCTGTGGAAGGAATAATGTTATTTAAATTACTGACACTCTGGACGTACACTTCTGAGATATTTATAGCCTTTTAAACAGCTGAGCTGCCATCACTAGAACAGCTCTTGATCCAGCCTCCAATGGAAGACATTCAGAAAAACGTGATGACCAAGCAGGAAGTCATGGAGCCAGAGTTATTGATCAACTCAATGGCCCCGATATTTATTTTAGTACACACACTATATGACTTAGGTAAGACTTAACTGTTTTTTGCCTTGGAAGAGGAGTTGGTTTTTATATGCCAACTTTCTCTACCGCTTAAGGGAGACCCAAGTCGGCTTACAATCACCTTCCCTTCCCCTCCCTACAGCAGACACCCTGTGAGGTAGGTGGGGCTGAGAGAGCTCTAACAGAGCTGTAACTTGCCCAAGGTCACCCAGCTGGCTTCCCGTGTAGGAGTGGGGAAACGGGGAAACAATCCACTGCACCAGATAAGCCTCCGCCGCTCATGAGGAGGAGTGGGGAATCAAACTCGGTTCTCCAGATCAGAGTCCTCTGCTCCAAGTTATCTCATTTTTTGAAATATATATTTACTAGCTTTCTGCCAGAAAAGGTAGTTAAGGAGGATTACACAAGCCTAAACAACGGCATAACACGCCCATAAAACAGAACAATCTAAAATAACACTAATTACAAAAAACTAAAGCCCTGAAAGCAGAAAACCAGTACAACAGTGGTAAGACAGCAAGCTGAAACTAACCAAACAAGAAATCCCCACAGTAAACCGCCAGCAAAAACTCGTGAATAATACAGGCTTTGCTGAGCACCTAAAATATAGCAAGGATAGTGCAGAACACACCTTAGGAAAGGGATTCCATGTCAGAATATAAGCACAGAAGAGGCCGTCTCTCTGGAACCTGCTTGCCTGGGAGAAGGCGGGCTGTAAGGTACTGTTCTATTTTGCCACTAGGGCACAATGACACATTATAAAGCAGACACAGGATTCCCAATGCTGTGTTCACCTCAGAACACTTATGCGCTAGAGGCATTAGCAGGGAAGGATTGATGGGAGGGCTAACCTAACCCTCACCACAACTACATCATTCTCATGGCACCCCTGCGCCACGGCCAGTTTTTGTCTCCCACCACCACCACCACCAGTTGGCTCAGAGACTTGAGATAAGCTCAGGAGGAGGAATAAAATCCAGGAACAGGAGATGCTGATAGATGGAATCAGCAGTCAAGGGAAGTGTTTATCACTCTTCCTGCCAATTCTCCCCTGAAAATACCTCTCTTTTACTGTTAGCAGGCAAGCACTCCGCTGCTGTAATAAAGTGTACTCCTGGTCTTGGTGATATTACAGCATCCGTTGCTAGAAATTCGTACACACAAGCTACAGGAAAGGTATTTCCAATTTGCCTTCCTGCCCTCCCCCACATTGAATAAAAACTTTCCCATAAGAGATGGTTTACAAAGACTGAACCTGCCACTCCAATGTAGCCCAGTGATAGCCCTCTTTCCTTATTGTAAGTATTTTGTAAAGTTGGGAAATGCACAGCTAATATGCACGTACCTGAGCTACTAAACTGCCATTCTTACACAGTAATGTTATTGTGTAATCTAGCACAGAGCTGTGGGTGATAGGAGACTGCTCTTGTTAGAACGTGAGTGCTAAAGACAAAACAGAAACTGCAACCTATAGAAAGCTTGAGGGGAAAACTATAACTAGACATCTAATTCCATCAAGCAAAAATAAAGACAAGCTAGTAGAAATCTCAAGTGGTAGCTACTTAAATCCAAATTGATGAAAGATAATTTATCTTTGCTCATAAACATTCAACACAAGATTTCCCCCCCACCCCATCTATAGATTTTCTTCCTATTATCTTTATAAAAATGCTGAATATAACCCTGCACCCAGAAATACGCCTGATTAATTTCCTCTGAAATAAGTGGGACCCAAGAGTGCAAGCAGAAGCACAGAATCGAACCACAGCTCAATAAGGCAAGGATGTCAGAAGCGGAGCAGCAAGCCATTGTAGCCATTTCCCCAATATTTCCTGGCAGCATCCACAGAGGTTTTTTTTTTTTCCACTTTGGACCTCAAATTGAAACATTTTAACTAGCACAGCCACACAACATCACATGAACACATGAAGCTGCCTTATACTGAATCAGACCCTTGGTCCATCAAAGTCAGTATTGTCTACTCTGACCGGCAGCAGCTCTCCAGGGTCTCAGGAAGAGGTCTTTCACATCACCTACCTGCCTAGTCCCTTTAACTGGAGATGCCAGGGATTGAACCTGGGACCTTCTGCATGCCAAGCAGATGCTTTACCACTGAGCCATGGCCCTTCCCCCATCAACCTTTCATTATGTACTTTACAGACTTTCCTGGTTTTCAGTACATTCTTTCTCAAGCCAGTTTTAGCATGATCTTTCCAGAAAGAACACAGTCCAAGCGCAACAGCAAGCCTTTGGGATGGGAAGCTGTGCGCTTCCAAACATCCCACTCATACTGCCAGCATTTCACTTCCATCAGCCCCTCACTGTGGCCCTTTTCTTTACTATATGGATGCAGCCCCTTTGTTTGCAAACTTACTTTGTTTTTCCTAAGAGCAGCCTGTGCAATGTCTGGAGCAGGTCCTAATTTAAGGCCAAGCCAAATGAGATGCTGGAAGATCTCATGCATCTTCGTAGAGTGTATTTTTTTTTTTTAAGGACCCAGTGCTTGCACAAGGGACTTACCTTTACCTTTTTAAACAGCAGCCGTGAGGCCACAGTTGAGCTGAGATGCAGAGAAAAGGAATTTAACCTGCAAAGTTTTGCTACTCACCACACACACATGGTGTTATTAGCTCTTGTCAATTGATTCCCGCCCCTGCAAGGATAACAGCATCCCGGACACTGGGGAAGAGGCAATTTGGATTACAGGGAGGGTTATACCCCCTTCTCCCCATGCACCATAACCCTGATCCAAAGCTTGAATTTCTATTGGCAAAGTGCTGGCAAGATCCAATCACTGATCTTCCAGTGTCTTGACTGGTTTGCCCTTTCCTCCCCATTAACAAGTTTGAGACTTTCCAAAATATTCAGAAACAAAAAGATTACTATTGTAAACCCAAGGGATTTTCCTGGAACACAGGCAAGAAAGGTGCAGGGCTTCCTATTTTGTTCAATAAATAAAGATTTAGCTTTCATGGGAGTAGGACTATCAGATGCCACAAATTCACAAAATCAGCACCTCCAAAAATAAATAAAAAGTGTCAGAATTTTTCAACAAAATGGTTATGTCTACATTTATTTTTTTCTGGGTTCCTAACAGATGAAAAGACAAGACATGTTGTAAGTACTCGCTGTGCCTTAACCAAAGGAACATTTAAAGACATAACTGGGGCTCTTACGCTTAGCACTTTGGGCAGCCTGGTTTACAATCCTGCAAGTTGCCACTGTTAAATGCACACCTAGTGGTGGATCAGAAACAAGTTTCAGGTTCACTTAATCTCCCCCCACCCAATACACACACACAAGTTTTCCTCCTTGTTCCTGGTCAACATTAACCATAGCTTGCTATGACATGGTCAAACTATAATTACCTCTTGGCCTCCAAACTTGACTGAGAAATCAGTTTTGATTCCAATTAAACTTGCTGAAAACAAGCTGAGTTTGACAGCCTTTATAAAAACTGGAAGCAATTCTTCAACCACAACCACAATGACACTTTTGCCCTGCCACTAAAGAACTGTTCCTTTAGTTTACATATAATTTACAGTACATACTTCTGTAAATTGTATACATCCGTAGAAAACTACCCATGACATAATTTACATCCCTGCATTTGCTTGGAAAGTGTAGGATAGAAATGCTTAAATCAGATACATTAAATTGTTTGGAGGGCAAGCACTAACCATAGCCTGCCGACTGAGACATGTGCAGGACACTAAGCAGGGAGCCGGGTGTGAGGGGAGAGGAATAAGAGCCTGTAGCTGGTTTTCAATCATGTTTTAGCGAGTTTCCACATCTGAGCTCAACTTTTGCCATTCCCTTTTGAGAAACGTAACAGCATGTTACATTTCTCAAATGTTTAGTAAGAAAGCTAAACATTATCCAAATGTTTTTACTAGATCTAACTCATATTGATTTAGATTACTACTATAGCCTGTTGCTAAACTCGTAAAGACCCTGAAAAAAAATTAGGAAAAAATGGGTCAGGGCAGTTTTTTTCAGTGCACAAATGGGGAAATTTGGGGTAGCACTGGGGAAAAAAACCTTTTGAAACATTTGCTTTTTTTAGGTGTGACACTTTTACAGATGAGGCTTTACTAACTCAAAAATTATATTATGAAGATTCCTGTATGCAACAATCTACATCATTAAAGTATGATTTCCTGCATAAACTACACACACAGACAACATCTTTGACAGATACGGTTATCACTTAAGTGGGTCTAATTTTGTCCGTAATTAATATACTACAATGTGTATGACAATAAGATACTGGTGAAGTGTTCATTGTTTTCAATGTTATAATTTTTTTTACTCAGTATCTAAGTATGCTAGTAGAGCCTATTATGACTGTATAAAACTGTTTCTGTCCAAATAATACCAAATAATACACTATATATATTTCATTTCCCCACAAATTCCTATCTCCCCCACATCCATTTTCCCCCACAACTTCAACATTTCCAGAAATTTTATCTCTCTACCTGTTGCTCATACTGTATCAATTCGGTATCCAGTTTGGAACGCTGTCCCTGACCACTTTCCAGACAAGATAACAACCTTGGACAAACATTTTGGACACTTTTGTCAATTTTTTCACTCTGCTCAGCTGTCACTGACACTTGCTTAAAGGAGATTATTCGAGTTATTCAGCGCAATCTCCTTTACAGAGCTGAGCTTCCTGCTTCCGACCAGACTGGACCTGTATTTAATCGTAACAACACTACTAGGATGATCCTACAACGTTTGCCTGCTTCTTCTATTACTCTCACTGTTCACATCAAAAATGATACTGCCTCTTGATTTCTGAAGACTTTCTGAATCCAACTCAATGACTACACCAGCGTGGTGTAGTAGTTAAGAGCGGTGGTTTGGAGCAGCGGACTCTGGTCTGGAGAACCGAGTTTGATTCCCCACTCCTCCACATGAGCAGCGGACACTAATCTGGTGAACCAGGTTGGTTTCCCCACTCCTCCACATGAAGTCAGCTGGGTGTCTCTGGGCTAGTCACAGTTCTCTTAGAGCTCTCTCAGCCTCACCTACCTCACAAGGAGTCTGTTGTGGAGAGGGGAAGGTGATTGTAAGCTGATTTGATTCTTCCTTAAGTGGTAGAGAAAGTCATCATATCTAAACCCAAAGCCAACCTGAAGCACTTCCTGCTCTCTTAACCAACAGGCCCCTTATTTTATACACTCAGAAATCATGAAACTTACGTCTCATCAGCAACTCCGCACTTACCTCCAAATATATAGATGGTGGATTATGCTCTCCTCCAAACTTCTCCAGCAGGGCCTCTATGTGCTCTTGTGTTAATTTAATCATCTGTTTGATGTTCCACACCTAAGAATAAATATGCATATATTACCACAAGCCCATAAAGAATATACTTCAGACTTATACTGAAACCAGTTCACCCACTGATGGAGCCAGTCACTTAAATGTAAGTGGATGAAGGTGGATGCAATTTGACACACACAATTCCTATAATCTTCTATTCCTGAGACTGCTCCACACAGCAAATCTAGAAAACACTGACATGCATTAGAGCACATGGTCCCTGCACATCTATGACTGTGTGCCACATAACATGCACACATTCTAATCACATGTTGGGAACGGCCATACCCAGTCAATAAAAGACTTTCAAACCAAACACTCATTCTATGCACATGATTTGTAGCCAGAGATTCCCAGTAAAAAAATTACTCCAAGCATTCAACACTTTCATCATGCCTGTAAGAAATCTACAGTATATTTAATGATCAGGCTAGCACCTCAAAGAATTAACCACCTGTCAAACTGTGAAGAATTGTGCTAGTCAGCGTCTCCAAATAATCCATGACTGCTGGAAAAAGGAGTCTTCCCCCCACCCACCCCTGTGTGTGTGAAGTGCCGTCAAGTCGCAGCCGACTTATGGCGACCCCTTTTTGGGGTTTTCATGGCAAGAGACTAACAGAGGTGGTTTGCCAGTGCCTTCCTCTGCGAAGCAATCCCCCCTACCCAATGCATTAAAGCCAAGGTAAAAGCATTATTGCTTTGCAAAACGTCTACACTGAATTTATACTGCTGAACTCAAGGAAATATCTTTTAAGTATTAAGGATGCCTCAGTTCCCATCACTCTTTCCTTACAAAAAAGATATTTTTTTTAATTTTTAAAAAACCAACTCAAGGAAATATCTTTAAGTATTAAGGATGACTCAGTTTCTATCACTTACAAGAAAGATAATTTTTTAAAAATGGATAAAACTCTTAAGAAACTTCCTTCACTCACTCACCTGCAGTCCTTCCATGAGAAAAAACTCAGGCAGTTCTAGATCTTTGTACTGCACCCCCTGCACTTCCTGAGAAAAATGCTGGCAATTTCTAAGACACACTTCATAAACTACAATGTTAGCTGAATTATTGTTTTATTACAGGTCAAACACTGCAACATTTTTTTTTTTTACGGAGTGGCCTACACGGCAACATTTTTTTTACAGAGTGGCCTACTCAGCTCCGGTTTCTCCAACGGAGCCTAAAAGCCAAATATCTGATGTTCACCTCAGTAACCAGCATGACTCATTTGCAGGGATTATGCTGTAGTAAGCTGCACCAGCATACAAGACTTTATATTACCTTAATAGGTGGTTAGCAGCAATTATTTATGTCATATGTCAAATCAAGTAAAAGGGCACACCACCACAGGGAATGTTACAGGGGGGTGGGGAAATCACTTGACCCATCAGTGAGGCAAATACTCAGCAAGACAACCTTGTGGCTTTGAACCACATTCTTTCCAGGTGATGATACTGGAAAATGCCTCTGGTAATTAAGGACAGGACTGGAAAAAATATTTCGGATTCCTAGAAACCAACATCAAATTTGTAGGCAGCTCAGAAGCAAGGCACCTGTGATTAAATATTCCCATGACATCATTAGAACCAAGAGCCACACAAATATCTTTACCGAAGAGTATGATCTCGACAGAAATCCAGCATTACGTTAGACGCTTGTTTCACTTTGGTGCGGTTAATTCTGTTATCAGCTACAAATATGGTTTGCAAACATATTTCTGTAAATATTGCAACACCTCTGCTGCAACCACTTGAAACTGTTTACATTACAAAGCATTTCAAGAAAAACCAGAAGCGATCCTTCCTATGATAATTTAATCCACTATCTCAGAGCAGTTTACCCCTAAGGGTTATATGCAGGGTTCAAATTACAAACCTTTATTACAAACTTGTTCACACAGTAATTTGCTTCAAAGGAGAACCTTACCTAAGAACAATCTATTTTCAAAACCTTTACAGGCAGCCTACAACCGAGCATGAAAAACTGCAATGTGTGTGTGGGGGGTGGGGGGTGGAGGAAATTAGGAAAAGAGCTTCAGAAACCTCGTTCAGTGCTGCCTTCAGTTGTCTCTGAGTGAAGAAATTCAGGAAACTTAACCCACCCCTTTCTCAAGGCCTGATGTAATGGCCAACTAAATATTACAGCAGTGCAAAGGGAAAGGGGGGGGGGTTTAATTAGCAAAGCACAGAGAATCCACGGAATCCCTTTGCAGTGTTGCGCAAATTAATGCTTTTCCCTTCATGTTACTTGTAAATAAGACTTACCTTGAACTCCCCCCTCAAGCTTTCAAGGCTTTCACGCAAGCCCTGTTTTACAAGCCACCACTGATTTGCAGTTTGTTTAAACTCCCAGAAATAAATTCTCACAATCAACTGACTAAAAGCAAAAGAATAAAGGCGAGTAGTCAGATGCGCTTTAAAAAGCCAAGAGGTTTCTTGTGGCGACAGATTAACAAGGCTATTCCTTTAAAATTTTTGTCACAATATTAAATGTTAGCAAAAGAAGAAAAAAAGTGACCGGGGTATTCCTCTACATGGCAAAGGACAGACTCTTCACTGGCAGCTCAGGATCAAATCGGCTGTCTGTTTGGCAGGAGCCGCCAGGACCTCTGCCCTGCATGGGTTATCTGCTCTGTTCCTGAACTGGTCTGGGGAAGGGCTTGCTCTTTGTCCCACTTCTGAATCCAAAATGCTGAGCACTGGCACTAACATCAGCAGAGGGCCAATCCATCAAATCCTCTAACTCAAACTGATGTCAATGCAATCCATGGAAGGAAACCATATAATGTCTATGCAATCCATGGAAGGAAACCATATAATGTCTACAGTATTCTGAATGCTTGTAAAGCACTTACTCTGAATAATTATGAGAGACCTCCTATTGTTAATATTACACATTCCATCATCTGTGTTATCTACAATTAGGTTTGCAAAAGTTATCTGGCCAACTATCCCCACTGCATAGAAGAGTGTGTGCACGCACACACACAAACATGCCATCAGGCCACCACATGAAGATCACACCTATGGAGCTCCATAATGCATTTCTTTGGGAGAGGGCAGGGACTGTTTCTTTTTGCAAATATGACCATCTGACTAGGAAAGCAAGTGAAAAGGCCCCTCTCTGCTGCAGCACGAGAAGCATGAGCATTACCTGAATAAGCACTTGACTTGCGTTTATTTGGGTGATATGTATCAAGGAAATATGTCAATGATCAGATCTATGTACTAGAGGTCAAAGCTCCACTAACTGGGTCATCTAAAAACAAAATTATTTAATTTTTAATGTCACCTATTCAAATAAATAGCTCATACCAACTCTAAAGGTTTAAGGCACCTAATAAAAATGGTATTAAAATCCATTACCGCTTCACAAAATTCAATAAGACTGTTAACATACCATTAAAAAAACCACTACCCTTTAAACCCACCCACCCCCAAACCAACACAGCTCTTACAATGGTTCTCGAAGATTCTCTAACAAGTTTCCAGTCACTGAGAATGCCTCTCTGCGCACCCTTGCTCTAGAAACCCAGGACAAAAATGTTTTCTTCAAGAGGAGTCCCTTAACTGCTCTCAAACTGGATGCAAGGAGGAAGCAATCTACATAAGGCCTGAGACATGTACATCTTCATGTGTCAAAACTACGAGACTGTTCCATGCATGGAAGGCAACTGGGAACCACTGCAATACTAAAGCACTGGCATTATTTCCTGGCATCAGGATAGGGATGATCATCTTTGGTACTGACCACGGTTTCCAATTTTCAAGGAAAACAGTTGCATGCTTAATTTGATTAACTGGGGTCTCTCACAACTGATTTTATTTGCATATATTTATAGTTTTCCCTGACAGTCCTAGCTGGTTTGTGTATGTGATTTATGAGCCACAAAGCTCAGAGCAACTTATGGCAGTTTTTACAAATACACTTTTCTGTCTCCAACAGGCTCACTAGGGGTTAGTTGCAGCTCAAAACGACACAAAGAGTTAAGAACAAAGCACTTGAAGAAAGCCAGCCAGATGTTGTCAAAGATAATTTATTACAGCAAATTATGCCTCCTTCAAAGTAGAAGGCTTGAAAAATAAAATCTGATTACCACTAGTCTTTCAATTTCTGTAACTAAAAAAAACTTACTGAGAACACTAGAGTAAAAATGTAATGATTTTGCAGCAGTAATCACACAGTTTCAACATTAACTTCCAAGAGATCTTCTAAGCCAGCAACCAGCATACTTATGAAGTGTGCTTGTAGTGTAATCACAAGGTTATATTTTCCATAACTACATCCCTAAAACAGATCCTGTGAGTGACCAAAAGTGTTTGACTTTAGAATTACCTGGTTCTGTGTATTGATGAGACCCTGTGCTGATCCACTGTATTTAAGAGTGTTTGACGAGGGCTGCAGAGATTGTAATTCAAATCCTCAGTCATGGAGCTCTCTTGTGACCTTGGACTAATCTTTCTCTCAGGTTGCCCCACCTCACAAGACTATTGTGAAAATAAACTGCAGAAGGGGAGAACCATACAAGCTGTCCCTGAGCCCCTTGGAGGAAGAGGGGGATAAAATTTTTGGTAAGATGTATGCCTCAAACGTTTCTCTTCATTAGTGGAAGGCGTTTTCCATCTACCTCCCAAAGCGGGACAAAAGCCAAGAGTAAATAAGATGTTCTCAAATGAAAAGGCGGGGAGAAGGAGTGGAAGAATGAAAGCACAAAAAAGCAGTACGAAATCAGAACCAAAAACTGCATTCAGAGGGGGAGGAGAGGAAATGATGATCCGGATGAGATATCCTTCATTGCAATGAAAAGCAATGAAAGCTGGGGTGAGGGAGCAAGGGGAGGATATAAATGAAGGAGAAAGAGAGAGAGGAAAAAATCAAATGATAAGAAAGTCAGAAATTGCTTTCAGGAACCCGAGACAAGAATGAGGATTTAGACGAGCTACTCTGAATTGTAATAAAAAGCATTTTTAAAACTGAGAAGGTGAGAGGCAAACTTGGGGGTGACAAGATGAGGGTGCAAATGGAGGAGAGGGAATAGAGAAGCTGATTTCGGGCTGGAGGGGAGGGACAATCCCGAAGAAAAGCATATTTGAAAAGACAAATGTGAGAGGCAAATTTCAGGAGATGGGTGCAAGTGGGGGTGGGGAGAGATGAAAACCTAAGCTTCTTCCTGCTTGCTTAAAAAAAGGGGGGGGAGGATCTGTTCCTCATTTTCCAGGAGGGGGTGGAAAAGGGAGGAAACATATATTGAAGTCACCATATGGTTGTACAAGAGAGGAGGGGAGATTTCAGGTGGCTTTCTGATCACACACAGAGTTAAAGATGTGTGATGGGGAGTATCCCCATCTCCCTCCCTCCTCAACTGTTATGGAGTTTTGCTATGGTATTTTTTCTCCACCAGCAGCCCGTGGTTCTCCTAGTTCTGCTCCTACCTTCACAGGACAGCAGCGGGTGGCCTGCTTCTTTGAGGTGGCAACCAACACAAGCCAAGCAGCCAAGCAGCAGGCTGGACAGCCAACCTGCTCTCAGAGCCTGCAGGACACCCAGGCCATTCCCACCTCCACCACTCACTGCCCCAGCAATCAGCCTGCTGTCTTCTTTGCCTCTGCCGGTGCTGGTAATGGCTGTGCGTGGGCTGGCAGCCAAGGCAAAGAGGCTGTGCGGCCTCACGGCCTCGGCTTCCAACTTGCCAAGGTAACAAAAACACACTCCCAGTTTGTGGAATGCTGATGCTGAGCCAGTAATGATACATCTATTTTCAACACAGAGAGAATGAGTTTATTTTTAGTTAACAAAACTGATTTCAACCATCGGCAAAATGCAATTGTTTAGAGAGTTGAATTATTTAATGAATACCTGAGGTGTAATGTTTAAATCAAATAATCAGTAACTGACTGAAAAGATGCCTTCAGTTAAACCAGGCAACACTTAAAAATATATATATGGATACTCTTTAAATACTAAGATACATAAAAGCAACAGGTGGTGCTGCCATCTTGGAAGAGGCATTCCTTCTCTCACAAAAAGGGAATGCTTCTTCTAATATGGTGCACCTGCTAAGATAGATACATTTATCAGCTGAAAATAAAGTGTGTCATTTGGTTCAAAACTATTGTATTCACATGTAGATTATGCAGATTTAATATAACCCATTACTTTATTAAAACTCAACTAGGTGACATCCTATTTAATGTTATCCATTTATTTCCCCATGAGTGAGTTTATTGTTACAGCAATTGCCAGTAAATGAGTACACATATACAACATAAATACAAAATAAACAATTAATAAAACCCTGATAAAATATTCTCTCCCAAAAATCTGGCCACTTTTGATAACTTAAGATTTAAAATGATTAACTATACCCACCTTTTCTGAGTGAATTTTAATCGCTGCAGAACAGAATTTAACTACCCAGGCTAGCCTGATCTCATCAGATCGCAGAAGCTAAGCAGGGTCAGCCCTGGTTAGTATTTGGATGGGAGACCACCAAGAAATACCAGGGTTGCTGTGCAGAGGAAGGCACTGGCAAACCACCTCTGTTAGCCTCTTGCCATGAAAACCCCCAAAAGGGGTCACCTTAAGTCGGCTGCGACTTAAAGGCACTTTACACACACACAACGAACTATGAGGGTCTCCTATCCATTTATTTCAATGGCAATATTAGTCTTGCCAATATTAGTCTTGCCTAGCATGGGTGTATAAGCATTACATGCTCCCCCATCCTCCCCTACCATTTAAACCTCTGCAGTAATGGAGTGAGGAACAGACCATCCCCCCCCAACATGCCTGCCAGTCTGATTTTAGTCACCTTGCATTTCCCCCCAGAAAAATATTATCTTTTTCAAGCTGCGTTGGCAAGCTACACAGTTTTCAATTGACAGCACTGCTAGACTGCTCAGCTGTTCCTCAGGCTTTGTCAACTGCAGACAATCCTTTCAAACAGATAGTTATGAAGGGTTCAGCCCCTCAGCAACCTGTTTCTCCATACCCAATATCTCATTTTCAGCGGTGGCTGCTTTTGATGTCACCAAGATGCTACAAGACCATACAATGTCTGCACAATTTATAACCCACAAACTGCAAAGCTAACAGCAACTCACCAGCCAAAAGCAGCAGGTTACCAGAGGACAGAAACTTGGGGCTGCAAAAACACTAGTACTCGTCAAACATTTGAATCGCTAGTTGCCCAGGTTTGCTGCAGGAGAGGCTTTCTTGACTTTCACAGGCCTCAAACAAGGCACAAGATTAAAAATTATGCATGCCATCCAGTGCTAGGCATCCTGTTGATTAAGAAAGTCAAATGCCATGGAGACCACATGATCTTCAACTTGCATTTAAAAAAGCAAACTGACTAGAACTCAATACATTATCAAATCAAGGAACTGTATCCTCATCCATTGTCTGAGCAATCAAAATAGGAGCTTAGCTGAACTTTCTTAAAAAGCAACATGGTAAAATCACGACATATCAGTTTCTTCAATTAGAACTTTAAAACTTCTTAGATGCAATTAGAAAGCTATTGGCCAGCAAACAGCAACACGGATAGTAAAACTAAGGCTGATCTCACCTCATGTAGAACAGTGGCCAAAAAACAACAACACAAAATGCAGAAGCAAGAAACTCAAGATGAACAGACAGGAGTGTGCAGCCAGCGTGGCACCGAATTCCCTTTCAGATATTCTGGAGTGAACGTAACTGGGGCTACAGAAAATTTGAAGAAAAGCTAAGATGCCATTTGTTAACCAGTACACAAAGGACCTTGCACACTAAGGTATGCTATATAAAAGCATAGTCAATTCTTGTTAAATAGTGCCCTGGAAATCTGGTGCCGGCTCCACTCCATTCACACCACTTCATGCAAGTCTACCCATCATCACAATGCCTGTAGGGCAGCACCTCTCTTTTCCCAGGCACTCCTCTGCTGCTATCCCTAAAGCCAGCCTGAAAACATTTCCCTATTGCCTACCCACTTTGAAGCTGCCAACTAGGAAAGCTTTAAGAAGGGAGTGGACATGTTCAGGGAGGAGAGGGGTATTCATGGCTACTAGTAAAAATGGATACTAGTCATGATGCATACCTATTCTCTCCAGGATCAGAGGAGCATGGCTATTATATGAGGTGCTTTGGAACACAGGCAGGACAATGCTGCTGCAGTCATCTTGTTTGCAGGCTTCCTAGAGGCACCTGGTTGGCCACTGTGTGAACCGACTGAGGGATTTGACGGACCTTGGTCTGATCCAGCATGGCCTTTCTTATGTTCTTATCAAACTTATTATCCCCATCTCCATCAAGATGCTCATACTTCACTCATCTGTGTACGATCCTAAACGATAACCTGTTCACTGCATCTCCCCCTTCACTAGTCTGTCTGACCAGGCATCAGAGGGAAATTACAGTGTGAAAAAGGGGAAAAAACTTTATCTGGAAGACTAGAACTTGGGGTTACCCAATAAAACTCATTAGCGTCAAGTCCAGAAGAAAAGTAAGTATTCTATCTATGCATATATTCAGGTATTATATGCTGCTTTTCTCCCAAGGGACCCAATGAGGCTTACAGAAGTTTTCAGACCAAACTAAACAATATAATTTAACTAATGGCCCAGGCTAGTCTGATCTTGTAAGAGAAGTAAGGCCAGCCCTGGTCAATACTTGGATGGGAGACCACCAAGAAGGCCAGGGTTGCTATGCAGAGGCAGGTAATGGCAAACCACCTCTGTTCATCTCTTGCCTTGACAACCCTACAGGGTCGCTATAGGTTGGGTGTGACATGACACCACTTCATGCATACAATCCAAGTTAGTTTGAGTCACGCAATACACAATTAAATAATTATTTGCCGCGATATATAGCAGGCACCCGTAGTTCACAAGGCTTTAAAAACAAAGATTCATAGAGAATACATCTATCAATGGTATTAGTAAAAAGGTCAAGGTAGTCCCCTGTGCAAGCACCGGGTCATTCCTGACCCATGGGGTGATGTCACATCCCGACGTTTTCTAGGCAGACTTTGGTTGCGGGGTGGTTTGTCATTGCCTTTCCCAGTCATCTACACTTTACCCCCAGCAAGCTGGGTACTCATTTTAACGACCTCAGAAGGATGGAAGGCTGAGTCAACCTTGAGCTGGCTACCTGAAACCGACTTCTGTTGGGATCGAACTCAGGTTGTGAGCAGAGCTTTTTTGACTGCAGTACTGCAGCTTACCACTCTGCACCATAGGGCTCTTAATGGTATTAGTAATGACAGAAAAAAGTTTCACATACTGAAGCAGTATACCTATGATTGCTCCCAACACCTGGCAAACAACTGGGGGTGACTATCCTCACTAAACCTTGTCTATGAACATCTTCGATTATCAGGAATCCATTGTTAGCAATAATAATTAGACTAGAGTCTTACAGAGAATTCCTATTAACAACCTGTAGCAGAGCAGCTAGTCATCAGTATGAAACTGTTATGGCCAAGTCTTTGCATGCATATGTAAATTAAAAAGAACATGAATAATTGTGTTTACTCCTAAATGATCTCTTTCCATATCCTAATCCTAATATACATAGCGTATGTGTGTGTATGTAAGTTTGTATGCATGCTTTTAGAATAGATAAAGCACTACATGAAAACTGATAATCCCAACAATAGCCTCTGAGATCAGACAGTATGACCCCCATTTTGCAGAAACAGGCTGATGCTGAGACACACAGAGATTTGCCCAAAGAGCCATAGTGAATCCATGGCAGAGGTGAGATCTGAATGGGGGATTTATTGTTGCCACCACAGCATTACATCAACTCTCCCTATTTTCTGCAACACAAACAAACCCAATACACAGTCTGAGCGAATAAATTCATATTTTGCTTAGAAATACACTGCATGAGAATGACAGAAAAAGATATCACAAAATATATTCTAACCATCTGTGCTACCTAAAACGTAGGTAGCTGTTGTCAGCCACACATCTGCTGTCAGCCACAGATTTGCCGTAAGCCCAATACCTGTCATAAAAGATGCAGATCTATGACAACTCTCAGCATTACAAATAATTATGTAAAGAGTATTAGAGTGAAAAATGCAAATAGCACTAAAGCCTAGCAAAGTGTACCTGAAGTTCTCTAGGGTGACGTTATCTTATCCCACAGTTTTAAGCACCTTGATGCCAAAGTGAGTTTATAGTTATGGAGTAAGAATAAGTCATATCTCCATTTCTTGCCCTCCATGTTTTGTACATAAATGCAAAAGCTGCAGGAGCTCTCTCAGAGAACCTCCAATCTGCAAAGCAAAAGCATCTGATACAGTTCTGAACATGACAATTCTCAGTAAGTAGCTATATAAAAAGCAAGTGCTAGTGATAATGCAGCAAGCCCCATTTGCATGCATCTTCCACTCATATGTCTGTAAGAATCATCCCACACCATCCCTGCCCCATAAATTATATTACAAGTATTTATTTCTGAAACCAAGTCACATAAGCAAGGACCCGGACCTTGTCTGAGATAGGCAGCATCAGAGAACAATGCAATTTTCTGCACCAGAGACTTGGGTGCAAGAAATCATTTGCTTTTTCCTCCCAAAAACCCTTGGCCCATCCCTGCCAAAGCGCTGTTCCTCGAGGCCATGTGACCCTGTATGTTTTTCAGTGCAATCCACAGGGAGCTTTTTAACACCTCTGTCTTGGAAGGGTAACAACCCAACCCACCTACTCTGACAGCTGTACAAATTGGCCCTGTCGAATCGCAAGCAAACCAACCTCTGTGAAAGAGACAGAGATATCCCTGAGAAACAAAAACAAACGAACCAAAAACCCCCAAGAGATGCCTTGTTAGCTCCCTCACTCACCGAATTCCCTTAAGCTCCCAGGGACCCAGTCAGTTCCAGGGGGAGTCACTCATGGGCTAAGGGGGAGGGAGCGGTGGAACTTTCTGTTCCAGGGAATTTACTCCTGACAGACCAGTTGCCTGCAGGGGAAGCCAAGAAAGTGAGAGAAAGGAAGCGCCAGCGTTTGGGAGGAGGGGGATTGTTGCCTACCCGGCACCTACAGGAGACGAAAACCAGAGCAAGGCCCGCTAGAGCAATGGGATACGGAGGGGAGGGGGGATCACGAATCGCAGTTCTCGTCAGTCTCCTCACCCACCGCCAGCAACTTGGAGTGTCTACTTTCCGACAGGCCGCCACAGCAGCTCGAAGGTACTGACATGAGCAGGTGATCCTGTCTGCCTCGCTGCTGGGAAAGCCTTATAGAACCTAAGGAGAGCCCTGCTGGACCAGACCAAGGCCCATCAAGTCCAGCAGCCTCTTCACACAGTGGCCAACCAGGAAGCCCCCAAACAAGACGACTGCAGCAGCACCATCCTGCCTGTGTTCCACAGCACCCAAGATGATAGGTAATAGGCATGCTCCGCTGATCCTGGAGAGAATAGGTATGCAGCACGACTAGTACCCATTTTGACTGGCAGCCCTGGGTGGCCCTCTCCTCCATGAACATGCCCACTCCCCTCTTACAAGCCTTCCAAGTCCGGAAGCCGGTTCACACAGTGGGCCAAGCAGGCGCCTCTAGGAAGCCCCCAAACAAGACGACTGCAGGGGCATGACCCTGCCTTGTAGTGCCACAGCACCTAATATAACGAACAGGCATGCTCCCCCTGATCCTGGAGACAATAGGTATGCATCAAGACTAGCATTCATTCTGACTGGTAGCCATGGGTGGCCCTCTCCTCCATGAGCATGCCCACTCCCCTCTTAGAGCCCCCCAGGTCCAGCAGCCTGTTCTCGCAGTGGGCCAAGCAGGTGCCTCTAGGAAGCCGCCAAACAAGACGACTGCAGGGGCACCACAGCACCTAAACCTTCACCTGCACAAGGCAGGCAGGGGGAGGGGGACGACTTTTCCCTTCCCGTCTTCGGCTGTCCCCCACCCCCACCCCCATGCCCAATAGCCTCAAACACCCTCCTCTGCCTCGCTTGGCTTCTGCCCCCCTCCGCAGCCGACCCAGACCCGCTGCTGCCTGCCGGCCCGGGGGCATCCTCCGCCGACCAAGCTCCCCTCACGCCTCCCGGGCGGCTGAAGCCCGCAGCCCCATCCCAGGCCGGCGGTTGCCGTTCCCCGGCCGACCCCCCCCCCCGGAGCAGCCGGCCCCGCAGGACCCCCTCAGCCAAGCGGGGGGTCGGGGGAGTCTCGCGCGGCCAGGCCGGCCCTCCCTCCCTGCCTCCAGCCTCCTCCCCGCTCCCGGCCGGGCCTCACCTCCTCAGGGATGGCGGGGTCTCCTCCTCCTCCGCCGCCGCCGTAGCAGGCCCCGGGGGGAGGCGGCTCGGGCTCCATGTCCCCGTTGAAGAGCGAGGCCCCCTCGGCGCTGCCGCCGCTGCTCAGCGCCGCCATCTTGGATCGGAGCGCTGGGGAGGGGGGGGAGAGGAGGGGAGGGGGAGCCGCGTCGCCCCTGACGACCCGGCCGCCCCCAGCCGCGACCCGTAGCGGGAGGAGAAGGGAGGGAGGGGAACAGAGCCGCGGAACCCGCAGCGAGAGCCTTCCCAGAGGCCGCGCGTCACACCCCGGCCGTGACGTCACCCGGAATCGCCGCCAGGGCGCATGCCCCGAGTGGACGTCACCGGGAAACACCCTGACGTCATGACGCGAGTCCCCCCCTCCCGCGCGTCGCCTAGGGAACCCGGAGGGCGCGGAGCGGCTGCGCCACGCCCCCGGCCTGACCCCTCCGCGCCCTCGTGCCGGTGTCGTAGGTATTTGTTCGATTCCCCCCCCCCATTTTTGTTTAAGAAAGGGTTGCTTCACTTCTTTTTCGTCCCGGCTTTTGCACCCGCGACTATTAAGTTTTCATATACTAATTTAAATACAAGCGAATGTAACATTTGTTAGCAGTTGTGTGTGTGTGAAGTGCCGTCAAGTCGCTTCCGACTCATGGCGACCCTATGAATGAAAGTCCTCCAAAATGTCCTATCTTTGACTGCCTTGCTCAGATCTTGCAAACTGAAGGCTGAGGCTTCCTTTATTGAGTCCATCCATCTCTTGTTGGGTCTTCCTCTTTTCCTGCTGCCCTCAACTTTTCCTATCATGACGGTCTTTTCCAGTGACTCTTGTCGTCTCATGACGTGACCAAAATACGACAGCCTCAGTTTAGTCATTTTAGCTTCTAGGGTCAGTTCAGGCTTGATTTGATCTATAACCCACTGATTTGTTTTTTTGGCAGTCCACGGTATCCGTAACATTCTCCTCCAACACCACATTTCAAAGGAATCTATTTTCTTCCTATCAGCTTTCTTCATTGTCCAGCTTTCACACCCATACATAGTAATAGGGAACACGGTGGTATGAATTAACTTAATCTTGGTTGTCGGTGACACATCCTTGCACTTCAAAATCTTTTCTAGCTCCTTCATGGCTGCCCTTCCCAGTCTCCATCTCCTTCTGATTTCTTGTTAGCAGTTATGAGGATTTAAAAAGAAAAGTCAAGTAAACAACAAAAGGCTGCTCGCAAAGTAATATTAGAAAGTAGCCACGGAACACGAAAGTTTAGGAGCCAGTGTTTCTCCAAACCTCTAAAATCTGACATGCTCAGGGATGCTTCCTGCACATGCATAGAGGATACAAATTAGGGTTGCCAACCTCCAGGTAAAGGGAAGATGACTGGGGAAGGCACTGGCAAATCACCCCGCAAACAAAGTCTGCCTTGGAAACGTCAGGATGTGACGTCACTCCATGGGTCAGGAATGACCCGGTGCTTGCACAGGGGACCTTTACCTAACCTCCAGGTAGCGGCTGGAAATCTGCTATTACAACTGATTTCCAGCTGATAGAGATCAGATAACCTGGAGAAAATGGCGGCTTTGGCCTTTGGGCTCTGTGGCGTTGAGGACCCTCCCCTCTCCAAACCCCGCCCTCCTCAGGCTCCACCCCAAAAACCTCCCGCCAGTACTGAAGAAGGCCCTGGCAAGTTGCAACCCTAATACAAATGCTTAAATGGAGTACCAGAGATGGGTAGTGGTTTGAGTCTGTGGCGGCAGCAAAATGAAACAGCAGTCCAGTGACACCTCGAAGACTAACAAAAAATGAGTGGAACAGGCTTCCTCGGGAGATGGTGGGCTCTTCTCCTTTGGAGGTTTTTAAGCAGAGGCTAGATGGCCATCTGTCAGCAATGCTGATTCTGTGAACTTAGGCCAAACATGAGAGGCAGAACATTGACTCGCGTGAGGCAGTTTCTGGAACTGATTGTGTGATGCAGTGTGCTAGATGTGAAGACGTAGGACAGAACTAATATGGTGCGGATTCAGTTATGAAGCGTATTTGGTGACCTGTGATAAGTCCCTATGGGCTGTGTGGTTCACACACGTTCATCACATGTGGGCAAATTCGCACAAGCGGTTATCTCCATGTGTTCCACATCCACACGGTTGCAGTCACGTGGATGACAGAACAGATGGCCCAGTCAGCGAGTCCCTGGAGAGCATCAGTTTGAATCAACACCACTGTGACTGTAGATATTGCTGCCAGATCACGGCAGTTATGTCTGTGGATAGCCTGACTCATGTAATGCCCGCTGTGCGCCACAGCATGGGCATGAAGGAAGATGTCTCTGGCCTCGTTTGCTTGGAGGTAATTTCAATTCAGAACTGGCACTTCATCCCCCACGCTTCTGTTTTCCCCACTGCTCATGTGATGCATGAAGTTGAGCTCATGGATTTCACCCACAAGGAGCCCCATGTGATTGAAATACCACACAGGTAGGATGAGAAGAAGAGTTGGCTTTTATATGCCAACTTTTTCTACCGCTTAAGGAAGAATCAAACCAGCTTACAAACACCTTCCCCTCCCCACAACAGACACCCTGTGAGGTAGGTGAGGCTGAGAGAGTGTGACTAGCCCGAGGTCACCCAGCTGGCTTCATGTGTAGGAGTGGGGAAACCAACCCGGTTCACCAGATTAGCCTCCACCACTCATGTGGAGGAGTGGGGAATCAAACCCGGTTCTCCAGATCAGACTCCACCGTTCCAAATCACCGTTCTTGACCACTACACCATGCTGGCTCTCAGGTATGTCCTGGCATTCCTTACAGGTAATTCCTGGCATTATTGGATTGCATGCTACTATTCAGGGCTGCATTGCAGCATCCCTTGGTGATTGACACTTCAGAGAATCCGGAGAATTCTCAGATTGTATAGTTCAGGCATCTGAAGCAGCAAAATATTTCAAAGTTTTATGCCAATGTCATTGTTTTCCAGCCCCATGTAATGTATAGGAGTTCACACACCATGCATGCAAGAGAGGTCCCATTTCAGAGTTATGGTAGAAAAGTGGAGGGGGGGGGGAGTCACTCAAGTTTTGGCTTTTTCCATTTTGTACATATTTTCACTGATCTTGAAATCTTTCTCTTGACCTTTCTTGATACTCATTCTCCACATCCTCCTATTCACCTAACTGCTGCTGTGGCATATTCCCCCCATTGTAGCCACTGTAGACAAATCCCGTTACTATGTTGGGATTATCAAAAATAATATCAAGCTAGAATGTTCTTTCGGTGCCTTTTCTGTGATTAAGAAACTGATTGTGGAATACAAAGAATATGCCAAGAGAAAGATCCAAAGTTTACTTCTGTTGACATGTTTAGAATCCCTCTGCTTTGCTTTTAGTAGCAGCTCCATCTGATTGGGGTTTGTATCTTTCAATAGTTTTATGAAGCCATTGTTCTTTTCTAATGAGAGCCATCATGCTGTAGAGTGTCGGACTAGGATCTGAGAAATCCAAGTTCAAATCCCCACTCTGCCATGGTGGAAGCTTGTTGGGAGCGTGCTGGGCCAATCACATAGTCCCAGCCTAACCTATCTCACAGCATTGATGTGAGGTTAAAGTGGAGAAGAGGAGAATGTTGTAAGTCACTTCTGGTCCCATTATGAGAGGAAGGGGGAATGGGTGCCTTTCCTTGCTAGGAAACTCTCTTAGACTAAGGGTTCCCAGGAAAACACCCTGGTAACCAGCTGCCACCATTCAGGGACCTCCTAAGAACATCTAGATTGAGCCACATTGAGAAGGTATCCTTCTAGCGCAGTACTAGAACAATAGCAAAGTAACAACCTCCAGGTGGTGGCTAGAGATCTTCTGTAGTTACAACTGATAAAGATCAATTCTTCTGGAGAAAATGGCTGCTTTGGAGGGTGGACTCTATGGCATTATACCCGACTAGGGTCCCTCCCCTCCACAAACCCTGTCCTCCCCAGGCTCCATCCACAAAATGTTGAGGAATTTCCCAAACCAGAGTTGGTATCCTTACATAACAGTGTGCAAACTCTCGGAAATACATTGTAGGATCCATAAGATCTAGCATACAGCAAAGGAATTAGGAGAAATATTCTAGAGAAATAAATAATACAAAATGAAGCTAAACAATGTTTTAATAAAAAAAAGTTTATTGTAAAAGAGAGACAAAAGGGAAGAGAGTGGTTAGAGTCCAAAAGGGATGGGGAAAAGAGGCAAACACAAATACAGGGAACAACACACAATATCACAGCACACAGACTTTCAAATAAAAAGTGATACAGTTATCTAACTTATCTAAGTACACATTACCTAAGCTGTAGAAGGTTCCTCAGAGCATGTGCAGAGTTCCTTGCAGTACAAAGATGATGGAGAAGTCTTTAAAACCTGCTCAACATTCTTGGGGTCACCAGATTTTATGCTGTTCGAAATGGATACCAAGAGCAAATCCAAAAACTCCTAGATATTTTATGGGTAATGGAATCTGACCTAGGCCAGCCTCCTCTGTAAGAATGACAAGCTGATTTAGCTAATCCCATGTAAATCCTCATCTGTGATATCAGAGGCTACTGTTACCAATCAGATTATTATTAAAATGATAGTTCTATTCCCGCCCCGCCCCCCAAATATCTGTCAATGGCCCTGAGCATCCATGGCAGACACATGGTCTGGCCCAAACCAGTTTGTCCTTTGTCCAAAAAGGATTAAGATTTGCAGGACGGCCCAATGTGGAATGGGAATGAAGAGCTTATTCTAGTGTTAGCCCCAGGGGTCCAAGAGCCCAGGAGTCCTAGGTGACACTCTTGAGCCCCAGTAAGGTTTCAGGGTTTCTGTCACAGGTCCGCATTGGGGAGAACAGTGGGGCACAAATGAAAAAAATAATTCAGCTGTGCCATCCATTTCCTTCATATTGACTGGAATTGTGAACCTGCTGATGTCAAACCCCAACAGACAAAGTAGAGTTGGTTTTTGTATGCTGACTTTCTCTACCATTGAAGGAAGAATCAAACCATCTTACAATCACCTTCCCTCCCCCTCCCCACAACAGACACCCTGTGAGGTAGGTGGGGCTGAGAGAGCTCTAAGAGAGCTGTGACTAGCCCAAGGTCACCCAGCTGGTTTCCTGTGTAGGAGTTGGGAAACCAACCCAGTTCAACAGATTAGAGTCTGCCGCTCATGTGGAGGAGTAGGGAAACAAATCCAGTTCACCAGATTAGCCTCTGCCGCTCATGTGGAGGAGTGACTCAAACCTGCTTCTCCAAATTAAAGTTCACTGCTCCAAACCACTGCTCTTAACCACTACACCACTCAGTTTTTGAAGATAGACTAGGCAGATGGGTCCCTTCAACTGTATGTGATGAAGCTCAATTGGTATAAAATCAAACTTACAACAAAAATTCAGTTGCAGTGTGACTTCAGAGAAATAATTCTTCTGTATAGCACTGGTGAATCTTTGTACAAGACAGAACCTCCACAACAAAACATTGTGGGAGAAATCCTCAGCAGGTCTACTGAGATCCTGATATCAGCATAAGAAATGGGGCGTAGTGCCACCAAGCAATTCCCATTAAAATATTTGGAAAGAAGCAGAAAACCACACTCCACTAGAAAAAAGCTTCTTTCTGGTGGTGAGAAAAGAAAGAAGCATTTAGAAATTCTTGCCAGACATTACATGGGAGTTCGAAAGTTCACAAGCCATAGGCAAAAGTCACAAACACCACCTAGCATTTATCTGTCACTAACACGTTACGCACAAGCAATTTACGTTTGTAATAACTGGCCATAATTTCTTGAGAAGGCAACGGTACAATCTTAAACTGAGTTATACCTTTCTAAGTCAGTTGAAGGGCCAAACTAAAAATACTAGAGCAGATAATTAAACAGACGGTCTGTAAACACTTAGAAAGAAATGCAGTGCTTACTGACAGTCAACATGGGTTTCTCAAAAACAGGTCATGCCAAACTAATCTCATATCTTTTTTTGAAAGAGTGACAAGTATGGTAGATGAAGGGAATGCTGTAGATGTAGTGTACCTTGATTTCAGTAAAACCTTTGATAAAGTCCCCCATGATCTTCCTGAAACAAAGCTAGTAAAATGTGGGCTGTACACTGCTACTGTTAGGTGGATTGGTAATTGGTTGACCAACCGAACCCAAAGGGTGCTCATTAATGGCACAACTTCATCCTGGAGAGACCAGTGGGGTACCACAGGGGTCTTTCCTGGAACCGGTACTATTTAATATTTTTATAAATGACTTGGATGATGGAATAGAGAACATGCTAATCAAATTTGCAGATGACACCAAGTTAGGAGGGGTAGTTAATACCCCGGAGGGTAGGGTCAGAGTTCAGAATGACCTCGATAGACTGGAGAGCTGGGCCATAAGCAATAAAATGGATTTCAATAGGGAGAAATGTAAAGTACTTCACCTAGACAGAAACAACATAAGGCACAGGTACAGGATGGGAGATAGTTGGCTTGACAACAGTACATGTGAAAGAGATCTGGGAGTCTTAGTGGACCACAAACTGAACATGAGTCAACAGTGTGATATGGCGGCTAAGAAGGCCAATGCAATTCTGGGCTGCATCAATAGGAGTATTGTGTCTAGATCAAGGGAAGTAATACTACCACTGAATTCTGCATTGGTCAGACCTCACTGTGTCCAGTTTTGGGCTCCACAAGTTGACAAGTTGGAGCGTGTCCAGAGGAGGGCGACCAGAATGGTCAAAGGTCTGGAATCCATGCCCTATGAGGAGAGACTTAGGGAGTTGGGTTTATTTAGTTTGGAGAAGAGAAGGTTGAGGGGAGACATGATAGCCATGTTTAAATATTTGAAGGGATGTCATGTTGATGAGGGAACTAGCTTGTTCTCTGTTGCTCCAGATCCTAGGAGCAACGGATTTAAAGACGGAGTAATGGATTTAAACTAATAGAAAAGCGATTCCACCTAAACATTAGGAAGAACTTTCTGACGGTGAGGGCTGTTCGATGGTGGAATGTGCTGCCTCGGAGGGTGGTAGAGTCCCCGTCTTTGGAGTTCTTTAAGCAGAGGCTAGATGGCCATCTGTCAGGAGTTCTTTGATTGTGGGATCCTGCATGGCGGGGGGAGGGTTGGGGTCACTGGGGATGTGGGGGGAGGTAGTTGTGAATTTCCTGCATTGTGCAGGGGGTTGGACTAGATGACCCTGGTGATCCCTTCCAGCTCTATGATTCTATGATTCTAATGTGAAGTTTCTTAACTAATTGGGTTCGAGTTTCCCTGACCTGACTCATTCTCCTCAGTCAAATGGCAGCTGCTGGGAATTAATTACGGGGGGCCAGTTTAGATCAGGACCACAGCACCGGGGAGAAGAGCCTTTACCCCTCCCCGTTCCATTTTCCTTACTCAAAAGGGCCTGTGGAGTACAATTTACCCTGTTGGAAAGAGACATCGTTAAGGAATTAATTTAAAGTTTTACTTTTCCAGTTCTTAAAAAAGTAATGCTACTGCTGATTAATAAACCTAAACCAACAATGGATTCAGCTGAATCTGAAGAAAAGTTGATAGGTATGGCTGCCCACCTCCAGCTGGTGGCTGGAGATCTCCCACTATTACAACTGATCTCCAGGTGACAGAGATCAGTTTACCTGGAGAAAATGGCTGCTTTGGAAGGTGAACTCTGTGGCATTAATAAGTGGGGCTCATATGAATGTTACTGTCGTTTTATTTGGTTTTCCAACCAGTTAATCATATAATGGCAAAATATAAAATAACAGCATGACTACCTGCCCGGGTCCTATGCCTTCAACAGATGCCATGAAAACCACCTATGCAGCATGAGCCAAGAAGGCCTTGTGGTCTCTCATGTTAACTCTACCTTATCCCAGTGGTTTGTTACTGTCTCAAGTTCGAGAGCATGACCCTGATGTTGGGTTGTGGGACAGCCCACCCTACTGGCTAAAAGATTTCCTGTTTGAGCTTTCGAAGGTCATCCTGGATGTGGTGTTGAGGAATAGTGGCATGACAAAGTGTGGACAAGGCAAACCCCAGTGATGTGTGAATTCTGACACTGTTTTTAAACTGGGAGGTGGGGGCTTGCATGTTTTGAAATGCTAGGCAAAGTATTATAAGCTCACTGTAAATATGCTTGCTAGAGAGCCTTTCTTGCTTTGCCATCATTTTTGTTTGACTTCAGCTTATTTTTCCTGGGGTATTCTGTACCTCTGATGTTGCATTTCCTAACACTTGTTGCATGGCTGTATTTTCCTGGTGCCACCAGAGGCACAGCCATTTCCTGTGTTTTACAGTTTCCAGTTCTACTTTCAGACAGTTCTATGCCCACTTGGTCCTGAGTCTTTACCTTCCTAGCAGAAACACAAAATTCAAGAGGCAAGGACTGAGAATGTTCTTTGTCCCATCTAAATAAAAATTATCTCGCTAGATATTTGAGATGACTAGCAGAACCAGTTTTGCTTTTTCTGCTCATGTCCTGTGGATCATCCCTCTGAAAAATGGCAACAGTAAAGCAGATCCCTAAATATTAATGACATATAATAGTATAAGGTAAAAGTAGTCCCCTATGCAAGCACCGGCTCATTCCTGACCCATGGGGTGATGTCACATCCCAACATTTACTAGGCAGACTATGTTTACGGGGTGGTTTGCCATTGCCTTCCCCAGTCATCTACACTTTACCCCCAGCAAGCTTATTTTACCGACCTCGGAAGGATGGAAGGCTGAGTCAACCTTGAGCCGGCTACCTGATACTGATTTCTGTCGGGATTGAACTCGGGTCGTGAGCAGAGCTTTTGTCTACAGTACTGGGCTAAGCGCTGTCAGCCTAACTTACCAAACAAGGCTGTTATAATTATAAAAAGGTTTTCCTACCTTTTTAATATTCTTGGAGAGAAGTCAGGATATGAATGTGATATACAAGATCAATATACAAGGAATTGTCTTGGGGCAGTTTTAAGTCTCCACCTAAGATTTTTAAAAATCCAAAAATATAAGCAGTTAACATAAAGAGGAGTTTAAATAAAACATAGTTATGCTACTTGTACAGGTCACAATGGAGCGTCTATTCTGGCAAATCTTCAGTCGGCTTTATGCTCAGTATAAATACTGTTATTGTGGGATAGAATTTAGAAGATAACCATTTTTAAATTATGTATTTCCTAGTCAACCTAGAGTTTGAATGTCAAAACACCTTTATACAAATGTTGAAATCCATCTTGATTCAATATTGCTTTTAATTATGTTTATTCTTAAGAGCATCAAGTGTAGTGCTTTTCTGAACCAATGCCAGTTTCTCAATGCCAAGGTTCCCCCCCCCCATTCAATTGGTATTACAATCTCATTTAACCCCCACCCCCAGCATTCCAGGTTATTTGTGAATGACCTCTTGATTGGTCATCTGGTTTCATTCACAAGTCACTATTTCTCTGTAAAACCATGAACTCCCCTGCCCAGAATAATGGTGTGCTACTATTTTACTTGATCACTAATTCTCCAGAATAAAAAGACAAAGATTAAGGTCAAACAATCCAAAGGCAGAACGGACTACAGGATTATTATTATTTTACCTCAGCAAAATTCAATGCGTGAGGAAGCCCAAGACAATGTCATACACTGATTTTTGCAAAGATAGGAGGTGAAGCCCCAGAGCTGTCCCCTCCGCTATCCAAATAGCATCTCCAACTGATTATGCTTAAGGAAGTCAATTAATCAGGCTAACTGAAAAGGAAAAAAATGCCTGTGAAATATATTGTATACTTAACTGTTTACACTGTAAGCTATTTGGGGTAGGACCTTTTGGGTTCGTTTGAGCTATTCCTTATACGAGATCATTTTAGGACATGAATTGGGGGCTTCCGTTCTTCTCAGAAGCGGAAAAGAGGCAACTTGCCAGCACCCTTTTATTTATTCAAACTTGGTTGTTGTTCTACACATGATATGGACAAGAGGGCAAGTTCATGGCCTGAAACCTCCCCCCGCAACCCCGCTTCTCCCCTAACAATTCAGTTTTTTAAAAAAATAAATCCCACCTATTAAAGAGTTTTAGAGAACGCAAAAGCTTATACGTTGCTTTGTTAGTCTTCAAAAAGGCACTACACGGCTCTCGTTTTAATATTGTATGGTAACAGTAAAGCTGCCACACCACGGAAAACAATGGTCGCTCAGTTCCACCTGAGAAGAAAAAACAAAAGCTGATATCCCACATCACGGTTTGTGGATGTAAGACTATAGTTGTCCCACAGATCAATATTTTATTACATGAACAGCACAAGCTGGACAGCTACAGTTTAATCACAAGCCGAGCCAGAAATTTTGCCAGGCAAGCCTCCTTCCCAGGGCTCCTGCCCCCCACGTTTTTATTTAAATATTTAAATCCCACTTTTCTGCACAATGGGGACACAATGCTGCTTACCAAATAGTTTTCCCCTCCTCCATTCTGTCCTTACAACAACCCTGTGAGGCAGGTACGCTAGACTGAGAGTGACAGTCACAAGTCGTCCAGTGAGCTTACACAGCAAAGTGGGGATTCAAACCTGGGCCTGCCAGACATTAACCCGGCACTCTAACCACTAGACTGCACTGCACTAGCTGCTGATAGAGGAAAGTGCTGTCAAGTCACAGCCGACTTATGGTGACACCTTGGTGGGGTTTTCAAGGCAAGAAACGCTCAGAGGTGGTTTGCCACTGCCTGCCTCTGCACAGTGAGCCTGGACGTCCTTGGTGGTCTCCCATCCAAGTACTAACCAGGGCCGACCCTGCTTAGCTACCTCCCTTCTAGTTGCGAGGAGAAAATGCAGGTAACCCATGATTTCTGCCATCCTGAGCTCCCTGGAAGAAGAGGAGGATTAAAAAAAATGAATCAAATCATTAAATGAAATAAAAATGTTTTATTAAATACAGGGATGATGCTATTTTCTCTTCATCGCTCTCTTTCCTTCTCCTTTCTTCGGGGGTCCTTTCCCACGTAGCTTCTTCAGTCTTTTCATCTCGTCTTTGAAATCTTCATGCTCATCTCTTAAGAAGAGGAAAGAAGGGAAAGGCACTCTGTTAAAATGTGCAGATCAGAGCAGCAGGTTTTTAGCTTTTCATGAATGGACAGGTGAACTCGTTGCATATAACTTCCTGTACCATATCGCCAATGTAAAATGCATACCACTGGATGTTCAGACAGAATACACATGCGGGGCAGATGGAAGCATGCTTCCCTGAGCTTTCTGTGCAGGAAGTCTGTAAGATGGGGTGGGAGCTAGGATGGGGCCACTGGGTACACTGTCCCTACTCGGAGCACTGATTCACACCAGCTAGAGTGTGCAACAACAACCAGCGGGCTATTTAAGTTGTGGCATTTCCAATCAGAGCAGGAGTGCACAGGTAATTCCAGTGGGGTCACCGTGATAGTCTGCTGCCACACATGCAAACAGGAACCTCGTGGCACCTTAAAGGCTGACCAAAACCAGACTCCAATTTGCCCAGAAATGTTCTTATTCTAATCCAGAAAAATCAGTGGTGGGTGATGCTCCCCAATAGAAGAGATGCCAGGAAGCCTACCTTTATACTTCAAGTGATCCCGAGCAAAATTTTCTTTTACCTACTAGGATTGTGACTATGGCAGGGTCCTTTAAATTGATTTCCCCCCTCTCCATGCTGGAGATATAGCACAGTAGCAAACAAGAGGGCTGAATGTTGGCGGGGGGTGGGAGCACATCCTTTTGCTCTCCCCAGCAGAGCCAGAGTCCTAATATCTTTTACTTAGAGGGCCATTAAACCCCCCATTAATGATGCTACTGATTGCACCTGTAATTCTCAGACCAAAGAAAGCGAAGGGCTCCATTTTCTTCTTGAAAGTAACAAGTCTCTTCATGAAACTCCAAAGTGCTGTGCTCTTTGTATTATCAATTGTTGAACCTACGCTCCAATGTGAAATCAGGTATCAGATCCCAATACCATCCATCCGCACCTTAATCCACAAAGCAACACAACAAATAATGCTATCCTGCAGTGTTCTGGTGAGCGCGCACACATTTTCCTTTGCAGCTCTGCCTTCCTCTTTTTGTTCTCACACCAATCTTAGTTAAAGGAGTCTGAAAAGCAGATGGAGGTGGAGATGATGAGGGGGGGAGGAGACGAGCAGGTAAAGAAATCCCAGTGTAACTGAATGTATGCATACGGTGCTGGATCACACCCAAAGCAGACCTGCAATCTACACAAAAGAAACCTAGAAACAGTGCCTAAAACCGGCACCAAGAAAGCTGGATTTGATTAAAGCATTCAGGTAAGAGATTGGCAAATGCTTGCTTCACACAAACTTGTTGAATTTAACCTTAAAGGCCACTTTGCACAAAGCAAGCCCCTGCAGAGAGTTAGAACCACGTACAAGTAGCCCCAGAGCATCTATTGATTGTGAAGTTTTTGGCAAGTAACACCAGGGTGGTAGGAAAAGGCAGAGAAGGTTGGGATAAAATTAGGGGCAGGAGAATGTAACGGAAAGTCATGAGATGGGGTGGGGGAGCGGGTCCCAGGTTCAATCACACCTTCTCCAACTAAAATGGGTTGCAGACAGCAAGGCTGGGAAAAGTCTCCGTCCGCGCCTTTGACCAGGCACTGCCAGGCCGTGGGTTGGATCCAGGCAAAATGTTACCATGCCAGAATGGAACTTTCCTGCTTCCCTTCCTCCCCCCCCCCCCCCGACCTCCACAAAATGCTGCTACTGGGGGATGAGGAACCCCAGCAGCGACAAGACGGGGTCTGCAGCAGGGAGGCGGATTTGGCAGAAACTGCAGAAACTGCCAAATTCACCTGGATCCAAGCCAGCAGACATTGCTAGGTTAGATAGACCAGTGGTTTGACTCTGTCGAAGGCAGCTTTGAATATATACACACTGGGAAAAGAAGTTATTTTCCTCCGTTCTTGGAGCTACCGGCCACTATTTCAAAACCCCTTTCCACAACCCCAGGGCTTTAATCCTGCTTCTGTTTCATGAAAGGAAACCGACGCAGCTTCAGAAATGCCAGCTTTGTATCGCACAAGGGGAATGCTGAAAAGCAGCAGCTAAGATCAGTACAACCTCTCTGTGCAGCTAAGAAAGAAAGTCACGACTTCTCTCCTCGCAACTCAGACTTCTCCTCCTTTCCCTGCCCACCGTTTCAGTTCTCTCCCCATGCATCACTAAACTAGCAACCTTCTGGCAACAGGACACCATTAAGCCTTGGTCCAGGTAAAAACGTCAGGAGGGCAGGTGGGGGGGGGGCTTTAATGCGACCCGTGTGAGAAGGCCTCGCACAAGCCTTATTTGGCCACAGCAAGCATTTTGCTTGCCCTCACAGGTTCACAGTCTATTAATAAAGCTCCTTTTGATTAAGAAGCCATGTACCTAAAGTAAGTTTCCATTCTGATTTACTCCCATTAGGCAAAACGACACCACCCGCTTAAGGACGCAGAGCTGCTAATATTGTTACACGTTCACAAAGTACCTCTCGGGCCTTAATTTTATTCCACCCCCGTCAAAGCGTCTACTGCCTGTAGCCAAATGCGTTTCTGGGAGGGAGGGGGGGAAGCAACACTGTGAGCCTTCGCAGGCTTTTTCTGAGCAAGAGTGCCGCTGGAGAGAGAGAGAGGCCTGACGTAAGAGTCAGGCCTATTATTTAGACCCTTCCGTGTCAAAGGGAAGCCCCCTCTGCAAAATGAGCATGCTTGCTATTTCTCTCCCCCGCCAATCTTCAGAAGCACAGAGAACACCTGGACGGCCCTTATACAGGATTAAAAATAGAAGTGTGTGCCTTCACTTCAAAGAAAGGGTTCTGAAGTCCATACTGTATTGGAGGGTCAATAGTTCATTGCTTAACTCACTGCTGGGGACATACATAAGAAAACGTGAGATGCTCTCGGCAAAGGAGGAATATCGCTCTTTCCCCTCCGAAAAAGTGTTCACCTGCCGTGCGTGAGCTGTCTAGCCCCAGGGCCCCCTCCTCAAGCCAAAGTACACAACTGGTCAATCGCTCACCCACAGCAGTTATTGCCCTTCAGAGAGGGAACTGGTGACAGTGGTGTATCCATGTCTAAAGCAACATTTTCCAAATCAGCGGCCTCTTAGAAGATTTCTGGGTGGAGGAATGGGCCACTCATTGGTAGAGCATCTCCTTGGCATTCAGGTCCAAGGTTCAATCTCGGGCATCTCCAGTTAAACAAGGATGAGATCATAGGAGACGGGAAAGACCCGAGACCCTGGAGAGCTGCTGCCAATCAGCTGA
The DNA here is from genome assembly GCF_029931775.1 of Euleptes europaea. Taxonomy (NCBI): domain Eukaryota; kingdom Metazoa; phylum Chordata; class Lepidosauria; order Squamata; family Sphaerodactylidae; genus Euleptes; species Euleptes europaea. The sequence goes on from NC_079314.1 coordinate 100,489,965, forward strand.
CAGTACTGACCTTGATCAACCAATGGTCTGATTCAGTGTAAGGCAACTTTTTTGGGGTGGGGGAAGAATCAGGGCACTTCGGGTTGTCCCTACCAATAGACTAACATCTCAGTCAGGCCACTGGACTTGGCAACCTCTCTCTGTAAGCCACGAGCCAATCCTCCTCCCTCTTTGCAGACTGAAACCCAACTGCAACTCTTTCTGAAAGCAAAGAGCTGATCCCAGCATTTCTCGGCCTCCTTGCTGCAGGAGGCACCTCAGAAGAGCAGAGGAAGCATCACGTTGTGTCTGCAGGTAAGGCCCATTTGGAAGCAGCTGCCACCAGTAAGGACTAAGCTAGGGGCAACACCTGAGGCTGCAGCCCCTAGCCACTACCCCTTGCTGCCTCTCTCATCACAGTCTGCTGCCCAGGAGCAAGAGCACCTAACCCTCACATGAACACATGAAGCTGTCTTATACTGAATCAGACCCTTGGTCCATCAAAGTCAGTATTGTCTACCCAGACCAGCAGCGGCTCTCCAGGGTCTCAGGCAGAGATCTTTCACATCACCTACTTGCCTAGTCCCAGTAACTGGAGATGCTGGGGACTGAACCTGGGACCTTCTGCATGCCAAGCGGATGCTCTACCACTGAGCCACAGCCCCTCCTTACCCAATGGCTTGCTGAAATGTTAAGGGACATCTGAGGAATGAGGAAGGAAGGAGCATGTGCTGCTCTGCTCACTTAGCAGCTTCTCAGTGGGCCAGGGTCAAAGATCCTACCCTGACCCCTAGTACAGCTGGAGTTGCTGTGGTGGATATGGAAGACCCAGGTTTAAACCCCGCTCTTCCATGGAAACTCACTGGGTGATTTTGGATGCACCTGTCATTCATACTCAGCTTGAAAAGCTGTACACTGCTTTAAGTTGCCATTGGAGCAAAAAGCAAAGTTTAAATACTAGATAAATATAAAGGAGGTTTAGTTTTTATACCCTGCTTTTCTCTACTGTAAGGAGTCTCAAAGCGGCTTACACTAACCTTCCCTCCCCACCCCCCAACAACAGGTACCTTGTGAGGTAGGTGGGGCTGAGAGAGTTCGAAGAGAATTGTGACTAGCCCAAGGTCACCCAGCAAGCTTCATGTGGAGGAGCAGGGAATCAAACTGGTTCTCCAGATTAGAATCCATGGCTCTTAACCACTATACCACGCTCTCCATGTGATGCATCTTAAATGATTTCACCCACATGAACTTAGGCAAAGGGCTCTTTAAGCTCCTCTCCAGTGTGAGCAGCCAAAGAGCTCTTACTGAGTGGTTTCCTCTGCTGTTCACTCTTTCTGCCCACATACACATGGACAGCCACAGCGGCTCAAACCAAATACTTGCCTTTGGCCCCTCGGCAGCTCAACTCTTTGTGCATGGGACCAAGCAGATGATGTGCCTCAGGGGAAAACCTGGCCAGAGCCTCTGTAGCTGTCCACACCACATATGTGCATAAGAGGGGGGTGGGATAAGGTACTGAGAATTAATGAGCCTTTCTTTCTATGTCTCAGCTTATGCAAGATCACAGCAGTGGGTGGAGTTCATTGCACTTTCTCATTAGGCTTTCTTCATTTCAAAGTATGGCCCCAGTTAAAAGTTAGAAAAGGGATCAGGGACCTAAATGTAAAGGTAGTCCCCTGTGCAAGCACTGGGACATTACTGACCCAAGGGGTGATGCCACATCATGACGTTTACTAGGCAGACTGTATTTACGGGGTGGTTTGCCATTGCCTTCCCCAGTCACCTACACTTTACCCCCAGAAAGCTGGGTACTCATTTTACTGACCTCGGAAGGATGCAAGTCTGAGTCAACCTTGAACCGACTACCTGAAACCAACTTCTGTCAGGATCAAACTCAGGTCGTGAGCAGAGCTTGGACTACAGTACTGCAGCTTACCACTCTGCACCATAGGGCTCCTCAGATCAGGAACCAACTCACGCCAATAAGAACTTCCCCAAGGTGTCAAGCAACTGACTTTCCATGCATGCTCAGATCCTTTCTCAGATCAGAGAGCCAGTGTGGTATATGAGTGGCGGAGGCTAATCTGGTGAACTAGATTTGTTTCCCCACTCCTACACGTGAAGCCAGCTGGGTGTCTTTGGGCTAGTCACAGCTCTCTTAGAGCTCTCTCAGCCCCACCTACCTCACAGGATGTCTGTTGTGGGGAGGGGAAGCCAGTTTGTAAGCCGGTTTGATTCTGCTTTAAGTGGTAGAGAAAGTCGGCATATAAAAACCAACTCCTATTCTTCTTTCAAGAGCCCCGTGGCGCAGAGTGGTAAAGCTGCAGTACTGCAGTTGAAGCTCTGCTCACGACCTGAGTTCGATCCCAACGGAAGTTGGTTTCAGGTAGCCGGCTCGAGGTTGACTCAGCCTTCCATCCTTCCGAGGTTGGTAAAATGAATACCCAGCTCACTGGGGGTAAAGGGAAGATGACTGGGGAAGGCACTGGCAAACCACCCCGCAACCAAAGTCTGCCTAGAAAACGTCGGGATGTGACTTCGCCCCATGGGTCAGGAATGACCCGGTGCTTGCACAGGGGACCTTTACCTTTTTTACTTTTATTCTTCTTTCACAGAAGACACCGGGGCTTGAATTTGGGTTCTCACCCGTGATTGAGATCTACCGCTGTTCCTTCCCCTGCCCTGCATAAAACCCAAACCAAAATCAACACCTCTGCACTAATATCAAGGATAAGGGAAGTAGTGCAGGAATCTTAGGCTATAGTTACTACAACACAAATGAGTGAAACATCAAAGTGTAATCAATGCATACAATAGTGGAAAGGGACAAACATACAACTATATACAATGGTATTTCAATAGTCCACAAAGGTATGTATAAATGTGTTTTTTTCAATAGTCCATAAGGGTACATAGATCCAAGAAGATTCCAATAGTTGGTCACAAGACCTCAGCAGATGTGTAAAAGACTATTATGAAAGGAAGACGATCGTTTCATTCTTCATCAGTTCCATTCAATTCATGCAGTTCAAAAGGTATACAAGGTTCAAAAATTCATTTCTTCCCCTTAGGGATAAATCTTATAACTATATCCATTGGCAAATGTAATAGTCCATATGACTTAAAATCTATAGAGGATATAGTTGGAATAAACAGAAGTCATTGCAAATGTAACAGTTCCACAAGGGATACACAAAGTGAATGCTCAGCCGCTGGTTACAAAAGCTTAAATGAAGTACTTCATGTATCCCTTGTGGAACTGTTACATTTGCAATGACTTCTGTTTATTCCAACTATATCCTCTATAGATTTTAAGTCATATGGACTATTACATTTGCCAATGGATATAGTTATAAGATTTATCCCTAAGGGGAAGAAATGAATTTTTGAACCTTGTATACCTTTTGAACTGCATGAATTGAATGGAACTGATGAAGAATGAAACGATCGTCTTCCTTTCATAATAGTCTTTTACACATCTGCTGAGGTCTTGTGACCAACTATTGGAATCTTCTTGGATCTATGTACCCTTATGGACTATTGAAAAAAACACATTTATACATACCTTTGTGGACTATTGAAATACCATTGTATATAGTTGTATGTTTGTCCCTTTCCACTATTGTATGCATTGATTACACTTTGATGTTTCACTCATTTGTGTTGTAGTAACTATAGCCTAAGATTCCTGCACTACTTTCCTTATCCTGCATAAAACCCAAGCAGGAGGTCCATTCCATTTGCACCTGTTGCAACCCTTCAGTTGTTCTCCCCCTTAACAAGCATGCAACCCCTTTCCTTGTGGTCTTCCACCGCTTCTTTGCTTTCTCACCCATCCCCAATGCGTGTGGATTACCTGTAGAGGCCATAGAAGCGGAGTTTCCTCATCAGGCCGGAGTAGACGTTGTGGGGAGGGTACCAGTCATAGACCTCTTTCTGCTTGGCCATGGGTGGCTCGCTGAGCAGCTTCACGACTTTCATGGACTTCACGTCGGTCGGCCGAGCAACTTCTCCGAATATCCGTGCGCTCAGGCGGGCCATCCGCAAGGCATAACTGGAAAGGTTGGAGGACATCTCGGAGGGCTAGAGTGGCATACGCGTGCCTCCTTGCTAGAGAAAAGGAGAGAGGTTGCTTGAAAGCTGCTAGTTGTAATAGGAAGGGCTGCTGCAAACACCTACTACGGTTAGTCTTCATTGCATGATTGAAAGAAGGTGATGCTGATATGACAGGAGAAGAAGGAGGAGGAGAGTTGGTTTTTATATGCCGACTTTCTCTGCCATTTAAGGCAGAATCAAACCGGCTTACAATCACCTTCCCTTCCCCTCCCCACAACAGACACCCTGTGAGGTAGGTGAGGATGAGAGAGCGTGACTTGCCCAAGGTCACCGAGCTGGCTTCATGTGGAGGAGTGGGGAAACCAACCAGGTTCACCAGATTAGTCTCTGCTGCTCATGTGTAGGAGTAGGGAATCAAACCCGGTTCTCCAGATCAGAGTCCGCCACTCCAAACCACTGCTCTTAACCACTACCCATGCTGGCTCTCAGCTCCCATCATGTTGGCATACCAGGAAGCTGAAGGTTCTCATTAAACTATATTCTTAAACACCATCTTCCTTCAGGCCTCTAAAGAATGAAGTTTTTACAAAAATGAGTCCCAGTTGCTCTTCTTCATCATTGCAGCACTGCCAGATGACTGGGTGGTACAAAGTGGGTTAGAAAAAAACAACCTTCTGCCAGACAGTCTTATTTACTTCATTTACACCCCACCTTTCTCCCCAATGGGAACCCAAGGCTGCTTACATCGTTCCCCTTCCTTCTATTTTATCCTCACAACGACCCTGTGAGGTAGGTTAGTCTGAGAGTGTGTGACTGGCCCCAGGTCGCCCAATGAGCTTTTGTGGCAGAGCGGGGATTTGAACCTGAGTCTCCCAGGTCCTAGTCTGACACTCTAACCCCTGCACCATACTGCAGGGTGGACCTGGCTGGTCCCCAAGAAGAAGTTGATGAGTTCCCTGTGGACCCTTAGTCCTCACCCCACTCAAACTGAAAAAGCTCAAGCATATGTAGCTGCAATTGCTTAGATTTGTCTCATTAACCTCCCCCTCCATCCCCTCCTGCACTACTGAGTTTTAGATTGTAAGCTCATCGGGGCATGAGCCTGCCTCCTTTGCTCATGATATTCTGTATCGCCACAGACCACTGATTTCTACATGTGTTAGGCCACTGCTACAGAGACTGACCATCATATAGCGAGCTAGTATGGTGTTCTGATTAGAGTGTTGGACTAGGATCTGGGAGGCCCAGGATCCAATCCTTTCTTCAGTGGATTATCTTGGCCCAGCCATGCTTTCTCAGCCTAACCTATCTCACAGGAGGAGAGAATGAGGTACGTCAACCTGTGGTTCAGTGGTAGAGCATCTGCTTGGCATGCAGAAGGTTGTTTTCTGTTGCCCCAGAAGGTCGGACCAGAACCAACGGGTTGAAATTAAATCAAAAGAGTTTCCGTCTAGACATTAGGAAGAATTTTCTAACAGAGCGGTTCCTCAGTGGGACAGGCTTCCTCGGGAGGTGGTAAGCGCTCCTTCCCTGGAGATTTTTAAGCAGAGGCTAGGTGGCCATCTGTCAGCAATGCTGATTCTATGACCTTAGGGAGGGCATCTTGGCCATCTTCTGGGCATGGAGTATGGATCACTGGGGGTGTGGCGCGGAGGTTGTTTGGCATTTCCTGCATTGTGCAGGGGGTTGGACTTAATGACTCTGGTGGTCCCTTCCAACTCTATGATTCTAAAGTCCCAGGTTCAATCCCCGGCATCTCCAGTTAAAGGGACTACGCAAGTACGTGATGTGAAAGACCCCTGCCTGAGACCCTGGAGAGCCGCTGCTGGTCTGAGTAGGCAGTACTGACTCTGATGGACCAAGGGTCTGATTCAGTATGAGGCAGCTTCATGTGTTCAACCTGAGCTCCTTGGCAAAAGGGTAGGATAAAATATAAAGTAAATGGCCGTAATATAAAAGCACTACCTACCAACAAAGTAATGGCAGTCATGCTGGCATCAGTGTTTGGACATCATAGAAAACCCAAGAGATGGGCAATGTTAAAGGGTAGAATCAGAATACCTTGACTGAAGTTTGGTTAAAATTGAGAAGGAGGAGAACATTGGAAGAAGGTGGTACACAACAACATAACACATGCCTTTATTGGCATATAAAAAGGAAGAGCATACATTCAAATAAATCTGAGTACAAATAAATAAAATTGGATAGAACCATCCCAAATCAGCCATTAAGGAAAGCTGAGGAAGGGGGTAGATACAAATGTGATAACATTTAATAGAGTTGTTGGGGCCAGATCTTGTTCACATGCAACCTCCTGGCCACCTTTGCTCTATATGGATATTTTTACTTGTAGCATTTTTTGACCCCTGCTTTATTAGCCGAACCAAGTCACAAGGCAGTCTCCATATTAAGTCACACTCCAGTCAATCCACAATTAACAGTCAGGAATAACACATTGCTGTGCTCTGGATAGCCGAGATCTCGTCAGATCTCGGAAGCTAAGCGGGAGACCACCAAGAAGTCCAGGGTTGCTACGCAGAGGCAGGCAATGGCAAGCCACCTCTGAACGTCTCTTGCCTGGAAAACCCCATGAGGGGTCGCCATGAGTCAGCTGCGACTCGGTGGCAAAAAAGGAAAAGAGAAAAAAGCTGAATTCAAAGTAGCCTAGCAAAAGATCATAGAACACCAGCTGTAAAAAGCACTTAAAAATGACCAACGATAACACAATGATTATTTTAGTAACATAAAAAAGAGCCAACAGCAGTAGTATGTTACCTTAAGAAATCAATAGAGAAGGCAGGCTAATCAGAAGCCCGCACTCTACTCCAGCTAAAAGCTAGTGTAAACAGAAATATGTTTACTCTGCACCAAGGCTATAAAACACGTGAAATTGTAGTGCTTGTAGTAACAATAAAATCTTGTTTTACAAGAGGGAGGCAGATAATGATTTGCACAAGGACACTTAACGAGTCCATGTTGAATCTGGAGTCAGAGAGAAGGCACCCTCAGCCAAGGTCTAGGAACTCCCACACCCCAGCACCATGCTCATCTCATCCCCAAAAGTAACCCAATTTGCATACAAATGTAGGTTCACATACATGTTTGCAACCACAAAAGCAAGAACTCTTAGGTTCTTAGAAGGTCAAATACTGGCTTATTTATTTTTAAGAGGCCATATTCCAAGCTTTGTGGAGCCATCTCATCCATGCAGATCTCAAGACCCTCTGTTCGTAATGACTCCACTGGATGATTGCTTGGTATCTTTCTTAGCACCCACTTTCAAATGGGAATCATTACAGCACCGTAAGGACAAATGCAGCTTACATGGTCAGAAACTGGAATCTATTGGGGGCGGGGGGGGGGGAAGGAGAGTACATTTTTAGCCTGTTCTTCCCCGCAGGAGCTCTGATTGGCATTCCCAGCTTTCCCCTCCCCATTTTATCTGCACAACCAGCCTGATCAGGAGGTTAATTTGAGTGGCTTGCCTGGGAAAAGCTAAGCAGAGGAAGGATCTGAACCAGGATCTCACCAGTCCAAGGCTAGCCATGACATTATATAAATGACACCAGGAGCTACCAATTTTTGTCCCAAATAAGCTTCTTTAGAAAGGAAGTGTTTCAAATATGAGGAACTGACCTAATAGAGGAGGCAACTTCAACAGGGGAATTTCAGAAACACACATGCCCTTCTGCTTAACCACCCAGAAAACAGAGGATTTTCACAGGCTCATCATAACTAACTTCATTACATGGTCCAATGTAACCCATCCCCTTTCCACCAGTCAGTCCTCTCAGCCTTTGTGGAATCTCTTATCTAGTTAAACCCTCATGTTACAAACTTTGCTGCTCTGAGGCCGGACAGTCTTCTAGTTTCAAAAAGGGCCCCAGAAAAGAAAAAAAACCAGCCAATGTGCTCCAGCACTGAATGAGCTCACAGGGGGAGAGAGACATGTTAACCCTGAACCCAAATCCCAACCAAGGGGAGATACTGGATCTGTGAATGAGGCATTGCTTAAGTGCTAAAAGGCCCCAACCACTACTGAAACTAGAATCTAGCAAGACCTTTTGGGTAGAAATGGTGCAGGAGTGGTACACAGCAATGGGGTTGAGGCAAAAGTCAGGATTTTGCACCTTCATCAGGTATTTTGGTGGCATAGCCTCGCTTCCCTCAATGGGAGCATTTTTCCTATTTTATTTTGCAACAACCTGTTTTTTTCTTTGCGGTGGCCAGGACGCTCCCGGCCGCTGCCTAACTTGGCCCCCCTTCAGGAAGGGGCTGCCCATCACTAAAAAGGCTTTACTTAGCCCATAGTAAAAGTTGCGTATTCATTTCCCATACTGTCTTCAAAAGCCACAAGGACTCAAAGACAATCAGGATTCTGCAGGAAGCATTGGAATTTGTGCCACAAATCCTGCTTCTATGATCTGATGGCCATCTTTGGATCCACTTGTGTACAGCCATCTCTTTTCTCAGTTTCTCTTTAATGGTTGGATGGGGTTCTTCAGTTCAATATACACTGGGACTAGCCTACTTCTGATCACACAAAGAAAGGATTTGAGCACTTTGGATATTACAGTCGTTACGCTCTGAACTAGTGCACTCCCTCCCCCCGATTGTTAGCATTTCCATTTTCCTCAGACCAATATGGATTTCCAGTGTCCATCATGCAAACTAAAAGAAATCTGAATACCAACTGCCTTATAACCATCCTTTGGCATTCTCTGTTACTCACACATTCAATGATTAATGGTAAAAAAATATTTGAGGAGGAAGAGTTGATTTTTATATGCCAACTTTCTCTACCACTTAAGGGAGAATCAAATCAGCTTACAATCACCTTCCTTTCCCCTCCCCACAACACACCCTGTGAGGTAGGTGGGGCTGAGGGAGCTCTATGAGAGCTATGACTAGCCCAAGGTCACCCAGCTGGCTTCATGTGTAGGAGTGGGGAATTAAACCCAGTTCTCCAGATTAGTGTCATCCACTCATGTGGAGGAGTGGGAATAAAACATGGTTCTCTCCAGATCAGCGTCCACTGTTCCAAACCACCACACCATGCTGGCTCCACACTGGAAGTTAATTGTCATTTTTCTTCACCCCTTAAACAAAGAAGACCTCTTACTACCACACAGAAGTGATTCATGCACAGTTCGATATTGCAATCCCATATTTTTGAGTGATGTCTTGGCAAGCATGGCCATACACCCCGTTTCACAGTAAGAGTGGTTCAGCAGTGGGATCGGCTGCCCAGGGAAGTAGTGAGCTCCTCCTCTCTTGCAGTCTTCAAGCAGCAGCTGGACGAACACTGGACGAACACGTGCCTAGAGATGCTCTAGGCTGATCCTGCATTGAGCAGGGGGTTGGACTAGATGGCCTGTATGGCCTCTTCCAACTTTATGATTCTATGATTCACACAACATACTTTCTGTCAATGCCAAACAGTATAGATTCCTCCTATCTTTCCACTTTTTAAACAGAAAAGGAGCCCAGGAATAGAATATACATATGTAGCCAGATCTCCTGTATGCAGCCAACATCAAATACAAGATTTCACTTGCTATGGAAGTGGTGTGCACAGAGAAAAGGAGTAATAGTAGCACTTAGTATTTATTAATGTTTTCAGATTCATAAGGACTTGCCATAAACTATCTTATCGTAATCCATAATACAGCCCTGTAAGGCAGTATTATTAAACCAATATTGAAGATGCAAGGGCAGAGAAAGCCAAGGTTTGAGTGACTTGCCCAAGGATATCTAGTGTTCTGTTACCTTGGTGAAATTTGAACCGGGGCCTCTGGAATCACAGCTCAATCCTTAGCTGACCAGCTCACCAGATATGAAATGTTACAAATTGCCCTGAACCTACAAGCTAAGTTAAGATATAAGTGAAGACAAGAAGTACCTCATTCTTGAGCAAAGGGTGTATTCTGCACTTTAAAATATGCACTCGTTTGCCATTTAAAAAGATGAATCCTACAACTTTACGAATCATGCAAAATCCATGTATACCTCTATTGGCTTGGCATTTTTAGTTGTACATCAAGTAACGACGGGGAACGCCAAAAGGTTCTCAATCCCATCCTTGTTCCTTCCTGGTTTATTATGTTGCTAAGCCTTCTCTGAGGAGCCTTGTGGCGCAGAGTGGTAAACTGCAGTACTGCAGTCTAAGCTCTGCTCACGACCTGAGTTCGATCCTGACGGCAGTAAGTTTCAGGTAGCCGGCTCAAGGTTGGCTCAGCCTTCCATCCTTCCGAGGTCGGTAAAATGAGTAATCAGCTTGCTGGGGGTAAAGGGAAGATGACTGGGGAAGGCACTGGCAAACCACCCTGTAAACAAAGTCTGCCTAGTAAACGTCGGGATGTGACATCACCCCATGGGTCAGGAATGACCTGGTGCTTGCACAGGGAACTACCTTAACCTTTAAGCCTTCTCCATATGCTTTTAAGCCTGTCAAAACACTTTTAGAGACTAAAAAATTGCCTCTTCTAAGAGAGAAAGAATACAAGGGTTATTCCAGAAAGGCTTTGATGAAGAAGCATGTATTAAAGGGGATGTAGCCTGCCCGACATAGAGCAGGAGGCTGTTACAACAACAGGGAACAGCATGGCAGTAAGCACCATAGCTGAACTAGGAGGAAGAGACAGTAACCGAGTTCTGCAAAACAGAGGGAGCTCGCTATGATATAAGAGAAGTGCTAAAGGACTAGCAATCAAAAGCTGGTGTTGAACATGCCAAAATTGGTCTAGAAAGTAAATAATTTTATTTATGTCCATATTTATATGCTATTTTCCTACCCAAAAGGACCCTAGAGCAGCTAACAACTTTGTTTTATCCTCACAACAACCCTGTGAGGGAGGACAGGCTGAGAGGCAGTGATTAGACCAAGATCACCCACAAAACGACCCTGTGAGGTATGACAGGCTGAGAAGAAGTGACTAGACCAAGCTCACCCACACAACAACCCTATGAGGTAGGAGAGGCAATGATTAGACCAAGATCACCTACACAACAACCCTGTGAGGTAGGACAGGATGAAAGACAGGGCTTAGCTCAAGATCGCCCAGCAAACTTCTATGGCAGAGTGGGATTTCAACCAGGGTCTCCAGATCCCAGTCCAATATCTTACCTTGCTACACCATGCTACTGAACTAAGGGACTAGTTGCTAGCTACGTGAATAACAACAGGCAACAATTACCGCACTTTTTCCCCAGCGATGTATTAAGAGTTTGAAAATGTTATAAAAAATACTGTTCGCACTTTGTTTGGCCCCTTTAGCTGTGAAGACGTCTTCCAATCATTTATAAGCTGTGGTATCCAAAAACCCTTTTAAAGCAATGTTTTTTACAACATTTTCAAACTCTTAATACATCGCTGGGAATACAAAGTGCGGTAACCCCCACAGACTCAGCAAGAAGAAACAGGCCAGAGCAGTGTGGCCACAGTGGGTTACAGCAACACCCAAATCCAAAATCCCCAGTCAGCCATGAAGCTGATTTGGGTGACCTTGGGCCAGTCACCTTCCCTCAGCCTCACCTACCTCACGAGTTTGCTGTGAGGATAAAGTGCAGAAGGGAGAGGAACCGTGCATGTCACCCTGAGCTCCCTGGAGGAGGAACGGAATAAAGACATATTAAATAATACACAGTGGGTAGCCGTGTTAGTCTGTCTGCAGTAGAAGAAAAGGGCAAAAGTCCAGTAGCACCTTAAAGACTAACAAAAATATTTTTTGGTAGGGTATGAGCTTTCGTGAGCCACAGCTCACTTCTTCAGATACAGCTTACAATGTGAATCCATCTGTCTTTAAGTAGAGGAAAGTGAATTCAGACAAGCATTAGTATGTAAATGTTAACAGTATGTAAATGTGAATAGCAGGCGTGATGGGATTAGGTGTGGTATGCAGAAGGGTGTGGAGAAATCAGCATTGGTAATGAGCCATGAATGCAAGGTCTTTATTCAGCCCAGGTCAATGCATTGACTTTAGTTTGAATATCAACTGTAATTCAGCAGTTTCTCTTTCCAATTTCCCTTTGAAATTCCTTTGTAAGAGAACTGCTACTCTTAAATCTGCAACAGAATGTCCTGGAAGGTTGAAATGTTCTCCCACTGGTTTTTGAATATTGTGGTTTCTGATGTCAGACTCATGTCCATTTAATCTTTGTCTAAGAGACTGACCTGTTTGTCCAATGTAGATTGTGGAAGGGCATTGCTGGCATGTGATGGCATAAATCACATTAGAAGATGAGCAGGAGTATGAACCTGAGATAGTATGGCTGACATTGGTGGGTCCAGAGATGATGTTCCTAGAATCTATATGAGGGCAAAGTTGGCACCTTGGTTTGTTGCAGGCCTTGGTGCCAGAGTCCATGTTCCTGTTAAGTAGTTTATCATAATGGGTGAGAAGTTGTTTTAGGTTAGCCGGCTGTCTGTAAGCAAGAAAGGGACGCCCCCCAGTGCTTCAGCGAGGGAAGAGTCACAATCCAGCATTGGTTGTAGGTCCTTAATAATACGTTGGACTGGTTTTAGTTGGGAGCTATAAGTGACAACCAGAGGTGTTCTCTGGGCTTATCTTGTAGTAAGTTGTGCCTGGGTATCATTCTGGCCTGGGTATCATTCTGGCTCATACCCTACCAGAAAATATTTTTGTTAGTCTTTTAGTTGGTTTTAGTTGGGAGCTATAAGTGACAACCAGAGGTGTTCTGTTGTCATTCTCTCTGGGCTTATCTTGTAGTAAGTTGTGCCTGGGTATCATTCTGGCCTGGGTATCATTCTGGCTCATACCCTACCAGAAAATATTTTTGTTAGTCTTTAAGGTGCTACTGGACTCTTGCCCTTTTCTTATATTAAATAATAATAATTTTTTAAAAAAATTACAGGAGTTACTTGCCCAGGAGAATAAACCGGTTAAGAAACCACATTAAGCAAAGTTGTGGGTTCAGATCCTACCTTCTGCTACCCAGCCCCGCAATCTCGCCTCCGCTCAGCGACCCAGGCAGCCCCGGACAGGAAACGCGCTTCTTCCTGAACGCGCCGGAGAGCAGTTAGACCGGGAAGCGGTACACAGAGCACGTGGCTCCCGCGCACGCGCTTTGCTCCTGGTGAAGGCCGGCCCAGTGCCGGGCATGACGTCATCGGACGGCGTCCCCAAGCGATTGCTCTGAGGCTTCCAAGCTCGCGCAAGGAACGGAGCCGGCGTCTCTGCGTGATTGGCAGGGGGTGCAAACGACGTCTCCCGCCGCCCGACCCTGTGCGCACGCAGACGTGCTAAGCTAACGGGGGTTCTACACGCCTGCTGCACGTGGGATCAGGCTGCGATCCTGCAGTTCGCGGGAAGCCGTTTTAAAACTCACGGGTTGGGATGCCAATGGGTTTACGGCCGTTACAATTTGCAATGCAGACTTGGGAGGAGGTGTTGGAGCTGCTTCCCTGTGAATGCACTTAAGAGCGCGCCGCACGCACTGTTTTTTTTAAATAAATTTTTATTAATTTTTATAACATAAAACAAATACAATAATAATAATATTTAAAAAAATTTTAAAAAAGAAAATACAAAAGAGTATCTATATATACTTATTAGTACATTCGTGGTTGCAAAATTATAAGATCCAAAAAGATACCCCTTCGACCGTCCACCCTCCTTAAAAAAGTGACCCATCACCCGACTTCCAAAGAAGCGTCTTAACAGTTTTAAAAAATCTATTAACAGTAAAATATAAAAATGTTAAAACTAGTTTCTCTAACTCACTAATTAAAGTAGTAAAATCCATTTTTGCCAGTTTATCCCAATATGTGACGGCCTTTGCCCAAGTTTTTTTTAATTCTTCCATATCTTTTCCATGTAGGAATTCAGTTAGTTTGGCCATCCTCATATACATCCGTAATTTCTCTCTCCACGCATGCACTGTTGAGTGGGGTGGAAACAATCGTTTTATCGTGATTTTAAAAAAAATCATGTAAAGCTATAATCTGTTTAGCTGGGAATAAAGCGCACAGGAAACAATGGAGATTTTATGTCGGGAATACTGTGAAACATGCGTAGAATAGGGTTGTTAAGAGCAATCCTAGGTAGGTAATCCTATAGAACTCGGTGAGATTTATCTCTTTGAGCAGACCTGCAAGGCACTTGGGCATTCCGCTGCAGGAGGGTTTTTTTTCTGGGTAAAACGCAGAGGGGAGGCACAGGAGTTGTTATCCAGGATTATCCTTGAGGGAGCAAGGAAAAGAGGCAGAGGGAGGAATCACAAAGAAATCAGAACCTGATATTGAGTATTCGCTGTACTGTTGGAGCCCACATTTTTGGCAGCAACTTCTCATTTGTCATTTTTGAAATGTATATCCTGCCTTTCAAAAAGGGTTCACTAGGTCATCTCACACCCAGCTATTGACCAATAGTAATGCTTAGTATTTGCGTACGGTAATACTTAGTGTTTACAGGGCTTCTTATACATTGTTATGTCTTCCAACAGCCCTGTAAGGTAGGCCAGGACCCTCATAGTACACAGTGAGAGCAGCTTACCCAAGCCACCTCCATGCTACTGTTGGAAAGGCAAATAGCCAGTCAATTTCCTGTAGAAGAAGAAGAGTTGATTTTTGTATGCCGACTTTCTCTACCTTTTTTCAGGAGAGTCAAACCAGCTTACAATCGCCTTCCCTTCCTCTCCTCACAACAGACACCTTGTGAGGTAGCTGGGGCTGAGAGAGTTCAAATAGAATTGTGACTAGCCCAAGGTAACCCAGCTGTCTTCATGTGTAGGAGTGGGGAATCAAACCCGGTTCTCCAGATGAGAGTCCACCGCTCTTAACCACTATACCATGCTAGCTGTGGCAAGGGGAAAGAGCAGGAGCAGTAAGCTACAGCAGCCAGCTCAGCTAAGGGTGGTGTCGTGGTTAGAGTTTCAGACTAGATATGGGAGACCCAGGTTCCAATCCCCATTCTGCTATCGAAGGTAGCTGGATGACGTTGTGCCAATTGCACATTCTCAGCCTCATTCCCAGAGGGAAGAATGACTAGCAGGAGGGTTCAGGAGTGGGCAAAGTGAACACTTCTGGGGTGGAATGGTAACGGGACACCATCCTTTTCTCACCCGTCTCTATTTCCAGCCTGTTGTCCATTGCTGAATGCCATCTCTCCAACAAAAGGGCTGCCTTCTCTCCGGAAACAAAACTATGACTTCATCACTCAGAGTTCGGTGTGCTGCTTCAAAGACCTTAAACTGAATTATATATTGCTATGGATTTGAATTTTAAGTCACTGGCAGATCAGTCCTGATACGTTGCTGGAAACTATCCTGTATCCAATGCTGCCACAGCAAAGAAAAGACATGCGCAAAAAAGACACAACTCCAAAGGGCTGAGAGCGTAGCAACTATGCTGGAGTCCATAGCGAATGCTCACCAGCCACAGAGCCAATGACATTCCTCTCTCCCCCATGTCAACCATATATGTAAGCAGCCCACCAATGCCGGGTGACGCTGGCGTGTTTCCCTAATATCACTAAGTCCTTCTCCCCTGCAGAACACAACAAGGGAAGGAACAAAGGAAGCTCCTTCCTTTAGATTTATGTATTGATTATATAAATATAATCCATATATATTTCAATATATATCAATATATATTTTCTCCCCAATGGGGACCCCAGTGGCTTATGACATCGATTCCCCACCTCCATGTGGTCCTCCCAACAATAACCTTACATGGTACATTAGGCTGAAAAAGAGTGACTGGCCCAAGGTTATCCAGTGAATTTCATGCTGCAGTGAAGATCTGAACCTGTGTCTCACAGTTCCTAGCCTGACACACTAACCACTGGCACCATGCTAGAGAAACACCATCCTCTCTGGAGGGAGGACTGCAGTGTTACCAGCAGGAATCCTGTAACTAGAAGAGGAGGAGTTGGTTTTATACTCCGCTTTTTCTCTACCTGTAAGGAGTCTCAAAGCAGTTTACAATTGCCTTCCCCTCCCCGCAACAGACACCTTGTGAGGTAGGTGGGGCTGAGAGATTTCTGAGAGAACTGTGATTAGCTCAAGGTCACCCAGCAGGCTTCATGTGGAGGAGTGGGGAATCAAACCTGGTTTTCCGGATTAGAGTCTACCCCTCTTAACCACTATACCACGCTTGCTCTCCACACTCCTTGGAACTCAGCAGAGGAGGATCTGAATATTCTCCTGTAAACACAGCCCCCTTTGTCAGACAGTCAAACTGAAAAGGAAGCACAGACAGTTCTTCCACCTCCCCCAGACACCCCCATAGCTTATTTTGTAGAAGAGACCCTCCACAGAGAGCCTAGGGCAGCGGCATCCAAGTTTTTTCAATAGTGAGCCATATGATCTACAAGGCTGTGTGCTGGGTGTCCATCCCCAATCTTAGTCACTCAGTAAGTCCAACATGGCAACGTCATTGAATGTCAGAATCTAGAGCAGGGGTGTCAAACTCAATTGTTACGAGGGCCGGATATGACATAAATGTCACTTGGTTGGGCCGGGCCATGCTTCACCAGCCCAGACTGAGAGAGAGGGGCGGAGGCTGCCTCGGCTGGCTCACGGGCTGGATAAGACCTCTCAAGGGGCCGGATCCAGCCCGCGGGCCTTATGTTTGACATAAGAGGGTTCACACTCGGTGTACAAGTATTGCATGTAATTCAACCGTGAGCGGAAGGTGCCAGAGACTTTACTTCTACCCATTTTACTTTTGTCACTCATTCTTCATAATGACCCAGTTTAGAGATGTAATTGTAGTGGAATTAAACTTGAACAGCTCAAAAATTTTTGATTAAAATCCCAGGCAAGCCACATTTGGGCGGCCTGTTGGCCTTGGGTTTCTCCCAGGAAAGAACTCAGATCTCAGGGGAGATGAATGCTCCAAGGATAGGGTTGCCAGGTCCCTGTTTGCCACTGGCGGGAGGTTTTTTGGGCAAAGCCTGACGAGCGGGGGGTTTGGGAGGGAGTTCAATGCTATAGAGTCCAATTGCCAAAGCAGCCATTTTCTCCAGGCCATTTTCTCTATCGGCTGGAGATCAGTTGTAATAGCAGGAGATCTCCAGCCACCACCTGGAGGTTGGCAACCCTATCCCCAGGACCAGCTTTTTTTTTCAAGATAAGGGGGACACTGACCCTAGGACCCCAAACAAAACCAGGCTGAACCAATACAATCCCTCTTTCGAGTTTCTAAATGGGCACAAAATAAGAATCAAAGAGTTTGTTAGACATATGCCATTAGGAAAATGAACGCTCTGCTGTCTCCTTTGAGCACTTTATGTGTGGATCACATCATTCAATGCTTTTTGTATATTAGGCTCAGAGAGGCGGCAGCCAGCCAGGCGCTGTGGAGAGGCAGCGAAGCCAATAGTCACACCAGGAAACGACAAACTCGCATTATTTGTGCAGGGTGCTTGTTTATTTCTCGGAGGGATGATGTCTTGTATAATTGATAAAGCCATAAAGGGTTTGGGGCCCATTTGCTCTCACTTTGAGTTCCTTTGCTTCCATCAAGAAACTGAAGACAGTCAGCTTCCCAGAACCATCGTGCAGAGCTTCTGTAGTCTGGGGTGCAGATCTGGACTTATCTCCTTCTCCCAGTGGTCATATTCAGCGCGATCTGGAGGCCAGGGAGTGCTCAGGGAGCTGATGAAGGATTACACCAGTGTATCCTGGAGTGACGTTGGCACATCCTTGAATTACATCAGTGGATCCCCACGATGTGGTGGTAGTGTTGGAGCAAACCCTTTAGGGGCAGTGCTGCCATTCTGCCAGTCACCCTCAGGACAAAGCTTGGACAGAAGAAGCGGAAAACAGACTTGCCACAACGGAAATGCAAGTAAGAGAGAATAACTTGCGTTTCCAAAAAGTGTCAGAAGATATGCCCCAAGAAAGCCTAGGAGAAAATATGACACACCTGCTCGCCTCTTATCTTGATATTGACGAAGAAGCTGTTGATATCAGGGAAATTTATAGAGTTAACTCCAAATACGCGACTTCAAAAAAACTCCCAAGAGAAATCTTAATAAAATTTGCGGACAAACGAATAAAAGAGGACATACTGAATAAACAAAGAGAGGACCCACTAGTATATAAAGGAAAAGAAATACAGATCTTCCCGGACCTACCATTCTCAGTAAGGAAAAAAAGGTGTGAATTTGACTCTCTACGTAAGTTACTACGTGAGCGGGAGATAAGATATAGATGGGTGGGACCGTACTTCTTAAGTGTTCAACTCTCCTCTGGCAGAATCTTAATACGAACAATAGAAGAAGCTTATGATTTAGAAGAAGAAATCAAAATAAAGACCAAAGGAAAAGACACTAGAACTGGTGGATCAGGCTCACCACGAAACAAAAATAAGAATTCGGCGACAAACCAAGAAGGTCTAATGGATGAGGCGGCAGCCTTCAAGTAAAAAACAACATGACGGATGGCCTAGAAATATTATCTATCAACATAAATGGCTTGAACATACCACAAAAAAGAAATAAAATATTTCATGCGCTTTCCAAATACAAAGCGAATATAATATGTCTACAAGAAACGCATATAAAAAGAAAATACAATTATTTACTAAATAACAAACGACTTGGCACAGTATACACATCTTCAGCGCTGGAAAAAAAGAGGGGCATAGCAATATATATTAGAGATCCTACCATCAAAGTTTTGGAAAGTATAAAGGACGCCAAAGGCAGGAAACTAACGCTTAAGTTACAACTTGCAACAGGAGAAATAAAAATATTAACATCTATATATGCACCACTGACATCAAAGGAAAAATTCTTCACAGAGCTCTTTACAACACTTGAAGAACAATTGGAATATGAGATCATCGTCATCGGGGATATGAATGGAGTTTTGGATGCCAAATTGGATAGATCTAAAAATCAAAAAAGCGGTAAACTTCCCAAAAAGGTAAAATTAGACATGCAGCGTCTCAACCTGTTGGACATCTGGAGAACCAAAAATCCTAATATCAAAGATTATACATTCTATTCGGATAGACATAGGACCTTTTCAAGAATTGATATGTGTTGGACCTCGAATACCTTAGTGAAAAACCTAGAATACATCAAAATACTACCTCGAACTCTGTCAGATCACAATCCGTTAGTAATAAAATGGCACAATCAGAAGAAGAAAATATTCAGATGGAGACTAAACAATGCGTTACTCAATAAGGAAAAAGATCTCAACACAGGCCGTGAAGAACTTAAGGAATTCTTACTGAGAAATGAAACACAAGGAATGAGTCAAGCAACAATCTGGGACTGTTCGAAGGCCTACATGAGAGGCATCTTTATTTCACTAAACTCAAAAAACAAAAAAGATCGGGAAAAACGTTTGACAGATCTTCAAACCAACCTGGCACAGTTAGAAAAAACTCATCAACGAACAAATAGCAAAAAAGCCCTGAAAGAGCTCAAAAAGGTTAGACATGAAATTGACCTATTCTATACAGATGAAATGGCAAAAAAGCTAAAATTTATAAAACAGAGACACTTTGCATACGCAAACAAGCCGGGCAAGTACTTGGCATCGATGATCAAAACAGAAAAACAGAAAAGAACAATACTTGCAACAAAAATAAAAGGACAGATAACATATAAAGAAGATGAAATAACACAGTGTTTCCTAGAATATTTCGATGATTTGTACAAAAAGAAAAAACAAAATGAATCACCGGAGGAGAGAAAAACCTATATACAACAGAATCATCTGAACTATCTTTCCAAAGAAGATATAACTTGTTTAAACCAAGAAATCACTATTGAAGAAGTAAAACAAGCAATTAAGAAATTAAAGAGTGGAAAGACGCCAGGGCCAGATGGTTTTACAGCCATATATTATAAATCGTTTATGGAAGAAGTAGCCCCAACGTTAGTGAAAGTGATGAATGAAATATATAAGAAAAAGAAGGTGCCAGATTCTTGGAAAGAAGCATATATAACGCTTATTCCTAAAGAAGGAACAGATCTAACGCTACCCTCCTCATATAGGCCAATATCCTTGCTTAACACAGATTATAAAATATTCACTACAATAATTGCACAAAGATTGTTAGCTCATGTAGAAACACTGATTAATCCAGATCAGACAGGCTTTATTCCCAAACGTCAAATGGCAGACAATATTAGGTTCCTGATCAATGCGCGAGAGCTTGTAAAATACAGAAAAGAAAAAATAGCCTTTATTTTCGTGGACGCGGAAAAAGCTTTCGACAACATTTCATGGAATTTTATAAAACAGGTGGTCTATAGTATAAGCAATGACGGCAACTTATTTCATTGGATATCTAGTATATATACGGATCAGCAAGCGAAACTTTTAATAAATGGCACCCTGACTAAAGATATCATTATTGAAAAAGGAACCAGACAAGGTTGCCCTTTATCACCTTTGTTATTCAACCTAACACTAGAAGTATTGGCAAATAAAATTAGATCAAACCAGAGAATAACGGGCCTAAGTGTACAAGGAGAAGAATTTAAAATCAGAGCATATGCCGATGATGTTTTGTTAACAATTTCACAACCAAAGTCTAGCATTAAAGAACTCATGAATGACATTCAGGTCTATGGACAACTGGCGGGTTATAAACTTAATAAAACCAAAACAAAAATCTTTCTAGAACATCTAACAAAGGAAGAGGAATTAGAAGTAACAAATATCTCAGGATTCACAATATCAACCAAACCAATAAAATATCTGGGAATAACTTTTCCAAAAAAATCCCAAGATTTATATAATCACAATTATCAAACGGTCTGGAACAAAATCGAATGTGAACTCCAAATTTGGTCTAAGCTAAAAGTTTCTTGGTTGGGCAGAATATCTTTAATTAAAATGAATATACTTCCAAGACTTAATTTTTTGTTTCAAATGATCCCCATCAAAATTCAAGACAAGGTCTTAAAATCTTGGCAACGTAAAATTAACAGATTTGTCTGGGACAAAAAACGTCCACGAATAAAATTCAAAATTATGACGGACGAAAAGAAAAGAGGAGGCATGTCTCTTCCAAATCTAACAATGTACCATCAAGCGGCAACCTTAGTATGGATTAAAGACTGGATCATGCAAACTAACGAAAGGACTACCAAATTAGAGTTGGCAAGTTTGCAAGGTGGAGTACATCATCTATTATGGGGAAAGAACTGGAAGAAGAGCCTAGAAGCAATGGGAGGCCACCCAATTGTAGAAAATATGATGGCAGTGTGGCGAAAATTGAAACCCAGATTAAGTTTTGAAAAATCACTACTGATGGCGCCCTTTAACGTCTACGGCTTAGTAGCTGATAGGAAAACATATGGGAAAATACAATATCAGAGTCTGGTAAAAACAGATGGTTCCATCAAGACACTAATAGAATTACAAACTGACTATCCACAGATGTCTTGGCTGATATATCATCAATTAATTTCAAGATTTAAAGAGGACTGCTGGATTCGGGGAGTTCTAAAAGGTAAAACAGATTTTGAACAGCTGATAAGCAAGCCAACAGATCATCTTTTAGGTAAAATTTATCGGCTGCTGTTGACATATGATACGGAAGATGAACAAATAAAATCATGCCAAATCAAATGGATGGAAAATTTCAACGAGATCATAACAACGGAGGAATGGGAACAACTATTTCGTGGTAATCTCAAATTTACTCTATGTCAAGGAATTCAAGAAAATTGGCTGAAAATGTTGCACAGGTGGTACATTACGCCAAGCGATATCCAGAACATAAACAGCTCGACATCTGGCCTGTGCTGGAAGTGTGGTAAAGCCAGAGGCACTTTCTATCACTGTTGGTGGACATGTACACTTGTCCAAAAATTCTGGAAGAAAATTCATAGGAACATAGAAACTATAGTCGGTCAACCCATTGCATACGACCCCAAACTTTTTCTCCTGAGTAAAATACCAGACGCATGTACTAAAGACCAACAGATCATACTAAAATATCTAATAACAGCGGCAAGAATAGTCCTAGCTTCACTGTGGAAAACAGAAAAAATACCTAAAATTGAACTCTGGATTGATAAAGCATATGAATTTATATCAATGGCACACCTAACAGAACTATTACAAACAGACACTCAAAATTCAAAAAAAGACAAATGGCACACCTTCTATGAATTTATTAAAACCAAAAAACAACAATAAATTTGATAAATGTAATGAAACTAAAGTTGATGAAGTAACACAACATGTTAAAAAATGATGACAATTGTAACCTTGTTAAGGGGGTAAAAATATGACTGTTTCTTTTGTTCATGTTTTCCCTTACCCTTTTCCTTTCCTGTATTCCCATTCAATACTAGAAATTAATAAAAATATTTATAAAAAAAAAAAGGATTGGGCTGCCCACATTTGATATTAAAAGGCTGTGATCCTTGCCTGTGGTGGAACTGCCACAAGAGGAGCGTCTGTCTCCCTCCCTCTCGATTTCACCTACAAACATTAACAAGCCTACAATTCAATGGCAGGTATATAATTAATACACATCTCAGCCACTGCATTGAATCCCTCGCAGCATCCCCATGTCACATAAGAAAGGCCATGCTGGATCAGACCAAGGCCCATCAAGTCCAGCAGTCTGTTCACACAGTGGCCAACCAGGGGCCTCTGGGAAGCCCCCAAACAAGACGACTGCAGCAGCATTATCCTGCCTATGTTCCACAGCACCTAATAAATTCGGCATAGATTAGGTATGCATCATGACTAGTATCATCTTTGGGCTCTTGAATTCTTTCTCCTTCTCTCATCCCTTCATGTGTGGAACCAATATTCAACATTTCCTAGTTTGAAAGGAAAGAGTTTGTTACAAAGTCTGAACTAGAACCTTTAGCCAACTGCAGCTGAATTCTTACCTACAAATCAGAATTCTTTTAGTGAAATCCTAAACAGAGTTACGCCAGATACACTGTAAACCACAATTTAAACCTGGTTTAGAATCCCAATTTGAGACCAAACCCCCCCATCCCAATATGGCCATCGCAAGAAACTGTGATGTGTTTTGGTCTTCACTCATGGCTTTATGTACAGGAGGGGAAGGGGATCCATTACTTGTTGGCTTGTTCTCCTCACGAACAAAACTGGTGTTAGTTTGTGTCACCTGAATGTAGCCTGTGGCTTACAGATTGCCAAGCTAGCTCAGTGGCTGCCAATATTATAAGTGATTTGTAGTGTGTCAGATTCGAGCAGGGTAGCTGTGTTAGTACACTATAGCAAAACCTGAAAGGAGTCTTGTAGTACTTTAAAGATGTAGCAGATTTATTGAAGCATTGTGTGGGCTGGGGTCGACTTCATCAGATCCCTTGACACGGAACCTCACCCTGCAGCAATAAAGACACAGCAGAAGGAAAGAAAACGATGACGCGTGAATTTAAAGGCCATAAAATGCAAGGTGTACAGTTTGTGACATTTCTATGCAAACCTCAAAAGTACTCAAGACAAACACAGTGATCATGCAGAACAGCCACGTTTACAGTGCCGTAGTTAGAGTGTTGGACTAGGATCTGGGAGACCCAGGTTCGAATCTCCCCTCTGCCAAGGAAGCTCACTGGGTGATCTTGGGCCAGTCACATACTGTCATCCTAACCTACTTCACACGGTGGTTGTGAGGATAAAATGGTGAAAAGGAGAATGGTGTAAGCTACTACGGGTTCCTGTTGGAGAGGAAGGCAGGGTACAAATGAAGTAAATAAAAAACTGTATCAGTTCCTGGCCTTCCATTCCACTCGTGTTAGAACCAGATGTAGAGATTGCAAAAAAAATAATTTTTGGCAATCTTTTAAAACTTTACATGGCCAAGACTTCTAGAGTTTGACATGGAAAGAATATACTCAGCACTTTGAAGACAACTTCTTCTGATGGTGGACATTCATGTCCTTATTTAATGTCAAGGCTATAATGAACATAGGGGAGGGGCTGTGGCTCAATGGCAGAGCATCTGCTTGGCATGCAGAAGGTCCCAGGTTCAATCCCCGGCATCTCCAGTTAAAGGGATTAGGCAAGTAGGTGATATGAAAGATCTCTGCCTGAGACCCTGGAGAGCCGCTGAATAGACAATACTGACCCTGACTGACCAAGGGTCTGATTCAGTATAAGGCAGCTTCATGTGTTCATGAAATGGAAGCTAAAATGCTTACAATGTGAAATATATCCAGAGATGCTCCAAGGCACAGATGATATTCACAGGGAACTTACAGTACCATCCAAAGCAGAGTTACACCTTTTGAAACCCATTGATTTCAATGGACTTGGAAGGGTGTAACTCTGCTTAGAATTGCACCGTTAGAGATCAGCAATGCATCTATTTGACTTGCGGTTGTAAATCTAAGATGTGTTCTTTCCCTCTTTTAATAACTTTTTTTTTTAAAGAAGAAGGTGGGAAAAATCAGAAGTATTGCTTCAGCCACTGTGAACCATGGCTAAGCAAAAGAAAAATGACAGGACGTGTTGAAAAGAAGAGACGCACCAGAATCATCTGGCTCAGTGCAGATAAAAGCTTTCACGGCACCTACCCTTTGCAAAGCTTTTCTGGAAACGCAGCTATTCATCAAGGCTTTCCAGATTGCAGAAATGCAGCTGCCTGTGTTTTACCACATTTATTTTTTAATCCATAGCTAACACCCTTGGAAAATAACAGTATCTCAACATTATTAGCAGCCTCTGAGTTATTAGTGTGAGTGTTAAGTGGTATGTTGTGTTCGGCTTATCACTTGTGGGGAGATCTGCAAATATTATTTTTTGCTTGAGCTGTGATAATCTCTCTTTGTTAGTTGGATGAATATTTCAGGCCTACAACAGCCTGACTGTGGTTGCAATCTGAAGAACATTTTTGTGGGAGTAAGTCCCATTGAATAAAATGGGACTTTCTCGAGTAGACCTGCTTAGGCTCATCCTTGCATGTCTGTTGTGCTTCCAGAATGCCTGGGTATTGCTCAGGATACTGTTGGGATTGGAGCCTTGGTACCTTGGCCAACACCTAGGTTGAATATTTTAAGAAGAAGAAGAGGAGGAGGAGGAGGAGGAGAAGAGTTGATTTTTATATGCTGACTTTCTCTACCACTTAAGAAATAATCAAACTGGCTTCCCCTCCCCACAACAGACACCCTTTGAGGTAGGTGGGGCCGAGAGTGTGTGACTAGCCCAAGGTCACCCAGCTGGCTTCATGTGGAGGAGTGGGGAAACAAATCCACTTCACCAGATGAGCGTCCACTGCTCATGTGGAGGAGTGGGGAATCAAACCCGGTTCTCCAGATCAGAGTCCACTGCTCCAAACCACCACTCGAAACCACCACACCACACTGGCTCGCTTGTAAATGGTGAAAAGATATTAAATATATATCAGCAGAGAGACCTTATGTTGATGCACAGTGATTTCTTTATATTATTTAAAACAACACTGTCCCATGTTATGTAGGTATGAGGAAAGAGTGTATTTGTTATGATCTGTTGAACACATCCTGGTCTTACGAAAAGATTATCTGGGCCCGCAAACAGCCATCAAAGCAGTTGACTGGGATAGCGGTGTTCTCATTACACACCAAAGCAACCTGTACCTGCTTTCAAAACTGATTTCATTCCAAACGTAAGGGCACATTTTCAATTTCCCAGTTAGCCAGACATCCTGAATACTGGACTGAATTGTAATGAAACAATCAACACTGTCTGTGACCCTTGCCAAGATGAAGATAAATTCCAGTTTCTCCTCAGCAATGCCTATTCAAAACCAAGCAAAGGAGTGAGTGAGGCATATATGTCCAACCACAGCTCTCTGCTAATAGAATGGCATTTGCATTTGCAGAAGAGGGGTTGTTGATTCCCAGCAATCACATGAAGCTGCCTTATACTGAATCAGACCCTCGGTCCATCAAATTCAGTATTGTCTACTCAGACTGGCAGCGACTCTCCAGGCTCTCAGGCAGAGGTCTTTCACATCTCCTACTTGCCTAGTCCCTTTAACCAGAGATGCCGTGGATTGAACCTGGGACCTTCTCCATGCCAAGCAGATGCTCTACCACTGAGCCACAGCCCCTCCCCTCCTCCCATTGCACACACCCCACTTAGCCCCCTGAGCTGGTCCCCAGGAACAACATTTGGGGGTTCTCAGCAGGCTGCCGAAGGAAGGAGAAGCAGGTAAATCCTGCTCCGTAAATCCCACAGATGGTTGGAAACATGCCAAGGATTTCACACATGAACCTGCCTTCTATCAAATCAAACCCCTGGTCTATCAAGGTCAGTACTGTCTACTCTGACTGACAGTGGCTCTTCAGGGACTTGGGCAGAAGTAATTCACATAGGGTTGCCAACCTCCAGGTGCTATTCAAAATGCAAACAATCTCTATGGCTATATAGTATAATTAATCCAATGACAATATCATAACAATCAAAATATTTATATCTTTTGTTTCCTCACAAAAGCATATAATACCAAAAAGGTCACAGTATTTAGGACAGAATACAGACAGGTTTCCGGTAAGTGTCCTGTTTCATACTATTTTTCATCAGTATAACATAATAGTCCATAAATAATATATATTCTCTTCTTGTTTAATTATCTTCTTCTTTTTTTCAGATCCCTTTACTGAAGAATGTAGAAGACTTGCTGCTCTTACGGCTATCCCACGATGTTTCTTATTCTAATAAAATTCATCATTATTTTAACTTGTATCATTGGATAATAATTTATAAAAAATAAGTAGGTGCTATAACATGCAAAATTATAAATATATATAAATATATACAAATACTTACTGACAACTTTTTCACGTCTAACATGAATTTAAATGATTTCAAGTCAATGACTCAATTCACAACGGGATACAGGGTGAGGTGGAAGAGAGTATTTATAGAAACGCTGTTAAATTTCACATAAAGTTACACCCACTTCACAGATAGGCTGAATAATCGCACGCCGAATTTAACCCGTGCGGAATCATGGTGTTAAACAGTGTTATAAAGTATGATTCTTTCTGGCTTAAGATCTTATCTACATTTTCTTTTTGAAATGGTCTTTTTTGATATTGCCAAAGAGCAAAAAATTTTAGGTCAGTGTCCCGGTGTTTTGCTTGAATGAAATGGGGCACGATCGGAGCTTCTAAAACTGCATTGCGCACGCGTGACCTGTGCTCACCGATCCTTATTTTTAGGGATCGATTGGTTTGGCCTATATAGACAAGAGGGCACGGGCACAGAACGGCGTAAATGACATTTACAGAGCTGCAGTCAGTATGGCATTTGATTTCAAAAGTTTGTCCGGTTTTCATACATGTGAAGCTTTTGACAGGAAGCGCATACGGACACATAACACAATGGCCACAACGAAAATGACCCCTTCGAAGACTACTAACGGGGCGTTCGATATTATCTGTGTGGACTAATCTGTCCTTGAGGGACATCGTTCTCCTATAGCCAAGAAGGGGTGGTTCTGAACAACCAGGCAATGTGATCAGCATATGCCAATGCTTATTAATAATCCTACGTATGCCTCCCACAAATGGAGTATATTGAAAAGATGTTGTTATTCTTTTTGAATTTATTTTAGGGCGTGTAAACAATTGGTCCCGTGGTTGTGCATCAGCTCTTTGCTTGGCTGCATCTATCAAATGTTCAGGATATCCCCTTTTAAGGAGAGTCTCCTTTAAATGGGCGGCTGTTCTGTTGTAATCATTTTCCTTAGTAGAATTACGTTTGAGCCGTAACATCTGGCCATACGGTAGATTGCGTTTTAAATGCATAGGATGGTTAGAGTTGAAATGAAGTAATGCCATCCTATCCATGGGTTTTCTATATGGAGAAATCCAAATTATACCATCATCATTTTTGTTAATGTTTATATCCAAGAAATTAATGCAATTGGGGTGCATTTTATGCTCAAATTTGATATTAGAGTCAGCATCATTCAGTATATTTACCAGACCATCAAAATTATTAACATCATCTATTCCAGCATACAGACCCGTATCGACCTTTTCAAGCTAATTCGATTAATTAGGCTTAAAGAATTTTTTAAAGGACGAGAACTTGAAAGAGCGGGTTTTAAAATTAAGTCTGCATTTATCCCGCCCACCCAAAACCCTCTAATAGAAACTTTTCAGCATTGTGTCTTGAGAGATATCCAACAGCTTGAAAAACATAAATCATTTTGCAATAAGAATCTCAGCTTAGAAGAACGGGATGCTCTAGAAAGTTTAACCCAAGACTCATCCCTAGTGATTAAGCCCGCTGATAAGGGCGGAGCCACCGTCATTCTTCGAACACAAGATTATGAGGGAGAGTGCCTAAGACAGCTGGGACAGTCTGAATTTTATGAAGAAATTGTACGAGATCCCACTAATAGAGTATTAAACATTGTTAAGACTGTAATTTTTGAGGCGTTGTCTTTGGAATACATCACCAAAAAGGAGGCTGATTTTTTGTTCAATCGATATCCAAGAATGCCAGTATTTTATATATTACCGAAAATCCACAAAACCTTACACTCCCCACCTGGGAGACCAATTATTTCTGGTATCAATGGGATACTTGACACAATCTCCAAATATTTAGAACATCATCTGCATGACTTTGCTACTGAAACCCCGTCATACATACTTGATACGGGAGATTTCATACAAAAAATTGAAGGCAAGAAATTTCCAGGTAATACTATTCTAGCCACCTTTGATGTGGCGTCCCTTTATACTAACGTTCCACTTGCTGAACTTAAAACAATAATTGAGGACAAATTGAACTCCCGGATAGACAAACATCCACCCACCCATTTTTTGATGGATCTTTTGGATCTTCTTTTTGAAAACAACTATTTCAGATTTAAAAAACAAATTTATAAACAAGTGAAGGGAGTTGCGATGGGATCTGCCGTGGCCCCTTCAGTGGCCAATATTTTCATGAATGATTTTGAGAAATTGCATATGTTTTCTAACACTTTTTTCTTACAACACACCTTATTTTATTTTAGATTTGTAGATGATCTGATCATGTGTATAGATGATGTTAATAATTTTGATGGTCTGGTAAATATACTGAATGATGCTGACTCTAATATCAAATTTGAGCATAAAATGCACCCCAATTGCATTAATTTCTTGGATATAAACATTAACAAAAATGATGATGGTATAATTTGGATTTCTCCATATAGAAAACCCATGGATAGGATGGCATTACTTCATTTCAACTCTAACCATCCTATGCATTTAAAACGCAATCTACCGTATGGCCAGATGTTACGGCTCAAACGTAATTCTACTAAGGAAAATGATTACAACAGAACAGCCGCCCATTTAAAGGAGACTCTCCTTAAAAGGGGATATCCTGAACATTTGATAGATGCAGCCAAGCAAAGAGCTGATGCACAACCACGGGACCAATTGTTTACACGCCCTAAAATAAATTCAAAAAGAATAACAACATCTTTTCAATATACTCCATTTGTGGGAGGCATACGTAGGATTATTAATAAGCATTGGCATATGCTGATCACATTGCCTGGTTGTTCAGAACCACCCCTTCTTGGCTATAGGAGAACGATGTCCCTCAAGGACAGATTAGTCCACACAGATAATATCGAACGCCCCGTTAGTAGTCTTCGAAGGGGTCATTTTCGTTGTGGCCATTGTGTTATGTGTCCGTATGCGCTTCCTGTCAAAAGCTTCACATGTATGAAAACCGGACAAACTTTTGAAATCAAATGCCATACTGACTGCAGCTCTGTAAATGTCATTTACGCCGTTCTGTGCCCGTGCCCTCTTGTCTATATAGGCCAAACCAATCGATCCCTAAAAATAAGGATCGGTGAGCACAGGTCACGCGTGCGCAATGCAGTTTTAGAAGCTCCGATCGTGCCCCATTTCATTCAAGCAAAACACCGGGACACTGACCTAAAATTTTTTGCTCTTTGGCAATATCAAAAAAGACCATTTCAAAAAGAAAATGTAGATAAGACCTTAAGCCAGAAAGAATCATACTTTATAACACTGTTTAACACCATGATTCCGCACGGGTTAAATTCGGCGTGCGATTATTCAGCCTATCTGTGAAGTGGGTGTAACTTTATGTGAAATTTAACAGCGTTTCTATAAATACTCTCTTCCACCTCACCCTGTATCCCGTTGTGAATTGAGTCATTGACTTGAAATCATTTAAATTCATGTTAGACGTGAAAAAGTTGTCAGTAAGTATTTGTATATATTTATATATATTTATAATTTTGCATGTTATAGCACCTACTTATTTTTTATAAATTATTATCCAATGATACAAGTTAAAATAATGATGAATTTTATTAGAATAAGAAACATCGTGGGATAGCCGTAAGAGCAGCAAGTCTTCTACATTCTTCAGTAAAGGGATCTGAAAAAAAGAAGAAGATAATTAAACAAGAAGAGAATATATATTATTTATGGACTATTATGTTATACTGATGAAAAATAGTATGAAACAGGACACTTACCGGAAACCTGTCTGTATTCTGTCCTAAATACTGTGACCTTTTTGGTATTATATGCTTTTGTGAGGAAACAAAAGATATAAATATTTTGATTGTTATGATATTGTCATTGGATTAATTATACTATATAGCCATAGAGATTGTTTGCATTTTGAATAACTTATATTACAATCCAAGTCCTTTTTTTATTGTAACCTCCAGGTGCTAGCTGGAGTTCTCCTGCTATTACAACTGATCTCCAGCCGATAGAGATCAGTTCACCTGGAGAAAATAGCCGCTTTGGCAATTGGACTCTATGGCATTGAAGACCCTCCCCTCCCCAAATCCCGCCTCCTCAGGCTCCAGCCCCCAAACCACCCACCGATAGCAAAGGGAGTTGGCAACCCTACATTCATATCACCTTGTCACCTGATCCTTTTAACTGGAGTTGCTGGTGGTTGAACCTGAGACCTTCTGCATGCAAAGCAAATGCTTTGCCAGTGAACCTCTTAACTGAGGTTGGTTAGAACTAAAATTTACATCAGTCATTTAGCTTCTAAACTTTCAAACCAAGCTCTGACATTAAGTATATAGAGCCGGATAATAATAGGAACATTATGAGAAAACTAACTTACTTTATTTATACCCCCCTTTCTCCCCAATGGGGACCAAATGTGGCTTGCATCATTCTCCTCTCCTCCGTTTTATCCTTGCAACAACCCTGTGAGAGAGGTTCGGCTGAGAGTGTGTGACTGGCCCAAGGTCATCCAGCAAGTTTCCGTGGCAGAGTGGGGATTCGAACCTGGGTCTCCCATCCTAATCTGACACTCTAACCACTATACCACACTGGCCGTAAACACACATAATTCATAGTACACATGAACCCATGAAGCTGCCTTATACTGAATCAGACCCTTGGTCCATCAAAGTCAGTATTGTCTACTCAGACCGGCAGAGGTCTTTCACATCACCTACTTGCCTAGTCCTTTGAACTGGAGATGCTGGGGATTGAACCTGGGACCTTCTGCATGCCAAGCAGATGCTCTACCACTGAGCCACGGTTTGAATTTGGTTACAAAACCAAACTGCAAAGACTGCATTTTCACTTAAGTTATCCAGAAGTCTTCCATGCTGCAAACCACGTGGACCCCTCTGGTCCCTGGGGGTTCTCAGCCTTCATGGGATGCTGAAGACTAGGACCAAATGTAACCTTGTTGTGGGTGAATAATACCTGCTGGCCTTTTCCTGCACTTTTGCACTTTCTGGGGGGTTTTTTGGCACACGCACAAAATCCGTTGCAACCTAGGCAACCAAAGCACTTCCAAACTGCTTATAATAGCAATTGTTTAGTTTGATTTGTTCCTACCACTCAAGCTGACAATGGCCTAGGCGAACAGAAAATCTTCACATTCCTCATCTCCATCATCCTGACAATGTATAAGTAGGTCAGTGCGAATATTGCGATATTTTTGGAGGATGCAGGAAGGGGCCGCAATATCATGGCTACTCCGTGGCCAGCAAGTTTATGGTTGAATGAGATTTGAACGACAGGCTCCCGAATCACATTCCTATGGGTTACACTGTATGTATTCACATTTTTGTTTATGAATACATCGACACTTCACAGTGTAATCCCTTCTGAGCCCGCGGACTTCAATTGACATAGAAGGGAGTAATTCTGCTGAGGTACTGTTGGTACCCAAATTTCAATAGGCAGACATACAGTACTGCTAATTGTGAACAGTGTGCATGATATTTAAATAGTCTGGCTTCCCTGTGATGAACATATTGTTGCAGGTCCCTCTTCGCCACAGGTGGGAGGTTTTGGGGGCAGAGCCTGAGGAGGGCGGGGTTTGGGGAGGGGAGGGACTTCAATGCCATAGGGTCCAATGGCCAAAGCGGCCATTTTCTCCAGGTGAACTGATCTCTATCGGCTGGAGATCAGTTGTAATAGCAGGAGATCTCCAGCTAGTACCTGGAGGTTGGCAACCCTAGAAACATAATGGTGGCAATTGGAAGGATCAGGCCCATGTTTTTATGCCTGCCGTGATGAAGACCGGCTTTTTTACCATGTATATGCCTTTTCCTAATGGATGGATGCCTTTTCCTAGTATATATTTTGCATTTAAGACCGGTTGTTTCTTATACAAAAAGCACAGCGTTATTGAATGGTCCCTGAAATAGCCTAAGCTATTAACATTTTAAATTTGGTACCCTGTTTTTGGGTCCTTCAACAAAATTTTATGGTAGGTGAGAATGTCTGATCCCAACTTTGTGTGTGTGTGTGTGTTAAGTGCCATCAAGTCGCTTTCGACTCATGTCGACCCTAGGAATGAAAGTCCTCCAAAATGTCTTATCTTTGACCGCCTTGCTCAGATCTTGCAAATTGAGGACTGTGGCTTCCTTTATTGAGTCAGTCCATCTCTTGTTGGGTCTTCCTCTTTTCCCGCTGCCCTCAACTTTTCCTAGCATGTCTGTCTTTTCCAGTGACTCTTGTCGTCTCATGATGTGATCAAAATACGATAGCCTCAGTTTAGTCATTTTAGTCATTTTAGCTTTTAGGGTCAGTTCAGACTTTGTGCATACAGTTATATACAACTTGTGAAGAGATGTTCAAAAGATTTTTTTTTTTTTTACTGCTGAAGCTCTGTCCCTTTTTCCATTCACTGATTACTTCCTCTCAAATGTTTGCTTTTCCAATCGATTAATTGACTTTTATTGATTTTCTTCTCTTTGATTTTCTTGTCCTGGCCTGAGTTCCCTGAAGTTTTTTTTTTTTAAGTATTATTATTATCCTAGTTAGTTGTCTGTATTTTGTCTGAAGTGTTCTTCGGGCACTTGTTTGTGTTAATTCTAAATTATAACATGTTTTTAGTGGTTTTACTATTCTAAAGGTCTCAGGGGGCAGGTATCGGGAAAGAGCACTCAAAGCGGCGTATATAATTTTCTACTCCTCCATTTTATCCTCACAGCAACCATGCGTGGTAGGCTAGGCTGGCCCAAGGTCACCTGATGAATTTCACAGCTGAGGATTTGAACCCGGATCTCCCAGATGTTAGTTTGACACTCTGACCCAGGGGTGTCGAACTCATTTGTTACAAGGGCTGGATGTAACATAAATGTCACTTGGTCAGGCTGGGCCATGCCTCGCCAACCCAGATTGGGATGTGGGGGGGGGGTGCTGCCTCAGCTGATGAGCCCACAACAGACTTGCCAGCCCAGATTGGGAGTGGGGTGGTGGTGGCAGCCCTAGCTGGCTTGAGGGCCGGATAAGAGCTCTCAAGGGGTCGGATCTGGCCCCCGGGGCCTTATGTTTGACAACCCTTCTCTAACCACTGCACCACACCGGCTGACTTAAGACTCTGTAGAACCATTTCTAGTCATACTAGAAAATATTGATCTAGTTGGACATTGGACATTTCTTTGAAACTGTGCTAAAAATGTCTTATCAATGCTGGCTTAGATCCGCTGCAATGTTTTCCATCGGCGGAGCATGACTTTCTTGCTCCCCTTTCCTGCTGTAGCCCAAAATGTCTTCCAAAATGCTGCTCCAAAGGGACAGGAGAAAATAACATTTTTCTGGGGAGGGGGTCATTTGGGTCTGTAGTGAGAGGGGTCATGCTTCATGGAAATGTTCCAGTGGATCAAAGCCAATGTAAATATTAAACCAAAGAGATAATGACAATCTCACTCTTTTGGCCAATTCCAATCCCATTCAATGCCAAACTAATTCCGGTTGGGAAAGAAGAGGAAAATTATGCTAACTCGTGCTGGCGCTGATGCCAGTTGATACATTAGCATGGGCTGCTTGCCTGTAGGCTCTGGCACTCTTTCACCCCTAATAAAATAATAATAATTGTGTGCTGTCG
Source organism: Euleptes europaea (assembly GCF_029931775.1). Classification (NCBI taxonomy): domain Eukaryota; kingdom Metazoa; phylum Chordata; class Lepidosauria; order Squamata; family Sphaerodactylidae; genus Euleptes; species Euleptes europaea. Next base: position 100,524,282 of record NC_079314.1, read on the forward strand.
AGTCACAAAACTGTCTCATGGTGACCCCAGGACCATAGGATTTTCAAGGCAAGAGATGAGCAGAGGTGGTTTGCCATTGCCTGCCTTCCTTTGCATAGCAACCCTAGTGTTTCTTAGTGGTCTCCTGTCCAAATAGTATTCATAGCTGACTCTGAACACATGAAGCTGCCTTATACTGAATCAGACCCTCAGTCCATCAAAGTCAGTATTGTCTACTAGAGTCCAATTGCCAAAGTGGCCATTTTCTCCAGGGGAATGGATCTCTATCGGCTGGAGATCAGTTGTAATAGCAGGAGATCTCCAGCTAGTACCTGGAGGTTGGGAACCCTACCCAAGTTACTGAGGCATAATAAATGTAAAAGTTTCCAGATCCTTACCAAAATTAGTGTTTGTGTGCGCATGCATGCATACATACTTGAAAACAAATCTATTTTACTTCTGCGCTTGTATAATTCTAAGTTAAGGATAAATTTCCCAACATTTGTGCATCTGCTGCTTTGTTTAAAGCTGTGTGTGTGTGTAAAGTGCCGTCAAGTCGCAGCCGACTTATGGCGACCCCTTTTGGGGGTTTTCATGGCAAGAGACTAACAGAGGTGGTTTGCCAGTGCCTTCCTCTGCACAGCAACCCTGGCATTCCTTGGTGGTCTCCCATCCAAATACTAACCAGGGCCGACCCTGCTTAGCTTCTGAGATCTGACGAGATCAGGCTAGCCTGGGCCAACTGGTGTAAAATTGCAAGAGACCGGGAATCTGGGAATAAGAGGAGGGAAGGTTAGAACCCAATGCTAAGGCCAGGTGTAACATTTAGAGTAATTACTCCCATTTGTCATCTGGCCCCCTAATGACCTGGAAGAAAAATAAATCATTACGGGGAGACAGCTCCTGATCTCTAGTGTGTTTATACATGAACAACATAATGTGTGTGAAGCATTTTGGACACCTTGAAATGTGCCGTATATGTGCCGTATAAGTGGGGACCAGGGGTGAAGCAGAAGTAATTGGAACTCCCATTCTAATATGAATTAGAAGCCACACCCGAGGGCGCTAAGATCAGGAGATGTTTTTCCCCCCTGTTAACAACCCACCTTCCAATATATAAAAGCAAAGTTTCCAGTATCAGTCAAAGTGTCCTGTTTACGTGGTTGCTTGTCTTTCAAATGTATTTATAAACTGCTCTTTCCAAAGAATTTGCTCAAGGATGTTTCAGAATATGGTCTCATAATACAATGAAAGAACAATAAAAGGAACATATAAAAAAGAGCATTTCGACAGTGTATATCAAGCATAAAAATAGTAAATATAGCATAAAAGAGAGTGAAAGGCAGCATGAAAGGGCAGCATAAATTTCAACCAGCATAGATAAAAACTAGTATCAACAATAGATCTTAAAAAGTCTCAACCCCTATAAAAGAAGAAGATAACAAAAAGCCAATCTACAAATAGCCTGAGAAACAAAACTTGAAAGGTTATACCCCAAAAATCTTGTTGGTCTCTAAGTAGGGTTGCCAACCTCCAGGTACTAGCTAGAGATCTCCTGCTATTACAACTAGGGTTGCCAATTGCCAGGCAGTACAGGAGATCTGCTGCTAATTCAACTGATCTCCAGACGATAAAGATCAGATCACCTGGAGAAAAATGGCCGCTTTGGCAATTGAACTCTATGGCATTGAAGTCCCTCCCCTCCCCAAACCCCGCCCTCCTTAGGCTCCACCCCCAAAATCTCCCGCCAGTGGAGAAGAGGGACCTGCAACCCTAATTACAACTGATCTCCAGCCGATAGAGATTAGTTCACCTGGAGAAAATGGCCACTTTGGCAATTGGACTCTATGGCATTGAAGTCCCTCCCCTCCTCAAATCCCACCCTCCTCAGGCTCTGCCCCAAAATCCTCCTGCTGATAGCGAAGAGGGACCTGGCAACCCTATCTCTAAGGTGTTATTGGACTCAATCTAACAGTTCTATTATAGACCAAGATGGCTACCCTCTGAAACCAACATGCTTCAGTCCATTGTATCTCTTGGAGCATCTTCTTCTCCATGGATCACTGTTTCTTGAAGGGACAAGTCTTGCCTGTGATCCCTCCTTTGGAGGATGGATTGATGAGAACCTATTGCAGGGCCTCTTCTACACTTAAGAACCACCAAATCTCTCAGATTTGTCTTAGTTCCATCCTGATGGGATTCTGCAACCAGTGTAAGGTGCTCCTGTTCCAACATGCACTTAGCGGGCTTTATATGCTGTTCTGATTTTGGTGTAGGGGGTTCATTTAGGGCTGCCCAACTCCAGGTTGGGCCTGGAGGTAGGGTTCCAACCTCCAGGTGGTGGCTAGAGATCTCCCGTTATTACAACTGACCTCCAAGTGACAGAGATCAGTTCAGCTAGAGAAAATGGCTGCTTGGCAATTGGACTCTATGGCATTGAAGTCCCTCCCCTCTCCAAACCCTGCCCTCTTCAGGCCCACCCCCAAAAGCTCCAGGTATTTCCCAACCCAGAGCTGGCAACCCTACCTGGAGATCTCCCAGCATTACAACTGATCTCCAGGTGACAAATATCAGTTTCCCTGGAGAAAACGGCTGCTTTGAAGGGAGGAATCTATGGGATTATACCCCACGGATGTCCCTCCCCCAAACCCTGTCCTCCCCAGGCTCTAACCCCAAACCTTCAGCAATGTCCCAACTTGGAGTTGGCTAATACTAGTGAAAGGCCCAAATCATTGTTTTTGTTATCTGACTCTTTTATAGGGTTTGAGACTTTTTAAGATCTATTGTTGTATTGTTGTTGGCCTCCCACATGAATTGTTTCCTTCATTCCCTACCCCCTCTTCTCAACCCACCCCCTGGGTTGTGTGCAAAAATGTGAGTAAGGTGGGGCTGTGGCTCAGTTTGTAGAGCATCTGCTTGGCATGCAGAAGGTCCCAGGTTCAGTCCCCGGCATCTCCAGTTAAAGGGACTAGGCAAGGAGGTGATGTGAAAGGCCTCTGCCTGGAGAGCCGCTGCTGGTCTGAGTAGACAATACTGACTTTGATGGACCAAGGGTCTGATTCAGTATAAGGCAGCTTCATGTGTTCATGTGAGAAATGCCTCATTTGCTGATTGGCCTTGGACCAGTCATTCACTCTCAGCCTAACTGACTTCACCAGACTGTGTTGTGATGATAAAATGGAGGTGGGGACAACCATGTCAACCCCCCTGTGTCATGTGGAGGAAAGACAAAATAGGAATATACAGCTGGTAGGCCATTTTAAACTTCATTCTCCAGCATGTGCGGACCATGCCTTAACCTAAGTGTATGCAACTGGAATCTGTACATATTCTTTTAGCTTTTATCTCCACCTCCCTTTGTTATTTCCCTTTACATCACTTTTTGGATTGTCAGCTTTTTAGGAGCAAGGACCCATCTTTTTAAAATCTGTAAAGCACTGTGTGTGTTAATGGCACTGAATAAACAAATGCCCTCTATGGTATGACGTTGATTTCCATTCTTTTGGGAAAGAGGCCTGTCAACGCCTGACTGTACAGGGCATTTATTTATTAAGCGCTATCAATGTGCAAAGTGCTTTACAGAGGACAGAAAAGAGGCCACAGCAAAGGAGTCCCTGCTTCGTGCTTTCATTGATCTAATACTGGGATCCAATTCTGGGATCTGTAGCAGAGGTCTTTTGGAGGTGTCTTAGTGGGCAGGTAGTTGAGGAGAATTGGACCCCCCTCACGTCTCCACCATCTTTGTTGAGAGCACAAGCAACAGGCAGACTAAATATTTGCAGCTCTGTCACCCCAGCTAGAAGAAATACTCAGCTTACTGGTAGTGACTTGTCTGCAATTTAGGAATTCTAGCAGTATCCCGGGAAACTCTTTTGTGGCTGCCGCAGCTCTGCAAAAAGATTAAGCCTACCCTTTCTGTGTTGGTTTTTGTGTGCGTGCGTGTTATAGTTTAAGAGAATCAGAGAGAAACAGGTCTCCTTGAGAATTCCTCTCGCCTTTTCTACACACTCCCCACTGCCTCAATTTATAATCCTCTCTTTGTGATCTAATCATTGCTACAGCAACCCATTATAATATACACAAACCGAATTAGGATTTCAGGTGGGAAAATAAGCTGCAGGCACCAGGTGAACTCTGAAAAACCAGAAACTGCATTTACATGCAAATAAAGAATGAGCGGAGAAAAATGCAAAACTTGTGGGCGACTGCAACAGACTTGCTTTTAAATAGGTTTTTTAAAAAATCCTATGCATCAGTTACTCTGTTAGATATATTTGCGCTACTGAATGAAGCTACTCAGCTGGGACAATCTGCCAACCAAGATACAAAATAGACAAAGATTACCGGTAGCCTTGTTATTTCATTGGGAGGGAGGGGAACACCCCCCCCCCCACACACACACAATACCTTGGATGGACTGAAATATCACAAAACAGCAAGGGCAAGCTTTTGAGTTTTCCAGAACTCTTCATCAGCACTGGATGTTATGCTGTGTGTGGGGAAGAATTTCAGATGGCCCCATTCAGTATTTACTACTATTTTAGTTGATCCTAATAAAAAAGTATTAGAAGAAGAAAAAGAAGAATTGGGTTTTTATATGCCGACTTTACCTTTTAAGGAGAATCAAACCGGCTTCCAATCGCTTTCCCTTCCTCTCCCTGCAACAGGCACCTTATGAGGTCGGTGGGACTGAGAGAGTCCTGTGAGAACTGTGACTAGCCCAAGGTCACCCAGCAGGCTTCATGTGGAGGAGCGGGGAATCCAACCTGGTTCTCCAGATTAGAGTCCACCGCTCTTAACCACTACACCACACTGGCTCTCTTAACCAAAGATATGCAAGGATGAAGTTTTCTTCTCTGTCCCTCTGCAAATATAAAGAACTTGGGAGGAATAGTTCCTTGGGACTAGGATTCCCCCCTCCCTTTCTGTCAGTTCTAGACCTCCTATAGCAATTTCTTAACATTCACAAATGTCGGCTAAAAATAATCTTTGACTTCTTTTTCATTGGATGCCAAAAGTTAGCAGCAAAATGGGTTGCCAGCTGGGGCTGGCACTGAAGGCTCATTGGAGATCTGATGCATTCATTCTGGAAAGGCAGGGTCCAGATCTGTCCATGGACGCTGTTCTCATCAGTACATTACAAAACTCCTGTGGATGTTTATGCCGATGGAACACACCCAAAAGGTGGAAATCCACCATCCAGTTTAGAGTCACCCTGTGACCTTTTTGAGAAGGGTCCTTCCTACCACAGTAAGAAGCTCTCCACTATGGAAAAGTGCATGGTAACCCGCCCACCATCCCTTACGAACAGCCATCCAATGTGCTAAGCATTGCACGTAAGTACCGAATATTCATGCACTATGAATAACCTGGGAATGAATTATTCAGAGGGAGTTTCCAATGGTCTTTAATGCACCAGGTAGCTTTCAGTTGGCCAGAACTTGAAGGGGATTCCTCTCCTGGCAAACCAGCTAACCCACGTCAGCCGGATTCCCCGCTTTTGCTCCAATGTCTCCCTCCAATATTTCTGTAACCCTCGTTTGTGCTTTTGTAATTTCTGATTTACAGCGCAATCCTACACATCTCAGAAGTAAGTCTCAAAGCGGTCTATGGGGCTTACTCTCAAGTAAGCAAGCCTAGAACGGCAGCCTGAAGTTGGTTCCACAGTGGGCAATTGTGGCGCGGCTGCCTACAACAATTGGCGCCCATATTATGAAAACTCCATACGTCATTGTGAACAATCCAGTCTTTTCTGTCCATTCAGAGGTGCTGTCTCACTGTTTTGTTTTTGCTCTTCATTTATACCCTGCCTTTCTCCCCACAGTGGACCTAAAGCAGCTTACATCATTCTCCTCTCCTCCATTTTATCCTCACAAACCAGGAACAAGAAGAATTGGTTTTTATATGCTGACTTTCTCTACCACTTAAGGAAGAATCAAACCGGCTTACAATCACCTTCCCTTCCCCTCTCCACAACAGACACCCTGCGAGGTAGGTGGGGCTGAGAGAGTGTGACTAGCCCAAGGCCACCCAGCTGGCTTCATGTGGAGGAAACCAACCTGGTTCACCAGATTAGCCTCCGCCGCACATGTGGAGAAGTGGGGAATTGAACCAGGTTCCCCAGATCAGAGTCCATTGCTCCAAACCACCGCTCTTAACCACTACACCACACTGGCTCTCCAATCAAGTCCCAGCTCTGCCATGGAAGCTTGCTATGTGACCTTGGGCCAGTCATACACTCTCAGCCTAATCTAACTCACCAGGTTGTTGTGAGGATAAAATGGATGAGTGGGGATGGGAATGCTTCTGCTTTGCAGCTTCAGAGAATCCTGGTCCAGTATTTTGGTGGTGTAGGAGATAGAATGGACTATGTTATATAGATTTGTGTGTGTGTTCTCTCCTTGTGTGGACTACTGCCACTTGTGCTGGCCCACAGTTCGTCCAATCACACAAACCATCAGGGATCACAGCACACGATTGCCCTACAGCTTGCAGGGATCAGATGCAGGGAAGTAGCATATTGGGTCTCCTCTTCCAGGCACGTTCCCAGAGCTCTACAGGGAAGCACACTTCAAAAGCCTCGTGCTCCAGAAACTGCAAAAAGGGACGACCATGCCACATTTCTGTTGTGGGGGGGGGGGGGAATCTGCTTCGAGGTCTTCCAACCCCTCCCCCACTAGATGGCACTGAACTCTTTTTCTTTATAAGAACAAATGGAGGAAGGGGAAGAATGGGGAAAAGAAAACCCACCCACGTCAATGGTGATTTTGGAGTAAAACAAATGAAGATGAGCTAAGTGAATAACCTCATGTACGGTAACAAATACCATGATCCTAACTATGATCCCTTAGAAGGATGACACATTCATTTCAACAGAACTTCCTTTCAGGTTAACAGCTGCGATCCTGAAGCCACCAGAAGGCTGGTCGTCAGCAGACTCATTCTGGACAAAGAGGGCACTGCCCAGGCGGAGTAAAAGCGGTCTAAGATGACTGATTCTAGTGGGCTGGTCTAACTCTGCATAGGACTGCACTATAAGGGTGAAAACGCACGGGAATAAAGCCCCCATGCAGAGTTTTGAGAATTGAGATGGGGAAAATGTGCATCTAGAGAGTGGATCTAATTTCCACGTTTCATTTGTTTCAGATGCCAGCACTATCTGGACATATGCTCCATGCAAATCAATGCAAAATGCGGCACAGTTCTATGCATTTTTTTATTCACAAGCATCGTACGATATTAACTGGGTTAAACTTGCTTCCTGATTCCAATAAATTAGTATTTTTATTGTCAGATACCAACTCATTTATGACTTATAGGATGTCACTTTCGCTCTAGCAGCTGAAAAGATAAGAGCTAAACTGGCACCAAAGAATGTAACTAGCCAGAACTGATGGCCAGCTAGGGTATATTTTAATTATATTTCATTTTATCATAATTTATATGGCATTTTGTATTGTTTCTTTTATCTTTATTGTATAATTTTCTTGTTTTATAATCTTATTTACTTTGTAATGGTCTTTGGGTATCTACAAATAAAATGTGTACTTACTGACAAGTAAGTCCTGATGGTTTCAGTAAATGTGCACAGGGGTGTATTCTTATGCTGCTTCATACATGTATTTTTCATGCGCCAAGTCCATGAACTTTGATACATATGGGCTAAGTTTCCAGCACACTTAGTTAAAGAACCAGTTTCTAGCTACCTGGGGTGTTTACAGAGCATAATGGATTTGGTTGTGGTGGATCCACCTTTGCCTTTTACCTGGATAGCCCAAGCTAGCCCGATCTCATCAGAGCTCAGAAGCTATGCAGATTCAGCCCTGGTTAGTACTTCGATGGGAAACCACCAAGGAAGCTTAGGGTTGCTATGCGGAGGCAGGCAATGGCAAACCACCTCTGAATGTCTCTTGCCTTGAAAACCATATCAGGTTGCCACAATTTGGCCGCAACTTGATGGCCAAAACAACAAACAAATCCACCTGTAGAGTCTCCCCCCCCCCCACCCTGAAAGGAGATCTGGTTAGGATGCAAATTATTTTTTCTCAGCCCCACCCACCTTTCATCTTGGCTTTTGAGGAGCTCATTGTAACTTGAAAGACCACCATTTCCCCAGGTGATCGTCGCTGGAGAATAAATTGAAACAATCTGACCATCATCCTGTATAGTTCCTGGACAGCAACTATTTATTCTATTAATCATTTATTGCACTTATAGTCGGCTTTCTTTACTGTGCTATCCTAAGTAGAGTTACACCCTTCTAAGCCCATTGACTTCAATGTATTTAGAACACTGTTAACTGTAAAAATTGCAGGGTCAGTTATGGAACCTCCACCCTTGGTGCCTGGCTCCTTCGATGGATGACTCCTATCTAGCATGTCTCAGCACATCTATCATAGACTTGCCCCCCCCCATGCTACCCTGCTTCACATCCCAGCGCTGAAACTGCCACTCCTTCTGAACTGGCATCACCCCTCAAGAAGTGTGGCCTATTGGTTACAGTCAGACTTGCATCTGGGAGACCCAGGTTCGAATTCTCACTCTGCCATGGAACCTCACTGGATGATTTTGGACCAGACTCACTCTGCCTAACCCACCTCACAGGGATGCTGTTGTAAGGATCCAGGTTGGGAAACTCCTTCCCTTCCTCTCCCCACAACAGACACCCTGTGAGGTAGATGAGGCTGAGAGAGCTCTAAGAGAGCTGTGACTTGCCCAAGCTGGCTTCATGTGGAGGAGTGGGGAATCAAACCCAGTTCTCCAGATCAGAGTCCACTTCTCTGGTATGGTATTTACCCTCCTGGAGCTGGCAACTCTAAATTCCGTGGGATCCCCAGGTCCCACCTGGAGGTTGGCATTCACATCTGCTACAGAGCCAGGGCTGCACCCGAGGCCCTTACTAAGTGTTCTGTCCTCTGCATTCTCAATGTTTCTCCTTCCTTCCTCGCCCAGAGGGTCGGATCTAGGGTTGCCAGGTCCCTCTTCACCATCTGCGGGAGGTTTTGGGGGCGGAGCCTGAGGAGGGTGGGGGTTTGGGAAGGGGAGGGACTTCAACGCCATAGAGCCCAATTGCCAAAGTGGCCATTTTCTCCAGGTGAACTGATCTCTGTGGGCTGGAGATCAGTAGTAATAGCAGGAGATCTCCAGCTAGTACCCGGAGGTTATGTAAAAAAATAGTATTCAGCTCACACAAATTATGCAAAAGTGTGATGTTATTATTTACAAGTGCAAGAAGCCAACAATCATAGAGATACATGCCACAAAATATATACAAAGATAGTGTAGCTAAAGAGCTACCAATGCAGATGGTCAGTTTCAACCTGGAAAGTCCTTTAAAGTCATTGTACTTACCTTTAAAGGACTTTCCAGCTTGAAACTGCCCATCTGTATTGGTAGCTCTTTAGCTACGCTTCATCTTTGTATATATTTTGTGGCATGTATCTCTATGATTGTTGGCCTCTTGCACTTGTAAATAATACCATCACCCTTTTGCATAATTTGTGTGAGCGGAATACTGTTTTTTTACGTAGCTAGTCTACTGAGTATTGGGTGCTTCTTTGGGCTAAGTACCTGGAGGTTGGCAAGCCAAGTCGGACCTGAATCCCGGCGTAGACCCGGGGCCTGACCCGATAAGATCGGCGAGGTCTCCCTGCCCTTCCTGCTTTGCTTCTTCCGCTAGCCGATCCGCGACGCCGGGTCTTGGGCTGGCGCCCCCCCCCCTTCTGTGGAAGAGCGGAGGAGGAGGAGTGGGCGGCAGGGAATCGAATAATGATCTGTTTGTGCGGAGACGCGCCGCCCTCTAATCAGCCTGCGAAGAAAGCCGGGAAACGTACGAAAGCAAGGAGAGTGGGGAGGGGGCGTCGACGGCGCCAGCCGCCCCACCCTCCAGCGCGTTTACTCGGGAGTAAGGGCGATGACTTCCCAGGGGCGCTACTTCCGAGGGAAGGGCGCGTAGGGCCCTATAGAAGCAGCCCCGTGCGCGGTCCCTCCATTGAGTTCCACGGCGCTTCCTCTCGGGTGAGCGTGCCCAGGATCGCGGCCAGAAGGCGACTGGACCAGGGGAGCGTGTGAAAGCGGGGGAAAGCAGAGCGTTGCTGTCCTGTGGCTGTCCAGAATCAAAGAATCGTAGAGTTGGGCGGGACCACCAGGGTCATCTAGTCCAACCCCCTGCACAATGCAGGGGATTCACAACGACCTCCCCCCCCCACACCCCCAGGGACCCCTACTTCACGCCCAGAAGATGGCCAAGATGCCCTCCCTCTCATGAAGCGCCTAAGGTCCTAGACAAAAAGGGCAAGAGTCCAGTAGCACCTTAAAGACTAACAAAAATATTTTCTGGTAGGGTATGAGCTTTCATGAGCCACAGCTCACTTCTTCGGATACCTTCTTCAGGTATCTGAAGAAGTGAGCTGTGGCTCACGAAAGCTCATACCCTACCAGAAAATATTTTTGTTAGTCTTTAAGGTGCTACTGGACTCTTGCCCTTTTTGACTACTGCAAACAGACTAACATGGCTACCCACTGTGAATTATCTCTAAGGTCCTAGAATCAGCATTGCTGACAGATGGCCACCTAGCCTTTTCTTAAAAACCTCCAGGGAAGGAGAGCTCACCACCTCCGCTGAGGAACCGCTCTCTCTCTCTGTGTAATGTGCCGTCAAGTCGCAGCCGGCTTATGGTGACCCCTTTTGGGGTTTTCATGGCAAGGGACTAACAGAGGTGGTTTGCCAATGCCTTCCTCTGCACAGCAACCCTGGTATTCCTTGGTGGTCTCCCACCCAAATACTAACCAGGGCTGACCCTGCTTAGCTTCTGAGATCTGATGAGATCAGGCTAGCCTGGGCCATCCAGGTCAGGGCAGGAATTGCTCTAACCGTTAGAAAATTCTTCCTAATGTCTAGACCACTGGTTCCCAACCAGGGGTCCGTGAGAACTAAATTAAGGTCCGCGAAACAAAGTTATAAAGCCATAATAAATTAATATTTTCAATTAAAAGTTCTCTATTATAAAATATATATATTCAAATATTATTCTAAGTTTAATGTTTAACTAACAGTTATGATTAAAGTTTATTTTCAAATTCTCGGAATTTTTCTTTTGAACCTTGGGGTCCCTGCATGAACAAAAAAGTCCTAGTGGTCCCTGGTCAAAAAAAGGTTGGGAACCACAGGACGGAAACTCTTTTGATTTAATTTCAACCCGTTGGTTCTGGTCCGACCTTCTGGGGCAACGGAAAACAACTCGGCACCACCCTCTACATTACAGCCCTTCAAGTACTTGAAGATGGTTATCATATCCCCTCTCAGTCTTCTCTTCAGGCTAAACATAAGAGTGATCTTATATGAGGCATCCCCACTGCCCTCTCTCTTACAAGAGAATGACTCTTCCGAAACAGTACTTATTAAAATGCACTGTTCCTGTCATCTAAAAGCAAAGGAGGTACTCTTTTGCCCCTACAAAAATTGGTTATTACTCATATGCAAATGCACACAGATTGAATCCAAGGCACAGCTGATGGACCAAAATATGGGTGATAAATCAATGCATGATTTCTGCAACTGAGTGACCGCTCTAGGGGGAAAACTCTGAGCTGCTTGGAGGACACATGAGATCAAATATGTAATTCTTAGTAATTGTCAGGCTTAATGGTGTGCATGCAAGCTCATAGGCTGACAATCTGAACCCAGAGTACCCTAGCCACCTCAGCCCTTCTGCACTACTGCCTTTAGAGCCAGATGGTGTAGTGGTTAAGAATGGTGGTTTGGAGCGGCGGACTCTGATCTGGAGAGCCAGGTTTGATTCCCCGCTCCTCCAAATGAGTGGCGGAGGCTTATCTGGTGAACTGGATTTGTTTCCCCGTTCCTCCACTTGAAGCCTGCGTGCTGGGGGACCTTGAGTTAGTCACAGCTTTCTCAGCCCCACCTACCTCACAGGGTGTCTGCTGTGGGGAGGGGAAGGGAAGGCGATTGTAAGCCGGTTTGAGTCTCCCTTAAGTGGTAGAAAAAGTCGGCATATAAAAAACAACTCTTCTTCTTTTCCCATCTTTAGCGCTGACAGCAACGGCTTATCTATCTCCCAGCCAACCCCTGGGGGATGGGCAAAGCATGGCTGCCTTTGCCAAGCATCAGTAGGCCTTGAGGTGGCTGCAAAGTGCATTAGACGGCCTAGCAACCACAAGGCCCCATTCTTGGGATGTGTGGTTGTGCTGATTTGGCAAGCTCAGCACCCAGCCACTATACTGCCCCCTGCCTGCAACATTGTGTACGCCAACCCCTGCTCTTCCCCATCCCTTCTTTCCTCAGTCTATCCCTTCAAACACCTGGCAAGATTTTTAAAAAATTAAAAGAAATATACAGAACACTTCCCCTAAAAAGTCTCACTCTAATTAAAAAAAAAAACTAGCCCAGAAGAAACATCTAACCCTCCAACTGTTTTCAGAGTGCAGACACATCCATAAAGGCCTAAAGAGAAAAAATGGGTACAGAAAATTAAGGGGGGGGGGAGAAAAAGATGCTATGGAACACAGGCAGGACAATGCTGCTGCAGTTGTCTTGTTTGGGGCTTCCTAGAGGCACCTGGTTGGCCACTGTGTGACTTGATGGGCCTTGGTCTGATCCAGCATGGCGTTTCTTATTTTCTTATAAGAGGGGCTGGTATCTAGTGCTGGTGTGAACAATCCAAGAAACTTAAAATGTGTCATAGTTCTCTGTTTGGCAAGCATTCAGTTGGGCCCTGAGAGAATTTTCTTGAACTGCAACCATCCTGCGTTCTGACATTGTGAGTTTTCTCACGCAGAGTCGAGCAAAACAACCTGTATTTCACTGCAGAATTGGGACTAAACCCCCACTGTTTCCCCAAGCAAGAAAACTGTGAAACGGTGTGTGTGTTTTGTACATGTGAACTCAGGGTTGTATCCCTGAGTTTCATTCAGTTTTTTTCCCATTGCATCGGAGATGAAGTCTCAATTTATTTTGTCTGTGAGACTGGCCAATATTAGCTTGGATCCTGCCAACTTTTCTGCTGGTAGATGGCCAATTTCTCTCCTCCCTGCAGCTCCCCCCATCCAGCATGGCTTTTTGTCCATGTGGGTTTCGTGATCTCTGGAATAGCTTTTTTTGGGGTGGGATGTCAAATTGGGTCCCTCCCTCTTGCATCAGTGGGGAATAAGCATGATTATTTTCCTGTACAGTTTTGGATTTCAAAAATTAATTTTCAGTTTGTACCCTGGATGCACTAGGATCCTACTGGTGCACTCCTAAACAGAGTGACACCTTTCTGAGCTCATGGACTTCAGTGGGCTTATAATGGAGTAACTCTGCTTAGGATCGCATGGTCAGGATTCTTTGCCTGAACTCACACCTCCTTCTCGAAATGCTTTCTTCCCTTATCCCACTGTTGGTGTGAAAAACAGAAAGGTTCTTAGGGTAGCCATGGTGGCCTGGAGCAGAACAGCTAGATTTGAGTCCAGGGGTACTATAAAGACCACTTTCGGGGTATAAGCTTTCGAGAGTCAAATTTCCCTTCATCAGAAGGCATTTGTATTGGGTTTCTAAATCAGTGGAGGGCCATGCAGGGAGGGTGGTTTGCAATCATATTTTCAGCCACTTCGTGTGTTTTAAAATGCATGTGTGAGTTCAGTCTTGGAAGGAAGCCACGACACTTAACCCTGTTCAAATGTGCTGTGGAGCCGTGCCCTAGATGCGACAGCTGACTGGTGGATCCTTACACAGACAGCGCTTTCATATTTCCTAAACTCCCGAGGATATGATTAATTTTAATGTCCTCAAACTTATGCAGACAAAGGATTTTCTGCCTAGTCAGAGCTGTCGTTTAGTGCATGTCAAAAGAATACCAACATTTCATATTCATACCATGCAGCGGAAGCTGGATAAGAAGACAATCGATATTCAGTGAGCATTGCCAACTTTTTGGACCTGTCTCTGCTGCTGTGCCTTTCAAAGGAGCTCAATCTGCAGTCCTTAGCAGAGGAAGTATTTTGCAGAATGGAAATGAGCATTATGCCTGCTGCCTCAAAGCGAGCTGCCGATTGATGAGACGGTTGCAGAGGGCAGTCCAAGAAGTTGGCAAACGTGGCCTGGATCCTTCCATTCTGTTCAACAAAGTTGCATGCCTTCCTCCAGCGTCAGGAGCCTTCCTCCAGTGTAAGTGGTGCTTCTGCTGGAGCTGAACAGAGGGTGGCCAGATTCTCAGCACTGCATCCAAATCAGTATGTTTCCTATTATCCCTATCTTGGTTATCTGAAGAACACTTAATTGGCCATTTGCTATGACCATATCTACTACATTAGAGACTTAAACTGGTTTAACGGTCAATGGGCTCAGATCCAGTGATCAGAGATATTTTTTGTGTGCTCCTTCCCCCTCAGTAGTCTTTTTAAACTCGTTGGCTTTAAAAGAAGAAGAAGAAGAGTTGGTTTTTATATGCAGACTTTCTCTACCACTTAAGGGAGAATCAAACTGGCTTACAATCACCTTCCCTTTCCCTCCCCACAACAGACACCCTGTGAGGTAGGTGGGGCTGAGAGAGCTCTAAGAGAGCTGTGACTAGCCCAAGGTCACCCAACTAGCTTCATGTGTAGGAGCGGGGAAACAAATCCAGTTCACCAGATTAGCGTCTGCTGCTCATGTGGAGGAGTGGGGAATCAAACCTGGTTCTCCAGATTAGAGTCCACTGCTCCAAACCACCGCTCTTAACCACATACTTGAACACAAGAAACTGCCTTATACTGAATCAGACTCTTGGTCCATCAAAGTATTGTCTACTCAGACCGGCAGTGGCTCTCAGGCTGAGGTCTTTTACATCACCTTAGAGGCCTGCAGCCAAACATTTGGATGGATATTTCAAATCAAGTTCACATATGAACTTCACCTCTTCTGACATCTACATTTTCTGATCACTGAGCATCTCTCCTTTGTGTGTATGTGTGTGTGTAAAGTGCTGTAAAGTTGCAGCCGACTTATGGTGACTCCAGAGGGTTTTCAAGGCAAGAGACTTTTGGAGGTGGTTTGCCGTTGCCTGCCTCCATGTGGGCCGAGAGAGTTCTGAAAGAACTGTGACTGGCCCAAGGTCACCCAGCAGGCTTCATGTGGAGGAGTGGGGAATCGAACCCAATTCTCCAGATTAGAATCCATCCATATAAGGAACTTCCTTGAAAACACAGGAAATCTGGCAACCTTATTTGTTCACATATGTGCCTGGAAAATATTTAGGTAGTAGTGGCATCAATAATGCATACAGCACTTTTACTGTACACAATGCTTTCCAATGCATATCTCATTAATTCTCATAAGAGCGCTGAGAGGGGTAGGTGATTAATTTTTAGCTGGGAATCTGAGCTGGAAAGGTGGGGGCCTACCAAACACAAGACAGATATGGTTTGGACTCTTTACTTTTTTTTTTTTTTTTGCTGTCAAGTTACAGCTGACTTATGGAGACCCTGTAGGGTTTTCAAGGCAAGAGACATTCAGAGGTGGTTGGCCATTGCCTGCCTCTGTGTTATGTCCCTGGTATTCCTTGGAGGTCTCCCATCCAAATATTTGCTAGGGTTGAGGTTGAGAGTGTGTGACTAGCCCAAGGTCACCCAGCAACTTTCCATAGCACAGCTGGGATTCGAACCTGGGTTTCCGAGATCCTAGTCCGGCACCTTAACCACCACACCATACTTGCTCTCCTCTTTACATATAGACAGATTTAAAGAGAACCTAAATAGATCTGGTAATTTGGCAATTTTCGGGGGGGGGGGGGAAATCCGATCAAGTGATGTGCATTTGCAAACTTCAGAGCAATTCACATCATTACATTTCTCTCTTTCTTTGTGTGCATGTAATTTTAATGGTTCATGGCTTTAAGGTTTTTTGTTGTGTAAAGATTTTGCAGGCAGGGCAGCCTCTCTCTCTCTCTCTCTCTCTCTCTCTCTCTCTCTCTCTCTCTCTCTCTCTGCGAAGGAGTGCAGTTTATCTTTAAGGAGGCTAGAGAAATAAGAAATGAGGCTCACGTTGCACGGGTGACATCACTAGCTTCTGGCTCGGTGCTCCGTATTCTCTGGCTGCAAGCTCCAGCCAAGGCTGCGGGGTGGCGTGTTTGGAGAAGGCAAGATTCCCAGGTGGGCAGAAGACTCGGAGCTGCTCTTATTTGGGTTGCTAAAGGGGGGGGGGGATTCAAAAGAAAAACACACCATCCTCCACACAGGGCCATGATCTTTCCCAAGCTCTCGGACCCTCCAGATCGCCTCCGTCGGCTCCCGCTCTCTCGACGAGATGGGTGAGTTGTTCCCATTGGAGAGCCCAAGGGGAAGGCGAGACAGGCACCAGCGAAATGTCTGAATAGACCATGCAGCCGTGGATGGCGGCGCCGCGCCTCGGAGGGAGCTGCTGAGGGGCTGGAAAAGATCTCGGCTCTCGCCCGGGGGATCGAGCCGCGCGGCTGGGAAATGGTGCAGACCGTCAGCTATTGACAAGAGGCCGTTTCCTCCCCCCACTTTTTTTTTTTTTTTACTCGAACCGGCGCGATTTATTTTTTTGGCTCCCACCCCTCTAGTCTGCATTTTTGGAAAGAGCAGGCATCAGCACAGCCGAGGAGGAAGCGTGCCTGCCTGTAAATATTGTGGGGGGGGGGGATCTTGCCGATCGGAAAACGGAAGCCCGGGTGTAAGAAAGGGGGGGGGGAAAGGGGGCAGGCGGTGCGATCGGAGGAGGAGGAGGAGGAGGAGGAGGAAGGCAAACAAAGGACTCCGGGGGCCGGGTCTGGAGAAGGGAAGCTGGCGCTGTCCGCGGTGCTGAACCTCCGGCGCTGTCCGCGGTGCTGAATCCCCGGCGCTGTCCGCGGTGCTGAATCCCCGGCGCTGGCCGCGCTCCCCTCCGCCGCCGGGCGTTCTCGATCTCCGGCCATTGTCCCCCTCCTCCGTTGGTTGCCTGGATCCCGGGAGCCGATCAACAGCGAGCCGGGATCCGTTGGCCGGCCCCGGGAGAGAGGCGAGGAGGAGGCGGGACTCGCCGGCCCGTCATGCCAGGACGTTGCTGCTGCAGAGCCGCGGGAGCCCCGGAACTGGGAAGAGGCTCCAGCGGAGGCCCGCGTTAGGAAGGGTTTGCAGGAGCTTCGTGGGTCGAAGGCGGCAGGCGGCAGCTCCCCCCACCCCGGCTCCTTTCCCTCTCCGCCCTTGTAAAGGCCAGCCAGCCTCCTCGCCCTGGCCCGAGATTCCTGCAAAAATAATAATAAAAGCGCCCCTGGAACCAAGGTAACTGGCTGCTGGGAAGCGGATGACTGCCAAGTGCTTTTGGTGCCTGTGTGCCTGGCGGGGGTGGACACTTTTGATTTCCAGGCATATCTATTTACTCCCTGGATGTGATTCCTTAAAGGGCCGATCGCCGATGTAAAAAGCCACTCCTCTGGCATTCCTGAGTGGGCAAGGCTGGAAGAGCTCGGTGGACCGATCCAGATGGCCAGACACAAGGAGGGGATGCTTATTTACCACTGACTCCTCTTTGTGGCCAATGACAGGCATCTCCCTGCCTCGCTTGGCACCATATTGATCTAAGTGGAAGCCTCAGAATCGCTGGCCATTTTGCCTCCCGCTGGTCCATAGGAGAAGTGAATGAGCGCTCGGGACCCTTTCCTTCTGGGGAAGAAGTTTCCCCACCTAAGTCGGATGCATCTCCATCTGCTTGTATGTGATCACTGAAGGCAGACACTCTCCTATGCCGGTTGCCCAGGAGCTGGGCTCATTGGATGCCAGGCTGAAGGGCTTTGCCTCTCACTGAAGATGCCCATGGTGTTTCTGTGAAGCTAAGGTATGGCTGCCGGAAGGTTATTGCTCTATGCTGGTCTCTCCTTAGCGTTGTGTGCTCTCGGCATGCTGGCGGTGGCCATCTGCTCGGACCATTGGTACGAAACGGACGCCAGGAAGCACAGGGAACGGTGCAAAAGCTTCACCACCAGGAGGAACGACCCTGGTTTCATTTATAACTCGAACAATAACCTGCCCCTCAGGGCCAGCAGGTCTCGGCTGGACCGCTGGGAAGGGAAACTTCTCTTGGCAAGAAACAGGAGGCAGCTTTTTGCCATGAGTGCAGTGGATGAGTGCAACAGACAGTACAACTCAACTAACATGGGGCTCTGGAGGAAATGCCACCGTCTGGGGTTTGACCAGGACCTGGAAGAACTCATTGCAAAAGGTAGGGTCTTCTTTTCAGAATGCCCCTGGTTGAGACACCTTGCCCAGCGGGCTGTGTTTAAACCAGATGCAGACCTCTACTCAAGGCAGAGCTTTCTTATTTAAACCCGTAGTCTTCTCCACTAAACTGCTTCACCGGTTTCCCAATCATGTATGAGATGGTTTTTCCTTGTAGAGTTCAGAAATGGGGAGGGTGGCTGGGGGCAGTGTTGCAAATCGCTTGAATAGAACATTAAGAGAGGATGAGGACATGCCAGTCTTCTAGGCCTTACAGGAAGAGGTTTGGAAGGTCACAAAATCAACCTCCTAATTTATGTGTTGTCATTTTTTATAAGGCCATGCATCATTGTGGCATTTAGGACTGTTCCTCAATGCATAAACAGTCCAGAGAACCTACCGAGTCAAGGATTTTGAATCTGATCATGCTTCACTGAATCCAGCTAATTTGTTTTGCTTGTCAGTAATGTTGCACCAGAAACCTAGATCATTTCTGAATTGAACGAATAATAGGCTTCCTTTAACATTGACTGGAGAGCAAACAAAGAGAAATGCCTAAGGGACACACACAGAGAGAAAGAGAGACGTTACTGGTTACAGGTTATTTCAAAATAGATCCTTGAATCATTTCAGGTGTCAAAATCATGTTACAGTGATGCTGTAAGAAAGCTCGTAACAGGAACTATTTTGTTGTTGTCCCCCCCCCCCAAGCTAATCTGTTGGCTGACAGCATCCTCTTGTTCTACCCCACCCCCTTTATGAGGAATATGTCTAACAATGATGATCAATATGTTTGCATCATATCACAGTACACAAAAGGTATTTAATGTGGCAACTTTTGTCAAAATGTTTATTGGAGAAAAATATATGAATTTTGCAAGATGTGTTGGTGTATCAGCAGAGAAATCTGAACCAATATTGTATCCAAATGCTACAAAAAAAGCAGCAGAATCTCCTTCAGTGGTTGTTAGGATGCATTGAAAGGATCACCTTGCACACAGGGAGTAGGCTGATTTTTCTTCTCTTTTACAGGGCTTCTGCTTCAGAAAGCTTAAATAGGTGCAATGGTTGCTTGAGCTCCATTTTCTTTATTATTATTATTATTATTATTTTGCTTTGGCTTATCTCCTGCTTGGATTCCAAGGGCGTTTGTGTACCCAAATAACTTTGCTTCCATTTATTTCCCACGAGGCTTCCAAAGGTTGACATTGTAACATCCACCGTCCTTAACCAACGGGAAATCTGATGGGAAGCCTGTCGGCTCTTTGTTACTACTTCAAAGGCCACCTTGAGTTTAATGGCCAGAAGGCGTTCTGGGGCGAGCGGCTGTTTGGTGACTTCATGAAATGCACTGTTGGCTTTGGTCCATTTTTGTAATGGGCAACCGTCCATAATCAAAAACTGTCATCGCAGCTGGCACCCTGGTTGGCAAGCTCAGCAGGGAAGCCAAGGATGCTTTCAGGTCAGGCTTCGGGTTTATAGCTCTGAAAAGGACGGGGTAGGGTGTGTGTGCGAAAGGTTTGGGTGGACCTCTGCTCTGGATAAGAAAGTAACTCAGGTCTCTGCTACTCAGAGCTGTCAGCAGCCCCCAAGTTTCAGCCCTGATTTAAGTACTGACAAAGACATTGTGCTCTAATATATCAGGGAATAGTCTGGAGGTACATGATGGAGCCAAGCCGGTCTGGGTCTTGTCAGTGCCTGGATGGGAGACTGCCTGAGAATGCTAAGTTCCATGAAAGACAGATGGCAGATCCATGCAATGAGAGTGTGAAGGGGGAAATGGCTTTGGCACGGGTTTGCCATGTACCTTTGGGCAAGCTATTATGCCTCGGGCTTAGATATGCACTTGTAGAACCTGGCATCATTGTTATGAGATTGAGATGATGGAAACATGGACAGAATAAAATGGGGAAAGCAATTCCAAACTGATAAACAGAAAAAGAATGTACCGATTGGTCTACTTTGACTTGTCACAACTCTACTTTAGCAATCTGGTCCTTCCCTTGTAATGGCCACTTATCACTCGTATAATACTTTTAATTGGCCAAGTGCTTTGTGTTTTAAAGTGCTTGGCCTTGCTGTTTTATCCGATTAATGCAATTGTAACAGATGTGGAGAGGCAGCATCTTGGCCATGTAGTGAATCAGCTGTGATACTGTCGATACTTTGGTGGGTCTGACATGGGAAACCCAGGTTCAAATCTCAGTTTGGCTATGGGCCTCAATGGGACTAGGTTGTGGCTCAGAGGTGGGGCATGAACCTTGTATGCGGAAGGCCCCAGGTTCAATCCCTGCCCTTTCAGCTAAAAGAATCCCAGGCAGAAGATGTTGGGAATTACTTTTCTTTGCCTGAGATTCTGGAGAGCTGCCACAAGAGAAGGCAATGCTGAGCTAGATGAACCAAACTGATTCCTTCAAAGAGAGTTTTGTGTGTTTGGATGTCAACCTGGGGCAAGTCATTCTCTCTCTACACAACCTAGCGTACAGCAGGAAAATCAAATGCCCCCCTAAACTCGTCAAAGGAAGAACAAACAAATACTGGCAAGAAATGCAGTTGGAATGCTTGTCCCATCTGAGTTCTGGTACCTTGGCCATTTTGGTTAAAAGGGATAAAGATAATTTACCATTCCATCCCAACTACAGACAATCACAAGCAGGCCTGTGCTGTTGGGAGGTCCAAGTATTTTAAAATCTCCACTATCAGCTGTATTGGAGAGGGAATCTGAGTCCTAATAAACAAAACCAAAACGATAGTGGAGATACTTGGACATGCCAGTGGCACAGACCTGCTTGCGATTGTCTGTGGTTGGGGTGGAATTCTAACTTTAAAAGAAGGTAGACCTCCACAGATGTGATGAGGCCCCAGCTCACAATCAGCCATAATCCACAGCAGTACAATGAGCTGTGAGAGCAAAAGGACTAAAAGTATCTACAGAGTAACCCCCCTGCAATTTAATAGCTTAATTTTGACTAAAATATAATGAAAAAGTCAATGCAATTTTCTAAACAATTCTATCCTGTTCTGTTAACACAAGCAAAAGGATAAATACTGTTAATCCAAGACAAGTAGAAGGCTAAATGAGGCCCCAAGATAACAACAGCGAGATAAATTGGATCCACCATTAGAATCATAGAATCACAGAATCATAGAGCTGGAAGGGACCACCAGGGTCATCTAGTCCAACCCCCTGCACAATGCAGGAAATTCATAACAACCTCCCCCTCCACACCCCCAGTGACCCCTACTCCATGCCCAGAAGATGGTTGCTGACAGGTGGCCATCTAACCTCTTCTTAAAAACCTCCAGGGAAGGAGAGCTTACCACCTCCTGAAGAAACCTGTTCCACTGAGGAACTGCTCTGTTAGAAAATTCTTCCTAATGTCTAGACAGAAACTCTTTTGATTTAATTTCAACCCGTTGGTTCTGGCCCGACCTTCTGGGGCATCAGAAAACAACTCGGCACTCTCCTGTATATGACAGCCCTTCAAGAACTTGAGGATGGTTATCATATTAAAAATAACTTCGCCGGCCAGACCTATACTGAAGGTCACTCTTGCCACTGGGACTAGGTGTGTGTGTGTCATACTTGTATCCAACCACTCCATTGAGCAAAATTTAATTATTAATTAAAATATTTATACCCCACCCTTCCTTTCGGCTCAACTGGGAGTGCTTAATCCAATTTTAGGAGAGTTTCTCCATCTTAAGTGGCTCTTTCTCCATTTAAACTGGAGGAAGACTCCTTAGGCTGGGGGAAGGCTTTGAGGGGAATGGTTGGATCCATCCCAACATATGGGTCACCAGATTTGGCCTTGCATAATGATACAGCCATATATAAACTCTGAGTCCTTATAGAGTAGCATTTTTACTTGGTAAAAATGAGCATGTTCCAAAGTAAAGTACAGGGACAGAAAGACTGAATGATAAAAATGACATTGCTGCAGGGATTGTGGTGCTTTTGGGGGAGGGGTGTAGGAAGAAAGTAGATTCCTTTGAAATGTGGTGTTGGAAGAGAATGGTATGGATACTGTGGACTGCCAAAAAGACAAATAAGTGGATTCTAGATCAAATCGAGCCTGTACTGTCCCTAGAAGCTAAAATGACTAAACTGAGGCTATAGTACTTTAGCCACATTATGAGAAGACCAGACTGGAAGAAGACTGGAAAAGTCAATCATGCTAGGAAAAGTTGAAGGCGGCAGGAAAAGAGAAAGCCACTGCCCTCAGTTTGCGAGACCTGCACAAGACTGTTAACGATAGGCTATTTTGGAGGACATTGATTCATAGGGTTGCCATGAGTTGGAAGTGACTTGACAGCACTTCACACACATGCACACACACACGTGCACACACATGCACACACACACACACACACACACACACACACAGTCTAGATGTCAAGTTGACCAATGTGTCTGATACCTTACAAGCTACCACAGGGGAGAGTAAGGAGCTTGCAAATACTATGTAAATCATTAGCAATAGCTCCAAGCTTCCATGATAAAAGGTATTTCTTCTTTGAGGTGCTTCCTTTTTTTTTTTTTTTTGCTTCCAAGTTTGTGGTTGCCATCGCTGGAAAAAACTGAATTTTGGGAATGTCTTGCTGAAGACCAGACACACAAATATAAGAGCCACTCAGCTGGGCTTTTTGGGGAGGGGGGGATGTATCCAGTCCTCACTTGCTTGCTTGAAGACATTAGGCAAGCAGGTGCTATGCATGGTTCAATGAAGGAGTGCATATTTTATATGCGGAAGACCCCCAGGTTCAGTTCTCAGCATCTCTAGTTAAAAGACCTCAGTTAGCCAGTGTTGGGGCGAAATGGGTTTTCTTCAGGCTGAATCTAATCTTATTTAAGAATGGACTCAGAGGAACTCTGAAGTCTGAAGAAACAGATTTACCGTAATAAAGTTTAGTTTAGTTTATTGTTGTTACGGTCATAGACCAGCACATAACAGCTTTAATAAAGAAAACAATGCATATCCTGGAAAAAACATTACAGTTAACATAACCCTAACCCTAATATAACAGGACATAACAGACATATAACATCTGTAGATGGGAGAGAGACAGTAAAGATCTAAACAGGGCTCTCTTAACTCAGTGATAAGCAGCTGGATATTTTATACTCATCAGTAAACAACATTCAATAAACAACATTCCAACTATTACGCAAACCCAAACTAAACAATTCCTAAATCTTCCCAGCATCAACAAAAATGATTAGAAGCCTAGATGTCAAGTTGACCTCTTGGCAGGCCCTGGTTGCAGTCCTGGACACAACTACTGCCAAGTACTTTTCCAAGAAATATACTGGTTTGCTCCAATAGGGATGTTATGACAGATTGAAAATATGTTGTAAAGGTTATAGATATGTCAGCTTCTAAACACTTTGGTTCATGCAAAGCATTCTGGTATGAATATAGGTATACATACTGAAATATAGGTACTGGATTATGGATGTGAATTAGGCCTGAATGTCAGACTTTCCCTTCAGGGGAAGACCATTCTTTGCCTGAGACCCTGGAGAGCCACTGCCAGTCAGAATAGGTAACATTGAGCTAGATGGACCAATGGTTTGACTCAAGGGTCCTATGTTCAGGACTATGTTCTCCACCCACCTCCCACTCACACCTCCACTGCCTTTCAGAAATTATATCCAAGGGCAGGAAGAAAGGAAGTATTCCTGTATGAAGGGCTGAAGGATGGTGCTGGGGATCTATAGAAGTGTGGGTTTCCACAGGATCTAGAGTATCTCTTAGGGACAGTGTTTCAACAACATGCACGTATGCCTTTTTACAGAGGTACATGGATAGCCCAGGCTAGTCCGACTCCAATATTGTCAGTTCTCAGAAGCTAAGCTGGGTTGGTCTTGGTTAGCATTTGGATGGGAGACCACCAAGGAAGTCCAGGAGATAGATCATGATGGGTAGTCGTGTTGGTCTGTCTGTAGTAGTAGAAAAGAGCAAGAGTCCAGTAGCACCTTAGACTAACAAAATTTCTGGTAGGGTATGAGCTTTTGTGAGTCATAGCTCACTTCTTCAGATACAGCTGAAGGCAGAGACAGGCAATGGCAAACCACCTTTAAATGTCTCTTGCCTTGAAAACTCTACGGGATTGCCATATCAGCTGTGACTCGATGGGAAAAAATGTAATATGGATGAAGACAGTGACTGAATAAATAGAAGAAGAAGAAGAGTTGGTTTTTATATGCTGGCTTTCTCTACCACTTAAGGCAGAATCAAACCGGCTTATAATCACCTTCCCTTCCCCTCCCACAACAGACACCCTGTGAGGTAGGTGGGGCTGAGAGAGTATGACTAGGCCAAGGTCACCCAGCTGGCTTCATGTGTAGGAGCAGGGAAACCAACCTGGTTCACCAGATTAGCATCCGCCACTCATGTGGAGGAGTGGGGAATCGAACCCTGCTCACCAGATCAGAGTCCATTGCTCCAAACCACCGCTCTTAACCACTACACCATGCTGGCTCTCAAAATAGGTGTTTGAGTTATGATCTTTCTGTGGATATGCACAATTTAGTAACTAAAATGCATCAGATTTTGTATTGGTTTCCAACTATGAGCAACAGAAGTGGATGACTTTTCTTGGGCTGAAAATTCATAAAGTGTTAGGGGAAAAGAGGCTCACATTAACTCTTAGCAGCAACAGTAAAAGGTCAACTTGCATGGATTTCCAACTGTGTCAGGCCATGCTGAGCTCATCTGGAATTTCTACAGCCTACGCTCCATCTTACCTGTGCCTTGGTTTGCTTTCTGTTGAAGTTCTAGCCAGAGACAGGTTTCCATATTTAAGACTTAAACAAAACATGATAAAGTCAATGTTTAAGACTTGTATAGTACTCTTGGTGTTGGAAATATATGTATGTCGAATCTAAGCTTTTTGTATGTTGTGGGAGTACTTCCACAGTTTTGATTCTATTTATACAACTTAGGTGAGAGCAAGCAGATACAAACAATTGTGTGTGTGTGTGTGTGTGTGTGTGTGTGTGTGTCTATATTATGATCCCCCCCCCCCCCCCCGGAGACTGACAAAAGTCAAGCCTGGCCATCTTTTAGTAACAATGTAACTATTCCTCCATAGTAACTATTTTTTTTAAAAAAAACCAAGCTGGCAATGACATTTAATGGCTTGCAATGAGAATGAGAGTGGAATTAAATTGGCTCTTATCTTCCTTCATAATTTAGATGTTGATTGCTTTTAATTGTCAGTATTAGAATGTTTTAAGCTTGCTTGGTATAGGTTAAAAAAACCCATTGTCACTCATTCTAATTCTAAAGGCTAAGGCAGGTAACAATCTAAACAACAACAACAACAACAACAACTTGCCCTGGGTGCTGACTTTGCATGAGTTGCTGAGTAGCCAAGTGCTTTTCACCAACCAGCTGTTCCTATCGTCTTGCTTGAAAGAACCCAGACACTTTATGGAGCAACCCCTCTGCCTTTTCTGCAGGACTTGGGAGTTTAGCAATGTGAGCAACATGCAGCATGATGAGGACAGACTTTCCTTATCTAGCATAACATTAATAACTATGGAATGCATTGGCTCACAGCGCAATCCTATGCAGAGTTACTCCAGTCTAAGCCTGGAGTTACTCTCTTTAGGATTGCTCAGTTAGTCTACCCACCCATCCTAATTAACCAATCAATCAAGTCTTGGGGACCTGAGAAAAGAGCAAAATGTTACCAGGATTATCGTTGTTGCTACATAATTACTCAGAATGAATCCCACTGAGATAAATGGGTCTTGGTGGTGGTGGTGGAAAGTACTGTCAAGTCGCAGCCAACTGATGGCAACCCTATGGGGTTCTCAAGGCACGAGACGTTCAGAGGTGGTTTGCCTTTGTCTGCTCTATGGATCGATTTCCCAACCTAGGGATGTATTTCCCCAACTTTCTTTCAAAGAACTCGGCAGTGTACACGTCTGAGAAGTAGTGAGCACCCCAAGGTCACTCACTGAACATTCTGTATGACCTGGCCTCCTCGGCTCAGATCATCATTCTCGCCATTATAGCCCACTACTAGCTGTGATTCATTAATATAATGAAATTTCAGTGGATTGTCCAAGTGGCAGAGCAAACCTGCCTTACCTGTTTAGCATAGAATTTCATTAATAGCTATGGAATGTGTCAGCTATGTTTACCAATTCACACATTTGATTGTTTGACTGATTAAGCAGATTAACATCCTTCTAAGTTCATTGACGGCTGTAACTCTGCTTAGGATTGCACCTTTATTTGCTTTTTTTGTTTATTTATTATTTTATGGACGTTATTTATAGTCCACCTTTCTCACTGAGACTCAAGGTGGATTATACAGAATAAGTCAGTACAGTCAACAGGGTGGAATATCCAATAGACAATGCAATAGGATTTGATTTATAAAAATCTGGATGCAATCAGAGGTGAAAAAAAGCATAAATATTTACATGACACATTTAATGAATGCACAATCGACAGTGTAGGAAGCTGTTTACAGCAACAGATGTGTGTGTGTGCTGTCAAGTCTGCGACCCTGTAGGGGTTTCAAGGCAAGAGATGTTCAGAGTAGGTTTGCCATTGCCTGCCTCCGCGTCACAACCCCGGTAGTTCTTGGAGGTCGCCCATCCAAATTCTAACCAGGGCTGACCCTGCTCAGCTTCTGAGATCTGATGAGATAGCCTGGGGCTATCCAGGTCAGGGCACAGCAAGAGATAGTATGAATTAAACACAGTGGTATAATCTAGAGTCCCTAAACCTTTACGCCAAGCTTCTTTCTGAACCACATTGTTAAAAGTGCAGCCCTATATCCTGTGCAAAAGGCCCTCTTGAATAATTCAGTTTTGCAAAGTTTGCAGAAAACCAAGAGACTCGAAGCCTTATTTATTTATTTGTTCAGTTTATATTCACTTTATATTCTGCCTTGTCAAAGGAGCAGTTTAGCTGAGGTTCTCAGGTGGCCCGCCTGTATCATTGAATCTAAGCATTTTGTTTGCAGACCTGTTTAGCTTCATAGCTGGAATTGCATCAAGGTTCCTTCAGACCATTCTCTAGACACACATCTATAAGATTTGAGTGTCTTCTGCCTCAAATTTAAGTATTTTGGCTTGCAGATTGGGCAGCTGGCTAGAATACCCTTTACTCCTAAATAGATTTGTGTAGAAGTGCCTTCTATTCAAATTGCTGGGACTTATTTCCAAGTAAAGGTGTGGTTGCTATAGTTCAAAGCAGTCAGGGGGGAAGGAAAGACTTGTTTTAACCCAGCATGGTGTAATGGTTAAGAACAGTGGAATCTAATCTGGAGAACTGGGTTTGTTTCCCCACTCTTCCACATGAAGCCTGCTGGGTGACCTTGGGCCAGTCACAGTTCTCTCTGAACTCTCTCAGCCCCACCTATCACACAAGGTGCCTGTTGTAAGGAGGGGAAGGGTAGGGTGATTGTAATCCGGTTTGTGACTCCTTACAGTTAGAGAAAATCAGGGTATAAAAAACAACTCTTCATCTTCTTCTCATCGGTGATTAACTTCTAACCTACAAATTTGGAGTATGTAGTGTGTATCCTCTGATGCTCATTTCAGACTGAGGCTTTACTGAGGAGTGAAATCTCAAAATGTATCATTTTAAGAATGAAGGAGGTGGTTAGATAGTACTAATTTTTAAAATTAATTAATTTGTGAAAAGAATGACAAAATGTTTACAAAACCACATTTAATGTCTTGTTACAAAGATCACCAATTACAACACAAGATCTAAGTCAGGAAGTTGAAGACAGAAACAAAGAGAAAGTGCTAAATTTGTTCATTTGTGTGGGGGGGAAGGGGGCTGCAACAGGAAAAACTGGTTCTTGGTTTGGGGATTTTTCGGGTTTTAACTGGAGAAAGCTAGATGTGGTGAGGACCTATCGGAGAGTTTCTAGGAAGCCACCAACACTCATTCTCCGACAGGCCAAGCAATCCAAGAGAATTTTTGAAACTATATGTAATGGGATTTTTTAAAATAAAGATGAAGGATGATTATACGTCTGTATATATGTGGATGTCCCTTTTTAAAAACAAAAGGCAGGCAGCCTGCTGGATCCATGAAACGAGAAACAAGACTGAAGACTGATCAAATGTTCAACTTGCTCATATATTTATGTGTATACAGCAAGTTATTGAACAACCGGCTGTGACCATTCTAAAGAATTCTACGTGTGGCTTCTTTGTGAGCCATTCTTTGCCTGCCTTTAGAATTTTTCTCTTTGGGTAGGGTTTTGTTTTTTGTTTTTGGTATGTGAGCTAGTATGCATTTATACTTTTCTAATGAACACCTTTCTATTGTTTTATGATGCTGTTATCATTTTATTATTTTGGTAGGCTTGGATTGCACTGTACATTGTCTTGGACATGTTGTCTGGAAAGGCAGTTTATACAGTTTATACAGTTCCTAAATTAATTACCTTTCATTTTTCGGTTGAAAGCACCTCTGGAGAAGGCTAATTGGCATGATGACCTTAGTCTTTAGAGCACACAGCAAGAGAATGGTGAGAGCAGGTTCTTGGGGACGTTGGCAAGAAGCTGTCTGAGCCAACAACAAGATGTTATGTAGGGTGACACTAAAGGAAGGAAGAGGTCAACTCATTGGTAGTGATGGGGGTTATAAAAGCAGCAAAAGTCAAGAGCTCTGTGAGAGAAAGGACAGGGACCGTGCCTGAGTGGTAGAGCATCTGCTCTGCATGCAGAATGTCCCAGGTTAAACTCTTGTTAGTTAAGAAGAAGAGTTGGTTTTTATAAGCCAACTTTCTCTACCACTTAAGGTAGACTCAAACCGGTTTACAATCACTTTCCCCTCCCCACAATAGATACCTTGTGAGGTAGGTGGGGCTGAGAGAGCTCTAACAGAGCTGTAACTTGCCCAAGGTCACCCAGCTGCCTTCGTGTGTAGGAGTGGGGAAACAAATCCAGTTCACCAGATTAGCCTCGCTGCTCATGTGGAGGAGAGGAGAATCAAACCCGGTTCTCCAGATCAGACTCCACCGCTCCAAACCATCGCTCTTAACCACTACACCACGCTGGTGTAGTGATCAAGCAGTCTCTGTTTGAGACTCTAGAGAGCTGCTACCACCAGCCAGAGTAGATAAGACGGACCTTAGTTAGACCAAACGTCTGACTCAGTATAATGCAGCTTTATATGTTCCTGTCTGTCTGTCTGTCACCAGCGAAAGTGTGGCCCCATCTGTGGATAGCTAGATCCGCAGATGGGGCCATGCTGACAGAAAGCTTTTCCCTTCAAACTGGCTGGACCCCTCAGATTTGCAGAAGAAACTGAAAAGTTTTTAAAAAGAAGTTTTTTTTTTTACATACCTCCAAAAAAGAAGAGCATGAACTGCGCAGGCGCACATGTACAACAAATCACCTCCTCCACCCCCCCCCCACTGAGCCACTGAGACTTGAAAGCTGCAGCAGGTGAGAGAAGGAAGTTGTTGTTGCCACTATTGAGGCATCGAAGCTACAGGGATGTGAGGGAGGCCTAGCGCAGCTGCTGAGGCCGTGAAACTGGAAGTAGGAGGGGGAGGAGGATGTACGGTTTGTTTACATTTTACTTTGATCTAGTGTGGGCATGTAGCGTGGAGCTCTTTCTCTCACATCCCATGCCTTTTCAACTGTGGGGGAAAGTGTTCCATGCTGCACACCTGCAGTGAATTGGGACCTCGTGACATTTTAAAAACCTGGGCAAAACAAAGTTTTTACATTAAAAATAAACCACCTGTTGTTGGACTCCCCAGGGGCTGCTTTGCAAGGCTGGCCTGCCTGGGCAGGAAGAGGATACCTGAGAAAGGTTTCATTGCGTGGCAGCTCCCCTTCCTCCCCTGCCCGCCTACGCTGTTGCCACTCTGCCAGGCTGCTGCTTCAGCCGCAGAAATGCCACCTGTTTCCCTGTGGTCATCATCCGCTATGGGGGGTGGGGAAATAGGAATGTATGGCTGGAGGGTGCGGGGGGGGGGAGATCTTGCCTGCTGCAGCTAGTCCAGGACTCAGCCAGGCAGCCCTGACCAGGGCAGTAGCAAGGCAGGGTTCTTGGCATATCAGGCTGAGGGCTCCATTCCCATCCAGCCCTGGAGAGCTGCTGCAGCAGCACTCTCAATTTGCAAAGCAGGGAGTTAGCATGGTGTAGTGGTTAAAGAGCGGCGGACTATAGACCTGGTGAACCAGGTTGGTTTCTCTACTCCTACACATGAAGCCTGCTGGGTGATCTTGGGCTAGTCACAGTTCTCTTTGAGCCAGTGTGGGGTAGTGGTTAAGAGCGGTGGTTTGAAGCGGTGGAGTCTGATCTGGAAAAACGGGTTCTGAGCAGGAGGAGAAGAAGAAGAGTTGGTTTTTATATGCCAACTTTGTCTACCACTTAAGGGAGAATCAAACCAGCTTATAATCATCTCCCCTCCCCCTCCCCACAACAGACACCCTGTGGGGTAGGTGGGGCTGAGAGGGTGTGTCTAGCCCAAGGTCACCCAGCTGGCTTCATGTTAAGAGTGGGAAAACAAATCCAGTTCACCTGTCTCTCCACATCAGAGTCCACCGCTCCAAACCACTGCTCTCTTTTTTAAATCATTTTTTTTAATTTATTGTTAACAAAATTACAATAAACAAAATAAAGAAAAAGGGAAAACGAAAAAAACAAAAAAAACCACAAAGACAAAAAGATACTTCCGTTTTCGTTTGTATCGAATATAAATCTAATTAAGAAATTACAAACTGTTCTCTATGTACATATACAAAATTATTTTAAAAATTATTCTTATAACTAAAAAAATCAAACTTTTCTCTATCACACCTACATTCTTATTCTTCTACCATTGCTCTTAACCACTACACCACGCTGACTCCCTTCCTCACTGTAGCCTCACAAATCAACCCTGTGAAGTAGCTTTGGCTGGGAGAAGAAGAAGAATTGGTTTTTATATGAAAGGCAGGGCAAGTGTGGAAATCAATGGATAAAGGCTGGAGTAACGTTTTATAGAATTGCACTGTGAAAAGGGTGTAACTCGGCTTAAGACTGCATTTATAGTGTGACCCCCGCACTGGCTTTGACTCTTTTAGCAGGAATTGTTCCTCAGATTTGCCCTGACTGCTTTATCAGATTATAAACTCTTTGGAAGGCACCTGATACACCTTTGCTCCTCAAGCAGCCAGACAGTATAAGCCAGAAAAGAATCAAATGTGGTCAACGGCCACATGTGTTACAACCTCCAGGAACGAAAACAGCCGCCCAAGGAAAGCAACATGAAATAATGGGATAATGAAGATGCAATTATCCAAATGAAGTAGGCCTGCAATAATTTAAGACCTTTGCTTACGGGGAACAACCTAAGGAGACCTTTTCCTTCATATTTGGAAGTCTGCCACTGGAGATGTTCTAATCTGATCACTGTTGGCTTTTGCTGGAGTCTGATTATATTATTTTTTTAAAAGAAGAATTAATAGATCTGCATGTATTTTTCTTCCAGCCGATCCACTGCATCCAGATTACAGTTTGCTTTGTGGATATATTTAGCCACAGACACTGTAGGGAAAAAAACCTAACAACAGTGTAGCTCAATCTCCAAACCAGATCAAATACAGGGAATTTGGAGGGAGAGGGTGCCAGTTTAGACTATTAGGATAGAGAGAAAGTAAAGTCAACATAGCAAGAAACTTCTTTCCTAGCAAGTTGAGGCAATGAAAACTAACGGTTGCCCCCAGTGAGTGCCAGTTCGTAAGACCATTTGATCATGTGGGACACCAACAGGGAAATCTCTGAGTTGCGTGTGAGGAACTGAAGAAGAGTTGGTTTTTATACCCTGCTTTTTCTCTACCTTTAAGGAGTCTCAAAGTGGCTTACAATTGCCTTCCCTCCCCCCCTTCACAACAGGCATCTTGTGAGGTAGTTGGGGCTGAGAGAGTTCTGAGAGAACTGTGATTTGCCCAAGATCACCAGACAGGCTTCATGTGTAGGAGTGGGGAATTAAATCGGGTTCTCCAGATAAGAGTCCTCCACTCTTAACCACTACACCATGCTGGCTCCCATTGCTTCTCTTTCTTGCTCTGCTGGTGAAAAATTAAGCACCATGGAGAGACATTTGCTCAGGTCTCACTGGCTCTAGTCAATAGTGAGCAGGATGAGCCTCATATTGGTCTGGTCAACGACTCTTACCTAAAGATTGACTGGGCCACTGGTTCATATGTTCTCATAGCACACCTTTGGGCCCTGTATGAGAACATGTGAAGAGCCTTGCTGAATCAGAGAAGAGCTCCACCTAGTCCAGAGCATCCCATTTCCTTCAGGGGCCAGCCAGCTGCTCTAGAAGGCACAGAAGTTGAGGACAGAAGCAGGAGCCAAAGCCTCACCTGTTGCCCCCTTCCCAGCAGCTGGCTTTGAGAGGTATATTGCCTCTGACCATAGAGTTTCCATGTAGCCATTATGGCTGACACATGGCTTGGACAATATGATTGGATTGTTGCGCCATTTTAGAATTTTGTTTTTTTAATTGTTTTTTTTTATTGTTATAAGTTTTAATGTTGCTAGTGTACATTTTAAATGATGTAACCCGCCCTGAGCCAGCTTTGGCTGGGGAGGGTGGGCAAAAAAAAATATCACCAAAATAAATAAATAAATAACATTGTTATTTACTGTTTACGCAACACTGTTATTTACAAATCTTTACAAATCGGTCTAATCCACTTTCCAAGCTGTCTAAGCTAGTGATCCCCCTCAAGCAGTGAGTTTTGCAAGTCAGTTTATGCATTGTGTATGAAGTAAATGCGTATGCTATACACACACACACACACACACACACACACACCTATGAGAATGTGTCCTCTTGGATCTGATCCATCAAATGCTGCTCTCCCACTGACCCTGTTCAAAAAGTGTCATATGGCGAACACTCTTGGATCCAGGCCTGGGGCACCCTAATTTATACCTCCTTCTAGTATGATATTGGCTCATTAAGGATTGGTCTTTCAGCCAATCCCTAACCTTGCTTTCTCAGAAGTAAATTTCAGTGGGACTTGCTTTCATTGTTAATGGGGTTAGGACTGCAGCCTTTGGGACTGCTTTCCCTGGCTAATTGTGCATCTTCCCTATAATAGCACTTTTCATTATATACTGCTCAGTCCCTTGCAGATATGAGTTCTGAGCCAAGGATCGATAAAATACTTGTTGCATTCACACACTCATCCGTCATGTGTATGTGCGTAAAGTGCCATCAAGTCGCAGCTGACTCATGGCGACCCCAGCAAGGGGCTTTCAAGGCAAGTGAGAAGCAGAGGTGGTTTACCATTGCCTTCCTCTGCAGAGCCTTCCTTGGTGGTCCCCATTCCAAGTACAAACCCTGCTTACCTTCCAAGAGCTGCGGGATCGGCCTGTACCATGCTGCCTTCCCTTTAAGCATCAGTAATTGAAGAAGAAGAGTTGGTTTTTATATGCCGACTTTCTCTACCACTTAAGGGAGAATCAAACTGGCTTACAATCACCTTCCCTTCCCCTCCCCACAATAGACACCCTGTGAGGTAGGTGGGGCTGAGAGTGTGTGACTAGCCCAAGGTCACCCAGCTGCCTTCATGTGGAGGAGTGGGAAAACAAATCCAGTTCACCACATTAGCCTCCGCCGCTCATGTGGAGGAGTGGGGAATCAAACCCAGTTCTCCTGATCAGACTCCACCGCTCCAAACCACCGCTCTTAACCACTACACTCTGGCATATAGACCTGGAAGTGGTTTTCTTTATATGTTTCCACTTTAGGAGATAAAGAATGAACCTAGAAATCCCACAAAGCTTAACATAGGAATAGGGAGACTCCTATAGACTCTCTAGGATGGGGCTGGCAGCCTCTGGCCACCAGATTAATTTTCTTGGTACTCGGGTCCAGATCTCTGCCCAAGCGATTGAAGCACTGGGAGCACTGCTGGGGGCCATAGATGTGGGAGAAAACAACAGGTATGGCTTATGCCCACCATCACCTCCCAGACTGGCTCATTCATCCACCGAGCCCAAGGCAAATCTCTCAAGTGGTAGAAGCACTGCTGAGGACTGCTCCAGGTGTGTCTGGCCAAGTACAACCCTTGTCTTCCTCCCGCTTTGTTTGCCATCTCACCAACATCTTGACAGGTAGATGTTGCATTTTTGTGGCCCTTGAAGCCAAATGGGTTGCCTACCCTTCCCTAAGAAGTTGACAAGTCCATGATGCTGTCAGTAATGACCCCAAACCTGCATCAAGTTATATAGCCTGCGTTTATTTATTTGTTTATTTATTCAATTTCTAGCCCTCCCTCCCCGGCCAAGGCCTGGCTTAGGGCGGGTAACAACAATAAAATCATGTCATATCTATATATCTATATATCTCAATAAAACATTTTAAATGATAAAAATATGCAGTCTTATAAATCATTAAAACCACAGATGGTACACAATTCATATAGAGCCCACTGCGTCATAGCAGGAAGACAGACAGACCCATCTAGTACAAATACACTACATTACAAAAAGCAGAGGGGGGGGGGAAAGAAGGGAGGCCTGCATTAATAACACCAGCAGCTGTCCTCAGTTGTAGGCCTGGCGGAATAGCTCTGTCTTACAGGCTCTGCGGTACTCTTTCAGGGTCCTGCAGGGCCCTGATGTTACCAGGCAGAGCATTCCACCAAGCCGGAGCCAGGGCCAAAAAAGCCCTGGCTCTTGTCGAGGACCGCTGCACATTCTTATGGCCAGGGACCACCAGCAGGTTATTATCAGTTGAATATGTTAATTTATGGTCTTATATCTGGTCTAGAAGCTGGAAGAGTTGACAGCAAGCATTGGCAAGGTGGTGAATAGACCAACCTCCGCCCCCTTTTGCTACAGCCTCCCAGTATCTTCTGTACAAGGAAGACCCTCCAAGCAGGCTGGTCAACACAGCTTTATGGCTGTGCCTTGTGTTTACCTTCTGATTCGGTAGCTTGTCCCTCGGTTCTGCCCACTCTGCTTGCCTATTCCGTGCCTGTTTGTTTTCCGTTTCACCCTGCTAGGACACCTGATTCTAGCTTGTCCCTTGACATCCGTAGCTGTTGGTGGATACAGTAGTACTTGTTGCTGGAATTAGGACTGCAGTGGTTCCTACTTACAGAGAATGAGTTATCCTATTTGTGTGAAATAGATCAGTTTCCCCACTTCACTGCAAGCCTCTTCACAGTGAGCTGAGTGGCATATAAATGCATGTGTTTATGCTCATGGGAACCAATTCATAGGATTCATTCAAAATAAGCAAGGATCAGTTTTTGCAAGCAGAAGGAAGAAAGCAGCTATCCTGAGCAAGATGGTTGTGCTGACCTAAAGAGAGTTATTAAAGACGTCACTCTTCCCACTGCCCCAATGAATAACCCTAACATTAATTTACAGGAGTCTGGAGTTAAACCTCTAACTCTTGGAAGAAATAGGCCTAGAATATGGAACAGTTGTCAGGAACTTACAAAGCCACAGGAGCACTGAATCCCCATCTAGGGTGAGCAGACGATGGCATTTGTCAAGGATGTAGGAACCAGACCTGACCTGGATAGCCCAGGCTAGCCTGATCTCATCAGATCTCAGAAACTAAGGAGGGTCAGCCCTGGGTAGTATTTGGATGAGAGGCCTCCAAGGAATACCAGGGTCATGTCGTGGAGGCAGGCAATGGTAAACCACGTCTCTATGTCTCTTGTCTTGAAAACCCTATGGTGTCGCCAGAAGTCAGCTGTGACTTGACAGCAAAAAAGAAAGGGGGAACCAGAAGTTCACTCCACTCAAGGTTACAGCCCAGGTTCTCTGAAGGGACACCTTAATTGACCAAGACCCTGTGTTCCCTTACTCACCATCGTACCAATATGGCTACCAAGAAAACACATACTAAAGAAGTGCAAGACTCCAAGACAGAACAAAGCCCTTTAAAGAAATCTATTTGGGTTTAAGGCAGATTTCTGGGCCTTCTTGTATGGGAGCTGTCCGTGGTCCTGAAGATCTTGGCTCTGGCTGACTTCCTGCTTTGTTGAATCACCACCAGCTTTCGCTGGCTTCAGCCATTGTTTCCTGCTTCTTCCCAGTTGATGTTGTTGGCTCCATTCCTTGCTTCACAAACCTCAGTTGTTCAAGACAAGAGAGCGCCAAGGTTTGGAATGTATTCCTTTAAGCCAGAGATCCCTGACCCATCGGTGATCCCATGGCCCATCGGTGCCATGATGCCCACTAACACCTTTTCTGGCGTCTGCCACATGTTTTTAGAAAGTGGGCAGGCCAGGTGGGTCATTTGCCCAGCAAAGATTCTGATTGGCCACTGGAGATTAGACCAGCTGTGCAGATTTTTTTTTTTAACACATTGCTTCAGCAGCAGCTGCCTCCACAGGACAAGGTTTGGCATTGTGTGCCTGAAGGTAAGCGATGGAAGTCATTTTGTGTCTGGCTCCACCTCCTGCAGTGGCCATTCTGTGTCTGGCTCTGCTCCAGGGGCAGCCGTTGGGTGGCCGCCATTATGTGGCTGCACCCACCACAGTGTTGCAAAATTCCAAAGGTGCCTTCTAGCTCAGAAAAGTTGGGAGACCCCCCGACGTAAGCAGTGTGAACCAACAATTATGCCACACCTTTCCCCCCCCTCCCTCCAAACCACTTTGCCGATCTTGTTTTGGTTGAGGCCAGGACTTCATGCTCACAAAAGGAAAACACACAAATCCCTCCCCCCCCAACCAACTGAACATTGCATTGCACTTAGTCTTACCTTGGGGAGAAGATGAGAGTGTGAAGGAACAACATGTGACAGTTGTTAGACCCATCACTTAAAGCATGATAAGAAAATGCTATGACAATGTCAGTCATGTAATAACGTGTACAGGAGGAAACAAACTCCCACTAGGGCCCTTGTATTGAACCCATTTTTTTTAAATGGTCACAAGGTAAAACTATTTGTTGCCTAAAAGATCACCACAAAAATCAGAACTCCACATCAGGCCTTCCTTCCCTCTTCTCCATGCTGAATGTTGTTTTTTGTATATCTCACCCCTAGTTTTCCTCAAGGTTGCTGCACTCTTGGCGACCTCCCCTCTAGCATGGAAAATGTTTGGTGACATCTTAACAGTGAGGGGGCAGTGGCGAAAGTCACCATTTGTTGAAAGGGAGAAAAAAAAGATGCCTGACAGTGTCGATGCATTAATGTCAGGGAAAGAGTACTGACTGTTGGAGTTGGCAGGTGATGGGATTCGAGCGGAACTTGCTTGCCGCAGGGTGGGTTGACATCAATATTTGTGATATGGTGGCTCCTTAAGACTCTGTAGGATCCCAGCTATGCAGTTCTCAAAGTATTACCGAGCCTTCTGCTGGATTTCTGTGTGGCTGACTACCATGAAGAAGGAGAAGAAGTTGGTTTTTATATGCCTTTACGCATCAGTAATAGAAGAAGAAGAAGAGTTGGTTTTTATATGCCGACTTTCTCTACCACTTAAGGAAGAATCAAACTGGCTTACAATCACCTTCCCTTCCCTTCCCCACAACAGACACCCTGTGAGGTAGGTGGAGCTGAGAGAGTGTGACTAGCCCAAGGTCCTCCAGCTGGCTTCATGTGTAGGAGTGGGGAAACCAACCCAGTTCACTGGATTAGCCTCCACTGCTCATATGGAGGAGTGGGGAATCAAACCCGGTTCTCCAGATTAGAGTCCACTGCTCCAAACCACTGCTCTTAATCACT
Organism: Euleptes europaea; assembly: GCF_029931775.1. NCBI lineage: Eukaryota > Metazoa > Chordata > Lepidosauria > Squamata > Sphaerodactylidae > Euleptes > Euleptes europaea. The sequence continues at coordinate 100,562,136 of NC_079314.1, forward strand.
ACACCGTGCTGGCTTCTGCATGCTACATTTTCCAGAGTTTTCCATCTAGCACAGTTTTCTGAGAATCCACCTAGAAGGGATTCTGCCTCTCTGACAAGCTAGATTTTCACAACATGTCCATAGGGAGGCTGTGGCGTCCATTGAGGGCTGGATCCTGTCTGACACTTGAGTCCCATTTGATTCAGGAGTTTAATAAGGTGGTTAGAATTCCTCTGAGATTTCCCACCATTCCTCAGTGTCCACAATAGCCTGCTAAGAAGAAGAAGAATTGTTTTTTATATGCTGATTTTCTCTACCTTTTTAAAGGAGAAACAAACCAGCTACCATCTCCTTCCTGTCTTCTCCCCACAACAGACACCTTGTGAGGAGGTAGGTGGGGCTGAGAGAGTTTGGAGAGAACTGTGACTAGCCCAAGGTCACCCAGCTGGCTTCATGTGTAGGAGTGGGGAAACCAACCCGGTTCACCAGATTAGAGTCCGCCACTCATGAGTCTTCCTTGGCGGTCTCCCTCCCATGTACTCACCCTGCTTAGCTTCCGAGACCTGACGCGATTGGGCTATACTGTGCTGCTTTCCCTCCCACCTTTCTTCTATACTCCAAATGAAAAACAAATGTTTGTCTATCAGCTCCCAGAGCAATGGGCAAGTAGCATTTGTGGAAAGATATGAAAATAAGAACATAAGAAAAGCCCTGCTGGGTCAGACCAAGGCCCATCAAGTCCAGCAGCCTGTTCACACCGTGGCCAACCAGGTGCCTCTAGGAACCCCACAAACAAGACAACTGCAGCAGCACCATCCTGCCTGTGTTCCACAGCACCTACTATAATAGGCATGCTCCTCTGATCCTGGAGAGAATGGGTATGCATCATGACTAGCATCCATTTTAACTAATAGCCATGAATACCCCTTTCCTCCATGAACGTGTCCACTCCCCTCTTAAAGCCTTCCAAATTGGCAGCCACCACATTTTGGGGTAGGGAGTTCCACAATATGGGCTCCTGGTATTCTGTCCCCCCCCATTAGCCATTCACTCAGAGTTCAGGGATGGGACTGAGATTGCTGGGCAGTTCTCCCCCCACCCCCCGCCAATCAACTGCTCTGCAGGCTGTGCTGGGGAATCCACAGTGCATCCACAGTACATCCTTACTTCCCAAATATTGGTAGAGGGCAGCATTCATCACAGTGGCTTTGAGAGCAATTCTAAGCAGGTCTCCTCAGAATTCAGCTCAGGCCTACTGAACAGAATACTCCCAGGAAAGCACGCGTAGGATTGCACTGTCAGTTTTCCAAGCCGTACTTTGTTTCCTCTTGCAGGATACCCGTGTCTAGGGTTGCCAATCTCCAGTGTCTGTACTAATAAAGTACTAATAAAGCACGCAGGCTCAATTACTACAAAAAACTACAAAAATACAAAATACAATACACAAAGGAAACAAACACACAACAGATATAGTACACAAGCTCTATATTTACAATACAAACTTCATAAATCCAGTAAGGCAATGTTATCCACCTAGGCAGAAACAATATAAGGCACAGGTACAGGATGGGAGATAGTTGGCTTGACAACAGTACATTTGATCTGGGAGTCTTAGTGGACCACAAACTGAACATGAGTCAACAGTGTGATATGGCGGCTAAGAAGGCCAATGCAATTCTGGGCTGCATCAATAGGAGTATTGTGTCTAGATCAAGGGAAGTAATACTGCCACTGTATTCTGCATTGGTCAGACCTCACTTGGAATACTGTGTCCAGTTTTGGGCTCCACAATTTAAGAAGGATGTTGACAAGTTGGAGTGTGTCCAGAGGAGGGCGACCAGAATGGTCAAAGGTCTGGAATCCATGCCCTATGATGAGAGACTTAGGGAGTTGGGTTTGTTTAGTTTGGAGAAGAGAAGGTTGAGGGAAGACATGATAGCCATGTTTAAATATTTGAAGGGTTGTCATGTTGATGAGGAAACTAGCTTGTTCTCTGTTGCTCCAGAGACTAGGACATGGAGTAATGGATTTAAACTAATAAAAAAGCAATTCCACCTAAACATTAGGAAGAACTTTCTGATGGTGAGGGCTGTTCGACGGTGGAATGTGCTGCCTCGGAGGATGGTGGAGTCCCTGTCTTTGGAGGTCTTTAAGCAGAGGCTAGATGGCCATCTGTTGGGAGTGCTTTGATTGTGGGACCTGCATGGCAGGGGGGGGGTTGGGGTCACTGGGGATGTGGGGGGAGGTAGTTGTTAATTTCCTGCATTGTGCAGGGGGTTGGACTAGATGACCCTGGTGGTCCCTTCCAACTCTATGATTCTATGATTCTAAAGGCAGGATGGCATACTCATCTGTAAATAAAGTCTGGTGGAGTCAGAGTGTATCACAGTCGGGGTAGGCTCCAGCCGCGGCTGTGAGCATGCGCTGTGAGTCCCAAAGCTGCAGGAGGCGTCTGTAAAGCAACTGCCAGAAGGAATGCCAGGCTCCCGGCAGGGGGAAGAAGGAGGGTGGGGTTTGGGGAGGGGAGGGACTTCAATGCCATAGAGGCCAATTGCCAAAGCGGCCATTTTCTCCAGGGGAACTGCTCTCTATCAGCTGGAGATCAGTTGTAATAGCAGGAGATCAGTTGTAATAGCAGGAGATCTTCAGCAAGTACCTGGAGGCTGGCAACTCTAAGAATAGGAAAGAGAAAAGAAGGGGTAAATCTAAAATGTTAGAGAAGGGAAGACAGGGTGGGTTGAAGGAAGGAAGGAAAGCAATGCTGCATGTCCACCTAGGGTTGCCAACCTCCAGGTACAAGCTGGAGATCTCCTGCTATTACAACTGATCTCCAGCCGATAGAGATCAGTTCACCCGGAGAAAATGGCCACTTTGGTGATTGGACTCTATGGCATTGAAGTCCCCCCCTCCCCAAACCCCGCCCTCCTCAGGCTCCACCCCAAAGCCTCCCGCTGGTAGTGAAGAGGGACCTGGCAACCCTACCAGTGTCCCTGGTACGCAGTTTGGGAAGCACGACATTGGGTTATTGTGTATCTAATTCTAGAATAACACTGGCTTAGCAGAGTAAATCAGTTGCCCTGGAATGTGGCAGGAACATGTGAGTTAGATGTGAAAACAGCTTCCTTTTCCAATCACATTGAGCAGTGATTAACAGACAGCAGTTCCTCTGGAGGAGTGTTAACTTCCCAGGGCTGGTGTCAAGCGCCACTCTCTTGTTTCTCCTGGCCTTACACACTGTGAGGTGACTCGGTTGACATTTGAAGGTAATGGTGGAAGGAGCATGGATACATTTCCCTGTGGTTTTCATAGGAGACATGCAGGAGCCGGCTTGTACCTGTCACGTTTTTTTGCCATCCCGGTTTCCAAGAGCCTCGGGAGATGATACCCTCCGGCAAGAATCTGCTTGATGTTCTTGATTGCCGGTATTCATTCGGAGTGACCTTTCCATTTGCTGATGTGTGTGTCGCTCTACGTACCCATCTCTTTCATCCAAGACTGCCATTTCACAGCGGTTAACTATCTTTAGGGGAGCGATTTTCTTGAATGCTTCATTTGCCAATTTTGTTTGGGACAGAGATAGGAAGCAAAAGGTGGAAGTCAAGTGGCGACTGCAGCCGATATTTTTGTCCTCTTTTAAGCTCTTTTTTAAAAAAAAAAATTATGGGGCTCACATATAGAAATATGGCTGGAGAAAACAATTGGTTCCTAGCTCTAAGGCCAGTTCTGTTTTCCCATCATTCCCCAGAGTGATCCAAAGACCACCATGCATCTCAAAGAGGAGTCCACAGGAGGCACTGCAAAGCCTGTATCTCAAGATAGATGTAGGGTTGCCAACCTCCAGGTGATGTCTGGAGATCTTCCGCTATTACATCTGATCTCCAGGAGACAGAGGTCAGTTCCCATGGAGAAAGGGGCCACTTTGGCAATTGGACCATACAGCAATTGGACTCCCCTCTCTAAACCCTGCCCTCCTCAGGCTCCGCCACCACAATCTCCATGTATTTCCCAACCTGGAGCTGGCAACCCTAAGATAATGCCAACTATTGAATGAATCAAGGCAGTTCCTGAAAGCAAAAACATTCCTCTCCCTTGTGCTCTCTCTCTCTCTCTTTGTGTGTGTGTGTGAGAGAGAGAGAGAGAGAGAGAGAGAGACTCTGAAATATCCTTTCCCTCCTCCTTCATAATGTAAGAAAGGAAGTGGAGCAAAGTGAGAAGCCCTACATATAAATATCTTGTTTAGTTAGTCTCAGGAAGATATTACTGACAATAAATCTAAGGATTTATTGGGGGATTTTGGTAAGACTATGTTAGTAGTGGAATTACAGTCATACCCGGGTAAGACTTTGATGGTGCAGGAGAAAATAATGTTGATCCAATCAGAGATATTTTACAAGATCAATATAATATTCTCCAGCATAATCACAACCAAAGAGATTACAGCCTCAGTAACGAGAACGGCAAAGGATTACTCGACAGGTCCCAGTCTCATTTGTTCTCGTCGTTTTAACTTTTCAAACAGAAGAGTGCTCTTCTTTATTCTGGAAAACAAGCGGTGCATGTTTCATGTTTCAAAAATTTATCAGGATTCGTCGGGACAAGCAGAAGCATTCCCAGCAATATTTTTAAACGATATTTTTAAACAACACTCAGAACTTTCCATTTGCAGTGACACAAACACAGTGACCTTGAGAGATTACTTTCCCACCCTCAGTCTCAAAAACTCGAGGAGAACATTATCATGAATCAGAAGAGAGCAGGGAAGAGATCAATAGACAACCCACGTCCTACAGCCTGAACATGACGGGGAAACATTGCAAAGGTCTGGTTAACCAACATCTCAGATAATTGAAGATTTTGCTAGAAATGGAGGTATGTCTGTGGAAGGGAGTGTTTTTGTGCTTCAGAAATTCAGCATTTCCTTCCAGAAAAATAGAACATAATTTATATTCAGTGAAACTTCCTCATTGGTTACTCCCCATTTTAGGGCCTCTTTTTTTTTCATCGAGGAGGAAATTGTGGCTACTCTGATAGTAAACTAACTCACATAGTATGGCCACTCTGTAGTATATAAATCACTCAACTTTAATATTAAAACAACATGTACTCTCCTAACATAAATCACTCTAACATGGAAAGTAAAGCAAAAGTACCCATGTTTCTCCACACCCAGGGTACTTATATCTATATAATATATTAAACTATACTTAGACCTATTTCAAATTATCAAAACAATATTTATACAATTTAAAAAGACAATATATATATGTATTCATAGATGGCTTGTCGCCTATATGGAGTGAAGTCTGATAGTAACATACTCAACCAAATGGGTCAGATGAAAGCAAATGCATTAATGTCATATTACTGGGGGGGAAAGTCAATTCTCCCAGGACTGGTGAAGTTGTACTGATGGTTAAGAGAGTGGGAAAGAACAGAGGGATCACACACCATATCCCTTTAGCAAGCTGGGTATGTTTAGCCTGAAGAGGAGAAGACTGAGAGGGGATATGATAACCATCTTCAAGTACTTGAAGGGCTGTCATATAGAGGAGGGTGCCGAGTTGTTTTCTGTTGCCCCAGAAGGTTGGACCAGAACCAACGGGTTGAAATTAAATCAAAAGAGTTTCCGTCTAGACATTAGGAAGAATTTTCTAACAGTTAGAGCAGTTCCTCAGTGGAACAGGCTTCCTCGGGAGGTGGTAAGTGCTCCTTCCCTGGAGGTTTTAAAGCAGAGGCTAGATGGCCATCTGTCAGCAATGCTGATTCTATGACCTTAGGCAGTTCATGAGAGGGAGGGTATCTTGGCCATCTTCTGGGCATGGAGTAGGGGTCACTGGGTGTGTGTGTGGGAGGTAGTTGTGAAATTCCTGCATTGTGCAGGGGGTTGGACTAGATGACCCTGGTGGTGTCTTCCAACTCTATGATTCTAAGCATCATCCTCTTGTCTAAAGTGGTCCTTCTCACTCTATAGCACTATGTTGACCTGATTAGTATTGGTACACTGAAAATGCAACAGATGAAAATATTTCCTGCACCATTGATTCTTCTAACAGGTAATAATTGTTTTTGCATTCAATATTTTCTTGGTATGGAGGCCAGACTCACTTTTCAAGGTCACCTCAAGAAAATTTCTTTCTCAATGTTCAGGACCACTCTAGTTGCTGATGTGCAGAACCACTGCTAGGCTTACACCTTGACTGAGATTGTATGAAGGCACAGTGTGCAAACTGTGGCACCTTGTGATGCTTCTAGCACCTTCCTTCACTCACGTGTGGATGGCTACCACCCTTTCCAGAAAGAAAGCCAGAGTGGTGTGGTGGACTCTAATCTGGAGAACCGGGTTTGATTCCCCACTCCTCCCCAGGAGCGGTGGACTCTAATCTGGTAAACTGGGTTGGTTTCCCCACTCCTCCACACAAAGCCTGCTGGGTGACCTTGGGCTAGTCACAGCTCTCTTTGAGTTCTCTCAGCCTCATCTACCTCATAGGGTGCCTGTTGGGGGTGGGGAGGAAGGGAAGGTGATTGTAAGCTGCTTTGAGTCTCTTTAGAGAAAATTGGAGTATAAAAACCTCTTCTTCTTCTTCTTCTTCTTCTCCTCTTGATGGCAGCTTGAGAACGGGTCACTGCCACTGATTGTGCTGCATGACACCCTCAAACGGGGAGACCCCGGTTCATATATCTGATTCTTCTGTGTAATCTCAATCAGGCTCCAGACTCACCTGTGGGCCTGCAGGCACGGATAGACCATTGAACGGGGGGGGGGGCCCCAAGGTCAAAAAGCTGATTGCAGAGAGGTTGCAAATCAAAGGACGGTCATTTCATATGTTCAGAATTCTTTAAATTTAATGCAATCCTTGTAATTAAAATTAAATCTCTGCTTCCAAGATTGATTTATGGGTGCTTTGAAACAGCAATTCTTCAGCTTTTTGTTGTTTTAAAAATAACCAGCATTCCTTTTGTATGAAAACAACTCTCCGCCTGAGCATTGCTTGCCCTCTGCAATTTACCATAATCTGCTGCAGCTCAAATAATAAGGACTCTTGTGGCGGTTCCATGATGAATATATTGATTGTGGCATAAGCTTTGCCTTGAGCCAGAGTCCTGCATCTGACCGAGTGAACTCTGGCTCACAAAATTTTATGCCACAATCAATTCACTAGTTTCTAAGGTGTCACAAGACTGCTTGTTGTTTTAACATTGCCGAAGCTGGGCTCCTTTGGGTCAGGCTAGAATTAGGCCAAACAGAACGCCGAATATTGTTAATATCATCGCCAGCAATTTGCTGGTTCCTTCATGCAGAGGAAAACTGATTAAAGAATGACCCTTCATTTGGATCATGCTGCAGACCTAGGGTTGCCAACCTCCACCTGGCGGCTGGAGATCTCCTGCTGTTACTACTGTTCTCCAGCCAATAGAGATCAGTTTCCCTGGAACATAAGGATATAAGAAAAGCCCTGCTGGATCAGACCAAGGCCCATCAAGTCCAGCAGTCTGTTCACACAGTGGCCAACCAGGTGCCTCTAGGAAGCCCACAAACAAGACGACTGCAGCAGCGTTATCCTGCCTGTGTTCCACCGCACCCAAAATAATAGGCATGTTCCTCTGATCCTGGAGAGAATAGGGATGCATCATGACTGGAGAAAATGGCCACTTTGGCAATTGGACTCTATGGCATTGAAGTCCTTCCCCCAAACGAGTTTAATTAAACACTATTTTAGTTTGGAAGTGTTGGCACACACGGATTCTTTCTTAGCTCCCTTCTTTCTCTTTTCTTTATCTCCCCCCACTAGATTCTCTTCACTAGATTCTCCATTAGTCTTTCTAAGATTTCTTGTTCTGCTGTTTCTTCATCTTTTTTGTTGTTGTTGGGTTCTTTGTGCTCTCTCCCTGTGGATCGTCCTTCCCTATTGAAGTTCATACAGCCCAGAGTTGCTCGAAACCCTTTAACATACGAAACTGCCTTCCGTTCAGTCAACTCATTGACCCTTCTAACCCATGACTGACTCTGGACTTCAAGACCACCTGAAGAGACCCTCCCCTGCTGACATTCTTTTAACTGAAAATGCACGCATTCCAGCTGTCCCCGTTCAGAAGAGACAGACATTTTCTGATCCCTGGAAAATCACTGTATTTGCGCCTCATTAAAATTTGGCCATTGAGAGTGGTGAGAGCTGATTTTCCTCAGCATTCAGCTCCCTCCCTGGTATCTCTAGAAGGTAGGTTTTTACATTCAGGGTGGTGGAGCCAGCATGGTATAGTGGTTAAGAGAGGTGGACTCTAATCTGGAGAACCGGGTTTAATTCCCCACTCCTCCACCTTGGGCCAGTAACAGTTCTCTCAGAACTCTCTCAGCCCTGCCTACTTCACATGGTACCTGCTGTGTGTGTGTGTGGGGGGGGGGGGAAGGGAAGGCAATTGTAAGCCACTTTGAGACTCCTTTCGGTAAAGAAAAGCAGGGTAAAAAACAACAACTCTTCTTATGTCTGTGGTGCATATTAAGAAAAGTGCATGCACACTAAGACTGTGCATTAGGCTTAAGGATGTACCATTTGGAAATTTCCTTCCAAAGTTAAAATCCTTTGGCCTTCAGGTTGCCAACCTCCAGGTGGTGGCTGGAGATCTCCCGCTGTTACAACTGATCTCCAGGTGAAAGAAATCAGTTCTCTTGGAGAACATGGCCGCTTTGGCAATTGGCCTCTGTGGCATAGAAGTCCCTCCCCTCTCCAAACCCCACCCTCCTCAAACCACCCCCAAATCTCCAGATATTTCCCAACCCAGAGCTGATGACCCTATTTGACCTCCAGCCATGCAGTGTAGTGGTCAGAAGGTCAGGCTAGGACCTGGGACACCTGGATTCAAGATCCCACTCAGACGTGAAGCTCAGTCGGTAGGGTTTCCAAGTCTCTCTTCACCTAAACCTAAAATGGGTGATTTTAAAATGGAGCAGGGATAGGGTTGCCAGTCCCTCTCTGCCACCAGCGGGAGGTTTTTGGGGCACAGCCTGAGGAGGACAGGGTTGGGGGAGGGGAGGGACTTCAATGCCATAGAATCCAATGGCCAAAGCAGCCATTTTCTCCAGGTGAACTGATCTCTATTGGCTGGGGATCAGTTGTAATAATGGGAGATCGCCAGCTAGTACCTGGAGGTTGGCAACCCTACCAGCAGGTGCCCTTGGGCCAATTGTTTTCTTCCAGCCTAACTTACCTCACAGACTTGTTGTGAGGATGAAATGGGAGAAGGGGGAGCTATGCGTGCTGCCCCAGAGGTCCTTGGAGGAAGGGGGGGGCTAAAGACAGCTCACTTCCCCCTTTTTTTGTTGCCGACCTTTCCATTTTCTAACTCAAGCCAAGTGCCATGGAAGGGAAGCTCCTTCCTTAGGGTACAAACCAAACAGCTTCTTATTTTTTTCACATGCTGTACCCAAACCTGGCCGGCAACTGCAGCATGATAAGGTGGTAGAATCCTGAGGTGGTAGAGTGCACTAGACCACTAGAGTATTCATGTGGGGATGCCATTTTAAAAATGCTGCCTCATGTAAATAGACTCCATGCTGGTTAAAAATTAGCACATTGTTAGCCCAGAGTCTTCCACCTCAGGACTTAGGTAGCTTCGATGAAGATAGTTTTAGGTGGGTAGCCGCTTTGGTCTGCAGTAGGAGATGTGATGAAGTGAGGTTTGGCTTTCGAAAGTTTATACCCTGGAAATCTTGTCGTTCTTTAAGGTGCTACTGGACTCAAATCTTTTATGTGTATAAAGTGCCATCAAGTCGCAGTCAGCTTCTGGACGGTGACCCAGTAGGGTTTTCTAGGCAAGAGACTTAACAGAGGTGGTTTGCCATTGCCTTCCTCTGCATAGCGACCCTGGTATTCCTTGGTGGTCTCACATCCAAGTACTAACCAGGGTTGACCATGCTTAGCTTCTGAGATCTGACATCCAGGTCAGGGTGACTCAAATCTTACAACTCTTGAATTAGTTTTCCATGCTCCTGGAGCTTTTCTTTTTTCTCTTCTGCCTAGAGATGCATTGAATACAATCCCTCTTCCCTCCTGCAGCCTGACTCAGCACAACCCATTCTACCAGTTCTGTTCTCTGCCACCCCATTCCCATCTTCTGCTGAAGGAGTCATCGGCCATCACCGCAAGCTGGCAAATCTCTACTTTTGTAGGAAAATGAAGGCACAATGGCAGCTTCTAGGGCATTGTCTGTTTAATCCGTCGCGAGGAGAGAGGGATGAGTTTGGGTTTTCTTCTGCTGCTAAAAGCAAGACAGGAAACCTCAGGAGGAGCCATGGCTTAGTGACAGAGCAGGCACAGAAGGCCCCAGATTCATTCCCTGTAGGGTTGCCAACCTCCAGGTACTAGCTGGAGATCTCCTGCTATTACAACTGATCTCCATCTGATAGAGATCACCTGAAGAAAATGGCCACTTTGGCAATTGGACTTTATGGCATTGAAGTCCCTCCCCTCCCCAAACCCCATCCTCCTCAGGCTGTGCCCCAAAACCTCCCTCTGGTGGCAAAGAGGGACCTGGCAACCCAAATTCCCTGCTACCTCCTTTCAGAAGCTCCCAGGTAGCTGGTGCTGGGAAAGAGCCTTCTCTGCCCAAGTCCCGTGGGCCATCAGAGGAGGCCCTCCTGAGCTGGACACATGGCTGGGCATCCTCCAGGGGCTTTCAGAGGGTCCACTGGTGACCGGAGTTGCTTGGCCCATCTGCTTCTTCCAGGAATTGTTAAAGAGACCTCTGAGTTGATCTCCCATTTGCTGGTAGGGGTGGTGCCTGGAGGTGGGAGCAGAGTGTACAACTCTAGGGATGCCATCTTGAAGAAAATCATAGCATCATAGAATCATAGAGTTGGAAGGGACCACCAGGGTCATCAAGTCCATCCCCTGCACAATGAAGGAAATCAGGAAATTCACAACTACCCCCCCCCACCCCTAGTGACCAGGAGATGGCCAAGATGCCCTCCCTCTCATCATCTGCCTAAGGTCACAGAATCAGCATTGCTGACAGATGGCCATCTAACCTCTTCTTAAAAACCTCCAGGGAAGGAGAGCTTACCACCTCCCGAGGAAGCCTGTTCCACTGAGGAACTGCTCTAACTGTTAGAAAATTCTTCCTAATGTCTAGACGGAAACTCTTTTGATTTAATTTCAACCTGTTCTGGTCCGACCTTCTGGGGCAACAGAAAACAACTCGGCACCATCCTCAATATGACAGCCCAAGTACTTGAACATGGTTATCATATCCCATCTCAGTCTTCTCCTCTTCAGGCTAATCCTCTGGAGAAAATGGATGCTTTGGAGGGTTGGCTTTATGTACCTCAGGGCTGCTAGCTCTGGGTTGGGAAATACCTGGAGTTTTTTGGGGCGGAGTCTGAGGAGGGCGGGGTTTGGGGAGGGGAGGGACTTCAGTGCCATAGAGTCCAACTGTCAAAGCGGCCATTTTCTCCAGGTGAACTGATGTCTATCGGCTGGAGATCAGTTGTAATAGCAGGAGACCTCCAGCTACTAGTACCTGGAGTTTGGCAACCCTAATGTACCCCACTGAGGTCCCTGTCCTCCCCAGGCTCAACCCCCAAATCTCCAGGAGTCTCCCAACTTGGATCTGGCAAGCCTATCTTCCACCCCCGCCGGTGGTCATGGAGGACCTGGCAACCCTGTATGACACATAGGTGTTCCTTGAAGCCAAATGGGGTTTGAAGGGGTACAAAGGAGTTATGCTCTGGTGCCTCCTTCAAAAAGCCATGTGCATGTGCAAACAATGCACAGGAGGGGAAGAAGCATGCTTAGTGTATTGGCTGGGGAAACCCTCCCCCACACACACACACATAGATCCCTCCCTGGCAAGAGAGATTAATGGGCTGACTCAATGTAAGTCAGCTTCTATTGGTCTCTCTTTGTTCCATGCTACTCTTGGAAGTATCCCATGGCTTGTTTAGACAGTGATTATGGCTGAGCGTGCCGGCCCCATATTTGCCACTACAGATCAGTACGGCTTGTAATTTTTGTATTTCATGAAGCGAAAAGGCTTTCTAAAGCGGGTCTCCTGCCACAAGGGACATGAGGGGAGCCATTGTCTGGATGACGAATGTCATCATCCCACATTGAGTCTGGAATCACACAATGGCTTTCTCAAAGAGCTGATGGCAGCTTGGAAAGAAAGATCGCTGCTCACGGTGTGTACAGGCGTCCTATTTCCGTCCCTGGTAAATAAGATTTGTAGGCTTGTGTATTGTTTGAGTAGAAGCAACAAGGGGGGTGGGTGGACGGTTGGGATGTGTGTGAAATGTGCGTCTGCACTGCAGGAAGCGACGGATCTCTCTGTCCACTATTAATGCTCTTAGAAACTATTGTCTACCTCCAGTCTACCAGGATGAAATGAACAGAATGGCCCAGAAAAACTAGCAACATCTCTTTTTAATTTTAGCCAGATATGAGCAGAGATCAGATTTTTTTAAAAAAAAAGACAGAAAGAAAGAAGTAATGCTAAGAATTAATCTTTTGGAGGAATCATTTGGCAGACCAGCACAGCCCCGGCTGTTGCAAAACTCTGGAGGTATTTATAGCCCTATAATTGATGGTATCCTATCAGGTATTCTGTTGGGGAGCTGGTAGAAAATCCACGTTCAAAGGACACGAGGGGTTCTGGCTTCAGACCTACCAAAGCAAAGCGAATCCGTACAAATCCACGCAGAAACACTTCACCTCTCTTGCATAAGTCCACAATTGGCTTTTGACTTTGATTCCTCCCCTCTTGACTCCCAGTTTTCAGACTCCTTTATATTTATTCAGTGCTTGACATTCAAGACTTATAACTCATTTCCTTGAAAAATCCCAGGAGAGGTTTTTGTCAAACGTTTTAAGAAAGGCGCTTTGAGTAGTAAACCAAGATTATGTAAGGGTTAGAGTGTTGGACTAGGACCACGAAGACCTGGGTTTCAATCCTCCTCCCATGCCATGAAGCTCACTAGGTGATCTAGTCTACCTCACAGGGTTGCAGTGAGGATAAAGTGGTAGAGGGGTTAATTACGTATACTGCTCTGAGCTTCTTGAAGGAAAAGGAGGATTAAAATATGATGTGTAGACTAATAGGATGAAGGGGAAAAACCCTCATATTAATTAATGGTGGGGAGCCAGCATAGTGTAGTGCTTAAAGTGTCAGACTAGGATCTGGGAAACCCAGGTTCAAATCCCCACTCTGCCATGGAAGCTTGCTGGGTGACCCTGGGCCAGTCACACTCTCTCAGCCTAACCTACCTCATAGGGTTGTTGTGAGGATAAAGCAGAGAACAATGTAAGCCTCTTTGGGTCACCACTGGGGAGAAAGGCTGGATATAAATAAAGTAAAATTTTAAAAAGTAGCCTACATTCAAGCATTCTTGTTCTTCTTCTTGTTCTTCTTGTTCTTCTTCTTCAAAGCCCTTTTCAGATGTTCATGGGGTCCTCATTGTTTGTTCTCCTGACCTCCATACATTTGATTGAAAAGATACATAAGAACATAAGAACATAGAAAAAGCCATGCTGGATCAGACCAAGGCCCATCAAGTCCAGCAGTCTGTTCACACAGCGGCCAACCAGGGGCCTCTAGGAAGCCCATAAACAAGACGACTGCAGCATTATCCTGCCTGTGTTCCAAAGTACCTAATATAATAGACATGCTCCTCTGATCCTGGAGAGAATAGGTATGCATCATTCATGACTAGTATCCGTTTTTACTAGTAGCCATGAACAGCCCTCTCCTCTATGAACATGTCCACTCCCCTCTTAAAGCCTTCCAAGTTGGCATCCATCACCACATCCTGGGGCAGGGAGTTCCACAATTTAACTATGAATTGTGTGAAGATGGGTGTGTGTGTGGGGGGGCAACAGCAGGGGAAGGCCTTGGCCTCTGGGCCCTGTTTGTTGGCCTTTCAGGGTAACTGCTTGGTCACTGTATGGAACAGGATGCTGGACTAGATGGACCTCTGGTCTGATCCAGCAGGGCTCTGTTGATGTTCTTATGTATATAACTGCTTGCCCGATCGGGAACTTGGCCTTTCCCAGAGGCCTCAGGTTAGGGTTGCCAGGCCCTTCTTTGCCACTGGTGGGAGGTTTTTGAGGTGGAGCCTAAGGAGGGCAGGGTGAGGGGAGGGACTTCATTGCCATAGAGTCCAATTGCCAAAGTGGCCATTTGGAATTCATTCATAGGGACGCCATGAGACGGAAGCGACTTGATGGCACTTAACACACACACACAGAGAAGTCTAAGTAGAAGTAGAACATCTCCTGGAATTATCCTGTGAGAAATAGATCACAGGGTTGCATATGGGTAAAGCAAATTTACAGACCAGTTACTGAACTGCCGAGTGACTCCAGCAAACTGCTGACTGCTTAGGATGGTAATGAACTCTCAAGAGAGCGAGGGGGCTTGGAATCAGCTCGAGCGTTAGAACAGCAAGGGCTGATGCACAGAAAATGGCCTCGGCATGGAGGACAGGGCGATTCAAAATCATTCCCCTGGTGGCAGCCCCTGTGGGGCAAATGGCTCGTGTGCAGCCATTCTCCATGCAGATTTGGTGGGGGAGAGAACGCACCAGTGACAAAGCCTCCAGGACAGATGTTGGCAAGGCAGGGAGTAAACACGCCCGATCCGCATGGCAAACCCAATGCAGGGTAGCTGCTGCTATGGCAGGGAAGAATCCCAAGGAGGCCTTTCTGCTTTGTACGCATCGACTCAAGCCACAGATTAGACACGAGTAAGAAAAATTCAGCTCTGACCTGGATAGCCCAGGCTAGCCCCGCTCTCGTCAGATCTTGGAAGCTAAGCAGGGTTGGCCCTGGTCAATATTTGGATGTGTGACCACCAAGGAATACCAAGGTCATGAGGAGGAGGCAGGCAATGGCAAACCACCTCTGAACATCTCTCACCTTGGATAATCCTATGGGGTCACCATAAATTTGAAAATATTCAAGCAGATGCCAGCATGGCTAAATAACAGTGTCATGGAAGCCATCAAATGAAAGAGAACAAGAGAGTGCCTTGATATAGAAATGGCTGGGTGGGCCATACTTGGAATATTGTATACAGTTCTAGTCACACTATTTCAGAGAAGACATCATGGAGCTGGGAAAGATACAGAAAATGCAAAAAAAAAATTAAGGGATTAGAATGATTTTCTTCTGAGGAAAGGCTAATGTATTTGGAGCTATTTAGTTCAGAGGGGGGAAAATAAGTGGGGTGTAGAAGAGCTTTACAAAATTGAATACATGAAGCTGTTTTATACTGAATCAGAACGTACACCAAGTCAGTATTGAATGGCAGTGGCTCTCCTGAGATCTTTCACACCTTACTACCTGATACGTTTTAGCCGGAGATGCTAGGGATTGAACCTGAGATCTTTGGTATGCTAAGCAGATGTGTGTGTGTGTGTGTTAAGTGCTGTCAAGTCGCTTCCGACTCGTGGCGACCCTATGAATGAAAGTCCTCCAAAATGTCCTATCTTTGACAGCCTTGCTCAGATCTTGCAAATTGAAGGCTGTGGCTTCCTTTATTGAGTCAATCCATCTCTTGTTGGGTCTTCCTCTTTTCCTGCTGCCCTCAACTTTTCCTAGCATGACTGTCTTTTCCAGTGACTCTTGTCGTCTCATGACGTGACCAAAATACGATAGCCTCAGTTTAGTCATTTTAGCTTCTAGGGTCAGTTCAGGCTTGATTTGACCTATAACCCACTGATTTGTTTTTTTGGCAGTCCACGGAATCCGTAACCCTCTCCTCCAACACCACATTTCAAAGGAATCTATTTTCTTCCTATCAGCTTTCTTCACTGTCCAGCTTTCACACCCATACATAGTAATAGGGAATACGGTGGTATGAATTAATCTAGTCTTTAATCTGCTAAGCAGATACATAATCCATAAGCGATAGTTCTTCCCCTCCCCCCGCAAATTATGAAGTGAATAACAAGACATTTTCTTCCTCTCTCATAATAATAAGACTTGAGCTCACCAGCAAACTAGATCAGCTCTAGGTTCCGAAAGGACAAAAGCTAACTTATGGAATTCATTGTCAGAGGATATGGTGATAAAGCCTTAGATGGCTTTAAAAGCGGGTTAGACAAAAGGAGGATATGTCTGCCAGAAATGATTACTTAGGATAACTATATGGAACCTCCAGTATACCTCTTTATTTACCAGATAGCACAAATCATGGGGCCCTGACCTGGATGGCCCAGGCTATCCTGATAACATCAGATCTCGGCTGCTAAGCAGGGTCGGCCCTGATAAGTGTTTAGATGGGAGACCACCAAGGAATACCAGGGTCACTACACGGAGGCAGGCAATGGCAAACCACCTCTGAACATCTCTTGCCTTGAAAACCCTATGGGGTCACCATAGGTCGGCTGTGACTTGACTGCACTTTCCACCAACCACCACAAACCATGGGTGAAGGCTATTGTGTTCATGTCCTGCTTGAGAGTTTCTCAGGGGCACCAGGCTGGCTGTTGCTGGAGATGGGATGGTTGGCTAGATGGGCCTTTGGTGTAACAGGATTCATAGGGTTAAGTTCTAAGTTGGCATCTCCTTGCTACCGATGGTCTGTTCCACCTCTGAAGGCAGCCCACTCAGCATCAACCAGAGCCTGTGTTTTCTCCATCATAGCTCCCATGCTATGGAACGAGCTTCCTGAATAGGTGAGGGTAGGTGTTGTTTTTAGGAGTTACCATTTCATTTGCTAATTGGGGAGGGGCTGTGGCTCAGCGGTAGAGCATATGCTTGGCATGAAGAAGGTCCCAGGTTCAATCCTTAGCATTTCCAATTAAAGGGACTAGGCAAGTAGGTGATGTGAAAGACCTCTGCTTGAGACCCTGGAGAGCCGCTGCAGGTCTGAGTAGACAATACTGACTTTGATGGAGCAAGGGTTTGATTCAGTATAAGGTAGCTTCATTTGTTCATGTGGCTTTTAAAAGGGAGGAGGCTGCAGGCCTCTTTGGGAGGAGGGTTTATTTCATTATAGTTTTTATTTTGGAATTGTAAGCCACTTTGAGCCACGAGGGGAAGGTGGGGTATAAATATTTAAATAAGAAAATCAAAGAGAAGTGGTTCTGAGAGTATGGCAAGAGAGGACAGGGAGACAGCTGTTTTTGATAGGACGTGATTTGGAAGTATTTCCAACTCTTTGAAATCTGCAGTATTTCACCATTTTGCCATTTGCATTTTGAATCCACATTTTGAAATGTGAAGTTGTACACTGAAGTTCATGTCCTGTTGATGTTGGTTTTTATTGATTACATTGGCTGTCATCATATATAAATTATCCTAAGTTGTCAGTTATTAAACACCATTGGATTTCATCTACTCTATATTGTCAAATTCCATCTCTCCTGCATTGCATAATTAAATGTCGTTAAATACCATGGCTATGATAGCTATTAATACCCTGCATGATATTGGCAGGGTCAGATACCCTGCATGACAGCTTTTAAATGCTAACATGCCAGCTATCAAATACGGAAGTCATAGGATGTCAAATACAAACAAGAAATTGTCAGGGAATAGTTGGCAAATATTCAGACATGCCAAGAACACCTGGAAAATATTCAGCATTAAGTCTACCGAGAAAAATGTTTGAATCGTTTTCAGGGAATTTCAGCTCTCCAAACAGCATTTTATCTTATGCAGGACCAGCTATGCACAACCTGTGTGGGCTTTGGGGGTTCAAGATGCCTTGGTGGGACCCTCTCTTTGCCCCACTCTTTGCATTTGCCCCACTCCCTTTGGGCACAATCCATGTTGTTGCCCCAAAGGAGAAGGTAAGGTGGAAGAAGGGTCTTAGCTCAGTGGTAGAGCATCTGCTTGGCATGCAGAAGGTCCCAGGTCCAATCCCCAGCATCTCCAGTTAAAGGGACTAGGCAAGTAGGTGATGTGAAAGACCTCTGCCTGAGACCCTGGAGAGCTGCTGCCAATCTGAGTAGACAATACTGACTTTGATGGACCAAGGGTCTGATTCAGTATAAGTCAGCTTAATGTGTTCATGTGTTCATGTGTTCATGTGTAAGGTGACTAGCACAAGCTTCTCCTTGCAACATTTACCGCTTGTTATTTCAGAAAAAGCAGGGGTAGTTTTAACCATGTAGCATCCAGGGCAGATGCTGCACACCCCACATGGGGGGAGGCATAGGGGGAGCCCCCACCTTGCAGCTAGCTGCCGCTGCCCTGAAGCTTCTGGTGCCAAGGAGTTGCTACCGATCATCTGTACTGCCAGAGACTCAGGTGGGACGAGGGCAATCGGCCATCCATGAGTTTTGCCTGGGACCCCAGAATAATTAAGACGGTCCTTGCAGAAGAGACAAACAAGCAGGTAATTGTAGCCCAGACAGGGCTGCCAATTCTGGGTTTGGAATTTTTTGGAGATTATAGGGGTGGAGCCTGGGAAGGGCAGGGTTAGGGGAGGGCAGAGAGCTCAGTGGGATATAATGCCATAGAGTCCACCCTTCAAAGCAACCATTTTCTCCAGGGGAACTGAGCTCTGCAGTCTGGAGATCAGTTGTAATTCCGGGGGATCTCCATGCCTTACCTCGAAGTTGGCAACCCTAATCCTATCCTCTGGATAGGTGCAGAAAAGAGCACCCAAAATGATCGGGACTAGAGCAACTGCCCTATGAGGAACGGTTTAAACGCTTAGGGCTGTTTAGCTTGGAAAGAAGGCGGTTAAGGGGAGACATGGTAGAGGTCTATAAAATTATGAATGGTAAGGAGAGAATGGACAGGGAGAAGCTTTTCTCCCTCTCTCATATGAAGAAGAAGAGTTGGTTTTTATATGCCGACTTTCTCTACCACTTAAGGGAGACTCAAACCAGCTTACAATCACCTTCCCTTCCCCTCCCCACAACAGACACCCTGTGAGGTATGTGGGGCTGAGAGAGCTCTAAGAGCTGTGATTGCTCAAGGTTACCCAGCTGGCTTCATGTGTAGGAGTGGGGAAACAAATCCAGTTGAGCAGATTAGTGTTCACTGCTCATGTGGAGGAGTGGGGAATCAAACCGGGTCCTCCAGATCAGACTCCACCACTCCAAACCACCACTCTTAACCACTACACCACATTGGCTCAGAATGCGGGGTCATCTGCTGAAGCTGGAGGGTGAGAGATTCAAAACTGATAAAAGGTTTTCTTCACACAATGCATAGTTAAACAGTGGAACTCCCTGCCCCAGGATGTGGTGATGACTGCCAACTTAGAAAGCTTTAAGAGGGGAGTGGACATGTTCATGGAGGAAAGGGCTATCCATGGCTACTAGTCAAAATGGATACTAGTCGTGATGCATACCTATTCTCTCCAGGATCAAAGAAGCATGCCTATTATATTAGGTGCTGTGGAACACAGGCAGGATAATGCTACCGCAGTCGTCTTGTTTGAAGGCTTCCTAAAGGCACCTGGTTGGCCACCGTGTGAACAGTCTGCTGGACTTGGTGGACCTTGGTCTGATCCAGCAGGGCCTCTCTTATGTTCTTATGTTCTTATCCCAGAGTACTTGCAGCTGGGTCAGATGACTCCAGGGATTGGCTGTGGGCCCCCTGCTTTGGTTTGGAGTTCAGCAGATGCCCAGCAGTGCTGGTTCAGGAAAAGAATTTAAGTATGTTTAGGCTGGGGTTTCCCCTTCTGCATTTATATTGTTTTGTTTTTTTTGAAATTTTTTTTATTGGTTTTTATAATATAAATTTTCCATGTTAACAAACAACAATATACGTAGTATTAAAAACTAAATCATAGGTAATGTTGTTATAATTGTTTAAGTGCTAAATAAAAAAATAAAAAATAAAGGAAAATTTATTGACTTCCCCATCACCTCCGTCCGCCTCTTAATAAAGTATTCTATCCCATCGTGATATGGTCTGATCTTAATTATTCTTATATCTCAATTAGGTTTCAATCACATTATACTATCAATATAATTGATTACGTTTCTTTATGCTAACAATGTCATCTAGATCAGATTAAAAGGTATTCTTCCATTTTCCCCAGTCCTAGTTCATATTCACAATATTTCATCCACGCCTCCCATTCCCCCATAAATTGAACATTGTCTTTTTGATTTAAAATAGCTGTAAGTTTTGCCATTTCCACCAGTTCAAACATTTTCATAGTCCAGTCTTTTTTCCCAGGAGTGTCTGCCCCTTTCCATTTTGCTGCATAAAGCAGTCTTGCAGCTGTAGTCGCGTAAATCAAAAAAGTCCTGTGTTTTAACAAATCATCAGGTATCATACTTAATAGCATCATTTCTGGTGTTTTGGGTATGTTTTTTTGTACTATTAGTCTTAATTCGTTATAAATCATATCCCAAAAATCCTTAGCTTTGTCACAAGTCCACCACATATGATAAAAAGAACCAACTTCTTTATTACATTTCCAACATTTAGGGGATGTCACTTTGTAGATCTTTGCAATCTTCTTAGACGTTAAATGCCATCTATACATCATTTTATAGATATTTTCTCGAATTGACTGCGCATTTATTCCTTTCAGGTCTTTCGCCCATAGTCTTTCCCATTTGTTTAGGGCAATATCATGTCCCACAGTTTGAGCCCAATTAATCATTGTTGGTTTGATTATTTCCTGCTCACAATAAATTGTTAAAAGAAGATTATACATTTTAGAAATCAGTTGAGTATTATTGTCTAATAGCATCCCGTGAAAAGATGATTTTTCTTTAGAGAATCCATTCTTCATATCTTGTTTAAATACTGATTTAATTTGATGATATTGAAGCCATTGTAAATCGTCTTTAAGTAACTGAAAGTCTTTTAGTGAGCTTTTCTTTCCTTCCCAGTTAATTAACTCTTGGTAGGTGATAAATTTGTCCAATCTAAGTGGGCGTAATGTCAACATTTCTTGAGGTGATATCCACATCGGTGTTACTGGTTCAAGAATATGTTTATATCTCATCCATATATGAAATAAGGAGGACCTGATTATATGGTTACGAAATGATGCTTGTATCTTAATTTTACCATACCATAAATAGCCATGCCATCCACTTATATTGTTAAAACCTTCAAGATCTAACAAACGCGAATTGGATAAGTTCATCCAGTCCTTTAGCCATACTAAAGCGGCCGCTTCAGCATAAAGTTGAAAGTTAGGTAGTGCTAAACCTCCTCTAACTTTAGAGTCCACCAGATGTTTATAAGCAATCCTCGGTTTTTTCCCTTGCCAGATGAAATTTAATACGTCTTTCCTCCAGGTATCAAAGTATTTAACATGTGATATTATAGGCAAATTTTGGAATAAGAAAAGCATCCTTGGTAAAATGTTCATTTGGATTGTTGATATACGTCCCAAAAGTGACAATTTTTTATTTGACCAAATGATCATATCAGTTTTTATTTTGTCCCATAGTTTAAGATAGTTATTGGTTATCAAGTCTTTATTCTTTGCAGAGATCCAGATTCCCAAATATTTGATCTTATTAGCCTTCTCCCAACCTGTGTATGATATAAATTCCTGTTGTTCTGTTTCTGATAAATTCTTAAATATTGTCTTTGTTTTTTCTTGGTTAACTTTAAATCCTGATACATTTCCAAAATCGTCCAAAGTTTCCAACAGTATCTTCATTGATTGTGTTGGATTCTCCAAGATTAACAGAAGGTCATCCGCGAATGCTCTCAATTTGAATTCATGTTTTTTAATTTTTAATCCGCGAATGTCCTCCATACTCCTTAGCTTACAGCATAGTGATTCCAACACCAACAAAAATAATAATGGAGACAGAGGACATCCTTGTCTGGTTCCTTTCTTGATTGCGCAGTTGTCGGACATCAATTCATTCACCAGAATTTTTGCCTGTTGGGATGTATATATGGCCGATATACCTCTCAAGAAACAGTCTCCAAAATTTAATTTTTCCAATATCTTTTTCATAAAGTCCCATGAGACCATATCAAAGGCTTTCTCTGCATCCAAAAATACAAAGGCCGCCGTTTGTTGAATATTCTGGTCATAATATTCCAATGAATCTAATAAAACTCTTATATTATCTTTAATTTGCCTTCCTGGAACAAAACCTGCTTGGTCTTCATGTATAAGGTCCTTAATAAAATGCTTTATCCTATTCGATAAGACCGAAGCATAAATCTTATAATCCACATTTAACAGCGAGATAGGTCTATAATTTGAAGTTTTTTCTGGATCTCTTCCTTCCTTAGGTATTAACGATATAAATGCATGTGACCAAGTCTCTGGGGATGCTCCCTTATCCAAAATTGTATTACAAAGTAATACAAAAAAGTTCACTAAATTGTCACTAAATGTTTTATAAAATAGTGCAGTAATTCCATCTGGTCCTGGTGTCTTGTCCGTTTTTTGTTTCATTATTGCTTCTTGTATTTCATCCTTTGTAACTGGTGCATCTATCCATTCTTGTTAGGGCTTTGAAAGGACATTCATCTGTATTGAATTTAAAAACTTGTCTATTTTCTTTTTTGAGATATTTTCTTTCTGATATAACTTAGTATAGAATGAAACAAATTCTTTTTGTATATCCGTAGTTGTATAAACTGGTCCTTTAGCGGATTGAATTTTTGTTATAATCTTCTTTTGAAATGAGTCTTTCAGTTGGGTCGCCAAAAATTTTCCAGGTTTATTAGCATGTTCAAAGTATTTTTGTTTAGCAGATTTTAAATTTTTGTTCATTTCCTCCATTATTATCAAATTTAGTTGGTGTTTAGATACAGAAATCTTCATTTGTATGTCATTTTTCTCTTTTTCATGTAAGGCCATAACCAGTTTGTGCTCCAAATTTTGTAGATCCCAAAGTATATTATTGGTAAATTGTAGTTGAGTTTTCTTCCAGGCCGTGTGTTTCTGTATCATAAATCCTCTTAGAACAGCTTTAAATGCATCCCAAACTGTATTCAGCGAAGTTTCCCCATTAAGGTTAATTTCAAAGAAATCTTTAATTAAGTCCTGTAGTTCTTTTTGAATCTTGTTATCCTTTAAAAGTTTATCATTTAGTCGCCATCTAAATGCTTGTTTATTGTTCCATTCAAATGTAACTGGATTATGATCAGAAAAAGTTCTTGGTACAATTTGGATTTTACGTAGTTGCGTGAAAATAGATTTACTAGCCCATATCATGTCTATTCTGGAGTGTGAGTCGTGTCTCGCTGAATAAAAAGTATATTCTTTAGCCATTGTATTCATTGTTCTCCAGATGTCTTGTATTTCCAATTCTGAAGCCATGGTGAAGAAAGTTTTAGGTAAACATCCTTCGTTTTCGTCTTTTGCTTTTGATTTTTTATCCAAAATTGGGAGAGTAACACCATTGAAATCGCCCATCAAAAGAATCTGATCCTTTGCATACTGAGAAATCAGTTCATGTAGTTGTCCATAAAATTTAGCTTTTCCTTCGTTAGGTGCATATATTCCTACTACAATCGTCTTTTGCCCCAATATTTTGGTCTTGATAATTACAATTCTGCCTTCATTATCTTTGTACAGTAGTTCAGGGCTAAGGCTAGAATGAGCATATATCACAACTCCCTTTGTTTTTGTTTTGGCCGATGCAACAAATGCTTGTCCAAGCATTTGCCTATCCAGGTATTTTTTGTGTTTTGTTGCTATATGAGTCTCTTGCAGACAAATTAGGGAGTATTTGTATTTCTGTAGATATTTAAAAATTCTAGCCCGTTTGGTTTTTTCATTCAAACCATTCACATTCCAAGAAATTACTTTTGCCATGATGTAGTAATTATTGAAGCAAAATATTCAGTCTATAACACAGTGCCTCCTTCTGCTCCCTGTGGTTCTTCTTCTTCTTCTTCTTCTTCCTCTTCCTTTTGTTCCAGGGTTAGTCCTTTAAGCTCTGTCTTGTATTTCCTCAGAAATTTTCCCACATCCGATGGAGATAAGATTGTCATTTTCATTTCTTTGTAGGTGAAAGCCAAGCCTTGTGGCATAATCCAACGATATTTGATACCATTAGCTTTCAAGACAGACACAAATTCTTTGTAATTATTCCTCTGTGAGAGTAAATGTCTTGGTATGTCCTTTAATAATATTAGAGGAATATCTCCTGCTGAAACTGGACTGTCATAGTGGATCTTCATGATCCTGTCCTTGATCCTAGTGTCATAAAAAACAATCATGAGATCTCTTGGTTTAGATCTTTTCATTCTAGCAGGTAATGGTATTCTGTAAACTCTGTTGATGGCTTGGTTCAATTCTTGTTCTTCTATTTGAAATAAATAAGCCAGATTTGGGACTACAGTTTTTTTGTTGTCTCCCATCATGTCTGGAAAATTGCGCAGACGAAGGTTGGTTTCTCTAACTCTCATCTCCATCATTGCTATCTGATCTTTAAAAGCTGTCTGATTAGTTTGTATTGTTTCAATCTGCTTCTCTTGGCTTGCTAATTTTTTCTTTGTATCCTTGTGTTCTTCCATCACTTTCTTAACTGATGAATCCATTGCTTGCATGTCCGTCTTCATAGTATTCATTTGGGTCTTTACAACTTTAAGGTCTTCTGTAACCCCATCTAGCTTTTGGTTAATAGCTTGAGATGCTTGGCCAAGATTTGTCATCATAGCAGTCAGCTGTGTCATTTGTGTAGACATCTGTTCAAACTGTTTAGTTGTTGCCTCTGTTTGCTTGGCTAACATGTCTTGCAATTTCTTTTCCATGGTTAAGGTTTGTGTCGCTTCTTTCAGTTTTGTATAGGCAGGGCTATGTAATGAGCCAGAACGGGGTCGAGATGCAGACATTTACATTGAAATAAGGCTGGTAAAATACATGTCCTCAATCAGGACCCTCTGATTAGTTGTTGATAGAAAATGTTTCAATGATCAGCTTAATAATTTTTTCGCTTTAAAAAGACCCCTATTTCACTTTAAAACAGCTTTTTAAAGTTTTGAAATACCAGCGAGTTTTGCCGGCCACTCTAGGTCGGGTCAATCAGGAAGTATTCCGGAAGTTGATTTCACCGTGGACCTTCTACCGCCTCTTCTCGATGGTTGTTCCCTTCAGGAACTATTTCTATGTTACTCGAGTGCGACGTGTATCCGGTCCTACGAGTTGCTTCCTGTTGTTGTAAGCCAGATGATAGAGAGGGTGATATAGAGGGTCTTCCAGATTAAGGAGCTCCTTGCTGCAAACGTGGCTGGAGGACCCCTTTTTTTTTCCTTTTCTTCTTCCACCGGAAGAAAGAAATTCACCCTCCCCTTCCTCAAAAGTACTTCTCATTGGTGGAAATTTTAGTCCATCTTATAGGCGTCTTTCTAGCTCTTTGTTTTAGTTTAAGCTGATCAACTTGATAAGGCTCCTGCCTCTAATCCTGATGGATTTTATAGGTCAAATTTATCCAGTTCGATTAAGGGAGGGACAAGGATGCTGGGAATGTCTTCATCTACCCCCCAGTTATTCAGTAACATCAGTAAAAGACGAAGGGTTCTTGCGTACTCACTTGAGCGTCTAGAGGTGAGGTTCTTATCTTAAAGTAGTCCTTATGGTGGTTATAAGGTGGTGGAGGGTAGAGTCTTATGCCGAAGTTGCGTTTTGGCGATTTCTTCCCTAGGTGCCCTCGCAGGACCGCCGTCCAAAACTCCGAGGGACTTAAAGAAGCTCCCTCAGAGTATTTGGGAGGTCAAACTGCTTTTGCGGGCTGCAGGGAGTTCCTGCTATCAGACCCACTTGCAAGGATCGGGTTGGGATGCATATAGCATCCCAGGATTAAAGCAAACTTGGATTTCTCCCAGGACAACCTGGGGAAACGTGGCACTCACCCCAGCGGCACCACCGGAAGTCCTGCATTTATATTGTTTTACGAGCTGAAGTGTTCGCTTTGTTAGGAGCTCTCTGATCCCATGACCACAGCTAATAACCACTAAATGGAGACTTATCATCGGGCACATTTGTCCTAGCCTTTTATGGGCCCCTTTCCCAAACTGGCAACTTTCAGAGGCAGCTTTTCACAGAGTCAGTTCCCTGAGATGAAGCTGGAGGCTCTGGGTGGTTTTGTCTTATCTACTTATTAACAAAGATACAGTCTGAGTGGGGTAGGAAATAAGCGGGCACAATTTTAGAGGACAGGGTTGCCAGGTCCCCTCTTTCCATCGGCGGGAGGTTTTTGTGGGAGGGGCATGGGCATGCGACTCGATTACATCACTTCCAGGTTTACCCCCGGAAGAACCTCCTAGCTCTTCCCATGCGTTTCTCCACATTTTGACCATGTTTTCAAATTTGAGATAGAACAAGTTCCTGAAAACGCAGGAGGAGAGCAAGGAAACCTCTGATGGTCAGAAATGACATGCATAATCACAACAAAGACCCAAAGTCATGGGAGGGGTGATGGTGAGGGGAACAGCTATGCATAAAAGACCAAATATATGCTGTATGTTCATTTATAGCATGTCCTGCACTGATTCAAAAGCAAAGATGGCTCTGTTCCTTTGGCTAAGATATGGACCCTCCCTATGAATATCCTTTCACCCATTAGGATTCTGAACAATCTACAATAGATCTTGCTTATGGCAATTATAAAATAGCCAGCCGTCCACAAAAGGGTGCTTGCATTTGCCCACATATCTGCTAGCATTCCAATGCACCTGTCTCCTGATCCTGAGACCAAGCCTTCATCATTGTGTTCATGTTTCTTTCCAAAGGAAACCTTTCTGACTTTAATGAGCGATGATTCGATTTTTATGGATACGATCTTCAAAAACCTACCTCGCCTGGCTCTCAATGCTCATCCCCCATTCTCTCTCACGTCAAGCACCCGCTACGATCGCACCAATGATTGGTTTACTGTTTTAAATGAGCAGCATTTTGAGCAGTTTCGCATCCATGCAGTTGGCAGCATTCAGCATGGCAGCCGGCTGCAAGCCGATGTCAGGGCATGCTCACAGTTGACCGGATGTCTGGGCTTATAAACCTCACAGAATCATAGTGGGTAGCTTGGGCATGACTGAAAACCAGCTACATTTCAAGGTTACGTGCTTCTTTTATGCTTGTGCAGTTGGTGACGTTCACCAGATTGACAAATGCTCAGAACGTACTGGATCAAACTATAGTTCCCAGGCAGCAGGGTGAAAAGATGCAAAAAATATTTGCATATGAGTGTTTGAGGGTGCTGCTCGCAACTTGCAGCCATGCTGCAGTCCAAACAGAGGAGTGTTTGCCCATGAAGAAAGAAACAGCAGCAAACAACAAAAAGATCATTGAGTAACCACGGCAGCTATGCTGACCACGCCTCCAAGGGACCGTGTGGAGTTGCTGTGGAGCATGTGTGGAAGGGATGGGTCAAGAAAAAGACAGAGGAAAGTGTGTGGGAACTCCCGCATGGGTAAGGGCCATCACCTGTGAGCAGGTCTCTGCATTTGCAGAGGGGATGAAAGCCAGATGGAGAATCCTCACTGGGTGGAAGCAGCTGAAGAGGTGAAGTGGTTAGAATACTGGACTAAGTCTGGGGTGGCCTGGATTCAAATCTGCCACTGGCCACAAAGCTCCCTGGGTAATCTTGGGCTATCCACAGTTTCTCAGCCAGAGCAAAAGGCAAGAGAACTCTATATAGCCCTTCTTTGAGAAAAAGCAGGATAAAAATGTAGCAGGTGTTTCTCTATTTAGAAATTTATACCCCTGTTTTTCCCCAGTGGGAGCCCAAGACAACTTACATCATCAATTTACATCATTTTAAGAGCCACCATGTTGTAATGGTTAGGAGCAGATGACTCTAATCTGGAGAACCGGGTTTGATTTCCCACTCCTCCACAGGAAACCTGCTGAGTGACGTTGGGCTAGTCACAGTTCTCTCTGAACTCTCTCAGCCCCACTTACTTCACAAGGTGTCTGTTGTGGGGAGGGGAAGGGAAGGTGTTTGTAAGCCTGTTTGAGTCTCCTTTTGGTAGACAAAATTGGGTATAGCAACCAACTCTTCTTCTTCTCCTTCCCTCCTCCAGTTTATCCTTCCAACAAGGTAAATTAGGCTGAGAGGGACTGGGTCAAAGTCACCTGGTGAGCTTCCATGGCAGAGCAGGGATTCAAACTGAGTTCTCCCAAATACTAATCCAACACGCCATCCACCACACCACACTGGCTCTCTTTTATGTGCAGGGACTGTGCGGGTGACAGAAGTCTTACACCCACTTATTCTTGTGGTTTTCAATAGTAGCTTTCCTTGCAGCTGTCATTAAATCTGACTTCTTTTTTTTAAAAAATAAACCTAGTTTTTAAACATCACAAGCCCTAGCTTGCCGTTGTGTGTTTTTCTTTCCCTGAGCAATTCCGACAAGTTCCTGAAATGGCAATTTGTGGCTGTCACTTTACTTCCTTTCATCTCCAGGGATTTCTTGTTTGTTGCTTTGTTTGCTTCGGTTTGGGGTGGACACCATGTTAAAGGTCACTTGACATTTTTAGAAGAGAATTTTAAAAAAACGCTACTCAAAGGGATGCCCTTTTTTGTTCTTACTCACACTGTGAAGTATTTGGGTTTTTTTTTTAAAGCATCTTTCACCTTCCTGTTAAAATCAGTTGGGGGTACTTCCCCCTTCCCCCTTAAGGCCTTATTATTCATATTTTTAAAAAATCTACTCAGTGTATTCAGTCAAATACTGCTAGGCACATATTTTTCTTCTTCTGTAAAACAGGATTGAACTTGGCCTTTAAACGCAGTTGGATTTATTGTAAAACTTCACATGGCTTGAGAAATCGGGGCTCTCCCACCCTAGGGTTGCCTGGTCCGGATAGGGAAATTCCTGGAGATTTGGGGACGGAGCCTGGGGAGGGCAAGTTTAGGAGAGGGACAGATCTCAGTAGGGTATGATGCCGTACAGTCCACCCTCCAAGGCAGCCATTTTCTCCAGGGGAACTGATCTCTGTGGGAGGGAGATCAGTTGTAATTCCTGGAGATCAACAGGCCCCATCTGGAGGCGGGTAACCCTGCAGTGGGCATATGGCAACCCTAACAGCAAGACCTCTCAGTGCTGGCAGTCCCCCTAGTAGCCAGGTCAAACCTGAGGCAGGTTCTGGTTCTCCAAAAACTATACTTAGTATGGTTGCCAACCTCCAGGTGGTGGCTGGAGATCTCCTAACTATCCTGGATGTTTCATCTTTGCAGAACTGTACTTATCTGTTCAGAATTTCACCTTGGGAATAATTTGCTGGCAAATCTGTTTTTGATAGCCACCAGTGGGAAGAGAGAATGGGCTCACTTTATAGGGATGGTTTTAGAATAGCAAAAGCTATGCTGGCTCTCAGTCATTCAGTACTGGAAATGTTGGCTTGCGAGGATGTACAATCTTGTTCTCTGTAGAATTTCCAGGCAAGGCCGGGTTAGCATTTCTTGGAATGCTTTAAGTGTAATGTAAACAGTACAGGGCACTGAGCTGCATTTTTGCAAAACGTGAAAGCCAACTAGATTTTCCCAAGAGCCGGCTTGTGGTAGAGTCTGAGGCCCGGTCTACACATAGAGCAGACAGAGGTGGAAATGAGGTGGCCGAGTGTTGAGATGGTAAGCTGGACTGCACATACAACATTACACACAAAGAAATCAATGTGTGCATAGAGGGAGAGCAGCCATGATTGCACTGGTTGTAATAACTGCTGCTATCATACTGCTCTAGCACAAATCTATGGTGAGACCACACTTGGAATACTGTGTACAGTTCTGGGCACCACACCTAAAAAAGGATATTGCAGAGCTCGAGAAGGTGCAGAAAAGAGAAACCAAAATGATCAGGGAGCTAGAGCAACCGCCCTATGAGGAGCGGTTGAAACGCTTAGGGCTGTTTAGCTTGGAAAGAGGGCGGTTAAGGGGAGACATGATAGAGGTCTATAAAATTATGCATGGTATGGAGAGAGTGGACAGGGAGAAGCATTTCTCCCTCTCTCATAATACTAGAACACAGGGTCATCTGCTGAAGCTGGAGGGTGAGAGATTCAAAACAGATTAATGTAAGTATTTCTTCACACAACACACAGTTAAATTGTGGAACTCCCTGCCCCAGCATGTGGTGATGCCTGCCAATTTGGAAGGCTTTAAGAGGGAAGTGGATATATTCATGGAGGAGAGGGCTATTCATGGCAACTCGTCAAAATGGATACTAATGACGCATACCTATTCTCTCCAGGATCAGATGAGCATGCCTATTATATTAGGTGCTTTGGAACACAGGCAGGACAATGCTGCTGCAGTTGTCTTCTTTGTGGGCTTCCTAGAGGCATCTGGTTGGCCACTGTGTGAACAGACTGCTGGACTTGATGGGCCTTGGACTGATCCAGCATGGCCTTTCTTATGTTCTTATGGTTCTGCTCCTCAACTGTGTGTGATTGTTGGCTTAGGAGCCTGTAGTCCACAAGTGTAGGAAGGGTATGCATTAGGATTCCTCCCCATGATGAAAAATGTTTGAAAAAGCATATTTCCAGTCCTGGTAAGGAGCTTACACAATACACTTTCTACTTGGGTTGCCAACTTCCACGTGAGGACTTTATATCTCCTGGAATGAGAACTGATCTCCAGGCCACAAAGATCAGTTTCCCCTGGAGAAAATGGCAGCCTCAGAGGGCAAACTCTATGACATTATACCCTACTGATGCCCTGCCCCTCCCCAAATCCCTCCCTCCCCAGGCTCCACCCCAGAATCTCCAGGTATTTCCCAACCCACAGTTGACAGCCCTGTGCTCATGAGAAGAAGACTTGGTTTTTATACCCCAATTTTCTCTACCTTTTAAGGAGAATCAGACTGGCTTACAATTACCTTCCCTTCCCCTCCCCACAACAGACACACTGTCAGGTAGTTGGGACTGAGAGAGCTCTAAGAGAGCTTTGTCTAGCCCAAGGTCACCCAGCTGGCTTAATGTGGAGGAGTGGAGAAACCAACCTGGTTCGCCAGATTAAAGTCAACCGCTCTTAATCACTACACCACGCTGGTTGAGCAGGAAATAGCATGTAAGCAGTGGGTGGGGTGAGAATACTCATGCCTGTTCACCCTTTATGCACATAAAGTAGTGTAGCATGTGAAGGGTGAGGCTGGAAGAAGCTCTCACCATGATGTCCTTTTGGGGTGGTGGTGCTGGGAGCTGTTGCATAGGAGAGCATCATATGGCTCTCCTCACCTGCTGCATTCTGAAACAGGACAGCCTTTTCCGTGGCCTCATTTGGCTTTAAGTTTAGGCCAGGCCTGAAGCTCAATCATGCCAATGAGAAGAAGAAAAGCATCCTGTGAGCTCTGCTCTTTTACACTTCCATGCATATACTGATGGTCATTACTATTTCCCTTCTTTTGAAAACCGAGTCCTGATATTCAAAGATACTGTGATGCTGGGCCTTGAAAATTCTTGGGGAAGGACGGAAAGAGTTGAAGAACCATCTCTTCTTGTCCTGTCCTGCCTACCAGTTAAGATCCTCTTCTCAAGCCCTGCATTCTGTGCTTTTGTCTGCAGAGCTGAGGTGGGTCAGAGGCGGAGACTTTTTCCAGTAGCGGTGGCCCCTCACCTTTTTGGAACTCCCTTCCCCTTCAGTGTCCCCTCACTCTCTTTTTATGTGCCAGGCCAAAACGTTCCATTTTATCAAGGCGTTCCATATTTTTAGCTAATCTATGTTCTGCCTCTAGCCTCAGGACTGTTTTCCGGATATCATTTTAGAATGCTCAGTGTTTTGTCTTGAGCAGGTCACTGGAGAGGTGGCATATAGATCTTATAAATAAATACGAACGCAGAAGATCAGGTGTCCCAATCCTACAGCAGCAATCACGGGAAGAGGAGAGAGTCCTTAGCTCCCTTCTTTGTTCAGTAGTTTATGTGCCAGCCGTGATCCCCAATTTTTAAATGATTTGTATGACATCCTTCCGAGGTCAGTAAAACAAGCACCCAGTTTGCTGGGGGTAAAGTGTAGACGACTGGGTAAAGCAACGGGAAACCACTCTTGAAAACATAGTCTTCCTAGTAAATGTCATAGAATCATAGAGTTGGAAGGGACCACCAGCGTCATCTAGTCCAACCCCCTGCACAATGCAGGAAATTCACAACTACCTCCCCACCCACACACACCCAGTGACCCATACTTCATACTCAGAAGATGGCCAAGGTGCCCTCCCTCTCATGATCTGCCTAAGGTCATAGAATCGGCAGTGCTGACAGATGGCCATCTAGCCTCTGCTTAAAAACCTCCAGGGAAGGAGAGCTTACCACCTCTCAAGGAAGCCTGTTCCACTGAGGAACTGCTCTGTTAGAAAATTCTTCCTAATGTCTAGACGGAAACTCTTTGGATTTAATTTCAACACGTTGGTTCTGGTCCGACCTTCTGGAGCAACAGAAAACAACTCAGCACCATCCTCTATGTGATAGCCCTTCAAGTACTTGAAGATGGTTATCATATCCCCTCTCAGTCTTCTCTTCAGGCTAAACAATTCCAGCTCCTTCAACCTTTCCTCATAGGACTCGGTCTCCAGACCCCTCAACCATCTTTGTTGCCCTCCTCTAGACACGTTCCAGCTTGTCTACATCTTTCTTAAATTGCAGTGTCCAAAACTGAACGCAGTACTCTAGGTGAGGTCTAACCAAAACAGAGTAAAGTGATACAATCACTTTGCGTGATCTGGACACTATACTTCTGTTGATACAGCCCAAGATAGCATTTGCCTTTTTAGCTACGGCATGTCAGGATGTGACGTTACCCCATGGGTCTGTATTGACCCAGTGCTTGCTCAGGGGACTACCTTTACCTTTGTATGGCATCCAGGGACTCTGCTTGCATAGGATCTCTTCCAAGGGTCAATTCACTGGACTCTTATGAGCTGGGACTGGGAAAATCACCAAGAGGTAATTTTCACATGATACGACGGTCATCTGAAAGTGCCTTCACATGGGATACAGTATTGTTGGTTGTATCTGAAGGGCTGTGAGGTCTGCTGCACTTGTGGAATGGATCTTTCCCACCTTTCCCTTCCTCCTGTGTTCTGCCAGGAAAGGGAAATAATGTTGAGTGTGACATGATGGTTGACATGATGGTCCCTTTTATAAGAGCAGAAATGCTCTTCAGCTGGCAAAAGAGGGACTTTGGATATGCCCCCATATTCTGTAACCCTCCTCCAAAATGATTGTGTCAATTGTGCTCAAGACTTTATCATGTATTCAGGCACTGAATCCCCTTCTGCTTTAATATATGGCTGCTGTTTCCCAGATGTTGTGTCTTTTTTTATTATTATTTTGTGTCCTGCATATCAGGGGATAGACTCAATCAAGGTAAAGGCCAGGTGTGTTTGCAAGACCAGAGCAAGGCTGTTAACGATAGGACATTTTGGAGGTCTTTAATTCATAGGGTCGCTGTAAGTTGGTAGTGACTTGGCATCACATAACACACACATATCTGGGGACTGTTCTGTTGTTCTTCAAACATCTGGTGATCTTTGCATCATTGACTGGTTGGTCAGCTTTATGGACACCAGAAAGTTTTTTTCTATCAAGATGCACAGCCTTCTGATTCAAAATGTACTGAATTAATCTGGATATATCCTATAGTAGCATCAAGCCTGCTTCTTTGTCCCTTCTGCCCAGGGGTCATGTAAGAGCTGCTACATGGGACCTCTGCACCGTTAAGTTCTCCCACAAGATGTGCCGTGTATGTTTTGTACAACCAAACAGGCGTGCACAGCAGTGTGTTCTGTGACAGGCACTGTCATCGTTCTATGACTCATGCCACCACACTCCTCTTTCACTCGGGTGAGATGAGGACATGTTTGGCGTTTCCCAAAAGCTTGCTTTTGTTCAATGCGTATGGAGCCTCTTAGCGTTCTTTGAACCCAGTTTTAGACACGTAACGTGTCTCAGCCGTGGGGCAGTTCCTCTGATTCATGTCATGTCGGCCATTGGGAAAGCCTTTGAAAGTCCTGAAGACAGTGGTCCACAGCCTGTATCGAACCAGCCATGTATATCCACTGCCATGCACCAAATGCAGCTTCCAGCATGCATTGGACAACTGCTTCCAGCTTTTCCCATTGTATGCAGGAAGTACCATGGTTGGCTATGGAGAACAGCAGCACACTATTCTGCACAAGCAGGTGTTCCTGCTGTGTCTTTGACACAATCATGTAGCCTGCATGGTGGTCCAAAGCAGAATAAATGGGCAGATCGCCCAACCCTTCATGTTTATGGATGAGAGGAAAGTCCATTCTGGATTACCACCAATGGATGTAGACTTTTCTCATGGCTCTCCACGTACCCAAGCCACCCCAGGGTGCTTCTATAAGATCATAATACAGAGCAGCAGCTGCCTCTGTCCAGCGTGGTGTGAGAGCCAGTGTGATATAGTGGTTAAGAGCAGTGGTTTTGGAGCGGTGGAGCCTGATCTGGAGAACCAGGTTTGATTCCTTGCTCCTTCACATGAGTGGTGGAGGCTAATGAACTGGATTTGTTTCCCCACTCCAACACACGAAGCCAGCTGAGTGACCTTGGGCAAGTTACAGCTCTGTTAGAGCTCTCTCAGCCCCACCTGCCTCACAGAGTGTCTGTTATGGGGAGGGGAAGGAAAGGTGATTGTAAGCCGGTTTGAGTCTCCCTTAAGTGGTAGAGAAAGTCGGCAAATAAAAACCAACTCTTCTTCTTCTTCTTCCTCGGCAGAGTCTTCCTTGCTGGTCTCTTTTCCAAGTACGGACTCTGCTTATCCATGCCACCTTCCCTCTGTCTAGCCATCATATTTCTGTATGTATGATGTCCACAGAGGCACACTGTTGCAGCTACTGTGGGATGAGACAGCGCCTTTACCCCACTGCGAGGATTTTTTAAACATGTATAGATATCACAGTGAAATGCACATTTTCTTCTTTCAAAAGCATGCTTGAAAACATTGCCTACCTTTTAGAAAATCTTTATCTTAAGCTATTTTATGACTGGTTAATGCCATGCTTCTTTGTAATATGCGCAGTTTGAGATGTTTGTTCCCCCAGGCCCCAAGTTATTCACCGCAAAAGAAATTATGAATCATTGAAAATACTGAATGCATTTTGAGACTTCTTGCAATCTGTTAGAAGACAATAAAGGAACAGGAAAAAAGGGCAAAATATGTTGAATAGGTTGTACTCTGAATTATTTAATCCATTCCCTGACGTGGGAGGTTCCGCTTGGCTATCCAAATGAGATAAACGTCATTTTTGGATCCTTGAGTCATTTGCAGTGCAATCCTAAAGCCAGCCTGCACACTGCTTCTTAGGACAGCAATTAAAACCCTACATCAATGGCAATTAGTCCACAGTCCTAAAGACACAGACAATTTACTCCTGAGTATACCTGTTTAGGATTGTTCCCTCAAAGAGGCACCAGCATAATTTGGAGATATAACCGGCATAACACCCTTCCACAAGGAGCCCCGTGGTGCAGAGTGGTAAGCTGCAGTACTGCAGTCCAAGCTCTGCCCACGACCTGCGTTCAATCCTGAGGGAAGTCGGTTTCAGGCAGCCGGCTCAAGGTCGACTCAACCGTCCATCCTTCCGAGGTCAGTAAAATGAGCACCCAGCTTGCTGGGGGTAAAGTGTAGATGACTGGGGAAGGCCGTGGCAAACCATCTCCTGGATCCTGACACTCTTACCACTATACCACGCTGGCTGCACAATATTGTCATTGACACCTGTGCCGTGCATCATGTCGTTATGATACAAACGTACTCCCTTTTCTGAAACATGATGGGGTGGGGGAGATATTTCTGCCCCTAGAAAAAGGGTGCTGCTGAGTGCACACATAGCAATTGATAAAAATCCCACCAAGAGGATAATAAAAATAGCGATAAAACACACCTTTCTTCTACTTGTTGTTTAAAAGAGTGCAAGGCAGTTCTAGAAAAGTCTCTGTAGAGATATTCATGGTTCCCTGGGGACTGAAGCCTCTTTCGAGGTGAGCTGCCGTACTGCAGTCAAAAGCTCTGCTCATGACCTGAGTTCGATCCCGACAGAAGTCGGTTTCAGGTAGCCGGCTCAAGGTCGACTCAGCCTTCCATCCTTCCGAGGTCGGTCAAACGAGTACCCAGCTTGCTGGGGGTAAAGGGAAGACGACTGGGGAAGGCACTGGCCAACCACCCCATAAACAGTCTGCCTCGAAAACGTCGGGGATGTGACGTCACCCCGTGGGTCAGTTATGACCTGGAGCATGCACAGGGGACTATCTTTACCTTTAACACCCTTCCACATTTCCACTGAAAACCTGGCATGGATGTGCTGGTGTTGGGATGGGAAGTGGGTGGTGCTGCTGGGAGGTGAGCTGGGGAGGAGGTGGGCTTTGTCTGCATCCTACGCCCCTCAGCCCCTGTCCTGCTCGTGGCCTAGGTTTGCAGCAGCAAAGATGCTCGTTGAAGTATGCTGAGTTCAATACGAGTAGAAATCAACCCCCTCCCACCATGCCTACATAATCACTGCACAGCTTAGCGAGAAAGACTATAGCTTTCACATATGCTTTCTACCCACTTTCAGTGCACTTTGCAACGGTGTGGGCTTTCCCACGTTGTCCTTTTTCTCGCTTGTAAGTTGGGTGGCCCCACCCAGTTCAGCACTTGTTTTGCTTCCTCTAGATTAAAACTGCAGGTTACTGTGCCAGACATAAGCCAGTGTGATATTGATATCAGCTGCTCAAGGGAGCAAAACATGTGCAGAACGGGAACACCCCTCCCCCAAAGAATCAGGGCCTCACAAGCCAGGAAACTGAGAATGTGGAGGGGAAACCCACTTGCAAACAATTACTAAAGTGCACTGAAAGTGGATGGAAAGTGCATTATTGAGTGTGTGTGAAAGTGCCGTAACATCTGCAGGTAGGGTTGCCAGCCCTGCTATAACAACTGAATCTCCAGCCAATAGAGATCAGTTCACCTGGAGAAATGGGCCACTTTGGCAATTGGACTCTAGGGCATTAAAGTCCCTCCCCTCCCCAACCCCCCACCCTCCTCAGGCTTCACCCCAAAAACCTCCTGCCGGTGGCGAAGAGGGACCTGACAGCCCTATCTGCAGCCTATCACAGCTCTCCTATAAATCTGAGCCAGGACACCCTTAGCTAAAACAATAAGCCACGTGGGTGCATCTGTTTGGCTTCATGCCATGCATAATAAGAGCAAGCACGGAGGAGTGGCTTTGGTGATAGGAACACTGGGGGGGGGGGAAGGCACCTTTCAAACATTGTTAACAGTCTATTGCTAACGCTGCTTTGCTCAGAACTTTTACAGATTCCCCATCTCAGGACACTGACCATGAACTGAAGCCTCTCCTTCTCCACCCGGGGATGCAAAGGTCAACATGCTCCACACAGGTAAGCAAAGCAGGGTTGGAATTGCATGCCTCAGATGTTGATTGCTGCAAGCTCCCCCTCCCTCCATCTGTAATGTAGTTGCTATCAGTGTCCCCCCCCCCCCCACAGGAGACACAGGATAAGCACACTATAGAAAGGGGTATCTGTTACTAGGTTTGTCACCTTCCAGGTACTAGCTGGAGATCTCCCTCTATTACAACTGATCTTTAGCTGATAGAGATCTGTTCCCCTGGAGAAAATGGCCACTTTGGCAATTGGACTCTAGGGCAGCAAAGTCCCTCCCCTCTCTAAACCCCTCCCTCCTCAGGCTCCACCCCCAAAACCTCCTGCTGGTGATGAAGAGGGACCTGGCAACCCGATCTGTTACCCCGAATAGGCAGTTTCCACTTCAGTTGGGGTATTAACTGGAGACAGGCAGGGCAAGGGGGGTGCACCTGAGATCTCACAACCAATGTTTACTAGGATCGTCCCAAGTGAAAGCTCTCAAATGAACAGGCGGTTGTTAAAAAAATTAACAGTTTTTATTAAGAAATTAAAAATAAAATAAAAGCCTTGCAACTGCAGCAAGCGTACACACACAGAACCTACAAGAGGTAACTGGAGGAAAAGGGAGGTAGTTTGGATGGAGTTTAGGGAAGGGTGATATTTACCAGTCTTGAAGGGACGTCAGCACCAAAGCGGGAAAAATGACCAGGGTTTCCAGGAATAACAAAACAAAAGAAGGTCCTCAGCTCTCACTTTGTCAATTGTGAGTTTGGAGCTAGTGGTGGGAGCCGACTGCATAGTTGGGGACCCAACAGCTGGATCAAACTCTGAGATGCTTGGGGCTAACTTTATACCCCAAAAGTGTACAGAGAGAAGGAGAAATAAGGAGCTTCTCGAAGCAGACTGGGTATCAGTGCAAAGATTCAAACCTGATTGGTTGATCAGTAAGATAGCAAGGGGGGAGTTGGGGGTATTGGTTACTCC
The DNA here is from genome assembly GCF_029931775.1 of Euleptes europaea. Lineage (NCBI taxonomy): Eukaryota > Metazoa > Chordata > Lepidosauria > Squamata > Sphaerodactylidae > Euleptes > Euleptes europaea. The sequence goes on from NC_079314.1 coordinate 100,600,326, forward strand.
TTTGATAACGTTTATGGCCCACTGGAATAACAAGCTTAGTTATACAGTGCCCATTTGTTTGGGTATTAATTCCGGAGGAGACACAGTGAGGGAATAAATGTATCAAACTCAGAGATTTAAGAGTTGATGTACATGATCTAAGATAAGGCAGATTCTGTTATTGTTTGTGGAAGGCTGAATGTAGTTAACTGAGACTGTTATTACCTTAGGATGGGTGGGAGGTTGAGCTCGCATCTGTCTTTTCCCCAAGCATGGTCTCTCTTTCAAGTCCTGTGAGATTGCTGTGCAGGGTTTCGTCTTCGAGGACCCCGATTAGCGAATACACCCTAATTTGTTATTTCCAGCTTTGGTAGAGGCCAACTTTAAGAAATAAAACAAAACAGGATGCATAACTCCCTCTGGAGCATCAGTGAAGGGATCCCAGCTATGCACTTAATATCTGATCTGAGACTCCTGCTCATGGGGTAATAGAACCCCCTTGGAGATATCATGGCAGAGCAACACCACAGTGTCACTGTGATGTCATGCAATGTAACTTCACATGCAACCGGGGGTAAAAGAGAGCCCAGCCTCATTTTTGGTTAACTAAAAATTTGGGGAGGGGCGTGGCTCAGTGGTAGAGCATCTGCTTGGCATGCAGAAGGTCCCAGGTTCAATCCCCTGGCATCTCCAGCTAAGGATCAGGTAGTAGGCAATGTGAAAGAACTCTATCTGAAATCCTGGAGAGCCTCTGCCAGTCCGAGAAAATGCTGACCTTAATGGATGAATGGTCTGATTCAGGCAGTTTTGTGTTCATGTACTACTTGGAATACTGTGTACAGTTCTGGTCACCACACCTAAAAAAGGATATTACAGAGCTTGAGAAGGTGCAGAAAAGTGATTAGGGGACTAGAGCAACTGTCCTATGGGGAGCGGTTAAGACGCTTAGGGCTGTTTAGCTTGGAAAGAAGGCGGCTAAGGGGAGACATGATAGAGGTCTATAAAATTATGCATGGTTTGGAGAAAGTGGACAGGGAGAAGTTTTTCTCCCTCTCCCATAATACTAGAACACGGGGTCATCTGCTGAAGCTGGAGGGTGAGAGAGTCAAAACAGATAAAAGGAAGTATTTTTTCACACAACGCATAGTTAAATTGTGGAACTCCCTGCCCCAGGATGTGGTGATGGCTGCCAGCTTGGAGGGCTTTAAGAAGGTAGTGGACATATTCATGGAGGAAAGGGGTATTTATGGCTATTAGTTAGAATGGATACTAGTCGTGCTGCATACCTATTCTCTCCAGGATCAGCTGAGCATGCCTATTATCTTAGGTGCTGTGGAACACAGGCAGGATGGTGCTGCTGCAGTCGTCTTGTTTGGGGGCTTCCTAGAGGCACCTGGTTGGCCACTGTGTGAACAGACTGCTGGACTTGATGGGCCTTGGTCTGATCCAGCATGGCCTTTCTTATGTTCTTATGCCCGTTCCATTTCAATCCTAGCTACTGCTGGCCACACGCTCATGATACTTTTTGTCTTGCGAGATCAGAGTGCCATGGAAGAAGCTTAAACAGAAACCACTGAGAGAGTTCAAAGAGAACTCCCCACAAAGGATGGCCCATTGACTCCCCTGAAAGGTGAATTCCAAAGTGGGGTTGCCCCCAAGGGAGGGGAGGGGATTATAGAATCTAGAAGAGCACCTAAGTGGTCCCACTCCCTTAAAGCAATAACTCACACCATGTGCGGTGTGCTTGAGCCCACATGCTGCATGTTGCTTCTGTGGAACATTACTGTCCTTGTGTTTCCTTTGGCTCTTTGCAGGTATCCCTCCGACATGGACAGAGGCCAGGATTGACCACATGCACAGTGCGGTGCCAATCATCTGCTGAGCCTGCAACAGCTCCCAGTGACCAGTGGGTATCCACCTTCTCTTCTGTGTGGTTGCCGACTCCCTTCTTCTAGCCTGGCTCTTGCCACAGTGCAAGGAAACAGCAGGCAGTTGCTCGATTAACCAGCACAGCTGTACTTGTCATGGGTGTACCGTGCCAGGGACAGCTCGGCCTGTGATTCTGCTTTGTGCCAGTGCACCTTGCAAACGCAAAGGAGCCTTGTAGGGCGAAGAGCGTTAGCAGCCCTGTTCGTCTCACTTGCATCCAGAACTCTATTCCTGATGCTGTTCAATAAATGTTTGGATCATTTCACAGCTACGTCTCTGTCTTAATTGGGTTCAGCAGACAAGGATCTATGCCCACTTCCTCCTCCTTACTAAGGCCAGCTATCTTTGGCCTGAGGCGCACACTGGGAAGGGGATGAGAGGGTCTTCCAATGTTTGTTTTCTTGGTGTATCTTGATCCTGTCCTTCTGTGATGGAATGTAGGGGCAGCCTATGTGGTTCTCCCTAGGAGTGCTGAGAACTTCTCTGCCATCGTACTCCCCAGGTGAAAATACCTTGTTCAAATTCCCTTGAATACATATGAGATGAGCTCCTGGTTGGATCGCCTTGATGTTCCCTGGTGAGGTTTGTTGTAAGGAAGAAGAAGAAGAAGAGTTGGTTTTTATATGCTGATTTTTGGTACCTTTTAAGAAGAATCAAATCGGCTTGCAATCTCCTTCCCTTCCCTTCCCCTCCCCACAACAGACACCTTTTGAGGTAGGTGGGGCTGAGAGAACTCTAACAGAACTATGACTAGCCCAAGGTCACCCAGCTGGCTTCATGTGGAGAAGCGGGGAATCAATCTTGGTTCTCCAGATAAGAGTCCACCGTACTATACCGCATTGGCTCTCAGTACCAGGCTGAGCAGCTTTGGGCCTGTGCAGTAGCTGCTTGGTCATCTAAACCTGACTTTGCTTTTGCTCAGTTCAAGAATCAAATAATCTCATTTACAGGAGAACAGGCAGTCTCTCCAGGGATCCTGGTCCCTTCAGGTCATTAGACTGACTGACTTATGTTAGCCATGGACTTGCTTGCAGTTTGTCCTTTCTGTGTGTCGGCACAGTCCAATATATCCTTTGAATAAGCAACACGGGCTCCATTGCGCTGCTTGCTTTTCATGACTGTGCAGTCACTCTTCCTGCATCTATATGAGAAATAATAACAAGAGTTGGTTGCAAGATTAGCTTGGTTCCAAAGGCACGCAGAGGCACTACATAGTAAGTCTCAATTCAAAATCTTGAAGTGCTTTTTTCCCCTTTCATTTTCTTATGTGCCCTTTTAAAAATTGAAGGTAGCAGTAGCAGCAGCAGATCAATGTCAGGAGGCAGAGCTGTTTCGATAAAGTCCAAGGGGTACAAGACAGGGTATGATCATGAAAACAGATTTTTAATTAATTCAGACACATCTAAACAGCTTGGCAAATGATCAGTTTCTTGCTTGCCACAGGCAAGTAACTCATAAGCCGTATCGGTGGGTGGTGTTCAAACCTAACTGATTCTTCCTTCCCCATTTTATCATCCCAGCAACCCTGTAAAGTGTGTCAGTTTGAGAATGAGTGACTGGTCCAAGATAATCCAGAAAGCTTCATGACAAAGTGGGAATACGATCGCAGGTTTTCCAGTTTCTATTCACTACACCTTGCTGGTTTTTGAGGTCTATGCTGTTGTGCAATGGGGAAGGACCAGGTTTAGATGACCAAGTCAGCATGGTGTAGTGGTTAAGAGCGGTGGTTTGGAGCGGTGGAGTCTGATCTGGAGAACTGGGTTTGATTCCCCACTCCTCCACATGAAGCCAGCTGGGTGACCTTGGGCTAGTCACAACTCTTAGCGCTCTCTCAGCCCCACCTACCTCACAGGGTGTCTGTTGTTGAAGGGGGAGGAGGTGATTGTAAGCCGGTTTGAGTCTTCCTTAAGAGGTAGAGAAAGGTTGCATATACAAACCAACTCTTCTTCCTCTTCCTCTTCTTCTTCTTCTTCCTCTTCCTCTTCCTCTCCTCCTCCTCCTCCTCCTCCTCCTCCTCCTCCTCTTCTTCTTCTTCTTCTTCTTCTTCTTCTTCTTCTTCTTCTTCTTCTTCTTCTTCTCCTCCTCCTCCTCCTCCTCCTCCTCTAGGTTCACCATTCACCTAATCACTGCTGGTGCATTTATTTATTTATTTACTGTATTTGTAGTCCCCCTTTCTCACTGAGACACAAGGTGGATTACGCACTGTGAATCAATGCAATCAGTGGGATGAGATGTCTAATAAGTGATGTACTAGGACTAGGATTTCAGAAATCTGAACACGCCTAGCATGTTAGATGTGATACAGAGCGCAGGTCCAATGCAGAAACAAGGTATTACACCAGTAGAAAACAATTCAGTGACGCCGGGGTAATATGTGCAGCAAACAAATATTGCATTTATTTAAGTATTTGAAAAGCTGTCACTTAGAGGAGGGTGGGGAGCAGAGGATAGGACTCGTAATAATGGGTATAAATTACGGGCTATAGCTCAGTTGGTAGAACATCTGCTTGGCATGCAGAAGGTCCCAAGGTCCATTCCCGGCACCTCCAGTTAAAGGAACTAGGCAAGGAAGTGATGCGAAATACCTCTCTGTCCCTGAGACCCTGGAGAGCCGCTGCCGGTCGGAGTAGGCAATACTGTATTTGATAGACCAAGGGCCTGATTCAGTATAAGGCAGCTTCATGTGTTTGTAGGGGCAGAAAGGTACCGGCAGGACATTAGGACAAGTTTTTTCCCCAGTGAGAGTAGTTCAGCAGTAGAATCGGCCGCCCAGGGAGGTGGTGAGTTTCCCCTCTCTGGCAGTCTTCAAGCAGCAGCTGGACAAACACTTGTCCAGGATGCTCTAGGCTGATCCTGCATTGAGCAGGGGGTTGGACCAGATGGCCTGTATGACCCTTTCCAACTCTATGATTCTATTCTATTCTAGACACAGTGATAAATTCCACACACAGTCCCTTTCCCTCAATAAAGCATGTTCCAGCACCATGCCATTATAGTATAGCCTTATCACCTTTATAGAAATGCACTCCTGAACAAATCTGTCTTAAGTCGTTTGCAGAATGACAGCAGCGTGGGAGCTGTCCTGACCTAAGTGACGCAGGCTACCTGGCAGAGAGGGGAGCTGGAGAACAAGGGTCACTGGGATGAAGAGGGGCAGCTATCAGAAATGTAGGAAACCCCAATCGCACAGCAGCTGTGTGCTTCAGATAACGCCCTGTGTATGTGGGAAAGATGTATTCCTCTAAACTGGTGGGCAAGCGTTCAAAAACAACATATGGAAATTACACACAGGCAGCACCCGTCGGTGCAATTAATGGACTTTCCTCTATAGTCTAACAGCAACATTTGGGAAACATATGGTTGACCTGGCAGAGAAATGGCCTCTTCCTTAGCAGAGCAGATAGAAAAGCTTTCGACTTTAGTAAATATAATAGTACTAGCAAACAGCTTGGTTCTTTGATGGGCCTGGTATGAGCCTTTTGGGGGGAGCAGGGCTAACACCTCTTTGTTCGCAGGCCCTGCACCTTTGACAGCTGTCTGTCAAACTGATGCTGAGCCACTGAGCTGTGGCTCCGTGGTAGAGCATCTGCTTGGCATGCGGAAGGTCCCAGCTTCAATCCCCGGCATCTCCAGTTAAAGGGACTAGGCAAGTAGGTGATGTGAAAGACCCCTGCCTAAGACCCTGGAGAGCTGCTGCCGGTCTGAGCAGACAATACTGACTTTGATGGACCAAGGGTCTGATGCAGTATAAGGCAGCTTTGTGTGTTCATGAGTCTGCATCACTTTCCATGCTAGGAAAAGTTTCATCAGCTTAATCATACTGGTACCTGGCCCATAGGCAAGGAATATGCCGTCCCTTTCCTTTCTCTTTCCCTATTGTGCTGTTTTCACTGTGGAGTTAAACTAGGGTTGCCAACTCTGGATTGAGAAATTCCTGGAGATTTTTTTTATGTGGTGGTGGTGGTGGTGGTGGAGGTGGAGCCTGGGGACAGTGGGATTTCAGAGGGGAGGAACCTCAGCAGGGTATAGTGCCAAAGTGCCCACCCTCCGAAACAGCCATTTTCTCCAGAGGAACTTATCTGTGTCATCTGGAGATCAGTTGTAATTCCAGGAGAACTCTAAGCCCCACCTGGACGTTGGCAATCCTAAATAAAACACCTCCCACTTTGACTCAGCAGCAAGGCCGAGGCATCATTTCTCTGGGCTTCTCTGGGCTTGGTGCAAACTTGTAACATGTCTCCTTTGCTTAGGGTTGCTAACCTCCAGGTGGTGGCTGGAGATCTCCTGCTATTACAACTGATCTCCAGCTGATAGAGATCAGTTCACCTGGAGAAAATGGCCGCTTTGGCAATTGGACTCTATGGCATTGAAGCTCTACTGGGATCCAGCAGGTCAGACTTCCTGTCCCGCCTGAGGATCTCACCTCATGGGTCGAAGACCACTGCCCTAGTACATACTCAATATTCTGCATTGAAGAAAAAGAGTTGGTCTTTATATGCTGACTTTCTCTACCACTTATGGAAGAATCAAACTGGCTTACAATCACCTTCCCTTCCCCTCCCCACAACAGACACCCTGTGAGGTAGGCAGGGCTGAGAGAGCTCTAACAGAGCTGTGACTTGCCCAAGGTCACCCAGCTGGCTTTGTGTGGGGAAACAAATCCAGTTCACCAGACTGGCCTCCGCCACTTATGTGGAGGAGTGGGGAATCGAACCCAGTTCTCCAGATCAGACTCCACCGCTCCAAACCACCGCTCTTAACCACTACACCATGCTGGGCAAGCTGCCTTTTTCATTTTCCCATGCAGGAACGCATGACAAGTTTCAAAGGAACACCAGAGTTTCCTGGAACTGTTTGAAAACCATTCTCTGGGCTTCCCTTTCTGTCTTGTCCTCTTTCATCAGCCCGCTGGGATAGGCACAGGATCAGCATGTCTAAATTCCCCCCCCCCAGCCCATGTGAGTTTATGCATCAAGCTGCGTGGTTGCAGGGGAAACATAGCATTTTTTTCTCTTCCCCACCCCCAGGCGAGCCCATGACAGTGATGGGCAGTAGCATCAGGGCAGATGGGAGAGAGTATTTGGTCACATGGTGCATAACTGACTTATGGAATTAGCTGTCATATGATGTGTGTCCAGCGGCTTTAGATGGCTTTTAAAAAAGGATTAGACAAGCTCACAGGCGATCGGCCCATCAGCAGTTATTAGCTTTCACAGCGAAACCCAAGCGTCTTGCCTTGGAAAACCCGTTGCTGGTGGGCAGAGCACGGGAGAGGGGCGTTATGTTCATGACTTGCTTCTGGGCATCTTGGAGGCCTCTGGCTGGCTATTATGGGAAACAGGGTGCCCGGGTTCGATGGGCCTTCAGCTCACCCCCGTCAGGTCTCTTATATTCTTTTCTTTGAAACATGGGTCCTCCGCGTGGATGTATCCCGTTCCCCAAATGAGCACCGATTAGCCACTTTGTGAGGGTTTCATTGCCCTGCCAAGTCACATCAGTCTGGCTATGCGTGCCTTTCCCTTTCGACTCCCTTTCACCTCTTGTTGCTTGCTTGCTTTCCTCCTGACTCATTTTCCCTAGCTCTGATCAAGAAGGTCTCAGTTTCCCTCTCGGCTGGAGCTCTTCTTTGCCCTTCTCCCGGCATTATGTTATTTGTCTGGCTCTGGCATCAAACGGGATCACGAATTCATTGGTGGTGGTGGGGGGGGGATGGCCACGTTAAATGGTTTCCACTATGCAAACCTGGAGTAACCGTTCCGAACTTTTAATGAATTGTAATCTCCTTTCATTTTGGGGGAAAGGAGTTTTCGCTTTCTCCATACTTTCTCCATACACGTCCCCCTTCCTTTGGTGCAAATCTCTTTCTTTATTAGCCCAGGTCCAGCTTAATGAAACCAGCCCCATTTTCCTTCCCCAGCAAGAATTTGCAAATGCTGGAATGAACAACCCCTCACCTTTCCCCTCTCCTATGATATTGGCTGTGGAGTAATGGTGGCAACTTTGCATGTGATCCCCCAGGAAAGGTTAGGACAGATGCCTTGGATCAGGGCTGTTTCCAGGGGGAAGTAAGTTCATGGCAGATATTTAAGCCAGTGGGCCTGTTTCTGGTACTCCCCCTTTTCTTCCCACTGTCTCAGGGTAGATTCACTTGTTGGCTGCAGAGAAGGATTTATTAAACCTTTTCAAGTCTTACACTAGACAAGGGAAGAAGGTTATTTTCCTTTTCTTGTTCTACTTTGCAGTGCTAAAGAAGAGAAAGAAGACTGCCGTGTTAGCAGAGGGGGCAGATTGTTTTAGCTAGGACTGAATTTGGCCACAGTTTCATAAGAACATAAGAACACAAGAAAAGCCCTGCTGGATCAGACCAAGGCCCATCAAGTCCAGCAGTCTGTTCACACAATGGCCAACCAGGTGCTTCTACAAAACCCACAAACAAGATGGCTGCAGCAGCATTATCCTGCCTGTGTTTCAGAGCAGTATGAATTAAGGGACATATGCTGGAATGGGGAGGTCTGGTGTACCTGCTTGGGGCAGCAAAGTCTCTTGACAAGGCCTCTGTCTGCCGATTCATTTGTTTGACCACCCTCCTCCTTCCCTGACCAATGACCCACCAGCTGGACCCCTTCTCACCTCCAGACCACCTGCCTGGTGCTCTGCTTCAGTTTGCAGCCAGCTTTAAAGAAACCTTTCTCTTGGCCTGGGAGGTTTGATTCGGACAACTCCTTTGGGGCGGCTCCTTTCCAACCTAGCAGTTGTCATTAGTGTTCCTGCACGAACACAAAAGGTCAAGTGAAAGCACCGGTGTGGAGCCACACCACTTACTGGCGTGCCATGAGCTGCCTAAAAGAATCCCACAGAGCTTGCTGCATGGAAACGTGGGAGCTGGGTGTGTTGCTCCCACTTCACATAACAGAGGCAAGCCCATCGCATGGTGGCAGAGCCCATTCTTTGCATGTGTGTGGCTCAGTGGTGGTGGGAAGTGCTATCAAGTCGCAGCTGACTTATGGTGACCCTGTAGGGTTTTCAAGGCAAGAGACGTTCAGAGGTGGTTTGCTGTTCCCTCCACATAGCTACCCTGGGCTTCCTTGGTGTCTCCCATCCAAAGACTAACCAAGACCAACCACACTTACGGCCCATTCCTGAGCTGAGGCATACAGGGACGGTGGGGAAGAAGCGCAGTGGCGCCTCTTCCTAATCCGTTTCCCAGACGCCGTTAAACAAAAAAAAACCCGTTTCGCGGCTTTTTTTTTTGTTTAACTGGGGCTTTTCGCCCCATTGAAAATAGCTAAATAGCAGGCACAGCAACGCTGTTCTGGCCGCTGGCACAAGTGGCCAAAAGTGGTGAGGAAGCCGACCAAGTGGCGGCTCCTCCCCCCGCCCCACCCCAGAACGCCCCCCTACGCAGGCGTGGCCTCTCCACGCCGTTGCTGGCGCCACGGAGAGGCCGCGCCGGCGGAGGGGGGAGGCACAGTCCCACAGTGCTCGTCCACGGGTGGGATTGGCCTCGCCACCTGCGCAAATGCGTGTAATCGCGTGATTACATGCATTTACGCCGCTGGCGAGGTCACGTCGCCTCCTATCTACTTTCAGCCCCATTCTCAGGAATGGGCTGTTAGCTTCCGAAATCTGACAAGATTGGACTAGCCTGGGCAATCCATGTACCTCTGTAAAAAGGCATTCGTTTTCAAGGCAAGAGGCAAACAGATGAGGTTTGCCATTGGCTGCCTCTGCATAGCAAGCCTGGACTTCCTTGGTGGTCTCCCATCCAAGTACTAACCAGGGCCCACCCTGCTTAGCTTCCGAGATCTGATGAGATCGGGCCAGCCTGTGCCATCCAGGTCAGGCTCAGCAGCTGCAGGTAAAAGAATTTCTGGCCACAGGGCAGGGCAAAGCCTTTGCTTTAGATCTTAGAGAACTGCTAGATGAACCAATGATCTAACTCAGGATAAAACTTCTCCATGTAACAAATTAATTGTGCACACATTCAAGCCGTGTAAGAATAAGAGCTTGAGCAGTTCCACAGCGATAATGCAAACTGGCCCTTTAAAAGGATTTTGGAGAAAGACAGAGCTTGTGTGTGTGTGCCTTTTATTGCTAAAGATGACACCCCCCATTGCTTATTCACTGCTGTCCCTGCCAGCTGACTGCCTCCCTGCCTAGCCTACAGCTGTGTTTTTGCTCCTATGGACCAGAATCTTTAAGTAGTTCTTAAGAAAAAAAGAAAGATTAGACAACCAGCTATTGTACAGGCAAGGAAAGGGCCTGAAAGAGAGCTGGGTGGGAAAGGACTTTAAGCACTCTTGACCCCAAAGCACAGCACACAAGTGTATGTACAGCAGAGGTCAGTCACCCGCTTTTGAAATGTAATTTTGATTTTGTACCAAAACACCGTCAGGAACTCAAGCTGGATAAGTTGATCATAAGAACATAAGAAAGGCCCTACTGGATCAGACCAAGGCCCATCAAGTCCAGCAGTCTGTTCACACAGTGGCCAACCAGGTGCCTCTAGGAAGCCACAAACAAGACGACTGCAGCAGCATTGTCCTGCTCTCTGAAAATTACTTAGTCATGATTTGCTAAGCATTAATGCAATATTTCTGCCATCTCAGAGCTGATTTGGTCAGATCTTACATTTTGATTTAGACCAGAGCATGGTTTTCTTAGAAGAATATTACAGACTGGCTGCCTGGGAAATAAGAGCTGCCTTGCGTGGGAAGGGCACTTTTTGTAACAGCGGATAGAAAATGAAGAGTGAGGAGGACAGAGAGGGAGGAGGAAGAACAGGAGAGGCAGACGGACTGCTGTTTCTCTCCGCCATCTTAAAAATAGCACCCTCTGCATTTAAGGCAAAACAAGCAGTGCAATCGTTCGTGTTGATTCCTATGGCTTGCTCATAAAGCAATCCACTCTGTTTTCTGCTAAGGACATCAGTTCAGCAGCATCGGCAGAGCTTGGACAGAAGTTCATTTTTGCAGTAATTTACAGCCTCGATTCATTCTTCTTTTTTTAAAGAACCGGTTCTGGGATTATGAACATGGCTGACCCATTCCAAGCTAAATTATACATTTCTGTACCTCTTAATTCCCCCCCACCGTATCCACTGTAGATAGGAGACATAGGTCCTTGTTATTGAAGGATGGTAGACATAGCAGAGGAATAGCAGAGGGGATGATTCCTAAATGCAACAGCTCAGCAGAACATACACTGGATTTGTTATTCAGCATAAGCCCAGAATCAGGCAGTCTGTGCATTATAGATGCCTTCTATGTCCCCTTGTCAATCCAGAAATGTCCTTAGCACCGGCTTGTCATGTTTTCTTAGTCCTTAGTTGCCCAAGGATGAGTACGGTGTACTGGGAGAGATACGGCTTCATTGTCTTATCCTTGGTTCCACCAGTACAGCTATCAAAAGCCACTGGGCCTATTGATTAGGGAAATCACTATTTTTCATGGACTCTATTCCATTTAAAAACTGGCATTTCAAAGAAGATATTCTCAGGATTCTGTGCTGGAGGATGTACTTTGCAACGAATGGCCATGGCCATGTTTCAGTTAAGAATAAGGCTGGAATAACTATACTGACAATTTAATTTGGAGTCATCCTAATATGTTCAATGGTATCACAGCCATGTGATTCAGCAGCACATTGTCCCAATTTGAGTGTATTGGTGCGCGTGCATCTTAACATTTTCTGTTGTCGAAAGCGATGAACATTTATGCTTGGTAATTAGCAGCGTGTTTCAGGCTGAAATGCCCTGCATATTTTTTTGAGTTTTTCATGCTGAACTGTCATTTAGGAAGTGACTGCGAAGCCAGCGCATACATGCTTCACATTTCTTAAGAGCCCCTTTAACGTGACTTTTTGTGTTTGCTCCGCCCCCGCCTCGAAGAATCCCCTCAAGGAAGCATGCAAAATCACAGTCGTGCTTTAGCTATGCAAACGGCGGTTGCTAATGGAAAGAATGAAGGAGCAGGTGAGTGGGGGAGTGGAATTTCTCCTTTTGCGTTGGGACCGTGAATAGGCATTTAAAAGGTCACATTTAAAAAAAGAGCTTTGAGCCAGCATCAAACTTGACCCTGCATAAATGGCCAATGGGTTTGAGGAGCTGTCCAGTGCTGAAGTCATTCGAGCACCAATCCCCAGCATTTTGGCCATCAAGTAAAATACTGTACATCCTTATAGCAATGGTATTGGAATTTCTGATAGTTCACAAGAAAGATGAAGTTCCTAAAAGTGAGCAGATATTTAAAAATTGCATATTCAGAAGAGCAGATGAAAATAACTTACGTCCTTGGGAAAAACAAGATAAAGGAAATAATCAATTAGGCATGAATATTTTAGAAAGTGCATTGCACTTAAATAGCAATATGTCTTAGAAAACCTCAAAGTACTGAAGATAGCCACACATGTCTTAATGACTGTTAGAAGCAGCGGTGTTGGTCAAGGGAACACTGTGGAAGGTACGGCTGTCTGTGGTTTGTGTCGTTTTTGTCGTTGTTGAAGACTTTCTTTCACTTCCACGTTCAGAACTTTGGTAGCCTTCCCAAGATGTGTCAAAGACCATTCTAAGATGCGATAGTTTTTCCGTACCACTGTTATGGATAATGTTGTGTAGAATGTAACTGACTGATGACAGATCAGTAACAGCACTTTGAGAATAACGGAAACAGAAGGTCAGCTATCCAACCCTTATACGAAGTGCAATGTCTCCAACTCCAAAGACAGTGGGTTGCGCTTGAAAGCAATGGGTCAGAAGTGTAACAAACTCAGCAAGATTTTCCAAAGCTTGGCTCTTGCTGAGTTTGTGAGTAGGGTGCAATTCTTCTTGACATGCTAGATTTTTTTTTAATTTAGAAAGAGGGGTGTTCTTTGTATGGAGGAACGCTTAATTTTAAACATATGAAGCTACCTTATACTTCGTTAGATCACTGGATCATCTTAGTGACCTCCATTTAGCAAATCTCTGTGGCCTTAGGCAGCAAAACGTGTCTTTCCCAACATGATATTCTTCATCTGGATATACTGGGGATTGAACTAGGGATCTCCTGTATGCAAAGCACATGCTCTGCCACTTTACACTGGTCTCTACCCAAGCCTCATCCATAGTTAGAAGTGGTACAGACCAGGTTTACCACCTTAGTGAGAATTGGACCCAAGATCCTCTAAGGCCTTAAAAAGCTGAAAAGGCATATTCTTTTAATGCTGCCATTCTGTGATACTGAATGATGGATCTACAGCAGAGCCGTATATTTCTTTTAATCAATGATTTATCCTTTTATGTTTCTTATACATTTTCAGAAAAATATGTCCAGTTCTTTAGACCTATCCCCTATCTCTTTAATATTTTTATTCAGTTTAATTATCAGACTTACTGCCTGTAGGCTGCAAGGCATATACCACTGAGGAGCACCATCTTATGCACTTAATGCATTTTGATTTTGGTAACATGTTTATTCTGGGACTAGATTTTATTGTTATATGATGTTTTAATGCATTTTAATTGTTCAGTGTTCCTGTTTTATTGTAAGCTGCTCTGAGCCCTACCCTGCCGGGGAGAGCAGGATATAAGAGTGATGAATGAATGAATGAATGAATGAATGAATGAATGAATAATAGGCCAGTTTCTATGACTGGTCTCTTAGTGACGTTTTACTTTCAGCAGAATGAAATGGCAATGCCCTTTCTGGACTGCACCTCTTCAGGTTGCAGAACTGTGTATTTGAAGGCTTCCATGCCAAAACTTTATTTACTTGCATATGGAAAGATAGAATGTCAGGGGGGAGACAAAGCTGAAGGGCTAGCTTTCTATGTGCAATGAGGGTTTTGTTAAATTTGCAGGGAAGCATTCAAACAGGTAAGTACCCTATCTTGAACTTGAAATGGTACAGTCTAGGAAACCGTTGCAGCTTGGCTTTGCTGATTGCATAAACTGGTTCTTAAAGAGCTCTCTGCTGGTGGATCCCAGCCCAGCTCTTCCTATCTTTTCTTTCTCCTTGGGAGAAAACAAAACTTTCTTAAGAAAAACATCAAGGATTCTGCCTGGAATTTTCTTTAGCTGGTTACTGGATATCCTCTCTCCTCACCCTTCCCCACTTCCAGTCCTGTCTCTTCGCTCATTCATATTGGAGCAACCATTACAAACTATTTGGAGTTTCATATCGCTGAGGTGTCTTCTTTTTTAATTTAATATATTATGAACAGCTGACCTACAGGCTTACACTCTCTGCAGGCTCCTTCTGGGGCAATTATTTCTTACACAACTTCTGTTCGTGTTAAGAAGGATTGCGCTGAAGGAGTCAGATCTTGACAGACTATTGCCGTATCTAAAAGTAGAAAAATCAGCTTGGCTGCTAGCATATGTATATGCTTGTTTGAGTCCTTTTACTGAGAGACCTGCATTAACCATATAAGCAATGCTGGGCTGTATTTTTGACAGTGAGCCCCTGACTTTAGGCCCCTCTGCATTATACATAAGATTATGAAAATAGCAGAATTTGCAAACTATAGACAGTAGAGGCAGATGCTGGCAAAATTACTTAAGGGATTTCAAATGTTTGTTCAGACATCATGTTGGAAGTACACTTGAGTATTTCAACAACCTTGGAATGAACGTTTCCCTAACTAATTATTACTGCTGTGTAAGAATTTTATTTCTACTAAATTGGAGAGCTAGTCCGTGATGAACTGCTCTGTTCAAATCACAATTCGATCTCCCTTTTCTGCAGCTATCCTTCCCCTCCCCATCTAGCACCTGCCTAACCCACAATGAAGAAAAAAAGGTTAACTTATAAAAGAGGTGACTTCTTTGGTTATTTGGAGCATATTGGGGTGGAGTAGGGTGAAGTTGAGAGCCAGCGTGATTTAGTGGTTAAGAGCGGCAGACTCTAATCTGGAGAACCGGGTTCGATTCCCCACCCCTCCACATGAAGCCTGCTGGGTGACCCTGGGCCAGTCATGGTTCTCTCAGAACTCACTTTTTGTTTAACAGCGTCTGGGAAACGGCTTAGGAAGAGGTGCCGTTGTGCCTCTTCCCCACCTTCCCCATATGCCTCAGCTCAGGAATGGGCTGTAAGTGTGGTTGGCCTTGGTTAGTATTTGGATGGGAGACCACCAAGGAAGCCCAGGGTCACTATGTGGAGGCAGGCAATGGCAAACCACCACTGAATATCTCTTGCCTTGAAAACCCCACAGGGTCCCCTTAAGTCAGCTGTGACCTGAAGGCAAACACACACACACACACACACACACACACAGGGTGGAGTTGCATGGCTTGTCTTTCTACTATTCCAATGTTGCCATTTTGCTTATGTAACCCTTTTAGAAGAAGAAGAAGAGTTGGTTTTTATATGCTGACTGTCTCTACCACTTAAGGAAGAATCAAACCGGCTTAAAATCACCTTCCTTTCCCCTCCCTACAACAGACACCCTGTGTGGTGGTGGTGGTGGTGGTGGGGGCTGAGAGAGCTCTTAATAGAGCTGTGACTAGCCCAAGGCCACCCAGCTGGCTTCATGTGGAGGAGTGGGGAAACAAATCCAGTTCACCAGATTAGTGTCCGCTGCTCATGTAGAGGAGTGGGGAATCAAACCCGGTTCTCCAGATCAGACTCCACCGCTCCAAACCACCTCTCTTAACCGCTACACCACGCTGGCCTTAAAAGGATCAGGTTAGTGGTCACAGGGTTACTGATGCCCCATTCAAAACCTGTACTGTGCTCAAACAAACAGCGTTGTTGTTGTTTTTACAAGTGTGAAGAACAAGGGGTATAGAACTGGGTGTTGCTCTCTTGGAATTCACTCCCTTCTCCTGTCCTGGTGGTGCCAGCATGGTGTAGTGGTTAAGAGCAGCAGACTCTAATCTGGAGAATCAGGTTTGATTCCCCACTCCTCCACATGAGCGACGGACTCTAATCTGGAGAACTGGGTTGGTTTCCCCTTTCCTTCACATGAAGCCAGCTGGTGACCTTGGGCCAGTCACAGTTCTCTTTGAGCTCTCTCAGCCCCGCCTACCTCACGAGGTCCCTGTTGTGGGGAGAGGAAGGGAAGGAGATTGTAAGACGGTTTTATTCTCCTTAAAAGGTAGAGAAAATGGGCATATAAAAAACAACTCTTTTGTTGCCAGGCAAGCACTCCTCAGCCTGTGCAGAAACCTCCTTCCTCTAGAGGGAAGTGTTTCCAGCCCAGGACTCACCATGCAGGGAAAACAGGTCACAAACATCTTAATAATTTCAAAAAATCTTACTTGTATGGCTCCCAAGGCTGAGTGTGTTCTTAATATATTCCAAGTTTTCACAAATATATTGCACATTGTTGTATTGCCACCAGGGAAGTGCAATTCAGTCCTGTCAGTTTGGGACGTGCACCAACATGACGAATGCTGTGTGTGTGTGTTAAGTCGCTTCCGACTCATGGCGACCCTATGAATGAAAGTCCTCCAAAATGTCCTATCTTTGACAGACGAATGCTGGCACATGAGAAATGCTGCCAACCATGCAGGTGCAAAAGGGACACATGCATTCAAAAGAGAGCTGATAATTTAATAAAAGGAATAAAAATTGGTCAACATGAATATAAAGTCAGAGCATATGCGGATGATATGGTATGTATATTAACAGATCCTTTAAATAATGTAAGTAGATTGTTGGAGATTTTCCATATTTATGGAAACATCTCAGGATTTAGATTGAATAAGGAAAAAACTAAAATATTAGGGAAAAATATGACACAGAAACAAAAACAAAATTTAAGTACTTTAGCTGGATGTAGGTTAGAAAACAAAATAAAATACTTGGGTATTTGGATTACAAACAATAATATAAATTTATTTCAAAATAATTATATAAAAACTTGGGAATCGGTGAAAGTAAATTTAAAAAACTGGGGAAAAGTTCAAGTATCCTGGCTGGGTAGGATTTCAATAATTAAAATTATGGTTTTGCTCAAAATGTTATTCTTGTTTCAGAATCTACCAGTTCTAAAAGGAACAAAAAAATTTCAACAGTGGAAAAAAGAACTGGTTAGATTTATTTGGGGTAACAGTAGACATAGAATTGCCTATAGAAATCTGATGGATAGTAAAGAAAGAGATGGCTTGACACTCCTAGATCTAAGATACTATTATGAAGCAGCCTGCTTTAGCTGGTTAAGGGATTGGATTATGTTAGAAAATTCCAGATTGTTGGATTTGGAGGGTGCTAATTTAAGATATGGGTGGCACGCATACTTGTGGTATGATAAAGATAAAATAAATAAAGATTTTAATCACCTTGACCTGCCCATGTTGGCCCTGCCCAAGTGAGCAGGTACAGTGTGACCATGCACTGACAGCAGCTATCCAGCTAAGCTGTCATGCTAAGTGCCACAACACCAACTGTACAGTTGCAAAAATCCTTGAAATACTCCTGTTAAATTGCAAACAGAGAATCCCCTTGCAATGATACAGGGTGTCTGAATCAAAGAACATAAGAAAGGCCCTGCTGGATCAGATCAAGGCCCATCAAGTCCAGCAGTCTGTTCACACAGAGGCCAACCAGGTGCCTCTAGGTCGGAAGATCCCAAACAAGATGACTGCAGCATCACCATCTTGCCTGTGTTTCACAGACCTAATATAACAGGTATGCTCCTTGGATACTGTAGAGAATAGGTATGCATCATGACTAGTATTCATTTGACTAATAGCCATGGATAGCCCTCTCCTCCATGAACATGTCCATGCCCCTCTTAAAGCCTTCCAAGTTGAAAAAGGACATTGCAAGCGAGATAGGTTTGATTTTGCATTTGCAAAATCATCCCTAGAACTTGTGTAGTATAGAGACTAAGGGCACTTTCACACAACCCACTTTCACTGCGCCTTAATGATCATTTGCAAGTGGATTTTGACAGTTCACACAGTAAAATCCACCTTCAAAGTGCATTGAAAGTGGATTGAAAGTGCATTATTTGGGCTGTGTGAAAGTGCCCTAATAAGCTCCGGTGTTGCAAACAAGGAAATCTCCAGGTCAAATCTCACACATAGCACTCCTTAATGCCCTACTCAATACCGGTAGGTGATTCCCCTTCTCTTAAGGGAGCAGGTTGACCCTGGGGAGACACATAATCCAAGTAAGCCAGTAGATCACAAACATGTGCCAACAGTGGCTACCCACCCTTGGGTTAACCTGCAGAAAAAAAAGTCTAATAAAAATAACGGGATGGTGGAAGGGTGGGGACAGAATGTATGAACCTTTATGTTTTCGCCCTGAATTTTGCTATCTGAGAATCTCAGCAGTAGCACCAGAAGTACATCTGCTCTCTCAACTATGATTTCGGTCACAGCTGTTTCCATCAAGCTATCCATGGCCAAGCCCCAGGGAATTGGGAGCCATACTTCTCTGTGTGATGAATTTTTTAATTTTGGATGCTGTTCAAGTTCAGCGTTATTCCAATAAATGGACCAGTCCTGAGCACAGCCTCCACCACAAAGTGTTCAGTGACGGCTTCTTGATGACATATGAAAGCTGGGACCTCCACGAGCTTCAGATCCACTCCCCACATTAGACTGCTTACCTAAAACATCTTAAGCATGCAGTTAAAGAAATGTATAAGGTGACAAATGTATATTTCTGGTCATTTTTCAGGAACCTGTGATTGGTTTAATCTCCCTGGATGAGTGTGACAGGGCCGTGATATACTTGGATAATGTGTGAAATGGCCCTAGTGGTTTCTAACACTGTTCACATGTCCCATGTGAACATTTGAGTATAGGAGGCCTCTTCCTAGGGTCTTTTTGAATGTTTTCATTAGTGACTTCTGAGCACTATTGCAGGCAGGCCAAAGAATATCTTCACTTATCATCCTTTTAAAGTTCTATACTCAACATTTTAAAGTGTAGATCTGAAAAGTTGAAGCATGAATGTGACAAATAGGCATTTGAAAACCTACACTTTATTTAATAGACAGGAGTCTCGTGTGCATGCGTGCACGAGGGTGGGTGTATAAAGTGCCATCAAATCACAGCTGGCTTATGGCAACCCCATCCAAGTACTAACCAGGGTTGTTCCTGCTTAGCTTCGTTTAGGAAAAGTGCGAACAGGTATAAAACGTGCTTGGGGGAAAAAAGGATACAACGGTGAGAGAGGTTACATGAGGGAAAAAACTTTGAATTTGCTGCCAAACCTATAAGATTGACCACGAGGATACTCTAGAGCAGGGGTTCTCAACAAGGGGGGAATTCCCCCCCCAGGGGGGAATTTTAGGGTTCTGGGGGGGAATTTGGACCATTATTCAGCAAAGTGTGATGTCTTGTAGATTATGTGCAATCTGTATAAAAATGTAGTTTTTTTTTTTTTTAGTTAGACTATCTTGGGAAGGGGGGAATTGTATTCTGAACAATGGTGAAAGGGGGGAATGAAGCAAAAAAGATTGAGAACCACTGCTCTAGAGGAAGTTACTGGTGTGCAAATGGGCTAAGTGAAGCCCTTGTAGATTCTCTGCTTGTTTAATCTAATTCCAGTTTGCTGTGGTATCTGAATATAAATGCTAAGGCAAACAGAAGTGTGCTTTCTCCCTACAAACTGTTTTTAAATGCTGGGGTTAAACTGTGGTTTAGAATCCCAGTCTGGGCGAAGAAAACAGACTCATCCAGCTATCACAACAAACTGGAGTTTGATCCAAAGTTTCCTAAACCAGGACGCGCTCAGTCACACTCTGCACATGAGGAAAGAAGGAGGGGAGGACAGAAAGGGAGTGCATGAGAATGGCCACCAAGCCATCTCTATGCCCGTCATGGACAAACAAAGGTCTTCCATGATGTCTGGACGTGGCTGGCGAGAATTTTCCTCCCATGTCTGAATCCTGATAGCTGACAGGGAATGTGTTGATTGACCAGGCTGTAAGCCTGCAGGCAGGATTGGTTCTTTTAAACTTTAACAATAGTCCCGCACCAAGTGTCTGAGGGACTTTATAAATAATAAATTTTCTCATTATTAGTCTGGTTAGAAGAGAAGCCCTTATGTCAAGTGAGTGGGAGGGAGGTTTTCTCTTCTTCACAATCCTCTGATACGCTTTGACACAGCGGGAGATGAAAAGTGGCAGATGAGACTCATCGTAAGTGACAGAAGTCGCTGCTTTTGCCATCGGTGAGGCAAAAGGATTGCTTTCCAGGATAAATTCCCCACCACCACCACCACCACCACACTCCAGCTCCTAGTAGCTTCTCGGAACGGGCCTCCTGGATTAGAAAAGATTTCCGGCCTTAGTGGCAGACTCTAAATCTATTTAAGTAAACAAAGGCTGCAAATTTTAATTGGTTTAACATGCAGATTAAGCAACTCAAACTTTAATCACAGATTAAAAGTTGACCCTCCAATTAAGTGACAGAATGATTAAACGGCAATTGTTATTGAGTGGTTTTTTTAGTCCATCGTTCCTTTTGTGATTAGTCTTATTTACAGTGGCCTGTTAGACTAATGCCTGGTTGCCCTGAGACTGAAGAAGTGAGGGGGAGGACACTCTGCCCTCTGCCACAGCTCAGAGGGTCAAAGACCACTGACAGATGGCATCCCAGTCTCCCAGGATGAACCCCATGGGAATGGGGAGACCACTGGCCTCATCCCCCAGCCAGAGAATGAACTGCTGCTTACTTCCCCCTCCCCTAGGGTTGCCAGGTCCCTCTTTGCAACCAACGGGAGATTTTGGGGGCAGAGCCTGAAGAGGGCGGGGTTTGGGGAGGGGAGGGACTTCAATGCCATAGAGTTCAATTGCCAAAGCAGCCATTTTTCTCCAGGTGATCTGATCTCTATTGGCTGGAGACCAGTTGAATTAGCAGGAGATCTCCTGCTAGTGGCAGTTGGCAACCCTACCCTACCCTGTCTGAAAATGCTAACTTCTGGATGAAGACTGGGTTTCCAGGTCCCTCTTTGCCACCTGTGGGAGGTTTTTGGGGTGGAGCCTAAGAAGGGAGGGGTTTGGGGAGGGGAGGGACTTCAATGCCATAGAGTCCAATTGCCGAAGTGGCCATTTTCTCCAGCTGATCTGATCTCTATCGGCTGGAGATCAGTTGTAATAGCAGGAGATCTCCAGCTAGTACCTGGAGGTTGGCAGCCCTAACTGGGGATCTCCTGGAATTACAGCTAATCTTCAGGCTACAGAGATTACTTCCCCTGGAGAAAATGGCTGTTTGGAGGGTGGACTGTATGGCCTCGTACCCTGCTGAGTAGGGCTGCCAGGTTCCCCCCTGGCCACCGGCTGGGGATGGGGGGTTAGAGTTGCCAGATCTAGGTTCTGGAGATTTGGGGGTGGAGCCTGGGAAGGACAGGGACCTCAGTGAGGAGTAATGCCATAGAGTCCACCCTCCAAAGCATCTGTTTTCTCCAGAGGAACTGGTCTCTGTAGCCTGGAGATCATTTGTAATTCCAGGGGATCCCCAGGTTCCACCTGGAGGCTGGCATCCCTACTTCCATGCCTTTGTTCTGGTGTTCCTATGCCATATAACTAACTGCTCAGGCTTCTTCTATGTGGTCAGATGCTCTCAAATGCAGACTCGTCCCAACAAGTTGCCAGATCATTGGTGCGTCTTTACCAGCAATTGATGTCTCAGTGATTCTTTATTGATCATTTAACTTCTGTCGCCAAACAAATAGGGAACAAAGACTTTTCAGCTTTTGAAACCTCATTGCCCATGGAAACAGACACACAAGGAACTGGAACAATAGCCAACTCATAACTACTGTCTGTCCCTCCCCACACCCCCCGCACTCAACTGTATCCTGCCCTGGAGACTGTTAACAGCTAGGCTGAAATTGTATTTCATAACTGTCCTCTGTGCCTCTTTGGCGTGCCTCTTCGTATGGCTGTGAAAGAGAAACTGTGAGCACAGTTCGCTGCTTGTTTGACTTCAGAGCTAGAATATGTATTTTTTTTAATCCTTCACACCAGCTGCTACATATAGCCAGCTGTGTTGATCTGGTGCAACCTCATTCATATTCCTCATGTTAAATTGTCACTCTTGGTTGAAAGTGTAATGAGATGGTGTCATCAGATGGCTGCTTCTAGAGGTTTATCAGGTTCTGGTGGGAGCCTGGTATTAGGGTTGCCAGGTCCCTCTTCACCACCGGTGGAAGGTTTTTGAGGTGGACCCTGAGGAAGGTGGGGTTCAGAGAGGGGAGGGATATCAATGCCATAGAGTCCAATTGCCAAAGCGACTGTTTTCTCCAGGGGAACTTATCTCTATTGGCTGGAGATCAGTTATAACAGCAGATCTCCAGCCACCACCTGGAGGTTGGCAACCCTAAAGATGTGTGAGATAGCTGTTTCAGGGTCTGTTTTGGCAAATGCTGTGAGGCCACTTCCCAGCACTTTGTTGCTCCAGAAAAAAATTGCAGACAATACTAAATTGGGAGGGGTAGCAAATACAGTAGAAGACAGAGCCAGGATACAGGATGATCTTGACAGGCTGGAGAATTGGGCTAAAACTAATAAAATACATTTTAACAAATGTAAAGTTCTGCATTTAGATAGGAAAAAATCAAGATTTTTAAGCAGAGGCTAGATGGCCATATGTCAGCAATGGTTTTATGACCTTAGGCAGATCATGAGAGGGAAGGCAGGAAGGTTTGCATCAGTGTTTGGCTCTTGTGGCTGTTTCTTGAATGCCCAGGGTAGTGCCGATCGATCGCCACTTTGGGGTCAGGAAGCAATTTCCCTCTAGGCCAGATTGGCCAGAGATCCTGGAGGTTTTTTTTTTTTTTTTTGCCATCTTCTGGGCATGGAGTAGGGGTCACTTGGGGTGTGGGGAGGAGGTAGTTGTGAATTTCCTGCATTGTACAGGGGGTTGGACTAGATGACCCTGGGGGTCCCTTCCATCTCTATGAATCTAGGGTTCTATGATTCTATTATTCTAATTGCCACACTTTCCCTACCCCCTACAACTGCAGATCTGTGTTCTGCACCGCCAGTCCAGAAGAGAGCTTCCCACTGCATGGGGACTGGATAACCAGTGACATAAGCATTTTACTATGCCTTGGTGGTAGAGAACAATAGCTGGACTTGGAATACAGCAGTACACAGCCAGTGTGGTGTAGTGGCTAGAACGCTGGACTAGAAGATGGGAGACCCAGGTTTGAATCCCTGCTCTGCCATAGAAGTTTGCTGTGTGACCTTGGTCCAGGCACAAACTCTCACCCTAACCTACCTCACAGGGTTGTTGTGAGGATAAAAGGGAGGAGAGGAGAACAATGTAAACCACTTTGGGTCCCCATTGGGGAGAAAGGCATGGTATAAATGAAGTAAGCAAACAAATAGATGTGTATTGTCAATTGTGGATGGCACTGCCAAGGTTGTAGCATGCACCTACAGTTGGCCCCCACTATTTTTTAGGGTGCTACTTTTTTTTGATGCTCAGAGCAGGGCTGATTCCACCCAGCAGGTTGATCAGTCAAAGACTGATGGATTGCTCAAATGAAGAAGAAGAAGAAGAAGAAGAAGAAAAAGAGTTGGTTTTTATACCCTGCTTTTCTCTGTCTTTAGGGAGTCTCAAAGCGATTTACAATCACCTTCCCCTCCTCTCCCCACAACAGACACCCTGTGAGGTAGGTGGAGCTGAGCGAATTCGGAGAGAGCTGTGACTAGCCCAAGGTCACCCAGCTGGATTCATGTGTAGGAGTGGGGAAACCAACCCGGTTCACCAGATTAGAGTCCACCGCTGTTAACCATTACATCATGCTAGAAACCAAGGGGCATGTGTTAAACTAGTATTTCTATCATTGTGCTCATTCCCAGATTCTGCATCCAACACCCTGCCCAGAACCTCAGTCCCATCTCTCATTGATGGTAGCTAAGTTTGTAGGCAACTGCTAAGGAATTACACATCCCATTTTTTTTAGCCTCGGTTCAGGGGACAGATTTCAGGTTCAGGAGAAAGATTTCAGGAGCACCACCAACTTAAGTAGTCACCCTATGACCGTGGTGGCACAGTCGAAAACATTTTTCATATAGATCCATTCCAGCTCAAGCTTCAGTACCTCAAATGCAGCAGAGCAAATAATAGGGGTGAAATATAAACTTTGAATGTTGTTACCCATATAAATATAATAAGTGTTAAATAGTTCGTTGCACAGAGAATGGAAATTGGGCAGATTTTTTTAAAAAGATCATTGTAGTCCTCCTTCTAAGCACAGTCCTTCCTTGGAAACTTGCATTCCGGGTGTGCATTTGGTGCCCAGATGGCGAAGGCACACGCCGAAGCCCGTCACGCTGTCAGGGCAGACGGGTACTTATGTAAATATTTTGCTTTCCCCCCTATAATATTTGGCTTTGTCTAATCTAATTGCTGTCAGAGGCAGAAATGTCTAGGAGCACCCGCGGAAAGCAAACAATGAACACCTCCGGTAACTTTGGAAGATGCTAACCCGCCTATGTCGTAACTAGCAATTTGGTTGCATAATGCTTTCCTCGCCCTCTGATTTCATGGCATATCGCTGCAATTCATGCCAGAGGCAACTTCATGACCTAAGGTAGCTCAAAAGCTCATTTTATAAAGGCAAGTGGTAGGAGAGATCTAACCCTATAGGGTTCCGAACAGCATCAGGACATTAGCCTGGATGCAGATGGCAAGTGGTCCGTTGCCTCATTCAACCCAAAAGCCAGTAATCAAAGATACGGATAGCCTTTTGGCTTACCTCTTCATCCCATTCTTTATCCCAACTGAAAGAGAGCCTACAAATACCCTAATAGCCCATTCCTGAGCTTTGTGGCCGAAAGTGCTGAGGAGGTGCGGAAGGGCCCGCACCGGCGTCTGTGCCACTTGTGCTGGTGCCCAGGGCGCTTGCGCCACCAAGACTGGCATGGGTGTTGGGGCACTAACGCCAGCCCCCCTGCACTGCTGTAGCAGCACGGCCCTGGGATGCCAGCTCGGCCTCCCACCGGCGTCCTGCCGGCACAAGTCCCCATGCTGGTGTCCCGGGGCATTTCGAGGGGCGGAGCTGCCGGTAGGCAGTTTCCTAACCCCTTTCAGGCTGGGAACGCCCCCTTCAGTAACAGCAGTGCTGCACCAGGTTTTTGTTGGCTCAACATCATTGTTTGCTATGGAGCTTCCCCTCCCCCCATTTATTATTTTTTTACCTTATAAAGCCCTTTTCCCTTCCTGCGGCAACTGCCAAACCTCTTCGGAGGCGCTGCAGCCCTGCCATTGGCCAAGCCATCCCCGGCTGCAGCAGCTGTGAGAAATGGGCTGTAAGCCTCTCTCCATGGTCTCCCTTGTAGAAATTGCAACTGCAAGTTACTTGGGAGGTCAAATTCATGGCCATTTGACCACCATCCCCAAACCAGCATAGGCATGCCATTGCAGTAAATCATATTATATGTGAATTTTCATTGAAAGAACATCATCTTTCATTATGAAAGCTGTGAAGCTGATGTGATCCATTTGTTATATTATTTGGGTTTTTTTAAAGGATGTTTTTATTTTGTCGAAGGCCTTCACGGTCAGAGTTCATCAGTTCTTGTAGGTTATCCGGGCTATGTGACCGTGGTCTTGGTATTTTCTTTCCTGACGTTTCGTCAGCAACTGTGGCAGGTATCTTCAGACCCAAACAGGACACAGGGTCTTATTCCAAGACACTGAAATACTGGACAATTCTACCAACTATTTTGTCAGATTGCACAGAGAAGCCATTGAAATTCATAAACATCAGCACAACTTTAACAGAAAAGAAGACAGTTTAAGAATGAATAAGGCTTGGCTTCCTGTCCTGAAAAACTCCAGACTAACAAAGACTATAGTCCACAATAGCCATGCAGATTAGCTTTGGCTTCCACATGTTAACAGATCACTTCAGGATACAATGGCTCCACATTAACGTACCACACCCTAATTAGCACATTACCTTGATACTTACAGGACAATGATTAGCACATTACCTTTGATACTTTTGCAGAACAATGACTCAGCTCAAACCCAACCCCCTTCCGACTATATATATTACTCTTCCAACACACTTTGACACTGAGAGTCACTGTCCTTCAGTGTTACTCCTCTGAAGATGCCGGCCACAGCTGCTGGCGAAACGTCAGGAAAGAAAATACCAAGACCACGGTCACACAGCCCGGATAGCCTACAAGAACTGATGTTTTCATTTGTTTTGTAAGTTCTACAAAATTGTTACCAGTATGGGGTCATGCCATGACACCAGTAAACCAAAATCGACTCAAATGTATCAATTGAAGTGTATCATTATTGAGATCCTCTAGTCCTGTACAACTATGATTTCTAGGGTTCCCTATTGAGGAAACCACGATGCTTAATCTGGTTGACCTTTTTCATGCTCCTTGTGTCCTTTCACTTTCCTATGAGTACGTACAGAAGAAATGTTGATGGGTTCCAAGCATATATTTGATCTTCCTGACCAGTATTATCTTTGAGGAAATCCCATAGGAAGGGCAGATGGGAAACTTTAATGTTGGTACCCCCCTGCCTGAGGGTAGAGCATTAAAAAAAATAAAGTTGTATTACTTCATCAGCAAAGCCCAAGCGTGGGATTGTGCTTGCTCATTGAATAGTTACATCTTAATTAAGTATAACAATTCAAAGAAAATCAAGTAAAGCAAATTGTTATTAGTACCTACAAAGGATCAGATTACCAATGACATATCATCAAACCGTGTTGATTATTAACATATGTATTACTTAATACAGAACATTAGACATGAGTAAGAGTGCCTAATCTGTCCTGATAATTAAACAGCTTTTCCCATGTTCGCCTACTCCCATACAAGCCTACCCAACTGCTATGGTCATGTTCTGAGGCCCTTCTTCAGATCCCTCCAATATATGAGGGTAGATGGGTAGTGACCTGAGAAAGCGCCTTCTTGGCTATGGCTCCAAAACTATGGAACTTCTTGCCAAGGGATGTTCATCTGTTCCCTTCTAGCACTGTCTCCACCAGTGGGTGAAAACATGTTTGTTTTGTCTGGCATTCCTTCAATGACCCCTAAAGGTAAAGGTCCCCTGTGCAAGCACTGGGTCTTTTCTGACCCATGGGGTGATGTCACATCCCAATGTTTACTAGGCTTTTTATGGGGTTTTATGGGGCTGTTTGCCAGTGCCTTCCCCAGTCATCTTCCCTTTATCCCCAGCAAGCTGGGTATCATTTTACCGACCTCGGAAGGATGGAAGGCTGAGTCAACCTTAAGCCGGCTACCTGAAACCAACCTCCGCCGGGATCGAACTCAGGTCGTGAGCAGAGCTTGGACTGCAGTACTGCAGCTTACCACTCTGCGCCATGGGGCTCTTTAATGACCCCTAATTCCTCTGTTATGTTTAAGCAGCCTGTCTTTGTGATCTAAAGATGTATTTTAGCTTTGGTTTTAACTAGATGAACTTTGATAATGTTTAGTTATTAACTGAAAGTTATCCCTCCCCAGGGATAAGCAATCTTTCAGAGACTTGTGTGCGTGTAAACTGCTGTCAGGCTTCAGCCGACTTATGGCAACCTCATAGGATTTCAAGGCAAGAGACTAACAAAGGTGGATTGTATTGCCTTCCTCTGCACAACAGCTCTGGCATTACTTGGTGGTCTCCCATCCAATTACTAACCAGGGCTGACCCTGCTTGGCTTCTGAGATCTGATGAGATCAGGCTAGCCTGGGCCATCTAGAAACTTACTGCTTCTGAACGATGGAGGTTTCCTTTAGCCATCTTCACTAGTAGCTATTGATGGACCTGTTCTCCATGGATCTGTGAAATCCCCTTTTACAGCCACATATGTTTGTGGACATTATTATATCCACTGGTAGTCAATTCCAGAATTTAATTACTCATCAAATAAAGAAGTATTTCCTTTTGTCTGTCCCAAATTCATTACCGATCAACTTAATTGAGGGCCGGTGAGTTGTAGTATGTGGGACCCTTCATGTCTAATTCTTTCATTCCACGCATAACCCTGAATTACGACTGTTTATATTGGTAGTACCAATAAGGCATGAAAAACTCTTTTCAACATCCATAACAGAAAGAAAAACGGTTGTCTGTCACATCATTCTGTGTCCACATTTACAAAAAATTGCTGGTTTTCCATGCCACGGGCAGAGAGCTTACCCTGGTTTATAAAATACTGATTTCCTTGAAATCTGTTCTTGTGTGCCTAACCTTGCGATTTCTTCTTGCCTTTCCCAGGAGCAATTGACCAGTGTTCATACATCAAGTACCACTACTCCTCAGCAACTATTCCCAAGAACCTCACCTACAATATTACCAAGACCATCCGCCAGGATGAGTGGCATGCCCTGCGTAAGTCTCTCCTGTTCTTTCTTTCCATCCTTAGTTATGGGCAACCAAGCGGCATTCTTTTTGGCTCTGCAAAGGGATGAAAGAGAATCTGAAACCATGTATTTTGTCAAGTTTTTACACCTCTCTGTTAATGTCTTGGCCATGCTGGAAACACTGCATTGGTACATGCTGGGGGCAAAGCACAGATACTCAGTGGCCGCTGCTGAATTGAATCTGGAAACGATAAACGGAACTGACACTGTGATGGCTAATTCAGTCACAGCTTCAGCATGCTAATAGTTTGGTTCATGATGTTGATGCCAGTGCGGGATTTCCTGCTGATCTTGGAGTGCAGGAAGCCAAAGAAAACCTTCTAGGGGATTCTCAAGACATATATAATTTGATGGGGTTGATATAGGTTGATTTTTCCCCCTCGGTGCTTTCTGGCATGTTGAGATGGTCTTTCAAATATATCAGCGTGAATTCGGGTGACGTATATATGGTCAGCAGCTGTATGGTCAGCAGAACTGTATGATCAAATGTATGGTCCTGGTTTCCCCTCCCTTGACTTTCGGAGAGGTCCTGAGAAGGGCTTGGCTCCCACTTGGCACTATGGTTTGGCATGGTTGGTCATGTTTATGTTGGCTCATAAATCCCCCCCTTGGATTATTGCACCGCCCAGATCTCTCCAACGAATGCTTATTCAACCAGAGCCCTTTCCTCTTGCATTATAGGCCATACGCAGGTCAACCCTTCCCATCTCTTTGCCTAGGGCAATACACAGAAAGCCACCAGAAAACTAGCTGGTTGTCATTATTGCCAATGGGCATCACGCTGTAACAGCATCAGAAGCAACAGATCGTCAGAGCGAAAGAGTCTCTTTGGGATGTGTGGCTTACATTAGACATTCCTTTTCCTCCCTGGTCACTGGGGGAAATGAGAGAGGGCCTTTTTGTGTCCAGAGGGAAGAATTATATTGTCTTATGATTGCATGTGAGCACAACAGTAGAAGGTCCTTGACCATATCTATTCCAAACAGAATTTATAGGGAGATGAGTGATGGCAGAATCCATTCAAGAGGTAAGCTTGGAATCATTCTGTGGAAAAGAAAGCATGTTCTTGTAGCTTTGAGTAAAAACAAGGGGGAAAAGAAGAGTAGTAGGAAATGAGTGAATACTCAAGCAGCAAGAACTGTTGAATTAGCCATGCAGTCTTATTTTATTTTGTTGGGCCTAGGCTGGGAAAATTCCTCATATATTGTATTATGGATTTTGAACTGGTTCTTTTTCTCAGGAGCACAATAAAAAAATAGGGGGGAAATTTCCTATCCCAAGAAAATATTTTCTGGCAGGCAGCCATGTTGGTCTGCACTAGAGGAGCAAGATTTGAGTCCTGTAGCACCGAAGCAGCAGCAGCAGCAGAAGAAGAGTTGGTTTTTATATGCCGACTTTATCACTTAAGGAAGAATCAAACTGGCTTACAGTCACCTTCCCTTCCCCTTCCCACAACAGATATTTGTGAAGTAGGTGGGGCTGAGAGAGCTCTAAGAGCTGTGACTAACCCAAGGTCACCCAACTAGCTTTATGTGGAGGAGTGGGGAAACAAATTCAGTTCACCAGATTAGTGTCCATTGCTCATGTGGAGGGGTGGGGAATCAAACCCGGTTCTCCAGATAAGAGTCCACCGCTCCAAACCACTGCTGTTAACCACTACTCCACGCACCATCTCCATAAAGGCCAATAAGATTTCTAGGGAATAAGCTTTTGAGAGTCGAAACAAAGGGAACGTTGGCTCTTGAAAGCTGGTACCCTGAAAATCTTGTTGATCTTTAAAGTGCTACTGAAATCTTGCTCTTCTATCCCAAATTTAGAAACAGTCCAAAGACAACCACGTACATAGTTTCGCCCATTTTAGCTTCCTTATAGAGCACATAGTGAAATGTACCAGCATTTTTGTTATACAGATATTATAGAATTTTGATTGAAAGCCTTTATTTCTTCACATTTCATTCTGACCTTGAGGAAGAAGACTAGCTTAAAATGTGTGCGGGACTCCTTCCTCAACATTCATTCATTCATTGAAAATACGCGCGTACCTTGCCTTGCAACTATAGTTTCTGGCTCACAAGCATGTTATGAAACTGACCAAAATCCATCCTTAAGAATAAAACAATAGGGAATGACTTGAACGGAAAGAGATCAAAACCAAAAGCACCATCAGGATCCCACTCATAGATATTGAAGCCTGCGGGAAACAGCAAGCATGAGGCACAACCACCCAAAAAACTTTTGTGACTGAAGGTTGGCATCACAGAGATTAATCTCTTATTCATGTTTTAGGAACTGGGTAGATTGAAGGGGGTGGAAGAGGTACGTCATGGTCTCTGGTCACACACCTTTCAGGCTTTTATTATCTGTGGTTGTTCTTTTTACAGCAGGTTTGGATGCCTCAACCAATCAGGTACTTCAAAATGACCTCTAGTGTAGGGTTGCCAGCTCCGAATTGGGAATTATCTGGAGGTTTTGAGGGTGGAGCCTGAGGAGGGTGGGGTTTGAGAGGGGAGGGACTTCAATGCCATAGAGTCCAATGGCCAAAGCAGCCATTTTCTCCAGGGGAACTGATCTCTGTCACCTGGAGATCAGTTGTAGTAGCAGGAGATCTCCAGCCACCACCTGGAGGTTGGCAACCCTACTCTAGTGAGGTAACACAGTTGTGTCATTGGGATACAATGCTTCCAAGATCATCCTCAGTTCCATGAATGGTGTTGATTCTCAAGTTTTAGGGAAGTTTTTAAAGGTCAGATTTAACCTGTCCTTTAGTTTAGTTTAGTTTTTTTGTTTTTTAAAATATATAGAGAGAGCTAAACATTCTTACGGGATGGTTTGCCAAGGATAATGAACTATGTATTTCTTGCTCCATCAGGAAGCATTTCTACAATATGAAAACAAAAATAGGAGTGTATGTGCAGGGAGGGGATATATTCTGGATGGTAGAGAGAGGAAAATCATCCATTCATCCAAATCATCCAGGGATAAGCATATGCATCAATTTGATGGAACATTTGTGTGCTTCTTGATAGACAGAGAGCTGCCCCCAACTGATATGTTTGAATAAAATAATAAATCCATAAAATACATAAAATATGTAAAGCAAATAGAATATTCCAGGAGATTTAGGTTTCTCATGAACTTGCGAGTGCTATTTTAATTCAAGCTTTGCATTGCAAATGTGTTCCCTCCCCAAAAGAATTCACAAGTGTTTTGATGCACACTGTCGATTTCCTGCTTGCACTTCATTTGCCCCCAGTTCTGTCAGCTACAGCCAACTTGGAGATTCCCAATGGAATATAAGCAAAATTAAAAGTGTATCTAATAACTTTATATGTACAAATGTTAACGCTTCAGCGGTGTTTCCCTGTTTTGCCTCAAGGGAAATCGGTGCCAAAAACCAGTCCATCATTGATGGCATCCATTTATTTGTCATAGATTGCCAGTAATTATATTGGTCCAAAGGAAAATCCAAACAATACAAACAAACAAAACAAAAAACAAAAAAACATGTAATACATTTTAATGAAACAAAATATCATAAAATTACATGCAAGCTTTTGAGTTCTCCAGGACTCTATAATAGATTCTAGCCTGATAAAGAATTCTGGAAAACCCAAACATCTGAACACTATTTTATTATT
Organism: Euleptes europaea; assembly: GCF_029931775.1. Lineage (NCBI taxonomy): Eukaryota > Metazoa > Chordata > Lepidosauria > Squamata > Sphaerodactylidae > Euleptes > Euleptes europaea. Next base: position 100,632,164 of record NC_079314.1, read on the forward strand.
TGTTTGGTTTCTCCTAACAAAAAGAACTCAGTTGGTGCTTTGGGGGAGGGATGTTTATTTGTCATAGTTGATCTGGATTGCCTTTTATCCTGTTGGTGATAATATCAAGATGACTTGCTGACATACAATTTGATCCTTTGGATGCTTGCATACAATTAAGTCCTAGTCCAGTATGATTTACTCCCCAGTAAATGTATATGGGATTGTAGCACTGCAACACAATTATTTTCCATGTTTGCTAATTAGTAAGTTCTGCTGAGCCCACAGGGACTTACTCCCAAGTAAGAGTGCAGACTTAGGTAATACACCTCTGGGAAATGAGAACTCCTCAGCCAAATAGAACTTAAGCTGGCTCACAAGTAAAGACAATACCATAAAATCATACAACTTCATGAATTATTAACATATAAACAAAAGAGGCATTAAAAGCAACAGCATAAAAACAACCAGTGAGCACCCTAACCCCCTTCCCCCTAAAATAGACCCCAGACCAGAAGAAGTCCATAAAAGAGCTTGTGAAGGAATGGACCTGCATGCCCCTCCTGTTCCTTTGGCTGGATAAATGCAGCAGTTGCAAGCCTCCCCTTTTCTTTCCTTACTAAGGTGCCAAAAATAAACTGATATCCACCCACTGCCACCGGTGACTCAGAGAGTATCTCCTGCAAAACGGTGTTGTGTATTTAATACTCTGTACCTGTGCTGCCACTTAGAGCAGGGGTGTCAAACTCATCTGTTATGAGGGCCAGAGTCTCTTGGTCAGGCCGGGCCATGCCTTGCCAGCTCAGATCGGGAGTTGGGGGGGGGGGGGCTGCTTCGGCTGGCAAACATGCAGCAGGCTCGCCAGCTCAGATTGGGACTAGGGGGTGGCGGCTGCCTCAGCTGGCCCGTGGGCCAGATAAGAGCTCTCAAGGGGCCAGATCCGGCCCACGGATCATATGTTTGACACCCCTGACTGATGGGCTCCGCCTTGTTGCTGTGCCTGCCCACGTTGTTCCACAAGCTAGCACAGGGCAATCTACCACAACTTTACAAATCTGAGCTATCATGATCCAGGGCTGGGGAGGTTCTCTGCCCCCCTCCCCATTACCTCACTCCAGATAGGAACACTGAACAGCTGTGGTGATTTCCCAGAGATCAGATACAGAGCATTTAAAATATAAGAAACTTTAATAACTGAATAAAAAAATCACACATGTTCTGTTCAAGTAAAAGGGGAAAACACGCCATCCCCTTTCCCTATACTACACTCGGTTCTTATCCTAGTACTGTTGAAATAGGACTGGCTAGCTTTACTTGAAGTTGCAGTAGTTTAAAGCTAAGCATTAGTTCTCATGGCTGGGTCTTCTCTCCATTGTCCCTGGCCGTATGGACAAGATGGAGTCTCTAGACAAAAGCTTCGTCCTGCATGGCATGTGGACATCCAAAGGACTGCCCCCAAAATGGAAGAGGGAGAGAGCTTTTTCCTCATGTCCTGAGAATTTATAATCTACCTTGGAGGGAAGAAGAAGAGTTGGTTTTTATAGGCCGGCTTTCTCTACCACTTAAGGAAGAATCAAACCGGCTTACAATCACTTTCACCTTCCCCTTCTCTCCTTTCTGTATTCCCTAAAAAATAATAATAATAATAAAAAAGATAGGACATTTTGGAGATCTTTGATTCATAGGGTCGCCATGAGTCGGAAGCGACTTGACAGCACTTCACACACACACACACACACACACACACACACACACACACACACACACACAGAGAGAGAGAGAGAGAGAGAGAGAGAGAGAGAGAGAGAGAGAGAGAGATGGATATTTATGGAAATCTCTAGTGGTTTTAATTTTTGAAGACCTTTCCTTTGAAAGTCACATTTCCCTGCAGTCTCCGATTCTCATGCTGACCATAATGAATCGTTTATGGCCCTTGGCTGGTATCCTTTCATTACATCCATATGTTGTGGCCAGGTTTACAAATTGGAGCTCGATTTGAAGATCAGGCAATATCGCTCTTTGCCATATGAAAAAAAAAGGTTAGCTAAACATGTAAATGACTTTTTAAAAAAATAACCCTCAGGCACTAGAAGAGCTGAACCTCAGATCAATATGGGCCTGTCTACCCTTTTCTTGCCGTTGAACACAAGCCAGGATGGAAGTCCTCGGGGAAGTCTCCTTTGCAAGCCAGTGTATCCATTTGCCTGAGGTAGACATGAGATTAGACTCTGGAGAGGGCCGACTTTTCTGCAGGAAGAAGAGAGAAAGATATTAGATGAAGACTAAAAAAGATCCTAGAAACAAGCACATTCCTACCAGATGTTCTTGGCTAATAAAATTTTTCATTTTTTCATGAAAGCAAGACCAAATCCCCAGTGATGCAAAGATCCACAGGCAAGCTGCACACAAAGCCCTGGCTGTTTGTTATTCTAAGCACTGCAATATTTTGCTCCAGGGGCTCCTGTTCTATCACTCTCAGACCTTCAAAATGAAAATGGAGAGGGATTCATTCTTCCTTGGCTTTTGCCAAAGGACCCCCCCCCTCGCTGCTGCCTCTCAAAAAGAAGAATCTAGAAGCCCACAAGTCCTCACAAGCTGGTTTGAAGAAAAGTAGATATCTCTGGTTTGAAGATTCTCTGGTTTGAAGGAAAGTAGACTCTCTGTTTTGAAGAGTCTCTAGTTTGAAGAAAAGTATGCAACCTACCTAGGGTTGAAGCCCACCTGACATTTCCATGCACAGAAGTATGGCTTCTGTGCTTCTCCTAGTGCAGCCCAAAATGCCACCCTAATGTGTTGCTCCTGGGGGATGGGGGGACACCCAGGAGCAGGATGGGGGGTACTGGCAAAAATCACCCTCCTCTTGAATAAATGGACATTTTCGACAGGATCCTACTTATTGATTGCACTGTGTTTCATTCTTCGCTCTGGTTGCAAAGTTTGTTCAGAATTTCAACCATTTTTGTCCCCCCCCCTTTTTGGTCTGCCATTGGGGAAGGAAGGCTGACTTTAAAAATGTTTTAATGGTTTTTTAAAAAAATGTAAGTGTTTCAGGCATAAGGGAGATACATAAAATATGATGTCAGCTGTCATGTCCAGATAGGGACTTGCCCTTCTTCCCACAACCGTCAGTTCCACTCTTTTGCTAAGCTGATAAAAACCCTCGCCTTTCATTTTTTGCATCTCGTTTCATAGCCTAAACATGGCAAAGGGTTGCAAATGAGCCGTTCTCCTCTCGGTTTCGCGACTACCATCTCTGTCTTTCCTATCAGGAGTGACAGATGAACAGCTGTGTTTTATGTTCCATAATTCAAGGCACATGTTACATCTGGCCATGGAACAACTGTGTGATTGCTATGGAAACTGAGCGCCCTTTTCTGCTCATGGCTCGGGTTGAAATTGTGTCATTGGGCTGCCTTGGAAAGCACACGTTTATATTGCAGTAGCTGATGCTTCCTGGAACCCATTGAGAATATATATATATATATATATATATATATTCCTGTTTATTTGGAAACATTTCTGGCTCTGATTCGTCCTATGTTTACATGCTCCTTCTCAATCCATGATAGCCGTGACTGATGACCTGCTGGCAGCATTTGCACAGCTGGTTTGGTTGTGGCCAGTTCTGTGGTTGGAGCCAAAGGAGCTGTTCTGTTTCGCTATGTTTCTTGGAATGCTGGTTGCTTCCATTTTGCATGGGATTCTCCTCTCTATGGCCTTGGTTAAAGCATTCTGCATGCAACTGCTATCATCTCTGAAAGAAAAGGAGACCTGGGCACGAGAAGCGAGGAGGCAGTTCTAGAACAGCTATGCAGCTTCAAGGCAAGGGGGTGGTCAACGTTTTATTGAGATAATTGTGTTTGAGTTTACTATCTATTTGGGTTAAATATAAGTTGCCTGCTTGTTTTCTTAAAACTAGGTCTGCTGTGTCTTCAAATGTATTTTTTTTAAAAAAGTATTTGTTGTGCGATTCACTTGGCAGAGCATCTGCTTTGCACCCAGAAGATCCCCAGCTTCAGTCCCTGACACGTGTAGTTAGAATGACCAGGTAGTCATGATGGGAAAAAACCTCAGTCTGAGACCATGGAGATCTGCTGCCAGTCAGAGAAGACAATACTGAGTATTATAGACCAGCAGTCTGACGTAATGTGAGGCACATTCTTTCCAGTATCAGAAGAGCATGCCTATTATATTAGGTACTGTGAAACACAGGCAGGATGGTGCTGCTGCAGTCGTCTTGTTTGTGGCTTCCTAGAGGCACCTGGTTGGCCACTGTGTGAACAGAGTGCTGGATTTGATGGGCCTTGGTTTGACCCAGCATGGCTTTTCTTATGTTTTTATGTTCTTATTTACTTTAGATCTTCCCCAAAAATCTAAGGAACTTTCCAAACCTATATAATCCTCAGTAATAGAAGTTCGAAGAAAAACTTTCCATTATGTCAACAATCGATGGCAGTACATTTCCAGTGTGCCTTCTGTGCATATTGGGAGAGTACACTGTATGCCAACCATGTCAATATGCATTTTGTTGGATAGGTGCTTTCACATAGGTGCTGAATAATGCACTTTCAATCCACTCTCGATGCACTTTAGTGACTGTTTTGCCGTCTCACACAGTAAAATCCAGTTGTAAAGTGCATTGAAAGTGGATTGTTAGTGCATTATTCAACACACGCAAAAGCACCCTAGTAGGTCAACACGTGTATATTCTGGCCTCTGTACATGCACTCAGAATCCCTGATCTTTCAGGGGATGTGTTTGCATGCCCTGATGCTGGAATATTCTCATGTATTCTCATGTTGCCCCACTCAGATAAAATGACCATATGTGTTGAGACAATCTCATGTAGCGTGGTCTCATGGTGCACATGGAGAATCACTGGACACACAATAACTGAAAAGGGCTTCATTGTGTTGCTTGTTCCAGTTTACAGTTCAGAATCAGACCTGGCCTCAATTTTTGGAGGGGATGGAAGAAGCCCTCTGAGATTCACTTTAACTACTACAATGAATGATGAGTCTATAAAAACATTGCCAGAAAGGTGTTTATTAGATCCATTTTGGGTTCACCTGGGTCTCTGTTTCCTGCTCTGTTTCCTGCCATTGGAAAGCACAAAGTAGGATGAAGTCCTTCAAGGCTCCAATCCTGTGTATCTGACTGTAAGATAAATAATGTGGTGCAAGAAGAAGGGAAGGGTAGCATTTTAGAGCAATGATTTGCCTCACCAAGGTTTGTTTGGAAAAAGAAAATCTGTCCCCCATTCTCTCCGTCTGCCAAAGAACCGGCAGAAGAGTAGAGTTCTTCAGATGATCAAAACTAGAACTGTGTAGGAAAAGCTCTTAGGACATAATGTTCTTTGGGATATCTTGCCTAGAGGCACCTTTGCACTTTTGCAGGTATGAGCAGGGCTTAAGGGCACAGACCATCACCCGCTCTTCATTGTTCTGGGCCCCACAGTGGCATGATCCTACATGTGTGCAAAGTGCTGTCTAGTCACAGCATGGAACGCAGTTGGTGGTTTGCCACTTCCTGCCTCTGCGTAACGACCCTGGTATTCCTTGGTGGTCTCCCATCCAAGTACTAACCAGGGATGACCCTGCTTAGCTTCTGAGATCTGACAAGATCAAGCTAGCCTGGACCAGCCAGGTCAGGGTGGCATGATCCTATATTGACTCCTATATCTTCTTGAACAAGAGCACTTAGAGAACAGACGTTAAAATGGTTTTGTGGTCAGTGAATCCTGGGAACTGAATCCTTCTCAGTGAATACTGGGAACTGAAAAGGAACATCTAGGGATCTTGTTAGAGGATTTTCACCAACTTAAATTCATAGGTTTCTTTAGAAGACACCATGACAGTTAACAAGGTATAAAACTGATCAAAGTTTGCAGTTCAGATTTGCCCAGTGTTGCAGAATATGCTTCGTTCTGGGAGCCATTCATGAGCATTTTGATCTGTTGAAATGTCTGGTTCCCAAGAGTAATTTTCCTTCTTCCTTTCTACCTGACAGGGGCAAAAGTTGCTTTTCATCCTCACATTGGCTGTCACCATACTTTTCTAAAAGGAGACCCAGATTATTGGGGGATTTGAAGGGGTGGGGATTTGAAAACAACTCCCTGATACTCCACAGAGAAATAACTGAGATTTTTTTTTCCATGTGGCGGTGTTGACAGGTAAAACTTATCTCACTAATCACTTCAAATCACTCAGCTAGTCAAAATATAGCTTTATTAATATGCATGTGGGACAGTGTCTGTCTCTCTTGCTCACTCTCTGGGGAAAAATACAGAGAAAGATGTGCGTACTTTTGTGTCTCTTGACTAATCAAGAACGATAGCGCATTCTTTGGGTGAGTGTGCTGCAATATGTGTGTATGGTTTTTTTTTTTTAAGTAGAAGAAGATGAAGAGTTTTTATATACCAACTTTCTCTACCACTTAAGGAAGAATCAAACCGGCTTACAATCACCTTCCCTTCCCCTCCCCACAACAGACACCCTGTGAGGTAGGTGGGGCTGAGAGAGAGTGACTAGCCCAAGGTCACCCCGCTGGCTTCATGTGTAGGAGAGGGGAAACAAATCCAATTCACCAGATTAGTCTCCGCTGCTCGTGTGAAGGAGTGGGGAATCAAACCCGGTTCTCCAGATCAGACTCCACCACTCCAAACCACCACTCTTAACCGCTACATTATGCTGGCTCTCTCAGTATGGTATAAATGTATCTTTTTCGTCTTGAGCGCCTACAGTTTTTGATTTATATATCAATTTAATGACCAGTTCATTATGATTGATCTCTCTGATTATTTACTCACTGGCCTATTGCCACACCCCAGCCACAGTGTGAAATCTGGCCAGTGAAATATTTTAAGGTGATTGTTATTCAGCCCCCTACAGAAACAACAATCCATGGCTTTTAATACAAAGTAAAAATTTCCTTTCTTCTGCACAGGCAGGAAGAATTTCAGGCTAGAAAAAGGCTTTAGCACAACTTGTTAGGAAAATGGTCCATACTTAATATAGGTTGAGTATCCGTTATCCGGAATTCCGATATCCAAAATACTCCAAAATCCAAGACTTTTTGAGTGCCCACAAAGGGTAATACAATGGCACGTGTGTAGGCTGGTTGCGCCCATGGCAGGTTCTCCACGATGCCCCCCACACACAAAATTATTTAAAATATTATATAAAATTACCTTTAGGCTATTTGTATAAAATGTGTATAACACATAAATAAAGTGCGTGTTTTGACTTGGGTCTCATCCCCAAGATATTTCATTATGTATATGCAAATATTAAAAAAATATGGAAAGATCTGAAATATGAAAAACTTCTGGTCCCAAGCATTTCAGATAAGGGATACTCAACTTGTAGAAGGAATTGTTATCACCCAACTTGTCTGTCAATGGTATCTATGGAAACATCTATGCTACAAACTGATACAGGTTTTTCTTTCCAGTTTGACCGCTATGGTTTCTTCCAAAGTCTCCTCCCAACTGTAGTTTGGTGAGTGGGTGAGCTACACTCTGTGTAGGAGTCCTAACTCATCCCAGAACTACACTTCCCAAGATTCCATGGGAAGAGGAGATGACTATCAAATTAGTTCTGAAATAAGTTTCACCCCCCTCCTCCAATTCCTTATATGTCAAATTAAGGTATATAAACACGAACCTCCAAATCTATACATTGGGAAACACATTTTCTTTTCTTTTTTAATAATTTTTTTATTATTTTCACAATTTTTTACTGTTGGGTAACTTTCCAGCAACATATCCATTTCACAGATAATACTAATAAAAAATTTAACAACGTTGTCAAAAAGCATTTTCATCTATTAATAAAAAAATTAATTAAAAGACTTCCCCCTCATCTTCCTCCATCTTATTATAAATTTATCTACTCTTTTGTATAGTAATTCTAATCCAAAAAAATACTTCTAATTTAGTTACAGATTAATTGGAATTAGGGTGGCCAGCTCTGGGTTGGAAAATACTTGTAGATTTTGGGGGAGTGTGGGGTTTGGAGAAGGGAGCAGTGGGGTGCCTCAGGGATCTGTGTTGGGACCGGTGCTTTTCAACCTGGAGTTGGGGTTAAACGGTGAAGTAGCCAAGTTTGCAGATGACACCAAATTATTTAGGGTGATTAAAACAAAATTGGACTGGGAAGAGCTCCAGAAGGATCTCTGCGTACTGGAAGAATGGGCAAATGAGATTCAATGGCAAATGAGATTCAATGTGAGCAAGTGTAAAGTGATGCATATTGGGGCAAAAAAACCCAACTTCACATATACACTGATGGGATCTGTGCTGGCAGCGACAGACCAAGAAAGGGATCTTGGGGTGGTAGTGGATAGCTCAATGAAGATGTCAACCCAGTGTGCGGCTGCTTTAAAAAAGGCAAATTCCATGCTGGCCATAATTAGACAAGGAATAGAGAATAAAACTGCTGATATCATACTGCCCTTGTACAAATCTATGGTGAGACCACACTTGGAATACTGTGTACAGTTCTGGTCACCACTCATAAAAACGGATATTACAGAGCTTGAGAAGGTGCAGAAAAGAGCAACCAAAATGATTAAGGGACTAGGGCAACTGTCCTATGGGGAGCGGTTAGGACGCTTAGGGCTGTTTAGCTTGGAAAGAAGGCGGCTGAGGGGAGACATGATAGAGGTCTATAAAATTATACATGGTTTGGAGAGAGTGGATAGGGAGAAATTTTTCTCCCTCTCCCATAATACTAGAACATGGGGTCATCTGCTAAAGCTGGAGAGCGAGAGATTCAAAACAGATAAAAGGAAATATTTTTTCACACAACACATAGTTAAATTGTGGAACTCCCTGCCCCAGGATGTGGTGATGGCTGCCAGCTTGGAGGGCTTTAAGAGGGGAGTGGACATATTCATGGAGGAGAGGGGTATTCATGGTTATTGAGAGGGGTATTCATGGTTATTAGTTAGAATGGATACTGGTCATGCTGCATACCTATTCTCTCTAGTATCAGAGGAGCATGCCTATTATTTTGGGTGCGGTGGAACACAGGCAGGATGGTGCTGCTGCAGTCGTCTTGTTTGTGGCTTCCTAAAGGCACCTGGTTGGCCACTGTGTGAATGGACTGCTGGACTTGATGGGCCTTGGTCTGATCCAGCAGGGCCTTTCTTATGTTCTTATGTTCTTATGATCTGGGTATGTTTAGCCTGAAGAGGAGAAGACTGAGAGGGGATAACCATGTTCAAGTACTTGAGGAGCTGTCATATTGAGGATGGTGCAGAGTTGTTTTCTGTTGCCCAAGAAGGTCAGACCAGAACCAAAGAGTTGAAATTAAATCAAAAGAGTTTCCGTCTAGACATTAGGAAGAATTTTCTAACAGTTAGAGCGGTTCCTCAGTGGAACAGGCTTCCTCGGGAGGTGGTAAGCTCTCCTTCCCTGGAGGTTTTTAAGAAGAGGTTAGATGGCCATCTGTCAGCAATGCTGATTCTGTGACCTTAGGCAGATGATGAGAGGGAGGGCATCTTGGCCATCTTCTGGTCACTAGGTGTGTGGGGGGGAGGTAGTTGTGAATTTCCTACATTTTGCAGAGGGTTGGACTTGATGACCCTGGTAGTCCCTTCCAACTCTATGATTCGATGATTCCGTGATTCTAGAATAATGTTCTCGAATGCACTTCAGTAGCTTCAAAATAATTATAATAATTATTTGAATTTGTTTTTGTTATTGCAATAATTATGTTTCCCATTGTGGGAGCTTACCCCTCCATTTACATTTTCTCATCCTTGGAGGCCAACTTCAGGTACAATTTTGGATCAAGACTTCTGGAGACCATCTGCGCTGTTCCTTAATTGCCTAGCAGAACTCTAGAAAATGTTTGCTGCATCACAGCTCGATGCAAGGTTTTTTTTTTCTTTTCACCACCCTACTCTGTGCACCTCGGTCCCAAGGTCCCCTCCCACTGCCCCATCCATCCCTAATGCCGGCCCTAAAGAGAAATCCGTCGCAGGGCAACTTCTGTTGGATTTCAGAGCAGGGCCCGTCTGGTAAGCATAGATGGATGTTTAATTTAATGGTTATCCTTAATGGAGGATGAACATGCACATGATTGCTGGCCTCCCAACTCAACAGAATCTTCGCTTCATCATTTGTGCGGGACAGCTAATTAATCACATTTGTGCGCGCGCAAGCATGCACGAGCGCGCATGTCCGTACAGAAAATCCGTATAATTTCTTTGCGATCTCTGCTGCCTTTTGCTTGACTCGCCCTTAGTTGTCTCTGTTTACTATTGGAAATTTAAACTTAATTCTCATCGAGGGACTGTGAGGAGGAGAAATCAATGGGAGCCTATCACTTACTGACATGAGAGGGACTCCTCTGCTGTACATAACAAAGGCTGTGAATTATTCAGGAGGGTCTCAGTCTCTTATTCCCTTTCTCAAGGTTGGGCTTATTAAAATTGCATAGGAGGGCTCAATGGGGGTCAAGGATCCATTTGGCTGTCTATCCCTGGGCGGAAATGTGTGCTTTTTCAGGATGAGGCGATAAGACCAATTTTGTTTCCTGTCGAAGTAGTTTTTCCCCCACTTTTCCAATATGTAATTTAAATAAACAAGAAAAAACAGAGGACGATGCCCCATATCTAGGGTTGCCATGTCCCTCTTCGCCACTGTTGGGAAGTTTTTGGGGTGGAGCCTGAGGAGGGCAGGGTTTGGGGAGGGGAGGGACTTCAACACCATAGAGTCCAATTGCCAAAGCGGCTATTTTATCCAGGTGAACTGATTTCTATCGGCTGGAGATCTCCAGCTAGTACCTGGAGGTTGGCAACCCTAACCATATCTTCAGGTGCTCCTGAACCCACTGGTCCACTCAGGGCTACAGGTTGTGAACCATGCTTCAATAGCCAAGGGCCAAGTGATCTTTGACTCCTGCCCTTCTACTCACACCAAAAGGCTTGTGCCTCTGGCCTAGGGTTGCCAGCTCCAGGTTGGGAAATACCTGGAGATTTTGGGGGTGCAGCTTGAGCAGGGTGAGGTTTGGGGAGGGACTTCAATGGGGTATGATGCCATAGACTCCACCTTCCAAAGAGGCCATTTTATCCAGGTGAACTGATCCCTGTCACCTGGAGATCAGATGTAATGGAGATCTCCAGCCACCAGCTGGAGACTGGCAACCCTACTCTGGCCACATCCAGGCTTTAGCACCTGTATCAAAAAGAGAATCAGAAGCTCACCATAGATCTTACTAACTGGCAGGCATGTCCCCCCCAAATCCCTTTCCCTGCTACTTAATCTTTTGATTGTATATGTTGTCATGAGTTTGCATTTACCCTGTTTAAAAAACAACACAGAAGCACTAGATTAGAGTCTAGTAGAACCGTAGAGACCAACAACATTTTTTTTTGGGGGGGGGGGAATATGCTTTCAAAAGTCAAGGCTCCCTTTGTCAGGATTCTTTTGTTTCTTGTACGTCGTTTTACACTATATTCGCACCATTTATATGTGCTTGGCACGAAAAGAACATTGAAAAAAAAGGAATAATCTTAACAGGAAAAAAAAACCTGTCATGGGAACAGGAAACTGGTGAGAAAAAACATGCTTGAGGCTTTTTTTTCACAAGAAAGAAGCAAGATCTAAATAGGGAACTGAAGTAGCCATCTTTCAAAATTCCATCTCGTCCGTGATATTTTCTTCCATCATATCCTTTTAAGCTTTTATGGACGCCGCCCACCTCTCAGCAGTCTTTCACACCGTCTCATAGATGAGATGTGTGAAACATTTGGCCTTTGTAATTGCTGTTACCTGAAGCCTTGCTGTTGAGTTCTCAAGAGGTTCCCCTCGATTGCTTTCAAAGACCTGAACAGGCACCCCAGAACCTACCAAAATTTCGAGCAGCGGCGGCCCAAGCTTTCCCAGCCCCCACTTGCTGGCTTGCTGTGTCCAAAACACATATGTGTTGTGTGATACACAGAGAAGCCACTTTAGAATCTATTTTGATTGGGCGGAAGTATCTTTTATCCCTCCTTCAAAGCCATTTGTCAGGCTAGAAGGGAAAATATCTGCAAAAAGTAATATGAACACTTTCATTTACATCAGTCGCTGGGAAATGAATTACAGGCGGAGAATGCAAGGGTTCCAATTAAGGGATGCAAATTTTGCACAAAGGTAAAATGAAGGAAAGCGGCAGCATCATTTAAAAGGATCCCCCCCCTCCCGCAATGACTCTCCCATGATCTTCATGCAAGCTGTTACCCAGTTGCGTGGCTCTTCTCTCAAATCACAGTACACTGTCACTGGGGGGAAAGATCATGATGGGTTGCCATGATAGTTTGTCTGTAGCAGTAGAAAAGATTTCTCCACACCTACCACCCCTCTGCATATCACACCTAATCCAATCATGTCCACTATTGTCATTTGGCATTTACATGCTATTGCCATTGGGTGTCTGAATTCACTCTTTGCTGCTTAAGGATAGATGGACTCACATGCTAGCTGTATCTGCAGAAGTGAGCCATGACTCCTGAAAGCTCAAACCCTGCCAGAAATTTTGTTAGTCTTTAAGGTGCTACTGGACTCTTGCTCTTTTCCACTGGGGAAATGGTATTTCTGTACCCACTGACAGCTAGTATATCTACTGCAATTAGAGTTGCCAATCTCCAGGCTGGGGAACTCCCGCTATTACAATTGATCTCCAGGCAACCGAGATCAATTCTCCTGGAGAAAATGGCTGCTTTGGAAGGTGGACTCTATGGCATCATACCCCAGTGAAGTCCCTCCTTTCTCCAAACCCTGCCCTCCTCAGGCTCCTCCCCCAGAATCTCCAGGTATTTCCCAGCCTGGGGATGGCAACCCTAATTGCTATCTTGATTGTTGTGTGGAATGTGGTTGTTGAGTGCCACAGGCACCCCACTGGCTAGGACCTGACACATCACTACTAATGAGCACCACAGCTCCTCCTATCTATGGCCATGCCATCTTTCCCCCCCAATTTGAAAACAGCCTCACAGCATACCTGTAAGTAGGCACAGATCTTTGTGCAATTCCCGACTGTACTGTATAATAGCTGTTCTTTTCAAGGAGTGTGCAGCGCCTGGAAAACATGTTTTAGCTTTGGTATGTTTCTCAGCCTTCCTCTTCGCCACAGGTGGGAGGTTTTTTGGGCGAAGGCTGAGGAGGGCGGGGTTTGGGGAGGAGTGGGACTTCAATGCCATAGAGTCCAATTACCAAAGCAGCCATTTTCTCTCTCGGCTGGAGATCAGTTGCAATAGCAGGAGATCTCCAGCTAGTACCTGGAGGTTGGCAACCCTACTCAGCCGCTGGTTTTTTTTTTTTTTTACTAGGCCTGGGGTTCAACAATAGGTTGGGTTGATAGTGCATTTAGGCAGTGGTTTTCAAACTGCATTTCAGGGGGTCCTGGGAATTCATCAAAGAAAAGATCAGGAAAGACTGATGACCTATTCTGAAACACTGTTTACCCACCTCTACTAATATCCTCTTGTGGCTGCATGTTGGGTGTGTTTTAGGTCATATGTTAATATAGGCAAGAGGCAACAGAAAAGCCCAAGAGGACTACAAAGTGTCCTACCTGAAATTCTCTAGAGTGTGCCCTGACAACATCCCAGAATCCTTTCAACCCAAACAGGTATGTGTTGGTTGGTAGAAAACGCACTGTGGTTTCTTGAAGGTAGAAAATTTGGAAACCAGTGATCTAATAGGAACACAAGGAACCAGCCAGTCTTCTTCTCTAGAAGGGCTGCCATTTTTGTTTTACTCATTGGGGAAATTTATCCTCCCCCTTTCTGTTCAAAGAACACCAAGATAGCCATGTTTCCAGGTAAGAGATTCAAAATGAACTAACAAAACAAGCAAAAACTGACAAATCGGTAGGGTTGCCAACCACCAGGTACTAGCTGGAGATCTCCTGCTATTACAACTGATCTCCAGCCGATAGAGATCAGTTCACCTGGAGAAAACGGCTGCTTTGGCAATTGCACTGAAGTCCCTCCTCTCTCCAAACCCTGCCCTCCTCAGGCTCCGCCCCAAAAACCTCCCACAGGTGGCAAAGAGAGACCTGGCAACCCTACAAATCGGTGATTTCCTCACATGAACACATGAAGCTGCCTTATACTGAATCAGACCCTTGGTCCATCAAAGTCAGTATTGTCTACTCAGACCGGCAGCGGCTCTCCAGGGTCTCAGGCAGAGGTCTTTCACATCACCTACTTGCCTAGTCCCTTTAACTGGAGATGCTGGGGATTGAACCTGGGACCTTCTGCATGCCAAGCAGATGCTCTACCACTGAGCCACAGCCCCTCCCCTCCTCCTCCTAACCAACAGAATGCTCATGAAGTCGAAGTGTCTGTGGCTGAACTCCTAAGAACACTTTCATGGGAGTCTGATTTAAATCAAGAACATTTTACCTTCTAGTGAACACTTGACTTAAATAAATAATAACCCTTAAGTTACTCCTTCTCCTTTGAAACATCACGTCATTCTGACAGTCATAGTAGTTAAAGGGGAGAACTTCCAGGATCACTTGAAGAATAGAGGTGATCATTGTGATCTTGAAAAACCCTCCATAGGGAATCTTAGGTAGGAGGCACTTAATGGGCCTGCTGGGCAGAGTTTGCAGTACTGCCATGTTTGCGGAGCTCATATTCTAAAAAGACGCCTTTATTTGTTAAGTGAAAGTGCTGCAAACTGAAAAGCCTCTGCTTTGAGCTATACTTAGGTTAGGATTGCCAACCTCCAGGTAGTGACTGGAGATCTCCTGGGATTACAAATGATGTCCAGGCGATAGAGATGAGTTCGCCTGGAGAAAATGGCCACATTGGATGGTGAACTCTATGGCCTTATACCCCATTGAAGTCCCGCCCCTCCTCAGGCTCCACCCCCAAAATCTCCAGGTATTTCCTAACTCGAAGCTTGCAACCCTAGCCATCATGTTGCCGGCACCATGGGGGGGGGGGCACTGGTATTTTGGCAAAACCTCTAAGGTAGAAGCCATTTTTACCATAGAATTATGCCCAAATACCAGAGTATCCACGCAGGCACCTGCAATGTGATGACATCACTTCCTGTGCATGCTGGAAGTGACATCGCTGTGTTGCCAGCAACAGAGACCTAGGCTGGCAAGTGTCCCCTCAAACTGCTGGCAAGTGTCCTGCTGGCAAGTGTCCCCTCAAATTGGTAACCCTTGAGATGGAGGTAGAGCCTGGGGAGGGTGGGATTTCAGAAGGGGAGGGACTTGAGCAGGGTGTAACACCTAGGGTTGTCAACCTCCAGGTAGTAGCTGGAGGTCTCCTGTTATTACAACTGATCTCCAGCAGATAGAGGTCAGTTCACCTGGAGAAAATGGCCGCTTTGGCCATTGGACTCTATGGCCTTGAAGTCCCTCCCGTCCCCAAACCCCACCCTCCTCAGGCTCCGCCCCCAAAACCTCCCGCCAGTAGTGAGGAGGGACCTGGCAACCCTAGTAATGCCATAGAGACCAACTTCCAAACCAGCCATTTTCTCCAGGGGAACTGATCTCTGTCATCTGGAGACCAGTTGAAATTCTAGGGGATCTCCAGCCATCACTTGGAGGTTGGCAGCCCTAGGTGAAGCAGTACCCTAAATGAGGTAGTGCATCCATTGTCCTCCTCACCCTGTGATCAGGACTGGACTGGTGGTCTCGAGGTACATCTACAGCTCCCCAGCCGCATCCAGCAAGCCTGGTCACCACTGGCTAGGCAGTGAAGGACAGCTGAGGCGAGACACACTCTGGGTGGGCGAGCAAGCAGGCTGATCTCTTGATGATCTAGAAAGAGCCTTATAATAACAGCTTGGTCTTTACAAAAAGGATGGGTGCTCAGACTAAAGAACAAGGACAGCGTCTTGTGGCTTGATATCCCGTTGGCTCCTTTTGTGCCAGCTGACAACACCTGAGTCAGTAGCTTTAAGTATTTCCTTATGCTTAGGTAGGGTTGCCAGCTCTGGGTTGGGAAATACCTGGAAATTTTGGGGGTGGAGCCTGAGGAGGGCAGGGTTTGGGGAGGGGAAGGACTTCAATGCCACAGAGTCCAGTTGCCAAAGCAGCCATTTCCTCCAGGTGAACTGATCTCTATCAGCTGGAGGTCAGTCGTAATAGCAGGAGATCTCCAGCTAATACCTGGAGGTGGGCAACCCTATGCCTAGGCCTGTGCTGGTGGCACTCACCTTCAGCAGATTCCTCTTCTGGTGAGCTAGCAGTTATATATTAGAGCCTTCCTGCCACCACATCCCCTGCTTAGACATTCCTCGCATCGTTGGGGAACAACGGAATGTGTTTAGCACACAGGAGAATGCATTAGGAGCCCACAAGTCACGTTGGATGCATTTATGTGTTTCTATCTTCAGGGGTCAGATTTGTTGATAATTCAGGAGTTTTGGGTGGTAGTACTTCAGCTGCAGGATGCCCTTGATAAAGAAAATGCCAAAAAAAAAAATCCTTCATGGCTTTGGGGAAGTAGGAGAAAACTTTCTTTTTTCCAAAGGCTTTTAGGCTGCTGACTCAAATTGGTTTTAGACCTGTGATTTAGACAGTATAAAATTCTTGTTAGTCTATTTGAAGGTTTGCGTTATGGTTTTAATGATATTTTGGCACTTGCTTGGGATCCATTTGTAGATAAGGACAAATGGAAATATTTTTGATAACGTGTGAATGGAATAAATAATTTGGTTTAAAGGCATGGGTGTGGAATAGGGGGAAACGTGTGGAATAGGGTTCCCAACTGCCTGCTTCTGGCGGGCAATTTAACACCCGTTGCTCCTGTTGCCCGCCGACTCTCAGGTGTCGGCGGGCGGAAGCAGGCAGGGGAAGGGAGGGGGAGCCATCCAGTGTGATGACATCATGAGTCCAACTGGGGCGCCGGAGAGAAAAAGCAGCCCTAGACGACCACCAGAACGAGTAGAGAGGGGTGACGGCGAGGGAAACAGCCGTGCACAAAAGACCACAGACTCTGTACGGAAAAGGTTCTCTTGGCCTAGCACCTTGAAAGTGGAAGAGCCAGTGTGGTGCAGTGGTTATTGTGTCGAACTAGGTCCTGGGAGACCTGGGTTCAAATCCTCGCTTAGCCATGAAATTCACTGAGTGACCTTGGCCAGTCCCATGCTCTCAGCCTAGCCTCCCTCACAGGATTGTTGAGAAGATAAAATGGGGGAGGGGAGAAAACCATGTCTACTGCCCTGAGGTCCTTGGAGGAAAGGGAAGGGATAAAAAAGTCCTAATTCAATAAATAAAACCCACAACCTTGCCTCAGTCACCACAGTACTCACACGAGAGATAAAGAGTATGAAATGCGTACACTGTTTAGTGAATAGAAGAGCACATACCTATCAAATCACAAGAGGACACACATGCAAGTGTGTACAAAATTAGGAAATACATTTCCACTCTGAAACATGAAATGT
Organism: Euleptes europaea; assembly: GCF_029931775.1. Classification (NCBI taxonomy): domain Eukaryota; kingdom Metazoa; phylum Chordata; class Lepidosauria; order Squamata; family Sphaerodactylidae; genus Euleptes; species Euleptes europaea. The sequence goes on from NC_079314.1 coordinate 100,649,553, forward strand.
TTCAGATACGAGAGTACATGTTTTCAGTGCAAAGTTTTATGGGACTCTGAAAAATAACAGCAGAAACATGAGTAGAATTGCAAATCTCTGGGCAGCCATTGTCTCAACAGCAAGACAATACTGTCTTCTTTAACGGTCCAGAATTTACAACATATGTCTTTGGAAAAAGCCATCATTTAGCTACTGTGTCAAGGTGAGCAGGTTTGTTGGAGATATTCTGAAGTAGCAGTCAATTGCACATGAAAGATTACTGGTCCACAGTCCATATATTATAGGTGGTTTCCTCTGAGAAATATTAAAAGGCAAGGGTTTTCTGAAGGGTCTGCTATTTAAAGCACTTCAGTTTTTGGCTACAGCTGTATCTGGGTAGTATCTGGCTAGGCCAGCTTATAAATATTGAGGTTGTTTGAAGCTGCAGATGTGTGTGAAATACTTATTCTGGATGAGCATCCTCCCTCTCCCTTAGAGAAGCCCGTCTTGTTTCTGTATTAGTTACTGATCTGGATGTGCCTTCTCAAAGGATAGATAATTCCTCTAAGTTTCTGAGTGATTGAGTGGCTCAATCACAACTGATGCAAAGACGTGGTGGATTCACTTGGCTCCAGAAGGGGCTGATTAGGAAGGAGGCAACTTCTGGACAGTGACTCATGCAGAGTTGCAGCAGGAGGCCTCCTCTGTTGGTGGGCACCTCAGCTTACAGGAAAATTGAACTAAATTGCCCGCTAGCAGTTCTGTCATTGTACCTCAGTGTACCTTGTTGCTCACAGTTCGGGCATTACTTCCCTTGACTCGTCTTCAGTTAAAAGTGTTGACATTTGGCCCAGAACATCATAATTCCACGGACTATAACATGAGAAAACTCCCCTCCTTAGGGTTTCTAACCTCCAGGTAGTAGCTGGAGATCTCCCGCTATTACAACTGATCTCTAGCTGATAGAGATCAGTTCACCTGGAGAAAATGGCCACTTTGGCAATTGGACTCTATGGCACTGAAGCCCCTTTCCTCCCCAAACCCCGCCCTCCTCAGGCTCCACCCCAAAAATCTCCCACCAGTGGTGAAGAGGGACCTGGCAACCCTACCCCTCCCTCCTCCAGTTCCTTACTGATTCACAAATCACACAAGGTTGGAAGAGACCACAAGGGCCATCCAGTCCAACCCCCTGCCATGCAGGATCCCACAATCAAAGCACTCCCGACAGATGGCCATCCAGCCTCTGCTTAAAGACCTCTGAAGGCGGGGACTCCCCCTCCCCCGAGGCAGCACATTCCACCATTGAACCGCCCTCACCGTCAGAAAGTTCTTCCTAATGTTTAGATGGAATCGTTTTTCTCTTAGTTTAAATCCATTACTCCTTGTCCTAGTCTCTAAAGCAACAGAGAACAAGCTAGTTCCCTCATTAACATGGCATCCCTTCAAATATTTAAACATGGCTATCATGTCACCCCTTAACCTTCTCTTCTCCAGACTCCAGATTCCTTGCAGATCATCCCTGCCCAGGTTTCTCCAACCAACTATCTTAGGGATTTAGCAGAAACTTCCACGTGCCCCAGCACACTGTGTATGATGAAGGAACTGGCTTGATGATATTTCCACTTGGTGTTTACTAGGCAGGGCTGCCCAGATGGAAAAGGATTCTTGATCCTGAGCCTCTGTTTGAGGGAGGAGAAGATCTTTTGCAAATGTACCACAACTGACCTTTGCTTAGAGCACAGAAGCAGTTCCTAATGTGGCTGGCAAAGCTCGGAGAAGAGCATGAGTGGAAGATGATGGCAGACGGCTTGCAAAGAGGATTCATTCTCTGTATTATTGCAGCTGTTGCTTTAATCAGGAGTGGATTGTTGTGGAAAGAGAGGTTTTGCCGGGTTTCTGGCTATGTCAGTTTTCCAGACAGAATGGATGTGCTGTAAGTTTGGAATATCATTTTGGATACCTTGATGAAGCAGTGTGCGAAATGCATGGGGATCTCTGTGTGCGATATACCCCCCCCCCCCATGGTGCCACCATTTTTCTCCTCTGCTTGGACTCTGCATCAGTGCGCCCCCCTTTCAAGCTTTATTTTACACCACACAACTTTAGTGGATTTTAATGGAGAATTTTAACCTGCTGCATTTGAGCTTTTCTTGTTTTTTATTGCATATCTGCTGCTTTTATTATTTCTTATTTTAAAATTTCAATTATTTCAGCTTATTTTTTTGTTCATTTTTTTTTTACTGCAAGTGAACTTGGGTGTTTCTTGCAAAAATTACTTGTGCATGCACATGCATGTGTATGTGTGTATAATCCCTCTCTCCCAGAAGCCTCTGCTCCCCCCACCAGTGGGATGTCGTGGAAGAGGCTTCCTGTCATCTCAGGTAGATTGTGGGCTGCTTCCCGCCTCTGTCAGTGGACCGGCATTGAAGTGGAATGGAGTGGGAAAGGCTGCGTTTCTTTCTTCTTTGTTTGCAAGAGCAGATGGCGCAGAGAAAACAAAACAGAAAAGGAGAGATCCTCACACCCCTCGAGTTTCTACCCCCTTCTATAGCTTAATATGGAAGCTCTGAGCACACCAGTAGAATTTCTGAGATTCCGAGAGGCAGATTGCAAATTGATTATACTGCCAGTCAGGAGCCCAGAAGATGAAGAAACCATGGTGTGCCTCCGGGCTAGGGTTGCCATATCCAGGCTGGGAAACTCCTGGAGATTTGGGGATGCAGCCTGGGGAGGACAGGAGCCTCAGTGGGGTGCAATGTCATAGAGCCCACCCTCCAAAGCAGCCGTTTTCTCCAGGGGAACTGATTTCTGTTGTCTGGAGATGAGCTCTAATTGCGGGGGATCCCTCGGTCCCACCTGGAGGCTGAAATCCCTATGCTTCCCCCACTGTGCCTGGAAATGCATTGGCGGGCATCGTGGTTACTACATCTGGGTTTGTTGCTCCAAACCAAGAGAAGCATCCAGTATTCCAGCCAAAAGCCACTTTGCAGTGAAGACTGAGTCTAGCAAAAAGCTTGCACCTGCCTCTAGGGTTGCCATCTTGAGGTTGGGAAATACCTGGAGATTTTTGGGGTGGAGCCTGAGGAGGGCAGGGTTTGGGGAGGAGAGGGACTTCAGTGCCATAGAGTCCAATTGCCAAAGCGGCCATTTTCTCCAGGTGAACTGATCTCGATCAGCTGGAGATCAGTTGTAATAGCGGGAGATCTCCAGCTACTACCTGGAGGTTTGGAAATCAAATTAAGGAGGCTGGTGCCCAAACGTCAATGGTAATAACAAGCAGAGGGCACTTATGGCAAAGGCATGAAACTACTAAGGTTAAGCAGTGAAAATCATTGTATTCTAAACAAGAACAACAAAATACAATTACATGAAAACACTCCCGAGGTGTTACAAGGTAAGTGTCAACAAAGTTCATGGAAACACTCCTGAGATATCACAAGGTAAGTGTCAAGACAACCTCTGGTCGTTATAGTCCAAGAAATCATCTTTTTCATTATGGCACACTTTTCTATATTAGATTACATAGAATCTGTATGATTGTACATTTCACCCCACTAGGGGTTATTTCCTGTATACATTACAGCTGTGTGAAATTAGTGTCTTCCCCTTTAAATTGGCGAAACACTCGTGCCCTAGCAGATGGCGCAGATTCGCCATCCGCTAGCACTACTCGGCTACATGCCGTCCATTTGGGTATGTATCTTTTGACTTTATTTATTCTTGTCATGCGTCTCACTTTTATATTTGTTTCATGGATATGCATGTGTGTTTTTAGAACATATGTTCTGTGGAATTATGACCAGTCATTGCGGGACTGTCAGAATCGAAAAAGCTGATGCGAAATAGGACCCTTTACCGGAAACCTATCTTTTTTTGGCATTTCTAGGACTATAACGACCAGAGGTTGTCTTGACACTTACCTTGTGATATGTTGGGAGTGTTTCCATGAACTTTGTTGACACTTACCTTGTAATACCTTGGGAGTGTTTTCATGTAATTGTATTTTGTGGTTCTTGTTTAGAATACAATGATTTTCACTGCTTAACCTTAGTAGTTTCATGCCTTTGCCATAAGTGCCGTCTGCTTGTTATTACTACCTGGAGGTTGGCAACCCTACCTGCTTCATGCCTGTTTTTCCCCGCCCCCCCCCCCCAGCTCTAGCTTCAGACCCCAGCGTGCCGGAGTTGGAGAACATCTTTAATTTGCTTTTCAGCCTACATGTGTCAATGTTGTGGCGCAGGGAAGACAGGCGGCAGGAAAGGTTGAGCAAAACACACCCAGCTTTCCCCCCCTTCCAGGATCAATAGAAATCAATCTCTTCATTTTGTCTGAATGGCAAAACAATAGCAGCAGTTAAAAGTACATTTGATTCTTCCAGCTACTGGACAGCTCCAGAGAGTGGGGGGCACCTGCCGCTACGCAGTCCTCGGGAGAGAGTAGGTGCAACCACTCAAGCCCACCCAAGGCCCACGCTTGCAGCAAAGCTACTGATTAATCTCTTTCCTTCTTTTCATTCTTTCCTAACTATTGGAGAGGAGCTTTAAACAACAGGTTAATGGAGGAGAAGCAGTACATAAGCTGTCAGTGCTAAGTATTATTATTAGTAGTAGTGAACATTGGCCTTTCCTTTGTTCTGGCAGAAATAAAATCTAAAAGAAGTCTAGGGTTGCCAGCTCTGGGTTGGGAAATACCTGGAGATTTTGGGGCGGAGCCTGGGGATGGGAGGGTTTGTGGAGGGACCACAGTAGGATACAATGCCATAGAGTTCGCCTTCCAAAGCAGCTATTTTCTCGAGGAAAACTGATCTCTGTCATATTGAGATCCATTGTAATACCAGGAGATCTGCAGGCCCCACCTGGAGTAGGGTTGCCAGGTCCCTTTTGGCCACCAGTGGCAGGTTTTTGGGGCAGAGCCTGAGGAGGGCGGGGTTTTGAGAGAGGAAGGATTTGAATGCCATAGAGTCCAATTGCCAAAGCGGCCATTTTCTCCAGGTGAACTGATCTCTAACAGCTGGAGATCAGTTGTAATAGCAGGAGATCTCCAGCTAGTACCTGGAGGTTAGTAATCCAAAGCAGACACCTCTGTTACAAATATAGTTATTCAAATTCTGACACAGATCAACTATACCCCTGGTACAGCTACACAAAAGACAGTATTGTACAAAAATCACATTGACATACAAACATATACACAAGTATCCTTATAGATATATTATCTCATTATTTTAAGTTCTCAGTCCTATAGATCTTTTCTTTGTCTTTCAGGAAAGTGTTGTAGGTAAGCATTTCCTTCCCGAAGCAGGAGGATCAAAAGTGAAGAGGAAGACGGCCGTTTCAAATTCTCTTTGTCAGTTCCACCTCACAGACCTAGTGTTTCATATCTCTTATTCCATCCTAAAGAATCCATCCCGGGAGGGAACCTTGGAAAGGCTGGATTCTTGCGGGATTCTTTAGGATCCTCCTGCTTCGGGAAGGAAATACCTACAACACTTACCTGAAAGACAAAGAAAAGATTACTTATCTATAGGACCGAGAGCTTAAAATAATGAGATAATATATCTATAAGGATACTTGAGTACCTGGAGGTTGGCAGCCCTAACCTGGAGGCTGGCAAGCCTGCTTTAGTCAGAGGAACTTTGAACTGCCCCCCCCCAATGCATTCACTGAGCTGTGGGGGGATGTTACAGCCACAGAAGTGGGACTGAGCGCGTGCGTTTTGCCCTTGTCCCTTTTCTGGGAAATGAAGGTCTTTGCAGGGCCAGGAATTCCCCTGGAAGGTGGTTGGCAAAACAACCAAAAGCACAACTTCGGAAAGCTTTGCACAATTCAATCCCGGTCTTCTCTGTTAAGAAGACTATTGGCTGGATTTCAGAAGGCGGCCCTGTGAGAGCTTTCTGGCGCCTTCTTGGCTGTTTTTGTTACTTCATTGGCAGCTGAAGTGATGCTAACAGCCGCCACTTCATGTATTAAAGTCTTAGAACCCAGTTTGATAGAAATGAAAGTAGGTTTACCCTGTTGTTGTTCCTAGCATGGAGACACTGTTCTTATTACTGCTGTGGTTATGCTAAGGTACACACGATCATCAGCCATTCCTGAGGTTGGGTTGCCAACTTCCAGGTACTAGCTGGAGATCTCCTGCTATTACAACGGGTCTCCAGCTGGTAGAGATCAGTTCCCCTGGAGAAAATGGCCACTTTGGCAATTGGATTCTATGGCATTGAAGTCCTTTCCCTCCCCAAACCCCACCTTCCTCAGGCTCCACCCATAAAACCTCCCACCGGTGATGAAGAGGGACCTGGCAAACCTATCTTGACACCAAAGGGAGGAGATGAAGTAGTGTTTCCAGACTCATGATTGGGACCTGCTGGAGGTCTCCCAGAATTACAGATGGTCTCCAGACTACAGAGATCAGTTCCCCTGGAAGGTACCTTTGTTCGGTGGACTCTATGGTACACCATAAAGTCTAGGAGAAACAGAATTCCTAGAATAACATCATATCCCTGCTGAGCTCCCTCCCCAAACTCTGTGCTCCGTCAGCCTTCCTCTCAAATCACACTGAGCTCCCTCGCCAAAACTCTGTGCTCCCCAACCACTGCCCTGTGAATCTCCATGAATTTCCCAAACAGCAGTTGGCCACCTGAAAAGGAGCCAACTAGGCAACCTCCATCATGTTTGGATCCTGCTCTGGCTGATATCTCTGCTTCCATTCTTGGGGGGTGGAGGAAAAGGGGACATGGGCCCCTCCATCATAATCAAACCCATTAAAAACGGCTTCCCTGAGCAACTTTATTTCTGTCTGTATTTTAAATGGCTAGGAGCCCCTTTGGGAACCAGCATAATGTATCAAGCATAGTACTTTAGAGCATACCAAGCACTTCATCTTACGTTATCCTCACAACATCCCTGTGAAGTAGACTGCAGTGACTGGGACAGAGTGAGGCAGCAGTTCCAAATAACTGCAAACCACAGAGAGGATGAACGTGCCACATCAGAGCACACAACTCAGCCTCTTTCAGACCATACGACTGGAACATAAACTCAGGGCTCTTTCACACATGTTGAATAGTGCACTTTCATTCCACTTTCAAGGCACTTTAGTGATAGTTTGCATGTGGATTTTGCCATTTCACGCGGAAAAATCCAGCTGCAAAGTGGATTGAAAGTGGATTGAAAGTGCATTACTCAGACTCTCATTGACTCATTTGTAGCTTTGTTCTGCTGAGGGTTCAGCAAGTGGGGGATCTAGATGGCTTCCCTCCCAGGCAAATGACCTTGGGCCTGCTTTAGACAGGTGCGGCGAGGGAGGAAAATTTGAAAAGGGAAACGATGATAGAGGTTTTTTTGATATCGAATGTTCGTAATACTGCCTGCTCCAAGGGGCAATTATTATTATTATTACTGTGGGTAGTCTGAGGCCTTATTTTTAGGTTTCCAAATCTGTACTTGAAAATTATCTTCAAATGTTTCAGTCTTCATCTGGCATATTTTTTAGTTTAAAAATTCACAGCTAGGGGAGTACATACCACAGTATTTTTGTGATCACTGTTCTCTTCTACATTAAAAAAAAATAAAGCACATCTACCGCTGTCCCGTTCTCCTTCCAAATTGGCATCCAGATAGGGTTGCCAGGTTCTTATTCATCACCGGCGGGAGGTTTTTTGGGCTGAGCCTGAGAAGGGCACAGTTTGGGGAGGGACCTCAGTGCCATAGAGTCCAATGGTCATTTTCTCCAGGGGAACTGATCTCTATCAGCTAGAGATCAGTTGTAATAGCAGGAGATCTTCAGCTAGTACCTGGAGGTTGGCAACCAGAACTAAGTATCTCATTCTACCTGCCTCCTCCAGTGCCAGGTCATGGTAAAGAGAGGTCTCCTTCACCATTTTCCTCTCCAGCGCTTGCCCAAAGAGCTTCCAGGTGCATGAAAATGATTTATTTTGGCAATGGATTGCTGACGTCATAGCGGCAGGATCGGTGTTTGTGCAAACAGCGTACTCTGTAGACAGGCGATTAATATTCCAAATGCACCGTAGCCTCGTTTAATGTTGATGTCAATTCAGAGCCTTAATTCTAACGTGCCGGCGGAAAAGCTGATAGATCAGCCAGCCAAATCCTGGGAAAGGAGCAATTTCATTGGCACCCTGCTGCCGCTCTGTGCAGATTCTTCGATCCATCGCGATGCTGTTATGAGCCTTGGCTTCCGTCCTCTTTGGAGTGACATCACTTTTCATAGAAAGTGGGAGCTGGAAAGGATCCAGCCTCCATAGTGAATCCGAAGGCAAGACCCCCTCCCTCCCCGTTGCTGAAGCCTCCCCGACAGAAGCACATCTGGCACTGCCGTGAAAACCTTCTGGGAAGTCAACAAAAAAGCTTTCCTGGAAAACATCACCTTTTAAAATAGCTTGGAGGTTTCTTTCTTCCTAAGCAGAGACGTCAACTGGCTGGTATTTTGCCGATCTGACTATTAAAAGCCTGTTATGTCTAAACTCTGCCAGGCTTTTATGATCATCAAGCTGCCACATACTGAGTTAGTTTTTTTGGTTTATCAAGCTAGAATTGTCTCCCCTGACAACCAGTGGCTCTCCAAGGCCTTAGGTGGGAATCTTTCCCAGCACTGCTGCCTGGATTCCAGGAACAGAGCCTTGGATTGTCTGCATGCAGTCATCGATGGACTTCTCCATGAAATTGTAGAGTTCCTTTTTTAAAGTCTCTTGTGCTGGTGGCAATGACTACACCATCTATCCTGTAGTCAGATAGGTAGACTGGGAGCCTGTCCTGAATCTAGAATCATAGATTTGGAAGGGACCACCAGGGTCATCTAGTCCAACCCCCTGCACAATGCAGGAAATCCACAACTACCTCCCCCCCCACACACACCCAGTGACTCCTACTCCATGCCCAGAAGATGGCCAAGATCTCCTCCTTCTCATCATCTGCTTAAGGTCATAGAATCAGCATTGCTGACAGATGGCCATCTAACCTCTTTTTAAAAACCTCCAGGGAAGGAGAGTTCACCACCTCCCGAGGAAGCCTGTTCCACTGAGGAACCTCTCTAACTGTTAGAAAATTCTTCCTAATGTCTAGATGGAAACTCTTTTGATTTAATTTCAACCTGTTGGTTTTGGTCTAACCTTCTGGGGCAACAGAAAACAACTCGGCACCCTCCTCTATAAGACAGCCCTTCAAGTACTTGAAGATGATCTAGTGCCTATCAGCTTCATTGGGTAACCCTGGATTCTAGTATTTTGTGTAAGAGAGGAAAGGTTCTCTCTCTGTGTCTGTTTTCTTCATGCCATGCATCATTTTATAAACCTCTATCATGTCCCATCCCTCCCTGACCTGGATAGTGTAGGCTAGCCCAGTCTCGTTAGATCTTGGAAGCTGATCAGAGTGGACCATGGTCAGTATTTGGATGGGAGACCACCAAGGAAGTCCAGGGTCACTATGTGGAGGCAGGCAACAGCAAACCACCTCTGATTGTCTCTTGCCTTGAAAACCCTACAGGGCCGCCATAAGTCGGTTGCAACTTAACAGGAAAAAAGTCTCCCCATTAGCCATCTGTTCCTCAAAGTAAAATGCCCCAGACTTTTTAGTTTTTCCTCTTAGAGAATAAGCCCCACCTTCTTCCTCATGGCTATCTACCCAAGGAACCCTGCTGCTGCTGGTGATAGAAAGTGCCATGATGAAATTGCAACTGACTTATGGTGATCACAGAGGGTTTTCAAGACAAGAGACATTCAGAGGCGGTTTGTAGGGTTGCTAACCTCCAGGTACTAGCTGGAGATCTCCTGGTATTACAACTGATCTCCAGCCGATAGAGATCACCTAGAGTTCACCTAGAGAAAATGGCTGCTTTGGCAACTGGACTCTATGGCATTGAAGTCCCGCCCCTCCCCAAACCCTGCCCTCCTCAGGCTCCATCCCATAATCTTCTGCTGGTGGTGAAGAGGGACCTGGCAACCCTAGCAGTTTGCCATTGCCTGCCTCTGCATTGGGATCCTGGACTTCCTTGGTGATCTCCAATCCAAATACTAACCAGGGTTGACCCTGCTTAGCTTCTGAGATCTGATGAGATCATGTATTAAAAGCCAAACCCATTTCAAGCATGTGTACTGTAGTAGGCCCTAGACTGTGCTATCCCATTCTGATTTGACTTGTGACATGTCTTGAAAGGTTACTCAAAGAATAATCTCCATGTAAAAATGAAAAGTGCATCTGTAATTTCGTTTGCTAATTTAAAGCTTTTTTATTTTTCTTCTAAAAAAGGCACTTCTGTGTGCCATGTCATATGTGAAAACAGTCACACATTGCTTCATTTAAGAAGCTGATCCATACTGTGAAAAAATGTTATGTGCAAAACAGCCCCGACGGCAACAACAAACTGGCATTGAGGCAGGCAGAAATTTTCACACCAAGAGAATGGAGCTCTCTTTCGAAGAGGATATTTTCGTCGTTCTGCTTGTCTATTAAAAAAGCTTCTGGGAAGGCAGCCAGAAAAAAATGGCTAATGAGTTGCTTTTTGTATAAAGTCAGAAAGGTCCAATGCAAACAGAAGACACCTGTTTTGCAAAGTTCTGGTGCCTTTTCCTACAATTCTTGGACCTGAGACTCCTCTTCTAACATTGCAAAGACATTCCATGTATATAATTCACAGTGGGTAGCCGTGTTAGTCTGTCTGCAGTAGTAGAAAAGGGCAAGAGTCCAGTAGCACCTTAAAGACTAACAAAAATATTTTCTGGTAGGGTATGAGCTTTCGTGAGCCACAGCTCATTTCTTCAGATGCAGCTAGAATGTGAATCCATCTGTCTTTAAGTAGAGGAGAGTGAATTCAGACAAGCATTAGTATGTAAATGTTAACAGTATGTAAATGTGAATAGCAGGCGTGATGGGATTAGGTGTGGTATGCAGAAGAGTCTGTGATGTCCAGGGGAGAGATGGGTGTGGAGAAATCAGCACTGGTAATGAGCCATGAATGCAAGGTCTTTATTCAGCCCAGGTAAATGCATTGACTTTAGTTTGAATATCAACTGTAATTCAGCAGAATGGTTGTCGAAGGCTTTCACGGTCAGAGTTCATTGGTTCTTGTAGGTTATCCGGGCTGTGTAACCGTGGTCTTGGAATTTTCTTTCCTGACGTTTCGCCAGCAACTGTGGCAGGCATCTTCAGAGTAGTAACACTGAAGGACAGTGTCTCTCTCTGTCCTTCAGTGTTACTCCTCTGAAGATGCCTGCCACATTTGCTGGCGAAACGTCAGGAAAGAAAATTCCAAGACCACGGTTACACAGCCCGGATAACCTACAAGAACCAATCAGCAGAATGGATTCACATTCCAGCTGCATCTGAAGAAGTGAGCTGTGGCTCACGAAAGCTCATACCCTACCAGAAAATATTTTTGTTAGTCTTTAAGGTGCTACTGGACTCTTGCCCTTTTCTACTATTCCATGTATATGATTCCTTTCTGCTGTCTTTCCTACATACATTTTTCAAAACGCCAAGTGGAAGAAAGTAATGTCAGAAGCAGCTACCGTATCCCTAAGGTGCAGTTCTGAGCATTCGAAGTCCAGTTGAAATCCAGAGACTATGTTCCAACACACAATCTGTTTAAGCCAGCAGTCTTAAGTGTACTTAGCAGAGACTGAGTCCCACCGAAATGTCATGAAGAAGAAGAAGAGGAGGAGGAGGAGGAGTTGGTTTTTATATGCCATCTTTCTCTACCACTTAAGGAAGAATCAAACTGGCTTACAATCACCTTCCCTTCCCCTCCCCACAACAGACACCCTGTGAGGTAGGTGGGGCTGAGAGAGCTCTAAGAGAGCTGTGACTAGCCCAAGGTCACCCAGCTGGTTTCATGTGTAGGAGTGGAGAAACAAATCCAGTTCGCCAGATTATTGTCCGCCGCTCATGTGGAGGAGTGGGGAGTCAAACCCGGTTCTCCAGATCAGAGTCCACTGCTCCAAACCACCGCTCTTAACCACTACACCACACTGTCTTGTCAGTAAACAAGCTTGGGATCATTCCAAATGTTCCATTGATTTCAATGGGAGGAGTAAAGCCTATGTGTGACTCTCCTCACTCACATGGTTTCTTTTCATGACTTGTGACATCGTAAAGGTGGGATGGGATCATGGTGGGGGAGGTCTATGCTGAAGATTTGTATTATGCCCAGAGAATTAGACATTATGCTTGGACCTTCTTTTCTGTTTGTGGAATCTCCAATGGCATTTGCTTGACTGTGGTTGGGAACAGGACACTGGGCAACATGGACTCTTCTCTCGTGACTTTCTGTCTGCGTTGCCTATGCCTGACTCATGCCCAGAGGTGAGTTTCTCATTCTCATACAAGGAGGACCTTGTATGCCATTAGGGTGGGATAAAGATGTATAATATAGATAAGAATAAATATTTGGACCTTCTTCCGGTTCTGTGCCCTTCCAGGGGCCTACCTCACATTGTGAGACTCCAGATACTGAAGTTACCACAGAAAAGGGTCTTTGCTACAACATTTACCACATTTATGACCCTGCAAGCACCAGGATTTGATGTTATAATATAGAAGCAAGGGTGTCTATAATAGACTCCTTTTTCTAGCTAAGATGGTTTCCATCTGGCAGGCCGTCCCTGAGCAAGTCAGCAGTGTGTGGCTCCTTCCAGCAGACAGCAGCTGTCACTGCAAAGACCCTGACATGCCTAAGACAGAATGATACATTTCCACCTTGGATTACAACAATCTTTTGGCAGATAGAAGTTCAAATGACAAAGAGAGAAAAACCCATTCAAGAGGCCACACCAGTAAGACGACATCCTAGCAGAAAGCTAGCTCTGAGCACCCAATAGGGTTGCCAGCCTCCAGGTGGCGACTGGAGATCTCCCGCTATTACAACTGATCTCTGGGCAATAGAGATCAGTTCCCCTGGAGAAAATGGCCACTTTGGCAATTGGACTCTATGTAATTGAAGTCCCTCCCCTCCACAAACCCCACCCTCCTCAGGCTCTGCCCCAAAAGCCTGGGATCCTCAGGTTCATTTGTAGGCTTGCCAGCTCTGGATTGGGAAATACCTGGAGATTTTGGGGGTGGAACCTGTTGAGGGCAGGATTTGGGGAGGGGAGGGAGCTCAGCAGAGTGTAATGCCATAAAGGCCACCCTCAGAAGAATCACCAGGTGAACTGATCTTACTCACCTGGAGGTCAACTGCAATAGCGGGAGATCTCCAGGTGCCACCTGGAGGTTGGCAGCTCTATTCATTTGCAAAGTCACCTTTCACTTGTCATTGCCAAACCTTTAATACTAAACAGTTATCATGAATCTTCCTTGCCATCTTCTTATTTTCCTGATGATTCTCCTGCAAACCTCTAGCTTTATCCTCAGATGTTCTGGATTTATTTAATAGAAATGGACAGAAGCCCTCTGAGAAACACCATGAGTTTTGTCAAAACTCTTTCTCTTCTCAGTTTCTCAGATGTTTTGCCTGGGCGGCTTCAGACTTGCCCTGGAGAACCCTTGGTGGCAACTTGTACACGTAACAGCCAGACAAAGAGCTTTGGGCTGCTACAGTCTTTCAAGAATTGTAACCGTCTCAGACGGGGCAGCTCAAAAAGACAATTAAGTAGTCATTAACTAAAGAAAGCAGTATTTACCATCTGTTCCAGCCAAACCAGACTAATGGAGTTTATAAATGTAATCCCCCCCACCACCACATTTTTATTTTTAATAGTATCTTAAACAAAATTCCATGGCAATCATTCCCCCAATGGCTGATAGTGTTGCGTCTAGGTAGGGCCAATTGTAAAGCAATTACTGGACTGAGAGATGAATGAGAATAAAGTGCTGACAGCTGTGGAGGCTAATGGCTTCTCTGCAGAGGCAGAACACTAAACGAAGCAACCCTGACATTTGAACAATAGCAAGGAAGGGATTCAAAGGGGAATTGTTTGCGAGCTGCCCGTGGAACACGAACAGAGTGCAAGACTGACGTTGAGATGGCATACTTTTCAGGAGAGGCATTTTGGGTGAGCACAGCTTTCCTGTGATGTAGAAGGGCGTTGAAGTAGTTGGTTGCTTGTTGTTCCCAGGCTGTCTGCAAAAACCTGCCTAATGTTCTAAAGCAGGGGTATCAAACTTCAGGCCCGGGGGCCGGATCCGGCCCCTTGAGAGCTCTTACCCAACCCACGAGCCAGCCGAGGCAGCTGCCCCCCACCACTCTCGATCTGGGCTGGCGAGGCATGGCATGGCCCGACCAAGTGACATTTATGTCATATCTGGCCCTCATAACAATTAAGTTTGACACCCATGATCTAAAGTAAGAGATGCATCAAGAAGCAAGGACATGAGAGAAATACTGGAAGGAGGACTATGTTTATTCCCCACATGTGCAATCAATGCAAACAGGGAGCTGTCTTAAATTTACATACCAGTTACAGTTATGTCCAGTAGTAAAAATTGTTTGTGTGCAACGATCATCTTACATTTAGTGTTGCCTTCCTTTTTGGGTAAATATGGTAGATGGTCAAGGAAGTGGAATGGAGGGTAAGATTGCCAGTCCGCAACAGGGGTGGGGGATTCCCTACCTCTTGTTTCCTGCCACTGCTCAGAGTAGCTTTTTTGGGGGGGGAGAGAAATTTTAAAAAATGTCCATCAGATTGTTGGCATGACATCACTTCTGGGGAAAACCCAGAAGTGAAACCATGCTTCTCTAGGAATTGCCAAAAACTTTACAGTTTTACCATGGAGTTTCTTTTTTTCCCTTCTTCTTCAAGATAGTTTATTAATTTTAAAAAAAGAAAAAAACATACATACATTTACAGTCACACAGATTCTAGTCCTTCAGGGAATAGATTTCTTCTTACATCTAATACCTCTTATAAGATTATTTCAGTGTTATACAATATACTTAATAAATCCTATATCTATATAATCTAAACATTATCTATATTATAGCTATTTATCAAATTTTAGTCTATTCTTTCCATTTAACATATTCAAAATAACATTGCCATTTCTTCCGTGTTTCTTCCATCGGCTTTTCTTTCATCATGTTGGGTAATCTGGCCATCACCGCAAATTCTTCCATTTTCTGTTGCCACTTTTCCAAATCAGGAATGTCCTCTTGTTTCCAAAGAGCTGCCAATACTAATCTGGCCGCCATTGTCAATTATCCAAATAGTTCTTTATGGTTACTTTATGGTTCTACCCCAATAACATAGTTTCTGGACTCAAAGGAAATTTGATTTTGAGTATTTTCTGCATTTCTTGATGTATTTGTATCCAAAACTTCTTGACCTTTTTGTATGACCACCACATATGAAAATAAGTTCAATCTTTATCTTTACATTTCCAGCAACGGCCATGATAGGATTCATCCATCTTTTTAATGTCGGTTTTACCATGGAGTTTCCATCACTTCCTAGAGGGGTTTAACATCACTTCTGGGTTTTGCCCGGAAGCGACATCATGCCTGGCAAACATAATGGAGGATATTACTAGCACAAAACCTTGTTGGGGTATGTATGTGTGCATGTGTGTGTGTGTGTGTGTGTGTGTGTGTGTGTGTGTGTGTGTGAGAGAGAGAGAGAGAGAGAGAGAGAGAGAGAGATATTATGAGACATGGAGTTAAGGAACAAGGGAAGGCAAGGAGGCAGAAGTGTGGTGGGACTCAATTTCACAAATTTGGAATAACCAACCAAAGTGCTGGCCACAGCTTCTCGGTTATTACAGTAACAACTTTATTTATCCAAGTGAAAGGCAATGCTGTATGAATCTTAACAAAAATGTTCTTTTAGCTGGTCTATTGACAGGGATACTGATCTGAGGCTGGCTGCAATACATGAGGGAAGATCGCATAGAGCACCTGGCAGGGTCCTTTGCAGCATGGGTTGGACTGTGAAGGAAGCCACCCTCCTCCTTTCTGGAGAATCTTAGCGAGCCAGATTGTATCTTGGCTGAAGAGTACAGAAGGCGAGAAGCTTCCATGGCTGATTTAATTTCCATGGTAATTAGTTTCCCTCCCTACCATCTAAACGGACTATCTCCTGCCAGCAAAGAGAACAATTTGTACTTTTCCCTTGGTTTTTAAAGAACTTTCAGTCTCACTCTGTAATATCAAATGTTGCTGAGATTTCTTCGGAGAGAAAGGAGAACAAACACAGGCGAGGTTCCTTTGGCTTTCAGGCCTGCATGGCTTCTGACCCACCAAGAAGAGTTGGTTTTTATATGCCAACTTTCTCTACCACTTAAGGAAGAATCAAACCGGCTTACAATCACCTTCCCTTCCCCTCCCCACAACAGACACCCTGTAAGGTAGGTGAGGCTGAGAGAGCTCTAATAGAGCTGTGACTAGACCAAGGTCACCCAGCTGGTTTCATGTAGAGGAGTGGGGCAACCAACCCAGTTCACCAGATTGGCGTCCACCGCTCATGTGGAGGAGCAGGGAATCAAACCCAGTTCTCCAGATTAGAGTCCACCACTCCAAACCACCACTCTTAACCACTACACCACACTGAACAAAGCCCACCAGCTATACGCTGACAGCCACCGGGGGCTCATTAGGCCAGCTTTTGCAGTCATCCTGGGAAGACGAAAATAGGGACTGGAGGTTGTCAAACTTCTTCCACACCACCGTACATGAAAGGCTTCTAGGCTGCAGTCGACATAGTGGGTCACAGGATGCGTGGGCCTTCTGTTCCATTCCTAGGGTTGCCAGCCTCCAGGTGGTGGTTGGAGATCTCCTGCTATTACAATTGATCTCCAGGTGACAAAGATCGGTTCCCCTGGAGAAAATAGCCACTTTGGCAATTGGACTCTATGGCATTGAAGTCCCTCCCCTCTCCAAACCCTGCCCTCTTTAGGCTCCACCCCCAAATCTCCATGTATTTCACAGCTAGGAGCTAGCCACCTTACTCGGTGCTGACCTTTCTGCTTGCAAGGAGTTTTGCTTTATGGGTTAGCATTCAACAGTGGTGTGTCTCATTCCACTGCCTCATTCAAACATTGAACTCCTACATCTCCACAACACGTGGGCACAACACGTATTGTTTGTGTTTTAAAAATGAAACTGTTGGTTTTATATTGGGCCCATAGTAATGATGAAATTATCCCAGTTGCTAAGAAATTGGCCCACTTTCCTGGGGCATGGGATGGGTGCCATCGGTAACAGTGCTCAGAAGAGTCGCAGGTGGCTTCTGAAACACTGATAAAATATCACCAGGTCAAGGTCTGTGAAGCACAATAACAGCCCTAGTATTTTGCATTCAGTTTGGGGGGGATTATAAATTGTACACACTTGGTTTGCACATTGCAGACAGGTTCATGGTTGGAATTTTTATTCCTTTTTTTTTGGTGTGGGGAGGCACACAATTGGCCATTCTGTGTACATATTTGAGTGTATGAATTGGTAGCCCTGCGCATTCTCCGGATAGTATTTTATCCTGGAAGGGAAACAGGTTTGATATTTACCAGACTGTGCACCAGGGAGATTCTTATTGCTGTTAATTTAATTATTGGAGTGTTCTTGTTAACTCATTGATGGTGGGAGATGTTTCTTCTCTTTGGGTATATGGAATTTATGTGGCAAGTTTTACCTCATGACCATGGGAGCTCCTGGAGAAAGTTAAGTGGTGATTGGGGAGCTTGTCTGGGATTTTTGCTTTCAGTATTCAGACTGCTTGTGCATAGTACCAAGGGGATTGTCTTTGGTGTCACAGCTAATCAGCTGGGGATAAATTAAGCAATTGCTTTGTTTGATAGGAGGGAGCTTGAGTGTTTTCCAAAGGATTATGGATTCCATGTAGCCCTCATTTATGTCAACTGGTATAATCTGACTGCATTAGTGGCTATCCAGAAGCATTACAACATCCAAATAAATGGCCAGTGACTTGTTAGGGTCCTTGAGTGGGGTATCACAATTCATTTTAAGTAGGGATAGCTATATGATCACTTTCACGTGCATCACATTGTGGCTGTATACCTTCTTTTCCTTTGCATTGGTCCATCCCTTCTCCGCAGTAGGTAGCACCCGGGCCTCAGTAAGTCATGCAAGTCATCTGGTATCAAGTTGTTCAGGCTTGTTGCTAGCCCTGGCCCTGCTTGGTCTTCCTTTGAAGGCCAAAATAGCCTTGGAAAGGGCCTTGCCCCCTCCCCCATGCCTTTTGGAGATAGAAACCATGGGATGAAGGCTGGCAATCCTGTTGTGGTTGTACAGCAATGGCCACCAGGGCATTCATTCCTTAAAGCTACAGGTGCTGCTTCTATCATTTGAGGGGGTGGCCTTCAACCTCCAATGTATTTTTTTAAATCAGATTTTTCTGCATACCTGGGGCTTTTCTTAGGTTTGTTGAAAGATATATCTTGTCTGTCCATGGCTCCAATCTCTGAATTTAAGTGCCCACAGATGAGGCCATATTGAGAATTATATTGATGATGACCCCAGAAAAACCATTGTAATTTAGCCTCCATCAGTGAGCTTATTACACCAGCCTTCTTATGCATCCATTTTTTCTCTTATGAGATCAGTTTATTTGCTTCATATGTTGCTTTTCCTTCGAATAACTCAGAGCAGCGTGCATGGGGCTATCCCATTTTATCTGCACAATGACTTTTTCCAGGTAGATGAAGCTGAGAAAAAAATTATTTGTCTTACAATGCCTTACAAGCATTATGGGATTCCTCGTACTTGAATCCACACCAAGTCCAGTCTTCTATCTAGAAGAAGAAGGAGAAGGAAAGTTGGTTTTTATAAGCCAACTTTCTCTACCTTTTAAGGATAATCAAACCAGCTTACAATCTCCTTCTTTTCCTCTCCCCACAACAGAAACCCTGTGAAGTAGGTGGGGCTGAAAGAGTTCAGAGAGAACTAGTGACTGGCCCAAGGTCACCCAGCAGGCTTCATGTGGAGGAGTGGAAAATTGAACCCGGTTCTCCAGATTAGAGTCTTAACCACTACACCACGCTCGCTCTATTGCACCATAGTGGCTGTCCCCTGATTGCACATCAAGCGTGTGGAGAGGGTGGGTTATGCTCCCTTTCCAATTTGTTCTTAGTACACATAGGAACATCAGAGGTGTCCTGCTGGGTCAGGCAAGGGGTTCATTGGGTCCAACATCCTGTTTCATACAGTTGGCCTTGGAGGGCCAACAAACTGGCTCTTCCTTGCTGGGACTTCCAAGTGGGGTCTCTTAGACAAAGCGAATGTGCTCTGTTGTTATCAGCAATGATTTATCAAAGTGTGTGTGCGTGGAGGAGAAGGAACATAGAAAAGAACAAGAGGAAGACTGGTTTTAAACTATAGGGCAAATTTTCACATCCCACCAAGTGTGCTTAGTAGTCAGCAGCCATACGATTGCAATTAACCCCTGTTCCTCTCTTCAAAGCAAGAGTATGGCAGTCAGGAAGGCTTTCTTCCTTCAAGCACGCTGCCTGGCACTTTTTATTTCAGGGGAGCTAATCCACTTGCTGATTATGTTTCTACATGGCGCTGGAGGGGCCCATTATGATGGGGAGCTTGCAGATTCTTTTGCGTGTACAGATCATGGAAACAACAACAAAAAAGTCTTCAGGTCTACGGAGTGTAGCAGGGTTCTCTGGCCTAGTGTGGCATCAACAGGCAACCTGTCAGTCACTTGATTTGGCCACATTCTTCTTGTGATTATTTCCCACAACCACCCAAAGGCCAACAACTTGGCAATCCACCCAAAAAGGACTGGCAGTGAATTCCACAATTTAATCACTCACAATGTAAAGAAGTATTTCCTTTTGTCTGTCCTGAATCTCAGCCCATCAGCTTCATGGTACAGCTTAACTATAGTAAGGGCTGTGTAGTCACTTAATGGTAAGAGTACCCATCTTGCATGGAGAAGGTTCCAGGTTCACATCTAGGAATCTCCTTTTAAAGGAGGTATTGGGAAAGTCTTCTTAAGACTTTGGAGAGCTGTAGCCAGTCAGGGTAGACAATACTAACCTAGATGAGCCAATGGTCTGATTCAGTATAAGGCAAATACACATGAGTAGATCAAGCTGCCTTGTACTGAGTCAGGCCATTGGTCTACCAATATTGTCTTCTGGGGCTGGCAGCAGCTCTCTAGGATCTCAGATAGACATCTTTCACATCTACTACTATCTGACCTTGTTAACTGGAGGTAATAGGGGTTGAATCTGGGGCCTTCTGCATGCAAAGTAGATGCTCTATCATCTTCCTTCAACCTTTGTTTAACAAGCAGTTAGGAAAATCTCACACAGGGAACTGCCTTATACTGAGCCAGTACATTGGTCTACCATGGTCAGTATTATCTACTCTGACTAGCAGCAACTTTCTAGGGTCTCCAGACTTTCTCATCACCTACTACCTGGTTCTTTTCACTGGAGATACCAGAAACTGAATCTTGGACCTTCTGCCTTCAAAGCAGATGCTCTACCACTGAGCCACAGCCCCACTTAACTTTGACCATCTTTAAGCAGAACCAAAAAAATGGTTGAACAAGAGTGAGATATATTTATTTAATTCATTTCAGGCACATCCAAAGAAACATACAGTAGCATTTTATCAAATTCCCTTAACATAGACATTAAATTGTCTTGGCTTTTCCTAATTTGATAACATATCCATCCTTCTTCCTTCACTGGATCCACTGCTGCTTCCCTGTTGTGGTCCTACCCTGGACAATTTCTAACAATCATCACAACTTTTAATTTTAGTGTTTTTTTGTGTGAAATCATTTCTGGATATTACTTTTCCTGTGATTTTGATGTACACAATCGTGATACACACACACACACTCACACTCAATGGGTGCAAGATACTGATGAAGCATAGGAGGAAAGACTCAACAAGTGTGGTTTTGTGCACTGAAAAAAACTATAGAAAAACCCGTATGGAATGTTCCACATTCTCCTTTCCGAGTTCCCCCCCCCTCCACTGAATGTACTTAATCTAAAAAAGTAATCCCCCCCCCCTAATTGCCAACTCTTCAAATGCAAATTTGAGTTCTCTCTGCTTCATACATCATCTCTGGGAAGAAAGAGCCTCCAATTATAGCTTTGCTGACAATTTCATTGGTGATGAATGAGGCCAAACACAATTCAGCTGGCTCTTCAATAGCTAGATTTTGCTTGTTAGAACCTCCGAGCAAAATTCATGTCAATAAAGGAAGAGGATACGGCTCTTTAAGAGAGACGCAAGCGGGGCGGGGCTGTGGCCTTGTTGCATGGACACCACCGGCCACTCACATGGTGAGTGGGGTGCGTATCAATAATGCCATGACGAGTTTGGAAACTGCCAATTTCCATTTCAAGTTATGATGTCTGAAGATGCCTTTTAATAGCATCTCACTCTGAAATATTTTACTCTTCCTCCCCCAGCATATCGTATCGTAACCCTGATGGAGAAAAAGTCATGTTCTGTAAGCAGAAGCCGGCAGAAGATTTCTGCTTGTGCTACAGCCCTTTCACAAGTGGATGGATGCCAAAAAGGCTGAGTGGTGTAGTGGTTAAAGAGCCAGAGTAGGATTTGGGAGACCTGAGAGCAGGATCGCCACTCCACCACAAATGTTTGCCGGGTAACCTTGGGCCAGGTGCACACGTTCAGCCTCGCCTTCACAGAGTTATTGTGTGGATAAAAGGAAGAATAATATGCACCATTTTGGAGGTATAGCTGAAGTACAAAAACCAAGCAAGCACACATGCAAAGCAGATGCTCTACCACACGGGTTGCCAACCTCCAGGTGGAGGCTGGAGATCTCCTGCTATTACAACTGATCTCCAGCCGATAGAGATCAGTTCACCTGGAGAAAATGGCCGCTTCGGCAATTGCCTCCTAGGCAACTTTCAACCCAGGCGTAATCCTTGGCCTATAAGAGAACAAAATAGTTTTGCTAGATCAGAAGAGACAAGGTGAAAAGTGGACAAATGGGCAGGTATGTTGCTTTAGTGCCCCTCAGAAGCTTCTACAGAATATTTTCTGTTGCTGCAGGTAGGGTTGCTAGCCTTCAATTGGCGGCTGGAGATCTCCTGCTGATACAACTGATCTCTAGGTGACAGAGATCTGTTGGCCTGGAGAAAATGGCCACTATGGCAATTGGACTCTATGGCATGAAAGTCCCTCCTCTCTCCAAACCCCACCCTCCTCAGGCTCCACCCCCAAAATCTCCAGGTATTTCCCAATGCGGAGCCGGCAACTCTATCTACCACTGAGCTACACAGTCTCTGCCATAAAGGAAGGAGTTTTCCACATAAAGCTGCTTTATACTACATTGGACCACTGGTCTATCAAGGTTGGTATTGTCTACTCAGACTGGCAGCAGCTCTCCAGGATCTCAGGCAGAGGTCTTCCACATCACCTGGTCTTTTTAACTGGAGATGCCGAGGATTGAACCTACAACCTTCTGCATACGAAGCAAACCTATCCCAATTGTGTAAGTAATTATCAAGATCAACAGGTATTGCAGTACCTCTAGCACTATTGAGTACCTAGGCAGGACTGCACTGGCTTCAGTGCCACTCTTAAAGACACAGGAGCCTTTTCACTATCTGGATCTTATAAGTGGGCCCACTGAAACAGTAGTGCAAGCAAAACTGCAGGGTTTCTAGGAACCCGGCAGGGTCCGAAGGTCTGTGGAGCAGAGAAACACTGGATACTCTGGATGCAGGAAATGCACACTGTTTATTGTATCTGGAAATGCTTCCTATGGGTGCCATGAGGGGAAAGTCTCTGACTCACTGGCCCAATTATCGGCTTCAATGATTTATATGAGTTTTTGTTTAATTGGGCTATTAGCTACTATATTAGCAAACAAGTCCCCTCCTCCCCCGTATCCATTTAGGTTTAGTAGGGGAGATTCAGTCCTTGGCTGTCAGATTCCCCAGGAAGGGTGAATACAGTAAGGGTGGGGTGGTGGAGGTCGGTGTATAGAAGGCAGAAGTCCTTGCCCATTTAAATGCTGCACCCTCAGCAGTATTAAATGGAAGATATGGAAATCTACCATACTTGGACAAACTTTGCTCATGCAATTCAAAGAAAATTGACACATTATCTCATAAGATGATGGAATGCCCCCTCTTTAAACGCCACCGACATAAATGGATCGCCCCCATATTGGCGAGAATTCCTGCCCCCATAACAAGAGACAAAATAGTCCCCTTTTTGCTGCTGGATAGAGATTCAAATGTAACACTGGCCGCGGCCAAATATCTCTCCATCATATTTTCCTCTAGGAAATAACTGCTCGGGAACTATGGGTCATAGGAGCAAAGAAGGCAAGGAAAGGAAAGCAGGCAGAAGTCAGTTGGGAGACTGGTGGTGCAGAGGCTAAACCTGGTAGCCTTAATAAGCAGTCAGTTAGCAAGACTGAAGGAGAACCGCAGATCAGTAGCACAGGGCCTCTTGGGCAGGAAGACTCAGGAGTGTCAAAAAACTTGATCAACCTGTGGTTCCCTCTTTCAGCAAGCAGTAGGGTTGCCAGCTCCGGGTTGGGAAATACCTGGAGATTTTGGGGACGGAGCCTGAGGAGGGTGGGGTTTGGGGAGAGGAGGGACTTCAATGCCATAGAGTCCAGTTGCCGAAGCGGCCATTTTCTCCAGGTGAACCGATCTCCATTGGCTGGAGATCAGCTGTAATAGCAGGAGATCCCCAGTTAGTATGAAGAGGTTGGCAACCCTAGCGAGCAGCCTGAAGGAGCAGGGAATCCTGAGAACCAATGGGGTGTAGTGGTTAGAGTATCACACTAGGATCTGGGAGAACCAGGTTTGAATCCCCGTTCTGCTGTGGATGCTCACTGGAAGATCTTGGGCTAGTCACTCTCTGTTAATTTAACTAAACTCGCAGAGTTTTTGTAAGCATAAAGTTGAGACGCGGAGAGCAATACTATAAGGACAGAAGAGGATGCGCAGAAGAGGATGGGAAGTATTGGAGTGGATGATTAGATGCCTCTTAAAATATTTATGATCCATTGTTCTTTACTTGAAGGACCACCCACTCCCAAAGAAACCTACCTGACCACAATGGTCATCTTCTAAGGCCCTGCCTTGGGGTCCCCACCTTCTGAGATTAGCTATGGTAGAATCCCAAGAGAGGATTTTCTTGGTCATGGCACCAAAATCATGGAACTCGCTCTACTGGGATATTGGCTGTCCCCTACTATCACTGTCTTCTCCTGCCAGCAGGAGAGGATCTGTTGTTTCTCCTGGCATTCCCTCAACGATTCCTCAACCTTCCCTACGTTTGTCTGTGCTTTTCAACATGTATTTTTAATTTATGTTTTAAATTTTTGATCATTTGTTTTATAATTAGGGTTGCCAACCTCGAGGTAGCGGCTGAAGATCTCCTGCTATTACAACTGATCTCCAGTCAACAGAGATCAGTTCACCTGGAGAAAATGGCTGCTGTGGCAATTGGACTCTATGACATTGAAGTCTCTCCCCTCCCCAAACCCCACCCTCTTCAGGCTCCGCCCCAAAAATCTCCTGCCGGTGGCGAAGAGGGACCTGGCAACCCTACTTATAATGCTGGTTTTAACTATTAGACACCTTGATGGCCCTGATTGGGCAGAAAGGCAGGGTAAAATTTTTGTCAATAAATATTACAAATATGTATGCAGTTTTTGATGGGGCTCCTTTAACCTCTCTCTCTCTCTCTCTCTCTCTCTCTCTCTCTCTCTCTCTCTCTCTCTCTCTCTCTCACCCCAATAAACCGGTATCCTTGCCTTCTTTCACACCAGTTTGGAGGTGACTGAGACACTCGATGAGCTTCCTGCCTGCTGTCCATCAGCCAGACACAGGCAATAAATTTATTTCCTTTTCTCCTTGAAGTTCAGCCTGTCATCCACACCTTCCACTGCTCCTATTAAATATGAGGGGGTGTATTTACTTGAGGCATTTTCCAGGCCATAAATTTCTACCTTCACAGAATACCGACATAGGGGGCAAATAAGATAGTTAGAATAAGGCAGAAAGGTTTAATTCTGATTTTTCTAGTCCTTGTTCCTTCTGAATTTATGGCCGGATAGGAGAAAATCAGAGGAAGGCACTGGCAAACCACCTCTGTTAGTCTCTTGCCATGAAAACCCCAAAAAGGGGTCGCCATAAGTCGGCTGCGACTTGACGGCACTTTACATACACACACACAGAAGAAAATCTCCTAGACTTTGAACTCTCTCTCTCTCTCTCTCTCTCTCTCACTCTCATATATATATACACACACACACACTGAGTGCAAGTCATGGTCCTAAAAGGAAAAATAGCCATAAGGTTTGCAAATATATTTCTTTTGCAACAACCAGCAACAAGTAGATGACAAACCACATCAAGCAATGTCCAGATTGCAAGATATTTCAAAGTAGCTCAACCCCAGAGATAGAATCATAGAATCACAGAGTTAGAAGGGACCACCAGAGTCACCTAGTCCAACCCCCTGCACAATGCAGGAAATTCACAACTACCTCCCCCACACATACCCCCAGTGACCCCTACTCCATGCCCAGAAGATGGCCAAGGTGCCCTCCCTCTCATCATCTGCTTAAGGTCATAGAATCAGCATTGCTGACAGATGGCCATCTCACCTCTTCTTAAAAACCTCCAGGGAAGGAGAGCTTACCACCTCCCGAGGAAGCCTGTTCCACTGAGGAACCGCTCTAACTGTAAGATCTTCCAGTGGAGCTGGGCATTAGGGTCTATGCAGATGGCACCTTCTTTTTGCTAAATAACAACTATGACAAGATGTCCATCTTTTTTTGTGTGCATGCAGGTTTAAAAGGCAATTTCTGCTTTGTGGGCTAAATGGATTGCAGTCAACCATTACGGATGGTTAAACAAATTCATGGAGGATTAACGAAGGATTAATTACCCGCAGGGGCTAGAAACAGAGCCTCCTTATTTAAATGTAGTATATATCTGACTGCCAGATGCTAGGGCAGAAATGACAGGAGATGGTTGTCCCCTTTGCATTCCATTTGTGGGAGTCCCAAGGGCATCTTGGCTGGGCTTCATTAGAAATAGTGCTGGAGATAGGCTGTGGCACAGTGGTAGAGCATCTGCTTGGCATACAGAAGGTCCCAGGTTCAATCCCTGGCCTCTCCAGTTAAAAAGGACCAGGCAGTAGGTGACGTGACAGAGCTCTGTCTGAGACCCTGGAGAGCTGCTGCCAGTCAGAGTAGACAATATTGACCTTGATGGACTGATGGTCTGATTCTGTATAAGGCTGCTTTGTGTGTGTGTGTGTGTGTGTGTGTGTGTGTACGCTTGTTTGTTAGAAACAATGGCGGATTAGATGGTCTTTGGTCTGATCCACCAGGGCAAATTCATATGTTCTTGTGAGCCAGTAGGAAACCAGCAGGGGTTGATCTGTCATGTATGAATACTAGGGTTGCCAGGTCCCTCTTCTCAACAGGCAGGAGATTTTGGGGGCGGAGCCTGAAGAGGGCGGGGTTTGGGGAGGGGAGGGACTTCAATGCCACAGAGTTCAATTTCCAAAGCGGCCATTTTTCTTCAGGTGATCTGATCTCTATCAGCTGGAGATCAGTTGAATTAGCAGGAAATCTCCTACTACTGCCTGGCAGTTGGCAACTCTAATGAATACAGACTTCAGGATTACAGGGAACATATCCATGCTTCTTCAAACCTGCCCCATGGATGAAACCGGAGACCCAGACTTTGCCCATTGATGTAAACCCCTCCTATGATGGCCTTTGCTTTAAACGTACTCTTGAAAGTGGGGGAAGGGAACATTGTACAACTTAGAAATGATCCAAGATCTGCCCTCCCCTCCCTTACTTAAGCACACAATTGCTAGCATTCGCCAGTAGATGGGGCTATTTATTACTCCTCTGCAGACAGCACACAACAGCAAACCTCTTTTGATGGCAAAATAAATCTGTTCTGAGGGCATCAGGAGATGCAGGAAGCATCTCTGCTATATCTCTAGGACATTGTGGGGATTGGGGGTGGGTGGAATAATGGAGCCCAGGGTTGCGGTGTGATTAATAGTTACTCCTCTAAATGCTTGTGCATTTGCAAGATGGCACATCCTTGATCTGTATATCAAATGCAGGCACATCTTTCCTAGGATATGTTGGTATGATTAATAGCCATCCATTGGCCAGAGAATTGAACATTGGGATTCTCTATGAGAATGCATATTTTCTATTTTATGTTGGGGCCTGTCTGTTCACACAGTGGCCAACCAGGATTTACCTGGACCTACTAGATACCTTCTGCACCCTGAAAAGTGCCACAAATAGACATTAGGAAAAAAAAATAAGGCTTGTAAACAGGATCAGGGAGCCATAGCTTTGACTGTTCGGAGCTTTCTGGTATTCTTTTAATGGGGTCATAGATCTCAGGCAAGTAGCCCAAATAACACAGCTTAGCCCAGACTCACCAGGGTTGGCTGCGGTCAGCGCTTGGATGGGAGACCACCAAGGAAGGCCAGGGTTGCTATGTGGAGTAAGGCAACGGCCAACTATCTCTGCTCAGCTCTTGCCTGGAGCGTCCCATGGATGGGGTCGCCATGAGTCGTTTGCAACTCGACAGCATGTTCCTCTTCTTCTGTATCTCAAACCTCCTATGAAGCTAGGGAGAAGCTTTTCTCCCTCTCTCATAATACCAGAATGTGGGGTCATCTGCTGAAGCTGGAGGGTGACAGATTCAAAACAGATAAAAGGATTTCTTCACACAACACATAGTTAAATTGTGGCACTCCCTGCCCCAGGATGTGGTGATGGCTGCCAACTTGGAAGGCTTTAAGAGGGGAGTGGACATGTTCATGGAGGAGAGGGCTATTCATAGCTACTAGTCAAAATTGATGCTAGTCATGATGCACACCTATTCTCTCCAGTATCAGAGGAGTATGCCCATTATATTAAGTGCTGTGAAACACAGGCAGGATGCTGCTGCAGTCATCTTGTTTGTGGGCTTCCTAGAGGCACCTGGTTGGCCACTGTGTGAACAGACTGCTGGACTTGATGGGCCTTAGTCTGATCCAGCAGGGCTTTTCTTATGTCCTTATGAGCTTTCCTTAAAGACATAAGAGGAGACATTTCACATTTCTGTATCTCCTTTGAGAAAGACTCCATAGCAGAAGGGTCAGCATCATGGCCAGATAATATATGGACATGGGCAAATCAGATCAGAGGATCGTGATGTGGATGTCTTTTTTTGTCCAGAGACACCAGAGCTGGACCCTAGAGCCTTTGTATGTGTGCTGTGCCATTCTCTTCGGTGACCCAACAGAAATGAAATAGGAGATGCTCTCGCATGGACTGTAACCCAAAAGGTGAAAAACACTGAAGACAACCCCTAATGGGATCAATTATTTAAGTACAAACTTAGAACAATCAATGTTTATAATATAAAAGGACTTAAGGCACTGGATGATTAAAATAAATAAAAGGCTGTGCTAAAATGTTCCATGTGAAAATCCCTGGTTAATTTGATAAGCTGCCAGACATTGGATTCTGGAAGTCCACAACATTTGATGAAGATCAAACATAATGATGGCTGATGGGCAGCTTGTCCCCAAGACCATTTCCAAAAAAGCTCTGTTTGCCGCATTCAAAGTTGTACAAGGTCAGCGTGGGAGAGAGCCGAACGGTGGAGACCCAGACTGAAGTCTCCACCTCTCCATGAAGCTCACTGGGTGATCTTGGACCAGTCAGTTCTCTCTGCCTACTCACAGTACTGCCATGAGAATATAAATGTGAACACGGTGACATATGCTCACCACCCTGGCCTGAGTTTCTTACAGAGAACTGGCAAAAGGGGGAGAGAAAGATAGTGAGGGGCGTGGCTCAGTGGTAGAGCATCTGCTTGGCATGCAGAAGGTCCCAGGTTCAATCCCTAGCATCTCCCGTTAATGGGACTAGGCAAGTAGGTGATGTGAAAGACCTCTACCTGAGATCCTGGGAGAGCTGCTGCCGGTCTGAGTAGACAATACTAATTTTGATGGACCAAGGGTCTGATTCAGTATAAGGCCACTTTATGTGTTCGTGTGCGTTCATCGAGAAGAGAACTGCAAAACTTATCATACGTCCAGAGTCTTCAAAGCCTTTATTGGCAAGCAGACAGAACATAAGGCTTCTGCCAGAAGTTTATTTTTCATCACCTCGCTGGTTCTTTGGGCAACCTCTGGCCGGGCACCAAGACACCTTTCCCTCTCTTTCTTCTCTGTTCTGTTGGAACTGATGCTACGCGTCAGCTTTCAGCAGAGTCTGTTTACCTGGAATGGAGCTTCCGAACCCCAACACTGAAGGGGCTGAGAGTGGAAAGTTATTTTTGTCACTCTTTGTTCTCTCACTTCAGGTTACTGGAGCTGGGGGGAAAAAAGGAAGGGTTTGAGGTCCCCCTGGGTGCTTAGTGTGGCACTTTGATAAACTAGTTCTTTATCATAGACAGACTGGATTCCACCTAGAGAACATAGTTCGTTGTTCCAGCCCTGCTGTTCTCCTGCCATTTGGTTGACGTCTTCTGTGTTATAAATATTAAGAGGCCGCATTCAGCATTTGCTTGGGAGTTGCCTGAACAATTCCTATTTTCCCTGCCAACACTAAGGCTTCAAAATCTGTTTCTGGGAGGTATCAGGCAATTTTGGGCAGCAGAAAAACAGGTGGGCCGAGATCTTGTGGTTGTTTTTTTTTTGGCTTGCATTGAACTGGGGCGAGCATGCCGCTCGCACATCAATCTTTTCCGGAGCCTGAAGAGGGCGGGGTTTGGGGAGGGACTTCAATGCCATAGAGTTCAATTGCCAAAGCGGCCATTTTTCTCCAGGTGATCTGATCTCTATTGGCTGGAGATCAGTTGAATTAGCAGGAGATCTCCTGCTACTGCCTGGCAGTTGGCAGCCCTAGAGGGGAGGGACTTCAATGCCATAGAGTCCAATTGCCAAAGCAGCCATTTTCTCCAGGTGAATTGATTTCTATTGGCTGGAGATCGGTTGTAATAGCAGGAGATCTCCAGCTAGTACCTGGAGGATGGCAACCCTACTGGCCACCCCTGAGTGGCTGCATGAGCATCTTCCCAATCCTTTGATAATAATGGGGGGGGGGAGACCATTTTTTCCCCCTCCTCCTCAGCCCTCATCATTATCACAGGTGTAGGAAGATGTGGTTGGGGGGAAGTGCCCCCTCCCGGCCTGCCATCTCATAGCGTGCAAGCATTTTCACTCTGCTATGCAGTATTAAGGAATCCAGTCACACTTGTGCCCTTAAAGAGAGCTTTTCAGGCAGACAGCTGCCATTAGGTGGGGAGACCATTTTCCTGAGGTTAATGATCGCCTTAGAGGAGTTCTTGCTGACCTTTCACCCAGACAGGCATTAAAATTCCAGACCTAGGAGGTCTTTGCTGCTATTACAAGCACCGCAGAAGGGCTTTTTTAAAGCCTCGCTTGTATGTTATAATAATAATAATGGTAATGAGGATGAGGAAGATTATCTTCCTCATCCTCATCACCATCACCATTATCATTACCATCATCATCATCATCATCATATTATTATTATTATTATTATTATTTAATATTTTTTTCATTTCAATATATATGTAAACAGAAAATTTAAAAATAGAAAATAATACAGAAAGGTTCTGGGTAGAAATATTTTTTTATTTATAAAACTACCTCATACAAACTATTATTCGGTCCTGCTTAGAGAGTATATTATGTCATATCTCTACCTTCTTAGTATATGTCCCTCTTTATTTTCTATTTGCTAGTTTATTCTCTATATTGCTAATATTTTTAACATTAACTTATTTTTAAGTTAATATCTAATGTTTTCTTCCAGCCAGCGTGGTGTAGTGGGTTAAGAGCAGTGGTTTGGAGCGGTGGATTCTAATCTGGAGAACCAGGTTTGATTCCCCACTCCTCCACATGAACGGCGGACACTAATCTGGTGTTGGTTTCCCCACTCCTATGCATGAAGCCTACTAGGTGACCTTGTGCTAGTCACAGTTCTCTCCAATCTCTCTCAGTACCACCTACCTCACAAGGTATCTGTTGTGGGGAGAGGAAGGAAGGAGATTGTAAGCCGGTTTGAGTCTCCTTTAAAAAGGCAGAGAAAATCGGCATATAAAAACCAACTCTTCTTCTTCTTCTTCTTCTTCTTCTTCTTCTTCTTCTTCTTCTTCTTCTTCTTCTTCTTCTTCTTCTTCTTCTCCTTGTCAGATCTCAGAAGCTAAGCAGGGTCAGCCCTGGGTCAGCAACCAGGGTTGCTGTGCAGAGGAAGGCACTGGCAAACCACCTCTGTTAGTCTCTTGCCATGAAAACCCCAAAAGGGGTCACCATAAGTCGGCTGCGACTTGACGGCACTTCACACACACACACATTCCCTGTTTCAACCAGGATTCAGCCAGGATCAACTGCACATTCGGCGAAAACGCATGGGTTCGATCCTGGCTGAATCCTGGCTGAAACGGAATAAAGGAGGCTAAAGCGACCATGCGTTTTCACCCACACACTCTCAGCCCTGATCCTGGCTAGTATTTGGATGGGAGACCCCCACGAGAATACCAGGGTCATGATGCAGAGGCAGGCAGTGGCAAACCACCTCCAAACATCTCTAGCCTTGAAAACTCCACACGGTTGCCATAAGTCAGCTGTGACTTGACGGCAACCTCCCCGCCCCCCCAACACTATTGAAGTCGAATTAACAATTCACTCTGAGAGCTTCCATGGTAGAGTACAGAACTGCTACACCATGGTGGATTTACTGAAATGTAGTCCCTGGCGTCCCTGACACCTTGACTTTTGGCCCTTACATTCCAGCAGGGACGGGGTGTAGGGTTGTCAATTCCAGGTTGGGAAATTCCTGAAGGTTTGGGGGTGGAGCCTGAGGAGGGCTGAATCTGGGGAAGGGAATAAGTTCCACAAGTATGCAATGTCATATAGACTACCCTTCAAAGTTGGCATTTTCTCCAGGGGAACTCATCACTGTTAACTGGAGACCTGTTGTAATTCTGAGAGAACTCCAGTCCAGGCCCAGGGTTGCCAGCTCTGGGTTGGGAAATACCTGGATATTTTTTAGGGTGGAGCCTGAGGAGGGCAGGGTTTGGGGAGGGGAGGGACTTCAATGCTGTAGGGTCCAGTTGCCAAAGGGGCCATTTTCTCCAGGTGAACTGATAGGGCTGCCAACCTCCAGGTACTAGCTGGAGATCTCATGGTATTACAACTGATCTCCAGTCGATAGAGATCAATTCACCTGGAGAAAATGGCCGCTTTGGCAATTAGATTTTATGGCATTGAAGTCCCTCCCTTCCTCAAACCCCGCCCTCCTCAGGCTCCGCCTCAAAAACCTCCCGCCGGTGGCAAAGAGGGACCTGGCAACCCTATGAACTGATCTCTATTGGCTGGAGATTAGCTGTAATAGCAGGAGATCTCCAGCTACTACCTGGAGGCTGGCAACCCTATCCAGGCCCCACCTGGATGCTGGCAACCCTACAGAGGCCCCTGCTGTGGGCCATCTTCACTTTTATTTCTGGCTAAGTTTGGATGGAAAAGTGAAAAGGGGCCGAGAGAGCTGCTGGTGAATTGAATTTATTACGAATTCAGCCAGACGTTTGAAGAAGCCTGGTCCCAATTCATAACAGGTTTGGGGAGGGAGGGGGGGAATCTTCCTGACCTCCCCCCTTTTGTGAGATTCCACAGCGACACTATTTATATGACAAAGAAACACGAAAGAAAGGGAGAAAGGGCACAAGCTCAACTCAATTACCCTTTGCAAGTCACCTTCAGGGCTGCCTTGCTGTGATTGAATGCATTTCTCTGTGCCTGATAAGAGCAATGCGTATGCATTGATTAAGTTAAGTTATGTACGATTTTTGGAAGCCTTTAACTGCACCAAAACGAACTTTCAGAGGGTATCCGGGTTTCAGATGGTAGCCGTGTTGGTCTGCAGTAGAGTGGTTAGATTTGAGTCCAGTAGCACCTTAGACATCAACAAAAGTTTCAGGATGTAAGTTACCATTCGAGAGTCAAAGCTCCCTTGGTCAAACACAGTAGAACAGAAGTAGAGATCTGAGTCCTTTTATTTTAGTCAGAAGGTGAGGGCGTTATTGTAAAAGATGCTTGTAAAGGTACAACGTATATTGCAAGCTTGGTTAGAGCAGAGGGGAAATGCTTGGGGGCAGAAAGTTAGCTTCTGTCCTGAGAGAAAAAAAAACCCTATGTTCCTATTCAGCCCTGGGGAATCCATTGTTCTGAACTTGTGAATTAACTCGAGTTCAGCAATCTCATGCTGCAATTTCCCTTTGGAATTTCTTTGAGGACTGCCACTCTTAGGTCAGCAATGGAATAACCTGGAAGATTACAAATGGGCAGAGGGGGCAATGCAATTGCAGCTTTCATCCCAGCATGACCAAATGGACTGAAGAGTCAGTTGGATCCCATCTGGCCTTATATAACTTCTGCCTCCTCTAAAGTCCTGCATGAACCTCAACCTAGTGGCCTGCTTCCTGGCCACCAGATTTGGTAAGTATCCAAGTGTTACCCCCTGATTCTTGAGAGCTAATAGGAAATTAAAAGGGCATAGCCTTAGCTTGGAGCCTTGACACCTTTTGTTCTGTGACATTCAAAGTATCCTTTCTTTCTTTCTTTCTTTCTTTCTTTCTTTCTTTCTTTCTTTCTTTCTTTCTTTCTTTCTTTCTTTTATTCATTCATTCATTCATTCATTCATTCATTCATTTATATCCTGCCCTCCCCCTGCCAAGGCAAGGCTCAGGGAGTACAACATGAGAATAAAAATGATACAACAATTTACAGTACAAATATAATAAAAACATGCTTACACAAAAAAAACCCGTAAGTCTAGAATATGGCGTCTAAGACGACAACAGCTCCCCAAGACTAAAAAAGTATGTAATTAAATATTCTAAATGGTGTGAGATAAAATATGAAAATAACAATTAAGTACTATAACAATTTACAATGTAAAACAACTGGAAAACTGTGAGAGAATAAAAGGGAACACAAGATAGAACTCAACAGAAGCAAGGGAACAAAAAGGGCCCAGCATCAAAAAGAAGTGTGGTACACCGCTTGGTAGAAATCTGCGCGTTGCGAGAGTGAATTGACCAAGCATGTGGTGAAGGGAGCTCTGACCAATAGTTGCCTTTTCTGATCTGTGTTTAAAACTTGCCCTTCCAGTTACCACACTTTGTGTGCCTCAGATGCACAGCCAACCATCCCTTGCTCTTCCTCTTCCTGCTTTATTCTTCACCCAACAATCCCTTTTGAGCCAGTGTGGTTTGGTGGTTAAAAGCAGTGGTTTGGAGCAATGGACTCTGATCTGGAGAACCGGGTTTGATGACCCACCCTTCCACATGAGTGGCAGAGGCTAATCTGGTGAGCCGGGTTGGTTTCCCCACTCCTCCACATGAAGCCATGTGGTGATCTTGGGCGAGTCACACTCTCTCAGCCCCACCTACCTCACAGGGTGTCTTTTGTGGGGAGGGGAAGGGACGGTGATTGTAAGCTAGTTTGATTCTTCCTTAAGTGGTAGAGAAGAAGAGTTGGTTTTTTATATGCCAGCTCTTCTTCTTATTTTCCTGGTGTCTCAGCCTCCCCAATCCTGGTACCTTCCCCACTTTCCACACATCTGCCCTGGCCATCTTAGGTGCCTTTTGGGAACTGACCTCAACTTGATACCATCACTGTGTTACTCCCTAGATTAGATGCTTTGGCCCAACCACCTCACTAATAAGTGGGGAGGGGCTGTGGCTCAGTGGTAGAACATCTGCTTGGTGTGCAGAAGGGCCTAAATTCGATCTCCAGCATCTCCAGTTTAAATCCCAGGCATTTCCAGTTCAAAAGATCGGGTAGTGGGTCTGTGAAAGACCTCTATCTGAGACCCTGGAGAGCCACTGCCCATCTGAGTAGACAATGTTGACCTTGATGGACCAAGGATCTGATTTAGGATAAAGCAACTTTGTGCGTTCCATATGTGTTCAAGCGTCCAAGCCTGTAGAGATGCAGCTGCTACTGCTTTCCAGCTAAGAAGCAGTAAACTTACAGAGAGACATGGGGTCTTCCAGTCGGACATGGATGCAGGGCACTTCCATGGGACAAGGGCTATATCTGGAGGACACTCTAACCCCAGCAGCAGGAGGAAGCGGGCGGCTGGGTTGTGCTTCATACAGTGTTCTGCCAGTATATCATTACTCTGTTTTCCGTGTCAGCAGCTGACCCAGGACTGTTCTGTAATATAGGATGGAACAGATCATGCGATTATTTAATTTAAGACGTGTAGCATTCTCGTTAAACCAATAAACGCTGGAAACCAACATCAATATTCCTGTAGCACTAGCTTAGCAATTTTTATGAGGAGGAGGAGGAGGAGGGGGAAGGAGAAACCTCAGCCTTGTCACCAACAGTGAACAGCTTACCAATGTTTCATGAGGCCGGCGTTTTTGCTGTGGTCGGTCTGAGAAGTTGCTGATAAAGGGTCTTGCCTCGCAATATATGCCTCCCCGTTTCTCTCCCCACCTCCTACTTGTCAATTTCCTATTTCAATTGCTAGGAAGAGCAATCATGGTTGGCTTTGAGAAACTTTGAGAAACTTCCTGACCTTGGAACCATGGTTAAGCAATCGGGTGTGGGTCATGCGAAATGCACGCTCCATTCTTTTGAGCACACACCCCGTTCTTTCCGGAGCATAAATCCTTCTCTACTGGGCCGAACTCCACTGCAGCTGCAATCAATTGCATGGCTTTAAAGGGGGTGGGTGGGGTCTGACAGAGGAGGATGAAAGGATGCTTCACCCAAGTATCTGTGTAAGGATTTCTACGTAGGTTGGCACTCTGTGAATGCTCAAACTATCTGTACAGGTAGGGTTGCCAACCTCCAGGGAGTATGGTAAACCAAAATTAGCGTGCTGTAGTTAGCTAGCAAACCAAGGAACAGCATACAATTGCAAAAGAACAAAAATTACTTCTTTATGCTACCATAAGCATATAAGAGTACAACCAAACTTTGGTACAGACATAAATAATGTCAACAATAAAACAATTGGCCACACTACAAGGAAAAGTCCTAGAATGTAACTAGGAGCATAACTTTCTTTCCTTTTCTTTTCCAAGAGGTAAGGAGTGATGGAACAGTCAACAGAAGCCCGGTTTCCTTTCTGTTTCGGCTTGTACAAACAGCCTTCCTCAGGGGGCCACTATATAAACAAAACAGACACTATGCAATATATCGGCATATAAAATAATCATCGCATTATGTTGTTACATTTGAAAAGAAATCAGATACTTACACGCTAGCTGTAAATTACATTGCTTCCGCGTTGGCAAAAAACGCCATGTTAACATCTCATTTAAATATTCCCACATCACATGGGTAAGCTGACACAGAACTAGCCGCTTAAAGTTACAGTGTCCCAATATCATAACAGCAACGAAACAAGCTATAGAACATTATAAATAGCAAGATAAATCAAGCGCAGTATTTAGACCTTTTGGAGATAGTGTATCAAAGAACTGGATGTATTTAGATTCCTGTCGTCTAAGGACTAAATCCAAATCAATTTTATCATGATTTTGTGTGCTGACAAAACGCCATAGGATAAAAAAGGAAAGGTCTTCATCAGAGTGATTGTGTTCCATAAAATGTGACGTCAGAGGAGCCTCAATTACCTGATTCCTCAATCTCGATCTGTGCTCGCTGATGCGGTATTTAACAGGTCTAGATGTTTTACCGATGTACCAGCGTTGGCACGTGCAGATCACGCAATAAATAAGATTGTGAGAGTCACAGTTGTTAAAACTGCGTATGGAGAAGGTTTTCCCTGTACTGGGATTAGTAATTTCTTTGACAGTTAGCATATACTTGCAACTCAGGCAAGATCCACATTTGTAATTCCCGGCTGGTAGATTTGAGCGCACCTTGTCCTGTTTAGATGTATGCACTAACATATCTCTGATGGATCTAGTTTGTTTATAAGCCATTCGAGGTGGGAGAGAGCATCCTGGAAGGTGCTCAACCAAATGCCAGTGTGGACCTGCTAGACCTCCTGCTATGGTGGGAGGCTAGGGTTGCCAACCTCCAAGTACTAGCTGGAGATCTCCTGCTATTACAACTGATCTCCAGCCGATAGAGATCAGCTCCCCTGGAGAAAATGGCCATTTTGGCAATTGGTATCAAAGTCCCTCCCCTCCCAAGCCCCGCCCTCCTCAGGCTCCACCCCAAAAACCTTCCACCGGTTGCAAAGAGGAACCTGGCAACCCTATGGGAGGCCTCCTGCCAATCCCTGCTGTTGCCTGCCTCCATTCCAAGGACTTGTGGGAGTAGGGTTGCCAGGTCTCTCCTGGCCACTGGTGGAGGATGGGGGGTAGGGTTGCCAGATCCAGGTTGGGAAACTCCTGGAGATTTGGGAGTGGAGCCTGGGGAGGTCAGGGACATCAGCAGGTGCAATACCTTAGAGGCCACCCTCCAAAGCCATAGAGTCCACCCTCCAAGCATGCATTTTCTCCAGGGGAACTGATCTCTGCAGTCTGGAGAGGGGCTATAATTTTGGGGGCTCTCCAGGCCCCACCAGGAGGTTGGCAACCCTAGGCAAAAAACAACCACACTCTCTTTGTTGGTACATCATTTCTAGGTCCAACTCAGAAGTAACAGTGGGAAGCTCTAGGAATCACCAGAAACCTCCTAGAGCTACCCATTGCCACTCCTCGGTTGTACCTGAGAATGACGTAGTGACACCACCAATGTCACACATGCCCATCTCCTGATCCCCCAACCCTCCCGCGAGCATTTAGGAGAAGCCATTCTTGGAGGGCAGTTGAGCTTGAGACACCAGGAGATACACACAGGCACATGGCCTGAAGAGAGATGACCCGCCAAGGTTGAAATACTGGGATTAATCGAACCTGAACTGCAAACCTGGACCCATTAAGTCATTTCTGCCCATCTCTTTAACAACACAGAGATAAGGTTTAGATCTAGGGAAACAGGAATACATCACACCTATTTGATTTTCTCTATGCTCAGATGCTGTAGTCATTGCTGCTGAACTGTATTTACTTGTGTATTCATTGTTTGCATATGTTCTTTAAGATAAACATTTGGAATTATTTGGGTCTTTACAAACACACACAGACACTCACACACAAAGCCTCCTGCTTTGAGATTATGTTTATCAAAGCATATAGAAGAAGCAGGGACAATCTGCTTAGCTGACAATGGGCGAAAACGCACGGTCGCTTTAGCCTCCTTTATTCCCTGTTTCAGCCAGGATTCAGCCAGGACCGAACGCATGCGTTTCGCCCAACGTGCGTTCGATCCTGGCTGAATCCTGGCTGAAACAGGAAATAAAGGAGGCTAAAGCGACTGTGCGTTTTCGCCCAATGTCTCTCACAAGTTTCAGGATTTCAGGAATTTCTCCCCCCACCTCCACGTTGGCCAAATTAATCTGAATAGAGAGTCCGACTGCCTGCCAAACTGCAAGTCCATTAATAACCAGCTGGTGGCAGCAGACTGTAAACCCCATTTGGTGAAAGGGAATGAATGGATAAATCTGGAAGGTCACACCCTCGTTGCAGACTAGCATCTTGAGGCCTGGGCAGGCTGAGTAAATCCATCATTCTCAGTGGTGAAACTCCTGAGGAGATGTTTTACCACAAGGTAGACCAAGCATTATAAGCCGTGATGACTAAATGGAACCTCTGAATAATGGTGCAGAGGGTGGATTTGGCCTCTGTGCCCCGAATAAAGGCCTTCTGAGAGCATCTGATTGGCCACTGTGAGGAACAGGATGATAGACTAGATTAGGAATTAGAGCTGTGCAAAAAAAAAAAAAATCAATAAATTTCGGATTTGGGTTTATTGGGTCCGATTTTTTTCCAGGAATTCTGAAATAAACTGAATACCCATGCCGGCAAATATGGGCATTGGGCTCATTTTCCGGTTCCCCGAAAAAATTTGGCCCTGGAGGGGGGGGTCATTTTTCGAGGAAGAGCCTCCAAAGTTACAGCGTCGCTTGAGGGGACTCTCCTTACACGACCCCCGAAGTTTGGTGAAGATTGGATCAGGGGGGCCGATTTTATGGGGTCCAGAAGAGGCTGCCCCCTCCTCCATAGAGAACCATTGCAAACTTTGCAATGCTTGCCTATGGAGGAGGGGGGACCCCTTCCGAACCCCATAAAATCGGAACCCCTAACCCAATCTTAACCAAACTTTGGGGTTTGTGCAAGGGCAGTCTCTTCATGCTACGCTGTGAATTTAGGGGCTCTACCTCAATAAATGACACCCCCAGGACCCAGAAAAGCTAAATAATTCTTTGCCTTTTTCTGGAATTGCCTATTAGGCTTCAGCTTTCTCCCCAGGTTTGGGCATTTGGTAAACCTGAACTGGAAATTTACCAAAATGGCTAATTTCGGGTTTATTTTCAGTTCAGGTTTATTGATATGCACACACTTATTAGGGATGCCTCAAAGTTTGTGGTGGACATATTTAGGAGGCAGCAAGCACACTGTTTTTGACAGCAATGATCATTCATGAGCCTGGCTTTGCATTTTCTTTACCTCACCATCGTCTGTCCTGAACAGCTGCTGAACAACTTTGATACCGCAAAGTAGCTGTGGGGGTTGAGTTCCATTTGCTTTTGCCTCACAGGTTCTTTTGCATCTACTCAGTAGGTAAAATCAATTCTTCTCCAGGGACATGGGTGGGCAGATGAGGTAACTAAAGCGATATGTGCTCATAAACAGCCAAACTGCTTGATGAAAAAATTGACTGGTGAGCAGAATGTGAGCTGAACCAATGAGTGTTTGAACAGCCAGCATGGTGTAGTGGTTAAGAGCAGTGGTTTGGAGCGGTGGACTCTAATCTGGAGAACCGGGTTTGATTTCCCACTCCTTCACTTGAGTGGCAGATGCTAATCTGGTGAACCAGGTTTGATTCCCCACTCCTTCACTTGAGTGGCAGATGCTAATCTGGTGAACTGGGTTTGATTCCCACTCCTCCACATGAGTGGCAGATGCTAATCTGGTGAACTGGGTTGGTTTCTCCACTCCTACACATGAAGCCAGCTGGGTGACCTTGGGCTAGTCACAGCTCTCTTAGAGCTTCTTCTCCTTCTCCTTCTCCTCCTCTTCCTTCTGTAGGCCAGATGCACCAGTGGTCTGATCCAGCAGGACACTTCTGATGTTATGTTCTCACATCGACATTAATGTGGACTAATGGGTTGGATCCTCCAGACTAAATTTTCCATTCCGCCCTTCCACTGCATCCCAATGATCTCCACAAAATGCTGGGGACCCTGAGGAATTGGGTTCCCAGCCCCCTGAGTGGCACTCAGAGTGGTGGTGGCGGGAGAAAAATAGAAATAAAAAATGGCTGTCCACCAAAGGCTTGATGTCATTTGCGGGAAAACCTGGAAGTGATCTCACATCTCTCTAGGAATTGGCCAAAACTCTGGTAAAACTGGGATCCGGCAACCCTACTGAGGCATGGCATGAGGGGTGTGTGCGGTGGGCAGGAAGAATCACTAGAAGTTGTCAATTTAGTCTGGATCCAAGCCAATAACAGCTAACAAGAAGTTCCTACTTATCCCAAGGTTTGGGGACCAAGAGAATTTTCCCACTAGAGAGGAGCACACGCCGAGAAGAAGCACACAATTCTGTAGCACCCTCCCATTTTCTTAACCACAGTCAGTAAAGGATCTGTGACAGTCCAGTGAAGGCAATGTAAGGCATTCATGTGTGTGCATGAAGTGCCTTCAACTTGCAGCTGACTTATGGCGACCCCATATGGGTTTTCAAGGCAAGAGACTAACAGAGGGGGTTTGCCATTGCCTTCCTCTGCATAGCAACTCTGGTATTCCTTGGTGGTCTCCCATCCAAAGACTAACCAGGGCTGACCCTGTAGAAAAGAGCAAGAGTCCAGTAGCACCTTAAAGACTAACAAAATTTCTGTCAGGGGTATGAACTTTTGAGAATCACAGGTCACTTCTTCAGATACCAGGGCTGACCCTGCTCACCTTCCCAGATCTGATGAGATTGGTCTAGCCTGGGACATCCAGGTCAGGGTAAAGGCATTCATAGACAAAATATATTCAAATCTCTGTGGCTCATCTTGGCACTCCAAATCAATTTGTGTCAATGGAAGTTTGGGAGCAGCCTTACAAATAGGCAATTCATTATTTACATTTTTTTCCTCTGGAGTCAATGTCAGCTCCTGCTTTATGAAGTAGAAGTGTTCCTTGATAGGTTCTTGTAGGTTATCCAGGCTGTGTGACCACGGTCACACAACCCGGATAACCTACAAGAACCGATGAACTCTGACCGAGAAAGCCTTCGACAATATTTTGTTCCTTGATAGTTTCTTACTGCCAGCATCTTTGCAACTGCTCCATCCTATAGGAGATCCTCTTTATATTTGAATCAGGGATTCATCAGGGAATAAAACATTAAAAGAAGGAGAGTTATCATGCCCTGACCAGACAAAGGGCACTGTATAAAGAGGAGATATGCAGGAGATATTTCATTTGATTGAATACCC
Source organism: Euleptes europaea (assembly GCF_029931775.1). NCBI lineage: Eukaryota > Metazoa > Chordata > Lepidosauria > Squamata > Sphaerodactylidae > Euleptes > Euleptes europaea. The sequence continues at coordinate 100,690,977 of NC_079314.1, forward strand.
TTCATAATGACCTTTTCCTTGTTGCTTATGGTTAAATGGTCTTCAGTGAAAATTATGTTTTAGACCTTTTTGAAGAAGAGTATGGCTTTGTTCTGACTTTAAGGGCCAGCTGGTTTGGCACGTTGTGATTTTTCAAACAGCGACTTTATGGGCCACTAATTAATTATGCCTCGTGGCTGCAACTCATGCAAATAATATGCACAGTGTAAATTATTTAGTCCTTGTAATCAATGCCATTTCCAATTTCCAACATTCCCTAAGGGTGGGAATATAGTTCTTTAATATCTTTAAATAAAAATGTCTTTAGTGCCGAAGATTTGAAAACTCCATTCATTTTGGATCACTTTGCAACACAAATGTGGAGTCTATAAATAGCAAGTTATTACTGAGACCGGTGGGAGAGATTGGCATGTTATTTTATATTCGTGTTTCAGTATTATTGTGACAAGAGAGATAGACTCTCTTTGAACGGAAGGGGGTGATGGACATGCAAAAGGCTGCGTCGCTTTCATGTGAGTGGGACTGAACCCTCTGGAGGCCAAGGGTGTTGTTTGTTTGTTTGTTTTTGCTTAAAAGATTTGCGAATCACACTGCTTAAATGGTTTGTGGATGACACTGTTCTCACCTGGACTGCCCTTTGTCCTCCTGTAACTACGACCTCTCATTAGGATGTTAGAAGAAGATCAATGAATGGGAGGACAAGTGACCGTCTGGGTCCCAGGTTCCCCATGGCATTGACTGAGATGATGAAGTGGACTCTGGGTTCCTATCAAGCTGCTGCTAATCCCTCTTTCCCATTAAGAATCTGCCACCGAAGGAAGAACTTATTTCCTAGTGTTTTGACAGAAGATGAACAATTGCATTTGCTGAAGCAATTTGAAAGATCATAAAAATTGTCAGCACAAAGAGAGCGCTTTGGGTGTGTGCCTTGTGTGTGTTTAAAAGAGAAAGACACAGTATATGTGTGTGTGAAAAGTTGCCTGTCTGTTTACACTAGGGACACACAAAGTTCAGAGGATGTCTTCTGTTACGGTAGCCATTTACCCAACTCAGAGCAATGGATTTCTGTGGGAAATAGGTCAGCTCTTACAGATTTCATAGGGCCTTTGTTGTGCTGGCTAGTGGTTTTCCCCTGGGTATTTGCAATTTGCACCCTTTAAATAGATTTGTGCAATCATCATCATTATCTTTATGTATATCCTGCCTTTCTCCCCAATGAGGACCCAAAGCGGCATACAACATTCTCCGCTCCTCCGTTTTATCCTCACAACAACCCTGTGAATTAGGTTAGGCTGAGAGTGTGTGACTGGCCCAAAGTCACCCAGCAAGCTTCCATAGCAGAGGGGGGATACGAACCTGAGTCTCCCATCTCCTAGTCAGACGCTTTAACCACTACACCACGCTTCATATTTCACTCAGAGTGGCACTGGAGTATGGTTTTTGTGGTCTTGAAATAAACAATACGCTTAGGTCCCATGAATGCATATTTCACACTAGCTCCAGTCAAACTTCTTTAACAAGGGTTGATTTGGCTCGTGCCTACTACTCTACCCTGACTTCCACATGTTGCTCAAATCAGTGCACAGCTCCTTCGCATGTAGAAACAGTACACATACAGAATCCATGGATTTTATTTTTGCAGGATACGAATCCTACCTACAGAACCTCCATATATAAAGCATCTATGCAAGAAGTCTCTATGCACTAGCTCTGTAACATGGGTATGTTGGGGGGGCACCATGCTGATGCCCTCTTTGCACACTGATTGAACCTGCTTTAAAAACACCTGCAAAGGCTTTGAGAATTGAATCAGAAGGCTAGGAAAACTACACTTCCCACTAACTCTTGCAGAAAGTCATGCCATGAAAGTTTGGGAAGACAAGGCCAGTCAGGGTCTATTTATTAATTTAAAGGGACCTCCTGCAGTAGCTCACTCACCCCATTTTGAAAAGACATGGTTGTGACATGGGAGAGGGCTATGAACCCTGCTATAGGGATGCCAGAAGTCTGCTATAGGGATCCCCGAGAATTACAGCTCATCTCCAGGCTACAGAGATCAGTTCCCCTGGAGAAAATGGATGCTTTGGAGGGTGGACTCTATGGCATCGTACCTCCTTGAGGTCCCTGTCCTCCCCAGGCTCCACCCACAAATCTCTAGGCATTTCCAAACCTGGATCTGGCAACCTTACCCTCCCATCACTTGCTGGTGGCCAAGGGGACCTAACAATCCCAGCTGGGTAATAGTGGGCATTTTGTGAGCCATTCTGAGTCATGTCCAGGTTTGACAGAGTCTGTGCTAGCCTTAAAAATGGTGTGGGTTTTCATCAACATTGCTAAACTTCTTCGCTCTACAGAATAATTTATTGATTCGCATTTCTAAAGGATGAATGTAAGCAGGGAGAAAATGCAAAATATGATCAAAGGTAGGAAGAATCTGTATGACAAACAGCTGGACCTGCCAGGCCTAGCAAAATGTAAGGCTTTGTGAATAAATCAGAGGGGTTAATCTGGTAGAGAAGGAGATATTCAGGTTAAAGGGGAACGTGCATACAGAAACAAGTGGATTATTAACTGCCCGTGAATAAATTTAAGTTATAAATCAAACTGGCAAAAGGGTGAAGTTCTGCCTCCACAGATTTGTAAGAGATTATGACTGTGGTGAGATTTAATATGAAGAATGTCCCACCCTGATTTGGCTTCAGTGCTGGCCACAGCTGAGAAAGAGATATTATATTTCCTGAAGAGTGACCAGTAGGGTTCCCAGGTGCCCACTGATTCCTGCCACTGCCCATCAATACTCACCTGATTGGTGAACAGAAGCAGTATGGCCATAAGGGGTGGGCGTGATTAGCGTGTGACATCACTTCTGGCATGATATGGAAGCGCCAGCATTGCACTGGGGTGGACGCTCTACCACTCTCCCCCAAAACTCTATGGTTTTGGGGAGAGTGATAGAGCGTCCCCCCAGTGCAATGCCAGCACTTCCGCATGGCACCGGAAGTGATGTCATTGCATGTGCTGATCACTGCCCCCTGTACCCCCCCCCAAGATCTCCTGCTGGAGGGACTTGGCAACCCTAGTGATCAGCCATCTTTAATCACCAGATTCTAGTGGGTGGTCACAGTGGATCAGGTGGTGTCTCTCAGCCCGGTTCCCCAAAACGAAAGAGTTCAGCACATTTGAGAGCTTTATGTCAGACAGTGACATGGGATTGATCTTTGGGTGTCCCATGATTCTCCAGGCCAGGAGGATTCTGGGCTGTTCTTCAAAAATCCCTGCTGTTTTCAACAGTAGAAGTGGACAGGGAGTGAGGAATATTTGCAACAGGCTTTCTCCATATATAACCTTGACTGGGAATTTTTCTCTCTCCCTTGAACAGTTTTTAAAAATGGAAATCAGGGTTTAAAATAGTTTGAAATATATAAACAATAAATGCATCTCTCCAAGCCTCAGATTCTCTGACGGGGGAAATTTTCAATCCTAGCTCCACTGTGCCATGAACGTCAGTTCCTTAGGACTCACAAAGCACTTCAGAGATCTTGGATTGATAGTCTGTGAGAGGGAAAATAGGATATATATATATATGTATGTATTTCTGTGCTTGGCGAGTGGTTTCTCCCAGTAACTCAAATAAAGATTACAGCTTTTCACATTCATCTGAAAGAGGCAATCAGGGACAGCCAGAAAGAAAAAGCAACCCAGGAAATTCAGGTGTAAACATTTCCAGAGCTTTTTTCTTCCCTCCCCTCCTTTGGCTCAGATAGGATTTTCTGATGATGTCCCAATTGCAGTGCAGCTGCTAGAAGAAATCAACCACTCCATCACAGACTGCCCCCTCCTCCAGCATTGCCTATAAGAGCTTCTGAATAGCACTGGGCTCTAAAAGCAACCATGTTCCTTTGAGAATATTTTTTCCCACCCTTTTCCAGTGCATTCCTAAGGAGAGTTACTCCAGTCTAAGCCCATTGAAATGAACGGGCTTAGACTGGAGTAACTCTTCTTAGGAATGCACTGTCCATTGAGGCTGGCGCAGGAAGGAATGCCCCAGTCCAATCTACAGTTAGCCATACCCAACCTATTGAAAGGCTAGGTTGTGTTCCAAGGCATGCCAACAAAAAAAAGAGGGGCCCATCGCACATTCACATACCAGTTACAGTTATGTCAACATCATCAACATCATCATCATCAAATTCATGGATGGATTTGGGGGGAGGGAATGGCCCCCCAAAGGGCCCTGCCCCTACCTCGCCCATGGAGGGAGGGAGAGCCTGCCCAGCCAGTCCTGAGCAGGAGCTGCCCAACCAAGCTGCACAGCAGGGCAGGATGAGGCAGTGCTAAAAGGACCACCATGTCAAACATTCTTGCCCTGACAGTCATCAATCCCACCTCCTTTAAGGAGGAACAAGAGAACAAGCCTTGTCGTAAGGGCCGTGGCTCAGTGGTAGAGCTTCTGCTTGGCATGCAGAAGGTCCTAAATTCAATCCTTGGCATCTCCAGTTAAAGGGACTAGGCGAGTAGGTGATGTGAAAGACCCCTGCTGAGACCCTGGAGAGCCGCTGCTGGTCTGAGTAGACAATACTGACTTTGATGGACCAAGGGTCGGATTCAGTAGAAGGCAGCTTCATGTGAATCTTAAGGTCTATCTGGGCTTGTACAGGGAGGCACTGGCAAACCATCTCTGTTCCTCTCTTGCCTTGAAAACCCTACAGGGTTGGCATAAGTTGTCTGCAAAAAAAAACCCTTTTACATATTACTTTTGGGGGGGGAGGGAGACCCTTAAACATTTCAGCCTCCATCCCCCTTCCAGCTTCAAGAGGCTCAGTAGCACAATGTTCGAGAGCCACTGGTACACCTTAATGGGTGCGTGGCAGGAGAGAGACACTTTGTGAAAGCTTGTAGCGTAAACAATGCCTGATGTAATCTGTATATAAGAACAGTAATAACTGCAGATGTTGCTTTGTAGCTTTGGGGTAAATATACCATGCCGAGATCCCAGGAACAAATCTAATAAGGAAGGCAGGGTGGAAGGAAGGGGGGGGGCTTCACTGTTATCCAACCCATGTAGCTTCCCTTTTTCAAGTCTATGTGGAATGAATGATGGATCCCTGCACAACTCGGGTTGGCAGCTTTTGCCAGCACAGCCTGAACTCAGCATGAAAATATATATGTCAGTGACCCATCTCACCTGTGTTATATGGTATGAAATGAAACACCAGCAAAGCTAGACGAGTGGGATTGGAGCAGCTCTGTCCCCGTTTATCTCAAGAAGCCCCAAATTGTGCTAAACATCAGTTTGCTGGTTGGCCTATCAGACTGTACGGTAGAACCTCAGGAACAAACCAGCATGCCTTTATTGGCTTGCACAGATGGCAGCCTGCCAAGCAGAATGCTGCCTACCAGACATGAATTATAGCCTTCCAGGTCCTTGACAATCAGTTCCAGGGGTGTTATTTGGGAGCCAGTATAGTGCAGTGGTTAAGGTGGCAGACTAGGATCTGGGAAACCCAGGTTCAAATCTCGTGCCATGGAAGCTTGCTGGGTGAGCTTGGGCCAATCACACACTCTCAGCCTCAACCCTGGCTAGTAGGGCTGTGCATATCGATAAACTCGAACCAAAAATAAACCCAAAATTAGCTATTCTGGCAATATTTGGGTTATGTTTGGCTGAATGCCAAAACATGGACATCTGCCCGTAGCTGAATAGGCGATTCCCGAAAAGCTGGATAGATATTAGGCTTTTCAGGTTTCGGCTATTCACTTTTGCTCAGGTGCATGGAAGAAGGCATCTTCTGGTTATGTTGTGTGCGTGTAAAGTGCCGTCAAGTCGCAGCCGACTTATGGCGACCCCTTTTAGGGTTTTCATGGTGGTCTCCCATTCAAATACTAACCAGGGCTGACCCTGCTTAGCTTCTGAGATCTGACGAGATCAGGCTAGCCTGGGCCATCCAGGTCAGGGCTCTGGTTAGGACCCCATAATTGGGGCCGTTTTGAGGTAGGGGTTGTGTAATCAGAGCCAACTTGGTCAGACCAAGCTATCCATCACCCTTCAGTGGATTAATCTGGATAGCAGAAGGGACATTTAAAAGATGGGTCTCACCCAGTCCTGTCTGGAGGGATATACCCTCCAACTAAAAGCACCAATTTCACCAGCTGCCGATCCAGCTTCTGAAGAAGACTCCTCACCTGCGCAGAAGAGCAATCTCCTTCAGAAGAGCCACTTGGTCATGATTTCAGCAGGCTTCGATATCACCCCCCCACACCATGAAAACCTTTTCCCAAACTAAAGGTCGCCCTGAGTAGTGGCTTCATTTCCCTGCACAGTGACCATCCACTCCTACATCTGCCCTAGACCAAATGACACCCTCAGCAAAGAGTCCTTTCTTCATCCCCTTTTCTTTGTCTGATTGTCCATAACCACAGCGGAAATCAGCCATATGCATACTGTGTTAATGAGACTTTGATCCTTGCTAGTCTGGTTGATGTTCAGCTTTTTTTTAATGGTAATGATGCGATCGCAGTGACTCACAGGCACGCCGTTTGTTTAATGGACACTTCCTGTTGTAAATTCCCCCCCTGAATAAAAAAACAAACAAACTCGAATTGAAACTCGAATTGGAGTGAAAACGTATGCTTCTCAATTTTATAGCATTTTCCTTGGTCAGGTGAACCCAGTTTTCTACCTGTCAATATTACCTAATGCGGAATAGCATCTTTTCCTCCACTGACCATCCTAAACACCTGCCAACTCTGTCTACTTGTGGATTTTTAGATATTCAGAGTTTTTTTGCCCCCAATGTTCTGTGGGCAACCACAGGGCAAGGTCTTCGAAGTGAGCATGCTCGGTATCATTGAGCTGCCACATCTGACAGGCGTCTGTTTTCACTGCTGGGCTGGTCTTTTCCGAAATGGTGAAACTTGAGCATGAGCTAGGGTTGCTGGGTCCTCCTTCACCACCGGCAGGAGGTTTTTGGGGTGGAGCCTGAGGAGGGCAGGATTTAGGGAAGGGAGGGGCTTCAATGCTATAGAGCTCAATGGCCAAAACGGCATTTTTCTCAAGGTGAACTGATCTCTATCGGCTGGAGATCAATTGTAACAGCAGGAGATCTCCAGCTACTACCTGGAGGTTGGCAACCCTGGCATGAGCAGATATCCCAACAGAGCCCTTTTTGGGCTATCAAAAGGGCTGCTTTGCCCTTCCCTGGTTTGTCAAGCAGACAAAGTTTCCTGTGCCGTTTAAGAATTTTCTTTGGTTTTGGCCTGTGAAGGTTTCTTCATGCTGTTCTTGGTGGGAAACAAGCTAATGTCAAATGGTTAAATTTGTGATCAGTCTTAAGGAAACTTCACATATTCCTGGAGACATGAGTTCCTTTTGTATATCCCCTATGGAGGGTCAATGTATCAGGAACACATGCTGGGTGCCTCAACCTATTATACTCAAACCTGGTGTGTATAAAGTGGTCAAGCAGCTCTTAATATTGTTTTAATTGTTAAAAAAAACCCTGTTTATATCCTGCCTTTTCTTTATGGAGCTCAGGGCACCATACATAGGATCTCCTTCTCCCAAGAACTGTGTGAGGCAGGGCAAGTTGAGGGATTGTGACTTCTCAAGGGTGTTGCAGCTGAGCACAGATGTGAAGCCATGTCTTCCCACCCCAGTGGAAGTCTGACATTCCAGGCAGCCACTACACCACGACGTCAGTCCCTCTAATCCAGTAGTATTAACGCCACCTAGCACTAGCAGGTAGGGTTGCCAACCTCCAGGTACCTGCTGGAGATCTCCTGCTATTACAACTGATCTCCAGCCGATAGAGATCAGTTCACCTGGAGAAAATGGCCACTTTGGCCATTGGACTCAATGGCATGGAAGTCCCTCCCCTCCCCAAACCCCGCCCTCCTCAAGCTCTGCCCCAAAAACCTCCCGCTGGTGGCGAAGAGGGACCTGGGGTGGGGATTTCTACTGGAGAAAAAGGTGCAGGGGCAGAAAAGGGATAACTCAGCACAACAATCTGACCTTAGCTGCCACTATTCCCGCCCCATGCCCTGTCCCAGATGCATTTACTGGGAAATCCTGTTATGGCATCCTATTGTTGTTTGGCCTTTTCAAATATAATCCCACACATATTTCCATGGGAAATGACTACTTCTTGAGCAGGGCGAAGCTTCTCCCTGAATCACTCCTTCCCTCTCATCCTCACTGTGCGAGGAGACAAATCTACCTATTTTCCCCAAATCCTTACAAGCTAATCTCTCTGTTGGATCAAAAGATAGCTAATCCTTCAATCTAATCTTTCTAACCCATTTTCTGCCATTGCTATAATTTTGATTTAGCGTCCTCGTTTATCTAATCTCTCGCTCTCTCTGCTTGATCTTTCCAGTCTGCCCATTTCCATAATCTCTGTGTAATATTACTAATTTAGTTAATATCAGGCTTTCTGAAGCGCCTCTTAACATTACTTCTAGAGATGCCAGAGGGGCCCCCCCCTCACACTTTCTCTTCACAGTGAAGAGAGCCAGCGTGGTGTAGTGGTTAAGAGCAGTGGTTTGGAGCAGTGGACTCTGATCTGGTGAACTGGGTTTGTTTCCCCACTCCTACACATGAAGCCAGCTGGCTAACCTTGGGCTAGTCACAGTTCTCTTAGAGCTCTCTCAGCCCTACCTACCTCACAGGGTGTCTATTGTGGGGAGGGGAAGGGAAGGTGATTGTAAACTGGTTTGAGTCTCCCTTAAGTGGTAGAGAAAGTCGGCATGTAAAAACCAACTCTTCTTCTTCTTCTTCTTCTTGAATTGCCCTGCAACACCATTAGAGCAGAAAGGTTGCTGTATAGATCGGTGTTCATTAGGGTGCTAATGGGCTGCTAATAAGACCCTCGACTTTGATGCAGAGGGACTACAGAAGATGCTGGATTTCTCTAACACTGTCCAAGGACTGGGTACAACAGTGCTTCTCCAAAGACCATAAAGGGTGTCCCTTACTTTAAAACACAACAACAACATTATGCCTGTGGGGAAATGATGGTCCCAAAGAAGGCAAACTATTTACCCTGTGGAAAAAAATTGTTTGAGAAATGATGCTGTCTCTCATCACATCCATCATGGGTTTCTTCTGCCCTTCTCCCAAAGAGCTCAGGGCAGCTTGCCTAGTCAGCATGGTGTAGTGGTTAAGAGCAGTGGTTTGGAGCGGTGGACTCTGATCTGGAGACCTTGGGCAAGTCACATTCTCTCAGCCCCACCTACCTCACAGGGTGTCTGTTGTGGGGAGGGGAAGGGAAGGCAATTGTAAGCCGGTTTGAGCCTCCCTTAAGTGGTAGAGAAAGTCGGCATATAAAAACCAACTCTTCTCCTCCTCCTCCCCTCAGCTGTATCTAGGGTTGCCAGCTCCGAGTTGGGAAATTCCTGGCAATTTTGGGGGTGGAGCCTGAGGGGTGGTGGTGTTTGTTCAGGGGAGGGACTTCAATGGGGTATAAGGCCATAGAGTCCGCCTTCCAAAGTGGCCATTTTCTCCAGGTGAACTGATCTCTGTCGGCTGGAGGTCACTTGTAATAGTGGGAGATCTTCAGCCACCACCTGAAGGTTGGCAACCCTAGCTGTATCCTTCCAACCAGCCTGTGAGGTAAGTTAGGTTGAGAGAAAGCAATGAGCCCACAGGCACCTAAGGTTCAAAAACCTCCCTGCTGAGATCTTCTGCATGCCAAGCAGAGGCTCTATCACTGATCCTTCAATACTGTTGACATTGGATTTTAAACACCCTGGACTCAGGGACTACCTCCTCTGTCTTAATTTGTTTAGGAAACTCCATTAAAGAGCCTGGTAGAGCATCTGCTTGGCATGCAGAAGGTCCCAGGTTCAATCCCCGGCATCTCCAGTTAAAGGGACTAGGCAAGTAGGTGATGTGAAAGACCTCTGCCTGAAATCCTGGTGAGCCGCTGCTGGTCTGAGTAGACAATACTGACTTTAATGGACCAAGGGTCTGATTCAGTAGAAGGCAGCTTCATGAGTTCATGTGTTCAAACAACAATGACCCCAATAGACAATAGCACCATACACATCAGTGGCCTTGTTCTCCCCCACATTCCATATTTAATAATTAAAAGCAGATAGAACAATGTGACTAAACTGTAACACCCATGGCTGTACTATACCATAATGCTCTCCTGCTCCTTTCTCCCTACAGGAACACAGATTAGCTTCAGTGTTCGTAATATCTGGCTCACACCTGGCTCACAGGTGTGAAAAGATCTTTGGTTACTGTCATAGCGCGGCTTCAGACCAGCCCCAGTGACACAGAAAACGGCTGGAGATAAACAGCCACTGTTTACAACAGGAACAGAGTCCTTCTGGGTTTGAGTAAGCAAGCGGCAAGATACACGCTGCCTCGCAAACGCTCAAGGACTGGGAGTCTATTTCTGTTCGTTCCACAGAAATGGCCTTCATAATTTTCTCTGTTTCACAACCCTTATTTAGCAAGGATGGCTTTTGCTGAAGCAGCGGGAATTGGAACGATCCAATTCTATATGGAAATCGTCTTGGCTCAGGGGGAGCAGCGTTTGGCTGACTTCCAGGGGGAAACGGCCTTTTCCTGCAAGCAATTTTGAATACATATACCTGAGCGCCGTCAAGACTGTGGCTGGGCTCATTAATTGACTGTCTGGAATCAAGTGCGCTGTGCCAATGTACCTCTGGACTGTGATTTCAATCTACTGCAAATTTTTCAGTCTCCCCTGAAGTGGTACGTTCTACCCTGGATGCAGGGTTGTTTTTCTTAAAGGTGGCTTAGATTTGGATGGTCAAAGATGATGAAGCCCGGGTAGCATTTATGAAGCTTTTTCCCTTTGCAGAGTCTCTGAGCACTGATAATACAGCGCAGACCTCTTGATTTTTTTTCATTGGCATTTGCCAGAAAGGTTGTTAAATAAAAGGATGGGGTTGGGGTGGGGAGGGAAGCAATCTGTCTTTTAAAAACAAACTTAAAAGCTAAGCTCCGCCAAAAAAACCAAAAAAAAAGCAGGCTAGGCTGCCTGAACTTCTCCATTCTCATAGGTATGATCACTAGGGTTGCCAGGTCCCTGTTTGCAACTGGCGGGAGGTTTTTGGGGTGGGGTCTGAGGAGGGCGGGGTTTGGGGAGGGGAGGGACTTCCATGCCATTGAGTCCAATTGCCAAAGCAGCCATTTTCTCCAGGTGAACTGATCTCTATCGGCTGGAGATCAGTTATAATAGCAGGAGATTTCCAGCTTGTACCTGGAGGTTGGCAACCCTGATGGTCGCACTTAACAAATTGTGAGTGCTGAATGCCTAACTAAGGTACACCGGCAAGGGTTGCCAGCTCCGGGTTGGGAAATACCTGGAGATTTTGGGGGAGGAGCCTGAGGAGGGTGGGGTTTGGAGAGGGGAGGGACTTTAATACCATACGGTCCAATTGCCAAAGCGACCATTTTCTCCAGATGAACTGATCTCTGTCACCTGGAGATAGCTGTAATAGCAGGAGATCTCCAGCCACCACCTAGAGGTTACTATGCAAAGCACACAGCACGTTGGCTCTGAAGAATGCAATATATTAAATGCTCAACTTATAACTATATCTACGACAAACACAGCCTAATATAACATGGATAGCTACATAATTCTAATAATATGAATACATACACAAATATGCTGGGCAACTCCCCAGCAGCATTGGACCCAACGCTCAGGAGGCCCCACAAGCCAACTCTGGGAGGTGGTAATGATGAATATGTAGTATATTTGTGTATGTATTCATATTATTAGAATTATGTAGATATCCATGTTAAATTAGGCTGTGTTTGTCGTAGATATAGTTATAAGTTGAGCATTTAATATATTGCATTCTTCAGAGCCAACGTGCTGTGTGCTTTGCATAGTAATTACATTGTTAACACTGGTCCATCCTGCCCTTGTTCTAAGCCCCTGACTCACTGCTAGGGATGTCAGCATTCAGGTGGGACCTGGGGATCCCCCGGAATGACGGCACATCTCCAGACTACAAAGATCCGTTCCCCTGGAGAAAATGGAGGCTTTGGAGGATGGACTGTATGACATTGGACCCCAATAAGGTCCTCCCCAGACTCCATCCCCAAATCTCCAGGAGTTCCCAACCTGGATCTGGCAACCCCATCCCCCATCCCCTGCTGGTGGCCAGGGGGGACCAGGCATCGCTACTCACTGCTGCATGTTTCCCTGCATGTAGAAATGTAGCAAATGTTAAAGAAGGGCTCAGCCAGCCTTTTGCCTGGCCTACTATTAGGGTTGCCAGGTCCCTCTTCGCCACTGGCAGGAGGTTTTTGGGGCAGAGCCTGAGGAGGGCGGGGTTTGGGGAGGGGAGGGACTTCAATGCCATAGAGTCCCATTGCCAAAGTGGCCATTTTCTGCAGGTGAACTGATCTCTATCCGCTGGAGATCAGTTGTAATAGCGGGAGATCTCCAGCTACTACCGGGAGGTTGGCAACCCTACCTACTATTTATTATGTGCAGAAGATCTCCTTCCTTCCCACCCCTTTCCTACAAAGCACTGGAAATGCATCATGGGGGAAAGATGTCATCTCCCCCCCCCCCGCATTTTAGTTCCTGCTCTTCGCATAATCGGAGTGGAGGCAACTCCCCAGCAGCATTAGACCCAACGCTCAGGAGGCCCCACAAGCCAAGGTGGTAATGATGAGTGGGATAATGACTTCGGTTAGGCTAATAGGTCTTGGCAGCGTAACTTCCCCCGGTGAAAATAAAAGGAAATAAATCTTTAAAGTATTGCTAAATCGATAGCCACTGGCAAAGGGGCTGCTGGAAGATCCTCGGAGTCCTGTTATTCCTTGAGCTGCATGCTTAGAGCTCTGAACGGGGCTCTCGCTGAACCCATTTCCGTGCTGTCCCCCCATCCCCTGTTCAGAATGAAAAGTCGGAGAAATGCCTCCTGCTTCAATTCTAAAATAAAAGGATTCAAAAGCTCAGTTCTGTCTGAACATCATTGCTTCGATCTGGATTCCTAAGAAGCCCTGCCAAAAATTCTTGATGTGGGGGTTTGATTACTGGCAAGGACTCTTAGGGTTGCCAGGTTTCTCTTTGCCACTGGCAGGAGGTTTTTGGGGCGGAGCCTGGGGAGAGCAGAGTTTGGGGAGGGGAGGGACTTCAGTGCCATAGAGTCCGTTTGCCAAAGCTCTGGGGGTGGGGGGATCCCCCGCTTTGGGCACCCTTCCCCCAGCGGCATCCAGCTGGCTGGTGAGGGTCTTACCAGGCACAACACATTGCCAGGTTTCCATATTTATTATTTAGATATATTTATACCCCACTTTTCTCCACAGAGGGGACTAGGGTTGACAGGTACTCCTTGGCAAATGGCGGGGGGACAGGGTGGCAGGGGTTTTACCAGGCGCAAAATGAGGACCGACGTCGATGTTGTCGGCATGATGTTGTCACTTCTGGAAGTGACGTCATCATTAGGGTTGCCAACCTCCAGGTACTAGCTGGAGATCTCCTGCTATTACAACTGATCTCCAGCCGATTATAACCCTGCTATGCTCATCCTTTCTGGCTCAGCCTTACACCCGAAGGCCGAGCCTTCTCCAAGAAAACCACTAGGGCAACCACCCTCCAGGTGAGGCCTGGAAATCTCTCACAATCACAACTGACCTCCAGATGACAGGGATCAGTTCACCTGAAGAAAATGGCTGCTTTAGAGGGAGGACTCTGTGGCATTGTATCCTGAGGTCCTTCCCCTCCTCAAACCTCACTGTCCCCAGGCTCCACCCCCTAAAATCTCCAAGAATTTCCCAACCCAAAGCTGGCAACCCTAATTCAAGACTAAGACGATATGTCATTTTGGAATAAGACGCTGTCACTTCTTTTGTTGCATAGTAAAATTATTGCCTCTGTCTCAGTTTCATCTGGTAGGATTTTTGACTACCCCCTACATCAAGAGTCAGTTTATGCCAGAGAATTTTCTTTCGGAGTTAACTCTGGTTCTCTGCCCCTAAATTATTTGTGTATTCCCATTATACTTTCCTTTGTAGTGCTAATAAAATCTATACAAGATTTTCTCACCATGCAAATGAAAAAAAAATAGGAAGGTTTTACAGCTAAAGAACAGCGGTCGCAACTTAAGAAGCAGAAACATAATACTAATTATTATGATCATCAATATTTAAACCAAGGTTGGAATACATTTCAGGCTGGTAGGATGCTGTCTTGTCCACAAAAGGCCTCTTTTTAAAAAAAAAAAAAAAAAGGGGGAGAGAAAATTTCTGCCCTGCAAGCAAAATTTCAGCAGCAGAATTAATGAAAGCAACCCTAACAAAGTTAGTGAATGCACATATATACAAACTCAATTTAAAAACAAATAAGATGGGCTGTTTATTGTGCCTTTCTGAGCAGAAAAACTGTGGAAACCTAATACATTACAATTGTACCTCTCCAGCTTGAGAGTGAAATACAAACTAGGTAGCTGTGATCAAACAGCGTCGAGTGAGGACAATATCAGGTCAAGTGGAGAACACCAGAGGGGCAGTATGGTGTATGACTAGTATAAAGGACCAGTGTGGTGTAGAGGCTAGAGTGTCAGACTGGCACTAGGGAAGTGGTGGTGGAAAGTGCCATCAAGTCACAGGTGACTTATGGTAACCACGTAGACTTTTTAAGGCAAGAAGGAGAATTGGTTTTTATACCCTGCTTTTCTCCCTTTTTAAGGACTCTCAAAGTGGCTTACAATCAGCTTCCCTTCCCCTCCCTACCTCTTTGTGAGGTAGGTCGGGTTGAGAGAGTTCTGAGAGGAGGAGGAGGAGGAGGAGGAGTTGACTTTTATATGCTGACTTTCTCTACCACTTAAGGAAGAATCAAACCGGCTTACAATCACTTTCCCTTCCCCTCCCCACAACAGACACCCTGAGAGGTAGGTGGGGCTGAGAGAGCTCTAAGAGAGCTGTGACTGGCCCAAGGTCCCCCAGCTGGCTTCATGTGTAGGAGTGGGGATGGGGAAACCAACCGGGTTCACCAGATTAGCGTCCACCGCTCATGTGGAGGATTGGGGAATCAAATCCAGTTCTCCAGATTAGAGTCCACCACTACAAACTGTGACAAGCCCAAGGTCACCAGCAGGCTTCATGTGGAGGAGCGGGAAACAAACCCAGTTTACCAGATTAGAGTCCACCATTCATGTGGACAAGTGGGGAATCCAACCTGGTTCTTACCCCCTGTAGTTGTTTCCCTTTGTATCTTTACTGTTTCTATCCCTCTCCTCCTTGCCCCTTTACTAGTTATTCTGATTGATTATTCCTGGAAGTGTTATTTAAGGTTTTTAAAGGTGCCTTCTGGAATTTTAAAGTTAATAAGGCTTTTAAGTATAATACATATATAGTAGGTTATTTTAATTCAATTGCATTAATGGTTTTTAACCGCCCTGAGATGGACTGCAGCCAGGAATGGGCGGGATACAAATATAACAATAAATAAAAAAATAAAAATTAACCACTACACCACTCTGGCAAGAGACATTCAAAGGTTTTTTGCCATTGTCTGCCTCTGTTCCTTGGAGTTCCTTGGTGGTCTCTCATCCATTACTAACCTGGGCTGACCCTGCTTAGCTTTTGAGATGCGATGAGATCAGGCTAGCCTAGGCCATCCAGGTCAGGCTGGTGCATCGGGGAAACCCAGCTTAAAATCTTGGGCTGCCATAGAAGGTCATTGGGTGGTCTTGAGCTAATCATTCTCTCTCAGCCCAACTTTCCCCACTAGGGCTGTGCATATTGGGTTTACAAAACCAAAAATGAACCTGAAAAAAGGCATTTTGGCTTTATTCGGGTTTATTTTTGGCCAAATATTGAAACAGAGAATCAAGCTTAAGTTGGATAGCCGATCGCCGAAAAAGCCAAATAGATATTCGGCTTTTTTCGGCTTTCTCAAGGCTTTTCTCTATGGGAAATTTTTAAGGAGCTCTGGGGGGAGCATTTTTTGGAGATAGAGTTACCAAATTTTCAGGGTCGCTGCAAGGGACTCCCCTTGCATGAATTCTGAAGCTTGGTAAAGTTTGGGACAGGGGGTCCAATTTTATGGGGCTCCGAAGGGTCACCACCTCCTCCATAGGAAAGCATTGTAAATTCTTACGCACTTATGCTCTAGTACAGTGCTAGATTCTTCTTTGGTTTGCCTCTCCTTACTTCACCTTCCCCTTTTGCCTGAAATTAGATTTCTGACTCCCTTTCCTAGGATGTCTGAAGAACTAGAGAAGAAAGAGGAGGACTCCCTCCCCCCCACTAGCCTGTTGCAGGAGAGATCTGAGCTCTGAAAAAACAGAGCTGCTTGCCGAAAGTCGGCCAGTAGCTTGAATCTCCTGAACTTGAATCTAAACTGAGCTCAGGAGGAACAGCCCATCTGTACAAAGTTGGCAGTTCCAAGCTGAGTGACTGATAATCTAACTCAGTATAAGGCAGCTTGAGGGTGTGGAATGGTATAATACAGCCCGATCTTGTCAGATCTCGGAAGCTAAGCTAGGTCAGTACTTGGAAGGGAGACCTCTAAGGAAGACTCTGCAGAGGAAGGCAATGGCAAACCACTTCTGTTTAATCACTTCCCTTAAAAAGCCCACCAGGGGTCTCTGTAAGTTGTCTGTTACTTGATGGCACTTTACGCGCGCGCGCGCACACACACACAGAGAGAGAGAGAGAGAGAGAGAGAGAGAGAGAGAGAGAGAGAAGGCAACTTCATCAGACCAAGCCCCACCTAGTCTAGTACTCCACAGTCAATCTGAAACCTCACAAGCAGGATGTGGAAGGCGATGGGCATTTTCAGCATCCCCTACAGACATTCCATTTAGCTAGGGTTGCCAACCTCCAGGTACTAGCTGTAGATCTCCTGCTATTACAACTGGTCTTCAGCCGATAGAGATCGGTTCACATGGAGAAAATGGCCGCTTTGGCAATTGGACTTTATGGCATTGAAGTCCCTCCCCTCCTCAAACCCCGCCCTCCTCAGGCTCTGCCTCAAAAACCTCCTGCTGGTGGCGAAGAGTGACCTGGCAACCCTACGTTTAGCTATCCTGGCTAATAGCCATGAATCGGTCTAATGCTTTTTGAAACCATCTAAGCAGGAGTCTTGTGTGGTTGCCATATGCTGCACCGTCCCTCTTCATTTCTAAAATGGTGTTAATGACTGCACTTTTGAATTCACCCCTAGGAAGCGCATGGGAATGATCAGTCAAGATTCCCAGTGGTACCCTCATCTGTTCTTCTGCTTTTGTCCAGTCCTTTTTCAACCCTCCCTCCCCCCAGCTAAACACGCCAGCGCCTCTCGCCATGAGCTCTGCAGAAGGCAGAGCTGAAACCCTGGGAGCCATTTCCTGCTTCCCAGTGCTGCAGTTTCCAAGGTGACCTTCATGTTTTAAGAAAACATAATCAAGGAGCATTAGTGGCTTATTTAATTTATTCATTTATGTAGGCCTTGTCAAGCAAGGCAAACTGTATACTGTGCTGGGGTAAATATACGAGGCAAGGTCACTGCCTTCCCCCACCCCTTCTCAGACCTTGCAGGATCCTTCTGTGGAATATATTGTGCCACAGAAATAACTATGAATAGCAATGCAGAGGCTGCAGAAAGTGAGGAAATCAGGACTGGAAGCTCATATGTGAACCGGTCACATAGATCCTTCCACCCCTTTCTTACCGGTAGGGTTGCCAGGTCCCTCTTTGCCACTGGCGGGAGGTTTTTGAGGCGGAGCCTGAGGAGGGCAGGGTTTTGGGAGGGGAGGGGCTTCAATGCCCTAGAGTCCAATTGCCAAACCGGCCATTTTCTCCAGGCGAACTGATCTCTATCAGCTGGAGATCAGTTGTAATAGCAGGAGATCTTCAGCTACTACCTGGAGGTTGGCAACCCTACTTACCGGTAGCGTGAGTACTTCTGCGACTGCATTATCCCACCATGGGATAATGTGAGAAAGTCTTATCCGAATGGAATAAGGAAACTATGGCAGTACTAGAGTAGGGAGGAGCTACCGTATTAGCTGTTCCCACAGACTGCTTATGTTATTCAGTTGATACAGGAAGGATCTGTGCCTGGTCAGTTCTCATGACACCAGTGCCATGTTGAAGGGGCTCTTACCTGGAGGGGATTTCTGCACAGGCAATTGAGTTGTGTGTGTGTGTGTGTGAAGTGCTGTCAAGTCGCTTCCAACTTATGGTGACCCTATGAATTAATAACTTCCAAAACGTCCTATCATTAACAGCCTTGCTCAGGTTTTTGCAGACTGAGGGCCGTGGCTTCCTTTATAGAGTCAATTCATCTCATGTTGGGTCTTCGTCTTTTCCTACTAAAGGTAAAGGTCTCCTGTGCAAGCACCGGGTCATTCCTGACCCATGGGGTGATGTCTCATCCCGACTTTTACTAGGCAGACTTTGTTTTTACGGGGTGGTTTGCCAGTGCCTTCCCCAGTCAACTTCCCCTTAACCCCAGCAAGCTGGGTACTCATTTTACCAACCTCGGAAGGATGGAAGGCTGAGTCAACGTTGAGCCGGCTACCTGAAACGGACTTTTCCTACTACCTTCAACTTTTCCTAGCATTACTGTCTTTTTCAGTGACACTTGTCTTTTCAAAATGTGACGAAAGTATGATAGCCATGGCATCAAACACCCAAGGGATTATGCATCAGAAATTGAGAGTTGCATCTCATTTGTAGCCCTACGAGGTTGACTATTGTGATTTCATTGCATGGTTTTCTGTCCTACGTTCTAACAGTGCCATCCTAAACAGAGTTACACCCATTGATTTCTAAGCCTGTCCCCTCAATTCCTTGAAATCTAGGTGCTCCTGAGGAATAATCACATATAATCTCAAAAAATATAGGATGTAGGATACCTCCCTCACCCCAATCTTCTGAAACAGCGACCGAGCTCTGATGGGAGATGTTTTCATCCCATTCTGCTGCTGCTTCTTACATTTTAAATGTCCATTCCTCTTCTTTTGACATTCCATCTCCCGTACTGAAAAAATATCTCAAATCACAACATGAAACCGCTACAAAGCAAACAGTGGGGTTTTTTTGTACGGTTCCCACACTGAGGATATTTTGGCATCAGTGAAAGAAAAGTCAGCCATCGATGCAAACCATTGAACCTGGCTGGCGAATATAGCATTTTCTTTTTTGCTCAGAGGGCAAGAGTTAAGCCACAGCCCCGCACTCCAGATTCTGCTGCCTGGCCAGACTCTCTGATGGGAATGGCATTATAAGAACACACTGGAGGGAAACTAGCCCATGAACTGAAGACTGAGGGCAGCCCCTCAATCTCCTCATGCATTTAGGCTCTGCTCCCGCTGGGCTGCGTTTGAAAGTGTTGATAACATATCCTTTGGCACGGTCGTTTTCAGCTCTTTCACAGTTTGTTCTCTCACAGGCTTCATTTCTTGACCTGACAGAGACAGGGTTCTCCCTGGCTTCTCAGTGGAATTTTTTTCACACGCACTCAGAGCTGTTATTTATCTTTCCTGTCAGAATCCTTCCTGGTTTCTGGTCGACTATGATATGCATCTTTCTAAAGACAGGTTCCTTTTATGTTGCTGGTGTCCCCTTCTATGCCACTGTAGCATCTGTGCTAATCAGAAGTACCCCTCTTGGGCCAGGGTTGTGCACCACCGAAGAGCTTGGAAGGGTGCAGAAGAGATCAGCCCAAACGATCAAGGGGTTAGAATATCTTCCCTAACAAGAAATTTAAACTTTGGAGTGTAGGGAAAAGATGACTTAGGGTGGTCATGATAGGGGGTGGCAGCAAGTAGATAGAACATATTTTCCCTCCTTCCCTTTAGATCCTAGAATTCAGGGTCACCCAACAAAATTGATGGGTAATACATAAAAAACATCTTCATACAGTCCCTAATTAACTTGTGGAACTCACCGCCACTTGGTATGTTGATGAGACAACTCCGAGAGCTTTAAAGGGGGATTACATGTATTCTCAAAGGATAGGGCTATCAATAATTCTTAGACATGATGGCTAACTAGAACCTCCATGTTCATAGGTAGCATCATTCTGCATGCCAATTTCGAGGGGGGGCATTAGGGGAAGTGCTGCCGCCAGTCAGCCAGCTGTCCCTGCCTGATTGCCCCTCTTACCCAAGAACTGGAGGAGATAATTCTCCTTATCCCTTGAGTCCTCTGTGCCCTCTTTAAAAACGATGTGTCGAGCTACATACACCAATTCCTGAATGTTGCGAGTGTTTGGTCACTATTTCTGGTTGGTGGATGAACTCTTGCAAGAGAGAATCTTATGAGCATTCAGAGAGGTTCTGGGAAAAGGCTGTACCAACTGTGGTGTGGTTGTGAACAGTGGTAAAACACTTTGAGTCACCACTGGGCTTACCACGTTACCTGCCACAGCAGGCAATCTTCTGGCCCTGGCTTATGGCTCCTGCCATCGCTCATCACAACAGCCGGGAGGGGGGGGGGAAATTAAGAGATTGGAAGTAATGGAAAACAATGTCACTTCCAATTGTACATCATGTTGTTCTAGGAATCCCTCCCCCAGTCTCTATGATTCTTACCACGGAGCTTGGAGAATTTCTAGAGTGTCATGCTGTCACTTCTGGGTATTATTGGAAGAACTCAGTCCCCCCATTTTTCTCCTGCTGGAGTGAAGAGGCTGTCTGGCATCCCTCTCCACTTCTTCACTATCAAATATAGGGTGCTAGACCAGACAGATCTTCTGTCTGTTCTGGCAAGCTGTGTTCACCTGTAGAATTGCAATAAAATCCAACTCCTTTCTACCTGTTAGGCCTGGATTCAATTAGATAAATAACCAGAGCTTTATAGGCTTTTTCCGCATGCAAGATTCTGTTGCTGCGCTTGCAGTGCTTAGTGTATTAAATATTCATGTTTACCTTAATATACATTACATGGAACAATCCCATTTTGCTTCTGTTCTGCAGGTGAGTCATGCTAGATATAACTGACATTTAAGGCTTTCAAACAACTTGTCATTTTTGCCTTGGTCTTCTGCAATTTCCACATCATGCAGCACCCCAGGGAGTGCAACTGTGCTGGGGGAAGAGGGCAATGACAAGCAAGTCCACAGCACACTAGCAGCACCACAATTGTGGAACTCCCTCCCCAGGGAGGTGCGCCTGGCCCCATCATTGTCACTCTCCAGGAGGCGGTCAA
The DNA here is from genome assembly GCF_029931775.1 of Euleptes europaea. NCBI lineage: Eukaryota > Metazoa > Chordata > Lepidosauria > Squamata > Sphaerodactylidae > Euleptes > Euleptes europaea. Next base: position 100,712,119 of record NC_079314.1, read on the forward strand.
AGACAAGTTTTATTTAGGACTGCATTTTGATTGATTTCGCTTTTGTTATTGGCCATCGTTGGGTCATGAATGACTCATGTTAACCCCTCCCCATGGAATTTTCAAGGGAAGAGATGAGCAGAGGTGGTTTGCCATTGCCTTCCTCTGCATAGCAACCCTGGTCTTCCTTAGGAGCCTCTTGTCCAGGTGCTAACCATGGCCGATTAGGGTTGCCAACCTCCAGTTGGTAGCTGGAGATCTCCTGCTATTACAACTGATCTCCAGCCAATAGAGATCAGTTCCCCTGGAGAAAATGGCCTTTTTGGCTATTGGACTCTATGGCATTGAAGTCCCTCCCCTCTCCAAACCCCGCCCTCCTCAGGCTCCACCCCAAAATCTCCAGGTATTTCCCAACTCGGAACTGGCAACTCTATGGCTGACCTTGCTTAGCTTCCAACCTCTGATGAGCTTGGGCTAGTCTGGGCTATACATTATTTAAATACTGGCCACTTGGCAAAATCCTACATCCATCCCAGAGTGGTGTAGTGGTTAAGAACAGTGGTTTGGAGCAGTGGACTCTGATCTGGGTTTGATTCCCCGCTCCTCCACATGAGCGGCAGAGGCTAATCTGGTGAACTGGATTTGTTCCCCCACTCCTACACATGAAGCCAGCTAGGTGACCTTGGGCTAGTCAAACTCTCTCAGCCCCACCTACCCCACAGGGTGTCTGTCATGGGGAGGGGAAGGGAAGGTGATTGTAAGCCGGTTTGATTCTTCCTTAAGCAGTAGAGAAAGTTGGCTTATTAAAACCAACTCTTCTTCTGTGGTGAATGGGAGGGTGTGTATCTCATTTTCCACTGTATTTGAATGCTGAGTTTCACTAGCCATTTTTAGTATTGCTTGTGTTCATTTGATAGTGCTGTGGAATTCCAAAATTATTGACACATTTTATTGTTAGTAAAGTTGATTTTAGGATATAGGGTTGTATAAAGCTGTTTTTTGCACATTTTAAAAAATGCAATAAAACAAGAAGGATTGAAGGAAGGAGAAAAATCATTTCTGACCTACCCCTAGGCCCGTGTTGGCGAACCTATGGCACGGGTGCCACTTCCGGCACGCGTAGCCCTTTCTGCCGGCACGCACTGTTCCTCCAAGCCGCTGGCCTTTCCGGCTCTGCCCCACCCCGGATGGGGGAGGCTGTAGCCCAGGGGTGGGGAACCTCCGACATCATTGGCTGTGGCCCCCGGACTCTCCCACGGAAGCTGCCGCCATTGCCGCCGCTGGAGCGTGCGCGGCCAGCCAGGCGGGTGGGAGAGCGGGGAACAGAAGCCGAGCGCTCACACTCGGCATGGCCGGCGGCTTCTCCGGCGCCCTCTGGGCCTGTGTGGGCGGAGGGGCATGGCTGATCGGTGGGTGCGAAGGAGGCGCCCTCTGCCCCACCCTGCTCGCCTCTCACAAGCCTGCCGCCGAGCCCCACCGAGTGGCAAATCCAAGGCAAAACCTCCCATGCATAAATGGCCTCTTTCTTTTTCTGTCTCCCTCTGTCCTTTTCTTTCTCTCCCTTGCTCCATTTCTTTCTCCCTTTTTCTCTCTTTTTCTTTCTTTCTCTCCCTCCCTTCCTTCCCTTTCCCCCTCCCTTCCCTTCTTTCCTTCCTTCCTTCCTTCTTTCCCTCCAGCGGCTTCTCCGGCACCCTCTGGGTCTGTGCGGGCGGAGGGGCATGTAGTCCTATTCCACCTTTGAAGTGCCCACAAGCTATCCTCCAAACACCTTTCCATTTGTCTTGATATGTAGAGAGAAAACACTAAGGAACTAATTGCCAATCTCCAGGTACTAGCTGGAGATCTGCTATTACAGGTGATCTCCAACCAATAGAGATCAGTTCCCCTGGAAAAAAATGCCACTTTGGCAATTGGATTCTATGGCACTGAAGTCCTTCCCCAAACCCCGCCCTCCTCAGGCGCCACCCCAAAAACCTCCCACTCATGGCGAAGAGGAACTTGGCAACCCTAGCCTCTCCCTCTGGGCCCCCTCTGGGGGTGGTATTCAGGTTAAATTGCCGCATTGGCACTCGGCGATAAATAAGTGGGTTTTTGGTTGCAGTTTGGGCACTCGGTCTCTAAAAGGTTCGCCATCACTGCCCTAGGCAATGTATAGAAATGATCAAAATAGAGATTTGGATTTGATCAGTCTCTTCTTTTTCATACTCTGTTCTTGCCAACAACGGGTAGAAACCAACTTTGGCTCTCTAACGAAAGAGCTGCAACTTTACGAAATATATTCCTATTGGGGGAAAAAAGCAAGAGCTTTCCTGCTGAGCCTGTCTGTTTTCTCCCCACACATTTCCAGCATCCATCACTGAAAGAGGACATCTCCATTCTTTGTTGACAGCTCAAGGAAGGCAAGAGATAAGGGAAGGTGGAACTTTGAAATGGGTTTGAAAAATTAGTCAGCAGTAGCTTTGAAAAGGCTCAAAGAGTATTTCCAGGGAGCTTCCCGCATACTTGTGCAGGCACTTCAAAGCTATACAAGAACCATGGGAAGAAGCCCAAACAGCGAGGGGCAGGAAAGGCTCCTTATTCCATTCATGTTATTTCTCATATGACAGAGCTGTACATATACAGTCGCTAGCCTGAAGTAGAAACAGGCAGGAGACACATGGATTGAGGACCAGGTCTTCTTGGTGGAGAAGCAGCAGGAGTTGATAAATTACCTGATATAAAGGGAGAGGAAAGGCTAATTAGAGGGCACAACCATGCCAAAGACCAAGGCTGGTTTAGAAGAACGGAAGAACATAAGAAAGGCAATGCTGGATCAGACTAAGGCCCATCAAGTCTAGCAGTCTGTTCACGCAGTGGCCGACCAGGTGCCTCTAGGAAGCCCACCAGCAAGATGACTGCAGCAGCATTGTCCTGCCTGTGTTCCACAGCACCTAATTTAGTACACATGCTCCTCTGATCCTGGAGAGGCTAGGGATGCATCATCATGACTAGTATCCATTTTTACTAGTGGTTCAAAAGTCTTTCTGTCTCTCTCCACTAGGAACTTTGGTTCTGAGAGAATTCTTAGCACCCACAATGAACTACAGTTACCAGGATTCATTTTTTGGGGGTATTATGGTCAAAAGCCCAAAAAATATTGGTGTAAGTTTGTATATAGGCACAAAGAGAGCAGGGCTGCAGTGAATCTCTGACAACTGTCCCTTTTGCCCATTGAATGAGTGGCCCTGCCAGAGAGCTCTCCAAGACTGCAAAAGGGAGGACATTCGAGGGTTCTTGCCAGTGTGACCCAGATACAGAGAAGGGTTCTAAAGAACCACAGTCTACCTGCTTACTGAAGCCTACAGTTTGGAGCACCATATATTTCTATCTCTATGCTAAGGCTTTGTGAGGATGAAGAGAATGAACACGGGTCTCCTCAGCTTTCTTCTACACTGCTCTGACTTTATTTTTAAGGGATGACTGAGGATAGTTGAGATTCTGGCCTCCCTCTATAAATCTGCTGACCTCCAGTGGAAAAGGGAGCACCTGCTGGCCCATCTATAACTAAGAACATAAGAAAAGCCATGCTGGATCAGACCAAGGCCCATCAAGTCCAGCAGTCTGTTCACACAGTGGCCAACCAGGTGCCTCTAGGAATAGGGTTGCTAACCTCCAGTTGGTAGGTGGAGATCTCCTGCTATTACAACTGATTTCCAGCCAACAGAGATCAGTTCATCTGGAGAAAATGGGTGCTTTGGCAATTGGACTCTATAGCATTGAAGTCCCTCCCTTCCCCAAACCCTCATCAGGCTCTGCCCCAAAAATCTCCAAGTATTTCCCAACCCAGAGCTGGCAACCCTATCTAGGAAGTCCACAAACAAGACGACTGCAGCAGCATTATCTGCCTGTGTTCCAAAGCACCTAATATAAGAAGCATGCTCCTCTGATCCTAGAGAGAATAGGTATGCATCATGACTAGTTTCCATTTTGACTAGTAGCCATGAATAGCCCTCTCCTCCATGAACATGTCCACTCCCCTCTTAAAGCCTTCCAAGTTGGGAGACATCACCACATCCTGGGGCAGGGAGTTCCACAATTTAACTATGCGTCGTGTGAAGAAATACTTCCTTTTGTCTGTTTTGAATCTCTCACCCTCCAGCTTCCACAGATGACCCTGTGTTCTGGTAATATGAGAGAGGGGGGAAAGTGTCTCCCTGTCCACTCTCTCCATACCATGCATAATTTTATAGACCTCTGTTATTTCTCCCCTTTACTAAGAGCTTGATTGGTGGCCAAGATGACAGGCCTCCATCTTAGTAGGGGGCTGGTGGATGCCGGATAGCTTGAAGCAGAGTTAAGAAGCCTTTTAAGGGGGGAGAGTTAATAGGGAGTTATGAGCTGTTTTGTATCCTACGAATGAAGGTTTGCAGGGAGACCCCGTCACAGGAAGCAGTGACAGGAACGGCAATAATTTCCCCTCAAGGCTTTCTGCAGGACAGAAGGAGGGGGAGAGGGGGGGAAATTAAAGTGTGGAAGGTTAGTCAAACAGCTAACCTACATTTTTTCCTAGCAGCCAGAATTAGTTCTTCTGACAGATGAAATGTGGCTCTTAACCTTCCCTTCTCCTCCTAGCAAGCGTTTCCCTTAATCCTTATCACTTTTGAAGTTTGCCATTGACATAGCCTGTGTCTTTCTGTTGAGCTCTCTTTTCAAGACCGAGGAAATGAAATATGAATATCCCCGCATATAGCCCTTTCCTGGACTGCACCCGTAGGGGAAAATGGCTCCCGTCAGGGCATTCCATACTGTCCTTGGTGCTCCAAAGGGCATGCTCATCACTGGTGTTCCCTTTGGCCTTTCTCTGCCCTTCAGGAGGCAGTCCTGCTTCTGATGCTAAATGGTCCTGAGTACTGCCAGGATTGGAGTCTGCCTGGGAACCAAATACAGGCTGCTCTGAGCTATCTGGAAAAGGGCAGCGTATCAGCATTACAAGCACTGGCGGGCCTACTAAACACAGAGCTGCTGCTGAAAAACAGCCGTCATTGAGTTATTTAGCCACTTGCAGTGCAATCCTAAGCATAGCTACACCCTTCTAAGCCTATTGAAATCAATGGGTTTAGAAAGGTGTAACTCTGCTTAGGATAGGGATGCCAGCCTCCAGGTAGTAGCTGGAGATCTCCTGTTATTGCAACTGATCTCCAGCGGATAGAGATCAGTTCCCCTGGAGAAAATGGCCACTTTGGCGATTGGACTCTATGGCATTGAAGTCCCTCCCCTCCCCAAACCCTGCCCTCCTAGGCTCTGCCCCTAAAACCTCCTGCCGGTTGCGAAGAGGGACCTGGCAACCCTAGCTTAGGATCTCACTATTAGCTCAGTAGACCGGTATCTGCTTAAAAGGGTGTAAAGGACTGTGATCTGCTTAGGATTGCACATTAGCTCAGAAAACAAGTATCTCCCATAGACAAGTATAATCCACCAAGTATCAGTGGCTTCTATGAGGACTTGTTCCTTCACTGGGGTGGCCCTTACATTATGAAACAACTTCCAGGAAAAAGATTGGCACTCCACCACCCCTTTTATCATTTTAGAATCATAGAATCATAGAGTTGGAAGGGACCACCAGGGTCATCTAGTCCAATCCCCTGCACAATGCAGGAAATTCACAACTACCTTCCCCCCCACCCCCAGTGACCCCTACTCCATGCCCAGAAGATGGCCAAGATTCCCTCCCTCTCATCATCTGCTTAAGGTCGTAGAATCAGCATTGCTGACAGATGGCCATCTGACCTCGTCTTAAAAACCTCCAGGGAAGGAGAGCTTTCCACCTCCCAAGGAAGCCTGTTCCGCTGAGGAACTGCTCTAACTGTTAGAAAATTCATCCTAATGTCTAGATTTTGATGAACCCGTCACTAACTGTGCCCTTCCAAAGGGCCTTTTAGCTTTTAAAAATCTGGATTGCTTGTATTGAGATGAATGTATTACATTACGGCTGTCTCTGTGTGGTGTTTAATATAGTTTCAGGGTTTATTACAGGTTGGTTTATAGTATGTTTGTTGGTTTATTGCTTTTTAACTTACGTCTGTTGTTGGCCACATTAAATAGATTTGCAGAGCAATCCTATGCAGAGTCACTCCAGTCTAAACCTATTGAAATCAGTGGAAAGACCCTGCATAGGATTATACTTTTAGAAAAGCAGGATTTTTGTGTGTGTGTGTGTGTGTGAGAGAGAGAGAGAGAGAGAGAGAGAGAGAGAGAGAGAAAGAGAGAGAGAGAGAGAGAGAGAGAGAGAGAGACCCAGGGAAATGGCACAACCTATAAATAACCCAAGAGAGTTAATACAGATAAACCATTGAAACAGTCAGACATTATATTTTCTTATAGACAGGCTGGTTATCCTGTAGTGAAATTATATCTGAGCCTTGACTAGTCTTGTTCGGACAAAACATGCCATTCTTATTATACAATTTTAAGGAAAGAGTGTGCTTCCCTTTCACCTGCTAGCACTTCACAGCCTAGCCAGCGGGAGTGAGAATAAATCCTTCCATAACCTGGTGACATTCAAGACTAAGCCATGCCAACCCTACCAAAGTAGATCAAGTTATTTGCTACAGTGATTCAGTTCATTTGCTGTAAGTCTCTCTTCAAACATAACCCCTTGATCAACATTTCATGCTTAGCAACTGCATTATAATAATAATAGCAATCAGGACACAATCATTATTGTAGAATAGCCACTGCCTGCAATATGGTATGCTTCGACATCTCTGGAAGCATTGGGTGGGGGAAAGAGGGTCACACCAGTTCATAATCTAACCCCTTCAAGTAGTGGATTCTCTCCTAGCCAGATTGGGTGGCTCATCATGGGATCAAGTATCGTCTTTCATGTTTTTAGATGCTGCGAGTTCAAATCCTGTTTGGGTGTTTTAAAGACTTTTGGGCAAAAGTATTCTCTCTTGCTCAATGTGATAGAAAAAAGAAGAAAAAGAAAAAAGGAGAAAACCCAAATCCTCTGCATGCAGTTATTCTTATCAGCCATAAACACGCCGCCAGGGACTCAGACATTTCGGCAGCGCTTTGTACTCAGGAAGCAAACCGTAATAAGCTAAAGTCTGATTCCGCAGAAACGTTGCATCTGCAAGGAGGGTTTTACGTCGTATGAAGTAGAGGGATGTACTTTGAACCATCGGTCCTTTCATTTCCATATTTCTCTTCCCCCATCCATTCCCTTCTGCCTATAATCCCATAGCCGCCTTCTTTGTTTTTGAGAGAAGACTTTTCTAACTCCGTCAACAGAACAAGGAGACTCGCCTAGGTACGTATGTTCAGCATTAAAAAAGTACTCAGCCTGTGGATAGATCTGATGATGAATTTACAGGAGAAGAGCAGTTAATTATCCTGTTTTATGCCAGTTATCAGTACGTTTCTTATGACGATCATGGGGCCATGTTGGTACCCTCAGGTGGTAATTTACTTAATGCACATTCTCAAGCGTGTTGAGCTTTAAACAACAGCCTTAGATAGCCTGCTGAACATGGTTACCGGCTGCCTTTTCTATAAAGGATTGGAAATTTGACTCCCGTTGCGGTTTTCATTAACAACTGAAGCACCAACCACCAAAATAATAATAATAATAATAATAAATCATACTTGCATTTTTCTCTCTGTGAATGAATAATTTTTTTGTAAGTGAGCAGGATTTTTCCCCCTTGTATTAGACCAGAAAAACACACAATGTCTGAGTTGTGCTTGACCAAGAAATCATTGATGCAAAAGGATCGCACATACCACACCATCCAATGTCTCATTGAGTCCTCCTGTCCCGTAAACATGGCCCCACTTATGGAATTTCTTCTGCCAGCCTCTCCTCATGTGCTAGAAATTATGCATGTCCAAGAGCAGATATAAGGCACAGGGTGGAATGTGCCCATCATGTGTTTCTACACGTTACAGCAATTTCCACCAGTACATTGGGTTGCCAACCTCTAGGTGGTAGCTGGAGATCTCCCGCTATTACAACTGATCTCCAGGCAATAGAAATCAGTTCTGCTAGAGAAAATGGCCACTTTGGCAATTGGACTCTATGGCATTGAAGTCCTTCTCCTCTCCAAACCCTGCCCTCCTCAGGCTCCACCACCAAAATCTCCAGGAATTTCCCAACCTGGAGCTGGCAACCCTACACATTGCTCACCATTGCTCCAAGCGACAAGGGGGAAGGGAACATAATTTTTTTTTTAATAGCCATGTTTGCTGACATCACTATAATCACTTATGAGTAAAACCTGGAAGTGGCATACTGTAGTTTTAGGAATTGCCAGAAACTATATGGATTGACTATAGAGTTTCTGGCGATTCCTAGACCTACCCTTTGCCATTTCTGGGCTTTACCCAGAAGTGAGGTAGCAACATCAGTGACTGCTGGGTACCCAAGGTTGGGTGAAAAGAAAATATATATACGTCTATGTATAAATACTGAAAGTATAATTTATTGGAAGCGCTATGTAAAAGTTAAAATGATTTAAAAGCAGTTTACTAGGTTGATACCTGCACACATAGTATATGAGAGAGCTATACTAACCAGTATTACAACTATAACCTATTATACCAGATGTTTGAGTAATTGGGAATAGATTTTACAACATATAAACATGCCTGGTTGGGTTTGAACTGTTTTTATTTATTAATGTATTTCTGTAATGTGTGCAGGCTTAACAAGGGTTTTAATTAACCACTGATGAAGGCCCCATAGGCCGAAACGCATTTGGTATGTGGTTACAGTTGTCAACCTCAGGAAACACATTGTGCTATTTTAATGCTTTTAAATAATTGTAACTTTTACATAGCACTTCCAATAAATTATACTTTCAGTATTTATACATAGACTTATATATATATTTTCTTTTCACCCAACCTTGGGCACCCAGCTTCTGTTTTTAGGTTGGGTTTTATTCCCCTCCTTTTTTTCTTGCAACAACAGTGACATCAGCAACGCCACAACCCCCATGTCTCTGCCCTCAACCCTCAGCTGTCTGGCCATGCAAGTTCTTAGTCCATTCTCCTGCTTTTTCTTCTCCTTTCATACTCTTCTCATTACCCTTTTCCTTTTCCCCTTCAACCCTCTGGGCCACTCCATCCCCTACATCCCTCTGCTTCCCTTGGCCCAACTCCTTCTATTCCCATATTTTGCCTTCCTCTATCTAGGCCCTGGCTCTCCCTCAGGGTCAAGCACATCAAACCACGGCATCCACCATCTCTGGTACCCCAAGGCCAGAGGCTCCACTGTAACACACTCCCCCAGTCACTAAAGCCTTTGCTATATTACAATACAGATCAACCTGAAAATGCCATAGAGGCAAAAGAGCATTTTAATGCCAGATGTGAAAGTGGCCTGTGAGATGTCACATGATCACCTGAAGCTGCCTTATACTGAATCAGACCCTTGGTTCACCAAGGTCAGTATTGTCTACTCAGACCGGCAGCAGCTCTCCAGGTTCTCAGGAAGAGGTCTTTCACATAACTTTCTTGCCCAGTCCCTTTAACTGGAGATGCCGAGGGTTGAACCTGGGACCTTCTGCATGCCAAGCAGAGGCTCTACCACTGAGCCACAGCCCCTCCCCTAACGTGCTTGTGTTTTATCATATTCCAGAGTTTCTTAGGAAAGTGCTGGATCTAGTCACAAAGTCAAGAAATGGCGGCAATTAATGGCTTTTAACCAGACGACTGATCACAGGTGCGCACAACCCCTCTGCACCCACCCACAGATCACCACCTTTTTCACATGACCTTCAAAGAGCAGAGGTGGGAGGGAAGAAAACTCAGCCTAGAGTACCAGACCACATTCCCCAGTCCCGTCAGGCTTAAACCAGAAGGGCTCTCTGTGAGATTAAAGGAACGAGGAGAGAGAGATCTGCTTCTCTTATTGAGTGCCTGTCAGAAGCAGGAGTGCAGACAAACAAATTTCGCCTTAAGGAGAGGCTGGGGAATGAAGGAATGCAGACAGGATCCCTCCATGAGAGACATGGGAGGTTGTATTTCCTGACAACCTGGCCCCCGTTGGTGTTGACAGATTGGTGGCAGAAAGGAAATCATCCTTAAAACAGTGCAAGAAGGTTTCTAGATGCCTGTTACTAATAAGGACACCCCTGATGCTTGTAAATGACTATTTTAAACAATCTACTTGTAGTTTACTCTTGGCTGTTTAAGCAGTTGACTGCTTTGTATGTCTCCAGGTTCAGCCCAGGAAGAGTGGGGGAAAGACCATGTCAGTTCCAGAGTCATTTTCCAGTCAATTTCACTTTCAAGTCCTCCCTAATGCAGACATAGCAGTTACTGCAGCCCGATTACTAATTTGCTTTTTCAGTGTTTCTGGTGTTGTATTTTTCCCCCAGTGGCTTCCTTGGGGTTTTGTAATTTCCTCGGATCATCCCTATTGGTCTTATGTTTACAGGAAGTTTTCCCATACTGAAAGTTTTGTTTAAATATCTAACTTTGCGTTTAATGAGATAAGGCAACAATTCATTCAGCCTAAGCAGGCCTAAGCATTATTTTTTTCCCTGGGTCCAATATGAACACACGCCCAAGGTCCATGTCCCCTACATGCAATTTCACAAGTCATGATTTTAAAAAAAATCAGAAATGATGTAATTAGACCATAACATAGTAATAGTCCATAGCTTTCCAACCCCCACCCTTGCACCCCATTGCTTGGGTGCTGAATTTAAGGATTAGAAGTTTCCAGCAAAATCATTGACTGGTTAGTTCAAGTCGCTGTGTAATTTTCAGTCCCCATGTCGCACAACAGGAGAAGGGCCATAGCTCAGTGGCAGAACATCTGCTTGGCATGCAGAAGGTTTCAGGTTCAAACCCTGGCACCGCCAGTTAAAGGGACTAGGCAAGTAAGTGATGTGAAAGACCTCTGCCTGAGACCCTGGAGAGCCGCTGCTGGTCTGAGTAGGCAATACTGACTTTGATGTACCAAGGGTCTGATTCAGTATAAGGCAGCTTCGTGTGTTCAACTTCTTGGTTCCTGCTACTCCCGTTGAAAATGCAAGATCAGAATTATGCAATGAATGTTGATGCCAAAACTAAGAAATTCCCCTCACTGGGTCTTGACTTGAAGATCTAGCACCCATTTCTTTTAGCCGACCTACTTGACCAGTTTCTCTACCACTCTTGCACCCCACCCTTCATAGCATGTTGCCCCCTCTATGGTCTACTGCAGACACCCACAGTTTTACCCTGCTATGGGAATAATCTAGAATGAGCTAGGATCTAGGTAACACTAACAGACTGTATTCTGGTTCCAAAGAATGGCAGAGAGAATCATGGAAGTGGCTATACAGGCCATCTAGTCTAACCCCTGTTCAATGCAGGATCAGCCTAGAGCATCCCTAACAACCCCATATTTAGCCTTGTCAGGCTGACAAATGGCTTGCCTAAAACTACACACAGAATTTTTGCTGAGCTTGAAGTGAGATTTGAACTGTGGGCTTCCTAGATTGCCTTGTTGTCAACTCTACTGTACCAGGAGAACATTCTTCCCACTCACCACAATAAGACCACATTTGGCTAAATGGGGGGTGGGTGAAGAAGTGAGATTCAGCCCTGGCATTTTTCTCTTTAAATGCAGCATGGCATTTAATCTCCCAAGTGGTTGCAAACTAGGATGAGCGCAAGGGAAGCAGTTCCCCGTCACTGTCTCAAGCTGTGCAAATCCTAGGTAGACGCTCTGTGCAGTTAACCATTGCAAATCAGGCAACTTTCCTATAGCAATTCTTCTCAAAACCCATCTGCAATACTAATAGTGACTCCTAGATGGAAATTGCTGGGGAGATGAATATAAATGAGCCGATAGTACCGTCCAATTCCCACCACAGTTTTGGCACAGATACGGCTGAAGAGCTAAGCCCAGTGGGACTGAAAGCTCTTTCTTTTGACAACCACAGAAGAGTAAAAACTATACCTTCCATTCATCACTTACCTACTGCTTTCATAACAAGCACAATGTCTTATAATCCATACTGCCATCATTTTGACAATCGTATGAAGAAGCCTTCTTCAGTTTTACAGATGGGGGGGGCACAGTTGGAGAGGTGATGGCCTTGTGTGTGTGTTAAGTGCCGTCAAGTCGCTTCCGACTCATGGCGACCCTATGAATGAAAGTCCTCCAAAACTTCCTATCTCTGACAACCTTGTTCAGATCTTTCAAACTGAGGGCTGTGGCTTCCTTTATTGAGTCCATCTATCTCTTGTTGGGTCTTCCTCTTTTCCTGCATGCCTAGGGCCATCTTAATAGTTCTCCAAGCAAGGGGCCATGAAGTCTTGTGGGAGAGGGGAAATCTGTCTTCTGTCCTCTGGACCCCACCCTTTGCTCTTCCCTTGCTTCTGTTTTCCTCCATTTGCTCCACCTCCCTTCTGCCTTGCTGGTCTCACCTTTCCCCTCTGGGTGTAGTGGTTAAGAGCGGCAGACTCTAACCTGGAAAACTGGGTTTGATTCCCCACTCCTCCACATGAAGCCTGCTAGGTGACCTTGGGCCACTCACAATTCCCTCTGAACTCTCTTAGCCCCACCTACCTCACAAGGTGTCTGTTGTGGGGAAGGGATGGAGATTGTAAGCCAGTTTGAGACTCTTTAATGGTAGAGCAAAGGCAGAGTATAAAAACCAACCCCTTCTTCTTCTCCTCTATTGCAGCATCCACTTTCCACTTGGTACCCCTCAGTGACCCCTGTTTTCCTTTCTTGGATCTTTGCAGCCCATAGATTCCTCTTCCTCTTCCCCATTGTTGTCCATGCTTGCTAGGAAGGCCCATAATGGCTGCTGAGATCTCAACAGACTATACCATGAGATTTTGTTGACCGTTTTATTTTATTTTATTACATGTTTACCCTGCCCTCCCTGGCCCAACAGCCAGGCTCAGAGCTGCTCTGTGGATGTTTTAATCTGCATGGTGGGGGGCCAAGTTCACAATTACATATATGATGGTTGCAGCAAGGATCTGTATCTCCTCAGATGCTAGTTCAAGACTCATGTTACATTTCTGTACATGCAAATAACATGTATTGGGAGTGAATATGCTTATATTCTTACATGTCCTGAGACACAGAAATCAGGAAATACATTTCCATATCTCCTGCCCACATTATTTCTACTTGTCAGATGCTGCCCTGGTTATAGTATACAACCTGGCATTATATGGACCTATAGTGTTGGTAGGCTGATCAGGACCATTGTACAGAGCCACAGTGGTGTAGTGGTTAAGAGCAGCAGATTCTAATCTGGAGAACCAGGTTTGATTCCCCACTCCTCCACATGAGCAGCAGACTCTAATCTGGTGAACCGGGTTGGTTGCCCCACTTTTATGCCTGAAGCCTGCTGGGTGACCTTGGGTCAGCCACAGTTCTCTGAATTCTCTCGGCCCCACCTACCTCACAAGGTGTCTGTTGTGGGGTGGGAGAAAGGAAGGCTGCTTTGTAAGCCACTTTGAGACTCCTTAAAGGTAGAGAAAAGCAGGGAATAAAAACAAACTCTTCTTCTTCCCATATTCTGTTGAAGAGTCTTGGGTAAGAGGTGCTGCCAATGTCCTTTCTCTGACTGAGACCCCTGACAACCATTGGCAGCACAGTAGGTAATACGAAACAAAATGGAACAACGTGGCTTCATATAGTCACAATTATTGTTACAGGTTTATTTGCCGAGCACATGGTTTGCATACAGAAGGCCATGGGTACATTCTCCAGTATCTCCAGTTTAAGGATCTTGAGTACCAAAGACCATTCTCTGTCAGGCCCTTGGAGAGCTCTCAATAGAAAATACCAAAACAGATTGGCCAATAGTCAGACTTGGTATAAGGTAATTTCATAGGTTCAGGTGAACTGGGTCTGATATCTATAGGGCCTTGCAGAAAATGTGGCATTGTCTAGTCCATTGAGGTTATGCGTTCAGATAGACCTGAGCTGAAACTGTACCCAAAGTTGGGGTTGGTTCAGGGACACCTGAAATACTCCCAAACACTCCAGAAATTCTGAGATTAATTAAAATTTATATCCCGGAATTTCAGGATGGGTTTCAGGGTTTGGGGGAGGAGCAGGAGTGGGGTGGGAAGGAGAGGTAGCTGGCCCAGAAAACAGCAATTTAAGTAAGTCTCTAGCTCCTTCCATTGCAGAGGTATACCTATGGTTTCCATAGAGTTTTTGGAGAAACATGCTAGAGCATCCCCATCGCTTCCGGGGTAAACCCAGAAATGATGTTATCACAGCGCGCGCACAGATCACTCCCCAGCCTCACCATAATGAAGCTCCCGCCAGTGCCAAGGAGAAATCTGGCACCCCTACCAGGGCTAGTTCCCCTCTTTTTCCCTCCCTCCTTCCCTGCTCCTGTCAGCAGGGGAGGGGGTCCCCAACACTTCCCAAACAATCAAGATGATGAAAAGAGTGCCTTACCTGAAATCCAGATCTGAAATTACCACGAAAATGGTCGACGTACACATTTCTATTCCCCATGCTTATCCAGCAGACAAGCTCAGAACGTTTGCCCACAAGTTGTTTATAAAACCTGTGGAGGAGTTTTGACACCCCTAGATTAGGGATAGAGCTAGGGTCGCACAAAAAAAATCAGTAAATTTCGGGTTCGGGTTCATTGGGCCTGATTTTTTTCGGTAAACTCAGAATAAGCCAAATACCCATATTGGTAAAGGGGTATTTTAGCTTTATTTCCAGGTTTACTGAAAAAAATTGGGTCCATTATAGCCTGTGGGGATTTTTTAAATCCCTTGTGGGGCATTTTTGGAGGTAGAGTTACCAAATTTGCAGCATAGCTGCAAAGGACTCCCCTTAGATGGACACTGATTTGGTGAACTTTGGGACAGGGGGTCCAATTTTATGGGCCAGCAAAGGGGTCACCCCCATCCTCCAGGCATTTGCAAGCTGAGCTGTCCCATCAATTTTCAGGTTCAGAAGTTCAGCGTTGCCGAGGACTGGCAGAAAGAGCCAATTGGCAGGCTGGCGCCTCAAACTCTGGGGGCTCTCCTCATATCTGGGGCACATTACATGATGTCCATGAAAATTAGCTTCCAAACTGAGGAAAACAGCTTAAATGCAAGAAAAATAAGGCACAGAAAACATTTCTTTTAGTGGCAAATGTCATACTGTGAACAGTCCTTTATTATAGTAATCAAATTCTGATTTCAAGAGATGGTCATGGTGCAAGAAAACGAAGCCTCTACTCGGGCTGATCTTCAGTTTGAGAGCAGGTTTTCGGGGGAGGGGGTTGATATCAGAGCCAGCTGAAGTCATGACCAAGGCAGCTCTTGTGAAGAAGATTGCTCATCTGCGTGAGTGAGGGATCTTCTTCAAAAGCCCAATAAGTAGATGTAGAAGCGGACACTTTTTAGTTGGAGGGTATATCCCTTAGGACGGGACTGGGTGAGCCCAGTCTTTTAAATGACCCTTATGCAGACTATCCTGATCCAAATTAACCCACTGAATAGTGAGGGATAGTTTGGTCAGGCCCACTTGGCTCCCATTACACGACCCCTTCCTCAGAAGGTAGTCAAAACCAGTCAAAGATAGAAAAATGGGAGAAAGCACAGAGCTGTGCATCTGAGCACAGGCAAATAGCCAAAACCCAAAAAAGCCAAATATCTATTCTGCTTTTTCAGGAATTGCCTATTCAGTTTAGGGTAGATTCCTAGGTTTTGGTATTTGGTTGACCCCCAAACCCGAATATTGCCGAAACGGCTAATTTTGGGTTTATTTTCGCTTTGGGTATATTGATATGCACAACCCTAGATAGAGCTGCTAATTCTCTTCATTTGCTGCCTTGCCAAATCATTTTCAAAAGGAAACCGTTTTTGTGTGTGTGTTTTCCTTCCTGCTTCCATTTGTGGATGTATTTGTGCTTAAATCATGCTTGTGAGCTTGATTGTGTGTGAGTGGCAGCTGAGGACACTAACAAGATGCCTACTTTCCAATACAATTGCTTCATCAGGAGGATGGGGAAAGGAGATAATGAAGGTGGTTAAACAGGGGATAGCTCTGCCAAACTTATTTGCTTCATAAATATTCATACTCTCTCCGTCTCATCTTCTTGCCCTTGGGCTGGCTGTATTAATGGGGAAGCATTAGCTGAAGATTGAGGCCAAACCCTTAAAAAGGGGGTGCTATTTGGTTCGTACCTGGTGCTTTTTCAGCAGTAGCTGGAGGCATGGACACGGCTGACTTAAGCATTGTGCTGGAATGATTCCTAGCACAGAGCTGTTTACAGAGTCATTCTGGAAATGAGCAAAAAGGAAACAACAACAACAACCACAACCCTCTTCCATTCCTGTCTGGTAAAACAGGAGCTGGATACTTATCTTGTGCAAAGCAGTATATATCTATTAATTGGAACGAAGCTGTTGGCTTCTCTTTGAGAATATCACAAATATATCAGTGTCATACCAGATCAAATCTTATGGATTCCCTCTCAAAATCTTGAGATTTTTAGATTGCTGAGAGTTGGGAATTGTCTGTCAGAGGTCCCTAGCGCCGATCACAGAACCAGCATTCCCAGGATTTTCTGGCAAGAGGAATGATCTCTAAACCAGTTTGAAAATGGCATAGGTATCACTCAAATAATATTTTAGCATGAAAAAACAAAACGATTTGGATTTGGACGAGAACTCCTTCTTACCCTCAAATGTGGTGATCAGACAAGTTAGGATGAGATAGGGGGGAGCTGGCCCCAGATCACCCACTGAGCTTCCAATGGGGCTCTGAATCCAGGTCTCGACAGTCTAAATCCAACAAACCAGTGATGACACCAGATTGACTCTCATGCTTGTATTGGATAGCCTTCTTTAGCGTCCATTTAAGAGTAATGAATGATAACAGTTAAGGTCAAAGGAGAAATCGCCTTGTAGAGAGATTCACCTGGAGAATCAATACACATTAGACTTATTCACCAACATCTCTCTCTCTCTCTCTCTCTCTTTTCACTGTTATTAATAGGACGGCTCCAAAGACACTATGTACATTGATGGAAGTAATAACAATAATATCAGTAACAACAATACCATATACAGTATTTTTCTTTTTTTTTGCTAGAAAGCGACTTGCTTAGCTTCTTAATAGTTTAATAATGTAAGATATTATTTCCTTTGTATAAGATTAAACCCAATTTTAAAATCCCATATACAGTGATGGGATGATGATGATGACATAATAATAATATTATGTTGGATCCAAAGGTGTTTCCCCCCTTAACTCATAGAAAGAATCTATCCTATGAGCAGATTTGTTCATGAATGGAAGAGCACCTTTGGATCTGGATTTATCCCTCCATCAATGTATCAGGTGCTTTATGGAGTAACATAAGGAAAAAGACTATCGCCATCCCAAAGGAGATTAAATGCTAAATTAGGCAGTTTTTATATACTTGGACTACCTTTCAGGCAGGGAACTAAGTGTTAAAGCTTTGTGGAAGAGGAGAGTTTTGAGCCAAGGTTTGAAAGATGGGGTGTGGGGGAGAGATTACACTATCAATTGTGGGGTTGAATATGACACCATATGAAGAGGATTATGACCTTTTAATGGGGGAAGGGTTCCAGCTGTAAGGGGCAGCAAAAGAGAACATGCAGTGTTTGAGGGAGCAGGAGATCTTCATGGCAGCTGGTAAGACCAGCTGGGTCCCCATGAACCTCTCATATACATTGGACTAATACATTTCTTTATAGCACAAAGTAACCTTTTGGCCTTTGCGGTCAGAAAAAAAATGTCATTTTGGAGGGAGACTGGAATTTTTTATTAAGACCATCTGTCCTGCATTTGGCAGAAGCAGAGTAGTCCGACCCAGGCCTCGGGCTCTCCTTAAGAGGAAAATTTCACCAGGTATGGAGTCTCCGGTGTCATCCCACCACTCAGACAGGGAAAGCTGCACCTGGTGAAAATCTTTTCTTCAATGCAACACTTTCCGGTCTAAGCGCCTCTAATTGCAGCAATTGTTGCTATAGTCAATTTGAGCCAGAAAAACTAATTGCAAGCATTTTCGATCTAAAGGGGATGATAATCTCAGGTAAGGTACGTGTTCCTTGGGTAGGTACTAAAGACAGCTATAAAAGGTCTGCTTCTGTGAGCAGTTATGGTTCTTCTGTTCTTCTGGCTCTTGGGTTGTCTGGTCATCATCTCATTTAAATTCTGGGTCAGGTGTGTAGGATTTTGCTTGAAACAAAGCACAAGGTTACAGACTGAAGGGTGTGGGGACCGAAGGAGTGAATGTTAATGACCCTCTAATGTCTCGTAACAAAATGAGGGCTAATTAGATTCTGTGCTATATTTTCAGCAGTTTTCATATCGCGCATTGTTTCTCCCAGGGAAATTTCCACTAAAAACAAAGTCAGCTCTGGTTGCTGCCTGTTCTTTCCCATCTGAAATCCTAAGCCTTTGTGAACACACACAATTAATTGGCTGTGGCAATTATGATGATGTCACCGGGAAAGGATTACAACTTTTTAATGAGAAAATGAACTGCCATTGTATGCTTCCTTTTCAACCGACAATTACTTTCACTGTGAATGCTAGGAAGGAAAGCCGTGTTGTAGTTCAAATAGATGTAGTTGGAAGGCCAGAATGCTTAGTGCTAGAGAGGCAGTCTGTGAGATCCAGTGGCTAAAATCTTGGGTTTGGGACACTCTGGATTCAGCTATTGCTTACTTGGCTGTGGATTTCTTATGTGATTAGTAAGTCCTGGCTCCT
This sequence comes from Euleptes europaea, assembly GCF_029931775.1. NCBI lineage: Eukaryota > Metazoa > Chordata > Lepidosauria > Squamata > Sphaerodactylidae > Euleptes > Euleptes europaea. The sequence continues at coordinate 100,730,804 of NC_079314.1, forward strand.
CAAAGGTCATTGGATTGTCTGCAAAGCAAAAATACTAAGTTTCTCGAGTCCCCCTTTTCTACCATACATAGGCAATGATGGCAATCCCAATCCCATCCTGGTGTAGTGGTTAGAGTGCTGATCTAGGATCTTGGAAACTGAGGTTCCAATCCCCAGTCTGCTCTGGAAGCTCACTGGGGTTGTTTATGCATGGGTACTTTCACTCACGTTCGCCCCTCATCTGTCTCGGTTGTTCCTTGGAGTTATGCATGAGGTTTCCCTCCGTTAGAGATGACCTCCCTGCTAGCCCTCAGAAATCCAAGGACTTCCTGCCCCTCTCTTAACCTGATTCTTTCATCTCCCCTGAGCTCAGCCCGCTTGGCCATTTTCTCCAGAGCAACTGATCTCTGTCACCTGGAGATCAGTTGTAATAGTGGGAGATCTCCAGCCACCACCTGGTGGTTGGCAAGGAAGTCCCTCCCCCTCCCCAACCCCCCCCCTCTCCTCATGCTCCACTCCCAAAATATCCAGGTACTTCCAAACCTGGAGCTGGCAACCCTATTCATGTGTCTGTAGCTTTATATTAATCAGGTATTACGATTTCTGAAAGGATGTTCTAGAATCACTTCCAAGACTATTCCAGGTGGGTAGACATGTTGGTCTGCAGTAGCTCCTTCAGGAAGTTTTGACACTCGAAAGCTTATCCTGGTCTTTAATGTGCTACCGGACTCAAATCTTACTCTTCTAAGACTATACGAGAGCTAGTGTTATACAGTGGTTAAGAGTAGCACATCACTACTGGAGAGACCTGGGTTCAAATCCCCACATTGTTAAGAAGTCCACTGGGTGACCTTGGGGTAGTCACTCTTAGCTCAACCTACCTGACAGGGTTGGTGTGGGGATGAAATACAGGAAAGGAGAACCGTATATCCTGTCCTGAGTTCTTCGGAGGCAGGGTGAGATAAATGGTGAGAGACGGGTTTTATTCTACTAATGTAAACAGTGGAGACCACTGAATAGCCAAATCACCACCCTGGGGAGTGGTATGAAAATCTGAAACCATATTGATCTCTATTGAGGTAAGACAGTCTTTTTTAGATTTTTAAGTTGAAAGAAAAGGACCGGCTCCGTATCAAAATGCATTATAGATAGATAGGTGGATAGATCCACACACATATCTATTTCATGCTTTGTAGTACTAATTCATGGTCTTATTTGGGAAAGAAGATGTTATTTAAAGAATGCTGATTCACCAGCTCCCTCAAGAAATTTTAGTCTGGTTTTTTTTTTCCCCTTTCTTTCTTTCACCCCTCATATTTTGTAGAGCAAAAACTGCAAATTGCAGGATGTCTAATTAGGAAGCTTTGAGGAAAAGATGACAAAGCACCGGCTGCTATGGAAACGGAAGTCAAGAGCTGGTTTACAGCCAGCAGCCAGACAAAGCAAGAGACTCTGGCAAACTATTCTCGGGGTCGGTGGGAGGTAGCCGCGGAGAACTCAAGGAAGGTGTGTGGGCCCAGGCGTTCACAACACTGCGTGGAGCGCCACAGTCCTGGGCCTCGGCAAGAGAAAAGAAGAGAAGGTGCCAAGCCCATTGACAGGGTATTCTTGCAGCAGGACGTTCACCAGGCGGGATCAGTGGTCAGTTTCAGAATCCACTCAAGTATAGGCTGGGCCGTAACTAGTCTCCTGCGGTGGGGCTGCCACATTTCCAGGTGGGCCGTCTAAGAAATGAATGGAAACCTGTAATTGCCAGGGCTGGCCCATCCATGAGGCACGCCTAGCCAATTGTCGAGGGCGCCATAGGTGGAGGGCACGAAAAACAGGCCAACCGCTGCCCAGGAGAGCCAGTGTGGTGTAGCATAATTTGGGTAGGGTTGCCAACCTCCACGTACTAGTTGGAGATCTCCTGCTATTGCAACTGATCTCCAGCTGATAGTTCACCTGGAGAAAAATGGCTGCTTTGGCAATTGGGCTCTATGACCTTGAAGTCCCTCCCCAAACCCCTCCCTCCTCAGACTCTGCCCCAAAAACCTCCTGCCGGTGACGAAGAGGGACCTGGCAACCCTAAAGTCGGGATCACAAAACCATACACATCACAAAAGCACATGTGAGCTTTCACAGTCTCTAGAAGAACTGGTTCTTGTAGGTTATCCGGGCTGTGTAACCGTGGTCTTGGAATTTTCTTTCCTGATGTTTCGCCAGCAACTGTGGCAGGCATCTTCAGAGTAGTAACACTGAAGGACAGTGTCTCTCAGTGTCAAGTGTGTAGGAAGAGGCTGAACATGGACTGACACAAACAGGACACAGGGTCTTATTCCAAGACACTGAAAGACTGGACAATTCTACCAACTATTTTGTCAGAATGCACAGAGAAGCCATTGAAATTCATAAACATCAGCACAACTTTAACAGAAAAGAAGAGAGCTTAAGAATGAATAAGGCTTGGCTTCCTGCCCTGAAAAACCTCCAGACTAACAAAGGCTACAGTCAACAATAGCCATGCAGATTAGCTTTGGATTTCACACATTACCAGATCATTTCAGGATACAATGCTTCCATATTAACATACCACACTCTCATCAGTACATTATCTTGATACTTACAGGACAATGATTAGCACATTACGTCTGCAGAACAGTACTCAGCTCAAACCCAACCCCTCTCTGACTCTTCCTACACACTTGACACTGAGAGACACTGTCCGTCAGTGTTACTACTCTGAAGATGCCTGCCACAGTTGCTGGCAAAACGTCAGGAAAGAAAATTCCAAGACCACGGTCACACAGCCTGGATAACCTACAAGAACCAATGAACTCTGACCGTGAAAGCCTTCGACAATATCTAGAAGAACTCTTCATCTCTTCATCCGACTAGATATTCAATACGAAAAGAAAGGGCTGGGTAGAAAATAAGGTCTCTCAAGAAACAATGGCAAGCCCAAAGTCTTCAGTTACTGTCTTAAAGTGGGAAAAGCTCAGCTAGCCAGCCTAATCTTAAGACCCTGACACATGCGCATATTCATGCACACATTAGCATCCTGTGGTTGGCTGCCCCCAACTCCGCCTTCTGCAGGGGCACCATCATCATGCTGAGCCATGATTGGTGGGCAATGGCTATGCTCTCTGAACCTCTGTGTGTGGTCTTTTGTTTACTGTTCTCTCCTATGGCATATTCTCTACATATGTCTGTATATCCCCCATTTAAGATTTACAGTGCAATCCTAAAGACACTTTCCTGGGAGTAAGCCCCATTAAATAAACCCAAGTAGGTTGCCAAGTAGACCTGTTCAGGATTGCTCTCTTAGCCATAATCCTAAACCCTCCAGAGATGGGTTTTAGGATGGTCCTGTTAATTACTTTGTATTGTATGGTCATTTTATTACATCTAAAAAGTTCTACTTTGAGCATGCCTTGAGAGCTGCTCTAGTATAAAGGCAGAGTTGAAATCCTCTAAATAAATAAAATTAAATAGGTTTTCAGCCTTCCTTACTACATAATAAGATGCGTGAAGTGAAATCTTATTATATTAAATGCTTATTATATATAAACGCTTATTATATTTTAAAAATCTACGACTGCTCATATATAATATTGTTGGTTTTGATCCATGACTGCCTAAAAAAAAGGCATTCCTGCTTCCTAGCAATTAAGGTTAGTAGCTGGCCTTCTCCTACAAAGAACATTCAGAGAACTGCAGCAGCAATGGGGTTGAGTTGATAGGGTTCACAATGTAGTAATGGAAAGACCCGTAATTATTATGAATAATAAATCAGGGTTGCTTCAGCACTGCACAACAGAATTGAAATTCAAAATGTTGATGGCGAGTGGTCTTGAAGTTTGGATTGTTCAAATTGACATGGGGTGTGGAGGAGGGCTGGCGGGCAAACAATTCTGCCTTTTTTGGCAGAGAGTCGATCATTTCTGAGATTCTAGCTGGCATGTTGCTACTCAGAGCGGTAGTTGGGTTTTTAGAGCTTCCACTCCACACAATTGTTTTTAATGCTCTTCAAAAATAATTGTTTACAGGAGGCTCTAAGGCAGATTCATTCACCTGAAAGCCATCCTCTGTACCCAGATCAATTTATGAAACCCCAGAGGTACAGTTTTCATTATAGATTGCATGATGTCATCGTTTCAGTATCTCATACCCAGCCATACCTCCCGGCTGCATTTCATGCACCGATGCCAACTGCAGCGGAAATATTATCCACTTACGTTTGATTAACAGTCTTGGTCTGCAAGCGGCTGTGTGGTTCCATTCATGGAGTGTTGTGTTTCATCGTGGGAGGCTCAAATCCAATCCCAGCTATTAATCCACCAGGCAGCCTCATACAAGTTAATGGGTTGGATTAGGGTTGCCAGGTCCCTCTGGCAACCGGCGGGGAGGTAGATCCAGGTTGAGAAACTCCTGGAGATTTGGGGATGAAGCCTGAGGAGGACAGGGACCTCAGTGGAGTACAATGCCATCGAGTCCACCTTCCAAAGCTTATATTTTCTCCAGGGGAGCTGATCTCTATAGTCTGGAGATGAGCTGTAATTCCAGGGGATCCCCAGGTCTGGCATCCCTAGGTTGGGTTGAGCCAACTTTCCCACTCCATCTCATTTATTTCTTCTCCTTACTCCAGCCCCCATCCCACATGGCTTTTTGTCCATGCAGATCCCACCATCCCCAGCATAGCGTTTTGGGTGGTTGGATCCAACTCAGTGACTGCCTGTCTACCAAAAAGAATGGTGGGGTTGAATGAGATAATGCAAGACTCTTTGATTTCTGCAATTCTGTGGGAATGCTGGAAGGAAGATGCAGGATCCGATACTCAGTGTCAAATCTAGCCTTATGAGAATCACAGAAAGAAGCAAATTGTTAATCCCAATGACAGGAAATCTGCCTGGTGTATGAGTAATCCATGTTAATGAAGTCAGAGGTGAACGTATGAACATGTGAAGGTGCCTTATACTGAATCAGACCATTGGTCCATCAAGGTCAGTATTGCCTTTTCATACTGGCAGCTGCTCTCCAGGGTCTCAGGCAGAGGTCTTTCCAATCACCTGCTACCTGATCTTTTAACTGGAGATGTCAGGAATTGAACCTGGGACCTTCTACATGCCAGCAGATGCTCTGCCGCTGAGCCATAGCCACAGCTGTTGCTGAATAAGCTTTTGTGTCCTTTGCACTGCCTCTGACTAGCAGAATTTAAATAATTCATGCAAAATAGTAAAAATGACAGAATAAATTATGCAAAATGTGAAATTAAGCATGTGTTTCATTTCCCACAATTTATATCAGTTGCAGGATTTGTTTTATTTTGCCTCAGAACTTGAATTGCCTGGGTGCAGAACTATAATATTTCTAGCGCAGGGTACATTTTAAACACATTGAAGTCCTGCAAATAAGGATCGTCCAGTCAGGCTGGTCTCCCCAGGTTCAGTGGCACTCGAGGATTTCTCTGACCAAACAAAGAAGGGGGGTCTGCAAAAGGAGAAACCAGGATTGTCTTTTTTTTGCCTTGCTGTTCATGCCAGGAAAGCAGGTAAAGAGTTCCTGCTTTGATAACAGCTTTGTGACAAAATGTGAACGTATGTTTCAGAGGAAAAAAACATTCCTCCTTTGACTTGCTTTGGGAGATTCCAGCAGAGGGGTAGTATTCCCCCCCCCCTTTAGAAAATTGCATTCTTTGCAGTCTCTGCCGTACGTTCTGTCGAAGGAGAACACTGAAGCCAGGTAATTAAACGTGTCAGCTCTTTATCTGCGAGAGTATGATATTAAATTATGTACAGAATATATTTTGGGAAGGCAGAAGTGGAAAGAGAACTTATTGATTTATGGCAGACTGCTGGGTCGCTGTTAGAGGCCAAGACTCAGTCATGCTCAGAATCTAGTTCAAACTTGGGTGAAATAGATATATTTTAGGGCAAGGCAGGATATATCGGAGGAAGGGTGTTATGTAGTACCCATAATATTCCAGTCACCAGCCTCATTTGTAATTGAGCACAGCGCTGGGGGAAAGCTGAGCTCTCATACAACTGAACATACCTCCCGATTTCTCATGTAGCTGTCAAATCGATTGTGGGCATTGCAGAAAAGTTTGCTCAGCATTCGCTCTTTGGCTGCTGTTGTGACTGGCAATAATAGCGACACCGCTGAGCTGCAGCAGACCAAACTGGCGGTGGAGCCAAAATGGACACGTTTGTCACAAATGCAGATAAGCAAGCGATGCTGAAAAAAAGACAGCAGGCATTAACGGAAAAGTAGGCACCTCGGCAGAGTTCTGCAAGATTGGGGTGGAAAGTTCAATGTCATTCCTGTATTTCTTAATCTCAGGGGAAAGGAGCGAGGGAATGCGTAGCAGATGAGAAGGACAGGCAGATGTGCATTGGTATGCTGTGCATATGACTTGCATATGCTGCATTTGATTGAATGTCAAAACCCCAGATGTTTCTCCCTGAGTTCTTTAGAGGAAGGTGTGTGTGGGTGATACAAATGTGATGCAGATACAAAACTATTCCGCACTAACCTGGCTGATGCCAGCACACATGCTCATTGGGGCCAGGAGTTAGGGTTGCCAGCTCCAGGTTAGGAAATACCTTGAGATTTTGGGGGTGGAGCCTGAGGGGGGTGGGGTTTGGAGAGGGGAGGGACTTCAACGCCATAGAGTACAGTTGGCAAAGTGGCCATTTTCTCCAGGTGAACTGATCTCTATCTGCTGGAGATCAGTTGTAATAGCAGGAGATCTCCAGCCACCACCTACTAGGAGTAAATGAACTGGGTGTAGGAAGCAGGTTAACAGGCAAGAGGTGAGATACAGCTGGAATCAGGAAATTGTATGCAGGACCTAAGAGAGCTCTCAAGGAGTACAGATATTCCTTGGCCAAGAACCAGAGCTGTGACCTTAAAGACTCAAAAGAGACCTGATGACTGCCCAAGTTCCATTTCGCAAGGTAGCTAAGAAGGTGGAGTTGTGACTTGGAGCCTATGCTCCAGAAATGTTGTGGGCTCTGAAAGCATCACCTTCTCTGTGAAGCATGGGAGCAAGAAGCTTGTGCTGTTGGAGTAGAAGAGAAGAAGAAGAGTTGGTTTTTACACCCTGCTTTTTCTCTGCCATAAGGAGTCTCACAGCAGCTTACAATCACCTTCCCTTCCCTCACACACACAACAGGCACCTTGTGAGGTAGGTGGGGTTGAGAGAGTTCTGAGAGGACTGTGACTAGTCCAAGGTCACCCAGTAGGCTTCATATGGAGGAGTGGGAAATCAAACCTGCCCCTCAGATTTGAGTCTGCTGCTCTTAACCACTACACCACACTGACTCACGTAGAGGGTAGACCTCAAACTGCTGGCCTTTGAGGCAGACGCGGTGAACATATGATATAGAATACTTTTCTCCAAGGCCAGATTAAATGCACTACCATTGAGGAAGTTCGCAGGCAGGTTTTCAGGGATCCTTTTTTCTGAATGATTTTGTGATTGTAAATCAGGGAATTTGGACACTGTTTGGCATTTTTTATTGATAGTAAAAAAGTATGATCTCACCAGAGATAAATCCAGAAATGGGAACCTGCCCTAAAGCAAGAGATAGTTGCAAAACTGTTGCCTGATACTGATCCAAATGTAACCTTTGCCGTGGCAAAAATTTTATCTATGACTTTTAATGATTGATTATTCTTTCTAACTGTATACCTTAGATTTTGCATTTCTGTATGTTTGGTTATTTCTGTATTACTGAACTTATTGCATTTGTTATGCTCATGACCTGTTGGTCCACGAGCATAAAGAACAGAAAAAAAGGAAAATAAAGGAAGGTGAACATAAGCTGAGTCCTTATAGTGGAGGAGAGTTATTTGACTCAGACCATTGTGTTTGTGTACTCATGTGTGTCTTATGGGTATACTTGATTCCTATTGGCCACCCCTGGAAGCATGTCAGATAGGTATCTTACTTTCTGCTGTAGGAATGTTTGATCTACTCACTTAAAGCAATACATTCTCCCTCTCTCTCTCCCTTCCCCCCTCTCTTTCTCTTTTTGCTGGAGAAGCTAGCAGTTTAGCGAGACCTTGTCCACAGAAGCAGAAGGATCAGGCATGGTGCAAAGTGTAGTATTATGTTCTCTGCAGGGAGCCATCACTTTGTTATTTAAAGACAGCTCTTCATTTTGCAGCATAAGGTCATTTCTCGTATGAGTGATGAAACGCCCTCTCTTACCCGCAAAGATTTAATTTGAAAGTGCCCATCGCCATTCTTTGACTGGAAAAGAGTACCCTTTACTTCTCATGCCACCATTAACCCAAGCCAAAAAGGAAACTAAGAGATTCAAGCCATGTATGGCTGACAGTTTTTCAAAGGCCATGATAAAGCTATCACCGGCAGAGAATAAGAGGAATTGATGGCTATGTCTCAAAATGGGAATTTCAGAAAAAGAAATTCTACTCCTTGTAACACTATACATAAATGCACAATATAGTGCAAATATAACAATCAACAATAAGACCAACCAAGAAATTACCAAGAAAATACCAAGACCACGGTTACACAGCCTGGATAACCTACAAGAACCAATGAACTCTGACCGTGAAAGCCTTTGACAATAAGACCAACCATTTATTTTAAAGATTAAAACTTAGTAATAAAGTTTTCAAGTAGCAGCAGCAGATAAAATACTGGGGAGGGAAGAGTGGGAGAACAGAAATATTTTTTGCCTGGCACCTAGAACTCAACAGACTTGGTACTAGGCAACGTGTTCTGGTGGGAGGAGTTCCATAGAAAAGTGTCACAACCAAAAAGGCCCTGTGTCTGCCATTCAACCACCTTCCCTATGAAGGTAAGGGCGCAAACGGGAGGGCTTCAGCAGCAGAACGTTCCTGATGATTGGCTTCTAAGTAGGGTTGCCAGCTCTGGGTTGGGAAACACCTGGGGATTTGGGGGAGGGGTTGAGGAGGGAGGGTTTGGGCAGGGGAGAGACTTCAATGGGGTATAATGCCATAGAATCCACCTTCCAAAGCAGCCATTTTCTCAGGGAGAACTGATCTCTGTCACCTGGAGAAAAGGTTGCCAGGTCCGGTTGGGAAATACCTGGAGATTTTAGGGGCAGAGCCTGAGGAGAGTGGGGTTTAGAGAGGGGAGGGACTTCAATGCCATAGAGTCCAATTGCCAAAGCGGCCATTTTCTCCAGGTGAACTGTTCTCTTATCGGCTGGAGATCAGTTGTAATAGCAGGAGATCTCCAGCTACCACCTGGAGGTTGAAAAAAAAGCAAAGACAACACTGATGGCTAACTGGACATATAATAAGAACCAAAAAGGCAATGAGTAACAAAGCAATAAGGTGTACAATACAACGAACAGCACAAAGAACAGAACACAAGGTCCCGGGAAAAAAGCCCGCACTCCAGGTGAAAAGCTTCAAGGCGAGGTATTTTCTGTATACCACCTGGGGGTTGGCAACCCTACCTGGAGATCAGATGTAATAGCAGGAGATCTCCAGCCACAACCCGGAGGTTGGCAACCTGAACTCTAAGGGATTCTTCAAGCACCTCTGCTGCCGGTCTGTCTATAGATAATAACTAGCATTGTACATTGTGCCTAGGAAAGAGGTAGCTAGTGTTTTAGCCTACGTTTGTTCCCAAAGCCCCCCCCCCTCCTTCAACAACTTAGCTAGGGTACCTGTGCTACCAAGAAAGGGGTCTAGAATAATACCACACTCTCCTTTTACCATGTTCAGGAGGGGGATGTGGCCCCCTTTACCATGTATTTGTCCTTATCTCGTACCATGATAGTGATATTTAACAGATAACAGGCAGTTCAAGTGTTTTGCTGTAGGCATTCTCTACTTATCAGTTGAATATGCCCTGGTATATATTGACTAGCTACAGACTCTCTCATAGGTAATCAGGCTAGCTGTTGTAGAAGAATATTTCTTCCTCCCCAAGAATTGCTGGAACACTCCCTGCAGCAACAGAAGATAAGCCCGGCGGACTGAACGTTCCTGAGTGCTATACAACTAGCGAACGTTGCTAAGTTAGCCGGGGCACCGGCAAGATCGCAGATTAAATGTATATTTGCACTTTCTGTCACACACACACACACAGCCTCCCAGACTCTCAGCAGTCGAGTCCAGGGGCCAAATTAATCTGTTGACGTCACTGGAGCTGTGCCAGCATAGGCCAGCTATATATTTATCCCCAGGTCACTAATGAGAGATCAATCACACAAGCTCTAACCTCGCAGAGGGCTCCGCAGGCACAGTTCTAGCTCGGCAAATGGGAAGCCAGCGTTTATCCCCCCCCCCATTACAATGCGACTGAACTCTATTGAATTTAAAAGTGCTTATAATCAGTGGAGAAAATCCTGTAAATTAGGCAATTATATACACTGCTTTCTTTGGGGGCTTTGCTCACCATCTTGTTTTTCTGCTTTGGAAATCAGAGTGAAAATACAGCTCACATCACCACTCTGGCACCTGAAGGAAACTTTCTCCCATATATCCATGTTCTCCCTCTAATGTAAGATCTTTAGGTAAAGGTAAAGGTCCCCTGTGCAAGCACCGGGTCATTCCTGACCCATGGGGTGATGTCACATCCCAACGTTTACTAGGCAGACTGTATTTACAGGTGGTTTTCCAGTGCCTTCCCCAGCCATCTTCCCTTTACCCCCAGCAAGCTGGGTGCTCATTTTACTGACCTCGGAAGGATGGAAGGCTGAGTCACCCTTGAGCCGGCTACCTGAAACCGACTTCTGTCGGGATCGAATTCAGGTCATGAGCAGAGCTTGGACTGCAGTACTGCAGCTTACCACTCTGCACCATGGGGCTCCTTTAAGATCTTTAGAGGGGGGGTATATTAAACGTGTTGCCATTGTCTGAGGAACTGTGAGGGATAGCCAGCTGCGGGGTCTTCTCTGAAGTGGCACCCTCCCTCTAGAACTCCCTCCCTCTAGAACTCCATAGGGAAGCTCCTATGGCTACCTCTCTCCACTCATTTAAGAAACTGACAAGAACAATCTTCTTACATTCGGATGGAGCTGGACTGGCATGGTATCAATTTTTCGGTATTGTTCTATTAGATGGATTATTTTTAATAAATGAAATAGCATATGTAGTATATTTCCTTGGTTCTAAGTCACATGTGTGTGTGTGTGTGTGTGTGTGTGTGTGTGTGTGTGTGTGTAAAGTGCTGTCAAGTCGCAGCCGACTTATGGTGACCCCTTTTTGGGGTTTTCATGGCAAGAGACTAACAGAGGTGGTTTGCCAGGGCCTTCCTTAGGGACTGGGAAATGGGATAGTGATTATAAATAAATGTATCCAACATTTTCAACTACTTTTGCAACACTGGGGTTGCCCAGCTGGTGCTGTTCTTGCTTACTTGACTTATGTGCATAAGTAGAGCTGTGCAGAGTCTAGGGTTGCCAACCTCCAGGTGGAGCCTGGAGATCTCCCAGAATTACAACAGATCTCCAGATGACAAAGATCAGTTCCCCTGGAGAAAATGGCTTCTTTGGAGGGTGGACTTTATGGCATTATACCCTGCTGAGGTCCCTCCCCTTCCCAAACCCTGCCCCCTAGGCTCTACCCAAAAATCTCTAGGAATGGTCCCCACCCTTGCAGAACCTTTGGCAAAAGTTTCACTGCTATAGGGCACAATTCAAAACTGTTGCACTCACAAGTTTTATTCAATCCAATTCACTCCCAGGAATGTGTTCTTAGGAATACAGCCATAACCTACCAGAACTAATGGTAGACTTCTACCACCTGTAATGAGATGCAACAAGGTCCCCGATTGATAGTCCTTGCTTAGCTTTACACAGTAATCTGGGCACACACACAGGTTCTCTCTGCCCCTTTCCAAGGCCAGCCCAAATATGAAGGAATCATATCACATCAGAAGGTGCTCAAGATTCTGGCTGGACCCGTGAAAGACTGTTCTGGTTAATGATATGAAATGCATGAGGTTCTAACTCACTGCTATGACTCCTTTACTGAGGCCTCCAGTCTATTGGAGAGACAGTTTGCTGTATCCCAAGGGCTCAGAGTAGGTTACTGTCCCTTCAGCTGATTATCAATGCCCTCTGAGCTCATATTTTTAGCAATTTGTCACACAGCCTTCATTGCTGGTTCCAGGTTTTGAGAGGCCCTTGGCCAAGATGCCTTCAGTGGGGCTCTCTGTCCTGAGTAGCTGGAGATCTCTTGCTATTACCACTGATCTCCAGCCAATAGAGATCAGTTTCCCTGGATAAAATGGCTGCTTTGGCAATTGGACTCTATGGCTTTGAAATCCCTCCCCTCCCCAAACCCCGCCCTCCTCAGGCTCCGCCCCCCAAATCTCCAGGTATTTCCCAACCCGGACCTGGCAACCCTATTCCTGAGGGATTCCTTCTTTCTATCTACCCATTTGGTACATTTTAAAAAACCCGGTTCTTCCTCCAAAGGAATTCAGGGTGGTGTACATGGTGCTCCCTTCCCATTTGTCCTAGGATTTCCAACAAACCTGGATAAAAGTGTCCTATCCTAGAGTTGCCAACTTCGGCTTGGGAAATTATTGGAGATTTGGGGAGGTGGAGCCTGGGGAAGGCAGAAGTTGGGAAGGAGAGGGAGCTCAGCATGGTGCGATGCCCTTAAAATTATCAATTTTCTCCAGGGGAACTGTTCTCTGTAGTCAGGCAATATGTTGTAATCCTGGGAGAACCTTTCCTGACCCTTTAATATAGGAATGATATGTAGAACTGGTCAGTTGAAGCTTTTCATGGCATAGAGGTAAATAACATCAGGGGCAGAACATTTCCCCTCCACCAGATCAGTTGACAACCCTATTTTATCCTCACAGTAACCCTGTGAGGTAGGTCAGGCTGAGGTAGAGTGACTTGCCCATGGTCTCCAGCAAGCTGCATTGCAAAGTGGGATTTTCAGCCCTGATCTCCCAGCTGTCTCAGCGTGGTATAGTGGTTAAAAGCGGTGGACTCTAATCTGGAGAACCGGGTTCGATTCCCCACTCCTCCACATGTAGCCTGCTGGGTGACCTTGGATAGTCACAGTTCTCCCAGAACTCACTCAGCCCCACCTACCTCAAAAGGTGCCTGTTGTGGGTCAGGGGAAGGGAAGGTGATTGTAAGCCGCTTTGAGAATCCTTTCAGTAGAGAAAAGCAGGGTATAAAAACCAAGTCTTCATTTTCTTCTTCACTACGCCACACTAGCTGCCTTCCTTGCAGTTGCCTTTTCCTTTCCTCTTGCTTGCTGGGCCCAGTGGGCACAGGGAGAGAATAATATGAACAGTGACAGCTCTTCCTTCTTCTCTTTCCTGTCATGGCAGAGAAGCAGGAAGCAATGACCAAGTGGAGAAGCAGCAACACCAAGAAGCTCTAGGAGCTGGCAATGCCGGGGCATGGGTCTTGCTTGGCAAGTACCTTATGGTGCCAATCCCTGATAACAGCCTTGGTGTCCAAAACATATACAAAACTGCTGAGGCCTACTCTAAGATCATCAGATCAAACAAGCTATAAATAATTAGACTGTGCCCTTTTTAAATACAGTTCTCCAGAACTATGTTTAAGTAGGTGTGGCTCTGCAGTCCTAAGGAGCCATTTCATACTATAGAAGTAGGAATAGGGTTTCCAGGTCCCTCCTGGCAACCAGTGGGAAATGTTGGGATGCTGGTATGGGGGGCCGCGATCTGCATCCGTGCACGATGACTTCACTTCTGGTGCAATGCTGAAGAGCCGGCATTGGACCAGGGGGACACTCTAGCACTTGCCCCTAGAACAGGGCTCCCCTGGTGCGATGCCATCACTTCCACACTGTGCTGGAAGTGATGTCATCACACACGGATGCTGATGTCTTCCCCCCCTTTCGGCCGGCCTGCTTCTGCCCACCAAACAGCTGTGCGTCGGCAGGCAGAAGCAGGAATCACCGGAGATTACCTGACATTAACGGGCACCTGGGAACCTTAAGTAGGAAACCTGTTTCCTTTCCCCACTAGAGCTGGCCCATAAGCAGGATCCAAGAAGAATCTAGCATATTTTGCTCTTGAAGCCATCCTTGAAATTACTTGCATAACCCATTCTGCTCTAATGCTTTGACCTTTATGTACTTGCAGGATCGCGTCAAAAGGTGGACCATTAACTTTTTGACCTTTCATTGGGATTAACATCCCGTGATGGTACTGCTGGTGGGAGGATCCTCTCCAGAGGAGAGAACAGGATGAAGGGCAGCAATCAGCCATATGAGGCAGGGCATCTCTTTATGCAAAGTAGGATTTAAAGATAGAAATCCCAGGCTCACAGTAGGAAATGACAATGTCATTAAATATCACTCAGATCTGGCAACTCCATATTGCAGGACTGTGGGTGGTCACAGTGTTAACAATTGTTCAGGAAGCACAGTTATAGCTTAAGTGTCCACAGGAGAGTTGCGTTGTTTTATGCTCTTTTAAAACCTGTCATTGTCTCACGTCCCTAGCCATTTGGACAAATGATATTAAATGGAAAAATACCTCCTTCTCTACCATAGGAGAAGGAGCAGAATGCATTCTGTACATATTCCAAGTTTAAACTCATTTCAGACCTGGTATGGCTCCCAACTGAGAAGCCCCCTTGCGAACTATATTTCTGTAAAGGGTTTAGAAATGGCTACTCCAGAATCCTCAGCATCCTCAGCTGGGTCCAAGAAACAAAAGTTGGAAGTCATCTGACTTAAAATATAGCAACTGATAGTTGATTATATGTCTCTCTGATACCAGACAGAACACTGCAGTCCTGTAAGAGTCTGAGAGCAAAGGGAAAACATAGTACCCTGCATATTAACAATACTTAGGGTTAGAATCGTAGAGTCATAGAGTTGTTCACTAGGGTCATCTAGTCCAACCCCCTGCACAATTCAGGAAATTCACAACTCACTCCCTCCCCACACACATACACTCAGTGACCCCTACTCCATGCCCAGAAGATGGGAAAAAAACCCTCCAGGATCCTTGGCCAATCTGGCCTGGAGGGAAATTACTTCCTGACCCCAAAGTGGCAATCAGCCACAAGAGCCAAACACTGATGCAACCCTTCCTACCCTTCCTCTCATGATCTGCCTAAGTCTACAGAATTAACACTGGTGACAGGGTTACCAATTCCAGGTTCAGAAATACCTGGAGAGGATGGAGCCTGGGAGAGTGGAATTTAGGGACAGGAGGGATCTTGGTAGGGTATAATGCCAGGCAGTCCACCTTCCAAAACAGCCATTTTCCCAGGAGAAGTGGAGTAAATGTTTTAAATCAAGGAATAAATAATAAATGATTTATGTTGTTTGGAGATCAGTTGTACTTGCAGGACGTCTCCAGCACTCCCCTGGAGGCTGGCAACCCTAACAGTACTACAGGTTAATTTTAGTGAAGAGGCAGCATCAGGGAAGGCCTTGGCCTCTGTACCCCATTCGTTGGCCCTCCAGAGCAACTGGTCTGTTACTGTGGGGAAACAGGATGCTGGAGTAGATGGACCACTGCCCTGATCCAGCAGAGCTCTCCTTATGTTCTCAGCTGATGCACTCAGAATTGGAAAGGCAATCTTTTGCAGAACTGAACATTCTTTAAAGGAAAGAATATCGAGCAAGCCTATTCAGAGAGGAATTCATCAGGGCCCACGTGAGAAAAAAAACAACGAACTGGTTGCTTCAGGCAACAAATTCCAGAGGGGATTCTGTTTTCCTGCCTCTTATTTTTCCTGATACTTTATGTTTTAAATAAGCTTGAATCCAGACTAGCAAGGCATCATTTCAACCTTTCACTACAGGAGCAAAAAAGTATAAAGCCCACAGATGCTCCATTTCCAAAATGATTTGCTGCTTGGCTACCCCTTCCCTCCCACACTAGGGTTTAGGGTTGCCAGGTTCCCCTTCGCCACCAGTGGGAAGTTTCTGGGGCGGAGCCTAAGGAGGGCAGGGCTTAGAGAGGGGAGGGACTTCAATGCCATAGAGTCCAGTTGCCAAAGCGGCCATTTACTCCAGGTGAACTGATCTCCGTCACCTGGAGATCAGTTGCAATAGCAGCAGACCTCCAGCCACCACCTGGAGGTTGGCAACCCTACCCCACACAGCTTTCCAAGCAGCTCTAATATGGGTGGGGCTACCAACTTCAAGGTGGAGCCTGGAGTTCTCCTGGAATTACAACTGATCTCCAGACTACAGATATCAAACTGGAAGAAATGGCAGCTGCAGAGGAGGGGAGGGTTTGGGGAGGGGAGGGACTTCAATGCCATAGAGTCCAGTTGCCAAAGCAGCCATTTTCTCCAGATGATCTGATCTCTATCGGCTGGAGATCAGTTGTAATAACAGGAGATCTCCAGCTAGTGCCTGGAGGTTGGCAACCCTATTGTGGATAGACACCGGTCAAGTGACGCATAACAAGTATGCCCGTTCCGCCGCCCCACCACCACCACCATGCTTGGCCTTTGCTGGCAAAATTCTCTAGCCATTTTTCCTTGCCATTCTGGTTTTAAGCTCCGTGACTGGAGGCAACAGTATGGCCCCTTCCGATGCTCTAAACCAGCGGTTCCCAACCTTCTTTCATTTGCGTACCCCCTTGGCAGCTTGTTTCTATAAATCGTACCCTTCATATTGCTGAAATGTTTGCAATTAATATAGTTAATATAGTTGCTGGTATTTCAAATGTATATTTCCGGCATCATTCAATTTTTCCCCGCGTACCCCTAAATGTCCTGGTTCATACCTCTGGGGGTACCCGTACCTCAGGTTGGGAATCACTGCCCTGAAACAAGGGAGAAAATACTTGCCAGCAGCAAAGAGAAAACACAGGGACACGGGCACTACCCACCCGCACGGACACCCCCAACAGGCAGTGAAACAGGGGAGGGCAACTGGAGAGAAAGATCTTTTTTTTTCTTGCAACCTGCCTCTCCCCAGACTCTAGCAGTCACTTTGACCAATTGTTGAATCACCTACATCCAAACCAGAGAGCGAGAGAAAGAGGCAGGCTGCTTGCAAGCTGCTGTTGCTATGGAAACCAGAGGAGAGGATGGAGGGAAGCAAAAGACTGAAGGAGAGGACAACCTGAGAATAGAAATCAGTGCTTCTTCTCTCCTCCCCCCCCCCCTTTCATTTGCCAGTCTATATTTCAGGCATGAGATATACCATTTATTTGTTAAAAAAAACCCGGAAAGGGAGCAAAGCTTTCTTCCCTTGAGCAATGTCTCCACTCCCCCCATGGCATTTTCTGATGCTCCACCTCCTTTCCGACAAGCCTGTCGCTATTTGTTCCACATTGGGTCCCCCCTCCTTCCCCCCCCCAAAAAAGGCTGCATCCTACATTTCTCTCACTGTTCTCCAACCTCCCGTCCCTCTGTGGGCTGAGTGGAGAGTCTAACCGTTTTTAATTTGAACTCTCCCTTGCAGCCTTTGAGGGGAGAGGCGTGAGGGTGGAAAGTGGGGTAGGAAATGGAATTTGGCACTTATTTGGCTTCTACTGGGGATGGGGGGGGGGACACTACTGATTTCAAGCTGACTCAAATACTATCAACCACCAGTCCCTTTTTCTTCTCTTCTCGCTCCCCCTTGTTTGCAGACTCAAGTCTTGGTTTTGTTTGGTTTTTTAGAGTTTTCAGAGGCATTCTCCCTGTTCATCTTTTCTATTAAAATTTATCGTTGGGGAAGGACACCGTCTCATTCATTTAAAAAATCCAGCAGGGCCTCTTTTAAAGGGCATTTATGAGAAGCGTTCATCTGTGCCTCGGGGCTAGGTGAGAAGCTCCAGGAAGAAACCTCTGCAGCTGCTGGACTTTATTTATTTAAACATGCCCCATCCTACCTGGAGGGTTCAGAACATGGTTTACACACATTTAAAGGGAGAGAGCAAATGCATAAGATAGAAACACAGAGCTGGAAGGGGACCCCAAGGGTCATCTAGTCCAACCTCCGCACAATGCAGGAAATTCACAGCTACCTCCCCTCCCCCAGTGACTTCTGCTCTATGCCTAGAGGAAGGCAAAAAACTTCCAGGATCTCTCCCCCACACACACACACACTGTTTGATTCTGAATATCTCCTTAAGCTTACCAGGTCACAGCGGTACAATAACTTTAAATATATGCATGACAGAATTTCTGTCCAGGCCTGTTCTCCAGGCCTAGTAAGTCATGACTATATGCACCACAGTTTCCGGCTCTCCAAGCCCCTCTTGCCTCCCCAGTTCCTTCCTGCCAATGGTGTGCAAACCCAGTCCTACTTTCTAGTAAAATAAAACGTAAGTCCAGAGACACCTTAGACTCACAGCATTTGTTTAAAGTATGAACTTTCATGAGTCACCGCTCATTTCTTCCGATATATATGGAAATCCAACTGAGACTCCTCCCTATGGGGCAGGTTATAGGTGTATGTGTGGGGGGATTTAACTCAGAGGGTTAATTCCATCAAGTGTAGATTCACTATGTGGAAATAACTCCTCCCCCCCCACCCCATAGTGAACCTATGCTTGAAAAATGTATGATGAAATTAACCCTCTGCTTTAACCCCCCCGCCCGCCCCCATAACCTGCCACATAAGAAGGATCCTTAGTTGGATTTCCATATATATCTGAAGCAGCGACCTGTGACTCATGAAAGCTCATAACGGAAATAAATGTTTTTAGTCTTTAAGGTGCCACTGGACTTTTGTTTTATTCTGCCTCAACCGACTAATATGGCTACCCCTACTTTCTAGAGTTATTCCAGTCTAGGTGTGCTACATTCCAACTCCCCAAATCCTAATTTGACAACTAATTGACAACTAATTGACAACTAATTAATGCCAATTAGACACCTTAAGGAACCATTGCGCCTCTCCCACACACACAGCAGTAAGCGATTGGCTGGAATACATCCTGCGTGTTTTGATTCATATCTCTGAATCTTGCGCCAGTCACACACTCCCAGCCTAACCTACCTCGCAGGGTTGTTCTGAGGATAAAATGGAGGAGAGGAGAATGCTGTAAGCCGCTTTGGTTCCGCATTGGGGAGAACGGCGGGGTACAAATGAATAAATGAACAAAATCCCTTAAAAGCTCTCACTGTTGACCAGCATTCAAAACACTCCTCATTTCCTCCACCCCAACAGCACACAGACTCTCCTGAGTTTAAGCACTGTGAGGTTTCCTCTTCTCTGATTGGCTTTTTCTTGCCTGATTTTGGGCCAGTTCATGTGTTATAGAGTCTTCATGGTGACAACAAGGAGTTTCTATCAGTTATACATAGGGTTGCCAGGTCCCTCTTTGCCACCGGTGGGAGGTTTTTGGGGCGGAGCCTGAGGAGGCCGGTGTTTGGGGAGGGGAGGGACTTCAATGCCATAGAGTCCCATGGCCCAAGCAGCCATTTTCTCCAGGGGGGTTGATCTCTATCGGCTGGAGATCAGTTGTAATAGCAGGAGAACTCCTGCTACCACCTGGAGGTTGAGAAAATCAGTACAGGAATATAGCTATTAACAATGCCAAATATATTGTATATTGAACACCACTTGAGTCCTTACCTGGAGTGGAAGGAACTCAGCATCTTACCCCTTTTGGGGAAGCACAATGCACTTTAATCCAGAAAAGGTTATTCGTTGAAACCAGATTTTATGGATGGTGATATATAACTTCATGCATTGTATTCTTAACTGAGGAAGAATTGGGCTTCATGCTCCGAAACGATCGTATTCTCCTTCAATGCTCATCTTGCTGCTGTATGAGAAAAAGCATCCTAAAAGAATATTTCTAGTGAACTTTGCTTCAATACTTACCTGATAGAGGAATTTGTTGAGACTTACCTGTTTGTATATTTCACAATAATGTAAAAATATACATCTCTTTATTGTAGTGTATATATGTGTTGAGGGTGGTATCATTGCCACATACTGTGAAAAATATAGCTACAATATATTTGGCATTGTTAATAGCTATATTCCTGTACTGATTTTCTCATCCTCTTGATACGTGTATAGAGGTGTCTGTTGTTTCCTTCACCACCTGGAGGTTAGCAACCCTAGACAATCTAGGAGGTAAATGATTACCATAGAGTGAAGATAGCACAATATTCGACCATGTGTGGATACAGCCCGAGGAGAAAGGGGCTTTGACTTCTCAGACCCGAGGTTGCAACTGACATGTGGTTGGCATCTCCTTTTCTCTCTCCATATTCCTGTGCCTTTAACTGTAGCCTAAAATTAAACAAATGCAGGGTTTTGCCACTGAATTCTCCACTGCAAGAAAAGCTTCACCCTCTACATTTTCGCAAGGCTGCTCTTTGAGACAGAGCAACTGGGCCAATAAAAGAGAGCAATATTAGTCACTAACACCTGGTCCCCAAATAAAAGTAAAATAAAGCATTGTTTTCCCCCTCTCTTTTAAAACACATAAAAGCATTTTCAGCATGTTAATCCAGCTCATTTTGTAAAGGCTGGTGTTCCCCAATGGTCTTTAATTCTTGAATTCCAGGTTGGAGGTGGGAGGGGGAAACTGACTCAGTGTGGTGGGTTGTGATTAGATGCATCCCAAATACAGGTTAGTAATTATCTCATTAATATGCAGCCTCATCTTAGGAGGAATTCATAATCAGGGCTTTCAACCTTCCAAGCTCTGTTCTTTCTGCAGAGAGTTGAATTGTTGCTGTTGCGAGCTGTGTTTTGGTACTGGTACGATCTGAGCAAACTAGTCCAGCACCCACCTCTTCCAAATACATTCCTGAAAAATATCTGATCCCCCTCGCCTAAATTTATGCTCTTATAATGATAGTACTGCCAATGGAGCAAAAAAAAAAATCTGACCTGGCCTGCGACTGTAGTGGTGTAGTGGTTAAGAGTGGTGGACTCTAATCTGGAGAACAAGGTTGGTTTCCTCACTTCGAAACATGAAGCCTTGGGGTAGTCACAGTTCTCTCAGAACTCTCTCAAGATCACAAGATTGGAAGAGACCACAAGGGCCATCCAGTCCAACCCCCTGCCATGCAGGATCCCACAATCAAAGCACTCCCGACAGATGGCCATCCAGCCTCTGCTTAAAGACCTCCAAAGACGGGGACTCCACCACCCTCCGAGGCAGCACATTCCACCGTCGAACAGCCCTCACCGTCAGAAAGTTTTTCCTAATGTTTAGGTGGAATCGCTTTTCTCTTAGTTTAAATCCATTACTCTGTGTCCTAATCTCTGAAGCAACAGAGAACAAGCTAGTTCCCTCATCAGCATGACATCCCTTCAAATATTTAAACATGGCTATCATGTCTCCCCTTAACCTTCTCTTCTCCAGACTAAACAAACCCACCTCCTTAAGTCTCTCCTCATAGGGCATGGATTCCAGACCTTTGACAGCTCCACCTACCTCACAAGATGTCTGTTGTGGGAAGAGGAAGGGAAGGATATTGTAAACTTGTTTGATACTTTGATTCTCCTTAAACGGTAGAGAATGTCAGCATATAAAATCCAACTCTTCTTCACCACTGCTGGATAGAAATCATTAGGTGCCACGTTCCACAGCATGGAAATCAACACTCTCACTTAAGATTTCCAGTCAAGCAGCTATTAGGGGTACAGCTACAATGGGAAGTTTTAAAGGTGGTAAACCTGGGTAAGCTCTGATTTAGATGGCCCAGGTTAGCCTGATCTTGTCAGATCTGGGAAGCTAAGCAGGGTCAGCCTCAGTATTTGGATGCGGAACCACCAAGGAAATGCAGGGTGGCCATGCAGAGGCAAGCAATGGCAAACCACCTCTGCTCATCTCTGGCCTTGCAAACCCTGTGGGGCTGCTATAAGCCAACTTCAGCTTGGAGATATTTTCCACCACCATCAAGCCAGTGTAAAGATTGGGTTTTAGAAGGCCAAAGTCCCTGCTGCTCCCAGGAATGGTTAAGAGGAGAATAATTTAGAATCTCCCATGCAGAAGCGATCTCTGTTGTTCCATCTTCACAAAATGAAACTGTGAACATAAAGACGCTGCCACCACTTAAGCATGAAATGTGCCTTTTATTTAACTCGATACCTGGCAATTGAGGGAAATACTTATTGATGCAGCAGGGAAAAAAAGGAGAAGTGAAGGGGGAATGGTGGAATTAGGAATAAGACAGGCATGGCTGGATTTCCTTGCCAGAGTTATATGCTGCCGTATTTCCGTTCCTGTGCTAATTCATTGGTTGGTCTTTCCTGAGCAATGGCCAGCAATGAATTGCAATTCTACTGGAGCAGTAGTCATAAGGGATTCAGAATCTTAAGCAGTTCATCTTGAGACCTCAATGTGCAAAGAAAGAAGCCACCAGCCAGTTACAGACATGCCTCAGCCTTGTTAGCCAAGAAAAATGCTATCTGCATTTGGAGAAAAAAACAACTGATGCATGGAAAAAGTAGCCCTGGAGCACATTTTACACTTTGTGTATTTGGCTGTTGTCTGCAAATGCACAGGAAGATGGCAATCATGTAGTGGAAGGAAACAGAAGGGACATTCTCTTGGCAAAATCTGGAAATAAACATCACTATCCACCCATTGTCTGCTTGTGACCTGCCAACGTATGGGTCATTGCTTGGCCAAGACACAGCATTGCCAATTTGGGCAGAGTGTTAAGCTGCAGTACTGCAGTCAAATCTCTGCTCATGACCTGAGTTCAATCCCGACAGAAGTTGGTTTCAGGTAGCCGGCTCAAGGTTGACTCAGCCTTCCATCCTTCTGAGGTCGGTCAAATGAGTACCCAGCTTGCTGGGGGTAAAGGGAAGATGACTGGGGAAGGCACTGGCAAACCACCCAGCAAACAAAGTCTGCCTTGTAAACGTCAGGATGTGACGTCACCCCATGGGTCAGGAATGACCCGGTGCTTGCACCTTTTAAATATCTTTTTAAATATCTTCTGCCCTGACCTGGATAGCCCAGGCTAGCCCAATCTCATCAGATCTCGGTAGCTAAGCAGGGTAAGCCCTGGTTAGTATTTGGATGGGAGACCACCATGAAAGTCCAGGGTCGCAACACAGAGGCAGGCAAAACGCCTCTGAACATCTCTTGCCTAGAAAACCCTATGGGGTCACCATAAGTCGGCTGCGACTTAATGGCCACGTTATCTTTGACACAGACAATTTAATTCATTGCCTCTGTTTTTTTTTTTCTGCTTCCTGTTTCCCCCTCTCCTGATCTTGCTTACAGTGGTTCTTGAAATTGTACCTCTTTTCTCTGATTTCTCCAAATTTGAGTTCCAAATCCAAATCCATCTGAGCTTTAGCCTTCGGCATCCCAGTATGAACTTTTGGAATGGTTGCTATGTTCATACAAGAGCCACAGACAACCATCTGGAAGGCTAAAAATGTAGGTTGATTCAAAAATTCAGTCTCTTGGCATGACTCCTCCCCCAAAAAACTGTTCGTCTAGGTCTGAATCTTCATGAAGCTGTGAGAATGTTTGAATCTTTTTCCTGTTGGCGACCTCTGGATTGCCTGAGAGGCACTGTCTCCAGAGCTGCATCTCTCCAGGTTAAATTAGAGCCACTGGAGAGCCGCTGCCAGTCTTAGACAATACTGAATTTGATGGACCAAGGGTCTGATTTAGTGTAAGACAGCTTCATATGTTCATGTGTTCAATTAGAGGATTAAATGAGACTAGGATTCATGAGACGACAAGAGTCAATGGAAAAGACAGTCATGCTAGGAAAAGTTGAGGGCAGCAGGAAAAGAGGAAGACCCAACGAAAGATGGATTGACTCAATAAAGGAAGCCACCGCCTTCAGTTTGCAAGATCTGAGCAAGGCTGTCAAAGACAGGACATTTTGGAGGACTTTCATTCATAGGGTCGCCATGAGTCGGAAGCGACTTGACGGCACTTAAGACACACACAGGATTCATATGTTCTTGCTGCTATCTGTCTTTCACATTGATATGAGACCCTTTCTTAAAGGCTCAAAGTAACACATTAAGGTTGTCCATTTTACCCTCAACATAACTCTGTGAAGTAGGTTTGGCAGAGCAGTAGTGACTAGCCCAAGGCTAGTGAGATTCATGGATGAATGGATTTTGAACCCAGCTCTCCCCAGTCACTCTAACCATTACACCCCACTGGCTCTCAGGTTATTTGTGTGAAGATCAAACGTTCAGCATTGATTTCCAGCCATTCATCAAAAATCAAAGATTTAACTGAGGCCTGAACCACAAGCCAAAGTTCCCTTATAAGATTTTTGATGGGTAGAACAGCTGAGAATCCTTCCTGATGAACTGTGATCATTTAAGATGTAGGTGTGTGGGAGATCTCCCCCCCTTGTCTCCTTGTGACAAGGGTCATTTGCATATATGCATGGAAAATGCAACCTTTCCCCCTTGTGTTTGCCTTTCAGCCGAGTCTTAGTCATTGTTACCTGCAGTCACGATCCTCCATGACATCTCCACAGCAACCAGCAGCAAGGTCACAAGCAAAGGACAAGCCTTATCCAGCAAGGGGCTGAGCACTGTTCTCCGAGAGGCCGTCAGTGTATGGACTTCGGTGGTAGCCCACAGTGTTCAGAACCTGACACGATCAGGCGAAACTGAAGGACGTCGCAGAAGTGCACTTAACTTATAAGATAAACAGAAGGGGTTTTTCCCCCCTTTTGTACAAACGGCACAATAAAAAAGGAAGCTGAGAGGAGGTTTGCCTCCGCAATAGAAACCTCTTTAAAAGTTTTCCAAAAGGCCCTGCTGGGTCTTTTAAAAAAACAAAGGCAAAACATTTACACGCCAGTAAAAATCAAAGGAGCAATTAACCCTTGTGCCCGCTCCTCTCCTGCCACCCCTTTGTGCTAAAGGGTGATCAATAAGACTCTCCAATGAAATAAGCAGTTTTCTTCTTCTGTTGAATCACAGCTGTAATTTCCACATCTCGGCTCATCCGTTTTCTCTGAAGTCAAAGTCTTTTTTTTTTAATGGTTTTCAAGGAGGGTCTTTTGATAACTGTTTCTTCATCTGCGATAAAACAAACAATGGCTGAGGAGAGAGAGAGACAGAGAGGGAGAGATTGATGACGGATGTGATAATTCAATCACGGGCTTTTGATGATCTATTAAATTACTCCTCGATGCCTCCAGATGCACCTCTAACTGGGAAGGGACTTTTGCAGCTCGGTGCAATCACTCTTTCCATTAGCCTGTGAATAACCCCATGCATTTAGAGGTCAGATTGTAGGGTTGCCAACTGGGAGGGAGTCCACTCTAGCTCGTCTGTGTGCCGTTAACAGCAGCTTGGTGTGCAAAGACGAGCGGGCAAAGTATTTTTACAACAAGGTGGTAACGCAAGATTACCTTCTATGGAGATGCTTTTAAAGGCATAAGACAGAAGAGTTTTTCTTTTAATTGGTAATTTTTCACAGGTAGGTGTCTCTCCAGTTCCACTGGCATTCAAGTTCAGACTATTGCCACCCTTGTGATTTCAGAAACCCGAAGAATGGAAAGTATTTCAGTAGATGAAAATATTTCAGTATTCTTTTCATATAGGAAGGGGATTGAGGTAGGGTTGTTGTTTACCATTAATTATTCCAAGAGACGACTCTCTTGATTTGAAGTGAACATAAGAAGAGGCCTGCTGGATCAAGACCACTGGCCCATCTAGTCCAGCATCCTGTCTCACACAGTTGCCAGCCGGTTCCTCTGGAGGTCCAACAATCAGGGCATAGAGTAAGAGACAAGGCAAGAAATATCAGAGTTTGTAGCAAACAGGAATCAAAGAAAAGGCTATAGCGCTGTCTGAAGGCCAAAAGAGTTTATTGGAAAGCAGAGGGGGGGGGGTATAGCAAGAGGTTCTGCAGCTTGCCCCAGCAGCTCCTATCATATCATCACACAGCAGATCTGTGATATTTACAGGGATCAGGGATGTACTCCTGGAGCCAGTGGATCCCCTGATTTTCTCATTCCATAAATCAAACCTCTCCACCTCCATATGCAAAATCTGGTTGGATCGAAATCCCAGCAGTCCCCTTCTGTGGCCAGCTGTCAAAAAGCACAAGGGAAAAAAATCTCCCACCCACATTTCAGGGGGGGGGGAACCACACCTCAAAAGCATAATCCAAAGCTGTCAAGTACACAATCAACAGCGGAAGTGAAGGAAAACAACTTTTTGCTTATTGAGCTATTTTCTTCTGAGGAATGCAGGTTCATGAATAAGCTCCTGGTGACCTACTATAAATGGGGAGGGGCTGTGGCTCAGTGGCGGAGCATCTGCTTGGCATGCAGAAGGTCCCCAGTTCAGTCCCCGGCCTCTCCAGTTAAAGGGACTAGGTGAGTAGGTGTTGTGAAAGACCTCTGCCTGAGACCCTGGAGAGCCGCTGCGGGTCTAAGTAATACCGGCTTTGATGGACCAAAGGTCTGATTCAGTATAAGGCAGCTTCATGTGTTCATGTATACTATAAATGACAGACCAGTGTGCTAAAACGCTTTGGGATATGCTGTTCATGTAAACACGGTTGTTTCTTCAGGAAGCAACCTTTTAAAGCAACTTTGGATGACCTTTGTCATGTCTTACAAAGGGTTCCTCGAGCTAGCCTCTGCATCCTCAGTTTCCTCTGCGTGGATGAGCATGTGCTGTGCAATGGAACGTATCAGCGATGCTGAGCTTGGTGTTTCTTGTTCGCCACCATGAGATGAATGCCCTTGGGGAATATCCCCGGAGCAGGTAACTGTGCTGCCAGTGATCGAATTGACAGCAAGGAACAGGCAGTCGCTCTTCCTCCAAAGAGATAAACTCCATGTTGGCTTCCCTTGCCTCCGTGCTCAAAATAAGGTCAGGCACAGAACACAGGAGGCAAGGAGAAGTCAGGTGCCTCTCATCTCACAGAGTGAAGCAGAAAACTGAGCAAACACTTGTGTTTTCCTATGCTGCTTTGAAGCGTTTAGTGGCTGTGGACCATGGTTAATGGCTACATACATCCAGTCCCCTGGGGTGACAACCAATGACTTTGAGACTTAAGAAGTTTCTGCGCCGTAAGTCCATAATTCTGGCTTTGTTGTGGAAGCAGCCGACACGGTCTTAGATATCTGGAAGATCCGAGGCAAAACTGGGACTAGTCCTATCAGCCACAAAACATTCGTCTTATTCTAGCTTGTCTTTGGGGGTCCAACTCCTACCGTGTCCTTTAGATCAGAAGCAACCGCCAGCTGCTTTTGAAAACTGTTTGAACCTTGCTGACTCACAGTACTGGAAAGCTGCCAGCAAGCACACTGCTGCAAAAGAGAGTAGAACACAATCGTTCTTGCACTTAGAATCATAGAGTTGGAAAGGACTCCCCAGGGTCATCTAGTCCAACCCTCTGCACAATGCAGGAAATTCACAACTACCTCCCCCCACAACCCCAGTGACCCCTACTCCATGCCCAGAAGATGGCGAAGATACCCTGCCTCTCATGATCTGCCTAAGGTCATAGAATCAGCATTGCTGATAGATGGTCATCTGTGTGTGTGTGTGTGTGTGTGTGTGTGTGTGTGTGTGTGTGTGTGAAGTGCCGTCAAGTTGCTTCCGACTCATGGCGACCCTATGAATGAAAGTCCTCCAAAATGTCCTATCTTTGACAGCCTTGCTCAGATCTTGCAAATTGAAGGCTGTGACTTCCTTTATTGAGTCAATCCATCTCTTGTTGGGTCTTCCTCTTTTCCTGCTGCTCTCAACTTTTCCTAGCATGACTGTCTTTTCCAGTGACTCTTGTCATCTCATGACGTGACCAAAATACGATAGCCTCAGTTTAGTCATTTTAGCTTCTAGGGTCAGTTCAGGCTTGATTTGATCTATAACCCACTGATTTGATTTTTTTGGGATGGCCATCTAGCCTCTGCTTAAAAACCTCCAGGGAAGGATCACCTCCCGAGGAAGGCTGTTAAATTACTCCTCGATGCTCTGTTAGAAAATTCTTTCTAATGTCTAGACAGAAACTCTTTTGATTTAATTTCAACCCGTTGGCTCTGGTCCTTCTGGAGCAACAGAAAACAACTTGGCACCCTTCTCTCTATGACAGCCCTTCAAGTACTTGAAGATGGTTATGATATTACCTCTCAGTCTTCTCTTCAGGCTAAACATACTTGCATGAGACTGACTGGCCTCCGGCCTTCCAGGGAAAGTTCCTAGTTGGAGGCCTCTGGTGGCCAGCTACAAGCAGAGCCAAGCCCCGGCAACTCTGCCATTGCCACAAGGACCACTTGACTCAAACCATTCAGTGGCAGTGATAATTGGTGGGTTGGAGCCTTCTCAGAGTTGCCAGCTCTGGGTTGGAAAACTCCTGAAGATTGAACCTACAGAGGGCACTCTCCGAAGTAGCATTTTCTCCAGGGGAACTGATCTCTGTAGTCTGGAGATCATTTGTAATTCCAGGAGATCTCCAGGCCTCACCTGGAGGTTGGCAACCCAAATCCTCATGTTTCTGCAAGGAGAAAAAGAGTTGATTTTTATATGCCAATTTTCTCTACCTTTTAAGGAGACTCAAACCAGCTTACAATCTCCTTCCCTTCCTCTCCCCACAACAGACACCTTCTGAGGTAGGTGAGGCTGAGAGAGCTCAAAGAGAACTGTGACTGGCCCAAGATCACCCAGTAGGCTTCAGGTGGAGGAGTGGGGAAACAAACCCAGTTCTCCAGATTAGAATGTGCTGCTCTTAACCACTACACTTCCACCCAAGGAGTGTGATTGTCCTGCCATGGTTCTCCTTTGCCTCCAGGAATTGAGATTTAGGGGGGTATTTTGGGTTGCTACGGGGGGTGGGGTTATACTCATGGGCCTGAGTCCATGTGTCCATACTGCTGGATGAGTCTGAGCTTGGTGGCCCATGCAGAGCTAGCTAGTCTCATTGCAGGATCCACTCCACTTGGCTTGCTCCTGGGGGTTGAACTTTCCCTGCATGTCCTAACAACAAGGTACACTTGTAATCAGACCACAATGTATCCCAAGTTGGTCAATTACTGGATGAAAAAATGTGTCTAGATTTCTTGTAGGAACAGGAATAGTGGAGCCTGCTCCGGAAACTTGTTATCAAGAGATATTTTCCCAAAGATCTGTCAGAAATTTTAGAATAGATTTCAGAACCCCAAGAAGAGGACAGCTCCCGTCCGCACTTGAAATTGCATGACGATGTCATTGGGTCACATCTGAGCAGACATCTTTTCTGAACATGTGCAATGGGAACTAGCATGGAAGTCTCCAGGGAGGGACCAGACTAGGGCTGTGCATATCGGGTTTAAAAGGTAAAGGTAGTCCGCTGTGCAAGCACCGGGTCATTCCTGACCCATGGGGTGACGTCACATCCCAACGTTTACTAGGCAGACTTTTGTTTATGGGGTGGTTTGCCAGTGCCTTCCCCAGTCATCTTCCCTTTACCCCCAGCAAGCTGGGTACTCATTTTACCGACCTCGGAAGGATGGAAGGCTGAGTCAACCTTGAGCCGGCTACCTGAAACCGACTTCCATCAGGATTGAACTCAGGTCGTGAGCAGAGCTTGGACTGCAGTACTGCAGCTTACCACTCTGTGCCACGGGGCTCCTAATATCGGGTTTACCGACCCAAAAATAAACCTGAAAAAAGGTATTTCAGCTTCCTCCAGGTTTATTTGGGGCTGAATATTGAAATAGAGAATAAAGCCTAAAACAGATTGCCGATTGCCGAATTCGGTTTATTTGACCTTCAGCTTTCCCAAGGCTTTTCTCTATGGGATTTTTTTAAGGAGCTCCTGGGAGGGCATTTTTAGAGGTAGAGTTCACAGTCCTTTTCTAAGGAGAAGGGCATGGCCCCTTTGGGGGCCTATAAAATCGGACCCCCCCCAAACTTTACCAAACTTCAGGATTCATGCAAGGAGAGTCCCTTTCAGCTACCCAGAAAATTTGGTAACTCAGCGTCTGAAAATGCCCCCACAGGAGCTTTGGAAAAAACTCCCATAGGCTAAAATGGACCCGAATTGTTTTGGGGAAAACTTTTTAAAAGTCGGAATATCCATTTACCAGTATGGGTATTGGGTTTATTTCAGGTTTCCCGAAAAAAAATCGGGTCCAATAAACCCAAATCCAAAATTCTCTCTTTTTTTTTTTTTTGCACAGCCCTAGATTAGTACCTACAAGAGTAAATGTGCAAAACAGCAGGGTGTCAGATGGGGTCACGCGTTACACAGCAGCGATTATATGTTATATGTTGTCTTCCTTATGTCCATATGGCACAGAGTCGGAACCAACACCAGCTCCCTTACAAAACAATTGCAAGCATGCACTTGTCATGTGCATGTGTTAGGTTGTACTCATAAAATATTTTAGGTATAGCAACTCTTATTCAATATGATAGTTGATTTATTTACATCCCCATGTTCTTCCAGTCATGGAAATGAGCTCCCTCCTGGAGATCTTCTACCCAGGTACTGACCAGATAAAACAGCATCTTAGCTTTAGCGTGGTGGTTGTCTTCTGACTTGAGCTTTTACATGCTGCAGCCAGGTCACCTCTCTCACTGAGAAAATGTGTAGCCTATTGAATATTCTTCACTCTTCTCTTTTCATAAAAAGCACTTTTAAAGCATGCGCTGGAACATTTAACTTGTCAAGTAAATAAGGTATATTGAATGGAAAATTGCTTCGTGTTGTAGTTTGGTGATTATTCCGTGCCATGCAAAAATAGTTTATTTGCTAGATGCAATTTCTCTGAAAGGAGAAAAATTCCTTCCAGCTCCGTCTCGAAGAATGGAAAGTACTTTCATTGAAAAGGGAAAAATGGCACTCACAGACAATTTTTTTGTGTTATTTTTTTTTCTGAGGGGGAGGAGCATTACACTCAGATAATGTTAGACTTTTCCCAGGATGAAATTCTACTAACCACTGAAAGAAAAAAGAGATACTTCAGCTGTAACATCAAGGTAAATGTGTGAGATCTTTGTACCTCAATTTATATAGGACTCCTACAGTACAATCCTAAACAGTCTTCTAAATCCACAGAAGTAAATGAGCTTGGAATGATATAATTTGTGAGAGGCAGAAGAATTTGCAGAAATTAAAGTTCCGTTTTAATTCCATCTCCCTTCCATGGTTCTCAGTCTTACCGCCCCCCCCCCCCATTTTATCTTTACACCAACCCTATGAACTGGTTTAGGCTGGGAGTCAGTGGCCTTTTATGCAGGGACGTTTCCCCATGGTCACCCCCGCTGGCTGCTTCGGGGCTTCCTCGCTCTCCCAGCATGTTTTGCCCATGTTTTCCAGATGCTGTTTTAGCCAGAATCTGGAGAAAGCAGGCAAAATACGCAGGGAGAGCGAGGCGACCTCTGGTGGGAGGGAAAGGCATGCACAATCAAAGGAAGCCCCAAAGCAGTTTGTGGGGGTGACCGCGGGGAAATGTCTCTGCATAAAAGACCAGTAACTGTCTAAAGATCAAAAAGGGCAAGAGTCCAGTAACACCTTAAAGACTAACAAAAATATTTTCTGGTAGGGTATGAGCTTTCTGAAGAAGTGAGCTGTGGCTCACGAAAGCTCATACCCTAACAGAAAATATTTTTGTTAGTCTTTCAGGTGCTACTGAACTCTTGCCCTTTTTGACTACTGCAAACAGACTACCCACTGTGAATTGTCTAAAGATCGTTCAGTGGGTTCCAAGGTTGTACTGGGATTTTTAGCTCAGGCCTCCCCGGTCCAACACTCTATTTGCCAAACCACTGTGGCTGCCCTGAAATAAGTGAGAAGGTGTTTGCACATTACTACTATTAATGAAGGAGCCCCATGGCGCAGAGTGGTAAGCTGCAGTACTGCAGTCCAAGCTCTGCTCACGACCTGAGTTTGATCCCGACAGAAGTCGGTTTTCAGGTAGCCGGCTCAAGGGTGACTCAGCCTTCCATCCTTCCGAGGTCCGTAAAATTAGCACCCAGCTTGCTGGGGGTAAAGGGAAGATGACTGGGGAAGGCACTGGCAAACCACCCCGTAAACAAAGTCTGCTTAGGAAACGTCAGGATGTGACGTCACCCCATGGGTCAGGAATGACCTGGTGCTTGCACAGCGGACCTTTACCTTTACTATTAATGAATCCAGCTACAATGCACAAAGAAAGCCTGATGACTCTTCATTGCTTACATACTTTAATTTCCCAGTTTTGGAGTATAGTCCTTAGAGTTTTTGCAGAAAGAAATAACAGCTAAATTACACCTTATTTACAATGCAAAGGAGATGGAGGCAACACATGGCACCGAGAAGCTGTCTTATATGGAGTCACACCTTTGGTCCATCAAGGTCAGTACTGTGTCGACTTAAGACTGGCCGCAGCTCTCCAGGGTCTCAGGCAGAGGTCTTTCACATCACCTACTACCTGATCCTTTTAAACTGGAGATGCCAGGGATTGAACCTGGGGCCTTGTTCAAGGCAAGCAGATGCTCTGCCACTGAGCTGCTACCCCTCCCCATGCCAGAACTCTGGTGGTGGAAATTGCCATCAAGTTGCGGCTGATTTATGGCAACCCCGTAGGGTTTCCAAGGAAAGAGACAAACAGGAGTAATTTGCCACTGCCTGCCTCTGCATAGACTTCCCCTAGACTTCCCCGATGGTCTCACATCCAAGTACTAACCAGGGGTGGCCCTACTTAGCTTCTGACAAGATTGAGATAGCCTGGGTCATCCAGGTCAGGGTGCCAGGACTCTGGGATCCATTGATTCCCCTTTCAAATTGTGGATTTCCTTCCTTTCCAAGCAACCATGAAATGTAAAGTCAGCAACAGAGGGACTGCAAGTAGGAGGATGATTAATTTGCAATCAATGACACGTCTAGAACCAGGAAGCTTAGATGATTCTCCGAAGTGAGAGAATAGGATTTTGAAATGTCTGTTAGCTGGCTCTTTTTCAATATCATATTTATTGAAGAGAAGAGCAAACCTAAGCATCCATGACTATTCATCCATTCTTTCTGAATGAGACACACCAGGAGGGCATCAGTGACACGTAAGGTTACCAACAGGCCTGGAGGAAAAGGTATTCACCGTTTAATGGAGGCTCGATGTGTGGAAATGGGCAGCTTGGGGGTAAATCACATCACCTGGTTAATCCCACACCACCAAGTCTCTGTTAAAGGGGCAGAAATGTTTTTCTCCAGGCCTGTGGACAACCCTAACCACAGAGAAGGTGCATAAGCACATTGCCAGAACGGAGCTGGGCAGGGGGAAAGAAGATCCAGAAATATTGGTCTTCCTGAGGTTTGAAGCATGTGGTTGGTTGGACCCCACACCTAGAGCAATTCCTAAATCGTGCCCTGCTAGGAACACTCTGTTAGGTTCCACTTTGCTACAGAGAAATCTGTTCTTGTGTCACGCACACTTCCTACTCTTCAGGAGCGTATTCATCAGTAACGTCTTTAATTCTGCCATCAACAGCTGTGAGACATGCCTTAGAAGGAAGCCGGGCTGAATTCTTGCTAAACCAAAAAGAACGCCTGGTAGTTGACTATAATGACCCTGCCAAGGAAGGCCCAGAAGGTTTGGGTCAAAATTCAGCAAGGCTCCAATTATTACCAAGCAGTCGGCAGCTGCTTAATAGTTAAGGTGAACTGAGGTGAAGTGCTCCACTGCCAAATTTCAAGCAGTCCTGTATGTTTGGGCACAGCTATGAATGTTAAAAAGGTGCTGGTTGATAAGGGTTGCTTGTGCTGTGACTTAAAAAAAGAAAAGGCACAGGTGCACACACCACTGGCTCCTTCAGATGCATACAAATGTTAAGTAGGAATAACGCCCTTGGCTTACTTTTTCTAAAATGGGGAGTTGTGGCACACGGCTGCTTGGAAGCCACATTCTCTCTTAACTCCGGCATCTGGTTATTTGACGGTCAATAGAACTGCCAGCAATTTCTGGAAGTATCAGGAATAGGGTTGCCAGGTCCCACTTCTGGTTTTTCCAAGAAGTGATGTTATGTTGCATGCAACACCAGGGTCCCCCTATCCCTGCCCCCAAAGCTGCCACCAGTTGCCAGGCAACTCTCGAACTTCATCTCTAGTTAAGCTAAATAGCTCATCATTCTGCGTCTTTCTTTTATTTATTCCTCAAAGGGATGATGGACATTTTCCTGCTCTGGTCTGTGATATTTCATTGGAATTGGGCCATGTAATACTCCAGCAGTACTCATTTGACAGCTGAGCCAGGAAAAGAGAGGTTTGCCTTGTTGTCTTAAGGGAAAGGGGTTGATCAGGGCAGAGAAAGATAAGGTTGTAACTTCACATAGTGCTGTGATAAATTTTCGGTATGTTCAGGCAGAGGGCTGGCATAGTGTAAGTCACTAAGAGAACAAGCTGTGATTTGTGAGGTCCCTGATTCAGACCTCTCCTCTGATATAAGCCTTTGTAGGGGGACATTAGGCAAGCCACTCTTACCCAACTTCAGCCCTTTACACATGGGGAGAGCAGGACTTAAAAACTGGCCTTCTTTAGAAGGCTGTTGTAAACAGCACAAGAGAATCTATATTAAGCATGTTGAAGCACTTCTCTAAATGATACATATTATTTACATTCTCTGTGCAATCTGCCATTTCGAAGGGAGTGAAAATGTCTATGACTCCCCCCAATTTCCCCTGGCTCGTACCAAATAATGAAATAGCTTGACAGAAGGATGTTAATGTGAAGAGCTTTGTAACAGTGGAGGATGTTGAGTGTCTCTGAAAGAAACAGATGTATGTTTTTGTCCTTGCCCTCCATTATCTCTCTTTCCCCCTCCCCCTGCTGTTCCTTTCTTGGCTTGAGCTTTGTTGTTCTGCCTCCTGATGCCTCCAAGGTCCCCATTCTTCTTGAAAGGTTGAGCTGAGGACCGATTTATGTGTGAGGCTAGCTGAGGCAAAAACACTGTCCTACTCACACAGCATCTCCTTTGCACTGGGCTGCTACCTGTATACGGTGCATAGTCGCTTTGCAAAAGTAGCATCCCAGTTTAAAGGAGAGATCAAACAAGTGCAAAATCCCAGGGCAGCTGGTGTGATGTTTCTGTCAGGCCTGATGCACTTGCTTTGACTCCCGTTGCTTCCCTCCTGTAGGAGCGTGAGATACATGTAGTTTTTCATTGCCTTAGAAATTCAGCCCCTTTACATTTCAGGATGGTTTAAAGAATGTGTAACTGGATGAGGGGAAGGATAGCTGTTCTCACCCATATCACTAGGATTGCCAGTCCACCGTGAGGGTGAGGGATTCTCTGCCTCTTGTTTCCCATCCCTGCTTGGAGCAGCAATAGCAGAAAAATAAAAAAAATGGCCGGCAGGAATGCACCAGAAGTGACATCATCATTAGGGTTGCCAATCTCCAGCTGGTGGCTGGAAATCTCCCTCTGTTACAACTTATCTCCAGGCAACAGAGATCAGTTTACCTGGAGAAAATGGCCACATTGGATGGTGAACTCTATGGCATTATACCCCATTGAAGTCCCTCCCCTCCTCAGTCTCCAACCCCAAAATCTCCAGGTATTTCCCAACTCGAAGCTTGCAACCCTAGTCATCATGTTGCCGGCACCATGGGGGCACTCTGGTATTTTGGCAAAACCTCTACGGAAGAAGCCCTTTTTACCATAGAATTATGCTCAAATACCAGAGTATCCATGCAGGCACCTGCAATGTGATGACATCACTTCCTGTGCATGCTGGAAGTGACATCACTGTGTTGCCGGCAACAGAGACCTAGGCCTCAGCTTGCTGCTGGCAAGCGTCTCCTCAAGCTGGCTGAATGGCACCAAAGTGAGGCATCCCCCACCCCCTGCCAGGGGTCTGGGTACACCGCCAATAGTCCATGGGGACACTGTCAATAGTCAGAGGAATTGCAGGAGATCAACTTTGTAAGCACAATTCTAGAGAGCTCTGGAACTTTCTAGAAAGGGCTTCTGGCCAGTGGCAGAGAAATACCAGCAGTCCAAACGAATGTGGGATAGTAATGCACACTGCTTGCAAGTAGTACTGACACCAGTATGGTATCCAAGCCATTTTGTTTCATAGGCCATGCTGCAGTTCCTTCAGTACTGCCACTGGCACTCCTGTGATTTTTGGAGCACAGAAATTAGCTTCTATCCCCAGTGTCTTCAGGCAGTGTTGAATGGCCTTGGTGTGCAGTCAGAGGGTAGTGATAACAGTGCAGCCCCGAGGCCATTTCCCACAAGTGACGCTTAAGTCAGTGTTTGCGTTTCTAATCCCTGTGCCTGCAGTTGAAGTTCAGTTACGCAACCTACAGTGGCTAGACTGGAAATTTGATTAAAAATGGGCTCTCTTCTATTTTTGAACCTGCATTAACATGGTTCTCGAGCAATGCACTTCACACGAAAGGGCGCTTGTGGAAATGCTCCACACAGTTTTGCTTACAAGATATTTTCCCTTTTCCTCCTTTCCGGTACATCAAGCTGCGTATCGTATTAGTCTAGTCATCCCTCTCACTCATAGGCTCTCAGTGATGAGTTGGAACCTTTGGGGTGGTTTATAAAATACCTGCAGAAAGGAGTTTGGAGTGTTTGCGCTGGAAGTGACCTACAGCTGTGGATTAGGGTTGCCAACCTCCAGGTGGTGGCTGGAGATCTCCCCCTATTACAACTGATCTCCAAGCAATAGAAATCAGTTCCCCTGGCGAAAATGGCTGCTTTGGCCATTGGACTCTATGGCATTGAAGTCCCTCCCCTCTCCAAACCCTGCCCTCTTCAGGCTCCACCCCCAAAATTTCCAGGTATTTCCCAACCCAGAGCTGGCAATCCTACTGTGGATCCTGTCTAGGGTTGCCAGGTGCCCTGTGGTGGCGGGCAAACCCCCGGCAATTCATCCCTCTGCCCGCCGACCAGCTGAGGGTCGGCGGGCAAAGGTGCATGCGCATACACATTGCGGCACGTCACTTCCAGTTTACAACCGCAAGTGCCGCCTCGCGAGGGGTCTTATACCACTCAAACTCCCAGGTGCGCGAGATCCCCTCAGCTGTGCCCCAAAAGTCTCCCGCCGGAGGAGAGGGGGACCTGGCAGCCCTAATCCTGTCTCTTTTGGTAAGAGTCTGCATACAAACTTGCTGTATGGGGCAGGAGCTACTGTTCACTCCTATCCTTCACGCCCATGCTGTCAGAAGTCAGATGGGCTATGTGGACAAATGCAGAGAGTGAAGATGGGTGTGTGGTGTGAAGGGAGTAGCATTCCTGCTAAAATAACCTTTAATTGATCTGAGACCCTGGAGAGCCGCTTCTGGTCTGAGTAGACAAATATTAACCTTGATAGACCAGTGGCCTGATTCTGTATAAGGCAGTTCTGTGTGTGTGTAGTAACTATTTGCCCTCAATCTACAGGTGCCAACCTGCCCTTGGGGAGAAACCCAACATGTTTACCCACCAAGCAGAAGGTTGGCATGGGTTTTGTGTCTGCGTGTTCCAAAGGGGAGGGGGTGTCCTCAGAAGGCAGGATGGGACCACTGGGTTCCAAAGTTTTGAGAAACACTGCCTGACATTGCTTGTAGGAATTGGCCCTCTGAGTTTTCTATTTTCTCCTCGATCCCCCCCCCCCAATCTCTTTCTCTCCTCATCCAAAATAACCCTGCAGTAATTTCCTTCTATCTAATTTGTCTCAGGGCAATTTGCATTTCAAATCCATGTTTACTCTTTGCCTTGATTACCTTTTGCCCCAGAGTTGTTGTTGGGTTGGAGGTGCTTTTAAAAAAAAAGTTTTGTATTTAACAGTATCATGGTCTCACTTCTTTAAACTGCCTGTTCTTTTAACTCTTCATCTTCTGACTAAGTTTATATGTAGGTCACAGATTTGGTATTTTTCACTAGGGTTGCCAGATCTCTCTTCACCACCAGTGGGAGGTTTTTGGGTCGGAGCCTGAGGAGGGCAGGGTTTGGGGAGGGGACGGACTTCAATGCCATAGAGTCCAATTGCCAAAGTGGCCATTTTCTCTAGGTGAAATCATCTATATCAGCTGGAGATCACTTGTAATAGCAGGAGATCTCCAGCTAGTTACCTGGAGGTTGGCAACCCTATGTTTCACTAGGCCTGGCTTCTTACAGGCATACAGGAAACATCTTCAGGAAGCTTTTGCTTGCTTTCAGTTTGAAGGCCTCTGTTAATAATGGCATTTGATAATATATGGCATTACTCCTGAGTGTCTGTTTTTAATCTGCTTTTGCGCCTTTCTTCTGGATTTCTTCCCTGATTATCAGATGTTGGTGCTAAATTAACAAGGAGGGATAGCTATCTCTGTCATGCCCTGCTTGTGATGTTTGGGGGACTATCTGGCCAGCTGCATGGTGACAGAATGCAGCAATTCATGGATAGTAGGTCTGACTGAGTCCTCACTAC
Organism: Euleptes europaea; assembly: GCF_029931775.1. Lineage (NCBI taxonomy): Eukaryota > Metazoa > Chordata > Lepidosauria > Squamata > Sphaerodactylidae > Euleptes > Euleptes europaea. The sequence continues at coordinate 100,768,964 of NC_079314.1, forward strand.
GGTTGCCAACTCCAGGTTGGGAAATACCTGGAGATTTTGGGGGTAGAGCCTGAGAAGGGCGGGGTTTGTAGAGGGGAGGGGCTTCGATGCCATAGAGTCCAATTGCCAAAGCAGCCATTTTATCCTGGGAAACTGATCTCTAGAGATCAGTTGTAACAGCAGGAGATCTCCAGCCACAACCCGGAGGATGGCAACCCTATTCCTCACAGCACCATTCCAGGTTTCTTGATAATTAGACAGCAATGTTGGAAAAGGCATGCACTTTTGTTGGCCTGATAGCCACATTTCTGATCTTCCTCTCCTTATTTTTAAAGCCAACTACTTTCTTAAATGGGGGCTTGTTGATTGAAAATCATCTCCTTTTTGAACACAATCGAAATCAAGATGAAGGATTTCTAAGTCATCCCAAAAGTCTCCAGTTGCCTACCAGAGTATATTGCATGTACCCTCTGCTTTGCAACTCTTCCATTCCCAAGGACACATTATTTTCTAATTCTGAAGATAGCTCAATAAGGGGAACACACACACTTGTGCATTTCCTTCTGACCTTGCCTGCTCAATAGATGTCTGAAATGTGTTTGCTTCCTTCAGCCTGACTGAAGGTTCTGTATAGCTCAAAAGCTTGCACACTCATCAGTCAGCCTAATATGTCGTTTTACCTTCTTTGCATTTTAAACAGAAAGACATTTGTAAGTGACCACAGCTAAACACTGAGGTTGAGGGGCCAAGTAATTACACAGTCCTCAGGTTACAGCTGGGCTGTGTGATAACCTCACTGAGGGAGAGGGCTATTGAAAGTTAGGGCAAGTGAAAACAGTGTTTATGAACAAGTGAATTTCTTTCCTAAGATGTTGAAAAACTGCTGGAGATGTCCATGCATAACTAGGAGTAACCAGCTCATCTTTAATTTTGAGCCTCATTTCACATTAAAATATGGAAGTCCTTAAGAAGCATTCCTAAGTAACTATAACTGAAAATCCTCTTAATAGCTAGCTGTATGGCCCAAGATGATGTATGACCCAACGTCTTGTGCCAAGATGTTCTTCTTGAAAGTTAAAACTTTTTCCCCCACTGAATGTAACTTCAGGTTTCTGTGCATTTTCACATTTGAAAACTTTACTCCTTATGAATATGAAGCTGATTTTAGTATTTTGTGCCAAAGTCTCTGGAGAGATGGAGAGGGAAGGCAGTGCAGAATGCGAAACGAAACAAAACAAACCAGGCGTTCTAGGCTGTGTATTCAGCAAATGGGGATCTTCAGTCATTTGAAGAGCAGACGTGGGGGAGCAGCAAAGTGTTTCCCACTGTAGTCGCTAATGATACTTCAGCAGGTGCTCAGCTCTTGGGGAGGTGGTGGGGCGAATTTTACTACTATGTGAAGTGCGTCTGATGATATTTCACCTCCCAGAAGAGGTTTTCTGGAGGTCTGGGTGTCGGGTCAGCTACATTTGGAGTGTCCATGTTCCCACCCTGCTGGTTCTGAGAATGTTCTTATACTGCTTTGGGAAGCTGTTAGAGGTATTGGCGATCCCCCCCACCCCAATGGTTGCAGTTTAAGTGTTTGTATTTTTGTTGATTTAAAATAATGTTTTAGCATGAGCTGCTTTGCATGAACGTTAGGGTTGGTATTCCTCCTCCTCTTTCACATTGATTTCACAGGCAGTGTGCAAAGGGTTCAGAAGGCCCAAGTTAGGACTGGATCACATGCAATCATTTCCTACATGGAGATTAGTTCAATGTAAAAGAACTGTGTTTACACCCTCGTCTCTTGTTACAGAAGCCTAAGGGTTCCTTCAGAAAAGGAAATGACTATTAAATCAGTTTAAATGTATGAGAAGAAGAAGAAGAAGAGGAAGAGGAAGAGGAGGAGGAGGAGGAGGATCTTTAAGGAGTCTCAAACCGGCTTACAATCACCTTCCCTTCTCCTTGAAGGGCTGTCATACAGAGGAGGGTGCCAAGTTGTTTCCAACTCCATGATTCTATGATCCTCCTCACAACCTTGTGAGGTGGGTGGGGCTGAGAAAGTTCTGAGGGAACTGTGACTAACCTAAGGCCAAGCAGGCTTCATTACAGGAATGAAGAAACCAACCAGGTTCACCAGATTAGAGTCCGCTCCTCATGTAGGTGAGCGGGTAATCAATCCCGGTTCTCCAGATTAGAGTCCACTGCTCTTAACCACGCTGGCTCCATTCAGGAGAATTTGGCCTCCAGTGCTGTTAAGTGTTACGAAGCTCTGCCTCCCTCCCCTCTCAGAGGAAGGTGAGTGGGTGTCATTTGGCTCAATGTTCTTAATACGTAAGGCTGAAAATGGAGTCAGTGCAATTATTTGCCTGGATAATTTAGGCAGATCTCCCAGCTGGGCTGAAGGAGAAAACAGATTCTTTCTCTTGCATCACATTCAGAACTTCACGTATTCAGTTCCTCCTCGTCCTCCTCTTCTCCCCCCTGCTTAGCACTCTGGCTGTATTCATTTTCATATCAGATTGAATCTGCCAAAATTCCCATCTGCTCATCATCAGTGACATTCTACTACAGGAGTTCCTCGGGGGACCTGATGTTGATTAATAGCATGAGTATCACTCCCCGAGCTCAGTGAGGAAAGAGGGAGAGAGGAATCTGTGCCAATCTAAGGTGTAAAAGTGTGAGGTCAAGAGGGCTCTTCTCAAGCGGGAGGGGGGCTCAATGTCCCCAAAATATCAGTTGGGCAAATGCAGTCCCTTCTATGTGCTGTCAGTAGTTTTCAGGCAGGCGCATTTATAGGAGAAAAATCCAGATTTTTCCCCTTATTCTTAAATGACCAGATCATAAAGCAAACCCCATACATCAAATTGACCATACCCATTTTTTGTAAATCACAAGATCTCTGTGCCCCCAAAGAGCTTACCAGGCAAAGATGCAGGACCTTCTATTGGCAGAATGGATCTTTCCTGCCTCTTCCCTCCTACTGCCTCTCAGTGATCTCCATGAAATGCTGCTTGGGGGGGGGGGGAGAGAGAGAAGGAGCCCCAGAAGAATGACATGGGGGGGGGGCTGCAATGGGAAATGGGAATCAGTGAAAGCTGCCATTTTAGTGTGAATCCCTCTCACTGCTTTCTACAGGCTCATGCACCTGTTAACAAGGTGTGTTTACAATTGCCTTTCGGTTGGGCTTCAATCCCTACTGAAAATGGCCACTTTGGCAATTGGACTCTATGGCACTGGAGTCCCTCCCTTCCCCAAACCCCACCCTTCTCAGGCTCCTCCCTCCAAATCTCCAGGTATTTCCCAACCTGGAGCTGGCAACCCTAGTTTGATGTCACTTCTGGCTAGGGTTGCCAGGTCCCTCTTCACCACCGGCGGGAGGTTTTGGGGTGGAGCCTGAGGAGGGCGGGGTTTGGGGAGGGGACTTCAATGCCATAGGGGCCAATGGCCAAAGCGGCCATTTTCTCCAGGTGAACTGATCTCTATCGGCTGGAGATCAGTTGTAATAGCAGATCTCCAGCTAGTACCCGGAGGTTGGCAACCCTACTTCTGGCAAAAACTGGAAGTGATATTATGGCACGGGGGGATGCACAAGGATTTGCCAAATCCTGCATGGTTTAACTGTAGAGTTTATGAGAATGCAAAGTGCCCCCCAGGTGTTATGATCAGATGCTGGTGTGAAGCCAGCGTGCCTCTCCCCTCCCCACAAATACTCCAAGGTGTTCTAGGCTCTGGCCTGGTAACCCAAGCGCCATCTCATCCCTTTCTTCCCCCTTCCTGCCTCTTTCCTTCATCTCCTTCTTTCCCCCTCTTCTCTCCTTCCTTCAGCCACCTATTTATTCCTACTTGATTCTACTTTATCTGAAGCGTGGTTGCTAACCGGGGGCTTCTCCCCACCTTCACTCCCTTCAACAAACTCCAGATAAAGGCGCTGAATAATGAGGGAGACCTAAGTAGGAGGAAAGCCAGAGGAAAACACTCATATCATTAAGCTTATTTATAAAAAAAGGACATCTGTTTATTGCACTTATTCATAAGACAGAATACGGGAAGAAAATCACAGCTAAAACATTTCTCTATTACCCAGACACCTTATTTATCTCACGGAGTAGGCCTCTTGCCAGGGCTGGGGTAAGCAAGGAAAATGCAAGAGGCTGGCATTCATAACAGGGGAGATGGTGAGGCCTGGTTGAACTTGTGTTCCTTTGGGGTTGCTAGCAGTCCTAGTAACTGTTGCCATGACTACTAGATGAGCATCAGTTGCCTTCTTCCTCTCCCCCCCCCAGCCCGCCCCCCTTGAGGCTGCAAGAAAACACAGCAGTAGCCAAGTGCATCTCGTGAGCAAAAAAATGGTTTTTTTTTTAAAAACTGTGGGTTGCCCAGGCAAAGGGTTATATTTTGCCACTGTCTTTTGAAAAACGTCAACGAAACAGTCTCTCTTTCTCTCCATCTTGCTTGCTGAGTCTTCTGTCAGATTTAGAGGGAGAACGAAGAGGAAGGGAAGGATCTGGAGGAGTCTTTTATAGGAAATTCTTGCCCTTTCCACAAATCACTTTCTCTAGATATAAACCAGTCCTCTCTAATTCCGCTGAAGGAGTGTTCATAAGTCATTTTAGGTGATTAATTCTCATCATTTATGGGGGGGAAATCCTCTAGATGCACAATTCTCTTGCATTCATGCAGTGGGGTAATTAACACCCTCTTCAACAATGCCCGGATCTCTTTGTGAATGGTAACAACAAATTTGGTAAGGTCAAAATTTATTTTATGGGCTACGGGCCATTACGGCCTAAGCAGTGATAAATAAAACAACAATAAAAGCCCAATAAAACTGAAAGCGATGTTAACATTTCTGGGACCACAATATCACATAAACTGCAGCACATTAAATGTCAAGCAAAAAAAATCTCCTGTGGAATTTCTTAGCATGCGGGGCATACCTCGGTATGTGGGCTATCATCAGAAAGTGGATAAATTATTTTATCTACCACAGTGTGTGAAACTAGCATAGTAAACTGGATGCAAGAAACATAGAGCTGAGACTCAAGAAAAGATGGCAAAATAGGATATGGTGCAAGAGTTGCTCCAATACTGGAGCTTCACAAATACTCACTGGAGCAAATCTGATACCACCACTGCTTTTGTGAAGCTGGAATTATTTATTCCATCCTCTTTTAGTATTGTCAGATTGTAGAGCTATAGGGCTGGAAGCAAGATGTCTTGAGGGCCAGCTCTAGGGTTGACAACCTCCAAGTTCTAGCTGGAGATCTCCTGCTATTACAACTGATCTCCAGCCGATAGAGATCAGTTCACCTGGAGAAAATGGCTGCTTTGGCAATTGGACTCTATGGCATTGAAGTCCTTCCCCTCCCCAAACCCTGCCCTCCTCAGGCTCTGCCTCAAAAACCTCCTGCTGGTGGCGAAGAGGGACCAGGCAACCCTAGCCAGCTCCTGTGACCCAAGGCAGGATCTTCCACTCATCAGTTCTACTCCCTTGCCGCAAATAAACCCATACACGGCTGCAGAGTACATTGCCGCTAGATCACTTGAGGAAGTGAGCCAAACCATGCAATAGAGGAGAAAGCTTGTTATTGGTTTTTTTTTCTTTTTCATTTGTTGTAAACTGCCTTCAGGTCCCTTGGGGTGGAAAGGTAAAGTAAAACACAAGAAAGAAATAAGGAAACTTTCCCACTCCCCATATCACCTGGTGTAATCAATCCCAAATGAGAACATTACTTAAATTGTATTGCTTAAATCATGAACCGCATGCAAACCTCAGCCAACAAATTCAGTAGAACTGGAACACAAACATGCCTGTCTTGTTCAACATCTTATGTCTCTTTCTGCTTAATCCTTTATGACTGAAGTCTCTGAAGGGGGAAACTCTGGTTTTAGGTGTGGCAAAAATGATTCCTTACTTGAGAGGAACACAAGTACCAGAATTCAAACTTAAAGTAAACTTCAGACATGTGTCCAACCCAGGGAATGCAAGAAAAACCCATGACTAAAGCTAGGAATGTGCACCTTAACACAAAGTCAATATTTTTTGGATTTGAATTTTGGGAAGGGCATAAATACTGGTATTTGGGGCATTCAGGTCCCTGGATACTGTTTCGGGATTTGGTTTAAGTTTTGGGGGAGGGGAGATCTGATGAGATTGGGCTGGATCACACCGCCTTCCCACCCTCCAATAATATTGGTTGGGTTTTTTTCCCTTTATGAGAGTGGCAAGAACAACATTTTTGGCACATTATGTATTTATTTTCTGCACAAAAGTGCAGAATACCCTAACATCTGATCCCATTGACTGGGAGAGCTGCCACCCTCCATCCCTCCTGTTGGCTGGAAAACTTGTAAAACTGAGGGGGAGCCTTAAAATGCCGCCCAAATGTTTTTTGATATTCCTGAATACATGTGGAATTTTTCAGGAATTTATATCTGGTATTCCCAAGAATCCTGAATATCACCCAGATACCAGCCGCAGAGTGGTAAGCTGCAGTACTGCAGTCCAAGCTCTGCTCATGAACTGAGTTTGATCCCAACAGATGTTGGTTTCAGGTAGCCGGCTCAAGGTTGACTCAGCCTTCCATCCTTCCGAGGTCAGTAAAATGAGTACCCAGCTTGCTTGGGGGTAAAGGGAAGATGACTGGGGAAGGCAATGGCAAACCACCCCGTAAACAAAGTCTGCCTAGTAAAGGTCGGGATGTGATGTCACCCCATGGGTCAGGAATGACCCGGTGCTTGCACAGGGGACCTTTACCTTTACCTGACTATACCTTAAAAATACTGATAAGATATGATAAGCAGCGAGAAGCTAATCAGCCCTATGAATGGGGAAATTGCAGACCTACATTGGTTTCACCCTAAGTGTCCTGCCACTGAGCTGTGACCTTTCAGAGTGCCACGTATTTAAGGAATGGGGTGCTAACAGAAGGGGGAAAGAGCTCAATGGAACAAGAATTTCGCATTAAGAATTAACTTTCCTTCCTTCCCAGAAGGAATTTGACCATTAAGACAAATCGCTCATTTAACAGACAGTACGTCAGCTGAAGCAAAATGTGCCCATAAATATTACAATATGAACAAGCATCTACATTTCTTTTCCTGGGGGATATTTCAGGGTGAAAATCAACTCTGGCTTTGCTAGAGTAAGCCATCTTTTCTTTTCTTTTTTGGTCACCCTCACTCTGAAGTTGCCATGCTTTGTCCTTAGTGCCATACACATCAGGTTATTATTTATAAATTGCCAGGAATTCAGATGGAGATAAGAAAGTTCTGGGGGAGGGGTTGTCATCATGCCTCAGTAAGCAAAGGGGAAACACAACCCTGGTCAGATCTTCAGAGCTATGGAAGTCTGAATGAGCCAGATGGGAGGGAGAGGGGGAAATCTGTTGCACTGTCCACTCTGGTCATTTAGGATCTTAGCCTTCAGAAAGTGAGATCATCTTAGAGCCTGGCTTTGAGTATAAGCAGGCTAAAACAGTAAAAGGTTTGAGACAGGGTTTGGGCCCCTACAATGTGAGACTGGAGGTTCCTGTCTCAGGAGACTTTATAGGTCTCAGAGTCTGGCTTTGGGGAGAAACCAAACTAATTTCAGTGAGTACTTTAAACAGTAGATGGTGTTGTCTCAGAGCCTAGATTCCACAGAAAGCTAGCTCAAGAAGTGGAATTTCCAGAACGAGTTCACAATTATACTGTGAGATTCTGAAGTTGAAGAAAGGCCCAACAATTCACCGAAGGAATAAAAGCTTGGCTGATAACTGTGCTCTGCACCCAGGAACTGACAACTAAATGTTATAAATGTATGAGCCCAGCAAATGCTGTGCATTATACTTGTATGCAGTTTCAAGCCTCTTTACTGAAAAACCTTATTGCCTCATCCAAAACAGCTGCATTTAGAAGTCACTGGGGTTCAGTCTTTCAGGTGGGGGTTGGGATAGACAACACATCATGCTACCTCTATTCAAATGTCAGTTAAGACCCCGACCTTCACAGTGGCTTGCGCCAGATAGAGCTCAGCCCAACTCCCACTCATCCAGGGATACAGAGGTCAAGGGATGGAGTCCCATGAGGCCAAGGAATAGACCATGTGTGCTCAGGGAAGTGTTGAAATATCTATCTATCTATCTATCTATCTATCTATCTATCTATCTATCTATCTATCTATCTATCTATCTATCTATCTATCTATCTATCTATCTATCTACTGATGTAGATATAGCTATAGACCATGTGTGCTCAGGGCAGTGTTGAATTATTATCTATCTATCTATCTATCTATCTATCTATCTATCTATCTATCTATCTATCTATCTATATACATATAGCTATAGTTATAGATATCTAGATATAGATATAGATCCCAGATGAAAGCTTCCAGATAGCTTATAAATTGATCTCAGAGAGCCAGTGTTGTGTAGTGGTTAAGAGCGGTGGTTTGGAGTGGTGGACTCTGTTCTGGAGAACCGGGTTTGATTCCCCACTCCTCCACATGAGTGGTGGATGCTCATCTGGTGAACTGGATTTGTTTCCCCACTCCTACACACGAAGCCAGCTGGGTGACCTTGGGCCAGCCACACTCTCTCAGCCTCACCTACCTCTCAGGGTGTCTGTTGTGGGGAGGGGAAGGGAAAGTGATTGTAAGCCGGTTTGATTCTGCCTTCAGTGGTAGAGAAAGTCAGCATATAAAAGCCAACTCTTCTTCTTCTACTTGAGCAATAGTGTTGCCAGGTCTCCCCTGGCCACTGGTGGGAGATGGGGGGGGGGTACAGTTTCCAGATTTAGGTTGGGATGGAAACTCCTGGATATTTGGTATGAAACCTGGTGAGGACAGGGAACTCAAGGAGATACAGTTCCATAGAGTCCACCCTCCAAAGCATCTATTTTCTCCTAGTGGACTGATCACTGTAGATGAGCTGTAATTCCAAGGCATCCTCAGGTCCCTCTTGGAGGCTGGCATCCATATTGGACAATGATTCCAATCTTTAGGGGAACTCTCCCATTAATTGGGTGTATCCTTCTCTAAGGAATGCTAACCTCATTGAATTATTTGCAGGCAGGAAACCTTTTGTGCTTTCACGTAACATGCTCCGTGTCTAACAGGCACATATTTACCAATGGGCATCATTCCAAATGATCTCCCCCACAGAGAAATATTCTGCCTTGAGATAAGTGGAGGTTCAGTAATGTAGAAGGAAACATAGCATTATGTCAGTCAACTGCACTTGCTTCTCCATTAAAAAGCCAACAGGCATTGCTCTCAGTATGCTAGAAACTACCATCGATCAACAGGCAATTAAGATAATGGGCCAAATTTAAATCTCTGATAATGTCATCATCAGATGCCTTCAGTGCTTTCCAACTGGCATAGAAAGGATCAAGCATTTCAGGATTTCAAAATGCAATCCACACTACCCCAGGTTTGAGAATCAGATCTCAAGCACTTCCTGGGCCAGCTGAACAGGAAGGCAAGAGTGAATATTCAGTGTAATTTTAGTATAGCTTAGTGAACAGTAAAATGCAATTGAAAATTTGGTGTAATTTTGGTACAGCTAAGCAAATGGTGTACATAGTCAATTCAGACCAGTAGACAGAAAGGCTTCCTGCATATGGATTGCCATCCTGGAAGAAGTATTGTTCAGGCAAAAGCATGTCCATCTGCATCCAGTAGTGGGTTTTGGTTAGATGGTGGGGAGGATTTTTTGGATCACACAGCATTCCTGCATTGTATGTGAATGGCTGAATAGGTGGGCGGTGCTTTCAGTGACACCGGATCCAATCACCAGTTTGAAGGGCCTTCCATCAATCCCTACTTTAGATCTAGCTTTACATCTCCTCCAGTTATGCCATTTACAGTGCCATCTTAAGCAGAGTTATGCCTTTCTAAATCCATTAGTGCGAACATAGTTAGAAGAGTGTAACTCTGTTTAAGAGCCCCATGGCGCAGAGTGGTAAGCTGCAGTACTGCAGTCCAAGCTCTGCTCATGACCTGAGTTCGATCCTGACGGAAGTTGGTTTCAGGTAGCCGGCTCAAGGTTGACTCGGCCTTCCATCCTTCCGAGGTTGGTCAAATGAATACCCAGCTTTCTGGGGGTAAAGGGAAGATGACTGGAGAAGACACTGGCAGACCACCCCGTAAACAAAGTCTGCCTAGAAAACGTCGGGATGTGACATCATCCCATGGGTCAGGAATGACCCAGTCCTTGCACAGAGGACCTTTACCCTTTTTTTTAACTCTGTTTAGGATTGCACCATTAGCCTTTACTGATCAGTGTCATCAGCCTACCACCAGGATCAGCAGAGGGGGAAAAATCCCATCTATACTGAATTTGAATCCTAATCTTCCATTGGTCAGAAAAAGGGTTGCCAACCTCCAGGTAGTAGCTGGAGATCTGCTATTACAACTGATTTCCAGTTGATAGAGATCAGTTCACCTGGAGAAAATGGCCGCTTTGGCAATTGGACTCTATGGCATCTCCCCTCCCCAAACCCCTCCCTTCTCAGGCTCCACCCCAAAAACCTCCTGTTGGTGGCGAAGAGGGACCTGGCAACACGATCAGAAAAAAATATTAAACTTCAGGAAGAAGGTTGGAGAAGGCCTCAGAATCCCTCCCTCTATTTTACCAGATAGTTTCATTCATTTTGAGACTCGAGGCGCAGAAACTCTCTCCATTTGGGGCAGAAGACTTCCCCTGCCTAGTTTGGGGCCTAGGGTTTTTCCTTTACCCTCTCCCCAGGCTGTAGCAAGGCAAATTCAGCCTCTCTTGGCTTGGCCTGCCCAGTCATACAGGAGAAGACAGATTTTAAGCACCTGCTTTCCTCCCTCCTCCACAACAGATCTCACAGCACGAACCATCTGCTCAGCACAGGAAATCCTCACAGGTAGTGGGATGCAAGCAGTCCACTTGTATACAAGACTGTTTGGATGATAGCCACTGTGTAGGAATAGAGGTAGAGTCTGTTAAATAGAATCATAGAATCATAGAGTTGGAAGGGACCACCAGGGTCATCTAGTCCAACCCCCTGCACAATGCAGGAAATTCACAACTACCTCCCCACACACACCCCTAGTGACCAGAAGAAGGCCAAGAGATGCCTAAGGTCACAGAATCACCATTGCTGACAGATGGCCATCTAACCTCTTCTTAAAAACCTCCATGGAAGGAGAGCTTACCACCTCCTGAGGAAGCCTGTTCCACTAAGGAACCGCTCTAACTGTTAGACAATTCTTCCTAATGTCTAGACGGAAACTCTTTTGATTTAATTTTAACCCGTTGGTTCTGGTCCGGCCTTCTTGGGCAAAAGAAAACAACTCGGCACCCTCCTCTATATGACAGCCCCTCAAATACTTGAACATGGTTATCATATCCCCTCTCAGTCTTCTCCTCTTCAGGCTAAACATACCCAGGTTCAAATGGAAAGAGAAAATTGTGAATGATCGTAAACATTTGGGAGCCTTTGGTTGACCCTGTTTACCCTGTATAGTTTCAGCCTTGTCATATACCTTTAGCACCAGCCTGAAACATGGGACTTGTTTCCCCAGACGCTCTTCTTTCTTCATTCCGTTCCTCTTTCTTTCTTGCTCTTCCCTCCTCTTCTCTTTTTCGTCTTCTAGTCCTTTTTGTTAAGAAAATATAAATGGAAATGTTTGCCAATCAGGATGGGATCTAGTTGTGGGTTCTACCAATTAGAATCATAGAAGAATCATAGAATCATAGGGTTGGAAGGGACCACCAGGGTAATCTAGTCCAACCCCCTGCACAATGCAGGAAATTCACAACTACCTCCCCTGCATCCCCAGTGACCCCCTACTCCACACCCAGAAGATGCCCCCCCCAAAAAAACCCTCCAGGTCTTAAAGGCCAAGGGTTTTTTAAACTAACAGTTCTCAAAAAGTCCACATTCATGAGTCTGCTGAAGAGCCCTTATTCTGAGCTACTTTCCAGGGGGGCACAGTTTTCAGCCTGAGGCCCACCTCTAAGTCTCTGTCCCCTTTTGAGGGCTCTACATTAGATGCATGCTCTTTCTGCAGTGCCAGCAAAGAAAACAAGAAGAGCCAGGGTCCGACTCAGAAGTTCGAAAGCAGGTGGAGACCAAGGTGTGGCCATCTCTCTCACTCTTGTTGCTCTTTATATTTCTTAATGGAATTTGACCCTCAAACTGTTTGACACTTTTTCAGGAATGCTGGCCTGGTAACCACGTCTGCAGCCTGGTGGGATGGTGCTCCCAATATTCTTTTTAAGCAGCATCAGGGCCAGAAGACACCACCCCTGGTAGGCTTGCCATTTGCTCGCCCTCAGCAGGTAAACCCCTGCCCTCAAGAAATAGAGGAATGGGGTGGGGAAATGCCTGGGAAATGGCCTGTATCATGATGCTCTAGGAATTTCCCATGTCTCTATGGTCTTTGCTATAGAGATCAGAGGAAATTCCTAAGGTTCACCCAGAAATGGTGTCATATCGTTCCCAAACTCCACCCTCCCTAGGCAAGGCCCTCAAAATTTCTTAGCATTTGCTGAAGCAGTGCTGGCAACCCTGTCCCACTGCCATATTTTGCCCACCTCTACAGGGTACTCTTGGTGAGAAACCAGCTAGGCCCAGTATCCCTAACTGTTGTCTCCACAAATAAAAGCAGGCCCAGAGATGTTCCTAACCCTTCTACAATTGTACTTTCCAAGGGAAACCAGTAAGGGTGGATGTCACCTTTCCTTTTATCATAGATAGGGTTGCCAGGTTCCTCTTTGCCACCGGTGGGAGTTTTGGGAGTGGAGCCTGAGAGGGCAGGCTTTGGGGAGGGGAGGGACTTCAGTGCTATAGAGTCCAATTGCCAAAGTGGCCATTTTCTCCAGGTGAACTGACCTCTATTGGCTGGATATGATAGCAGGAGATCTCCAGCTACTACCTGGAGGTTGGCAACCCTAATCATAGAACCCTGGGAAAGCTTCTGAGAACCCCATCACACAATGTGAAAAACACCGAAGCTAAGCACTGGGGTGCGGTGAGAGTGGTGAAGTGAAAGGAAACATCCCCTAGAGTATCTCCATTTTGTTTCCAGCTGCAGATCTAGCGAGCGGACTGAGTGTACATCAGTCTTGATTAGGCTCAAGCTAATAAACATATTCATCACTTTTTTGCCAGGCTTGCTGGAATTTCAGGTTTTCTTATTGGCAGGGGGTGGCAGGGGGCTTCACCAGAGTGGAATTTGCTGTAGCGGAGAGCTGGAGCACAATAATAATAATCCAGTAATAAATACATTGCTGCTCCAGCAGCGAAAGCCAAGCTTCCAGGCCTGTAAACAGTCTGGCGGTAGGAGGAGGCAGCAGTGGGAGATCAGAAGAATGATGGGGGAAGAAGGAAGAAAGAGCTGCAGGAAACCCGGGTGGCTCTTAGAAGCTGGCAGCGGGGGGATGGCCCAGGAGATTGGGAAGTGAAGCAAAAGGAGCGAAGAACACAAATCCAGGACTCAGAGCAGGCATTGAGTGAATTAAAAAACAACAACTTTTTTTTTTAAAGCAGGGTAATTTTATCCTGCGTTTTTCATAACCAGATGAAGCACTCACATTCTCAGTGGGTTTCATGGGATTATGGTCCTTAAAATTCACAGCTGCCAATGTGGCACTCCTGAGGCAGCATTTATACATAATGGACATGGGGAGAAAGGGTGGTCTACCTTTTATGGGCTTTGGAGGTTCTTGTTGCTATTGTGTCGGGGTGATTTTATGGGGGGCAGGTTCCATTTGAGATCAGTTATTGGTGGCCCATGAGCCAAATCCATCCCAGCCAGCATCCCTGGCTGCTCTTCCATCCACTCCCAGTTTCAAACGAGGAACATGAAAGAATTGGCAACAGGAAGTTTGAAGTTGAGATGTGATGTTCTGGCCCTTGGTCCCCAACTTCTTTCACAATGTAGTCATCCAAGAAGTTAAAGCCTGACTAGTGATTTACACTGTAGACCCTTCAGAATTGAACTATCATGTATTCAACCTGCCATCATTTTAAGGGGAGTCAGAATCAATCATGCTATCAAACAGGAGTCCGATGGTACCTTCGAGAATTACATGAGTGGCGGATGCTAATCTGGTAAACCGGGTTGATTTCCCCACTCCTACATATGAAGCCTGCTGGATAACCTTGGGCTAGTCATACTCTCTCAGCCCCACCCACCTTATAGGGTGTTTGTTGTGGGGAGGAGAAGGGAAGGTGGTTGTAAGCCGGTTTGATTCTTCCTTAATTGGTAGAGAAAGTCAGCATATACAAACCAACTCTTCTTCTTCTGTTCCACACTCTTACCAGGCATATTCGTGTGTGTGTGTGTGTGTGTGTTAAGTGCTGTCAAGTCACTTCCAATTTATGGTGAGCCTACGAATTAATGTCCTCCAAAACATCCTAATAACAGCCTTGCTCAGGTCTTGCAAACTGAGGGCTGTGGTTTCCTTGACTGAGTCAATCCATCTCATGTTGGGCCTTCTTCTTTTCCTGCTGCCTTCAACTTTGCCTGGCATTATTGTCTTTTCCAGTGACTCTCGTCTTCTCATAATGTTACCAAAGTACAATAGCCTCAGTTTGATCATTTTAGCTTCTAGGGATAATTCAGGCTTAATTTGATGTAGAACCCACTGATTTGTCTTTTTGGTGGTCCATGGTGAATAACTACTCCAGGGTAAATCTCACTGAGATCAATGGAACCTACGTCATAGTAAGTGTGTTGTATAATATTACTTTGCTCATCATTGAAACCCTTGCATGGTCACAATCCTGTTTTGCAAGGAATGAGTGATGAAATCCCATCCCTATTTCTTGTGAGGCTCCCCTAACTTCTCCATCTCTCTTACTGTTCCTCCCCCCTCCCCAGGAGTCTTGTTCTGGTTGTTGGGGGTTCTTTGGTACCTGGCATGTCTGACAGGAAGAATAATCGAAATAATTCTGTGTGCAAGGTAATCTCCTTTTTGGTGAAGATTTCCCCTCTAATCTGTGCAAAGCCTACCTGACAGTCTGAGAAAGGAACGAGAAGAAGACATTATGACAGTTGAATTCCATCAGCGTTGGAAGGAAGGAAAGTTGAAAAGGCAGAAAGGGAAAAGAGAAAACAAAATACGGGAAAATCATATACATACATACATATGTAATAAACGCCTCCTTGTGCACACAAGAGCCCCATGGCATTCATTTAACCTTCAGCGGGACTGAAAATTCCACTAGCAGGTGAAAAGAATTATTGATGTTTGAAGTAATTACTTCAGCAGGCACTGCTATCAAAATTCATAGTGATTGATTTCCCACTAGTCAGCTTATCTCTTCCAGAACGAGTACCCTAGAAAGCAGCTTGTAACCCCTTCCTAATAAGCTGTGGCACATTATTGAACAAAACGGCTTTGGGCTCGCTTTCCCTGTTTTGCTTTATTTTGCATCCTTCTGCCGCTGTAAGAAGCTGAATCATGCAGCATGTTTAAACAACTCGCTTCCTTTCTCGGCACTCCCCTTCCGAGGCCACTTTCGGAATAGCTAGTCGTCCACTGTTTATCTCCCAGGTGTCCTCCTGGGTGCCTGCAGGGTGCTGCGCAAAATCTGGAAAAGACCTGACCTGGAACAGAGGGGAAAGTGGCGGCAGGATGCTGAGTAAGGAGCAGGCTGCAGATAGCTGGGAGGGCTTTGCAGGCAGCTGGTCAGAATCAGGTGCTGCAGGACCTTGGAGAGCTCCCAGCGACTGCAGGAGTGGATCCAACCAAGTCCAGTGCTCAACACAGAATATTTAGAGATCTAAGTATGATCTTGACTCCAGGGGCCCTAACTCTGTCCACATGTTTACAATGAATGCCCTTGCATCCTGCATCTGTTTGTAAGAAAGAGCCAACATGCTTTCACTTTGTGAGATTGAAACCAGGGACCAGTCCCTAGGTAAATGTGTGGTTTAAATCACACATTCAGCTCTACATGTGTTGAACGTAACATCAAGTGTACACTGGACACAGATTGTACGTGCATTCACTGTAAGTTATGAATAGGGCTCCTGTCACTCAATTAAAAGTGCAAGGGTTCAAAGGGGAAGGCCTCTGGCTTGGATCCATTGGAAGGACTCAAATCATGCCCTTTGTATCCAAAGGAGATCCCAGGAGAAGTCAATGGCATTGAGTGGTTGGCAGACCATTGAGTCTTTTCATCCAGTAGGCCTGAGTTACTCGTCGTCGTCATCACCATCCTCCTCCCCTTCTTCCCTATTAGGCTAGTGGCAATTTCCTTATTTTTGCTGAATTCAAGATCCATGCAACATGTCAGGTATACAGTCCCAACCCGAGTGCTGTTGGAAAAGGTCACCATGCTGAATTGGTGTGATGAAGCCTTTATACCCTGGGTTTTGGAAAGCTTGGTCAGCTAACTTGACCAAACCCCATTTTGTTTTGCTGATGAAAACCTCTATTTTTTTCCAGCACCGTGGCTCTGAAGCATGTGCGTGTGAAACTTCCTTTCTTTATCCCTCTGCAGCTGACTCAACCCCTTTCCTTGTTTTCCTTGTTTAAATGGCATGCTATTAATGGCATATAAATGGCATATAAATGGCATACAAGTGTGGAAAATACCCTTCTTCCCTGCCAGACCATTCCACTGTTGTGAAGTAACCTATTTCTTTCACTAGTCCAAACAATTATCCCAGTATCTACAGGTGCTGGTTTCAAAATTATCTTCATTTCAATCAGGTTTCAAAGCCTGCTTTGAATTCTTGTGATTGATAGTGTTTAACCCTTTTTCTTACCGATGAAGAGTCCAGCTTTCTCAGCTAATGCTGCTTATAGTTTTCTGTCTTCGGTGAGAACTTTACGCTCTTTGGAGTTCTGAGAACATGTTCTAGCTCAGCCAAGAAGCCATTGTGTGTGTGTGTTAAGTGCCGTCAAGTCGCTTCCGACTCATGGCGACCCTATGAATGAAAGTCCTCCAAAATGTCCTATCTTTGACAGCCTTGCTCAGATCTTGCAAATTGAAGGCTGTGGCTTCCTTTATTGAGTCAATCCATCTCTTGTTGGGTCTTCCTCTTTTCCTGCTGCCCTCAACTTTTCCTATCATGACGGTCTTTTCCAGTGACTCTTGTCGTCTCATGACGTGACCAAAATATGACAGCCTCAGTTTAGTCATTTTAGCTTCTAGGGTCAGTTCAGGCTTGATTTGATCTATAACCCACTGATTTGTTTTTTGGCAGTCCATGGAATCCGTAACACTCTCCTCCAACACCACATTTCAAAGGAATCTATTTTCTTCCTATCAGCTTTCTTCACTGTCCAGCTTTCACACCCATACATAGTAATAGGGAATACGATGGCATGAATTAATCTAGCCTTGGTGGCCAGTGACACATCCTTGCACTTCAAAATCTTTTCTAGCTCCTTCATGGCTGCCCTTCCCAGTCTCAATCTCCTTCTGATTTCTTGGTTGCAGTCTCCCTTTTGGTTGATGGTGGAGCCATGGAATAGAAAGTCTTGAACAATTTCAATTTCCTCATTGTCAACCTTAAAGATGAGTAATTCTCCTGTAGTCATTACTTTTGTTTTCTTGATGTTCAGCTGTAGTCCTGCTTTGGCACTTTCTCCTTTAACTTTCAGCAGTAGTCATTTCAAATCTTCACTATTTTCTGCCAATAATGTAGTGTCATCAGCATATCTCAAATTATTAATGTTCCTCCCTCCAATTTTCACTCCACCCTCATCTAAATCTAATCCAGCTTTCCTAATTATACATTCTGCATATAGATTGAAGAGATAGGGAGATAAAATACATCCTTTTCTGACACCTTTGCCAATTGGAAACCATTCCGTTTCTCCATATTGTGTTCTAACTGTGGCTTCGTGTCCAGAGTACAGATTGCGCATCAAAACGATCAGATGTAGTGGCACACCCATTTCCTTTAAAACCAGCCATAGCTTTTCATGATCCACACAGTCAAAAGCTTTGCTGTAATCTATGAAGCACAAGCTGATTTTCTTCTGAAATTCTCTCGTATGCTCCAGTAATCAGCGTATATTTGCAATATGATCTCTAGTGCCTCTTCCTTTTCTGAAACCAGCTTGAACATCAGGCATTTCTCGTTCCATATATGGTAACAGCCTTTGCTGTAAGATTTTGAGCATCACTTTACTTGCATGAGAAATTAATGCGATGGTCCGATAGTTGCTGCAATCTTTGATGTCTCCTTTCTTGGGAATTGGAATGTAAATAGATCGTTTCCAGTCTGTGGGCCATGGTTTTGTTTTCCATATCTGTTGGCATATTCTTGTCAAGATTTTGATGGACTCCGTTTCTGTGGCTTGGAATAGCTCTATTGATATCCCATCTGCTCCTAGTCATTTGTTTCTCCTGATTGCTCTCAATACAGCTTTCACTTCACTTTCTAAAACTGTAGGTTCTTCTTCAAAATATTCTTCTTGGAAAGAATCTTTTATCCTTTCATCTCTTCTGTATAGTTCTTCAGTGTATTGTTCCCACCTTTTCTTTATTTTGTCCTGTTCAGTTAATGTATTTCCATGCTGATCTTTCAGCATGCCTAACCGTGCTTTAAATTTCCCTTTGATTTCTTGGATCTTGTGGAACACATTTCTTGTTCTTCCTTTTTTGTTGTTCTCTTCTATTTCTTTATACTGATTATTATAATAGGTCTCTTTGTCTCTACGTGCGAGTCACTGGAACGTTGCACTTAGACTTTTGATTCTATTTCTGTCACCTTCTACTTTTGCTTCTTGTCTATCTCTGGCAATTTTAAGAGTTTCCTCAGACATCCATCGAGGTTTTTCTTTTCTTTTGGCTACAGGAATAGTCTTTGCACATTCTTCTTTGATAATATCTCTAGTTTCCACCCATAGTTCTTCAGGTTTACATTCACTTGAACTCAGTAATGCAAATCTATTCCTTACATGGTCTTTAAACTCTTCCGGAATATTGCTTAGATTGTATTTTGGTGCTATGAATGTTTTGGTGTTTTTCTTAAGCTTTATCTTGATTTTCGATATTAACAATTCATGATCTGTACTGCAGTCGGCTCCTGGTCTTGTTTTGGCCGAGAGAATAGAGCGTCTCCATCTTCTGCTTCCAATTATATAATCTATTTGATTTCTGTACTGGCCGTCTGATGATGTCCATGTATACAATTGTCTATTTGGTTGCCTGAAACATGTGTTTGCAATGAACAGATTGTTGTCTTCACAGAATTCTACGAGGAGTTCTCCTGCTTCATTCCGTGCTCCTAGCCCAAATCTGCCAACAACATTTAATTCTGCTTTGTTTCCTACTTTTGCGTTCCAATCACCTATGATTATCAGCATATCTTGTTTAGGTGTGTGGTCAATTTCTTCCTGAACACTGGCATAAAAACTTTCAATTTCTTCCTCATCAGCATCTGTAGTTGGGGCATAAACTTGAATGATGCTTATGTTGATAGGCTTTCCCTGAAGTCTGATTGATATTATTCAGTCAGACTTTGCATTATAGCTCCTGACTGCCTTTGCTACATCTTGCCTCGCTATTAAAGCAACTCCGTTTCTTCTCTTTTTGTCATTCCCTGAATAAAACACTTTTCTGATTGAAAATGTCCTAATCCAGTCCACTTTAATTCACTTACTCCCAGGACTGAAATGTCTATATGTTCCATTTCTTGTTTAACAATTTCAAGCTTACCCTGATTCATTTTTCTCACATTCCATGTTCCTATTATATGCGTTGAACAGCTTCGGACTTTCCTTTTGTTAGAAGCCGTTACTTCCTTATTAGTCCAAACATTCAGCCAATGCCATTGTGAAATTGCTTGAGCAAAGGATTGCAACTCAGAATAAAGGCTTTAATATCAAGTACCATTTAAGGTATGAAGCTTGTATTCTATTGCTTTTGAATGCGTTTTGCTATTTGTAATTAAACTCAAAATACAAAAGTATGTGGCTGAGGGACATATACTCATAAATATAATTTATCACGTACAAACGTTATGACTATCTAGATATACTGACAAAAATACATCCAAGGTTACAATTCTCAATAATTCTACTGGCATAGAATCGACAGTCCTGCTGCAATTCTTTAAGTTTCTTCTTCCATATGTCGTGGATATTTCTTCAATGATGCAACACCCGTAGATCAGTTATTAAATAAAGCAGTAAATCATCTCTTCAGTATCAGTAGAAAATGGAAATAAATCATCTTCTTCAGTACTATTAGACAAATACGACCTGATGCCGGCTCCTAGTCCCGTTTCATAAAGATCTTCATCGTAACTTCACATTTGTCTTATTTGTCCAGAATAGTATATGATCTGACTAACTCCTCATTCTATTTATGTATCCCCAATTTTGCTATTTGTAGACATTTTCACATTTTACCCCTGTAAGTGCTCTGCAAATTATGATATACTTGTTTATAATAAACTCATTAAAACATTTTTACCACAGTACTTACAATGTGCCTTTTAGATCTTTCACATATGCTTCCCATATCACCCTTTGGTTATGCTATCAGGAAAACCGCATATAATACTGGGGCCCCTTGCATAGAAGGATTATAAGAAGGTATTCAGGCAGCTTGACAAGTCAGATGAAGGTTTTTTTATAGCTTTAGGGCCCTTGGTTGGGTCAGAAGGGTACAGGGCAGGGATTCAGGCTAGAAAGAATCCTGTATATGCACAATAAGCATGCTTTCCATGCTTTAGGCCAGTTGAAACCTTTGGAGGCCTGTCGGTCTCATCTCAAATAAAGCAGTGTGTGTGTGTGTGTGTGTGTGTGTGTGTGTGTGTTAAGTGCTGTCAAGTCGCTTCCGACTCATGGCAACCCTATGAATCAATGTTCCTCCAAAACGTCCTATCCTTAACAGCCTTGCTCAGATCTTGCAAATTGAGGGCCGTGGCTTCCTTTATAGAGTCAATCCCTCTCTTGTTGGGTTTTCCTCTTTTCCTGCTGCCTTCAACTTTTCCTAGCATGATAGTCTTTTCCAGTGATTCTTGTCTTCTCATAATGTCCACCCACTTCAAGGATCGATGGCCACATCAGCAGAAGAGAACAGGCAGTTCGAGTGGTGATGGGAGTAGAGGAATCAGTGAAGGTTAGCTGCTGGGCAGCAGCAGTAGTGGAAGGTGACACTGGCAGAGGATCTTCCGTAGACAATGGCACTGCCACTACAGCTAACCCTGGTTAGTACTGCACAGAAGAAGGCAATAGTAAACCACTTCTGAACAACCCTTACCTTGAAAACCCTATGATGAAACAATCCAAAATGAGAATAAAGCAATACAAAATATGATTGTAGCACACTCTTTCATGAAAGCTTAAAGACATAATGTTAGCGTGAGCGCCTCTTTTGGTGCTGCAGTGGGTCATTATGCAACATCTCCAGGTTTGGATAGGCCCTCCTTTGGGGAGGACCTACATTTGTGTACTTTGCGGCCCTACAAGGCAACAAAAAGTGATATTTCACTCTACCAGCCAATGGTTTTACATCTTGATAAAACTGGGTCTCTAGCACTTAATGTGAGAGCCAAGCTTGCTGATTGCTTTCAAGGCATTGAAGATTTAGTTTATTGATCTTTATCCTCGCTGCAGACTATGCGCACAGCTGTAACCAAATCCCCAAAGTCTTGTGGCCAACCTATAGTGGGCCATTGGGGTAGTCTTTATGGGTTGTTCCAGAATCCAAGTGAGATGACCCAGGCCATTAGAGTTAACTGGAGCAATGAAGGATGGCAGTGCTGTGATGGGAGTACAACTGAGCACTTTTCATGCTTCAGGTATCCTAAAGTACCTGGTAAAGCAAGGGAGTGGTGTCATGTGGCATTGCTGCAAGTCTGCAGCCAAATACTCATTTACTAATTACCTTGTTGGGGAAGGGTTTAGATGTTTGCCTCTGATTTACTGAAACTATCAGGATCCAGGTCACCAGCTGCTTATACGGCTTTTTATGCCGGGATGTTTCCCAATGGTCACCCCTGCCGACTGTTTGGGGGCTTCCTTTTGATTATGCATGCCGCTTCGGCCTGTCAGAGGTCACTTCACTCTCCGCGTGCGTTTTGCCCATGTTTTCCAGATGCTGTTTTAGCCAGACTCTGGAAAATGCGGGCAAAACGCGGGGAGAGAGAGAGGTGACCTCTGACAGGTGGAAAAGGCATGAATAATCAAAAGGAAGCCCCCAAGCAGTTGGCATGGGTGACTGCGGATAAATGTCCCTGCATAAAAGGCCTAACATTGCAAGGATTGCATGGCCTGTATCAGACATAATGTGCAGTAGACAACGGGGAACACAGGCATAGACAGAAGAGGATCCAGGAATGTCTCTTGCCTTGAAAACCCCACAGAGTCACCATAAGTCAACTGCAACTCAATGGCACTTTACACACACACAATTAGGTCGGCCCATCCAGCGGGTTGGAATGGGAAACAACTGATTTTGAGGCTAACCTCTCTGCCTTCCCTTCTAGTTTGAAATCTCATCTTTAAATTTCGTTCTTACTCATTTCACCTTCCCTGGGGCTTCTTAAACCGTTATTGGCAATGAAGTTGTTTGCCGCTTTCCAAGAGCTGACCTGGCAAACTCGCAGCAAAGCAAAGTATTTTGCCAGACAGGCCCAAATTAACAGAAACAAATATTGCCGAACTCCAAGCTGCTCGATCGAAGCAGAGCTCTCTGAAAGACTTCAGTTCCTTTTCATGTTCATTAGGGTATTGTTTTTACTTGTAAGCCACCTCAAGCTAGTCTCTGGAGAGGTATCATGTAAGTTCCTTAAAGAAACAAATAGTTAAATTAGTTAGCTAGTTAAGAGGGAAAGTTATGAAAAGTTTGCCAAAACTGGGGTTCTGTGTAGGTTAGATAGGGTTGCCAACCTCCAGGTACTACCTGGAGATCTCCTGCTGTTACAACTGGTTTCCAGCTGATAGAGGTCAGTTCACCTGGAGAAAATGGCTGCTATGGCAATTGGACTCTATGGCATTGAAGTCCCTCCCCTCCCCAAACCCTGCCTTTCTCAGGCTCCGCCCCTAAAACTTTCTGCCGGTGGCGAAGAGTGACCTGGCAATCCTAAGGTTAGATCTTTCATTCTAATCCGCTTTGAGTGCAGGATAAGGCAGGGTCTAACCTTTAAATTGAACAAATAGAATTAAATGAAGACTCCTCAGCTGCAAGCTTCACAGGATATGACTAAATCTGACTTTTCAAAGAGCATAAGATGACATTTCAAAAAATGCCCTTTTGAGTCTCAAAATAGGCACATGTGGATCGTATTTATTGTTTTTAATATGCACATGTTAATTAACGTAAACATGATAATACCTGTGTTTGTGAGATGCAGCATCTCTTGTTGTAAACAGGTTCCATGATTCACAGAACAGTTGTGGCCCAGCCCATTCCTCAGCTTGTAAGGCAACCGCGCCACATCCCATTTTACTGAAGCCCAGAAGTGCGCTGAGATCAGAATCAGAAGATATTGCACTGTGAATCCCCCAAACGATCTGTAATTTGTATCTGCCGCAGAGGAGCCTCATTTGAAAGTACATTTTCCCTCCATTCATTTGCTTCTCTTGTGTGGAGAGCCAGAATGCTCTTTCGTTCAGGAGCTGCGCTTTCACCCTGCCATCTGCCGTGAGCGCAGGAAGCAAATTATACTGTTTAGCAGGAAGTGGAAAAGATAATTTGCTCGAAACGATTTGGTGAAAAGAGGGCATGAAATGTGCTGAACGAGAGCATTTAACGTGGGGAAAGAGGGATCTTGCATTTGCAAGCACAGCGCCGAGGTCCTTGCTCTGATACCTCTCCACTGACCGGACAGGATGATGGAAATCTAATGACTATGGCTACCCAATTTTACAATGGTTGAAAATAGCAACACGCTAAGGAAGGGCATTATGGGCAGAAAGAAGAGAGCTTCTTCTGCAATTCCAACACAGCTGTTCTCTCTTTGCCCATATATCTCCTGCCCCAACAAAAGGAACAAATGTAGGGAAGTTGCGAGGGGGTTGTATGGTTATTTTCTTTGAGCAAGGTCCACCCCCGCCCCCAAATTACGATGGGTGCATCTTGGTAGTGGAAAGTGCCGTCAAGTCACAGCCGACTTATGGTGACCCATAGGTTTTGCAAGAAAAGGGAAGTTCAGAGATGGTTTTGCCACTGCCTGCCCCCATTTTAAAGTGATTTTTTTTAAAATGCAGCAATGCAGGCTGGGGTGCTCAGGGCAGCAGCGCCACCATGGCTGACTCAAAGATGTCATCTTGTCTAGTTTGGACCTAACTGGATGCCATCTTGTCCAGCTTGGGCTTGTCTAGTTTGGCTGTTAGTAGTAGTGGTCTTCCTGATCTACCCTCCCTGTCATAAGTAATTGAAGTTCTTTACTTTCAAGTGCCCCAATATGGTATTATGTGATTGATCTGATGTGTAACATGTCTCTTTTCTTGAAGCAGTTTCCCAAATCCATAAAACAGTCAACAGGATAGACCTAGGTATCATCTGCATATTGGCTGCATATCCCAGTGGCTTTATATGGATATTAAATAGCATGGGGGATAAGATGGAAACCTTGTGTAACCCCACATGCCAACAATACCTTCTGAGACAGATTCCCCAGATAGAACTTGGGAACATAAGAACATAAGAAAGGCCTTGCTGGATCAGACCAAGATCCATCAAGTCCAGCAGTCTGTTCACACAGCGGCCAGTCAGGTGCTTCTAGGAAGCCCACAAACAAGACTACTGCAGCAGCACCATCCTGCTTGTGTTCCACTGCACCTTAGATGCTCCTCTGATCCTGGAGAGAATAGGTATGCATCATGACTAGTATCCATTTTGTCTAGTAGCCATGGATAGCCCTATCCTCCATGAACATGTCCACTGCCCTCTTAAAGCCTTCCAAGTTGGCATCCATCACCACATCCTGGGGCAGAGAGTTCCACAATTTAACTATGCGCTGTGTGAAGAAATACTTCCTTTTGTCTGTTTCAAATCTCTCACCCTTCAGCTTCAGCAGATGACCCTATAGAATCATAGAGTTGGAAGTGACCACAAGGGTCATCTAGTCCAACCCCCTGCACAATGCAGGAAATTTACAACTACCCTCCCCCTACACACCCAGTGACCCCCACTACATGCCCAGAAGATGACCAAGATGCGTTCCCTCTCATCATCTGCTGAAGGTTATAGAATCAGCATTGCTGACAGATGGTCATCTAACCTCTTCTTAAAAACCTCCAGGGAAGGAGAGCTTA
The DNA here is from genome assembly GCF_029931775.1 of Euleptes europaea. Taxonomy (NCBI): domain Eukaryota; kingdom Metazoa; phylum Chordata; class Lepidosauria; order Squamata; family Sphaerodactylidae; genus Euleptes; species Euleptes europaea. The sequence goes on from NC_079314.1 coordinate 100,794,127, forward strand.
CCACCTCCCGAGGAAGCCTGTTCCACTGAGGAACCGCTCTGGTAGAAAATTCTTCCTAATGTCTAGACAGAAACTCTTTTGATTTAATTTCAACCCATTGTTTCTGGTCCGATCTTCTTGAGCAACAGAAAACAACTCAGCACCCTCCCCTTCAAGTACTTGAAGATGTTCCATCCACTGTATTTGGATGGCGGGTTAGATTTACCAGTGTTTTAGGATTAGGGACTTTTTGTAACTTTGCTGGTTATATACCGAATAAAGATTGTCTGTCTGTCTGTCTGTACTTGAAGATGGTTATCGTATCCCCTCTCAGTCTTCTCCTCTTTAGGCTAAACATACCCAGCTCCTTCAACCTTTCCTCATAGGACTTGGTTTCCAGACCCCTCACCATCTTTGTTGCCCTCCTCTGGACACGTTCCAGCTTGTCTACATCTTTCTTAAATTGTGGTGCCCAAAACGGAACACAGTACTCTAGGTGAGGTCTAGCAAGAGCAGAATAAAGCGATACCAGCACTTAGTGTGATCTTGACACTATACTTCTGTTGATACAGCCCAAGATCGCATTTTAGTATTAGGAAAGAGGGAGAAAAGTTTCTCACTGTCCACTCACTCCAAACCATGCATAATTTTATAGACCTCTTACATTTCTCCCCTTAATTGCCTTTGTTCTAAGCTAAACACTCCTAAGCATTTTAACTTTTCCTCATAGGGCAGTTGCTCTAGCCCCCTGATCATTTTGGTTGCTCTTTTCTGCACCATCTCAAGCTCTGCAATTTTTTTTGTGTGTGTGTGGTGACCAGAACTGTACACAGTATTCCAAGTGTGGTCTCACCACAGATTGGTACAAGGGCAGTATGATAGCAGCAGTTTTATTCTCTATTCCTTCTCTAATTATGGCCAGCATGGAAGTTGCCTTTTTCACAGCAGCTGCACACTGGGTTGACATCTTCATCGAACTATCCACTACCACCCTTTCTTGGTCTGTCGCTGCCAGCACAGATCCCTTCAGTGTATATGTGAAGTTGGGATTTTTTGCCCCAATAGGCATCACTTTACACTTGCTCACACTGAATCTCGTTTGTCATTTTAATGGCCATTCCTCCAGTTTAGAAAGAAAGAATGTTTCAAATCCCAGCTTGGAGCCAGATTGAAATAGGTCCAGACGATATAAACTGGTGCATTGTTTATCTGAATGATGATGGTTGGGAAGAAACCAAAATGAAAAAAGAAAAGTTGGTGCTCACTGAAGAACCTTACATGCAAAATAATAATTATGACAACAATTTTAAAAATCCAGAGATAGGTCTTTTGCTAGTTTCCTTCACATTATCCCCACCAAGAGCTGTAACTCTCTATGTTGTGGTTCCATGCACATCTGTTTAGATACAGGTCTGTGCATCAGATGTCCCGCTGGTCCTTGCATGCTTGGAAGCATAATCACAGAATACAGACTGGACAGTTTCCCTTTGGGCTACAGAGCCTGTCTTTGCTAGTAATTGTTTCTGATAGTTCACCTGTCACACCATGAGCTTTTTCTTCCGGGGGTGTGGGGGGGAAATGAAATGTTTGGATATATGAAAGTGAAGTTGGCACACTGTGTTCCCTGTTGACATGAGATTAAATATGTCAGGACTCAGGAGGAAAAGACAACAATGAGAGAAGGGGAAGGGGGGAAAAAGGGTGGAGAGCATTAGACACCTGAAGATGGATGAACCGATGATTGGCAATCCAGAAAAATAGAGAAGCGGCGTTGGATAATGATGATTTAAGTATTAAGGCCAAGCTGTTATTACCAGCATAAAATGACTATGTGGCTTAGTGAGGATTCATGCTCCTTGAGATCTGGGAATAAGCTACACCATGACCTATTTGGAGAAATTTCATGCTCACCTCCATGAAATAAACTACAATGGAGACCCAATGGAGGTTTTTCATGTGGATTTCATGCACACCTTCATTCCACCTAATCTTGTTGTGGGCCTTTGGGAGGGTATTTTGAGAATGGGTAGTGGATGCCCCAACAAAACGACCATCATGGGGGCGGGCAGGGTCAATCACAAAAGGGCTGTCCTGGAGCTTGAGCTAAAGTGCAAAATGTTGGGAGATTCCACAAAATATTAGAAAACTCCAAGCTAAGCATTCTTGCACAGTGGAGGCAGCTGCTTCCCAATGAGAACGTCCTGCAGAAACGAAGGTGAAGCCTCCTGGGTTCATTTAAAGCATCCAAGGTAGGGTTGCCAGGTCCCTCTTCTCAACCGGAGGGAGATTTTGTGGGTGGAGCCTGAAGAGGGTGGGGTTTGGGGAGGGGAGGGACTTCAATGCCATAGAGTTCAATTGCCAAAGTGGCCATTTTTCTCCAGGTGATCTGATCTCTAGCCACTGGAGATCAGTTGAATTAGCAGGAGATTTCCTGCTACTACCTGGCAGTCGGCAACCCTAATCTAAGGCTCCAAGGAGTTGGAAGAAAGCCGGGGTCCTGCTCTGTGCCTTAGAAAAGGAAAAAAGAAGGGGGAGAAATCTCTGATAGAAGACAGAAAAAATGTGCAAAGCAACAGAGGTTACAAGGCGTTTATTTAGCAACTTATAGCTACTCCAAGATTATACAAAATAGTAGTAACAAAGGTTCAAAGAGATTGCAAAATATTTATTACAGTATACATATAATGAGAAAAAACAAAAGTGTTGATAATATAACACAGAACCATAACAGTGACAGGTCTGCCGGCTAGTATCCCATTTCAATATCCTTCTTCGGACTGTAACTGTAGCTGTCATCGGAAATAAAAAAATTGAAGAAGAGTTAGTTTTTATATGCCGACTTTCCCTACCACTTAAGGAAAAATCAAACCGGCTTACAATCATCTTCCCTTCTCCTCCCCACAACAGACACCCTGTGAGGTAGGTGGGGCTGAGAGAGTGTGACTAGCCTAAGGGCACCCAGCTGGCTTCATATGTAGGAGTGGGGAAACAAACCCAGTTCACCAGATTAGCCTCTGCTGCTCACGTGGAGGAGTGGGGAATCAAGATTAGAGTCTCCAGATCAGACTCCACTGCTCTAAACCACCGCTCTTAACCACTACACCACACTGGCTCTCAAGGAAACACATTGGCCAGTGCTACTGTATACCCGGGCATCACCTTGGGGATCATAGAAGGGTTGCCAATGTCATAAAGCCCTGGGTCGATGCGTGTTTACTTGCATGTTTGTGTTTATGTAAAGCTTGTTCCTCTTTGTTGTGCCCACCACCCCAAGTTAAGAACTAGGGTTGCCAGAGATCAGTTCATCTGGAGAAAATGGCCTCTTTGGAAAATGGAGTCTTTGGCATTGTATCCCATTGAAGAACCTCCGTTCCCCAAACCCCACCCTTCTCAGGTTCCACCCCCAAAATTTCCACGTAATTCCCAACACAGGCCTAAGGACCCTGCCTCCTATGCTACCAGTGACTTGGGGAACAGTGGTAAAGGGTGTCTCTGAACAAGTACAAAGAGTAGCGTTTCCCAATTACTTCAGCCCCTCTCACCTGAGTTTGCATGTGAGCATGAGTGAGTGAGCTAAGGTCACGTGAGAAGGAGTTGAATCACAGACTGCTTTCTTCAACAGGAAAAGACTATTGCCATGAAACCCCCCCAAAAGGGGTCGCCATAAGTCGGTTGCGACTTAACGGCACTTTACACACACACACACACACACACACAAATTAAGCTAGAGCACAGGCAGAGAAAATAGCTATCTCACCTACTGGTTACAGATCTAATGAAAAGAACAGAACAGGTAACACTAAAATAAACTTGACAATACAGAGTGAGCTGTGGCTCACGAAAGCTCATACCCTACCAGAAAATATTTTTGTTAGTCTTTAAGGTGCTACTGGACTCTTGCCCTTTTTGACTACTTGACAATACAGAACGGTTACTTCTGAAATCCCCACCTAGATGTCTGTGAAACAAATGCCCATCCAGACCCCCACCGGCTCCCTGCAGAGGAATCCAGCTCCCAGCATTTGGATTATACCAGTCTTTTTAACCCTTCCTGCCTTGGTTGATGGAAAATCTCTCGCAATCCAGATTAAGGGAATTTACTCCTGTGTGGGAAGATGCACCCCAATCACCCAGTCGTTCTGGCACTCACATCCCACACATCTCACTATCCAGATCATGTTTTGCGACAACTATCCATCTTGCCCTCCTTGGGAGGTAGGGAAAAGATGATCTCTCTGCGGACATTCATCTCTGCTCTGTCACCTCTTTGTGAATTTTATGGCTCTTTCCTCTGGGAAAACAAATGGCTGTCAGGACCCCAGGAACTCCCCAATGGGCTTCAAAGCACATCGCATCTCCGAATCACAACAGGCCTGGAGAAAAAAATGAACTGTCCCTCTATGGGTGGGAATGGGCAGTCAAAGCTTTTCATGGCATAGCAGGAAGAAACCTCACCTGGTAAATAACATCCTAGCAAATTTCTGTTAAAGGGGCAAGACATTTTTCCTCCAGGCCTGTTGGTCATCCTATATATCACAGTGGTAGAGCCCATAGAGAGAAGTGGCAGAAAATAGACAATGAAGGCGATTACAAAGTTTCTATGACGGAAGCTGGCGGCACATGATGGATGCCAGTCGCTCACTGTGGTGGTCCGTTCACTACTCTGTGTTCAAGTCATCAATAAACCACATCAATAATTTCAGCCTTAATTAATAGAACACATTCTTTACTGACTGATGCCTATCCCCCATAGGCATACACATGGAGGCTGCCTGAGGCAGTTCAGGAAATAGCCCCGGACTTGGTTTATGTCTTTTGACACATCGAAGCTAACGTTCTGAAGAGTTCCTGTACAGTCACAGGGCACTTTGGTTGCATTTTAAAATGCCATGGCTCGAAACTGATAATGTGCCCTAAGTTTCAGTTGCCTTAGGAGCCTGTTTGTGTGGTAGAGAGAGCTTTTCTGCAAGAGGATTTCATAAGGGAGCCCTCCGGCAAAATGTACCACTGCCTACTTCGCCTCAAGGTAAAGGGAGATGGTGGGCCTGAATTAACCATTATGCTATGTAAGCAAAATTGGAAAGTTGTTTTTCTCAGATGGCAGTTTACCGACAAATCTGGGTGACCCTACACACTGTCATTCTTACAACTAACTACTCAGCGGTGATTTTGAAGCACTTATGTATGAAACCAAATTTCATTCTGGGTTCCACTTTCAGTATTTACTGCTCCCCAATCCTATTTTTTTAAACCTAGATCTTGCTAGACAGGCATTCCTAAGGATCTACAGACTGTCATTGCATTAGCTAAAGAATATGTATGCATGTCTTCCATATTTAATTCAGGTAAAATTATAAGGTAGAACACACGAATACACAAGCTGCCTTATACTGAGTTGGACCATCAGTCTATCAAGGTCAGTGTTGTCTACTCTGACTGGCAGCAGCTCTCCCAGATCTCAGGTTGAGATGTTTTACATCACCTTCTACATGCTCATTTTAACTGGAGATGCTAGGGCTTGGACCTAGGACCTTCTGCGTGCAAAGCAGATGCTCTACCACCAAGTCAGAGCCCCACTTACTTTGACCATCTCTGAGAAGAGCCAAAAAATGGTTAAACAAAAGTGAGAAGTAGCTAATAAAGTCTAATTTCAGGTGTATCCAAAGAAACATACAGCAGCATTTTATTAATTCTATCGCCTAGCATGCATATTAAGTTGTCTTTGCATTCCCCAGTTTGATAAGCATATTAATGCTTCTTCCTGCATCCTTCCTTCATCCTTCCCCTCTTGCAGGATATCACAGCTCATAATCGATATCTTTTACTTCACCGCAGCTGTGTGACTGGAGATGAAACATCTGCAGCTGTCTTTTATTTTTGAAATTTTCATCTGGCAGCTCTGCGTGGATGCAACTGCCTGATCTTTGTTTAAGAGCTGGCCCCATTGTGTAAATGGAGAGCAGAATTAGAAAGTGGGAGGCGAATTATGAATCAAGCAGCTCTTTTGTGGAGCAAGATTGTGAGTTAAAAAAAAACACACCAAAAAACCCTGACTGTGGCTCTTCCAAGAATTATCAAGCATATTAAATAAGACAAATAAAGCTGGTGGGAGTAGGAATGAAAACAGGAAAGAAGCACCTACTGTGCCAGAATCTGCCTAAATATAATTCCATCCAGTTGTACAAAGTATATACAACTCTAAAAATGGAGAGGGCATCCGGACTGAGCCTGCTGGCCAATGCATACAAACAAATGTGTGCAAGAAGCCCTACAAGTATATGCCTGGAGGCTTCATATGCACAATCAGGAATTGTAAAAGAAGGAGGAGGAAGAGGAAGAAGAGGAAGGAGGAGGAAGAAGAGGAAGAAGGAGGGAGAGGAAGAAGGAAAAAAGGAAGAGGAAGAAGGAGGAGGAAGGAGGAGGAAGAGGATGAAGGAGGAAGAAGAAGAGGAAGAAGGAGGAGGAGGAAGAGGAGGAAGAAGGAAGAAAGAGGAGGAAGAAGAAGAGGAAGAAGGAGGAAGAGGAGGAAGAAGAAGGAGGAAGAGGAAGGAGGAGGAAGAAAAAAGAAGAAGAAGACATGTCCCAATCATACACACAAAGCTTGTGCATGTTGGGGATACTCAAACACCTGATGGTTCGCTTCATGCCACGTCGTGTTTACCAGTCACAAACACAAAGCCAGTTTTTTGATGGACTGTTCATCTGTTAGTTGATCTGTTTGTGGTTGTTCAGCAGGTTGTTTCACTGTATTCCTTCCAGACAGGGTGGTGCAATCAGCTTTTCACCCATGTGCATTCTCACACAGCCCCACTGAGTTCTACTCCTCCTCCCTGTCTTTGCTGTGCCACTAGTCCACTTAAGGGGCAATTTTTAAAGTGACCATTAAATGAGTTACAGATCATAGAAATCAGACATAAATAAATCCTGCATCTAAAAAAAATCCATTTGGGATTAATCTGAGTAGTCCTTGTGTGGTGTGGTGGACTCTAGTCTGGAGAGCATGGTTTGATTCCCCTCTCCTCCACATGAAGCCTGCTGGGTGACATTGCATAGTCACAGTTCTCTAAGAACTCTCTTAGCCTCTCCTACATTACAAGGTGTCTGTTGTGAGGAAGGGAAGGGAAGGCAATCGTAAGCCGCTTTGAGACTCCTTAGAAGTAGAGAAAAAGTGGGGTATAAAAACCAACTTTACTCCTTCTCCTTCTTCTCCTTCTTCTCCTTCTTCTTCTTCTTCTATGTTAACGGTGGCCAATCTGCCTGAATCAGCAGAGTTTTGGTGCATGTGCAGTCTTGCAAAAACCCTATATAGACCTGTCTGGCAGCTGATCAGCTCATTTGATGCTAAACAGAACAGACCCAGCGGTCAGTTCCTGTGTTATTGTCACTATCGTTGCAAGTTCAACTGTGGAACGTGTTCACGGCACAGCATGTTCAGTTATGTGCATGCAGAGATCCCTACAGCTATTTCTCTGCACACAGGAAAACCCATGGCAGAACAAATGGGCCCAATCCCACTTCCTTTTACCCACACAGAACCAACACCAATCTTGTCTCTTGGGCAGATGTGATACACTTTTTCAAACACTTGGCAGTTTTAGGTATATGCTTTAAAAAGAAATTTAAATGAACACCAAAAAACATAATGTGTGAAGAGGCCCATCAAACATCTCCTCTTTGCAGCCTAGTTTGTGAATGGGGTGGGGGTAGGGTTGCCAACCTCCAGGTTCTAGCAGGCGATCTCCTGCTATTACAACTGATCTCCAGCTGATAGAGATCAGTTCCCCTGGAGAAAATGGCCGCTTCGGCAATTGGACTCTATGACATTGAAGTCCCTCTGCTCCCCAAACCCTGCTCTCCTCAGGCTCCACCCCAAAATCCTCCCGCCAGTGGAGAAGAGGGACCTGGCAATCCTAGGTGTTTGGGGGACAACTTGTATGCTACACAAGGCCCAGAATGGAAGCTGTTCTCTGCCGACTCAACCACTCCCTGTTTCTACTGAGATTTTTTTTCCCCTTAGGGAATAGATGCACTGATACAAAACAACATAAATATGACGCCATTCCGCAGCTGGCTTGAACCAGATTTGCGTGTTTTGTTTCCCACTGTGACTTTTAAAAGTCTCGAAGGCCTCACGTGCTGCACGCCGTTAGATATGCTTGAAAGCCGTATCAATTTCTTTACAGTTTGGGGGCCTTTCCCCCCTCATTTGGTGCGCTGCTTTTCCGTAAATGGAGCTTGGAATTCAAATGCTTGCGTGTTTGTTTATTTTCTATTTCATGCACCAGCTTCCAGGATGGATGATGTCAATAAAAATGGAATCTGACTTGCTTGGTACACATTGTTGCTAAGCTACTGGAAGAAGACCATTATATGGGGTGGGGGGAGCAATGCTGAGTGGAAACCCTGTATTAAAGGTGGAATGGTATAAACGCAAGCAAGCAGCTGTGAACTTGGGGTAGGAAGCAGGGGAGGTCAAGGATGAAGAGGGCAAAGAAGATTCAGGTGGGATAAATGGGGGAATCAAAGGAAGGATTAAGTGGATGGTTCCACATGGAGGGGAATAGAAAGGGGCATGGTATAGCCAAGTCTTGTCGGATCTAAGAAGCTAAAAAGGGTTGGTACTTGGATGGAAAACCACCAAGGAAGGCTCTACAGATAGGGTTGCCAAGTCCCTCTTCAATACTGGCGGGAGGTTTTTGGGGTGGAACCTAAGGAACAAGGGGTTTGGGAGGGATTGCAATGCCATAGAGTCCAATTGCCAAAGCGGCCATTTTCTCCAGGTGAACTGATCTCTATCGGCTGGAGATCAGTTGCAATAGCAGGAGATCTCCAGCTGCTACCTGGAGGTTGGCAACCCTATCTACAGAGGAAGGCAGTGGCCAACCAAATCTTCTGCTTGCCTTGAAATCCCCTTTCTGGGGTTAGCATAAGTTGTTTGCTACTTGACCGCCCTTACGTAAGTACATCCATGTTGAGAACTAGATTAAAAGAGAAAACAGAACACAGGTATATAATAGTGCCACCCAAGGCACAGCTGCATCCTTCTAAGACCATTAACTTCTGCTTACTACGATGGCTGCACATGCAAGGAGGCCAAATTCTCCCCCCATAACTGCTCCCCCCAAGTTTTATTCAGAGGAATACTACTTTTGAACAATGACCTTCCACCATAGCTAAAAAGTCTCTGAAGCACTTATCCTCCACAAATGTGTCTAATCTTTTAAAGCCATCTAAACTAATGCTCACCAATACATCCTATGGTAGTGCGTTCCATAGTAATTATACATTGTGTACATGTAGAGTCCAAAAAGGAGTTTCTGGCCATTTGACGTAGCAGATCTTGGGTGGCATACAAAGGGTTCTCAGATCATGATGGGCTTCCAAGATTAGCATCAGCACCTTGAACTGAACCCAGAGACATGGAATCAGCCACTGAACATATTTTCACATCCTAGTAATGCAGACTGCAATCCAAGAACACTTTCCTGGGAGTAAGCCCCATGGAATAAACATGGAACTGGCATCTGAGTAGACCTGTTTAAGATGGCTCCCTCAAACACAATGGCCGATTCCCAGTGCCAATCCGGAGGCTGCATTTTGAACCGAATGAAATTTCCCATACAGATTGTGGGCTCAGAACTGGCGAGCCCTGCAGTTACTGCCATGCCAACTGGCATGACCAGATCAGCTGCATCCAGTTAGAGAGATACATGCCAGAATAAACAGCTGGGGGGGAACATATATATTTTAGCATTGACTTTTTTTGCTGAGGTTCTGAGGAGTACAGCACATAGAGGATTCTGAGAAAAACCCGAACATTTCGAGGCTGCAGTGCAAGCAGTCTAGACTGATAATCTGGCAACATACCACTCCCCAACCGAGTAAAACCAAATGTTATTTCTGCATACGGTATCCGTTCGGTCCCATCTGAACTAGACTCTCACCCTTTAAGTCTATCGAAATCAATGATCTTAGAAGGGTGCAACTCTCCTTAGGGTTGCCAGGTCCCTCTTCGCCACTGGTGGGAGGTTTTTGGGGTGGAGCCTGAGGAGGGTGGGGTTTGGGGAGGGGAGGGACTTCAATATAGGTTTGCCAACTTCCAGCTACAAGCTGGAGATCTCCTGCTATTACAACTGATCTCCAGTCGATAGAGATCAGTTCACCTGGAGAAAATGGCCGCTTTGGCAATTGGACTCTATGGCATTAAAGTCCCTCCCCTCCCCAAACCCCACCCTCCTCAGGCTCTACCCCAAAAATCTCCAGGTATTTCCCAAGTCAGAGCTGGCAAACCTACTTCAATGCCATAGAGTCCAATTGCCAAAGTAGCCATTTTCTCCTATTGAATTGATCTCTATCAGCTGGAGATAGGGTTGCCAGGTCCCTCTTTGCCATCAGCGAGAGGTTTTTGGGGTGGAGCCTAAGAAGGGAGGGGTTTCGAAGGGAAGAGACTTCAATGCCATAGAGTCCAATTGCCAAGGCGGCCATTTTCTCTGGGTGAAATGGTTTCTATCGCCTGGAGATCAGTTGTAATAGCAGGAGATCTCCAGCTACTACCTGGAGGTTGGCAACCCTAGCTGAAGATCAGTTGTAATAGCAGATCTCCAGCTATTACCTGGAGGTTTGCAACCCTAGGCAGCCCAGTTAGTCACTTCCTTTTTCCCGTTATTCTCAAGGACGGTCATAAGGATGCTGCATATTCATGAGGTGAGATGTTGATGATTTCAGTCCCGGCTGCACTCATGCTCAGGCATTCTTGTGAGGCCTATAACCCGCTGCAGTTGAATTCCAAGGAGGCCCTTCCCAGACAAGCTTTCTCTCCCTCATTGTGCTGTTCAGTTCTTTTCTTTCTTTTTTTCTTTTCTTTTTTTTAGAAAAGCAATTTCATGGCTCATGCACTTAAGATCCCATCAGAAAGTTGAGCCTTTGATCAGGCCGAGAGATGCCCTGCTGTGCTTTCATTGGCAAATCACAAGTCCCTTAATTAACACTCTGCGTCTTTCTGTCGCTAAACTGGGCCCTGGCTCATTTTACATCCTCCGATCTATCCGTGTTGTGCAGCCCCTACCCCTGTAAAGGACGTGCGGGCATCAATCAGTAGGGTGCTTTGCCAAGCTAGGCCAGCGGCGCCCATTTCATCCTCATCCACATGCATCAGAGTACTCAATGCGCATGCAGGCAGGACCATGGGATGACAACTGCCAGTCTCGCACAACCCTTTTGCTATCTGAAATAAATTAGGGACTAGAGAGTGGTGGCGAACCTATGGCACGCGTGCCAGAGGTGGCACTCAGAGACCTCTCTGTGAGCATGCGAGCCGTCGCAGGAGATCTGCTATTTCAGTTCACCTGGAGAAAATGGCCACATTGGCAATTGGACTCTATGGCATTGAAGTCCCTCCCCAAACCCCACCAACCTCAGGCTCTGCCCCAAAAACCTCCCGCAGGTGGCAAAGAGGGACCTGGAAATCCCTAGCCCCATGTGGACTTCTAGCTGTGTTGGCACTGCGATAAATAAGTGGGTTTTGGGTGGCAGTTTGGGCACTCGGTCTCTAAAAGGTTCGTCATCACTGGACTAGAGCAAGTAGGACTTGCGTTATTTCTCCCCAGATGTTCCTCCTGGGCATGCTCAGTGGAAAACAGTAGCCAATCCAGGCTTCCTGATGCCCTTACCTGTATGATGTCTAGGATTTCCAGGTCCCTTTTTGCCACCGGTGGGAGGTTTTTGGGGCGAAGCCTGAGGAGGGAGGGGCTTGGGGAGGAGAGGGACTTCAATGCCATAGAGTCCGATTGCCAAAGTGGCCATTTTCTCCAGGCGAATTGATCTCTAACGACTGGAGATCTGTTTTAGTAGCAGGAGATTTCCAGCTAGTACCTGCAGGTGGGCAACCCGAAGGGTGTCTGATGTGCTTTGCTGCAGTTTCAACAGTTGCTTTACAGCCGCTTTGTGGTACTGTGACTCAGCAGATACAGACGGTTTTCAGTTTGGCAGTTTGGCAGTGGTCTGCTAAGGCAGTGGTTTTCAATTAGGTTTTCCAGGCCATGGCTGGTTGCCAGCTCCAGGTTGGGGAAATACCTGGAGATTTTGGGGGTGGAGCCTGAGGAGGGCAAGGTGTGGGGAGGGGAGGGACTTCAATGGGGCATAATGGCATATCCATTATGGGTTGCCAATGGGGCATAATGGCATATCCATTGTGGGGCTGTTCTCCTAATGATACCCATGTTTGCAAGCCTGCATTTGTCACATCACATTGATAGGTATGAACTTAAAACATTTTAGACGTTTACATAAACAACTCAATCTACGATGTGATCTTGGGTCAGTGACAGGAAAAAGAAGAATGATAACTGCAAAGGTTATTTATTCTTATATCCTGCCCTTCCCAGTTTGGGAAAGGGAGGGACCTCCGCAGGGTACAATGCCATAGAGTCCAGCCCGCAAAGCAGACATTTTCTCCATGGAACTAATCTCTGTAGTATGGAAAACAATTGTGATACCAGGAGATCTCCAGGCCCCACCTGGAGGTTGGCAATCCTTGCTCTAGCAGTGATAGGGTTGCTTTCCCTGGGGGATTCCTCACTTCCCTAAGTAAGTATGCATGCAGGCATGCAGAAGTAGAAGTACATTAGTAGTAGTTTATTGTATAAGACCATAGGCCATAACAGCAATTTTAAAATGTACAAACCAATATCATTTTAAAAAATACATTAAAATGCCCCCGTTCAATTCTGTCCAGCGTTCCACAATTTATATTTGCTTCTCTCTGATCTTCTTGGCCATCAGGCTGTAAAGTGCCATTTTGGGGGGAAATATAGGGATCCATATCTGATAACAAATTAATTAATTCATCAGCATCACATAATGATTGTAATGCAGATAGAATGTTTACCAAAAACATATTTCGGGGTTCAATGTATAAAGGCCAGGCCAAGACGTGATGGGGAACATCTTCTACAGCCCCACCACATAGGCAGATACGTTGACCCAGGGATTTGGGCAGGCATGCTGACCCTGGACACAAATGCTCTGGGCTCCTGGGGTTAAGACCATTTTATACCGAGTCAGATGAATAGTGCATGTAGGTCAGTATTACTGTGCCTGGCAGAGGTTCTCTAAGGTCTTGCGCAGCCCGGCTCCTAAGAAGTTTAAATGGATATGCCAGGAACGGAACCTGGGACTTTCAGCATGCAAAGTTTGTGCTCTGCTAGCTACAGTGCCTTTTTCTTGATGAGATTTTTCTCTGCTAATCCCTCATCAAGCAATCTGAATGCAAAACTGGTTAACCGTGTTCCTCCACTGGCAATCATAAGCTAGTTTCAGTCACAGTGGGGCTGCATTTATCCATCATTGTTCTTTGCCACAACAATTCTGTTCAAGCATAATGTTTCATCCTCAGTTCTTTTTTCAAGCGAAGTTATACAGATTCAGACTGGGATGCAACCAAGATTTAAAACTCCCTTAGCCAGCATTTTAGATGGAACATCATCAATTCTCAGTAGGGTTGCCAACCTCCAGGTGTTAGCTGGAGATCTCCCACCATTACAACAGACGTCCAGGTGTCAGAGAGCAGTTCCCCCAGAGAAAATGGCTGCTTTGGAGGGTGGACTCTATGGCATTACACCCTGCTGAGGCCCCTCCCCTCCCCAAACCCCACCCTCCTCAGGCTCCACCCCAAAAACCTCCAGGTATTTCCCAACCCAGAGCTGGCATCCCTAGATCTCAGGTCTAATTGCATGAGGTGAAAGTGGGGGATCTACTTCAAGGGCACTAGTGCTGACCAATTGTGCTGGACAAATTCGTGGAGGACAGGTCTAGCAATGGCTATTGGCCATGATGACTAAATGCAACCTGTATTTAAGAGGGAGTAGCACTCTGAATATCAGTGCTGGTGGGCTCCCACAACTTCTTCACCCTATTTGTGGATCTTTTAGGAGCATCTTGTTGACCACTGTGTGAAAAAGAATGTAGACTGGGTGGATCATTCATCTGATCCAAAATGGCTCCTCATTGTTTTTTTTTCTTGTTCACATTTTTAGATCCCGTCCTTCTCACCATGTGCGTTTCCCCACTTGTAATCTGGTTTGATTCTTCCTTAAAAGCTAGAGAAAGTCAGCATATAAAAACCAACTCTTCTTCTTCTTCTTCTTCTTCTTCTTCTTCTTCTTCTTCTTCTTCTTCTTCTTCTTCTTCTTCTTCTTCTTCTTCTTCTGATACTCAAGCTGTATGTTGAGATTGTGGCCTAGAAAAGAATGTCAGCATCCAGTGCTAGATAGAAGTGATGACGCAAGATTTCCAAAGCTGAGGGGCACAACAGAAGAGGGCATGTCAGGTGAGGGAGTGACTCAGGGTCAGGTTGCAGACAATACAGAAGTGAGAAAAGATTAAACTTCCAATAGCTCGTGTTTCTTGCATTTTGCTGCTTTAGATGTAATGCCGAAAGTAGCACTCACTGAACTGAGAACTGCTAGAATAAATGTGCCACCCATCAGCTTTACATAGGAAGAAGACTGTGATCATCTGGGGGGAAAGAATGCATACCCATGATCTTCATGATAACCAGTCCTTCCTTGAAACAAGCTATCTTGAAGAAGGGGGCCACGGTTAGCCTCAGAATTGCCTCTGTTTAATCTTCTGTAATTTGTTGGTGATGTTTCTTGTGCAGGTTGGTTCTCTTAAAAACACAGATTGAGCCTACATCTAAATGCCGAATTCTGAACAAGGGCCCAGAGTGTGGATCAAAAAAAATATATCAAAACAATGGGGCCATGTACAGATAAGAGGGATATTCTTACAACAACAAAAACATTACAAATGAGATCTTAAGAATGTTAGAAGTTGGCTGGAACTGGAGGGTGGTGGGTGAGGGAGGAAGGCTTGGAGTGGGAAGTGTGCCCTGTGAATCATACCTCCCACCCAGCCAGCCAAGTGGTGGGGGTGGGGGTCTGGGCTTGGACCAGAAAGCATGCCAGACAGAAAGCATCCCCTCCAACCTCCTTCTACCTGCTTAGCCAGCGGGCAGTGATGTGGAGGCTACGAACAGAAAGCTCTGAGGATGTGGTTTCAGCTCTCAACCTCCCTCCCCCTGCCACTGTTCAGCTCATGGGTGTGTGTGTGGGATTGGAGTGGAAAGTGTGCCTGGTATCTGTTCTATTCCAACCCTAGCCCAGCATCACCTGGCCTGTGGCGGAGGGGTAAATCACAGCAGGGGCGAAAGGTACCAGCAGATGAGAGGAAAACGGGATGTCCCCTGTGTGTGCTGCAGGTGCCTTTCCGAAAGCAGAACTGAGAATCTATGCTGCTTCTCTGCAAACTAGATATGTACGAACCTGTCAGCTTTACATCCAGTGCATCTTAGGACATGAGTTCAATGCCCAAAAGTGTACCCTTGTCTTTTAAAAGTAATGTGAGAGACAGCTTTGTGTTTCATCATTTTTTTTGTCACTTATGAAGCTAAGCCTGGAAGGCAGCATGGTATGTCCTAAGAAATGAGGTTCAGGTTCTGCATGGGGATGCTACCTGCTTACTGCCACCTTCCTTAGCTTACAAGATCAGTTAAAGCAACGTGCCAAGTTAGATCCCGTCATTTTGTTTTGGGAAGGAAGCAAATGTCTTAATGCATCAGCAAAAGCCAGAGAGATGCAAACACAACTGAAACATAGTTGTAAAATGGATTTGCTCTGGTGGAGACATTTGCAAATTGTATCCTGAGTAATGCAGAAATTCAACCTGGCCAGTATAAAAACTACTCAAAGAGTTGTTAGGATTTGCCCAACAGTTCAAATGAATGGCTGGTTCACAGCACCATTTTGACATCTTGACATGTCGGCTGTATGGTAATCCCACGTGGCCATTCTCTGGCTGTGGTGACTGGTTTTGCGAATGATCTTGAACTAGGGTTGCCAACCTCCAGGTGGTGGCTGGAGATCTCCCATTATTACAAGTGATCTCCAGGCAACAGAGATCAGTCCACCTGAAGAAAATGGCCACTTTGGAAGGTGCCTCCCCTCCTCAAACCCCACACTTCTAGGCTCTACCCCCCAAATCTCCAAGTATTTCTAAACCCGGAGCTGGCAACCCTGTTTTGGACACATGGCACCGCCTTGTACTGGGTTAAATAATTGGTCTACCAAGGTCAGTATTGTATACTCTGACTGGCAGCAGCTCTCCAGGATCTCAGGTGTCGGTCTTTCACATCACCTGCTACTTGATCCTTTTAACCGTGATGCCAGGGATTGAACCTGGGATTTTGCGCTTGTGAAGCAGATGGTATGCTAGGGCCAAAGTAGATGCATGGGTTCTTAAAGAATTGGGTCTGGGTTCCAGCAGCTGTGCAGAATGGCTGCTGAAAAAATAAAGGACAGCCAGTTTGGGCTTGGAAGACCACTACGGGGGGAGAAAGGAGTCCTGTCCCCTCCCTCCAGCAGTTTTCCCACACTGAAATAGCACTGGGGGGGGGGAAGAGTTATTTCCCCATTTTGCTGCTCCAGTTGGAGTATTCTGTTCATGTGGAACAGCAGAATGGGGAAATGACTCCCCCACAGCAGTGTTTCAGCATGGAAAGATGACTCAGGTGGGAAAGTAGACACCCTCTCTCCCTCCACTGTAGCATTCCAAGTCCATTTAGACTCTCTTTTATTTTTTAACAACCATTCTCTATTTCTGATAGGTGTTGGTGGGGAACGCAAGGTGGGTCCAGGGAACCCTGGGAATTTTTCGAGCAACAACACAAGGACTCCAAAGGACTTTGAATTATGCACTCAATGGGAGGTTTGTGCCTCCCAGACTCATGTAGGGTTGCCATCCTCCAGGTAGGGGCTGGAGAGCTCCCAGAATTACAACTGATCTCCAGACTACATAAATAGCTTATTTATTTATTTAAAACATTTATTCCGCTTCTCCTGGAGAAAATGGCTGCATTGGACGATAGACTGCCAGGCATTATACCTTAATGAGGTCCCTCCCCTCCCTAAACCCCGCTCTCCCAGGCTCCACCCTCAAATCTCCAGGTATTCCCAAACCCAGAGCTGGCAAACCTGGCACTGATGTCTGCCCTTTTATCCTCAAGACTGGGGTACCCAGGCCAAAGTGGCAACTACCTTTCCCTTATGGTTGCCAACCTCCAGGTACTAGCTGGAGATCTCCTACTATTACAACTGATCTCCAGCCAATAGAGATCAGTTCACCTGGATAAAACGGCCGCTTTGGCCATTGGACTCTATGGCACTGAAGTCCCTCCCTTCCCCAAACCCCGCCCTCCTCAGGCTCCACCCCAAAAACTTCCCGCCAGTGGCGAAGAGGGACCTGGCAGCCCCACTTTCCCTCCACACTGCCTTCTCCTTAAAGCACCCTGTGGAGCAGTTATTGGCGGCTCCATTGCAAAACTCACCTACAGCCACATAAGCAATGTGATTTTGAGAGCAGAGCTAAGAGCTGCTTAGTATGATGCTTTAAGGGAGAGAGAAAAAGTGCGGAGGGGAAGGCGGCCATTGATTCTGCCTGCGAACCTCCTTCGCAAGGAGAAAAGACTGATGTGGGAGTCTGGGAGGCAAAAAAAAAAATTCTCGTTGAGTCTCTGCTTCAAAGCCCCTTGTCATCGCTCAACAAACATGAAGAATTTGGGACATGTAAAGAGGCCCTTCAAGAGCTACAAAGATGAGGAAGAGTAGAATTCAGATACTGGGTTTACATAACCAGTGGGATGCTTGGCTGTCAAGATCTTGTTTACTTTGGATGTCTGTTCTAAGCCGGGGTTTCTTAAAAGGTAGAACCCCTACATCACAGGGTAAAGACCTCAAAGTTGCCTTACCTGTGATCCTGATGTCGCATTGCCAGCAGGTAGTAGTAGGAAAATGCTGTGCTTACATAGTAAGAGTTTTGTCCCAGATAAATGATCTTCAAATGCTAGGAGGGGAAACCCTGGGGATAAAAACTCCCTTTCTAGTTCACTAACTTCCTGAAAATCAGCATCAGTTTAGGGTTGCCAGCCTCGAGGTGGCACCTGGAGAATTCTCCTGGAGACCAGTCCCCCTTCCCTGGAAGAAGTGGCAGTTTTGGAATGTGGACTCTATGGCATCATGTTCCCCTGGGAGCTCCCTCCCCTCCCCCAAACTCCACCCTCTCCAAGCACCGCCTCCAAATTGCTAGGAACTTCTCAAGCCTTAGTTGACAACCCTACCTCTGGTTGGGAGTATTATACATACAGGCATTCAGTGCGAGGTTTTGGAGGGGCATCCTAATGGGAATGTTTGGTCATGCAGTAAGTGCTCCTTCCCTGGAGGTTTTTAAGCAGAGGCTAGATGGCCATCAGTCAGCAATGCTGATTCTATGACCTTAGGCAGATGATGAGAGGGAGGGCATCTTGGCCATCTTCTGAGCATGGAGTAGGGGTCACTGGGTGTGTGTGTGGGAGGTAGTTGTGAATTTCTGCATTGTGCAGGGGGTTGGACTAGATGACCCTGGTGGTGCCTTCCAACTCTATGATTGTATGATTCTATAAATGGATCTGTCAGGTCCTCCTGTCCTTTGACAGTGATAGATACGTCATTGTCATTTTGATGCTCAGTGTGTGAATCCAAAGCAAAAGGTAGCAACAGCATGTGTTGTGTACATGTCCCCCCCTCCTCAGTTTATTCTTGTAAAAATTCCAGGGGAAGAGTCTGATGCAGCAAACATGTGCAGAAATCATGTAGGACTTTAGCCACAGTTTCTGTACCAACAAATGTAACAAAATTTTATTCTAGAATGTATTTACGTATGCATATGTATGTGAGGTTATAAGCACACACACATCAACGCATGAAGCTGCCTTATACTGGACCATCAGTCCATCGTGATCAGTGTTGACTACTCAGACTGGCAGGAGCTCTCCAGGAACTCCAGTGTAGGTCTTTCGCATCACCTACTACCTGATTCTATAAATTGGAGATGCCAGAGATTGAACCTGGGACCTTCTACATGCAACACAGATGCTCTACCACTGAGCCATGGCCCCTCCCCAAAAAGCAAAGTGAGAAGAAGCACAAAGAGACAGCACATATTACAGGTTTCATGTAAGCCAGCATGGTGTAGTGGTTAAAAGCAGTGGTTTGGAGCGGTGTAGTCTGATCTGGAGAACCGGGTTTGATTCCCCACTCCTCCACATGAGCAGCGGAGGCTAATCTGGTGAACTGGGTTGGTTTCCCCACACATAAAGCCAGCTGGATGACCTTGGGCTAGTCACAGCTCTCTCAGCCTGTCCTACCTCACAGGGTGTCTGTCTGTTGTGGGGAGGGGAAGGGTGGGGATTGTAAGCCGGTCTGAGTCTCCTTTAAGTGGTAGAGAAAGTCGGCATATAAAAATTAACTCTTCTTCTTCTTCAAATTTGTAGACTATATGGGTGTGTGTTTGTGTCTGCCAAGCAAGGACCCAGCTTGTGGATCTGACCAAGTGGGCTCAAAGTCACAGAAGTTGCCATGTTGTTCATCTTTAAGGTGTCACTAAAGCACCTGCTTGTTTTTTCCATGTTGATTTGCCAGCCCCATACAACTATACACATGGGAAGGACATCTCGGGCAAGACTAGTTGGCAGCCTAGGGCATTTGCGGAGGCTCATCTGGCTGTGTGGGATGAGGCATTCTTTTCATTTTCACTGCCTGCAACATCTGTGCTGGGATTCCCCGCTCCCTGGCTGTTGGTTTAGGTGGCTGTGTCTCCCTCCTGACTCTCTTCCCCTGTCGCTGCTTTGGCTGTCATCCTAGCGTTTACCAAGTTACAATGTTATGTTCCTTCTGCTTTTCGGCAGCCCCATATTTGGCAACGACATTGATTGCAAAAGGTTAGCGCCATGTGGAACTCAGAGGGCCTATTAACAGGGAAATCATTGGGTTTTGGAGATGGGGAGTGGTGGAGAGCAAAGGGAAATCCATTTCCCTGGCACCTGTTTCTCCCCGTGCATTTTTTTCCTTGACACCTATACATTCATAGAAGGCTGCTGTTTGCATAGCAATGAGCCAGCCTGGAATGAACGATGGTATAGCAGAGACGAGTGCCATTTCCTCCTGTAATCCTGCATTCATGCATGCAGAAAGGGAGATGAGCGGGTGCTTCAGCAAGAGGAATTGATGTGCAGAAAGGAGGAACCGGATCAAATTGGTAAATTTCCATCTTAATCAGGATACAGGAAGTAGGGATGGTCTGGTTACCCACATTAAGAGGAAAGGAGAGAGGGTGGCAGATGCTACAGCTCTTGGTGCACAGAGTTGGTAATATACCAACAAGTCCATTTTGTGGTTTTAGGCAATTAGGAAACCACTGGGGAAAGAACTAAAGATCTAAAATTTGTGACAAGTCAAATGTAGCACCAAGGAGCCTTTCTGCTACAGAGCTACGAAGATGATGAAGAAGGAATAATAATGCTCCAGCAGCAGTGAAGCAAAGGGAAGACAGTGTGAGAATTGTGTGTATAATATTGGATTAAGGCCATGGAGATCAGGGTTCAAATCCCTCCCCCGCTGTGAAGTTACTGGGTGATCCTTGGCTGTTACCACACTTGTATTCCCAGCAATGTATTAAGAGTTTGAAAATGTTAGAAAAAATACTGTTCGCACTTTCTATGTATTCCCACCAATGTATTTAGAGTTTGAAAATGTTATAAAAAATACTGTTCGCACTTTGTTTGGCCCCTTTAGCTGTGAAGACATCTTCCAACCATTTATAAGCCGTGCTATCCAAAAACCCTTTTAAAGCGATGTTTTTTACAACATTTTCAAACTCATAATACATCGCTGGGAATACAAAGTGCGGTAACCCCCCTTGTCTAGTTGCACTTTCTTAGGGCAAAGCCACATGGTACATTTTTCCCAGGCGCATCCCCAGATTCTATCAGCAGGTGTGGTCTGGGAGTTTTTTGCTCGGAACTTAAAAAACAAAACACAGGCCATTTATGCAGGGGCAATTTTTATGCTCGCTCAAAGCTCTTTTTTTAATGTGACCTTTAAAATGTCTATTCACGGTCCCGATGCAAAAGGAGAAATCCCCCCACACACACACTCACCTGCTCTTTCGTTCCTGTTTGCATAGCCATTAGCAACCGCCGTGTGCATAGCTAACACGCAGCTGTGATTTTGCATGGTTCCTTGAGGGGATTCTTCGGTGTGGGGGCGAAGCAAACACAAAAGGTCGAGTTAAAGGGGCGCTTAAGAAATGCGAAGCAGTCACTTCCTGAATAACGGTTCAGTGTGAAAAACTCAAAAAAATATGTGGGGCGATTCATCATGGAACACACTGCTAATTACCAAGCATAAATGGCCTCAGTTTCTCATAGTTAAAAAGAGGATTCTGGGTGGTTCTTTCACTAAGTGCTCCCCAATGGGTTACATTCCTATTGTGAATATCCAAAAATTTGGTGACAGCTGACTGGTTCTCCAAAACTATCACAAAATGGGGGATATTTGCTATGCATAATATATGTATGATATTCAAGTTTAGGGCCCCAACAAATTTAGTGCTCCTGCAAATGTGCCTGCAAATGGGACCTCAATGGGGTATAATGACATACACCCTTTAAAGCAGCTGTTTTCTCCAAGGTAATTGACCTCTGTTGCTTAGAGATCCGTTCTAATTCCAGGAGATCTCCAGGCCCCACCTGGAGGCTGGCAATAGGGTTGCCAACCACCAGGTACTAGCTGGAGATCTCCTGCTATTACAACTGATCTCCAGCCGATAGAGATCAGGTAACCTGGAAAAAAATTGCCGCTTTGGCAATTGGACTCTATGGCATTAAAGTCCCTCCCCTCCCCAAACCCTCCCCTCGTCAGGCTCTGCCCCAAAAACCTCCCACCGGTTACGAAGAGGGACCTGGCAACCCTAGCTTGCAACCCTATTTATACCCCACTTTTCTTTCCAGTGGGAACCCAAAGCAACTTACACATTTTCCTCCCCTGCATTTTATCCACTCGGTCTCTCTTGTACCATTTTGTTCTGCCCTCAAGGTACCACGGACGCTATTCTCTGTGCAGCCCCTCCCTTCGGAGTCTGCCTAAGTCTGGTTTAGGCTCTTGTTAAATTAAGAGCTCCACAGGGATCCCAGAGGTAAAGCCCGTGGAGCGCGCATTGCCCTGGGCTCTCAGCATTCAATCTGACCTACATTCTAATCGCTGACCTAGAGGTGGAAGTCACCAGAGTCCATTACTACCTCCCATGGGGCATCCTGTTCCTCTGGATCTATTTCCCGAAATGGCATCCAAAGCCCTCCAGGTTGCGGGTAATTCAATGCTTGGCGACAAAGTGTGTGCGTTCTTTCCCCCCACTCCCTCATAAGAATGATATTGAAAAATCAGCCAGCAGGGGCTGGGGAAAGGAAATGACTATTAATATATGGAGTCCCCTGGGGGATTTTCCAGTGGAGATGAAGCCTATTGTGTGGTGGAATTAGAGCGAATGCCACACACAGGTGGCCTTTTGTTAACTCTGTGTGGTTTTCATAGGAGGTGATTTCACCGTTCCAAAACAAAAAAAATGTCTAAGGAGATTCTAAGGCAGAGGGCTGAAAAAATACAGGTGTGAAATGGTGCCTCTCAAAGGAAGCAGGAGCTCCCCCATTGCCCTTTCCTCTTTTAGCCATAGATGAGGAGGAAATGTAAGCAATTCAAAGCCTGTCGTGCTAGTGAGGAAATGGCAGATGGATCGTGTGTATCTCGTCCAGCGCCTGGAGCTGCACTCCAGACCCTTTTTGAGCAGTGACGTTTTCTATGTAACACCTCGCTTTCTGCTGGGGCAGCACAGTGTGAACGGCCAGGCAGAAAGTTGCCTGAGACAGGAAGGAGGCAAACGTCAGGAGACCCACATACAAGATGGAGGGCTTGCCTGTTAACTCACGTATTTCTTCATTCTCAGGAGTCCTCAAAAAACAGCTCCGTGTTTCAAACTCTCAGCTTCAGGAAGCCAAGTCTTTTGATTGTGGGGAAACACCCGGAACATGTCGGTCAAGAACTCTTGCAGGATAGTCCCTCAGAATGATTTAGGACTAGAAGTAGCCATGGATGGCTTTTCCAAATCTATTGCTATGGTTCTTGCTTTCTATCCCCACACCGTTGCCCCTCCAGCTACTGACAGAGTAGCATACTATACAGAAAATGCTAGTTAAGTCGTGATCTTAGTCATAGGCTTACTTAAGAACGGCAACAGGGACACCAGAGGGCAGGGAGGAAGCTTCAAGATCACGCGGTCCAAGCTTCTCTCTTCAGCTGCAAGAGATAAGCTGAGGACCACATTCCACCTGGATGAAAAGCCCACCCACTGTCGTTCATGCTGTGTTTTGGAAGCATTTGGGAGACACTGAGGCGATTCCATCAAGACTGAAAGCTATTTGCAGAGCGTATAGCCCTACAACCGTAAATCTCACAGTGATCCACTGCAGATAAATAGTATTCTGAATTCGGATCAAGACCCAGGTTCTATGATGGTCTTGTACCACATCCTTGAGCATGTCAGTCCCAGGCAATCTTAGTTTCTAAGAGTATGGTGCTGGGGAACTGCTTCGCTATGAAGGTCTTGTACCACATCCTTGAGCATGTCAGTCCCAGGCAATCTTAGTTTCTAAGAGTATGGTGCTGGGGAACTGCTTCACTGCCCCTTGGCCTTTGGCCTACAGGGTTCTGCAAGGTTCCCCTCTTGTCCCCCATGCTTTTCAACATTTACATAAAGTGGCTGGGAGAGGAAAACTAGAGATAGGGCCCTAGTTGGCTGCCGCTGCTCCAAGCGGCGGGAGGAAAAGAACAAACATGGCAATGTTGTCTGCGCCACTATGTCCCCTCCAGGAAAAACCTGGAAGTGGCATAGAGTAGCTCTAGGAATCTCCAGAAACTCTATGCAGATGACACTCAGCTCTATCTCATGCTTCCAGCAGATCCCAGGAAGGCTGTGGAAACTACGAACAGGTGCCTAGAGTCAGTTTTGGAATGGATAAGGGCTAACAAACTGCAACTTAATCCCAATAACATGGAGGTGCTGGTAGGGGGAAAGTTTGACCTGGGAATTGGGATATCTCGTGTTCTCAATGGAGTTATATTTTCCCTAAAGAAGCAGGTTCATAGCTTTGGGGTGCTACTGGGCCTCCTGTGGATAAAAAAGTTCCAGACAGTTTTGGCCAGAGCTGCCTTACAGCAGCTTTGACTTGTGGGCCAACTGAGGCCCTTCCTTGGGGGAAGGCGATCCTGCAACTGTAGTGCATGCCCTGGTAAAATGTAGATTAGATTACTGCAATGTGCTCTACATGGGACTGCCCTTGAAGATTATCCAAAAGGTACAGTTGGTACAGAATTCTGTGGCCAGAAAGGTGACAGGAGTGGGTCCTAGGAACCATATCGCTCCAGTCTTGTTCCATCTACACTGGCTCCCAATTTGCTTCTGAGCCCAATTCAGGGTGCTGGAATTGACCTGTAAAGCCCTGTATGGCTTAGCATAATTTAAGGACTGCCTTCTCCCATATGAACCTGCCCATCAGTTCTGGTCATCTGAAAGCCCAGCTTTGGATGGCTCCACCAACTGAGGCTAGATGAGTGGTGACTAGGGTTGCCAACTTCCAGGTACTAGCTGGAGATCTCCTGCTATTACAACTGATCTCCAGCCAATAAAGATCAGTTCACCTGAAGAAAATGGCCGCTTTGGCCATTGGGCTCTATGGCATTGAAGTCCCTACCCAAACCCCACCCTCCTCAGGCTCCGCCCCAAAAATCTCCACATATTTCCTAACCCAGAGCTGGCAACCATAGTGGTAACCCAGGAAGGCCCTTCTTGATCATGGTACCAAAACGTTTAAACTTTGCCCTGGAACTGATATTGTGATTCCCATGTCACCTTTTTTTTATAATTTTGCCTGTCTCTGCTTGGTGGGGCAGCAGGCAACAGGAACTCATGTTGGGGAATTCCTCACCCTCCATCCCCATTGGGAGCTTGGCAGGCCTAGTAGAGTTGCTAGACCCCCGCCAGTGGGATCCCACGCTGTTTAGCCAGCCAGCAGAGGTTTTACCAGGTGCAAAATGAGGCCTAGATCTTGATGCCTTCAGCACACTGACATCACTTCTGGAGTAACGTCACCACGTCACTGATGACATGGGAGACGCTGTGGTATTTGGGCAGAACTCTATG
The DNA here is from genome assembly GCF_029931775.1 of Euleptes europaea. Classification (NCBI taxonomy): domain Eukaryota; kingdom Metazoa; phylum Chordata; class Lepidosauria; order Squamata; family Sphaerodactylidae; genus Euleptes; species Euleptes europaea. Next base: position 100,819,228 of record NC_079314.1, read on the forward strand.
GTAAAAGCAGCTCTCTATTTTTGACCAAATCCCACGTTGTCGGCAACGCGATGATGGCACTTCCAGAAGTACTGTCAATGTGCTGATGGCGTCAAGGCCTGGGTCTCATTTTGTGCCTGGTAAGACCCCCACTCCCCTCCCCTGTTGGTTAACAGGGGGTACTTGGCAACCCAAAGGCATAGTTAAAATACAGGTTCATTTTCAAAGGCAGTGTACTTCTGAATATCAGTTACTGGACGGGGGGGCTACAGCATGTAGAGGCTGGCCCCTGTGCCACTGCTTGTGTGCATTCCATATGGTTGCCAACCTCCAGGTCCTAGCTGGAGATCTCCTGCTATTACAACTGATCAGTTCACCTGGAGAAAATGGCTGCTTTGGCCATTGGACTCCCCCCCCCCAAAAAAAACCCTGCCCATCTCAGGCTCCACCCCAAAAACCTCCCGCCAGTGGCGAAGAAGGACCTGGCAACCATAGCATTACAGGATATCTTGGTTAGCCATTCTGATCTACTATTGGCCTGATCTAGTAGGGCTTTTGTGATGTTCTTGCTGTGTAATGTTTATTGCTATGAGTATCGGCAGGCGAGGACTCTTCAATTCAGTCCTAGTTTAACACACAATGTTGCTTCCTTTAAAGGCATAGTAAAGGCCTCATTCCCAGAATAATTCCATCTTCAGATATCAACACTTGAGACCTTGGCAATGAAATGATTTCCTGTACCTCCCTTCCTTAAACATTATTCTACATTGATTTTAATATTCTTCTAATTTCATCTCTCTTTCATAAACAAAAAGATTCAATTATTTATAGGACAGATCCTTTTCAAAGCAAATGGAGATGGCTTCCACATTGCCATACATTTCCTCTCCCTTTTCAGTGGCATCGATTTAAATGCAGATTTCTCACGTGGAGCTCGGAAGGCAGGGCTCTCAATTTAAATGTTAATAGAAGAGTAAACTTCAAAATAATAAAAAACCTCTATGAAAAAAATCACTTTCTTCCTGTAGTTAATATATTTCTATGCTTTCCCCTACTTTTTGTTCTACTCCTGTGGGCTACCTACCTTATTAATATATGGTCTTCAGCAAAAAAAGAGAGAAAATTAAAATAACAGCATGCTATTGAAATGCTTAAACTGTTTAATGCCATAGTCTGCAGACGGTTTGAGCAGAGCCCAGTAATAACATGGAGAGCTCATATTTCCATCTTTAGCTTTTTTCTTTGCAGCCCCTTCATCAAACTTACTATTTTGAATGCTTTATATGATTCTTTTCAGGTTGGTCCAGCATAATATTCTGGTGGGAGGAAGAAGGGCACACCAAGAACATCACTTTTGAACGTTTGCTTGTTTATTTTCTGCTTCACCTTCTCCCTCCCTTTGCTGTATCCCATACATCAACTTTTTAATTGTAAGCTGTTTGGGACAGAGACCTGACTTTCTGTGTATCCTCTATCCTGCACATTGTCAAGTCCCTGCCCGAAGACATCACATGTATAAATTCATACCTGCCAGTGCATGTCCATAGTCCTCTATTAATCAATCAATCAATCTCTATTTATTATAATCATAGATCAGCCAAGACTGACACACAAAGGGCCCTTTCACACATGCTGAACAACGCACTTTCAATACACTTTAAAATAGTTTGCAACTGGATTTTGTAATTTATACATCAAAATCCAGCTGCAAAGTGCCTTGGGAGTGGATTGAAAGTGGATTATTCAGCATGCGGGACAGCGCCCAAAGAGAATCATCAGCACGTCTACATACAATAAAATTTCAAAGGCTGGTTTCCATAGGACAGACATAATTAATAAAAGGACTTAACCATCTGCCTCCTTGTTGAACATGCCAAGGCACGAAATTTGGCCACCTTAAAGGTGGTTTAATTAAAACAATCTAGAAGAAGGGAAATGTAAAAGTCATTAGATCTGCCTGGAAAATATTATAAGATTGCAATTACGTACGGAGACTGAATGTCCCTATACAAAGGACAATACTATAACACATGGTTGACTGTTTCAACTGTATCCGATTGGCAGGGGCAAACACGTTGAGAGTAAGTGATACATGTATGTCTCCTTTCCAAAAAAGCATTAAAACGGGTCAAGATGCGCCACAGTTTTTTAATGGGCAGCTGTGTAATCCTTCATATTGACAATATCATCTCTTTGGCGCATCCCCTCAGTGTTCACCCCAGATCTCCTTTGAACCTCCATTTTGTCTTTCTCTTTGCCACTGTTGCCACTTCTATTACCATGGAAACTCTAGGCAGCCATCTTGTTGGCTGAGGGAAATGAGGAAGTCTTTAAGCGTCTTGTAGTTGCAATGGAAGGGTGCATTACTGCCTTCTTTTCTGTTCAGTGAGCCAAATGGCCGCAGGTGAAGGTCTATAAGGACATAGAGGAGGAAATTATACATTATAGAGTCCATCACTGCTTTTGTTGAATATGCTTTGGGGGTATGACGTACCCTGTCTGAAGCAGTGGGAATGAACTGAACCAAGAGCCATTCACTTCCTCTTCCCATTTGAAAGCTGCTATGTGAACAGCAGGACCATGCCACAGACTTGCTCTACATCTGTATTCCTATGGGGGCAGTGCCCTGTTTTCCTGGCTTTGGTTGCCCCCCAAATGGCTGTCTTCAATCGGAAGTGCTGATCAAGCTGCATGGGGACTGAGACTTGTTGGGCTAGATCACCCGCAGGAGTTCTTCCAGCTCTAAGGCAATGTTAGCAGAGGCTTCTTTTATCTGACCTCCTTCTTCTTAAATAGCTGTAGGGTGCTGATTCAGCGATGTGCTGCTGCTGCGCACATAATAATTTCCCAATTGGAAGAATCACTCCGAATAGACTTATCCTTAGCACTGCCATTTCTGTGCAGGTTGCAATGGGAGAAATGTCTGGCAGATAGGGTTGCCAGGTCCCTCTTCGCCATCGGCAAGAGGTTTTGGGGGCGGAGCCTGAGGAGGGTGGGGTTTGGGGAGGAGAGGGACTTCGCTGCCATAGAGTCCGATTGCCAAAGCAGCCATTTTCTCCAGGAGAACTGATCTCCGTCGGCTGGAGATCAGTTGTAATAGCAGGAGATCTCCAGCTAGTACCTAAAGGTTTTCAACAAAAAGAACACCTCTGTACTCTTACCAAAGGTTAGGAAATTAGTACAGAAACGGCTGACACAACCATAGCATAACAAGATTGTATTAACTAGCTTCAAACAACAAATGCAAGGTATATACAGTGACAATGAAAAAAAGTATGCACAATGTTATAAAGAAATCCACATAGATGGCTTTCAATATCAATCTGTCCAAAAATGGTATCTTCAAATGGTGAATAGTTGGCTGAACAATTGCTGTATAACTGCTAGCATTTAAAAATAATATCCCAATTTGGGAATATTGGAGATTTATATATGCAGTTAGAACAAGTTTCCCTACGGGGACTTTTTGTGGAAAATTGTGAAAATATGCATGAGCTGAATTTGGAACAAGTGTATGCACTGTTGCTGATGTGTAAGTTGAATATTTTATATTTCCATAATTGTTAAATAACAACTTTTAATATGTGAATGTAAATGTACTTTTCTATATATGCAGAAGTGGGACTGAGGAAGACTCCAAAACAATCGTATCCCATTTTATTCTTCAGTTTGACGATACCATTTTTGGCCAGATTGATATTGAAAACCATCTATGTGGATGTCTTTATAACGTAGTACCTAGAGGTTGGCAACCCTACTGGCAGATAGCATCAGACAAGATCTCTGTGTAACTAGAAACTTGAGAGGACACCTAGTTCTTATTCTTTAGAATCAACAGCCCTGAATCAGTGTATGAATACCAGAATATCATCTGCGTGAATTTTCCGTTCTGCAGGTTGCTGATGTGCCGGGCAAATGGGAATCTTCACACTAACCCAGAACGTGCATCCTCTTCTCTCTCTTTCTTTTTTACAGACTTGCGCAGAATGACAGCTGGTTTCATGGGCATGGCTGTTGCCATCATCCTCTTTGGATGGATTATTGGGGTGCTGGGCTGCTGCTGGGATCGAGGCCTTATGCAGTATGTGGCAGGACTTCTCTTCCTCATGGGAGGTAAGGGGGGAAAAACATTTGTAAGTGATTGTCGTTTTCTTTCTCTGTGTCTTCTTTTCGTCCTGCTGGCTTCAAAGTACCAGGCAATCTAATCTAATTCCGCCATTTCATTAAGGTTAGTCATCAGAAGCCTGTTTGCAGTCTGGTGAGGCAACAAGCAATATTATAGAACATAGTTTCAGACAGTTGCTGTGTTGGTCTGCTGTAAAACAGCTAGATTCAAGTTCAGTAGCAGGTTTTGCTGCTTTCGTGATTGGCACAAGCCATGCAGTTTACTGTTCAATGTAAGGATGTCTACAGAATGACCAGTTGGAATAACTATACTAGCAGAAATAGTTCTGAGAGGGGAAGAGCCAAATCTCAGATAATTCCAGGCCATCTGTCTCATCTCTCTCTGATACAGCCAAAGGAATGGTGGCCACTTAGGGCTGCCAACCTCCAGGTGGTGGCTGGAGATCTCCCAATATTACAATGATATCCAGGCAATAGAGATTAGGTCACCTGGAGAAAATGGCCGCTTTGGAAGGTGGATTATATGGCATTATACCCCATTGAAATCCCTCTCCTCACCAAACTTCTCCCTCCTCAGGACAGTTCCACCCCAAAATCTCCAGGTATTTCCCAGCCCAGAGCTGGCAACCCTGTGGCCACTGCAGGAAGTCGTTTGGGGACTAATGTATAATACGGAATTTAATATGTAAAGAATTCTTGCCTGCAAGATCTTAATAAGTGGTATAAACCCTTATATGAACATCAACCAGAAGCCACCAAAGCTTTTTCACACCCATAACAATGGATAGTTGGTAGGGGAGAAGCCATGGCTCAGTGATAGAACATCTGCTCTGCATGCAGAATGTCCCAGGCTCAATCCCCAGCATCTGCACTTAAAAGGATCAGGTAGGCGGTGTTGTAAAAGATATCCACCTGAGACCCTGGACAGTGCTGCCCATAAGAGCAGAGAATACTGACCTTGAGAATCCAAGGGTCTGGCTCAGTGTGAGGTGGCTTCATGTGGTTGCACAGAGCAACACTGAATACGTGGAAGGGATCCCACTAATGAAAATGTGCCTATTTGGGCTAAACAAAGTTCAGACAATGACAAGTGTTTATCTGAAAGCACCCTTATTGACATCATCCGCTTAAAATTTCCGTGAGATGTTTGATTTAGCACTTGTGGGGCGGGGGAGGCTGGCACCACACAAACATCAATAAGAACACAAGTCAAATGAATTAAGAAATTGGGTAGCTGGTTCCCAACTGTAATTGTTAACAGGAAAATTATCATTAAATGGAAATGTTGCACAGGCATCAATTCTTGACCCAACGCCATTCAATATCTTTGCCAACTATCTGGAAGAAAATAGAAAATCGCTGCAGATAATAAACACAAGGACTGATGGGATGGCAGAGGGTGACAACAATGTCGATGCTACAAAGTGAACCGAGTTGTTCAGTAAACTTCTCAGATTCAAGGTACCAGCACTAAAATATATATTGAAGAAGAAGAGTTGGTTTTTATTTGCCGACTTTCTCTGCCACTTAAGGGAGACTCAAACCGGCATACAATCCCCTTCCCTTCCCTTCCCCACAACAGACACCCTGTGAGGTAGGTGGGGCTGAGAGAGCTCTTAACAGAGGTGTAACTTGCCCAAGGTCACCCAGCTGGCTTTGTGTGTAGGAGCGGGGAATCAAATCCAGTTCACCAGATTAGCCTCCACCGCTCATGTAGAGGAGTGGGGAATCAAACCCGTTTCTCCAGAACAGAGTCCACCGCTCCAAACCATTGCTCTTAACCACTACACCATGCTGGTCTAATACTTTGGTCTACTTGGTCTAATACATTGTGTGTGTGGGGGGGGGTAGGTTTGCCAGCTCTCGGTTGGAAATACTTGAAGATTTTGGGGGTGGAACCTCAGGAGGGCAGAGTTTGGCGAGGGGAGGGACTTCAGTGGGGTATAATGTAATAGCGTACACCTTCCAAAGCAGCCATTTTCTCCAGGGGACTTGATCTCTGTCGCCTGGAGATCAGATGTAATAGTGGGAGATCTCCAGCCTTAACCTGGAGGTTGGCAACTGGAGGAGGTGGATTAATGGCCACTCTGTGAAATCAACATACTTTACTTGAGCCACCGACCCAGAGGAAAACATGATTTCAAACTTACTCTGTGTTCCAGCACTTTCATTTGCTGAAACAATCCAGAGTACCTGACAAATTGGGTCCCAAGTGGCAGAAAGGATCATCTGCTTTCCTTTACTATGTCTATAACTCTGAATGTAAACGGAGGCCTAAAGGCATACATGTCTTCCCTAATCTTTCAGCTTGCTTGTTCATTCTTTTCTTGTAGGTAATGGACCAAATGATTAAAGGCCTATATTTGTAGGCCACATACATGGGACAGGTTATTCAGAGAACCAGTACAGTGTAATTGTTGGACCCTAACTGTTAGAGTGCAGGATTTATAGGGTTGCCAGCTCTGGGTTGGGAAATACCTGAAGATTTTTGGGGCAGAGCCAGAGGTGGGCAGGGTTTGGGGTCAGGAGAGACTTCAGTGCCATAGAGTCCAATTGCCAACGCGGCTATTTTCTCCAGGCGGACTGATCTCTATCGGCTGGAGATCAGTTGTAATAGCAGGAGATCTCCAGCCACCACCTGGAGGCTGGCAACACTATGGACTATAGTTGGGAAATTTCTGAAGTTTTGGGGTGGAGCCTGGGAAGGGTGGGGTGTGCAAAGGGGTCATACCTCAGTGGGGTGTAATAGAGTCCACCCTCCAAAACCTCCATTTTCTCCAGTGGAAACATCTGTGTTGTCTGGAGAGCAGTTAGAAGTCCAGGAGATCTCCAGGCCCCACCTGGAGGTTAGCAACCCTAGATGGGACAGCTGGTGTCAGACCTTGCAGGTCCCAGCCATCCCAACTTCAGTAAGGCTGATTCCCTGAGGAAAGCTTCTCATTCAGATCTAGGGAGACCAGGTCTCCCGCCACAGTGTGAGACCTCCCAACCTGTTCTGCCTGCCTGCTGCTGCTTGGCAGGGTGGTGGTGGGAACATGGCTAGGAAAGTCAGCATCACGCCATCACTTTTGGTGAATGCCCATAAATGGTGTCCCCACTGCAGCACAATGCTCTAGGATTTGCCCGAAACTATATGGTTTTCCATAGGGGTTTACCATAGAACTTATGATTTACCACACAGTTTGAACCTTTATAGGTTTAGCATACAGGCTGTTTTATCTAGGCGAATCCTAGGACATCAGGTAGGTGTGGTGTTCATTGGCAGTGAATCACCCCATTGGTGTGATGTCCCTGCAAACATATTAACCATAGTGTAGTTGCCTGGAAGGGTACTTTACTGCATTCTTTTTTTCTTCAGTAAGGGAAATGGCTACCAGTCGTTTGAAGAAGAAGAAGAAGAGTTGGTTTTTATGTGCCGACTTTCTCTGCCACTTAAGGGAGAATCACATTGGCTTACAATCACCTTTCCCTTCCCCTCCCCACAACAGACACCCTGTGAGGTAGGTGGGGCTGAGAGAGAGTGACTAGCCCAAGGTTACCCAGCTGACTTCCTGTGTAAGAGTGGGGAAACAAATCCAGTTCACCAGATTAGCCTCCACCACTCATGTGGAGGAGTGGGGAATCAAACCCGGTTCTCCAGATCAGAGTCCACTGCTCCAAACCACCGCTCTTAATCACTACACCACGCTGGCTCTCAGTGATTTAAGACACCGGCAGTGGATTGAACATTGCATGGGCCTAACAGAGGTCCGCTCTGTCTCCCTTGTTGGGCTGGCGCCAAGATCGATTGTCTATTAGTCCCGTGAATGGGTCAGTTCTTCCTTGTCATAATGTACCTGATCCTGACCCATTTAAAGACCTCTGATTCCATCCGTGCTTTTGTTAAGCTCTCGGTTGCCAGATTCTTATTCTTTGACATGACCCATTTTGTTGAGCGTATAGATTTGTGACACATTCTCGTCTGGCCCGCTGATACAAGCCCTAGCAGCATGCCAGGCTGCTGCCCTTGATGGGATTCTGGAAATCCCATTACGATGAAGTATTAGCCCGTGTCCAGTTTCCCTCATTCTTGCTTGTCTGTGTTTAGACTGGTTGTCCTGATGGTCCCATACATTTTTTTAAAAACCCTGCTCAGTCTTTGTGAAGCTTCTTTTACTCCCCCAGAATCTGTAGAGAACTTGATCTCACTGTGCCTTGATCTATTAAGCATGGCTCACCTGACTTTGGGAACTGATTTGGTGAAGAAACAAATCTTTTGAAGCCATTTGTGAGAAACTAGACAGAACCAAAGGCCTTTTATGCATGACTGTTTCATTCGCCATCACCCCTCCGATGACTTAGGGTCTTTGTGTTGATTAAGCATGCCGTTTCCGACCGTCAGAGGTCGCCTCACTCTCTCCCTGCATTTCCCTGCGTTTTGCCCACGTTTTCAAATTCAACATAAAACAGGTCTCTGAAAACGTGGGCAAAATGCAGGGAAATGCAGGGGGACAGCAAGGCGACCTCTGACGGTTGTAAACGGCATGCATAATTCAAACAAAGTCCTAAAGTTGTTGGAGGGGTGACGGCTGGTTAAACAGCCATGCATAAAAAACCAACATATGGAAATCAAATTCCAAAAAGATAATGCATGGCTTGGTAGACCAACCTTAACACTGGTAGGTTGGTAGGTTGCCAGCGTTTCAGCCAGCCTCTCTAGCTGTCCTTTTAACAACTGTGTGATATGCAGACATTAGCAGATAATCATGCTTATCTCCTTGTTGTGGGAAGCTTCACTTGCTAATTTCCGCGGGGAGTAATGGGGAGAAAAGCAGGGTATATCAGCCAGTCAGTCAATGAAATGAAATTTTTGAACTGAGATAGCCCTCTTACCACATGACAGTGGACAAAAATGGATTTCCTGAAGGCTCTGAACTGGTACAGCCCTTTCAGTAGGGGGGAAGAGATTGATGGGTAGCTGGAGAGAAGTGAGACTGAATCTTTTTTAGCTTCTGCAGTTAAAAAAAAAGAATATCTAGAAATAGGTGAGCCCCACTTGTGTTTTAGGGGACAATTTCCACGTTTCTGGTGGAAACACCACCCAGAAGTATAGGCAGCTAGCCTGCCCATGTATAATAATATGATGTTCTGTCACCATCAAAAATTGACAGTTTAAAGACAGTAAAATAAGAACTTCCAAACAAATATAACAAATCCAGAACTATAAATATCAATAATGGGGGAAGCTTGTTTCCCTGGATTAAAAGCAAGAGTAAGCAGGAAGGATTTCACCCTCCACCTAAAAGAGACAACATGGTGTAGTGGTTAGGTTAAAAAGCCAGACTAGGATCTGGAGGACCATGGAAGCCTGCTAGGTGACTTTGGGCTAGTCACACTCTCTCAGCCTAACCTACCTCATAGGGTGGTTGTGAGGATAAAATGGAGGAAAAGAGAACAATGTTGTAAGCCAGTTTGGTTCCCACTGGGGAGAAAAGCAGGGTATATGTAGTTAAACCAATCAATCAAAAACTGCCATTATAGGTCAAAGATAAACAGATCCATTCTTTTCCGGGCAGCTGTCAACCCACCTTTCAAGTCTGTGGAGTAGAAAAATCTGCCTTAGGTTTCATGAAATTCAATTTTTTATCTCCACTGAGGCTTTTTATTTGCCTGCCAGCTTCCATTACTGAACATAACAAGGCTTTGAATCAAGGGTTGCATCTGAGTATACCAAGGGATTTGTCAAGATGAATCACCGGTGGGCTATTATCTCATATGCTCCCATCTAAAATCCCATGTATTACATACTACTACTCAAACATGTGCATGTAATGAGGTTTAAAATAATTAAATCCAAGTTCTCTTTCCTCTGTAATGTACATTACAGCACGGAGCAACAAGTAGACCAGACTCTCAACTGTTTTTCATCGCTCCTTCACATTCTTGGTTTTGTTTTGTTTCTGGTTCAAGCATCCTGTGTGTTTAACATGGGCCCCGTACCAGTGCTAGGGTTGCCAACTCTGGGTTGGAATGTTTTGGTATGTTTGGAAGTGGAGCCTAGGGAGGGTAGAGTTTGGAGAGGGGATGGAGCTCAGCAGAGATGCGATACCATAGAATCCATCCCCCAAAGCAGCCATTTCCATTAAGGGAACTGATCTCTATAGTCTGGCGATACATTGTAATTGCAAGAGATCTCCAGGCCCCACCTGGAGGTTGGCAACCCTAGGCATGCCCTTATCAAAGCCTACGGAAATGAGTAGGAGCAGTGCTCCCATGCAACTCCATTTCAATGCAGCTTGAGTAGCAGCTGCAGCTATGGACCATTCCCTCATATTCTAAGCCATCTCCAGATGTTTGAAAATGGGTAGAATGTACATGTATGGGAAGAATGCAACCTCTGCCCTCAAGTTACACACAATTCAGTTGAGCATAGGCATTAAAGCCATGTAAGTACTATATGGCCTTTTATGCATGGGTTGTTTCCGTCATGATCACCTACTGACTACTTCAGGGCTTTGTAGGAATTATGCACAATTTTCCCGACCTTTAGCAGTCACTTCGTTCTCCCCCCACATTTCCCCCGCATTTTCTGGATACTGTTCTGTCTCAGGTTTTATGTCTGTGTATATGTGGGTACATTCATGTGGGGAAGGGGCATGGCTCAGTGGTACAGCATGCATAAGATCCCCAGTTCAATCTTCAGCATCTCCAGCTAAAAGGATCAGAAGGTAGATCCTTCCCTCCCTTCCCTTTTTCCTGAGCGGAAACAGCCCCAGGGTTCATTATTTGCCCCATTCTGCAGTTGCATGTGCACTATTCCAAACAGAATCAGGCCCTTGATGCTCTTTAAAAGAGCCAGTGTGGTGTAGTGGTTAAGAGCGGTGGACTCTAATCTGGAGATCCGGGTTTGATCCCCCACTCCTCCTCATGACCGGCAGACTAATCTGGTGCACTGGGTTGGTTTCCCCACTCCTACACATGAAGCCAGCTGGGTGACCTTGGGCTAGTCACACTTCTCTTCGAACTCTCTCAGTCTCACCTACCTCACAAGGTGTCTGTTGTGGGGAGAGGAAGGGAAGGAGATTATAAACCGGTTTGATTCACCTTAAAAAAAAAGGTAGAGAAAGTCAGCATACAAAAACCAACTCTTCTTCTTCTTCTTCTTCAGTTCCCCACAGCTCCTGTGTGACCCAGACCTGACTCATTAAAAGTTGGAACATCTGGAATGAGCCCCAGTTAAAACTCTCTAGTGCCCCAACAAACTACCATTTCCAGGGTTTCCTGGGAAGAAGGAATGACAGTTGAACTGTTTGAAAGCAGCAGTGTGGATGTGCCCAGCAATGACTGAATGTACGCCACTGCTGCTCTACAGCCCCCTTCAATTTCATCTCATACCATTTTGTGTTATTTGTTTAGATTTATAACAAGGGATGCTCAAGTATCCACCGTTTCAGCTCGCACCTGCTCGCATGCAGTTCAGCAGACAGTTTGAATTGCCTGCAAGCAGCTCCAGACTGTTTGCCAGGTTACGTTCTATGCACACACAATGCTCATTAACACCACTGCCACATCACCCTGCACCCCCACAAAGTGGGGTTTTCTTTCAGTGAAAAATGAATAAAACCAGTCAAACACACACACACACACACACACACACACACACGTGTACAAGAGCACTTAAAAAAAAACGAATGTCTCACTGGTTGGGGTTCTTCTCTGTCTGTCTGTCTGATCAACATGAATGGCTGCTGATCTGTCTGAATCTGCAGCGCTTCATGCATGTGCAGCTTTCGAACATAAGGACACAAGAAAAACCATGCTGGATCAGACCAAGGTCCATCAAGTCCAGCAGTCTGTTCACACAGTGGCCAACCAGGTGCCTCTTAGAAGCCCACAAACAAGACGACTGCAGCAGCATTGTCCTGCCTGTGTTCCAAAACACCTAATATAATAGGCATGCTCCTCTGATCCTGGAGAGAATAGGTATGCATCATGATTAGTATCCATTTTTACGAGTAGCCATGAATACCCCTCTCCTCCACGAACATGTCCACTCCCCTCTTAAAGCCTTCCAAGTTGGCAGCCATCGCCACATCCTGGGGCAGGGAGTTCCACAATTTTGCACAGCCCCATGGGATTTGTAATTAATTATTTGACCCAACCATCTATGAACTGGAGGTAAAATCAATTGCAGCTACTGTCTACGTGCAAAAGTGGCCACAAGGCAGAAGAAAATGAAACTCCACCACAGTTACCGCGTAGCCATAAAGCTGTTTAGCATGCTTTTCAAGTCAGATGACTTTAAGATGAGGCAATCCAAGGCTTGGCATGTGAATGATAGTGGACAAAATGGTATGTTCACCTGCTAAACATATTCATCATGAAGTTCTTCTCAGCATCCCTCTTTACCACCATGTCCCTTGAATCGTTTAAAATAAGCACGTAATATGTAGAGCTGAAAGGAGGGAAGGAGGCATGGTACAGCCTGATCTTGTCAGATCTCAGAAGCTAAGCAGGGTTAGTACTTGGAAGGGAGACCACCAAGGAAGGCTCTGCAGAGGAAGGCAATGGAAAACCACCTCTGCTTCTCACTTGCCTTGAAAGCCCCGTGCTAGGGATACCATAAATCGGCTGTGAATTGACGGCACTTCGAGTGTGTGTGTAAAGTGCCGTTAAGTCGCAACCGACTTATGGCGACCCCTTATGGGGTTTTCATGGCAAGAGACTAACAGAGGTGGTTTGCCAGTGCCTTCCTCTGCACAGCAACCCTGATATTTCTTGATGGTCGGCACTTTACACACACATATAGAGCTGAAACAAGTTCTTGCAGTGAATGCCTAGCTAAATGGAAAAAAGAGGCTGACCATCATGTCTATGCAAAAAGTTCAAGGTTCGCTCAACACTACCCAGCAGAATTGATTTTGCAAATTGTGGCTAGTTCTGACGTGGCATTGGTGTTCCCCTCCTCCTGATTACATCGATAGAACAGTATCTCAAGTGGTGATTCAACCAGTTGTGAAGATGGCCTGGTCAATCTGTTGTTGCACCCCTTCCTTATCTGAGGATGCAGAAGTTCATTGTGTTTGGCTGCTGGTGATTTTTCAGATACTACATGCCATCTTTCTAGCGACACCGATGTCAGCCAAGAAAAAATTGTGTTCCAGCTTCCTATCAGCAAATTAGACCTCGTTCCCTTTTCAGTGGACATGTTCCTGTTGTCAACACTGGATCTAGATAAGCTCAGTTCTCACTTGCCTGGTAAAGCCCGCACTTGTTAGCAAGCCAAATCATTGATAACTTCAATTTTTTATCCCAGTTATCGGGCACACTTCAGTCTTTGTGGATCCAAGCTTGCTTATGAGTCTGGCTTGCTGTCACGAGATTTCTTTTTGTCTTCAAACCTGTGGCATAGCAAGCCTCATCTGCAAGCTCGTCTCTCAGCCGCGATGCTGCTCTGCAGTTTATAAGCTTATTGGGTCTGTAGAACAGTTGTGTTGAGCAGCTTTGTGTCTATGTTCTTACCTAGTCAATATAACCTGTAATAGATCTTCCTCCTTGCCTCCCCACACCCCAGCCCAGCAGGCCTGTCATCTATTCCTTATTTCAGGGGAATGTTCATTATTTTGGGATCCTTTTTGTATTACTGAGCTGGGGAGTCACAAGGAGTCATGGAGGGGGAGGGAATTATGAAATCCTATCTCACCCCTCAAAATCTTTCCTTCCAGGACTTTCTGAGCTCTCAGAATCCTGAGCAGACTTCTCACCACCCCCTTTGGATGTTTTTTGTTCATTTTAGTTTAATTTAAAAAGTCATATTTTTCTGCATAACTGAAGAGTAGGCAGATATATCCCCCATATCTGTGGATGGCCCCATTGGGCAGCTTTTGTGATTCTCTCAGGGGTCACACTCATTTATTGCTTGTTCTCAGGCTACTGTGCACTCTCCAAATGCCTTAGCCTTCATTTGGAACTTGGGGGCCCTGCTTTGGACCCTGACCTTAACTGGTAGGGTTAAGGTTGTCAGCCACCAGGTAAAGCCTGAAGAGCTCTCAGAATTACAACTGATCTCCAGATCATAGAGAACAGCACCCCTGGAGAAAATGGTTGCTTTGGAAGGTGGACTCTATGGCTTTAGTTTGTTTTAGCTGGGGATGTTTTAACTATTATTGAGAGCCTCATTGAACCAAGAGGAAAGGTGGGATATAAATGTTTTAATAAATAAATAGTCATGGTACTTAAAATACCTCCTACTCCCTTGATAGACTGTCCATCTTCTGAGGTCAGCTGCAGAGCCTTTGCTCTGTGTGCCTCCTTTTTCAGAAACAGGGACAGGATATTTTCTGCTGTGGCACCTTGACTGAGGAGCGTCCTCCCCACAACAATTTCCCACAGGCTTTGGGCTGATTTTGATTGTCAATTTATTTAGGGTTTTCTTCCTCTTGCTGCTCTGTTTCTTTTCTTCTTCTTTTTATGGTGGACCTTGTGATGGCTTTCAATGGTTTTGTTATTGGTTCTTGTGTTGCCAGGTTATTGTGGGGGAGGTTTAAAGTTATGTTTATTCATTATTATTAATAGAAATGGCCTTGGGAGTAAATATGCTAATGATATCAATATTTGAAACAACTAAATAAGAGGCTCTGGTTATTTAGCAGCGAAGAGAGGAATTTACTTTGTGTGCGAGTCCAGGGATACTCTTCTGTCAGAAAAGAACCAGCTGGTTCCAGTCTGTGGTCAAGGTCTGGATGGGAGACCTCTGGGAAATGAGGCAACTCTGTATTCTTGAGTCCTATGGTGGAAGAAAGGCAGGATTTAAATGCAATAATAAATTAACTTCGAGGGAGGTGTGAAGAAAGAGAGAGAAATTAGTGTCATAGAATCATAGAATCAAAGAATCATAGAGTTGGAAGGGACCAACCCCCTGCACAATGCAGGAAATTCACAACTACCTCCCCCCCACACACCCAGTGACCAGAAGATGGCCAAGATGCCCTCCCTCTCATTATCTGCCTAAGGTCACAGAATCAGCATTGCTGACAGATGGCCATCTAACCTCTTCTTAAAAACCTCCAGGGAAGGAGAGCTTACCACCTCCCGAGGAAGCCTGTTCCACTGAGGAACCGCTCTAACTGTTAGAAAATTCTTCCTAATTTCTATACGGAAACTCT
Source organism: Euleptes europaea (assembly GCF_029931775.1). Classification (NCBI taxonomy): domain Eukaryota; kingdom Metazoa; phylum Chordata; class Lepidosauria; order Squamata; family Sphaerodactylidae; genus Euleptes; species Euleptes europaea. Next base: position 100,834,476 of record NC_079314.1, read on the forward strand.
TTTGATTTAATTTCAACCCGTTGGTTCTGGTCTGACCTTCTTGGGCAACAGAAAACAACTCGGCACCATCCGCAATATGACAGCCCCTCAAGTACTTGAACATGGTTATCATATCCCCTCTCAGTCTTCTCCTCTTCAGGCTAAACATACCCAGCTCCTTCAACCTTTCCTCATAAGACTTGGTCTCCAGATCCCTCACCATCTTTGTTGCCCTCCTCTGGATACGTTCCAGCTTGTCTACATCTTTTTGTCTACATCTTTTTTAGTGTCTCTCATTCATAAAGTGGAATTTTTCTTTTTTAAAATATTTTTTATTTTCCAAAACAAAACAAAAAAGAAAAATACATACACTTACATACACACAGGTATTACTCCTTCGGGGAGTTAATTTCACTTTAGATCATATACATCTTATAGGTTGCTTAACTTGTTCATATACTGTAACAGTTTTGAACTATTCTACCTTGCATCGTGTACATCTTATAATTTGCTTAGCATGCTCATATACTATAACAGTTTTGAACTATTCACTATATATGTTATCTATATGCGTTTTCTATATATGTTAACCATGCTTATAAAATATTGTTATCTAGCCTTTCTAAATGGAATTTTTCTTATAAAGGAAATAACTAACCCAGCAGTGCAACATCTGAAATTCTCCTCACACCTGCCTCATGACATTCCAGGACTCAGAAGAGTAAATAAATAATCCTTTACAATGATTTCTCATTCCTGTCTGTGCTAAAACAAAAGGCTTGTGGAAGGATCTGTTCTCCAAGCATTGTGTTTTCACTGATTGGATGGAAGTGGAGGAGAATCCTGTCAACAGCTCGCTTAATGGGGGCTTGAGATAAAAAAAATGGGTTATTAAGTGATGGGGTAATCCCCACCACTAAATCTGCAATGCCAAATAAATAAATAAAAAACAAATAAATAAAGGGGGGACGAATTTACTTTTTGTTGTCAGAGAATGCTATACAAATCCATGCAGTGCTCCCAACAGAGTAGGGTTGCCAGGTCCCTCCTCACCACTGGAGGGAGGTTTTTGGATCAGAGCCTGAGGAGGGCAGGGTTTGGGGAGGGGAGGGACCTCAATGCCATAGAGTCCAATTGCCAACGCTGCCATTTTCTCCAGGGAAACTGATCTCTTTTGGCTGGAGATCAGTTGTAATAGCAGGAGATCTCCATCTAGCATCTGGAAGTTGGCAACCCTACAACAGGGCCAAGTTGTAATCTTCTCTGCATCTCACCATTCTGCCCCTTGCATCCTACCTCTTAGGGGGTGATGGTTTTCTGTCGGCTCCCTTGTGGCGCCTGCCCGCTGCTTGGATTGGGACAGCCAACTGTTCTTACTAGCCTTTCTCTTAAAGATAGGGTGGGTAACCATGCTGGCCGGCAGTAGGAAAGCAAGGTCTGAGTCCCTGAGCACCTTCAAGGCCAACAAGATTTCCAGGGTATAATCTTTTGAGATTCAAAGCTCCCTTCATCAAAGTTTTGACTTTTGGAAAGCTTATTCCCTGGAAATCTTGATCGTCTTTAAGATGCTCGTGGATTCAAATCTAACCTTTCTCTTGTTATTCTAACAGCTCCCCAGCACAAGCTGAACTTAAGCAAATAAGGCTTTCCTCATCACTTTAGCCTCACACCAAGAAATGAAAACTTTGATTTCTGCATGTTAGGATGCCATTAAAAAGTCAGTTTTTTTAAAAAAAAGCTGGAAACCCAGAGACCAGCTTTGTATCATCCAATGTGACAGACGATGAGGGAACAGCAGCTTCTCCAGCAAGTTGGAGAAATATTTTATTTGATTAATGTATTGAATTAACTCAGGCTGGGTGAAGGCTTCAAACTCTGCTGAGTGGTGTGGTAGGATACAGGCCAACGTTCTGACACATTTCTCATATGGTTTCACAATATTATTTCCTTGTGGGACCTCGGGGTCTTTCATACTGCATGCCAGCAATCTGTGATGATCCAAAACTGCTTTCCTCCTGCTGTACTTTTAAGTGCTAGAATAGCATTTAGGACCATTGTATTGAAAGGCCTTGAGAGATTTTCATTTCCCATCCTTTTTTTTAACCCTCAGCTAGAAAACAAGCATTTGAGATGAATAACTCTTAACAACAAAAGCCTACAGATCATGATCAGATTGAAAACTTGATTTTCAAAATAGAAGTCCCATATGTATAATAAGGAATATAGTTGGCTGGGTCTTTACAATTAGAAGAAAAAGGGGAGGGGGCATACCAAAGCAAAACAAAAGCTTGCATGGGACACTGAAGTAGAATCTGAAAGATTCCCCCTGAAGAATCTTGGGGTTATAAAACTTGTTAAGGTATCTGCCTTATACTGAATTAGACCATTGGCCCATCAAGATCAGTATTGCCTAGTCATATTGACAACAGAGGTCCAAGGTCTCAGGAAGAGGTCTTTCACATCACTTGCCTGGTTCTCTTTTAACTGGCGATACTGGGGAATGAACCCGGGGCCTTCTGCATGCAAGGCAGAGGCTCTTCCACTGAGCCACAGCCCCTCCCCACATATGTATACTATATATCAGAGCTTTCTTGGTGTATTCACATATTGAAGTAGAGCTACCAATCCCCACTTGGGAAATACCTGAAGATTTGGGGGTGGAGCCTGGGGAGGGTAGTGTTTGGGAAGGGGAGGGATCTCAGCAGGGTATAATGCCATAGAGTCCAGAAGAGCCATTTTCTCCAGGGAAACTCTGTCATTGTAATAGCAGGAGATCTCCAACTTTCACCTGGAGGTTGGCAACCCTATGCTGAAGGAATTATTGGGTTAGCTGAGTGCTCAAGGCACATATCACAGCAGAATTTACCTAGTGTGACTGTACTGCTGAGAAAGAAAGTTACACATGGAGCATCTTTATCTTTGCAAAACTAATACCTATCCTTTATTGTAAAGAACTCCATTCTAGAGAGTAGAGGATAGAGTAGAGACAGGGTTGTAATCTAGTCTAACTAATTAGGATAGATGGAGACGCAGGTGGCATGTCCTGCCCTCTATGACTCTCTATAGTCCCCCTCTGTAGTCTGAGGCTAAGAGACAGCGCAAAGTCCTTCACATCCAACACATATTATGAAAACCACATGGAAACCGTAGCATGTGACGATGCTATGCTTGGGCTTCTCTCTGCATCTACACAGTGAGGACTGCCCCACATTACATCTCACATGTACCTTTGCTGTGGTTTCTACACTGAATCGTCTGCCACGTAGGAAATCTGTAATATGCGAACGAGCCCATAGTCTTTGGCATTTCTCTGCAATGTACCTTACAGAGATTCGTCCCAAAGGAAGCAAAGATTGCACAATTTGCGTATCCCTATGCTTGAGCTGAGGACGCGTGCAATTAAGTGGCAAATGAAGCGTCTTCTATAGAGGAAGCCATGAATAACTACCTTGTGCTGAATCATCTGGGCCTCTAAGTTAACGTACCTTGAATGTTCCATATGCTAGTGAGAAACAAGACCTCATTAGATGGAGAACTCAACCAAAAGAACCCTTTAAAATGATGCATGACAACAAAAAGATATAAGCTGCAATCCTGCACATAGTTGAGCGTTCAGAAGTTCTTGAATGGGTTTCCACTATGGAGGAACATAGTCTTTGGGCCCATTTAGATGGTCCCACCTGCACAGTCCAGGTGAAGGGAAAGTTATAGTGCTGACTGTTCAGTGTTCAAGAATATCCTTGAAGTAAAAGTATTTCTCCTTGAAGCATTTCCCCCACTCTCAGTTATTCTGTTACTGAACTGGGAGAACTTTCCATCTGAAGGTGACAGTTATGTTTTAGGCTGATTGCCTTGACTTATCCAAAGTAGTCCTATTAAAGATGGTAAGATTACTCCCAATAAAACACCTTGGTTCTCTGACAACCTTTCCTAGGCCAATAGCTCAAGGTTGGTAATATGTGCTGAATCAGATAGACGATATTAGAAGGGGGGAAATCACTCCTTCTAAGAGTAAAGTGTCTGGTTTCCTTTGTGCATCACAAAAGAAGCAAAACTTGACCACCCATAGTTATGGTTGCCAACCTCCAGGTGGGACCAGGAGATTTGCTGGAATTACAACTAATCTACAGATTACAGAAATTAGTTCCCATGGAGAAAATGGCAAGCTCCACCTCCACATCTCCAAAAATTTCCCAACTTGGAGTTGGCAACCCTACCCGTAGACAAGACAGGATTCTGCTCAATCAGGGGGTGTGCAGAAGAAAGGTCACTTTGTGACTTAACCAAAAGAAAGACAGTCCTGATAAAGACTGATTATGCTCTAGGAGGCAAAGAATGTTGAGTGCAATTGAGAGTCAACCAAAGGAAAAAAAGGGGGAGGGAATATGAGCCTACTCAATCCCCTTAGAATGCACAGAATTCTCTTCTGTATGCTCTTCTCAATTTGTGTAGACCAAATATGAATTGCTAAGAGTTACCAACTTTTCCCCCAGACAAAAATTCCAGAGGTTACGCAAAGATGCAATGAGAGAGGCAATGTACCTGTTGAATCTTTGCCTGTTGTGCAGCTGTTAAAGGCATGAGGAAAGTGGCAATCCTAAAGGGTTACCGCACTTGTATTCCCAGCGATGTATTAAGAGTTTGAAAACATTATAAAAAATACTGTTTGCACTTTGTTTGGCCCCTTTAGATGTGAAGATGTCTTCCAACCATTTATTAGCCGTGGTATCCAATGTTTTTTATAACATTTTCAAACTCTTAATACATCGCTGGGAATACAAAGTGCGGTAACCCCCCCCCCCCCAGATAGGATCCCCTTGCAATTCTTTAGCATTTTATTGCCATGGACATATCTGCATCCAACTTTAGAAGGAAGCTTCAAAGGTTGTTTTCTTCTTTATGGCTCTTCTTTGCCATTTCTAGAGAGATGCACACAGAGAGGGGAATAAAACCGTCTCGCACAGTTCTGGACCCTTTGCACAGCCAGTGGATCAGAGGCAAACGAGAGCTTGGAGGAGCAGAAGGCAGAAGCGTCTTTACCCTGCCAGAGAGATCTGAGAGTCTGGAGCAAACCATGTTATTGACCAGAGCTTATTTGAGTTTCACCCGAGTCACAGCGAGAAGTCAGCTAATCCTGATTTTGCGGTTATTAGCCATTTTTTCCACACCTCATTCACTGCTCATTTTCCACTTTGACAAAAAGTTACAAGAAAGACTAGAGAGGATTGAGGGCATATCATGAGCATGCAGAAAAGCCAGATATGATGACCCTACAGTCGCGTTTTCTCACTGTGTGCACACAGGATTGTCACACTGTACAACTCCTGCTATTCCTTGTATGGTAGTGTGTTATGGACTGGGAATCTGCAAGCTCTCTAATTGGCTGCCTAGGGAGTTGGTGAGCTCCTCTCTGGCAGTCTTCAAGCAACAGCTGGACAAATACTTGTCAGGGATGCTCTAGGCCAGGGGTCTGCAAACTGCGGCTCCCGAGCCACATGCGGCTCTTTGGCCAGTTGAGTGTGGCTCTCTGAACTTGGTTCGGAGCCCCTGCTCTTGCGCCCGCTCGCGCTGGCAGCAGGGCTGTGGAACCGGCACACCTGAGAGAGAGAGAGAGAGAGAGAGAGAGAGAGAGAGAGAGAGAGAGAGAGCAAGCGCGAGAGAGCAGGCGAGCGGGCGCGCTGTCTCTCCCCCCCCCCCCCCCGCTGTGGAGAATGGCCGGGTCCCCCTTTCCCTTGCCCTCAATGGTTGGGAGGTTAAAGCCTTCCCTCCCCTCTAGCCGATTGCTGGGCGGGTGGCTCGGCAGTTCCTGCCCCCCCGCCCGCCTATCAGCTGTTGGGTGGGCCAGTCTTCCTTTGGTAGACCTGGCCTCCGGCTGAGTCCCATTGGGAGGCCATGTCTACCCACTGGCTTTCTTGGCAGTAGACCTGGACTCCAGGGAGGGGAAAAAGTCCCCCTTCAGAGGCCAGGTCTACCAATTGGCTTCTATGGGCCTCCGGAGGCCAGGTCTACTGCCAAGAAAGCCAATGGGTAGACCTGGCCTCCCAATCGGACTCAGCCAGAGGCCAGGTCTACCAATAGGCTTTTATGGCGGTAGACCAGGTCTCCAGACGAGGACTCCGGACGGGGAGGGGGAAATGGCAGGGACTTACAATTTAATTTTTATCAATAAATAAGATCACTATTAAGTATGATATCAAGTTTTATTCAGTGTAGCTATAGTTTAATTAAGACTTAAAACTTTAATTAAAGTTTATTAAGTTAATAAACAGTGTACCTACCTATATAGTTCAAGTTTAAGAAATTTGGCTCTCAAAAGAAATCTCAATCGTTGATATTTGGCTCTTTTGACTAATGAGTTTGCCGACCCCTGCTCTAGGCTGATCCTACTGGGAGTTGTATGGCCCCTTTCGACTCTAGGATTCTATGACTCTGTGCAAAGTTTCCATAATTAACTATACAGAAGTCCTGGTGCAGAAGAAGAAATGCCATAGCACCTCCACCTGCATCTCCGCCATTTTCTCCAGGTGAACTGATCTCTATTGCCTGGAGATCAGTTGCAATAGCAGGAGATCTCCAGCTACTACCAGGAGGTTGGCAACCCTATATTGAAGTGCCTGCCTAAGCAATTGAACCAAACAGTTGAGAACCCCTCTCGAAGGTTGATTGGAAGGCACAATTTTCTGGCGAGAACCTTGAAAGCAATTTGTAATTACCTTGGACTTCCAGGCCCTGGTTGTGTGGCACTACCCAGGACAGCTTCATCCCAACCTAAAAAGAGCTCTGTCATGAAGAGGGAAGAGACAGTCACAGGACCACAACTCATCCCTGTCGACAATCAGTGCCGGCCACAAGGAAGGAGCAGTGATCCCCCGGGGGATTTTTTTTTGCCTGGCTAAATAGATTTTTCGCTGGGCATTGAGGGAAGTAACTTTTGGCACAGGCTGGAAAATGACCCGGCCACGCTTAATAGCAATCGGACGGCTATGCAATCGGGAAGGCTGCTGAAACAGACTTTCAGCCAACCAGCTAGCCTGGCCTAGCTGCCCGTCGCACGAATCTACCCTTTGAGGGAGTCCACTCCAAAGGACCTCGCTCAGGTCTTTGGGGAAATGAGGAAAATCAATGCTGCTTTGTGGAGCTCGCTGCTGCTGAATGTGATTGGCTTTTGGACGAGAGACCCACGTAGCATTCCTTTTCTGTTGGGAGGTGATTTTGATGCGCGGCTCCCATACAGGCAAGTGGCAATTGGAGGCCAAAAATGAGTAAAGAATGCTCTTCTGGGAACTCTAAAGGAGGCCCTCTGAAAAAGTCAGAGAAAGCAAACAATATGCTTTCGAAAATTTCTGCTCCTTGACAATGCCGCTATATATAAGGAACGGGATCATCAAAGCTAGAGAGGGTAAGTCAGAGAACTCTTTAGCAGGCTCAGCATCAGCCATCGGTGACCTTAGAAGGGTGCCACAACAGAACACCATTCAAAGCATCTGAATTTCAGAATAAAGAGGTTGTTTTGTTTTGTTTTGTCCAGGAAGCCTCATGGCAAATGCAGAAAAGATCCATCTCTGATTGAATGATTCATGGGACTGGCAATAGATAGGGTTGCCAAGTCCCTCTTCACCACCAGAGGGAGGTTTTGTGGGTGCAGCCTGAGGAGGGCGGGGTTTGGGGAGGGACTTCAGTGCCATAGGGTCCAATTGCCAAAGCGGCCATTTTCTCCAGGTGGACTGATCTCTGTTGGCTGGAGATCAGTTGTAATAGCGGGAGATCTCCAGCTGGTACCTGGAAGTTGGCAACCCTAACAATAGAATAAGGACATAGAGCTTTGGGCAGCTAGATCTCCAATTCAGTTCACACTTAATTCAAGCCAGACACTGACAGTGCAATCGTAAGGAGAGTTACTCCAATCTAACCCCATTCATTTCAGTGGGTTTAGACTGGAGTAATTCGGCATAGGATTGCACTGTGAGTGAGAAAGTCATTTCATCCAAACTACCATTCATTTGTCTGCGAGAAATTTGGAATTTATGGGTTTTTCAATGCCATCCTAAGCAGGGTTGCGCCCTTCCAAGTCCACTGGAGTCGATGGCCTTAGAAGGGTGTCTTTGGTTAGATGGCACTGTTGTTAAATTTATTCAATACACTGAATTGGTGTGCGTAATAAAAAGAAAAGAAGAAGACCCAACAAGAGATGGATTGACTCAATAAAGGAAGCCATGGCCTTCAATTTGCAGGATCTGAGCAGGACTGTCAAAGATAGGTCATTTTGGAGGACTTTCATTCATAGGGTCACCATGAGTCGGAAGCGACTTGATGGCACTTAACACATACACAATAAAAAGAATATACATAATAGGTACAAGACCACGTTTACCTGAACCATTAAAACCATGTGAAATTAAGGACTCTAATTCTCACACTTCGCTGCAAGATCAATTCTCCTCGCAACCCTCAATTATAATTCGCCGAATCTAGAAGTAGCTCAATTTTGCTGGCACGTGCATGTTAAGTGCCGCCAAGTCACTTCCAAGTAATGGTGGCCCTATGAGGGCAGTGGCTTCCCTGACTGAGTCAATCAATCTAGGGTTGCCAACCTCCAGGTACTAGCTGGAGATCTGCTGCTATTACAACTCATATCCAGCCGATAGAGATCAGTTCCCCTGGAGAAAATGGCCGCTTTGGCTATTAGATTCTATGGCATAATAGAGCTATTAGACTCTATGGCACGTTTTTCTCCCTCTCCCATAATACTAGAACATGGGGTCATCTGCTAAAGCTGGAGGGCGAGAGATTCAAAACAGATAAAAGGAAGTATTTTTTCCTTTCCTTTTCCTTTCCTTTCCTTTTATCCCTTAGAAGCTCCTTGATCAATTGATCTTGAGCAGCATATATCTAGTGTTGGAGGGATATAAGGACTGAAACAAATCTTGCCACTGACAATGTAGCCTTGGGGTCCCTATCACTTAGTAAAAAAGGCATTATGTCAGTCACAGAGGCATTGGATTTGTATATTAAAAGGGGGGAAATATAGTGCAATCGAAGTTCCTCGTAAAAGCGGCATTCCAAAAGGGCATGGGCTAATGAGTCAATAGAGCCAGAAGAGCAAGGGCAGATCCTGTCTAAGTATGGTATATTCAGAATTCTGCCCTGCATTACCATAGAAGGGTTAGCATTCAATCTAGCCAAGCAAAAAGCTCTACAGAGACGAGGAGTTGTCAGATAATATGTATAGGCAGGCAGACCACGTGGAGGGGGTATTCCGAAGAACTGGGATGAACAGACACGACGAGCACGAAAAGTAGTGCTGTTATAATCGAGCTCTTTAATGCGCTTTTTAATTTTGGCAAAAGCTTCAGTTTTCCCAAGATCTGATAACATATCCTGCGAGAAGCCCAACAACGCCAGTTTCTCATCTAAGATTTTTTTGCCATGAGGATTTAAAAGGGTCATGCTTCAGGGAAGCTAGGAACCCCTCAGTGCTAAAGCACAGTTTAAGGTGTAGTTTAAAGGCGGCCAACCACGCCCTAGCTTCAAGTGACATTTGGCCAAACTCAGAACGAAGAGTAACGCCAGCAACACATCGAGGGGCATTTAGGAGTTTTCGTAAGAACTGAAGCAGTGGGCGATCTATAGATTCATTGATGACTGTAATCCAGATGGCACCACCAAAGAGGATAATTGGGGTAATTTTCAGGTTAAAAACCTGAATAGCCCCTGGAATATATTTGCCACCTTTGGTGTGAAAAAAATTGACAATAGCACCAACCCCAGGTTTAATTTTGTTGGACACTGCTTTTTGATGGGCATTCCAATTTAGGTTATGGGGAAACAGAATGCCAAGGTAAACAAACTCCTTGACTTGGTCAACCTCAAAGCCATCTAATACCCAGCGAAAAAGAGGCATTTTTCTCCTCTTAGTGAAGATCATAATCTTAGATTAATGATGGTTTATTTTAAGACCTTCCCTAAAGCAGTACTCAGAAAAAGTTTGCAAAGATCTTTTCAAACCAATTCTTGTGCGGGACAGGAGAACTGCATCGTCAGCATAGAGTAGAATCGGGGTGGGATGACTTGCAAGCTTTGGGGGGTGGCAAAACTCTGAGAAATTGGTTGCCATATCATTCAGGTATAGATTAAACAAGAGAGGAGCAAGGAGGCAACCTTGTCTAACTCCCTTGACCAGCTCAAAGGGCTCGGTTAGTTCTCCTTGGTTGCCACAGCGAACCTGAGCTGTGAGGTCGGTATGAAATTGCTGAATAAGTATTTTTTCACACAACGCATAGTTAAATTGTGGAACTCCCTGCCCCAGGATGTGGTGATGGCTGCCAGCTTGGAGGGCTTTAAGAGGGGAGTGTGAAGGAAGTGTAAAATTTCAATTTGTTTGATTTAATCCTAGCATGTTAGTCATTCACAAGATATATGAAAATTATAAAGGAACAAGTTGATAAGATAATATCATTTACTAAAATATATGGGAACAATTAATACTTGTAAGCTGTAGTTATCTATATAAGCCAGTAAAGGTAAAGGTCCCCTGTGCAAGCACCGGGTCATTCCTGACCCATGGGGCGACGTCACATCCCAACGTTTTCTAGGCAGACTTTGTTTTACGGGGCGGTTTGCCAGTGCCTTCCCCAGTCATCTTCCCTTTACCCCCAGCGAGCTGGGTACTCATTTTACCGACCTCGGAAGGATGGAAGGCTGAGTCATCCTTGAGCCGGCTACCTGAAACCAACTTCCGCTGGGATCGAACTCAGGTCGTGAGCAGAGCTTCGACTGCAGTACTTCAGCTTTACCACTCTGCGCCACGGGGCTCCTATATAAGCCAGTAGGGAGCAGTATATCCTAACAAAAGTTTACTTCTGCTAAAACTTCTGCACAGGTGTAAAGATTAAGTCAGTGACTGACACACACTGGTACGAATAAACAGGCCAGTAAGCTAATTGGTAAATTGAGCTGAGGGGGTGGGCACATCACGGGGCTATACAGACTGCATCATGAAATTTGATCAAACAAAGACTTCGAAATTGTATAAAAACTGAGATGAGAGGCGTGACATTTTGGGAAGAGTCTTATTTTCTGGCCACGAGGCTGACTTTTTTTTGCACTTTGTGTATATATATCATCCTGTACTGTTTTCCTAACCTCGTGGTATTAGTACAGAGGTGCCTTTTTTCTTCCCAGTACCTGAAGGTTGGCAACCCTACCTAGGGTGGAGCCTGAGGAGGGTGGGGTTTGGGGAGAGAGGAACTTTAATAGGGTATATTGCCATGGAGTCCACCTTCCACAGTAGCCATTTTTTCCCAGGTGAACTGATCAGTCGCTTGGAGATCAGTTGCAATAATCAGATCTCCAGCTGCTACCTGGAGGTTGGCAACCCTAACAGTATCTGAAGCTGCTAACTCCCGCCAGCAGAAGTAGGCCTCCTTATCTACTCTTTAGATAAGCAGCAAAGTCCTCCAAGGTTGTCAAACTGACAAATTTCAGCAACTCTACATTTCCTTTTAAAACTAAAAAGCCAAAGTCAGATCGGCAGATGCTGATCTCCTTTTTAGTTTAGAACGAGGTCTATTATATCCATGCTGGAGAACGGATAAAGGGACTGTGTTGCTAAGAGGTCACACTCAAAGGGTGTCAAAGTCCCTTTATTGATGCAGATGTAGCCCAGTCCTTCCCTCTAACAATGAAGGGCAGTTTGAATTAAATCGTGAGGAAGGTAAGGAAGGTTGAAATTTGGTAACACCTCAATGGGCTTTGTATTTGGAGATGCAAGGGAATCCTATGGCTTGTCATTGAGCATTAGACCAGCATCCGCAAAAGTATTAAACCAGGCCTGCTAGGATTGCCGCCATTTGTAGGGTTGCCAGGTCCCTCATCGCAACCGGTGGGAGATTTTGGGGGTGGAGCCTGAGGAGGGCGGGGTTTGAGGAGGGGAGGGACTTCAATCCCATAGAGTTCAATTGCCAAAGCAGCCATTTTCTCCAGGTGAACTTATCTCTATCAGCTGGAGAGCAGTTGTAACAGCAGGAGATCTCCAGCGAATACCTGGAGGTTGGCAACCCTAACCGTTTGCCATTATTTATTTGGAAATATATACCCCATTTTTCTCCTCAGTGGGGACCCAAATCAGCTTACCAAAAAGAAAAAAGAAAAGAATAAAAGAAAAAGTAAAACCTGGGAGGCTGATGGGTCAAAAGGTGGAGCTCAAGACAATGTCTTGTTTAACTCAGGTGTATTTCTTTGGTTTTTAGGGTCCCTTGCCTTTCAGCAATACCATTCTCATTGTTATGGGGCCTTCCACAGTCCAGCTGGAATCCCAAAGGTTCCTGAGCCTCAGTCACAAAGCAAAAATTTAACATACACGCAGAACAGATAAATCAACAAAGTGAACCGAGCCACAAATAATACATCATACGTATGCATTGTGTAGTCAAGAAATTAGCATATAGGAAAGGCACAAATTATTTCTCTCACTTGATTCCTGCACATGGACAGTACAAGACATCTTATGTTCTTATAGACTCAGACTAGGGTTGCCAGCTTCAGGTTGGAAAATACCTGTAGATTTTGGGGGTAAATCCTGAGGAGGGCTGGGTTTGGAGAACGTCAATACAGTATAATGCCATAAAGTCCACCTTCCAAAGCAGCCATTTTCTCGAGGTGAACAGATCTCTGTTGCCTGGAGATAAGTTGTAATCCCAGGAGATCTCCAGCCACTATCTGGAGGTTGGCAACCCTAACTCAGACTGTACTTCTTTTCCACTTCCTGTCTCTTTCACACAGACACACACATACCTGGCCCCTTGACCTGGATTCTGGCTGCTTCTCACTGTTGCATTTGCTGGTTTGTCAAGTCAGCAGATCCACACCACTCGAATGTTCATTTTTTAAACTTCCTTTATATCTTTTTATTGTTTTTACAAATTTTCTACCCCACCGTTCTGCCCTAACAAGGGCTAACAAACAATTAACAAATTGAAACAAACATAATAAAATCATCTTTTAAAACCATTAAACCCCCCCTCCCAAAAAACCCAACATATCATTAAAACAATTAAAACAGGAGCTAAAATACATACAAAAACAAAAAGGAAACAAAGCATTAGGAAGGAAGGAGGGATCCCTGAGGGAATGCCAAACAAAACAGAAAAGTCTTTACCCACTCGTGGAAGATGGCAACAGAAGGGGAAAGACGAACCCCCCTGGGGAGAGATCCTGCCATTCTTACTGATAGGGACCCAAAGCAGCATACATCATTCTCCTCTCCTCCATTTTATCCTCACAACAACCCTGTGAGGTAGGTTAGGCTGAGACTGTGTGAGTGGCCCAAGGTCATATTTCCCAAGCGACTCCAAGCAACCTCACCAAATCTTCCTTTCTCTTTTCTATATTAAAACTGAGCAGAACTAGTACCTCTAAACCTATCTACTTTCCTACTCCAAATCCTTGATTATTGCTAATATATTTGTCAAAAATATCCAAAAGGAAGTATTTTACAGGGAATCCCTGGTATTACTAACATCTTCAAGATTAAAGGGGCCGGCTTTGGCTCAATAGTACCACATATGCAGAAAGTCCCAGTTTCAATCCTTGGCATCTCTAGTTAAAGTATCTCAGGTGTTAGGAAAGACCTTTCTTTGCCAAGATTCTGGAGATTTTCTGCCAATCAGAGGAGACAATAAGGAAGCTTCACAGCCAGTTTGGTATAAAAGCTATGAGCCAGAAGACTCCTAGTTAACTTGGGACCTGCCCAACTGAACACAGACCACCACATCAGCCAGATTCGAGTCCAGTCATTTAGAGATCAACAAGATTTTCAGGGTATGAGCTTGTGAGAGTCAAAGCTCCCTTTGACTCTTCAAAGCTCATACCCTGAAACTCTTGTTGGTGTCTAAGGTGCTACTGGACTTGAATCTAGCTGTTCGACTGCAGACCAACATGACTACCCTCTGAGACCACCCGATGGGTCCTACCAAGGAACACAGCTCAATGGGCTCCGTCCCCAACATCTCCCCCTTAAAGGATCTCAGATAGGAAGGCTAGGAAAGGCCTCAGATCGTGACGAGTCCCCATATAAAAGCAGCTTTTGTATGTTCAGTGCAGCAAAACCAGATGGCTTATCTGTGGGTCAACTTATTGCATTTGACAGGGTGGACCACCACAAGAGATACCAGCCTGGATTGGTGTGCACCAAGCTGTCAAGACAGTATGCATGTGTATGCATGTAAAGTACTGTCAAGTCGCAGGCATAGGGTTGCCAGCTCCAGGTTGGGAAATACCTGGAGACCTTTGGGGCAGAGCCTGAGGAGGGTGGGGTTTGGGGAGAGGAAGGACTTCAGTGCCATAAAGTCCAATTGCCAAAGTGGCCATTTTCTCCAGATGAACTGATCTCTATTGGCTGGAGATCAGTTGTAATAGCAGGAGATCTTCAGCTAGTACCTGGAGGTCGGCAACTTTATGCAGGCAACTTATGGTGACTCCATAGGGTTTTCAAGACAAGAGTCATCTTGGGCATAAATGAATGTTGTGGTATGGGATAAATAAATATTGTTCTGTTTGAACATGGATTTCATTGGCCATGGAATTCATAGCAAATCCAGAGGTGGTTTGCCATTGCCTGCCTCTGAATAACAACCCTGGACTTTCTTGGTGGTCTCCCATCCAAATACTAACCGGGAATGACCCTGCTTAGCTTCCAAGGTCTGATGAGATAGGGCCAACCTGAGCTACCCTGGCCAGAGATCAAGGTGGTAGGTGGCAGCCATTTTTGCCTCAGCAATGGCACTTGCTCAGTGCCCCACAAACACAGGAATGAGGCAGCTGTCCTTGCATGCAGCGTGGCTCACCTGGAGCCTTCCCCACACATGTACTTCATTGAGGAAGGGGGCACAGCTGCTCTGTCATGGTAGAACTGGCCCCAGTCCACCCTGCTAAAGGACTCTTCGGTGCTCATCTGTTGGGATTCTTCGGTTTTTAATAGAAGAGCGTTCCAGTCTAATCCGGGAGGATTTATGATCCCACATAGCACGGGCTCCGAGCTAGCCAATGGGGCTGTTTGTTCTTTCCAAGGCATTTCGATAAATAAATAGGCGCAGATTTAAACTAAACCTTATCTGTCACGCACCCGTCTGCTAGCCGATGATGAAGCCACGGTGTGTAATTAAACAATCATTTATATTCTATGCAAGTGTGCACCGAACAATGAAGCACTCTCAAGAGCCTCGTGCTGCTGAGGCGTTTAATTCCATGCACAGAAGGGGTTTGCCGCAAAGCTGCTCCAGCAGAGTGGGGCTTGTCACTGTGGAACAGGGAAGGAGGGGAGTTTTGTTCATCCCTAATTTGATAAGGCTGCGAAATAATTGGAGATGCTAATAGGATGCTGCATTTCTTGGTCCAGGCCCCTGTTTTGGGTTATTTGTTCCACATACTCATTTAGTGCAGTCCTAACGAGATTTTCCTGGAAATAAGGCCCATTGAATGGAGCTTGTGGTTGCTCTCTATGTGCGTAGGGCTGCCAACCTCCAGGGGGTGGCTGGAGATCTCCTGCTATTACAACTGATCTCCACCTGATAGAGATCAGTTCACCTGAAGCAAATGGCCGCTTTGGCAATTGGACTCTATGGCATTGAAGTCCCTCCCCTCCCCAAACCCCACCCTCCCCAGGCTCCACCCCAACAACCTCCCAATGGTGGTGAAGAGGGACCTGGTTACTCTACATGTGTTGGGGGTAGGGTTGCCAGGTCCCTTTTTGCCACCGGCGGGAGGTTTTTGGGGTGGAGCCTGAGGCGGGTGGGGTTTGGGGAGGGGAGGGACTTCAATGCCATAGAGTCCAATTGCCAAAGCGGCCATTTTCTCCAATCTCTGTCGGCTGGAAATCAGTTGTAATAGCAGGAGATCTCCAGCTAGTACCTGGAGGTTGGCAACCCTAGTGTGTGGGGGGTCAAGTTGGCCAGATCAGGGCTGGTATCAGCATACCCTGAGGTGGGGCAGCTGCCAGGACCCAGGGGTTCTGGCAGGGCCCACTGCTCTTGACCCCCTCACACTCTTTCTTGCAATCCATGCTCCCAGCTGCATACACTGCCATTACTACTGGGGAAAGAAGAAGAAGAGTTGATTTTTATATGTTGATTTTCTCTATCTTTTAAGGAGAATCAAACTGACTTACAATCTCCTTCCCTTCCACTCCTCACAACAGACACCTTGTGAGGCAGGAGAGGCTGAGAGAGCTCTTAGTAGAGCTGTGACTGGCCCCTCCCCTCACCAAACCCCACCATCCTCAGGCTCCACTCCCAAACTCTCCAAGTATTTCCCAACCCGGAGTTGTGCATTTCTACACACAACAGTCATTTACAGGGAGTGACTACAGCACATGCTACACTGTGAGCATATTGGAAATGGGCTTATGCACATGATCCCCCAGTAGGCTTGCCAGCTCTGGGTTGAGAAATACCTAGAGATTTTGGGGGCAGAGCCTGAGGAGGGCGAGGTTTGGAGAGGGGAGGGACTTCAATGCCATAGAGTCCAATTGCCCAAACAGCCATTTTCTCCAAGTGAACTGATCTCTATTGGCTGGAGATCAGTTGTAATAGCAGGAGATCTCCAGCTACCCCCTGGAGGTTGGCAACCCTACCCCCAGTAAAGGGACAAGCTTTTTGGGCCAGATAAGCATATTAATCAGGCCCATTTCTGCAATATCCAAGGGAAGCGGAATCTACTCCAAAACGTTTTTACTGTTAAAAATCCATGGCCAGGTTGGCACGCCCTTTGATTCCCCTTCCGCTCTCTGAATGATGCTCTTATCTCCTATACCCAGGCCTGTGCACCTGTGCTTTCCAAGTAGGTGGCTTGATTGCAGACTGTGGTGGTTACTCTAGTCACAGTGATGTGTCAGCGCTTCTCCAGGTCAATTGGTGCTTTGCTGAGTCACCCGGGGCTCAGGCTTTTTTTTTTTAACTAGGTCTGCCACTCCCTTCCATCAGCTCCTTTGGCAGTACCCAGGAGCAGTGGATGTCTGGCTTAATGTGGCCATGGCTCCCTCTTCTGGCCAACCGCTTCAGAGGCAAGGCGGTAAAGAGCCGGCGCTCGGTAGCCTGGCTTCTGGTTTGAGAGACCTCCGTTTGCCTGCGTAAGCAAAGCGAGGACATCCAACTTCATTTGCAACATTCAGCGTTTTTTTCAGCCATTGGAAACCACATGCTCCGCCACATACTAAGATAAACATTCCACAGTGCAAAATGTCCTGTCATGAGCTATCTGATTTTCTGGCTTCCTTTTTCCGGTTTTAAAGCACAGCACATCTATCTTGCCTTACAACCCTACTCTGGAAGCTAGTCATAGTCGTACCGCAAGGGCTTCTAAGGTTCAGCTAGTGTAGTCATTAAGATGCTGGGACAGAACTGAGGAGCCCCAGGTTCAAATCCCAGCTGAAGAAGAAGAAGAAGAAGAAGAAGAAGAAGAAGAAGAAGAAGAAGAAGAAGAAGAAGAAGAAGAAGAAGAAGAAGAAGAAGAGTTGGTTTTTAAATGCTGACTTTCTCTACCACTTAAGGAAGACTCCAACCGGCTTACTCAAACCCCTCCCCACAACAGACAACTTGCCATGGTGACATGGACAGTGGGGTATACCTAGGGTTGCCACCTCCAGGTACTAGCTGGAGATCTCCTGCTATTACTACTGATGTCCAGCTGATAGAGATCAGTTCATCTGGAGAAAACGGCTGCTTTGGCAGTTGGACTCTATGGCGTTGAAGTCCCTCCCCTCCCCAAACCCTGCCCTCCTCTGGCTCCGCCCCAAAAACCTCCTGCTGGTGGCGAAGAGGGACTTGGCAACCTTAGGTACACAGGACGTGTTGTGAACCGTATAGGGCCGCTTCCTGTGTTCCTACCTGCATGTACAACAGCAAGATGATTACCTGGAAATAAGAAAATGTACCTCGGGCTGAAGTTTGGTTGTGTAAAATATGGCATTATGGGAAAAGGTACTGCGTAGAGGGCTATATGGGAAGAGGAAATAGCAGCTCGGGAAATTTGTTAATAGTTGGCAGCCATTTATAAGGTATGGGAACAGGACTAAAAATAACAACAATATTAGAGATAGGGTTGCCAGGTCCCTCTTCGCAACCGGCGGGAGATTTTGGGGGTGGAGCCTGAAGAGGACGGGGTTTGGGGAGGGGAGGGACTTCAATGCCATAGAGTCCAATTGCCAAAGCGGCCATTTTTCTCCAGGTGATCTCATCTCTATCGGCTGGAAATCAGTTGAATTAGCAGGAGATATCCTGCTACTACCTGGCAGTTGGCAACCCTAGTTAGAGAGAAAATTCTAAACTGTATATAATTAATGTGGAAGAAGTGTATTTATAATTTCTAACAAAATATTGTAATCTAAGTATGATGGGATATTTATTTCTATGATTGCTGTTTTTTTCAGCTTCTCTGTTTTGCATGTAGCGTTTTGTATATTATTTATTCTTTATAAGTTAAAAAAGGAACAAATCCTGAGAGTAAGTGAACACGCATGGAGTGTGGTCAGCTGAATGACTGCAAGGAGCCAGTGGTAGGAATGCAGCCGCATTTTGATCTGAAAGCCCTATTTCCATTTCAGTTCTCGCATGGGTGAATGGCCTTTAATTTCACCCCCTTTTCTGTTTCCTTGCAACGTGTTTTCCCCATTAAACTTTACACAATGTTCAGTGTTGTGTTTGCATCGACTGCATATAAATGTCATTAAAATGGCATAAAACAACGTTAACAGAAACAAATTGGGAACAGCAGCAGCAACGATGCGAGAAAGGGAAAAGTGCACAAGGCAACATAGGAAACCAAAAAGGAATGAAAAGGGGCACATTCATATAACCCTATCCAAAATAACTAACTAACGCACTTAGGACTCTCTCCCCATGATCAGGAGCTCCGCAATCCCAGGCTCCATGCAGTCATTCAGCTCAATGGGTATTGATAGGGTTGCCAACATCCAGGTACTAGCTGGAGATCTCCTGTTATTACAACCAGGGCAGGTGCTACCATTAGGCTAACTAGGCAGTCGCCTAGGGCGCAGACCTCAGAGGGGTGCAGAACTGGCCTGAAGGGCACAGTTTTAAACAGATTAGTTTCTTGAAAAAAAATGCAACTGACAATTTAGAGAGAGAGAGAGAGAGAAAGAGAGAGAGAGAAGTACCACAACAGTGCTGAGGAATATAATTAATTATAACATCTTATAAAGAAATTGCGCTTTTATTTTTTCTACAAGACATCTGTTTTTGAAAATTGGTTAGCAATGGGGGGGAACAAGTAGTTAGCCTTGCCTAGGGTGCAAAAATGACTGGCACCGGCACTGATTACAACTGATCTCCAGCCGATAGAGATCAGTTCGCCTGGAGAAAATGGTCGTTTTGGCTATTGGACTCTATGGCATTGAAGTCCTTCCCCTCCCCAAACCCTGCCCTCCTCAGGCTCTGTCCCAAAAACCTCCCACGGATGGCGAAGAGCGACCTGGCAACCCTAGGTATAGATCAGGACTTCTGTTTATTCCAGCAGGGTAGAATTGTGCTGCCCTGTTTTGCCACCGCTGAAATCCAAAAGGAAATTTGCAGTGAAAAGAATCCTGGCCAAAATGCCTTTGGGAGAGAAAAGGGCGAGTATTTTCCTCATCGAGAAACCAGATCACAGACAAATGGACTTATCACAGCTCAAGAGATGTACACAGATCATTATGACAGATTTAAACGGCAACCTCTGAGCCTGGGGTCAAAACTTTAAACTACTAATCATCGCATCTTCTTTCTTAATGAAGTCTGAAGTATGAATCATACATTTCTGTTGACTAATATTTCATTGCCCACGGTGGATCACCAGGAAAAATTAAAGTTGGCTTTTAAAAAATGGCATTTTCGGAATGTGGGGAAATAACAGCTGGTCAGTAAGAGGCTGGGAAATCCTCCTCCTCCTTCATAGTCATGAATTGGGCCTAGGGTTGCCAACCGCCATGGTGGGGCAGGAGATGTCCAGAATTAGAATGGATTTTCAGATGACAGAGATCCGTTCTCCTGGAGAAAACGGCTGCTTTGCATGATCAAAAGTGGGCAAAATATGAGGCAGAACTGGTTCACCTCCCAAGTGTTTGGGGGGCACCAGACCAGTATGGGGTGGCAGGGCGGGAAAGGCAGCAGGTGTGGGCTGTGCCTGCCTTCTAGGGTCATTATGTGCACATTAAACTTGCAAAACTGGATGTCATGTCTATCACTGATCAGTGGAACCTGCCAAGGAGGGCTCTTGTGCAGCTCCCACTGATTTCAATGGGGTTTGCGCAGGAGATACTCCACCTGACCAATTATTTCATCTCATTATTATCCCATCGGTGTAGACCCAACAGTGGTAGAGGAAGGGCTCAAGCTGGAATTCAAACCTCTCTTCAAATACAGCTTGTAAAGGATGCTGTAGCCAGAATGCTGACTGGAGTGAGTTGTAGGGACCACATCACTCCAGTCTTGGTCACTCCAGTCTTGGTACACTAGCTCCCAATAAGCTTCCGAGCCCCATTCAAGGTGCTGGTATTGACCTTCAAAACCCTATTCAGCTTGTGTCCAACATACCTCAAGAACCACCTATTCCTATATGAACCTATCTGACCACTGCATGGGTCCTTCTTTGGGTGCCCTCTCCATCTGAGACAGGGCATTCTTGATCGTGGCACCAAAATTATGGCATTCCCTCCCCAGGGAGATCCACCTGTCCCCTTCTCTCATTGTCTTCTGCCAACAGGTGAAGACTAATCTGTTTTGTCTGGTGTTTCCTCACTGACCGTCCTTCCTGTCTATGTGTTTTAACTGTGTATGTGTTTTGTTTAATTGACGGTTTTAATTGTTTTTGTACTCTGTATTTCAAAAGCTTGTTTTAATGTTTACAATTATTTTCCACCTTGAGGACCCTAATATGGGTGGAAGGCAACAGAAATGTTTAAATAAATGAATAGTTGGTGAAGTGATAATGATTCGAACTGTAGGGCATTCCCCTACCAAATTGCTCTAGCTTATTTTACCTAACTTCTTCCTTTTACTACAAAGGGAAAGCAAAGACTTGTGATTCTAACGCTTCTGCATTTTCCCTTTCCCTTTTTTTTCTTCTTCTCCTTTTCCAGGAACCTTCTGCATCATTTCACTGTGCACATGCGTGGCTGGAATCAACTTCGAGCTCTCCCGATACCCCCGCTACCTGTACGGACTTCCCGACGACATCAGCCATGGCTATGGCTGGTCGATGTTTTGTGCTTGGGGGGGCCTGGGTCTCACCCTGATCTCCGGCTTCTTCTGCACCTTGGCCCCTTCCGTCCAACCTGTCCCCAGGACCAACTGCCCCAAATCGAGACCTGAGAATGGGACAGTGTGCTAAAACAGACACAAAACAGATCTCTAAATATACATATATAAATATATATATATACATAAACAAATATTATATATAGATCTCAAACGGATGCCATTGCCAAGGCAGAGGGGAGTCCACTATGGCGCCTATAACTCCGCAGACTTTATGTCGCTCTCGCTCTTTCTCCTGAAGGTGGGAATAGCTTTTCTGCAACATCGCTCTTCCATCTAGTTCTTAAAAAAAAAAAAAAATCTTCAGCATCCCGATTCAAAGGTCAAGTGAACGTATTGTTGCATCTGTCTACTGCCAGTTGGGTGGGATGGGCTAGGGTGGGAGGGAAAGGCTGTCTTGGTGTATGTGGTACTGAGTCTGTACAGGAAGCTTAAAAAAAACTTGTCTGTTGCAAATTGGGGAAATACAAGCAGTGAGCAAAGAAACATTTTTTGAGTTACCTCTCTAAACATAATCTTGAGGCCGTCTTTAGACTCCCTCTTCTTGCACACCCTTTCCTTCTTGATTTTTTAAAAAACTTGCCCGTTACTTTTCTCTGCCCCATCCGCAAGAGGGAAAAGAATAGAACATTTCAGAAGTTTCCCCCCCTTTCCTTGCTAAACTTTAAATGACAAAAAAAGAAAAAGAAAATCAAGAATCTTACAGAACAAACGAGGACCCTTCTGTGGATACTCCAGGGATGCTCTGTTCAACTTCCAGCTGCCTTACATCCAGGCTTAAAGAGGAGGCTGGACTTCTAGCCAAAACGCAGGAGGAAGCCTCGCTAAAATGCTGCGATGCCCATGTGCACAACTCTCCATTCCCCAATTTTGAAAAAAAAACAAAAAAACAAATCCAGTCTTTGCAGATCATCTATCGAAACTGTCCTCGCTGTGTTCTTAACCCAAACACTAAGGCATCGAGACTGTGGATATATGAGCGAGGGGAGGCATCTGTTTGGAGATGGCTGGATGGTGCTGAGTGTATTTCCGCCTTCCCTAGAACAACAGGAAATCCCACGTGCTGAGCAGAAGGCATTCAGGGTAGTGGGGCTGCAGAGGGGAGAGAGCCCTTTTCGAGTGGTTGTTTGGTACAGCAGCAGTCCTGGCAGGCTTTGGCTGCTGTTGCCACTTTGTCAGTTAAAGACAACATGGTGAAAGCCCTCGCTGAGGAGAGATGAGTTCGGAATGAACGTAGTGAATGAAAGATACTAAGAGGTGCCCCTTTGTTATGTCCATGTCCATGAGCGCTATAATAAGATGTCTCTCACATGTTGCCATCAGAAGGTACCTAGGGTCACTGGATATCTCCTGGTGTTTGGAAGAAAACCATCCATACACTCAGAGCAGGATTGGAAGCAGAGAATGAATATCCATTTCTCAGTCATCACCTCAAAGCTTGTATGATGTAGTTGTGACTCTCTCTCTTTCTCTCTCTCTCTTCCCCCCCCCCCATGCTGCCTTTTTCTTTTCCCGTTTCTTTGGTTTCTTCCTTCCCCTCCATTGCCCCTCTTTCTCCTTTATTCCAGGTTACTCTTGTTCTTCATACCAAAGATCTCTTAGGTTAGCCAATTTTCTGAACAATCGTCAGATACATTATATGAGCAGTATGTCAGTCCAATGGGGGAAAACTGATCTGGGTTTGAATGGTTCTTTTGAGGGTCAGCATCTTTGGCTAAGAGAAATGCCAGTGGGTTGGGTATGCTCAGGACAGTCACTAAACGGTGGGCATCAGAGACCACTGTCAGTGTGCCATTTACGAGTAGGTTTTTACGGAACAGGGGGAAATACATGTATATATAGGTCATTTCCATTATCCTTGTTCATGTTAAGTTGGAAAAATAGCCATCAGAGAACATCCTTTCCTCCAACTCAATAGCAAAGATGTGTGGTATCGAAGCCAGCTTACCCCCACCCAAAAAAATATTTTGAACCAATTAACAAATCATCTTCGTGATGTCAGCTTTCTCCAGGTTTATCTAGGTAGGCAAGTAGATCACATGCTACAGAATTTATGGAACTACACCAGTTCAGACTGGAGGTGGAAGAATTCCATATTTGTTCCTCCACATTAAAAAAAACTTGATTTAGGAGAGCCACTTAAAATTGCCTTAGTTAATTTTGTTACAATAAGAAACCCTCCCATGCAATTGAATAGCTTCTCTCTTCCCCCAGATTGTCACTTAATCGATTTGTGCCAACCCAGATCTTTCCCAACAAGGGTGGATAATTACGGAAGAATTAATGATAAAAGAAGGTAGTGGGGTAGCAATGTCTCCATTATATCATTTTAGGCTGTTGCAAGGATGAGAGATCGCTCTCCACTGCATGACTCAGCTGAGGGGGAAACCCTGTTACAGGCATAAAAGGAGGGGATACAGAGTTTCGTCCATCCCCTTCCTGGATTGGCTGAAGGGAGAGCATCCACAGAGATGTTCCACCCAGAGCCACTCCATGGTTCCCCCTCTGAGCTGGAACAAAGAATTTTTGTTTTGTTTTGTTTGGGCTCTGGCAAAGTACAGGCACCTATGAGTCATGCTCCAAATAAGCACTACATCGTATAGAACAGGGGTGGGGAACGTCAGGCCCAGGGGCCGTTTAAGGCCCGTGAGATCATTTGGTCTGGACCGTCGTGGGTCCTGGCAGATCTCTAGCTCAGAAGGATCTAAGACTGGCAATCCGCCCCCTTCCGTGGACAGGGATAGCCTCTATTCAAGGCAGATGTGAGTTTGTTTTGCCGAGAAAAGGAACCTTTTTCCCCCCTTGCAGAAGAGTTGTTAGCTATGGAGCTGCTAGGACCACCCAAGAAACCCTTTCCCACCCGGGCCATGGAGAAATGTATTGGTCGGCTAATTTTTAAGTTGATAATTTTGTATGGCCCGCAAATGATGTTATAAATATCCAAATGGCCCTTGGCGGAAAAAAGGTTCCCCACCCCTGGTATAGAAGATCCCTCCAAAAGCGGGGCATCCAGCTAGCTGCACAGGACAAAATCTCAGTGTGAAAGCAATCATGATGAAGAAGGGGTGAGGGAGAGATGAATGTATGATGTGTGCGATCTCAAATCCATTCTAATGCTTGGTCTACACAGAATGAGGTAGTGGAGTGCTGAGATGGTAGTGTGAATTGCATTATTAAAAGTTCTCCCACATTAGTAATTTCCTGTAAGTGGAAAACTAGCCTAGCACGTGAAGACTTAAGGATAGAAAACCTCTCCCAGATGTGTTCATTTGTTATTTGTAGATGCCCCCCAGCTGACATTCCCTGCCACTGCTCAGAGCGGGGGCGGGAGATAAAATAAATGGCCAATTCGTGCCATTAAAACAGCCCTAGAGGAAGCTGAGTCAAGTGTCTTCTGGGATGCTGACAGCATCCCCAAGGGCATATGACTTGGACCCATGCCACAACAACAGTGGCCTAGCCTGCACTCATGGTCATCATCTCTGTGGCCTGGGAATGAGCCAAGCGGGCCTTTCAGCACAACAGGGCATGCTTGCATTAGCTTCTTCCAGGGCAGCACAGGCTTCCCATTTATCTGCCCATGGTATGGAATTCCCCATCCCAGCCCTATTTCTTGCCTCTGAGAAACTGAGGAGTTGGAGGGAAAATGGCCTCCACGTAATGACACTCTAGGAATCTCCTCCGGTCTCTATGGTAAAGACCAAAAGAGATGAGGGGAGGCAGCCTAGAGTGTCACCCAGAAGCGACATCTTATCCTCCCCAAATTCCTCCCTCCCCAGGCACCATCCCCCAAACCTCCTATCATTTGCTGAGGCAATATTGGGAACCTTAGTGGCCCACTGAGAACTATCCCAGTAAGTTAAAGGACCCTTCAGCCAACTCACAGTGATCTATGTCCTCTTCTCTTTTCAACTGGGGAGGGTCACCTCTTAGGTTCTGATGGGCTCTTCTTCAGAACTGTCTGGGGCCATCTTATAGTGATTGGTGTCCATTAGGGTTGCCAGGTCCCTCTTCTCAACCGGTGGGAGATTTTGGGGGTGGAGCCTGAAGAGGGTGGGGTTTGGGGAGGGACTTCAATGCCATAGAGTCCAATTGCCAAAGCGGCCATTTTTCTCCAGGCGATCTGATCTCTATCGGCTGGAGATCAGTTGAATTAGCAGGAGATCTCCTGCTACTACCTGGCAGTTGGCAACCCTGGTGTCCATTAGGGAAACATCTGCAACCATTAAGAAAATGGTACCATCCTTTTAACACAGAATCTGCCTCTTCCCAGATATGCCACTTTAAGCCCAGCCAGACCCATTCACAGCAACTAGTCTCCCGGCTCATCGGAATAGAATGTAAAGGGGAAAAGTTGGAGTCCTCAAGTAGGGAGCCAGCATACAGCCTTAGAGCATCTTCAGCTTGAACGTGCTGAATTATTTTATAGCTCTTTGGAAGTTAGAGGATTCTCAGACACCTAATTTGATCCATTACTATTTTTACAGAGCAATTTCCAGTGCTTTAGTGCCTTTCTTTGTGGATTTGATATTTGATCATCTACAAATTTTCTTCTCTCTGTTCTGATATGAAATAGTAAAACCAGGGGACTTTTGAGGATTTCTTCTGCTGCAGTGACTTAAATTACTCTCAATCATTATAAGGTCTGAATGTGGCACATTGTGTATATACCTCTATACGGTATTTAATTTGGCAGTTCGTGTTATACGATAAAAGTCAGCACTTGTGAAATTCTTCTGAAATGAGCCTGACATTTTGCATATCAGGCAATACTCTGTTTGATTTCCACCGGGTAAAAGCAACATATTGTTTTGCCTAAGTAAAAGGAAAGAATGGCACTCTTCTTATGCATCCGTGTGCAGGTGAGAAAGATATTATTTATGAGCAGGGATCTAGTATATACTTGACCTACCATTAGTTTAATCTCATTTAATGCTCATAAACCCTATAGGAGGTAGAGAGTTACAATGGGCAGGGCTTGCACTAAAGGTGCAACGCTAAAATACTCCCCCATCTGAGATGCTGGATTTTCTAGAAGCTTTGGTTCCTCGCTTATTAGGGTTGCCAATCTCCAGGTAGTAGCTGCAGATCTCCTGCTATTACAACTGATCTCCAGCTGATGAAGATCAGTTCACCTGGAGAAAATGGCCGCTTTGGTATTGAAGTTCCTCCCCTTCCCAAACCTCGTCCTTCTCAGGCTCCGCCCCAAAAACCTCCTGCCAGTGGCAAAGAGGGACCTGGCAACCCTATCCCTTATCCTGAACCCTAGTAATGCCTGTCTTGTTGACCCCCAGTGGCCCAGATAGCACCTCTACCATTCCTTCCTGACTCCTCCCATTACTGTTCTCTCAGTAAACATCAGCTCTGCAATCCCAATGACTTGTCGCTGTCCAGATAGATATGCCATACATCTTTTCTTAGGGCCACCGAGGCTAGGGTTGCCAGGTCCCTCTTCACCATCGGCGGGAGGTTTTTGGGAAACCTGAGGAGGGCGGGGTTTGGGGAGGGGAAGGACTTCATTGCCATAGAGTCCAATTGCCAAAGCGGCCGTTTTCTCCAGGGGAACTGATCTCTGTCAGCTGGAGATCAGTTGTAATAGCAGGAGATCTTCAGCTAGTACCTGGAGGTGAGCAGCCCTAAGGCCAAGACCTCCTTCTTTGCCTCCTGACGGCTCATGTTCATCCTTTGGTCTCTGACACCCGTGAGCAGCTCATGGATGGGGTAGTGGAAAAGCAAATTTAGTGGAAAAGCACATTTCCTTTGATTTATTGAAATATTTATTAAAATATCTCTACCCCGCTTTACTTGCTGTGAACACGAGTCTAGGTAGCATACAGCTTAAGCTAAGTGGATGCTGCTTCCTTAAAAAGTATTGCTCTAGGCCTCCACTTAGCACTGCTAGCTGGTAAGAACAGCCCTTATGAGTGTATATTACATCTGGAACATCGCAGTGGCAAATCAAGCTTGCAGGTGTGTGTGTATATGTATATAGGTGTACATAGGTGTACATATATATATGTAGATTTCTGAAGAATGCTCATTGGTTTGTGATCACCTAGAATAGTATGAAACTGATGTAAGCATGCCGGGCAAAGGCCTGCCAGAACTCTGCAAGCTGGAAAATGTGCTCCGTCTGGGACAGTGTTTTGCCTTGGTCCAAATGTTCACCCTGTCTAATTCAGGATGGTTGGAAGAACAAATGAGTCACTCCAGTATAATCTTGATATAACATCTGTAATGACACTATAGAATCATTGGAAAATTTGCACACTAAATCTGAGTCTCCCCTACAGATTTTTATACCACTTTATCTGTCCTAATGTCTCCCAGAGCATCCTGGGAACTGTAATTTAGTGAGGGTGCTGAGACATCCCTAGTCTTCCTCAACGAACAATAGTTTCGAATGTTCCTTTAGGAAAGGAATGGTTCTGAAACCAATCTAAGTCTGTAGGCTAGGTATGATATACCCGCTCTGAGGCCGGCTTGCCAGGAATGAGGGTGAGATATAAATGCAACAAACAAATACATATTGCTGATGGGGCTTAATTTTGAATTCTACAGAAGCCACTTCTTTCCCACCCATCCCCACCCCCAAAATTTGAAGCTAACGATTAGGCAAAGTAATTCAAAATTTGGGATCTCTTTTGATCCGAAGTGGTCATTCCAGGCTATTGGTGAGTTCGAGAACCTGTGGTAATTTACCATGGTGTGTACATAAACTACTTAGCTCAGGGCCAATGTGAAGGGTCAGCATGTAGGATTGCTAGCTCCAGGTTAGGAATTACCTGGAGATTTTGGGGGTGGCGCCTGAGAGGACAGGGTTTGGAGAGGGGAGGGACTGGTATAATGCCATAGAGTCCACCTTCCAAGGCTGCCATCTTCTCCAGGGGAACTGATCTCTGTCACCTGGAGATCAATTGTAATAGCAGGAGATCTCCAGCCACCACCAGGTGGTTGGCCATGCTATCAGCATGGTTGGGCATCTACCCAGGCCCACAGCCTGTCAAAATGGTAAGGATATTTTTACTATACTTTCTAGACCGCCAGCATTGTGGGTTGGCAAATGTTTCCTTGCTGCTCAGCAGGACTAGACAGAGGGACTCACTTATGAACGAGGCAATGCGCTCACACCATGAAAAGCTTCCATTATGTAAATGGCTCCCGTTTGACAGCCAATGAAAGGATTTCTTAGAGGATCAACTGTCTAGCTTTTAATGGGTTTATTGGATCGATAGAGGAGCAGGTGACTGTATGTCTGTGCCCGTGAGTAAGCGAGTGAGTGTGAGCCTCTTTAATGAAGACAACAGCATCTCTGGGCTAAGCGTCATGATGATTTATCCTTTGGAAAATGCTTGCGTTATGCCTTGTGATAGTTTTGAGCGAACCCATCGCTTCTGAAAGCCCATTTCAAAGGGCATGGCTCTGATGTTTAAAAAGAACCCACAATCTAAATGTGATTGACTGATTCATGTTGTCCGTCTGGTGAATGCTTGTTGGAAGAAATCAAATCCAACCGTGTTTACAATGACAGTGGATTCCCATTCACCCATCCGGTCCCTGGGTAACCCCCTCAACCAATGCTCCCACAGACTTATAAGATAGTGATACCATAAATTCATGCAAGGTACATCAGTGCTAGAAAACAACTAAGCGGGCAAATGGCTCTCGTTCCTCTCAGCCCCGTGATCTGTTCAAATCTTGACAAGCTGCTGTGCTTTTCCTGATCCCAAGCATTACTTTTTTTGAGGGAGGGAGGGAAATACTCTGCCATTTGGCAAACTTAACAGGCCTCCTTGGCATTATCACATGGTGCAAAATGTCTGAAAGCTTCACAAAACAGTAGGCCACTAGAGGATAAGAGATTGGTTGATTCCTAAGATGCAATCTTCTTCCCTAGGAGTAAACCCCAATGAATAACCTGGGGCTTACTTCTGAGATAAGGCTGCCAGCTCCGGGTTGGGAATTACCTAGAGATTTTGGGGGTGGAGCCTGAGGAGGGTGGGGTTTGGGGAGGGGAGGACTTCAATGCCATAGAGTCCAATGGCCAAAATGGCCATTTTATCCAGGTGAAGTGATCTCTATCGGCTGGAGATCAGTTGTAGTAGCAGGACATCTCCAGCTAGTATCTGGAGGTTGGCAACGCTACCTGGAGATCAGTTGTAATAGCGAGGAATCTCTAGCCACCACCTGGAGGTTGGCAACCCTACATGGAGAGCAGCCTGAAAAACATGTCCAGGTTGCAACACGCAACCTCTTTAAATGATGCAGCCGCAGCTTCTCTCTCTGGTTTCTCCCCAAGGCTTGGAAGCTGTTCCTAATCCTCCCCCCACCTCCTGCGTAGCACACCTGGAGTCTGGTGCATTCCAGCATGGAGGTAAGATAATAGTAAAAGAACCAAGAAGGAAAGAGGCTCAGCTCTCTCATGGAATAAGGAAACGTAAAAGTATAGAGCAACTTTCTGTAAGTTGCAACCGTAAACCTGCTTTGTTATGATCTTTTGGGGCTCAGTCCAAGCACATTATTACACCATCTGGATGGGAAGGTGTACATTTGCAAAGGTCCTGCCTACATCAGCCTCTCATGGTCGCCATTTTCCTCGCTGTGCTACTGGAGGGCTTTTTTAAAAATGTCAGCAACTGCTATAACCATTTTAGCAATATACCACTTACTGATTTATTTTCAGCACTCAAAAATCCCATTGATGGCACGGCAGGTGAAAATGGGTGGTGATGGCAGCTGACAGAGGAGAGGGCAAAGAAAGCTTCCGCCTGGAAGCTCTAATGTCAGTATGTATGCCTCTGCCTTTGGAGTGGCATGGAATGCCAAATGGAAAATCCTCATCTTGTGGATGATGCGGCCTGCAAATCCAGTACTCCCAGCCATTTGAGTACCCTGAAATGAGGCCAACTGTCTTGAGAAGCAGCCATAAGAAATGAACCACAGAATAGGGTTGCCAACCTCCAGGTACTAAACAATTGTTACGTATGCTGAAAAACGTTAGTTAGGGAGAATAAACAGCACCACAGCTCATATAATTAATAGTATGCAATACAATTCTTACAGTTTTTAGAATTAAACGGTATACCTTTTAAAACTAAGAAGCAGATTTACTGCTTTACCAGCCTTCAGAGTTAAGTGTGATACCCGTGAGGGTCGCTGGTCAGCTTATTGAGGTCTTTGCACCCGTGGAAATATTGTTCTTTAACAAACAAATGCACAACTGATGAAGCAAGTTTGCGAAACGTACACAGACTCCGGAAGTGGCGTTTTGTTGTTCGTTACTCTTCACATTCATATTTATTTCATATGGACCTTCTATGATTGATTTTGGAGCCTTGGAATCTGATTATTTAGATTGAAGAACTGGAAAAGCAACTGTGTTGCCAGGAGGAACTGTTGGTGAATGTTAGCCAGCTTTATTGGACAGTTATTTGGTGAATTTCAACCAGTTTTCTGTTGGACTCCTCAATTTATTTTAGGCTGATATTTACTTCAAGCCATATATATATTGTTTTTGCATTAAATTAGTTCTAGAACTTGTCTCTCTGCATTTGGTTGTTTATTAGTTTAATTCTAAAAACTGTAAGAATTGTATTGCATACTATTAATTATATGAGCTGTGGTGCTGTTTATTCTCCCTAACCTCCAGGTACTAGCTGGAGATCTCCCGCTATTATAACTGATCTCCAGCTGATAGGGATCAGTTCCCCTGGAGAAAATGGCCACTTTGGCAATTGGACTCTATGGCATTGAAGTCCCTCCTCTCCACAAACCCCACCCTCCTCAGGCTCCGCCCCAAAAACCTCCCGCCAGTGGTGAAGAGGGACCTGGCAACCCTATTGCAGAACGTGAAATAGAAGAAATTGCTGTACGATAGTTTGAGTTCCTCTTTCTTCACTGGAGCAGGGACTGTCAATCTTTTAATGAAGGAATTTGACAGGAATTAGTCTGGACTGCAATGGAGCACCAGATCCAACCCCTGCTGGGCTGGCAAAATTGGTAGACACAGGCCAAAGGACATGGTAGAATGAACACTATGTATGATGAAGTGAGGACCAGGTAAAGGATGAGGAAGGTGTAGGGAAGATGAGTGTGAGGAAGAAGAGCATCAGCAAACAGAGCCATGCCATTGTTCAGACCAAAGGAGCAGACCTGACTCGGACGTTCTTGTTGCCTTTCATTCTGGCCACATGACCAGGCCTGTGAGGTTTTGAGGCAGTTCTGAAACGTCCGGTGGTTTCTCCTTGCAGTCTCTCCCCCCTTCCCCTGTAGCTCCCCGGGTGATGTCATGGCTGAGTTTCACGCTTGGGGCCTCCTTCAGTCCTGAATCCTGATGTGTGGGCCTACACACCACAACCATAGCAAGGTCACATGAAACAAAGCAACCTCTGTTGAGATGGTTCCCATAACACCCAGAGATATGGTGGGAGGGGGTCAGGCAGCTACCTGTCTTTTCTTTTGGGGGAGTACCGTGCCCAAGCTCATCTTGTGGCTTCCCACCTTCACATAATGCAAATAGGTATGAGAACAGGAGTGGTGAGCGGCTTGTAGCAATCTGACGCACCATGGACACCTCAAAGCTACCCCCAGACTCTCCCTAATATTCAGTCAGTGGCTCACAGCTAACTCTTAGTCCATTTTTTTCCTTCCCCAACATCTTTCCCACTCTGCTATCCTGACCTCTCTCTCTCTGCCTCTCTGTCTCTCTCTCTGTCCGCCTCTCTCTCAAAAATGGTTTTTATAAATAGAAGAGCTTCTCTTCCATGAGCTCCATTTTCATATCAGCACTTCCCATGCGTGACTGTTTTCCAATCCAGATGCCTGTAAAAAAAAAATGTACAAACTTAAATTGTGTACTGGAGGGTGGGGAGGGATTCAATATTAAAGCGAATTCAAAGCCGCAGCATCCGTTTTTCTAAGGAATTTTTCGAGACCGCCCCTGAAATTGCTTCACCGGCTCTCCCTCTTTGTAAGAGGGTGTGAGGGAGACCAAGAGGGCCGGAGCCTCCGTCGTCGTTCCTTTTCCTGTAGAAGTCACTGGTTTTAAGCAAATTGTTTGCATGTATTGCTGTCAACGGGAAAAAAAAACAAAAACCTGTCTCTGAAAGGCTTGTAAGGTCTCTGTGTCCTAATAAAGTCAATGTCATAAAAGTTTACTGGGGAGAAAGCGAGGAGAGACGAAGTGGTTCTTTCCAACAAATTGTTTTACTCTCCTGTTCCTAGCCGTAGCCCCAAGCATCCGCTCCTGTTGGTTTCTCCTTCCTCTACTGTCTTGACCTTGGCCAAGATGTATGGTAGCCAAGAGGGCTCAAACACCATCTATTTCCCCACCCAATGACCTTAATAGGCTGCCTAAGAAATTCTCTGCTCTGATAAAATTCGTTTGGGGAGGGGCTGTGGCTCAGTGGTAGAGCCTCTGCTTGGCATGCAGAAGGTCCCAGGTTCAATCCCTGGCATCTCCAGTTAAAGGGACCAGGCAAGTAGGTGATGTGAATGACCTCAGCCTGAGACCCCGGAGAACCGCTGCCGGTCTGAGTAGACAATATTGACTTTGATGGACCAAGGGTCTGATTCAGTAGGCGGCTTCATGTGTTTGTTCCTTTGCTCCTCCCTGGAGTCACAGGGCATAATCCAGCGTTAGTAACCATTTAGAGCCAATGCTTATGTCAAAGGGATGTCATGAGTTGCTGGCTCAGTGGTAGGGTTGCCAGCTCCGGATTACCTGGAGATTTTGGGGGTGGAGCCTGAGGAGGGCGGGGTTTGGAGAGGGGAGGGACTTCAGTGCCATAGAGTCCAATTGCCAAAGTGGCCATTTTCTCCAGGGGAACTGATCTCTATCACCTGGAAATCAATTGTAATAGCAGGAGATCTCCAGCCACCACCTGGGGATTGGCAACCCTACTCAGTGGCAGAGCATCTGCTTGTCATGTGGAAGGGCCAGGTTCAATCCTTGGCATCTTGAATGAAAAGAATTAGGTGGTAGGTGATGTGAAAGATCTTTGCCTGTGAACTCAGAGAGCTGCTGCCACTCACAGTAGACATTATTGACCTTCGTAGACCAAGGGTCTATCTCAGTAGGAGGCAGCTTCATGCATTCACATGTTCAATAAAGAATTAAATTAATGGGCTCTTCCTCCCTGAAGGTCTTCAAGCAGAGAGACGAACAACCATCTGTCGGGGATGCTCAGCATTGGATATCCTTCACTAAGGAGGTGGTTGGACTAGATGGCATTAGGATTCGCTGGTTTGAATGTAAGCATTAGAACCATCAACAGTGCAATCCTAAACAGCCTTCCAAGACCATTGATTGAAATGGACTGAGAAGGGTTGCTTAGAATTGAACTGCAATGGTGAAAACTCATTTTAAAATCCACCCCAAACCTGGCTGAATAAGAAGGTCTTCCCTTGGTGCCTAAAGGCCATCATCAATCAGGCAGGGACACCACGATGGGGAAAGAGTTTCACAACGCTCAAAAGAAAAATGTCACAGGAAGATGGTTAAGCTGGACCTTTCCTCCCTGGCATTGTTTTCTGTTTGCAGGAAGTTTGTTTTTATAGATGAGCATTCAGATATGCAATTTTCTCCCACCTACAGCCTTGTGCTGAACCATCTAGGAAAAACCCTGTCACGTATAAACTTGGCCTGAGTTAAACTCACTCAGCTTCAACCTGAATCACTTATACTGAAGAAATGAGGTGGGAACAAGGTAGGAGATCTCTGAGAAGTGAAGGAACTGCAAGGTGTGGATTCCGATATAAATATTCCTTTGCATAATTAAAACTCCCTGCAGATGGAAAACTAGCATAGCAGAGAGAAATCTCTCCTCTCCTTGCTTGAGGAACTGCTTGTTTAAGGCAGGTTTTTTTTTTTTTTACATAGAACAGCCTTCCAAAATATGATCCCCCAACTGCAGCCTGCAGCCTGTTCTGCCACCTGATCTTTATCTTATGCTCATGCGCAATGAGCTTTAGTCCATTTCTATGCACTTATTTGCAGCTACCTTTTGCCAGATTGTGCCCACAGTCTTTACCTCCATGTACCACCAGTGTAAAGCTGCAGTGTTCGCTGAAATACAGAGCCCTGGAGTGTGGAACGCTATCATGTTTGCAAAATGTTTCAGACCAAGAAGAGTTAATACAATGTTCAGAGCAACTAGTAAAACCCAATCACGTTTCACTATGCAATATTCGAAGTTGGGAGTTTCTGCTATTTGGAAAAGGGCCTTCTCCATGTATGACCATTAATAGTTTTTCTACCCCAAGGGCTCCAGCGTCTGTACTTTAAACTTTTCAAAATATGTCCCAGAGTTTATGACATACTGTCAGCTATGACAAGGTGAAATGAAGCTGTTGAGCTCACCGTCTAGATTTGCATAATATATTATGAAAGCAAGCTGTGAAATGTCTTCCCCCAGAATTTGGTTTTCTTAATGTCAGAATTCAAAACAAAAAAATGTCATGGGGGCGTGTTATGATATGAACAGCTTAACAAGGTTTCTACTTTCTTAAAGCAACAGTAGCTAATGCGTTGGATCCAGTGGAAGATTTCTGTAATGTGCTTGCACAAGCAAAACAAGATTGCTTGCACAGTCCACTTATGCTAGCTGAGGGTTATTGTATCCTACTTTTTTTTTCTGTGTACGCAAGACCTTGTGCAAGGTACTTTATCATATATTATATCAAAGGAAATTTTCAGAAATAATCTGTATCACATGCCACTTCTGCTTTGCCAAAAATTATCGATAAAATGCAGACACAACGCAGGAAGTCAAGTGACAGGCACTGCAGCGTATCTCATGTGATCACTTGCATAAATGGAACACTGCCTTGTCCAATCACATTTCCATTCAAGCACTGCTGGATCCAATCCACCCTGCCCTTATAGCTATTTACTACAACAAACATAAATACCATCAAAACTAGAGAGCTTCTATTATGAACCATCATCCCTTTCGTAGTATCCAAGGACTGCTAGCCCTTGATGGTATGCCTGAACCAACAGATAGAGAAGGGATGCAGACATTTCTGAGTCTGGTTAAAGGTGGGGAAATGTATACCAAACTTGGCAGAGCTAACAATACCCCCGAGGTCTTTGATGTCTAAACATCATGTGCGAACCTGGAGCTTTAAGGATCAGCTGTGAATTTGTGCACCTAATTAGGGCTGTACCTGTGTTGAAATATTTTGACTCTTGAAAGGCAATTAAAATAACATTTCAGGTGCATCTAAGCATGGATTGAGAGCAGCAAGAAGGTGGGGATTGATGTAGAGTACCAAGTCCACATAATATATCTGTACAAGATCCATCTGTAATTGATAAATTACATTTTTATTTTTATTTTCAGACAGATTCACTATTCCATTTACGGTAACACATGTTAAAGAAAAATTCACAAGGGTCACCAAATGCATTGAGAAATGTGAATGAAGAGCTGAAATTATTATTTATTGGCCTGATATTAATAGAGATATACATTTTTGTGTTTATGTCATACTTACAAAAATACAGTCCTTTTCTCGATTGAGCCACCCCTGGCTGTGAATGCCAACATGTGAGCCACTAAGCTTAGCATAACCATTCTTTTGTATATGGTAGCCCAGCCCAGATGCTATAAACTTCCTGTCTCTGACTGCAGGAACAAGGGGTTTGGCATGTGCCTAACAGCTCAGCATATATGGTGGTAGGATGCATTTGGCTTGGTGAGCAGGCCTGATGCGATGAGGTGAATTGGCTAGAAGACAGAGCAGAAATAAAACTTCATTCTCAGTAGGTGGAATCTAGAGTTCTTTCGGTATGTGCTAGAAGTAAAAGTGTGCATTCTGACCCATAATGTATTTTTCATCAAGACACAATACATCTATCACTCCAATTGTGAGCTTTCAAGAAGACTTCTTATCAGAACTGATGTTCTCTGTATTGGCATACTGGTCACAGTCTTCTCCTTTCTCTCGATTTATTCACTCCAAAAGTTGCTGTCCACCTTTTTATTCCTTTCCTTTCCTTTTATCCCTTAGAAGCTCCTTGATCCATTGATCTTGAGCAGCATATATCTAGTGTATGAGTAGGGTTGCCAACTGCCAGGTAGTGGCAGGAGATCTCCTGCTAATTCAACTGATCTCCAGCCGATAGAGATCAGATCACCTGGAGAAAAATGGCCGTTTTGGCAATTGAACTCTATGGCATTGAAGTCCCTCCCCTCCCCAAACCCCGCCTTCCTCAGGATCCGCCCCCAAAATCTCCCGCCGGTTGCGAAGAGGGACCTGGCAACCCTATGTTTGAGGGATATAAGGACTGAAACAAATCTTGCCACTGACAATGTAGCCTTGGGATCCCTATCGCTTAGTAGAAAAGGCATTATGTCAGACACAGAGGCATTAGATTTGTGTTAAAAGGGGGGAGATATAATGTGATCGAAGTTCCTCATAAATGCAGCATTCCAAAAGGGCATGAGCTAGTGAATCGACAGAGCCAGAAGAGCAAGGACAGGTCCTGTCTGGATATGGTATATTCAAAATTCTGCCCTGCATAACGATAGAGGGGTTAGCATTCAATCTAGCTAAACAGAAGGCTCTAGAAAGACAAGGAGCACCTTTTTATTGGTGCAGTTCTAACCTTTTGATCAGTGCTATCCTAAGGAGAGTTACACCTCTCTGAACCCACTCACTTCAATGGTGTTTAACTCTGTTTAGGATGCCAGTGTGGGTTACTGGCAAGCTCCCCCACATTCCCTACTTTTTCTAAATAAGCCAATACAAAATATGCAAGAGAATATCAGTTTTTTGGTAGTGCCCATATCCTTCTTGGAGGACAGCCTGTGTATAAACCAATGGCCAGGAGGAGAATGTATGGAAAAACTGTGGACTGAATCACTCCATACTGCTGATGGATGTTCACATGATTGAATATTTTTCTTTGTGGGGAAACGTTTCTGCCTGTATCAAACTAGAATATCAGAGAGAAAAGTTAGATGTCTTTTCTCTTTATAGAAAAATAGGTGACAGAGATAGAATGCATCTAACTTTTCACCCTGGCATGCTAACTTGATACAGGCAGAGTTTTTTTCTTACCACAAGAGTTTTCCAGTGCTGAAGAGTATTCAAGTTGCAACTCCCCTCCTACAACCTGAAGTGGTACAGTCCTGGGACAGTTTCATCTCCTCGTAGGCCAATGGTTCCTAGACACAGGCTAGTAAACAGCTAAGAGAAAACCATGGTGCCCCAACATTAGAAAAGTCCAAAGACATAGACCAGTTGTTGTTGAGCACTCCAGAGGAACTTGACTCATATGTTGAGTTGACCCATCAGGTATACTGAGTACAAATATTCCACCTATGACTAGTGAGGGCTACAGATGTAACCGTTCCTCGGAGAATCCTTCCAGAATCCCGGTCAACGAAGAATTTCACATTAATCTGAAAGTGAAAAGTACCATGTAATTCTAAAGGGTCAGTAGGGTAACTTTGAAACACTGGCCTATTTCACACAGAGGAGAAGGGGGAAATCTCCCAGGACTGTACCTCTGTGGATGGTAGGTGGGAGGCTGCAACTTGAACACTGTTTGGTGGGGGGGAAATCTCTGCCTGTATCAAGTTAGCATGTCAAGGAGAAAAGTTAGATGTTTTCACTCTGTGTATCATATCAAGAAATGTCTCGATCTGTTAGGGTTGCCAGATCTCCCCTGGCCACCTGTGAGGGATGGGGGATAGGGTTGCCAGATCCAGGCTGGGAAACTCTTGGAGATTTGAGGGTGGAGCCTGGGCAGGACAGGGGCCTCAGTGGGGTACAATGCTATAGAGTCCACCCTCTAAAGCATCCATTTTCTCCAGGGGAACTGATATCTATAATCAGGATATGAGCTGTAATTCCGGGGGATCCTCAGGTGCCACCTGGAGGTTGGCATCCCTACAATCTGAACCTAGTGG
This sequence comes from Euleptes europaea, assembly GCF_029931775.1. Classification (NCBI taxonomy): domain Eukaryota; kingdom Metazoa; phylum Chordata; class Lepidosauria; order Squamata; family Sphaerodactylidae; genus Euleptes; species Euleptes europaea. The sequence continues at coordinate 100,872,682 of NC_079314.1, forward strand.
ACGTGAGAGGTGGTCATCCTTGCTGCAGAAGGGGGGGGATGATGAAGTATTTGATGTGGGCTGGGATGCTGGACAGGGGAACATGCAGCGTCTGCTGGAAAAAGGAATGAGGAAACACAGAAGAAATTTAAAATTGGTAGCCTTTATCATTGTAAAGGTAGGCATGGGAAGGTGGCTGTGTTATGATGACATGGGTGCTGGCCAACAAATGCTTAGCAGTATCAGGAACACCAACTGCTGGTAGTGGTACCATTCTCACAACATGGCAGCATTACAGATTACTAGCATTGTATTAGTATGAATACTGGGAAACAGAGTTTCTTTCACTTTCTGGCACACTGCTCCTGGGTGGCTCACTGACAGCTGCACAATCCCCACAAGTAAACCACAATACCTGGACAGACCCTTAGTGCAGCAAAGCAGTTCAGATATATGTGACATCGACAACTGAATCAGACATTTCTTTGAGACAAATGGAACTTATTTCTAAGTATTTGTGCTAAGGATTGCAACCTGAGTTCCAATAATTCAGACCTGAACGTCTTGGAACCCACCAAGCCAAGCACAATTTATCAGCCACAGCTGGTGGCCCATTCTAAAGGTTAATGTCTTCCTACCCAGGATGACTACAAAACCAAGAGGCTGGTGAGCTGCATTTGATTTGGTGGCAAATTGTGCAAATCTGCAATAAAAAAACCTTTTTTCAGGTATATCTATTATGTGCTTTGCTGAAAGGCTGTGTGTGTGTGTGTGTGTGTGTGTGTGTGTGTGTGTGTGTGTGTGTGTGCATGTGTGTGTGCTGGGTTAGAAAATGCTAAATTGTGAAATATCAGATACCAAGAAAATATATATAATTCCTCAGTCTTTTAAATTATTTGGTTAGTTGAACCATTTGAGACATCTTGCATAGGATCAAAGTCCCTGGGTTGGATCCAAAGGTACCCTTCCACTCAAGGAAAGAGCCTTCTCCTAATGAAAATACTTCTTCCACTAATGGAAGAACATCTCTGGGCCCATTACTTGAAGCCAATTCAGTATTTCCAGCTATTTACCTTTCTACCCATTTAAAGTAGTGACTATTTTCCTGTTTCAGCCCAGTAGATAGATGTGAATTGAGGCTGCATGTAGCATATGGTTTTTGGCTTCTGGGCCATTGCCGGATACAATCAGCCAAAGTGGATTTTGGTGCTAAAACAGCTAATAACATAAACTCTTACGTTTTGATTCTTGTTCTGATATGATGTGGATAAATGTAGTGTTTGTTCTTTTTACAGATATCATTTCTGTTTATTCTCAAATCTGATTCTGACAAAGGTGAGCAAAGGTAGCTGACCCGAACAGGGACAAAACCGTTCTCCTGTTTTCAGGGTACCAGCGCTCCACAATTATATCCCTACCAGTACCTAAAATGGCCCATGCCTCTTTGTAAAACAGTTAAGAACATAAGGAAAGCCCTGCTGGATCAGACCAAGGCCCATCAAGTCCAGCAGTCTGTCCACACAGTGGCCAACCAGGGGCATCTAGAAAGCCCCCAAACAAGACAACTGCAGCAGCGTTATCCTGCCTGTGTTCCACAGCACCTAAGTTGAGAGGTATTTGGGAATGAAAAGAAAAATGGTTAAGGTTTTGTCTCATTTTGGAACTGCGAAGGACACTGGATATTTCACTATTTTCCTAGGCATTTAAAAAGGGGAAATAAAACTTCATTGTGAAGAACAATGAGTATCGCAGGACATTCCTGGAACAATCAAAGCAAAAATTAAAGTAGCCGCCTCTTACACTTACTTCTTTGTTCTTTTTTTTTTCAGTTGGCAGAGCATGTTGTATTTCCATCAATTTACAATCTCATCTGGTAAATGAAACAATTTGTTAATGAAAAATGACAAGTTAGCTGTCAGCTGTGGAATGTAAACAATTAAATAAAAGGAAATCATGTTGTGTGTTTTAAAAGACCTGTGTCTGCTTGTTTCTCAGTCAATTTGTCCTGTCCTCAGACTGATAGTGGCATCTGATTTTATCTTGACAATCTTGAGATGTTTTTTGGCAAGTCAGGCCTGGGGGACTCGCTTTCTCGCATTCACACAATGGATGTGGGGAAAGGAATTTTTAAATTCCACAGGGGCATGATTTGGCTCGGAATGACAACACGGTGGAAGAAGAAGAAGAAGAAGAAGAAGAAGAAGAAGAAGAAGAAGAAGAAGAAGAAGAGGAGGAGGAGGAGGAGGAGGAGGAGGAGGAGGAGGAGGAGGAGGAGAAGGAGGAGGAGGAGTTGGTTTTTATATGCCGACTTTCTCTACCACTTAAGGGAGACTCAAACCAGCTTACAATCACCTTCCCTTCCCCTCCCCACAACAAACACCTTGTGAGGTAGGTGGGGCTGAGAGAGCTCTAACAGAGCTGTAACTTGCCCAAGGTCACCTAGCTGGCTTCGTGTGTAGGAGTGGGGAAACAAATCGAGTTCACCAGATTAGCCTCCACCGCTCATGTGGAGGAGTGGGGAATCAAACCTGGTTCTCCAGATCAGAGTCCACTGCTCCAAACCACCGCTCTTAACCACTACACCACGCTGGCTCCTCCCCCCCCCACACACACACACATGCCCTTATCCTGAGCCAAATTGGGCCCCTGTGGATTAAAAAAATTCCTTTCCCTACAGCTGCTGAGGGGCGCGGGAACAGCAAGTTAGGTTCAGGGAACCAGGGACCCTGGACCCAAATAATTAACATTCATAACATGTAGTTTAGCCCTTAAATCACTATTGTTCCCATGTTGCAGCTAGCAAGTTGAGGCTAAACAGTTAAGTTTAGCCTCAGCTTGCTAGAGACTGGTCCACCAGTCTCTTTTTCCAAGCTTATCTTTAAAAACAAAAGAACAACCACCCTCTTGGCTTTTATGACAGTGGATAACAGGATGCAGCAGAACCAATAAATACAGTATATAACAGACAGGTGCTCAGGCAGTGATGCTTATAACGAAAATGCCGCCATTACAAGAATTTCCCTATCTTCACCTGAAGATAATTTTAGAGGGTAGCCATGTTGGTCTTCAGTAGAATAGCTAGATTCCAGTCCAGTAGCACCTTAGAGACCAACAAGGGTTTGGGGAGATAATCTTTCAAGAGTCAGTGTTCTCTGGTGAAGATGTTATCTGACAAAGGGAGCTCTGACTCTCAAAAGCTTGTGTGTTGTGTGTGCTAAGTGCCGTCAAGTCGCTTCCAACTCATGGCAACCCTATGAATCAAAGTCCTCCAAAATGTCCTACCTTTGACAGCCTTGCTCAGATCTTACAAATTGAGGACTGTGGCTTCCTTTATTGAGTCAGTCCATCTCTTGTTGGGTCTTCCTCTTTTTCTGCTGCCCTCAACTTTTCCTGGCATGACGGTCTTTTCCAGTGACTCTTGTCTTCTCATAATGTGACCAAAATACAATAGTCTCAGTTTAGTCATTTTAGCTTCTAGGGTCAGTTCAGGCTTGATTTGATCTATAACCCACTGATTTGTTTTTTTGGCAGTCCACGGTATCGGTAACACTCTCCTCCAACACCACATTTCAAAGGAATCTACTTTCTTCCTATCAGCTTTCTTCAATGTCCAGCTTTCACACCCATACATAGTAATAGGGAATACGATGGCATGAATTAACTTAATCTTGGTGGCCAGTGACACATCATTACACTTAAGAAAGCTTATACCCCCCAAAATCTTGTTGTTCTCTCAGGTGCTACTGGACTCGAATCTAGCTATCCTATCTTCGCTGTTGGGTACACCCTATGGGGGTACACTGCCAGTCTGACTAACTGGATGCTGAGAAGAGGCATCAAGGCATGCTTCTGTGCCAAGTGTGGGCAACCCCCGGCCTGCACACTGACAGTGACACACCTCTTTCGATTGGCACCCAGGGCCAGACCATCAGCCAAGCAACCGAGGCACTGGCGGCACTGCTGAGGCTCCCAGCATCGAGGGAGTCTTCTACAAATTATCACTTTCTAGATCTGCACAAGGTGAATCCCTGAGATGTTGGCAATGCCGCTGGGGCTTGTCTTGATCAAAGCGAGCCTGGCCAAGGGCAACCCATGTTTCCCCCCCCCCCCCCCATCATTTTGTTTGCCAGCATCTTCACAGGTAGTCACTGAATTTTTCAGGTACCTGTGCCAAAAAAGTCACCTACCCCTGTTCTGTGCTGTGAGACAGTCCCTTACCCACAGAATGACGCTTGAAAGATGTATGATGGGATTCACATCAAACCTCTCTCGGCCACAACTCTTCCCTCCCTCCTTTCTGTAATTTTCCCTTTAAGAATTCCAAAAATAATTTTCTCTTCACATATCTGAAAAAGTGGGCTCTGACTCACAAACACTCACATGGAAATAAATGCTGTCAGTCTTTAAGGGGCCACTGGGTTTTGGTTTATCTTGCTACAACAGACTAACATGGCTACTCCTCCGAGACTACACCCCGCTTGCTTCCTCCCCACCTCCAGACACCTGCAACTTCTCCAACTGCTTGGAGCTATGCCGACCCTCCCACTACTTAGCCCCGAGTACCATGAAGAGAGAGGGATTAGGGACCAGCAGAACCCATGGACAGTCCAGATTGGGGATAGGGTTGACCTAGGGTTGCCAGGTCCCTCTTTGCTACCGGGGGGAGGTTTTTGGGGTGGAGCCTGAAGAGGGAGGGGTTTGGGGAGGGAAGGGGAGGGACTTCAATGCCATAGCATCCAATTGCCAAAGTGGCCATTTTCTCCAGGTGAACTGATCTCTATCGGCTGGAGATCAGTTGTAATAGCAGGAGATCTCCAGCTACTACCTGGTGGTTAGCAACCCTAGGTTGACCGCTTGAAGTATTCAGCCGGTTGAGATCCAGATTCCAGCCAGCTGGTATCCTAGAAATGGGAAAGTGAGTGTTGCATATGTACTATACATATTGCAATGGAATGGTCTGCTCCCTCCTCTGATATTTGTTTGAGTTGGTTTAGTCTCATGGGGTAGGGTCCCTACTTACTTAGTTCTGTTTGTTAGCTAGAAGTAGAGACTGCATGAGTTCCCTTGTCCTTAAACCACTTGCTTGCATCCCTGTGTCGCCTTGTTAATAGGTGGATGTTGTTTTGAGCACACCCGTCTCTATTACGAACCCGAGAGTAGGAACTTGAGCAAGCACCCTACATCTGATTTACAAGCAATAGGGAACTTAACAGTGAGGTTTTTTTTAATGTCTTGCAGATGACGATTGCCTCTTTTACAACTACCTTTATCTCCCTTATACATCAAAAAACATGTATTGTCACTCTTTTCTTCCAAAGCCGTCTTTCTTCCCAAGGAACTGACCTACATATCAGAATCATTAATACCCACTACCCCAAGCTGTGCCTTCCACCTGACCATACATCAAATGCTTGTCAGTAGTCAAGCGTTTAATGACAGAGGTAAATGACACAAGATCAAACCCCTGCCGCCCTTGATAGGATGGAGCGCTTCCTGTGGCAGCAGTATGGGTACCGGTGCTTGAATTCAAAAAGAGGAAGACGCACAAATCAACATCAGAGGGCCTTCAGTTCTCAAATGCATAATTTACATTAACTGGCACTGCATCGACCCTCCTGTCTCAGCGAGCGGATGGGGAAGTGTGAACTCCGTTCAGTGATCGTGGGCAAACGTGAAGAGCAAGAGGCTTTGAGCAGCAGGAGAATCGCTTAACCAAGTAGCTGGCAGACACAGAAACCATTAACATTTATTCTTTTTCTCCATTCTAGGAAGAACGGAAGGAGAATACAAATGCTTTCACCCTCATAAGCCCTCATGGGGCCATGCCTGCTAGACCTGGGACTAGGGTTGGCGAGCTGGGTTCGGAAACACCTGGAGATTTGGGGGGGGGGCGAGGTGGAGCCTGAGGAGCCACTACACCACGCTGGCTCTCATTGCAATAAATAGACATCATTAAGGAAAAATCCTTTTGCTTAAAAAAGTGGGGTGGGGAACATTATTGCTATCATTGTGAGGCATTAAAAAATATCCAGAATCAATGCTTTAAAAATATGTTTCTTGACTATAGCCAGCCTTTTAAGCTTGCAGAGAATTCCAGCGTCCCACTCCCACACGGACACACAAACACCGCCAACCCAAATAAACCTTTGCAAGGCTGTTAAAGTCCATGGTGCCGATTATGAGCAGCAGGTCAGAAAACGGGTACTTGTGTTAACATTTGTTTGTTGGAAAGGAGCTGATTGCAGCACACAGCCATGTGCAGCTTGGTGCCCCGAGTCGCACGAAAAGCTCGATGGATAAAAAGATATGAAAATCTACAACTATTTAGACACACACACACACATCTGCCTGGCTCTAGTGAAAGGTTGTGAGCTGCGAGAGGAAAACACACGCTCCTCTCCTGGAGCCAGGCATCTCCCTCTGCCTGCTCTGCCGCTGACGACACCCTGCTATTTAGCAGGGGAGGAGGAGAAGGAGCGGGAACGTGGGTCTGGTATTCTGCTTGCCCAGTGGGAGAGCAGGCGCTCCGTGGACGACCAATGAGATCGCTGTGAACAGGTAGTAACAGCCAAATTCCTCTCCAAAAGCCTGGCCAATCCCATTGGTCGGTGGCTTCTCTGTTAAAGGTGGGCTGTGGTCTCTCTCCCATGCACACGCAGAGAAAACACACAGACCCCCACATAATGTTTCTGCATGCCTCTACAACCATCCAGGGAGCGGCAAATGCCAGATTCCTGGCAAGCTGACAGTGCCCGTTCAGGATTCAATTTTAGATTGGCACACACTCCAAATGTGCTCTTTGCAGCAACACACCAAAAGCTGGATCCTGCGCTGTTGTGTCCTGCGGAGGCAGCATGCGCGGGATTTCCCTCTGCCTACTCTGTGTGTGTGTGAAGTGCCGTCAAGTCACTTTCGACTCATGGCGACCCTATGAATCACAGTCCTCCAAAATGTCCTGTCTTTAACAGCCTTGCTCAGATCTTGCAAACTGAAGGCTGTGGCTTCCTTTATTGAGTCCATCCATCTCTTGTTGGGTCTGCCTTACTACCCACCCCATAACTATCTGGTTTGTCAGTGAGAGCATCTGGAGGAGACCCAGGAACAACCTTGCCTCTGAAATCCAATCCTAGAACTGCAACCATTTTGTCCTCCTTCTCACCTCTCAAAACAGGTCCCAGAATTTTCAGTTTCTTGCATCTTCCAGATGTTTATCAGTCTGGCATTAATGTTCTTCCCCCCCCCCCTTATTTAAAAGTATTCATGGCTTCTAGTTAAAATGGATACTGGTCATGATGCATACCTATTCTCTCCAGGATCAGAGGAGCATGCCTATTATAGTAGGTGATGCGGAACACAGGCAGGATAATGCTGCTGCAGTCGTCTTGTTTGGGGGCTTCCTAGAGGCACCTGGTTGGCCACTGTGTGAGCAGACTGCTGGACTGGATGGGCCTTGGTCTAATCCAGCAGGGCTTTTCTTATGTTCTTAAAAATGAACTGAAGCAGCTTCTGACAAGATTGAGGACTGGGTTGACAGCCTGAACACAAAGGGACAGCTTGTTATGTTGTCCTCTGCACACCCGCTGTGGCACAAACTTTCTATGATGCTCTGGCCACTTCCATGTTTCCCTTTCCTGCACACACATATGATCCCAGTTGCTGTATGTCTTTGACGGGACAAGGAGAGATGGGGGAGGGCGTCTCCTCTTGCCTCCGGTATGGCATCCTATGAGCAAGTTTCTTCCATTGGAGACCAAAGGACCAGGGCAAATTACTCCAACCACATCTAGCAGTAAATGCAACATGTCCCGGCTGCTCACTGTGAATCCTTAACTTCTCCCTACCTGCATTTTTCACTACTACTAGTTGTAAGAAGCAAGTACACATAGGAAGCTGAGAGCCAGCATGGTGTAGTGGTTAAGAGCGGTGGTTTGGAGTGGTGGATTCTAATCTGGAGAACCAGGTTTGATTCTCCACTCCTGCACAAGAGCAGCGGAGGCTAATCCCGTGAACTGGATTTGTTTCCTCTCTCCTACACACGAAGTAGGGCTGCCAGGTCCCTCTTCACTACTGGCGGGAGGTTTCTGGGGCGGAGCCAGAGGAGGGCAGGGCTTGGGGAGGGGAGGGACTTCAATGCCATAGAATCCAATTGCCAAACCGGCCATTTTCTCCAGGTGAACTGATCTCTATCCCCATGCTGGGGAGGGGCTGATTGCCCACTGTCCTCCCATGGGGGGCCGGCAGCCAGATTGGCAGCATCAGCTGCTCACATCTGTCCTTCCCGAGGCTCAGGCAACCAGTGGCAGCAGTGACTGCTGCCCACCTCACAAGGGACAACGGTTGCCCACTGCTTGGACCCCCAAAGGCAGGGGGTAGGTATGCAGGAGGGCACAGCATGGGCATCAGTGATTCTGGAGCCCCATCCTGGTTTTTTGCCCAGAGCCCCAGAATCACTAAGGCTGCCTCTGGTCAGACCTTTATTCTATCTAACCTAGTACAGTCCAGCATGGATCTGATATTTTTCTTGCTGCCTGAATTCCTTTTTAACTGTAGGGGCCAGAGATTAAGACTTTGAGCTTTTGTCCTGAAAAAATACATTCTACCATGGGGAGCAAGGTGTTGTTTGGGACACAGGAAATACTTCTTGCCTAGAAGGCTTGCAGGCATCATTAAACAAATCACTGGGGCAACCAGGGAGAGGTCAAGGGCTGTCTATGGGTGGTGGAGACACGGAAGACAAGGTCCACTAGCAGTCCAGCTCTTTGTTGTTATTGTTCTTCTTCTTTTGCACATGTCTAAAAGGGAACAGACAGGTCAAGATGAGGCAGAGAATGCTGCCTTTAGGCAATTGTACACCTGAAACAAAAAAGTCCAAATGGCAATCCACCTCTGGACAGCAGCGCAATAGCTTTTTATGTAGAAAATGGAAGTTGTAGACTAGACAATTGTACCCACTTTGTATCTTCTGCTTGACAGAGATGCCACTTCAAGCAACCTCTGTCACTCCAGACTGCCATAAAAATGGGTGCTTAAAGGCCAACCTGCTCCCATGAGTGTCTACCCTGAGTACCGGTATGTCCCTGCCTTGTGAAGTGAGGTGGGTGGAAAATACAGAAAGGACCTTTCCTTCAATAGCTCCACCTCTTCTGGAATGTCTTCCTCTCGCCAGGCAAGTAGTAGTAATAGTAGTACAAGGAAAGGGATATGTGATCGAAGAAAATTAGAAGTTGAGCACAGTGAAGAAGGACAACTGTTTCATCATACATGATGTCACATATCCCCAAGCAGGAAGAGGCTTTAAATATTGATATCTTATCTAGCTTGAGGGCTAGCTGTTCTCTTGATCAGGTCCCAGGTTTGGCATGTGGGATTGGCAGGGCGGGAGAAAGAGTATCTACCTTTCTGCGTGGTAGACTGTTTTTCTGCTTAGGTGAGTGTAGGCAGAGGGTATGTTCCCCAAAATGTTATTCCATATATGCATGAATCCAGTCTTGCTTCAGAGCACCTTATTAACAGTAAATTTTAATTAACTTTCCCCACAAAATCCATTATGACGCATCCGCCATATGGCAAAGACGTGATTTATCAGCACTGACAGCCCAAACAAACACCAGCAAGGAAGGCAGTTTCAGTGGCTCCAATTCTGCTGGAAAACAGGTGGCTGCAGATAGTTGCTTGAGAGAGAGAGCCCATTTCATATTAAAAAGGGAAAAGAGTGTACCATTCCAAATCGTGCTACAAAAGTACATGTTAAAAACCAGCAATTCTCTGCCCAGATTGGCCAGACTGGATTAAAACCAAAACAGTATTAGACACATTTCTGGAAAACAAGTTGATGGACAGCTGTTAGTTAGGGTTGCCATCTCCGGGTTGGGAAATATCTGGAGATTTCTGGGGCAGAGCCTGAGGAGGGTGGGGTTTGGGGAGGGACTTCAACACCCTAGAGTCCAGTGGCCAAAGTGGCCATTTTCTCCAGGTGAACTGATCTCTATCTCAGTTGTAGTAGCGGGAGATCTCCAGCTAGTACCTGGAGGTTATATCCAAATGCTCACAGAAAGGCAAACCAAAAGTAGCTGAATGCTAAGAAGTGTATAACGTATCTCCAATACAAACAACCTATACATAATTTTTCCTTCAATACAGTGTAGCATGCAATATCGGCCAGGTAAGTACAAACAGAACCAAAATAATGGTACAATTATATATCTTTTGTTATATTGCAGGAATTTCAGGTGAGTTTCAAAGTAGAAGAGGAAAACAGCTGTTTCAATTCTTCATCAGTTCCCCTTCATGCACCTATTAATTCATTTATACAGGTTCTTCCTGTCTGATCCTATAGCATTATTCTTGTGTACTTCATGGACCTTCCCAATGCCATACTTCACTTCAGGGTTCAACTTGTATAATCAGTACACATCGTTTGACCTTCAAAAGTACATGTTAAAAATCAGCAATTCTCTGCCCAGATTGGCCAGACTGGATTAAACCAAAACAGCATTAGACACATTTCTGGAAAACAAGTCGATGGATGGCTGTTAGTTAGGGTTGCCATCTCCGGGTTGGGAAATACCTGGAGATTTCTGGGGCAGAGCCTGAGGAGGGCAGGATTTGGGGAGGGGAGGGACTTCAACACCATAGAGTCCAATGGCCAAAGTGGCCATTTTCTCCAGGTGAACTGATCTCTATCTCAGTTGTAGTAGCGGGAGATCTCCAGCTAGTGCCTGGAGGTTGGCAACCCTACTGTTAGTCACGGCACCCATAAACAGAGCCATCATATTCAGAGGTAGGGTGATTCCAATCACCAGATGCTGGGAATGGATCAAGGCAGAAGACTTGACGATGCAGTGTTTATTTATTTATTTTAACACATTCATTTATTTAAAATCGTGCTTAACGCTGCCTTTCCGCCAAATCACGTTCCAAAAGACAATGAACATTAAAACAATTAGAACATCTTAAACAATAAAAAATGCAATTAAATTTATACAATAAGTGAATTAAATGCATAAGTTTCCCAAAAGCACATCTGGCCTCAGAATACTGGACTGGTTTGGATGTGGCCTTTTGCCTCAATCCCCCCACCCACCCAGCAAACAGGGAGAGCAGGAAGTTAGGGAGACCCGGTCTACCCTAACCTGAAGTGACACTGCATAATGCTCAGCCCCACCCCCAGAAACTCCCAGGGCTAGCAACTCTACTTGGACCAAATCCCTTCTTCCTCTCATCTCACAGCTTGCTTCTGAGACTTTTGACTGTCCATGACTATGCCTCTTACCCTAATGTCTGCTTAACAGACGTGTCCCCCTCCCTGCCCACAACCCCACTGAGTGCCTCTGTCCTGAGGCAGGAAGCTGATTGAATTGGACTCAGCCCTTGGCTGACAATCCCCAGGAGACTTTTCGGGGATACAGACTTATAGAGCGGCATTTGGCAATGTGACAATGTCATTTCAGCTGCATAACTGGAAACAACATCACTGTGTTGCCGGATGGTGTGGCATGTCAAAAGATGGTCACCCTTGTATACATAGGGTTGCCAGCTCCAGGTTGGGGAGTGCCTGGAGGTTTTGGTGCGTAGCCTGAGGAGGGCAGATTTGGAGAGGGGAGGGGAGGGTTGCCAGGTCCCTCTTTGCCACTGGTGAGAGGTTTGTGGGGCAGAGCCTGAGGAGGGCGGGCTTTGGGGAGGGACTTCAATGCCATAGAGTCCAATTGTCAAAGCAGCCATTTTCTGCAGGTGAACTGGTCTCTATTGGTTGGAGGTCAGTTGTAATAGCGGGAGATCTCCAGCCATCACCTGGAGGTTGGCAACCCTATGTATAAATCAACCTGACAAGCAGTTTAAAAATCAGCATTTTTAATGTCATAAAACTTGAAGCAATATCCTACTTCCTGATATAGAATAGAATAGAATAGAATAGAAATTTTATTTATACCCGGCCCTCCCCCAGAATTAGGGTTGCCAACCTCCAGGTGGTGGCAGGAGATCTCCTGCTATTACAACTGATATCCAGCTGATAGAGATCAATTCATCTGGAGAAAAGGGCCATTTTGGCAATTGGACTCTATGGCCTTGAAGTCCCTCCTTAAACCCCACCCTCCTCAGGCTCCGCCCCAAAAACCTCCCTCCGGTGGCAAAGAGGGACCTGGCAACCCTACGCAACATGCCGGGCTCAGGGTGGCTAACATCACATATATATAGAAAATACAAATATATAAATACGTAGTTAAAATCATGACAATTAACACAACCGTTACATATTGATTGTTCCCTAAACACTATTCCACCGTAGGGAGGATGGTCAAAGAAGGCGGCCATGCACCAAGAGTACATGGTCAGGAAGGCCTACAGCCCAAAAAAGTATTTTAACCTGTACAGCTTGGGGTTTACTAAACTTACGTGTCACCTACATGTAAAAATTCACATAGGGAAGGGTCCATATCAAATGAAGCCAAGATGAAAAGCTTGTGACCGCATTTTGCATTTCAAAGTGATCTGGCTGTAATTGTTAGCAACTGGGTCAAATGGGGGCTCTCACTCCTATAAAATGGTTTGTGAACATCTGAAAAGAGAGAGCGCCACCATGCTGGATCCTTAGTGTCATCACGAACAGCAAAGGGCCAGAACTGTCTTGCTAGGATCATCCACCTGACCCTCCACGTGTGCCCATCTGCCTGCCTCCATGTGTAAGAGTACGATAGCAAGTTAGACCCTGTTATTTCAGTGCACCTACTCTCTTGTCTTATGTTGATGCCTGAACCTTTGTATAATCCTTTTAATAAAACTTGCTGCTTTTAGTGCTCCTGCAGGGGACATGCCCAGCTTGGGGGCCGTCAGGGTTGCCAACCTTCAAGTGGCAAGGAACCACGGAGTGGCTCAAGCCCAGGTGGAATCCCATAGTACTTAGGGTTGCCAGGTCCCTCTTCGCCATTGGCAGGAGGTTTTTGGGGTGGAGCCTGTGCAGGGCGGGGTTTGGGGAGGGGAGGGACTTCAAGGCCATAGAGTCCAATTGCCAAAGCGGCCATTTTCTCCAGGTGACCTGATCTCTATCGGCTGGAGATCAGTTGTAATAGCAGGAGATCTCCAGCCACCACCTGGAGGTTGGCAACCCTACATATTCTGCCATTCCATGCTACTTCCCAGCAGGCGGGCTGGGAGTAGGAGGGCGCTCATTGGTCGGCAGGCGGGTTGGCTGATGTGGATCCAGCCCCTATGCTACACCAAGGCCCTGTCAGCAGTAACCAATAAAGTTGTGGCTGTTTTCATCCCAACATGTCATGGTTATTTGCATGCAGGGAGTAGGTGGCTTTCTGCTCCTCCCCTCCACCGTCAGCGCTGGGTAGGGTTGCCAGCCTCCAGGTACTAGCTGGAGATCTGTGTACGTACAGTTTATATGTACACAGATGTTGTGCCCACACATTACAAATGTGTATGTGTGTTGGCGTGGGTCCAACACCCCTTGTATGTGCATCAGTCCTGTGTGCTAATATGACTGAGAGGAGGCCTAGTGTCTTCATAAGATAATGAAGAAGAGGGGGAAGGAAATGGAAGGGTATTCAGGGACTTGGCTGTTAACAGCTATTTAAAACAAGTTGTCAAATTCTCTTCATCTGCAGAGAGTTGTAGGCAAATTTATTGGTTCTCCCAGGAGTGTCCAGCTTTATTAAGAAAAGAAATGATTAACACATGATGTATCTCAATTCTTTAAAGTATGCATGTATCATGCATTACAAAACCCTTTCCCCCCTTTGCCACCTATATACTGCCCCTCAGGGTGTCAACTCTGGGTTGAGAAATTCTTGGAGATTCCAGGGTAGAACCTAGGGTTGCCAACCTCCAGGTGCTAGCTGGACATTTCCTGCTATTATAACTGATCTCTAGCTGATAGAGATCAGTTCACCTGGAGAAAAATGGCCGCTTTGGCAATTGGGCTCTATGGCATTGAAGTCCCTCCCCTCCCCAAACCCCTCCCTCCTCACATTCCGCCCAAAAAAACTCCTGCCAATGGCGAAGAGGGACCTGGCAACCCTATTATATGGGATTCCACCTAGGCTTGAGCCACTCCGTGGTTCCCTTGCCACTTGAAGGTTGGCAACCCCGACGGCCCCCAAGCTAGGCATGTCCCCTGCAAGAGCAATAAAAGCAGCAGGTTTTATTAAAAGGATTATACAAAGGTTCAGGCATCAACATAAGACAAGAGAGTAGGTGCACTGAAATAACAGGGTCTAACTTGCTATCGTACTCTTACACATGGAGGCAAGCAGATGGGCACACGTGGAGGGTCAGGTGGATGATCCTAGCAAGACTGATCTCCAGATAGGGTTGCCAACTGCCAGGTAGTAGCAGGAGATCTCCTGCTAATTCAAATGATCTCCAGCCGATAGAGATCAGATCACCTGGAGAAAAATGGCTGCTTTGGCAATTGGACTCTATGGCAATGAAGTCCCTCCCCTCCCCAAACCCCACCCTCCTCAGGCTCAGCCCCAAAAAATCTCCCGCCGATGGTGAAGGGAGACCTGGCAAACCTATCTCCAGACGACCAAGACCAGTATCCCTGGAGAAAATGGTTGCTTTGGAGGGTGGACTGTATAGCATTATACCCTGCTGAGGTCCCTCCCCCTGCCCTCCCCCCTAAAATCTCCAGGTGTTTCCCAAACCAAGTCTGGCAACCCTACGTCCAGGCCCCACCTGGAGTTAGGCAACCATGCCCCCACCCCCAAATAGTTGTCCTAAAGGCACCCCTGATAGAAATCCTCCAAGCTGAAGAAAGCAGAAGAAAGGCAGAGCAGCTCCAAGAACTTTGCCACATTCAGATCCAAGGGCAAACTCATTTCTTTGCTACCTCGGATTATTTGTACACGCAGAGAAGACACCCGCTCGCTCAAGTAGGGGGCCTGGCCTACTTGAGAACACTCTAGTTACAAGAATAGATGTTACCCCAAGCCAAACTAAACTACAGTGAAGAATTTATGAATTAATCCAGGGGAAAGATTGGCAAGAGAGGAGGGTGTCTTTCTTTGAAACGGCAAAGAATGCAATACAAACTCAACTTGATAAAAAAAGATTGATGAGAAAATGTTTTCCACACACAAAACCGATAAGAGCAATAAATGTTACATGTCACAGTGCAGAAGCTTTTTTTTAAAAGCACCCTTTTCAAACACCATATATAGAATTAATGTATTTTAGGCAGTTTTCATTTGGAAGAAATATTACTGTCTGCCAACATTTCATTTACTACCGAGATAAAGAATATTGCTTTCTTAGAATACTTAGTGTGGGTTAATATTAATGCTGCTCAGTTTTGATATAAATACACGAAATCTGAGCATTGCATCAAGTTACAACCATTTTTTCTGTTTTGAATAGTCCCTTTTACGCACACAACTGCCTGTTCAATTTATAAAGCGTATGAAGCTAGTCAGAGAGCACCCCATTTTGGTTAATGGGTTGCAGATGTTTCTTGAAAGTTTGGCCCATATGTGTTAATAAGTAGGGTTGCCAGCTCCAGGCTGGGAAATATTTGGAGATTTTGGGGGTGGAGCCTGAGGAGGGCAGGGTTTGGAGAGGGGAGGGTCTTCAATACCATAGAGTCCAACTGCCAAAGTGGCCATTTTCTTCAGGGGAACTGATCTCTGTTGCCTGGAGATCGGTTGTAATTGCGGGAGATCTCCAGCTGCCACCTGGAGGCTGGCGACCCTAGTTAATACGGATTATTTTAAACTAAGTTCTCTTGACTTTGGATCAGGTGGTGATAACACTGAAATAACACTGCCTTTATTTTTGAGAAGGCAACTAACTCTTTGTCCCTTGATTAGGGAAAAAATATCATTATAAAAATGATCCCTCTACACTGAAAATTCTGGTTCTTACTGCAAATTTTTCCCTGATCAGGTTTATCTCCAGGGTTGCCACCTCCAGGTTGGTAAATACCTGGAGATTTTTGGGGTGTTGTGTGAGGAGGGAGGGCAGGGTTTGGGGAGGGGAGAGACTTCAATGCTATAGAGTCCAATTGCCAAAGTGGCCATTTTCTCCAGGTGAACTGATCTCTATCGACTGGAGATCAGGTGTAATAGCAGGAGATCTCACATGCATTGTACATCCTGAACATGAGTGTGCTGTTCAGTCTTCAAGGATAGTAAGTTAAATTGGCATCTAGAAGTGAAAATAGGCAGGGACAACTCAACGATGCCAGCTAAGAGCAACAGAAAGATGCAGCAGAACACTAGGCCCTGTTATAATGAGAAAGCTCCAAAGCTCTACATTTATTTTAGGAAGGGGTTCAGGGTTTCAGATCTAAGACTCCTAGCTGCCGCTCTATTATTTCTAAGTGGAATTTTACCAGTCTGTGTTGTATCAGTTTTACCAATCTGTATTGTTTCAGTCATCAAATAAGTGGGTTCTAGATCAAATCAAGCCTTAACTGTCCCAAGAAGCTAAAATGACTAAACAGAGGCTATTGTACTTTGGTCAGATTATGAGAAGACAAGAGTCACTGAAAAAGACAATCATGCTAGGAAAAGTTGAAGGCAGCAGGAAAAGAGGAAGACCCAACATGAGATAGATTGACTCTATAAAGGAAGCTGCGGCCCTCAGTTTGCAAGACCTGAGCAAGGCTGTTAACGATAGGATGTTTTGGAGGACATTGATTCATAGGGTCGCTATGAGGGCCTGTGGTTCAGTGGCAGAGCATCTGCTTGGCATGCAGAAGGTCCCAGGTTCAATCCCTGGCATCTCCAGCTAAAGGGACTAGGCAAGTAGGTGACGTGAAAGACCTCTGCCTGAGACCCTGGAGAGCCACTGCCGGTCTGAGTAGACAATACTGACTTCGTTGGGCCAAGGGTCTGATTCAGTATAAGGGAGCTTCATGTGTTCATGAGTCGAAAGCGACTTGACGGCACTTAACACACATATTGTATCAATTGCAGTCAAATTTCCACCAGGGTCCCAGTTCTTCTGCCATGAAAGGATCTTGGTCCTTTAAATAAAGGGAGGTATTTGACCATTTCTGTGACGAAAAGAATGGTCCATCAGCCATTGCGAATTCAGCCATTGCGAATTTAATTTGCTATTTATTTTGGTTATTGTGCTTGGTCTGCCTAATGAGGGCTACAGTTGTAGTTCATAAGACTATGGGCAGAGAGAAGCAGAGCTGCAGATGGATCGTTAATTAGGTGCCACCTTCAGGGAGCTTTCTATTTAACAGCCACCATGTGTTGTCCTTGCATCCAGAAAGGCAGAAGGAGAAGATGTTGATGGCGGTTGTTAAAAGTTAGGGTATGTCTGTAATGAGGGAAGCAAGCCCCTTTCTAACCCTGCAGATGTTGACACCGCTAGCAATTAACGGTCTGATTCCAAGCCATTAACTCACCTCTGATCCAGCAGGACATATTATATCTGACATTTTGGAAACATAAAAGAGGAAGCACAACATGATTTCACTGTACTGGAGAAAGGTGTGAAGGCCAAAATGGCTATGCAAGCAGAGACAAGAACATCCCACGGACTGATATGGCATCTTGGCAATTAGACTCTATGGCATTAAAGTCCCTCCCCAAACCCCGCTCTCCTCAGGCTCCACCCCAAAAACCTCCCACCAGTGGCAAAGAGGGACCTGGCAACCATATTTAGAGCATCTGTATTTTTGTTGGCCAGATTATATTTTATTCCACTAGAATAGAATGCTTTATTTGAAATAGATCAGGTGGACTTGGCAGAATCAAATCCAGCTAGAGGAAAGATCTGACAAGGTCAAGTCCAACAAACAGTGGCAATAAGGTCCAGAAATCTATTCCAAGGCTATGTTCCAAGCAGACAGAATGTGGGGAGAAAGCAGGAGCCAACTAGTAGCCAAAGCATAAAAGCAAACTGGAAGAGGTAGTACTCTAGAAGTAGGGTAGGAAACAGCTCTTTGGACCACAAGGTCAAAAAAGTCAAGTGCATCTGTAGTCGCAGCTTGCTAGGAAGATAGCTATACAAATATCTTTTATGGAGAAAACATATAGATAGGGGGAAGATCAATGGCAGGAGACCCTTGCTGTGTCTTTCTGCATTTCCCAACAGTATGCTTTGTGGTAGCATTACTGCAGTTCATGGTACTGTAATTCAGCAACTGACCTACCGCTTTTCAGTTAGTAGCCAGTTGGTACCCCATCTAAAGGATACGGGAGGAACCTAAGCCTAAAAAGGCTGCCTGAATGAAATAATATAAAAGCGTCACATTGCATCCATCCATTTAGTCCAGCATCCTGTTTCATACAGCAGCAATCCAGTGCCCCAGAAGGCCAAGAAGTAGGGTAGGGAAGCCAAAGCTTTCCCCCATTGCTGCCCCACAGCACTGATATTCAGAGGGCTACTGCCTCCGAACATGGACATTTCAGATGAACCTCTCCTTCCATCCATTAATTTCTCTAATCTCCTTTTAAAGCCAAGTAAGCTAGTAGGAATCACTACACCTTATGGTAGTAAATCCCACCAGTTAATTACTCTGTGAGTGATGAAGTTCTTTGTCACTCCTGAATCATGTCCCATCAACTTCAGTGGGTGACCAACATTTTCAGTATTGTGGGAGAAGGAGACTATCTCTAGGCACTTTCTCCAGACATTGTTGGCCAGAATACTCCACAGCTTGTGGCATATAACAGCCAATCCCACTCTACTTCCTGCTGTGTGGCGCCCAGAACCTTATTATTTCCTGTGTATGGATAACGTATTGCTGAAACTAGTAAGGTGGCTTTCTGAGCTATCATCAGATCCCTCTTCCTTCTGTCCTCTGGCGGGCAGTTTGTCTCATTTCTGAACAACTGTGTAGCTCATTTTAGCTATATCCCACTTTCCCCTGTTATAAAATGTCATTTTGCCTTTCTCCATCTAGGCTTCAAATTCCACCTAGGTTGCCAACCTCCAGGTGGGGCTGGAAATTTCCCTGGACTACAACAGATATCCAAATGACAGAGATCAGTTCCTCTGGAGAAAATGGTTGCTTTGGAAGGTGGACTCTATGCTGAGGTCCCTCCCCTCCCCAAACCCTGCCCTCAGTGGGGTATAATTAGGGTTGCCAGCTCCAGGTTGGGAAATACCTGAAGATTTTTGGGGTGGAGCCTGAGGACAGCAGGATTTGGGTACGGATTTCAAGGTCATATAGCCCAATTGCCAAAGCAGCCATTTTCTCCAGGTGAACTGATCTCTACTAGCTGGAGATCAGTTGTAATAGCAGGAGGTCTCCAGCTAGTACCTGGAGTAGGGTTGCCAGGTCCCTCTTCGCCATCGGTGGGAGGTTTTTGGGGCAGAGCTTGAGGAGGGTGGGGTTTGGGGAGAGGAGGGACTTCCATGCCATAAAGTCCAATTGCCAAAGCGGCCATTTTTTCCAGGGGAACTGATCTCTATCGGCTGGAGATCAGTTGTAATAGCAGGAGATCGCCTGCTAGTACCTGGAGGTTGGCAACCCTAGGTATAATGCCATAGAGTTCACTCTCCAAAGAGCCATTTTCTCCAGAGGAACTGATCTCTGTGGTCTGGAGGTCAGTTATAATTCCAGGAGAACTCTAAGTCTTACCTGGAGGTTGGCAATGGCAACCCTAAAATAGCCAAAGTGTAACAATCTTAGACTAAAAAATAATTCATAAATTGCAAATGTTAACAGAAAACAATGATAAAAATAACAAACTCCAGTTAAAAGAAAAAGAGTTAAAATTTCCAAACCCTATATGCAAAATACAAGTAACAACAGATTAACATTAAGCTTAACTTTAGCAGTTTTTCTTGGCAGCCAGTGCATATCACATGAGTGATGTGCTGTATTGTTAGTTTATAACTGGAAGAAGACAATTATTATTCAAAAATTGGCTGGGAGTTGAGTCTCTTCTCGATTATGCATTTAAATATTTGGTCTGTCCTACCCTGGAGTCTCGTGAGGAAAGAAAAGTAACATTATGCCGTGATATTTTACGACTGTTCTGCTCTTTGCTTTTGTGTTTGTTTAATTGTATTTTAAATGTGTTTTGTTGATTTTATTATACATCTCTTTAGGCAGTGTTCTGCCACGGAAAGATGACTAATATGCTTTAAAGTAAACACGATAATGGAGCAGCAGTCTCTCAGGTATGTAAACCCATACAAGTATTCAGAGTTTTATGGATTACAACTGGCACCTGGAATTATGCATCGAAGCTGCTGCAGTGCTGGAAACTAGGTCCTAATTGGAGTCCCACTGATAAACCACTAGCATGGGACAGAACAGGGCCTTCGCTTTAAACCAGCCTCAAAGTTTAGGAATATGTTCCCCATAAATAAAAGCATCTCTTCCTTGGCCTTTAGGAAACAGAACTGGCCTATTTGTTTTGGAGGAGCAAGGTTTCAATAGGGGTGGCCACTATGCTGTTTGCTATGTTAACTGTTGTATCCGTGCGTGGAACTGGTTTATGTTGATCTAAATAATATTGCTGGCAGTCATATTTGAAGTGAGAATAAGCTGTTTTTTGGGGGACTGAAGAAGAGATTAATATAAGAAATCGATCTACATCTGTCTACATCTCCACTTCGTTGAAACCTTCGTGGGACCAGTGTTGACTGTATACACCTACCCTTCAAGGGATTGCTAATTACTTACCTAGTGCAGGACTGTACAAATTTTGGACTGTATGTTGTTCTTTGATTGCTTGTTGGTGATGCACTTATTTGTGTTGTGTGTGTTACATCTATATATATAGTATATTGTGTATTGTGTTATTGTGTAGCGTTATAAAATTTTGCACTTTGTAGACATCTTTTCGCATCTATGCTGATTTCCAAACCTCAGGAACTAGCATGGAGGTGCCTCTTTCCTACAAACCTCCAGGTGGTGGCAGGAAATCTCCTGCTATTACAACTGATCTCCAGCCGATAGAGTTCTTCTGGAGAAAATGGCTGCTTTGGCAATTGGACTCTATGGCATTGAAGTCCCTCCCTCCCCAAACCCCGACCTCCTCAGGCTCTGCCCGAAAAACCTCTCAAAGAGAGACCTGCCAACCCTAGACAGTGTGTAAAAAAATATTGTGGTCCTTGTCATCCACTATTGACAAGAGATTGGCAGCTGCATTTTGTTTTTGCTGAAGCCTGCAAATAGTATTCAAGATAGGGTTGCCAACTTCCAGTCGGTGGCTGGAGATCTCTTGCTATTGCAATTGATCTCCAGGTGATAGCGATAAGTTTCCCTGGAGAAAATGGCCATTGGACTCTATGGCATTGAAGTCCCTCCCCTCTCCAACCCCCACCCTCCTCAGGCCCAATCCCCAAAATCTCCAGGTAATTCCCAACCCCAAACTGGCAACCCTAATTCAAGGTTGGGTTGCCAGCCCCAGGTTGGGAAATTCCTGGAGATTTTTGGAGTGAAGCCCGAAGAGAGCAGGGTTTGGAGTGGGGAAGAACTTCAGTGGGGTATAATTCTATAGAATCCACTTTCCAAAGCAGCCATTTTCTTCATGTGAACTGATCTCTGTCGCCTGGAGATCAGTTGTAATAGCGGAAGATCTCCAGCCACCAGGGGTAGCCCTATGTAAAGCACATTTGGGAAGTCTAGCTGTGAGGTTTGGAAGGTATGAGTGGCATGGGGGGTGGGGGGTTATACCCCCAGGCTTCAACTGCTGCTCAATGATGCAGTGGGAGAAAAATAAGGAGAAAACCAGTGTTGCACATCACTCTAGGAATTTTCCAAATCTCTATGGCTGACAACTCTAGGGTAGCAGTTGCTAGGGATAGGTTTGCCAACTAACTGGAGAGGGGGGAAAATCTTGTCCCATTAACAGAGGTTTAATGGGTTGTTATTTACCAGGTGTTATTTTCCTCCATGCCATTAAAAGCTTCAGCTGGCCATTTCCATTCAGTAAACCTCTATGAAAGGGGCAGGACATTTTTTCTCTGGGCCAGTTGGCAATCCTAGGCTTGAATCAGAAAAAAAAAGGCTGAAGCCTTCTTCGTGCCAGATGGAGTTCAGCACATCTGGCCACCACGGCAACCTCAAGATCTAGAAGCAACCATCAGCCTCAAGTCTACCAGTCTGCAAGACTATAGGAGAAGCTGAATCGAGTCAGTGACTGGAGCAGCTGTCCATCGCAAGCCAGCAGCCTTTACATCCGTAGGGTTGCCAACCTCCAGGTGGTGTCTGGAGATCTCCCTCTATTACAACAGATCTCCAGCCAGTAGGGATCAGTTCACCTGGAGAAAATGGCCGCTTTGGCAATTGGTCTCTATGACACTGACGTCCCTCCCCTCTCCAACCCCCACCCTCCTCAGGCTCCACCCCCAAAATCTCCAGGTATTTCCCAACCTGAAGCTAGCAACCCTATACATCAGTGTGGGCAGTTGGCTCACCTGCATCTTTTATGCACATTGTTTGAAAATGCCTAAACGGTCCTATGCAGAGCTACTCTGATCTAAACCCACTGAAATTAGTGGGCTAAGGCTGGAGTAACTCTGCAGAGGATTGCACTGTGAATCTCCAAACCCTTTAAACTAGTTTATATGGAAAGCACTAAACCAGCTGTTGTGTAAACATCCTGGGGCTGTTACAGAATTAAGTCCATAATGAGGGCTCTGTGGACCATCTCTTCCACCTTCAGTAGCTACACATTCTTAAAGTACCTCCTCCGGGGATTTCTTTGAGACGATGTTCTTGGGAAGGCAGAAAGAGTCACGACTAGCATCCTGGTGCCGACAGAACAATTTACAGAAACCTCATCACTGCAGGTAGCTTGATACAGATGGAACTGTAGGATATGCTTCATAATTAAATAGGGGGACTCATCATGGTGCCTTATAGACGAATGGATATGTTGTGACACGTAGTATTTGTTAGTCTTTAAGGCGCCACAAGACTCTTCGTTATTTTGACTGAAGCAGACTGACAGCATGGCCATCCTAAGAGCATCACTTTTCTAAGTCCATTAAAGACATGGATGGCACTGTTAACACAGTTGCCTCTCTCAGTACAGTCCAAAACGCCCCCAGAAATACTGCTGTCGGGGGCCAGGCCGCTGCCATTCGTCATGTGGGGGTAGTCAGAAGTCTGCAATAGGGACGGGCGAATCAGAGAAAATTGTCCTCCCATTTGTGGAAATTTTCTGCAGGCGACTTGGGGGTGACTCTGTTCACCTGGAGAAAATGGCCACTTTGGCCATTGGACTCTATGGCATTGAAGTCCCTCCTCTCCCAAACCCCGCCCTCCTCAGGCTCTGCCCCAAAAATCTCCCGCTGGTGGCGAAGAGGGACTTGCCAACCTAGACCAGAGGTACCAATAAAAGGCAGAAAATTGCAAATTATTTACTTCATGGTTATATTTTTTAACACCAGAGTGTGTCTGGGAGGGTATTATTTGGATTTCCAGCCTCAGGCCCTAAAATGCCTTGGACTGTCTCTGGTTGTCTTAACGTACTCTACTGAGTGCAATACACAGAATGTACCATATTCTATAGGATGGAACATGCTTCTCTTTCTACTATGTATCTTTTTGGAAGCACTTTTTTCTTTGACATAAATCACACACAATTGTGATAATTCTGATAGGTGGTTTTCATATGTCCTTATTTGAGGGAACATGATTCAGGATTGTTGAAGGTACTTCTCTTTGCATGTCTTCAGAGACCTACTTCCCTATTTCAGACACTCAAGTGTTGGGGGGAAACTTAAGCTGGGATACCCAGAAGTAAGTTTCATTTTATTAAATGGATTTTACTCACGAAAAAACATTCTTAGGATTTGCAGCCTACGTCAAGGCACTCAAAACAGGTCCCTGGGCAAATTTCTAGTACAAACTCTACTCTGAAGGAGTATAATTAGTTTCTCCTTCTGTTTGCTGCACAACTAGGGTTGCCAACCCCAGGTTAGGAAATATCTGAAGATTTGGGGGGTGGAGCCTGAGGATGGTGGGGTTTGGGGAGGGGAGGGACTTCAATGCCATAGAGTCCAATTGCCAAAGCTGCCATTTTCTCCAGGGAAACCGATTTCTATCGCCTGAAGAGCAGTTGCAATAGCAGGAGGTCTCCAGCTGCCACCAGGAGGTTGGCAACCCTATGCATTACTGACTGTGCCAGTATAGAAATGTCTCATGCTTGTGTGTATGGTGGGGAGGGAGGGGGGTGATCTGTGCTGCTAACAAGAAATAAAGTACAGGAAGGAGGGGTGTCTCTCAGCAGATTTTTATCCACGTTAACCACCCCAGCGGCAGCGACACAGTCTATTCTCTCAACCAGTGCAGCAGGAATTAAGAGTACTGATTTAAACTGCCAGGCAAGCCCCCTTGGGCAGTATCGGACATGAAGCAAGTGAGTCCTTCATCAACCTTTCCCGTTCAGTAGCTCCCAGAACCTCCTCGCTGGACTTTGCTGACTAATGACATCATCTTTTCCTCCGTCTTGGGCTGCGACTTCTGCTGTTCTGTTCATTTTAGAAATGAACACGGAGAGAGAGAATGACAAAGCCAAACTAGGCGTCTGGATTTTTAAATTTTTCTTCAGCTCTCTTTATGTTTCCTTTTGTAATCGGATGGCGCTCACTCTGTGGCTCACGGAAAGCCTCATTTGCAAATGTGTGTGTGTAAAGTGCCTTCAAGTTTAAGCCGACTTATGGCGACCCCCTTTTTTGGGGTTTTCATGGCAAGAGACTAACAGAGGTGGTTTGCCAGTGCCTTCCTCTGCGCAGCAACCCTGGACTTCCTTGGTGGTCTCCCATCCAAGTACCAACCAGGGCTGACCCTGCTTAGCTTCTGAGATCTGACGAGATCAGGCTAGCCTGGGCCATCCAGGTCAGGGCCATTTGCAAATACCCTCAACCAAAGAGCCACATTTACTTCCACCCCTGGCATGATGCCTACACTGCAGGGAGACTCGCGGCTTACCCGTGCCTCTGGCAGTGGCTGTTTTGAGGAAGCCACCATCTGCCAACTACAAGTACCATTGGAAAAGGGCCTTGACCACTTACCTGGAACATGGGGCAGATGTCACATTAGTGAATGGTGCTCAGAAGAGCCATAGGCGGAATGTTAATGGGTAAGGTTGCCAGCTCCGGGTTGGGAAATAACTGGAGATTTTGAGGGTGGAGCCTGAGGAGGGCGGGGTTTGGGGAGGGGAGGGACTTCAATGCCATAGAGTCCAATTGCCAAAGCGGCCATTTTCTCCAGGTGAACTCATCTCTGTCGGCTAGAGATCAATTTTAATAGCAGGAGACCTCCAGCTAGTACCTGGCAGTTCAGGAAACTGTGTATACACAAGGATTACAATATTACCATTCATTTGGTACTCAGCTGAGACCTTTGGAACTTTTCCTATATTTTCTGTGTGAACTGTATATATTGTATATAATTGTGTTGTGTATATGTCACGTATATGGTCTAGGTTTCACCTCAGTAGCTTATAAAAATTTGCACTTTGTGTATACACAGTTTCCTGTACTGTTTTTCTAAACCTTTTGGTACGAGTACAGAGGTGCCGTTTTTCTCCCCAGTACCTGGCAGTTGGCAACCCTATTCACAGGGTTGTTGTGAGGATAAAAGAGAGGGGAGGAAGGCAATGTAAGCAGCTCTGGGTCCCCACTGGGGAGAAAGGCAGGATATAAATAAAGTAAAAAAAATAAAATAAAACCAGTTATTCCTGAAATGCCAAGGGAGCTTTAGATGTTTTTTTGTGGCAGGGTCCCTCACCAAACTTGAGGGGAGAAGGGAAGCAACCACATTCAGAAATCTAGACCAGCTGGCTGGATAAGAGGTCTCAAGGGGCTAGATCCAGCCCGCGGGCCTTATGTTTGGCACCCCTGATCTAGACTATTCCAAGGCTGGCCTGGCAATCGAGGAGGATAACAGGACAGCCCGGGACCAGCCCTTCCTTCCCTAGCAGCTTGGATCTAGAGAGCCACCTTGCGGTATCTTTCCCCCTCCCTCCGACTGAAGGCAAGGCATCCACAAATCAAAGGCTCACGGCTCTTCTGTCCGAATTAAAATGCCAAGCGAAATACCACTCTCGTCCTCACGCGGGCCAGCCGGACATTACTGAATGCTCGGGCTCTAAGCTTTAAATCAGCTTAATTAGTAGATCAGTCAGCTTTAGGTGATTAATTGGCGGGAGCCAACTGTAATTGATGGGAGCAAATTTTAATCATTAGGGCTAAGCAACACTTTTAAAAACGAAACTTAAAACAGCAGTACAGCCGCATCTTGAAGAGAAGCAAAATATATTACGGCATGAACTGGACTAAGCATAAGATAAATTTTGTTACCTTTAAGGTGCTCCTAGGCTCCTGTTTAATTTTGCCACAACACTAATACAGTTACCCCTCTGGAGTTTTGGGAAAGTTTTTCTAGCTCTGGGGTATGACAATATATTCAGAATGACCTTATCTTTGGAGGGGAAAGTGATAGCTATTTTCCTCCTTTAAATGATAGATAGATTTATCCAATATTTTACAACGAGGTTTTGGCAAAATGCAAACTTATTTCAGAGAATCAATTAATTATTTGGTCACAAGGCTGGTGATTCCCCAACTACAAATCTTTAATCAGCTGCCAACCTAAGCAACACACAGTGAGTTTACCCTCTCTACAAGCCAATTTATACATTCATAAGCATCATAAGATATAGCTTTTCTTGGACAGCCTTCCTTTGAGTTGCAGGGTGTGGCTCATATATTTGGATATGCCCTTATCTAACGCTTCCTTGTACACACAAGGGACCCAAAGCAGCTTATCACATCATTCTCCCCTCCTCCATTCTGTCCTCTGAACAACAACCTTGTGAGGTAGGTTACACCAAGTGACTGTGACAGGCCCAGAGTCATCCAGCATACTTCTGCGAGAGAGCAAGGTCGTTTTCTCCCACCAGCGGAGCACGACAAGAAATATGACCTTGCTTGGACTCTATACATGATCCATCTAGTCCCTGCAGGCAAATAAACTCAAATAAACCCCACAGCCCTAGCTGTTGTCTTAAGGGTCAAAATGAAGCAGAGAACGGGGAAAAACTGACAACACTTTGTTCAGTTTTCTACAGCTTCCTCAACTTTAATGAAGTCATTTGCCCTGTGGTGTTTCATGAGGCAACTTTTTGGGCTTTTGTAAATGTGTAGTGTCTACTCTGAAGGGCCTGTGGTCATTTTTTTGCCCTCAATTCCTTTGAATGGGAAACTGAAATAAACATCTAGTGTGAAATTTACAAAACTATATTCCCTTCCCCAATGTCTTTGTTGCTGCTGTATTCCTTTGCAACCACAAGGAAATACTTCAGAAAGGCTATTTTCTCCCTTGCAACCTCTAAGGTTTTTATAAATTCATAGGACCTCCTTTGGGATGTATTTCTCCCTCTCCCTGGATCAGGAGTGCACTTTTTTGCTTAGCCGGGGGCTAGACTGCACCTGAGCAAAAGTTGATTCAGCCACAATTCTTCACAGTATAACAAGCGTAGGGTCTGCTGGGAATTTGTGGGTGGTTGTGTGCGATTAGCTTGGCTCTCACTCAATGACACACAAGAAAGAACGAAAAAGTGAATTACCTGCAGCAGATGCCTGACTAGTTGGACAACGGCCAAGATGTTGGCCTTCAGGGCTTGGAGATCACCACTACCGTCACACCCCACTGAGAAAAGGAGGGGCTGAGAAGTGTGTAGAAGGAATAGGCTGGAATTTTTGGATGCCACATGAGGTTTCTACAAACTCTTTCCTTTGTAGGACACTTTGGGATGAGAGACAGGAAAACAGGCCACCACTGTTTGAGTGGGCTGTAGCACTTGAAGTACAGGATCTTTCTCTCTCTCAAGATCTGATGTAGGGTAGGGGATATGTTGCCCTCTAGGAGTGCCTCTACCTGTGCTCCACTTGTAGCATGGAGCCAGCGTGGTGTAGTGGTTAAGAGTGGTGGTTTGGAGCGGTGGACTCTGAGCTGGAGAACCGGGTTTGATTCCCCACTCCTCCTCATGAGCGGCGGAGGCTAATCTGGTGAACCGGGTTGGTTTCCCCACTCCTACACATGAAGCCAGCTGGGTGACCTTGGCCTAGTCACACTCTCTCAGCCTCACCTATCTCACAGGGTGTCTGTTGTGGAGAGGGTAAGGGAAGATGATTGTAAGCCAGTTTGATTCTTCCTTAAGCAGTAGAGAAAGCCAGCATATAAAAACCAACTCTTCTTCTATATTTGTAAATAAAATAAAATATGATAACACCACCAGAAGTCTCCATTACTGTTTCTTCCAAAGGAACTAACCCAGGGATCGGCCACTGGAACTTTTCAGCACTTAGGCCCCTTATCATCTGTTTGAGCAGCTGGTTGCTAATGGATTTTTTGTGTGTCATTTCAGACACAACCATTTTGGCTCCCAGTTGCTAACAGACTTTAAAAAAAACTTTTTTCAGACAAAACCGCTTGCGTCCCATTGGCATCCCGGGGCTCAGCCATTTTTTAATGAAAACTGCTTTCTCCTGTTGTCAGTTCTTCCTTGCGCTTCTGAATCACTGCACTGTACTGTTTAGAACAGGGGTGTCGAACTCAACGTTAAGAGGGCCGGATATGACATAAATGTAATTTGGTCTGGCCGGGCCATGCCTCGCCAGCTCAGATTGAGAGTGGGGGAGTGGCTGCTTCGGCTGGCTCACGGGCCAGATAAGAGCTCTCAAGGGGCTGGACGCAACCCTCGGACCTTATGGTTGACATCCCTGGTTTAGAATGTCTAGAGCCCTTCCGAAAGTACCGCTTTCCCACCCCCTTTTTCCATGGTATGTTCTTTTTCAGCTTTTTTTTGGGGGGTGAATGTTTTAAGGCTAGCACTATAGCACTAGACCACCATAGCAGGGGGGAAAGCACAGCACTGTTTGAAACAGTCAGAGCACTTTAGAGAAGGCTTACAGACTAATCGAAATGAGCTGTATGAAACGCCCGTCCCGATTTCGCTTTACTCGGAATCAGGGCCAACAGTGGATAACGTCCGATTTAGAACGGTAGTCCGAAAGGGGCCTCAGAAAAGTAGAGCAGGCATTAATAATAGGTCCCCACAAAATTGGGTTACCTGCTTAAATGCAAAGCAGAGTGTGAGAAAGCACCTCCCCTTCTTTTCTGGCAAACTAGGCACAGCTTTTCCAGCTGAGTGGGAAGAGAAGCCTTCCCTGTCAAATAGGGTGAGAGATAAATAGAGACATATACAGGATGTTTGCTGCAATGATGAAAAATCTGCAGGATAACTTTTGATGACACATCCACAATCTCCTGGGGGAGCAGTACCGTGGTTTAAAAATTGCCCTTCTGCCAACTGCTTAACCCCCTATCAAATAACAATTAGAACAATTATTTGCAGTCACCTCCCAACAACATTCTGAAAACAAGACAAATGCTGGGTCACTTCTCTTGGCATTTAAATAAGACTGCAATATAAAAATCCAAAGGACATCTTTTAATAATCTTTTATTTGTTCTTCATCCACTTTTGCTAATAGCTTCCATTAAGTGTCTGAAACAAAACAGAAGAAAAAGATTGAAATAAGTATCTGGTTCTTGAGAAAAACATAAAGTACAGCAGGTAGGCTATGCCCTTAAGGGGACCAGCTGCCCAGAACCCAAAAAATAGGACAGGCACCTCTGCCAGGAGGGATTCTGATGGAGATGTCGCATCGGGTCATAAGCCAGGATGGGTAATACGGCAATAATAAAGTTGGTTGCAGCTGTTCTTTATTTCTAAGGCAGATAACACCTGGTAGGTTTGGGCTAGTCGATAATTCTGGCATAAAAGGTAACGCATCAGTAGAATTAATTGTGCTACATTAGCAGAGGACAGGTCTTCAATGATGATTCTGTTTCGGAAGATAATGGCTGTTACCGAACTTGTATTCCCAGCGATGTATTAAGAGTTTGAAAATGTTATAAAAAATACTGTTCACACTTTGTTTGGCTCCTTTAGCTGTGAAGACGTCTTCCAACCATTTATAAGCCGTGGTATCCAAAAACCCTTTTAAAGCGATGTTTTTTACAACATTTTCAAACTCTTAATACATCGCTGGGAATACAAAGTGCGGTAACCCCCAATGTTTCACACACCCCTTTCCCCCCAAAACCATTATACTGGACTGAAGAACGAACTGAAAGCCCCTTACTACGTCCTTTGCATAATTTTATTTGCAGACACACAGTGGAGCGGGCAAGACAAGTCCAAATACACAGCTGTGTAGAAGCACAAAAGGCAGTAGTACTGAGCCATGATACTCAGAATGCCTTGATATCTACAAACGATCATTCACCAGAAGTCTCCTAGCAACAATGTCAGACCATACAAAACTGGCTTTAGCCATAAATCATCGGAACATAAAGTTTTTCAGTGCATCTGAAATGGAGAATGAGCTGCTGTACAAGAAGATTTTTTCTTTTTCTTTTGACAAGTCACATCATATATTTTCTGTTCCTGTTCCTGATCCACAGAAGCAAATTTCTGGGTATGCGATCCTATCAAATATGTCTATTGATATTTTGTTATCTGATTAACCATGGAATGTCCTGAATGACTCGCTATGCCAATAAAGGTTTTGAATTGAATTGAATTGAACTAGAGGTTCTGGGGATTGAACCTGGGATCTTCTGCATGTAAAGTTAATGTGCTACCAGTGAGCTAAATCCCCTGCCTTCAGGTCACTCTTCCCTATGAGCTGCTCTTGGCCATCTAGTCCAAAATATTGTTTTGGCACAAAGCTCTCTCAAGGAAGGTTCATGCTGGAACATAGTGCTGATTTTTAGCCTTGTAAAGCCTGGGCTCGTATTGTATTGTTGTGGCATTTTAGTATGTGATTTCAGTATTTTAATAACATTTTATTAAGCATTTTAAAAAAGCTTCCAGAAAATGGCAGACTTCAAATTACAAACTGTTCTCAGCATCATCCAGAAAAACTGCCAAAGAAAATTTCTAATGAAAGCAGCATGTCCCCTAGCAGCTGACTGGGGAAAGATTAGAAGAAGGCTTAGATTCTCAATTTATTTTGAGTATCACGTTCCATCCCCACCAGCTTGTGAAACCTTAAAAGATTGTATACGTACAAAGCAATCATATGCTACAGTCTTTGGAAATTAAGGGTATAGCGAGAGAGCTCACTAATTTGACACATTTAGTGTCCCAGAACAGTGCCTGGTGTCTCCTAAACCTCTTTGGAGAACAATAAAATAAAAACCCATAAATATACACCAAAACCAGGGAGGGAGTCAATAACAGTTATTGAGTGCAAGGTTTACACAGTGTAACCAAAAAAGTCATTGGCCGGGCGGGGGGGGGGGTCAGTCTTTAAGGTGCCAGTGGACTTTTATTTTGTTACAGCAGACTAACACAGAACACACCCCAGCAGTTTGAAGTAATAAAAAACCATGCCCCACCCCGGCTCCTCTAAACACAACCACCCACGATCTTATGCATGGGAGGTTTTGTCTTGGATTTGCCACTCTCTAGATGCACATTTTCCACATCCGAATTCTCAAAAATAAGCCCCCCCATGCAGAGTTTTGAGATGGGCAAAACGTGCATCAAGAGAGCAGCAGATCCAAGGCAAAACCTCCCATGCATCAGTGGCCAATGACTTCCATTAGGGTTGCCAACCTCCAGGTGCTGGCTGGAGATCTCCTGCTATTACAACTGATCTCCAGCCAATAGAGATCTGCTCACCTGGAGAAAATGGCCACTTTGGCAACTGGACTCTATGACATTGAAGTCTCTCCCCTCCCCAAACCCCGCCCTCCTCAGGCTCCACCCCTAAATCGTCCCGCCGATTGCCAAGAGGGACCTGGCAACCCTAACTTCCATGCTCCACATCAGTCTGTTAGGAACCAAAAGTTCCAGCCCCTTTCACACCGAGCATCACACCGTTATACCGGGTTTCACACCGTTATACCAGGCTTCCTTTCCAAGAGACATGGGGGTGTGTGTGTGGCAGGGCCGGATTTAGGTTTGATGAGGCCCTATTGAAGGTAATGGGGCCCTTTATATGTCCAGCTGTCCTTTGTCAACAACAAATTGTCGCTGTTTTTTGTGTTGAATATATGCTATATATTCTTGAGAAAAAGTGTTCCTCACCAGGAAAAGTGTTCGAACAAATCATCAAACAGTCCGTCCTTGAGCATTTAGAAAGGATGGATCTGATCACTAAGAGCCAGCATGGGTTTCTCAAGATTAGTCATGTCAGACTAATCTTATCTCCTTTTTTGAGGAAGTTACTACCTTGCTGGATCAGGGGGATGCTGTAGACATCGTTTATCTAGATTTCAGTAAGGCTTTTGATAAGGTTCCGCATAGTTTTCTAGTTGACAAATTGGGAAAATGTGGGTTAGATCCTATTATTGTTAGATGGATCTGCAATTGGTTGACAGATCGTACCCAAAGAGTGCTAGTTAATGGTTCCTCGTCCACTTGGAGAGAAGTGACTACTGGAGTTCCTCAGGGATCTGTGCTGGGCCCTGTGTTGGACAACATCTTTATAAATGATTTGGATGAAGGAATAGAGGGGATGCTTATTAAATTTGCAGATGATGCTAAATTGGGAGGGGTAGCAAATACGGTAGACGACAGAGCCAAGATGCAGGATGATCTTGAAAGGCTGGAGAAATGGGCTAGAACTAATAAAATGCACTTCAACAAAGGCAAATGTAAAGTTCTGCATTTCGGTAGGAAAAATCAAATGCATAATTATAGGATGGGGGAGACTTGTTTGAGCAGTAGTGTGTGTGAAAAGGATCTTGGGGTCTTAGTAGACCAAACACTGAACATGAGTCAGCAGTGTGATGCTGTAACTAAAAAGGCAAATGCAGTCTTGGGCTGCATCAAAAGCCATTTGCACATAACAAAATATGTATTTTATCAAAGTAATTGTTGAACTGAAATACAATTCACAGTGGGTAGCTGTGTTAGTCTGTCTGCAGTAGTAGAAAAGGGCAAGAATCCAGTAGCACCTTAAAGACTAATAAAAATATTTTCTGGCAGGGTAGGAGCTTTCGTGAGCCACAGCTCACTTCTTCAGATACAGCTAGAATGTGAATCAATCTGCCTTAAATCCATCTCCTCTACTTAAAGACAGATGGATTCACATTCTAGCTGTATCTGAAGAAGTGAGCTGTGGCTCACGAAAGCTCATACCCTACCGGAAAATATTTTTGTTAGTCTTTAAGGTGCTACTGGACTCTTGCTCTTTTGAAATACAATTAATAAGTATATTAATAGTGAAATAATTATTAAGCTCTAACTGATAACACTGTTGCTGTATGTAGGTTTTATTTTATTTGTTGTTTTTTTCATCTTATATTTTGGAGGTGTACATCCAGATTTTTTTCCCCCTTTAAATTTTTTGGGGGCCCTAAGCTATAGCTTGTTTAACTTATACGTAAATCCGGCACTCGGGGCCGGTGGGGGGGGGGCGGGTTGCAATTTGAAGAGGAGGCTGAAACTCCTGCCCCTAGTTCCCCCACCCCCGTCTCTTGAAAATGTGTGTCGTCATTTATGCATGGGAGGTTTTGCCTTGGATCTGCCACTCTTTAGATGCCCTTTCTCCCTATCCATATTCTCAAAACTCAACAATAAGCCCCCATGCAGAGTTTTGAGAATCCGGATGGGGGAAATATGCATCTATAGAGTGGCAAATCCAATGCAAACCCTTCCATGAATAAATGGCAACATAAAGTGGCAAATCCAATGCAAAACCTTCCATGAATAAATGGCCACATCAAGTGGCAAATCCAATGCAAAGTGGCAAATCCAATGCAAAACCTTCCATGAATAAATGGCCACGATAAAGTGGCAAATCCAATGCAAAGTGGCAAATCCAATGCAAAACCTTCCATGAATAAATGGCCACATCAAGTGGCAAATCCAATGCAAAGTGGCAAATCCAATGCAAAACATGCCATTTATTCATGGAAGGTTTTGCATTGGATTTGCCACTCTATAGATGCATATTTCCCCCATCCGGATTCTCAAAACTCTGCATGGGGGCTTATTGTTGAGTGTGTTTGAGTCCCGTCCAGTCGCCTCCGACTCATGCCGACCCTATGACTGAAAGCCCTCCAAAACGTCCCTAAACTTTTGACAGCCTGGCTCAGATCTTGCAAACCGACTCTTGCCAACAGCCTCTTTAAAAGGCGAGCATCCATGTCCTGGGGAGTCAGCTGCTTCACGCCCTGCGCGGGGCGGGGGGGTGAACTCCGACTTGCAACCCGTTTCTTTCCTCGCAAGGGACGCACTGAAGTGCGGGGGGGGGTTTCTCCTCTCCCACTGCAGCCCCGCCCAGGAAACCTCGCCCCCTCCCCGATACCCTCCTATTGCTTAGGAGGAACACCGCCCGCGCGGAACTAAGGCGAGGCGGCTCCGTGTTTCCCCTGCAGACCGGGGGGAGGAAAACAGCGCCGGGGCCGGAAGCGGCGCTCTGCAGCGGGCGGCGCGTGGGCTCCGAGGGCCGCCGCTCCCTTCTCTGCCCCCTTCAGCAGCTTCGCCGCCAGGGGGCGCCCGCTCCGAGGACGGCTGCGGCCAGGAGGAAGAGGAAGAGGGGCGGCCGAGGGGCTCCACGTGCTGCCCTGGGAATTCTGCGGAGAGTTCTGCGGTGTTCATTCATCGGTTGCCTTGCAGGTAATATGTTTAATAAATTTACGGGTTTACGTATAAGCTACACAAGCTTAGGGGCCCCCACTCTCTTGGGGGGTCCCCCCCAAAAAAAAAAATTAAAGGGAAAAAAACAAACTGGATGTACTTATATTTCCAAAACTTATATTTCCAAAAGGATACTTCACAGCGGGTAGCCGGTGTTAGTCTGTCTGCAGTAGTAGAAAAGGGCAAGAGCCCCGTAGCCCCTTAAAGACTAACAAAAATGTTTTCTGGTAGGGTAGGAGCTATCTGGAGCACTGAGCTGTGGCTCACGAAAGCTCCTACCCTACCAGAGAAATATTTTTGTTAGTCTTGAAGGTGCTACGGGACTCTTGCCCTTTTCTACTTATATTTCCAAAATATAGGATAAAAAACAAAATATAAGATAAAAACAAGTATTTCGAAAACATATTTCCAAAATATAAGATAACAAATAAAATGAAACCTACATACAGCAACAGTGTTTTGTGTTGTGTAGGCTCCTATGATGTAAGTAATGGGCCCCCCTGCTAGCCTGATATGTGCAAACGGCTTTAGATACCTATTAGGTCCATAAATTACCATTTGGCATATATTCAACACAAAAAACAGCGACAATTTGTTGTTGACAAAGGACAGCTGGACATATAGAGGGCCCCATTACCTTCAATAGCTTAGGGCCTTGTGTGTGTGTGTGTAGTTAAGTGCCGTCAACTCGCTTCCGACTCATGGCGACCCTATGAATGAAAGTCCTCCAAAATGTCCTGTCTTTGACAGCCTTGCTCAGATCTTGCAAATTGAAGGCTGTGGCTTCCTTTATTGAGTCAATCCATCTCTTGTTGGGTCTTCCTCTTTTCCTGCTGCCCTCAACGTTTCCTAGCATGACGGTCTTTTCCATCATCAAACCTAAATCCGACCCTGATGTTTATCGTGAATGTGGAGCTGTTTGAACAGTGCAGATGCACATGTGACTTCCCTTCTTCGATAGGGTTGCCAGCCTCCAGGTGGTGGCTGGAGATCTCCCTCTATTACCACTGATCTCCAGGCGCTAGAGATCAGTTCCCCTGGAGCAGAGGTTGCCAAACTGTGCTCCCAGGAGCGCTTGGTGCTGTGGGGAACAGCTCCTAGTGCTCCGTGAAGAGATTGGAAAGAAAAATACTATTGTCATTCAGTTTAGTATAAAGGTGCTAGGTGAAAATTAGTGCTCTGTTACTCAAAAGGCTTGGGAAGTTTGGAGAAAATGGCTGCTATGGCAATTGGACTCTATGGCTCTGAAGTTCGTTCCCTCTTCAAATCCCGCCCTCCTCAGACTTCACCCCCAAAATCCCCAAGTATTTCCTAACCTGGAGCTGGCAACCCTACTCTTCTATAATCACGACGACCCTGTCGGGGAGGTTAGCCTGAGTGACTGGTTCCAGGTATATTCAGGAAGCTGTGTGTGTGTGTGTGTGTGGGGTGGCTTTAACTTGTTTTAGGGTTGCTTTGAAAATCCCTGGAGATTTGGGGTTGGTGCCTGGGGAGGGTGGAATTTAGAAAGTAGGATTACCAACCTCCACGTGGTAGCTGGAGATCCACTATTACATCTGATCTCCAGGCAGCAGAAATCAGTTCACCTGGAAAAAAAGGTCCCTTTGGAAGATGGACTCTATGGCTTTATAACCCATTGAAATCCCTCCCCTCCTCAAGCTCCACCCCCAAAATATCCAGGTGTTTCCCAACCCGGAGCTGGCAAGCCTACATGAGAGGGAGCTCAGTGGGGTTATGGTGCCATAAGGACCACATTCTGAAGCTGCCATGTTGCCTGGGGGAGCTGTAGTCTGGACAGCAGTTATAATTCCAGGAGGACTCCAGGCTTTGCCTGGAGGTTGGCAACCCCACCTGTGACTTTATCCCTAATACCACATTTAATTTATTGGTGGAGTATAGTGGGTGGAGCTCTCAAAAGGTGGAGACAGTGGCTGACAGGTATGTCCCACGTGTAGTCATAAGCATTTCCAGGTAAAAGGATCAAGTGGGCAGAGATGTGAAAAAATGGACCCTGGGGGAGCCCCTTCAGAGTAGGCAAGACTGACCCTGATAGCCCTGTGATCTGACCCAGTGAAAGGTATGATGCACCTGTGTCAGTTTTAGGAGGAATAGACTAATGGTCTAACTCCGTAGAAGGCAGCTTTAAGAGGCAGGAGGGGGCACCAGTGAAGACGTTGTCACCTGGTCAGCATTTTACCAGCCTGAGTAGAATTCTCTGCTGATGTAGACTGGCCTAGGCATATGGCACAATGAGGTGGTAGAATGGGTGGTATCTTTTCAGAGGATGTTGGTTCACATAGACAGACCCCTGTGTCTTGAAAAATAGCACAGAAGGGTTCTAGACCAGTTCTCTTGTCTTCTGTGCTAATTTTCAAATTTGCAAAGTCTTTGCTGTTGGGGACCATTCAGAAATGGCATATCTTACCTGCAGTATAAAGCAGCCCATGCTACCACCTTGCTGTTGCTTGTCTAGAGCAGACCTAAGCCACGTAATGAATTTTGTAAATAAATAAAATGTAGCAGGGCAACAAGAGCCTAGACTTCACAAGCATTAGAATGGGCCACTACCCATATAAAGCAGCTTCCTGGAAAAGAAGCAGGTGATTGAAGACATAAGCTAATTGTTTAGCCATTTCTGTGACTGTATTAATTTTATTATTTGTAGTTTATCACATGGATGTTCTAGAGTGCCGTTTCTTCACATCGGAATCCTTGTAAGGTGTGCTGCAGAATAAAACAAAACATGGCCAAGGTGATCAAAATGTTTCAAACCCTTAGAAATCACTGGAAGAAGACTACCGTTGGGATCGGCCTGCTCACTTGGGGAGGAAACTGGCTATATGGAAAGCACTGGTAATTATTATTTAGTCTTTAGAAGTATTTAAAAGTTTGCTTTTTCAAAAAAAAACCATTTTAAAAATGTAGCAGAATTTTGTTACCAAGCATTCTGCTATAACTGCCTGTGAAAAGTCTTCAAGAGGTTATGAACCTAAAACAAAGAGTAACTATTTAATTGAGACTCCTTTAAAAACCTTTAAGAGTGACATTTGATAGTTAAGAGACAGGAAGTATAGGTGGTTGTGCCATTTCTTTCATTGTGGTAGTAGAGTTCCCCCCCCCCCAAATTTAAAATGACTAGTCGTAGAAACCCCTGACCCAGATGGCCAGGCTAGCCTGATATTGTAATCTCTCAGAAGCTAATCAGGGTTGGCCCTGGTTAGTACTTAGATGGGAGACCAACAAGGAAATCCAGGGTTGCTACGCAGAAGCAGGCAATGGCAAACCACCTCTATTTGTCTCTTGTCTTGAAAACCCTATAGGGTCAGCTGCAATTTGATCACTTTAAATGCACACAATCTTAAAAATATACATAGCTTCCATGCTCTCCCCGCCCAAAACTGAAATGTGTGCAGTACTTAATTAACAAATCTTAAATGGTTCATGGTGTTAGCATATAAACTTGTACTATTAGCATGAGTATCAGACTTGGGTGACAGAGTTTTTTAATTTTGTTTTGCTAATAAGTTAATGCTTTTAAAATACTTGCCCATTATTTAGCATGTCAATTGACCAAATATTTTGTGATTGGTGAAATGGAATTGAAGCTTTCCCTGTTACCTTTATTTATGGACAGAATTGATTCCCCCCTTCCAGTTTTGATGTTTAGATAGTTTTAAATTAAAAAGAGCTCTAAAATTATGTTTGTCTCTGGTGCTAGCCGTGCCATGTAAGAATGGGGAATGGAATTTAAAAGGTACGTCTTGGTGGTTCTCTGTCAAAACAGGCTCCACAGTTACTCCATTCTCTAACGGGGATGTGGAATGTACCTGGCTGGCCCAGGTCTCAAGCTGCTGCACCTCAATGAGTTCATCTCTCCAGCTTATTCTTCCCATCTCACAACTAGGGTTCCGTTTTGCTGCCACAAACAGGTTGGGAGTTAGAAGTATTCTTGTCTGGTTACCTGCAACTCAGGCCCTCCGTTTTTGTGTCTTAAGAGACGTCTTTCCAAATCAAGGGTCAGCCTCCTAAACCAAACCGTCATAGACCTAGGAGGAAAACCACTGAAATCCCTCTTATTAAGAGTTATTCATATTCCGGTAGGCATCTCTCTACTTTCTGTTTGTATCTTGGTAAGTATGGGCCGTTGGGTTTTTGCACGTGGCTGCAGAGACCAATCGCATAACACTGAATTCAGAAAAAGGAAAAAAAAATAGTTATATAAACAGTCATTGGTTAGAAAATAAAGCCATGGGGTAGAGCAACAGCTGGCTAATAAGATCCTGTTGCCCTAGGTTTAAAAATTACCCTGTGTGATGGTAAATGTAGAGGTAGGCAGAATATTCTTAAAGTTTCCCACTTCCTTATCAAAGCTGTTTATTAACTTTTCCCACCTTGTTGGCCTTCACCCTTGAGGTTTCTCCTCCGAAAGAATCCCCAGATCTCTCCTCCCATCCCACCGTCGGTTCTGCTTTCCAACAAAATGACAGATATTTCTCTAGATAGTCCGAAACCAGCCGGATTCCAGAAGGTTCCTGGCACTTTTATTGGCTATGCGGTGTTCCCTCTCAGTCCCGGAAACTGACCTGTTTGTTTTTCTGTTTAATGCTGTTGGCGTATGAATTGACTTCTTGCCAGCTTTTGCCAAGTGGAAGCTAGAAGGCAGAACCTGTGCTGCAGGTTCTTTCGGCTTGACTGCCCGTAAATGTAATTTTAGGTTAGCTGCTGAGCATTCACAGAGTGCAAATCCGCCTTGTAAAGGTTGTACTCTTTTATACAGAAACCTGGGGTGAGGAGTCCTTTATCTTCATTCTGATTGACTGCTTCAGACTTTTAGTAGTGTTTGATTTACACCATATGGAACTAACTGTCGAGAGTTTGCTCATTTTGTTTGCACCCTGTTAATGGGTGACCCTGGACAAAGAGAGGTGGTGGTGGGAGAGGGGGGTTAATTGCAACATGTGCACACCCACAGTGGGGTAGAGATTTTTTTTTTTTTTAATGAAGCAGTCTTCCTGTTTTTCCTTCAGAAAATAGGAGCGTTTCCATTATTGCAAGGGGGGGAAAACCGCAAAATGCAAGATGGCTCCATTGTGAATTTGCTGTTAGATTTTTTTGCTTTTTTTGGTTGAGATAAGTATTGTAAAAATAATACGTTGCCCTAAGCCCTCGTGCTGGTTTCTTTTTAAAAAGTCTATTTAATAAGGTTTTACTTTAATCTGTGTTTGTAGAGTGAATATGGCTTCAGCGAAAAGTAAATATAAGCTGAACGTTGACATGAGGACCACAGTAAGCCCTGTCGTTTCGCTACTTTTCAAGCAATTGGAAAAGAGGAAGGTTTAACTGGTTCCTCTTTCTTTTATGCTCAGTCCTTCCTGGATCTAAACAAAAGACTTAAGCAAGCCAGTCTTTGGTTGCTTGTGTTCGGTTTTCACAATTTATCTTCTCCTGATGGACCTCTGTGTTTTTTTCAACTAGCTGGCTCAACTCAGTGTGTGGTTTTAGTGTTGCCAGCTCAGAGTTGGGAAATACCTGGAGGTTTTGGGGGTGGAGTATGAGGACAGTGGGATTTGGGGAGGAGAAGGGACTTCAACGAGGTATAATACCATAGAGTCCACCTCTCAAAGTGGTCGTTTTCTCCAGGCTAACTGGTCTCCTGGAGATCCGTTGTAATCCCAAGAGATCTCCAGCCACCACCTGGAAGTTGGCAGGTCTATTGGTTGCAGTGTCCTAAATTTGGCTTTAACGCCAGTAGACTTGGCAGGTTGGGAATAGCTTCGGTGTGTGTGTGTGTGTGTGTGTAGTTTTTCCTCACAAGAAAGTTAATTTGGATAGCCTAGTGCTGATTCTGATTTCATGGGGCTTGATGATAAAGTGAGGAATAAATCAGTGAAAACAACTCATGGAAATCCTAGGTGATGAGGAACGCAAGGCTCTGTTTTTAAAATTTAGGAGTGTTGATAAGTATGTTACGCTTATTCTTCGTTGAAAGCAGGCTAAAGACGTTAAGGGAGCTTGCCTACTTAGAAGTAAGTCCCGTGTTGTTCAGTGAATGAGCTTTGACTGGAGTAACTCTGCATGGGATTGCATTGTAGGTTTGCCTTATTCCCCAGAACCTAATCTGACATCATGAACGATACTGCCGTTTTTATGCATGGTCAGTCTTTCAGTGCAAAACCTATTTGAACTCCCTCTGGGTTATTAGCAGCCCACCTTTTGATTTCTGTGTTACCACGCTGGATGTTCCAGGATAGGGGGGTTTAAATGTTTAGAGAAATGGTGCTGAAGACACGTGGAATGCTGAGAAACATTGCTAGGGGTGAATGAAGAAGAAGAGGAGGAGGAGCTGGTTTTTATATGCCGATTTTCTCAGAGAATCAAAGCAGCTTACAATCTCCTTCCCTTCCCCTCCCCACAACAGACACCTTGAGAGGTAGGTGGGGCTGGGAGAGCACTAAGGCAACTGTGACTAGCCCAAGGTCGCCCAGATGGCTTATGTGTAGGAGTGGGGAAACCAGCCCGGTTCTCCCGATTAGAGTCCACCGCTCTTAGCCACTACACCATACTGTTCCGCGATCCCCACTTTCATGAGTGGTGAGAAGTTCCAGTGGAAATGCAGCTGGGTTTGACTTCATTTGGAGGAAGGGGCACTGGAGACTGGTGTCATTTTTGTAGTGCTTTCTTTCTTTATAGATGCAAAAGCCGAGCACAAGTGGAGGCAAAGAGGCACCCCTACAGGGCAGCAGATCCACCAGCCCACATCAGGTCCCCAGAGAGATCTGACATCACAAAGCATTTCATTTCCCAACCTATTTTCAGTTGCCTCTTCCTCTCCTTTGCAAACTTAGCCCTCTCTATGGCGGCTCCTATCTTTTGTCAAAGGCCCTCACTCTTCCTCCCCCCACCCCATCAGTGGCTATTTTAGTCAGATCCATAGCGATCCATTTGCTTTTACCCAGACTGCAGTTTCACAACAATATGTGTGTCGCCTTGCAAGCAAGTCTCGGTTGTTGCTGACATCTGTGGCTCAATTACTATGCTTGAGGCGTGCTTTTGAGTAGACTTATATGGTGCCCTTTTATAACCGATTAAAGGCTTAGCAAAATCTTGTGCCTTGGTTTCTAGAGTAGTTGGGGCTTCTGATGGAAAAGGTGTTGCTTTAGCTCAACATTGCTTTAGATTAGCCTTTGACTCCCTCGAATTAGCTGTCTTAGGTGTTGCTCTTTCATCTGCGGCTAAAGGAAGGCTTCTTCCCTTCATAGTGCTAAAGGTTTCTCCGTTTACCCCCAGGTTGCAAAATCTAGGCTATGTGACTGTGGAGCTTGATGGGTTTATTCTTTAGAGGAAATTCCAAGGTGGTAACTGCGTTAGACGAAGAAGTGTTGGTTTTTATACCCCACTTTTCTTTGCTGTAAGGAGTCTCAAAGCAGCTTACAATTACCTTCCCTCCCCCCCTCCCAAACAATCACCTTGTCTGCCGCTCTTGACCACTACACCATGCTAGCTCTTATCTTTGCCATCTTTGTAGTGGTCAAGAGCAGCAGACTCTGATCTGCAGAACCAGGTTCGATTCCCCACTTCTCCACAGGAAGCCTGCTGGGTGATCTTGTGCTAGTCACAGTTCTCTCAGAACTCACTCAGCCCCACCTACCTCACAAGGTGATTGTTTGGGAGGGGGGGAGGGAAGGTGATTGTAAGCTGCTTTGAGACTCCTTACAGTAAAGAAAAGTGGGGCATAAAAAGCAGCTCTTCTTTGTCTAACGCGGTTACCACCTTGGAATTCCCTCTGAAGAATAAACCACCACTCTTAACCTCTACACCACTAGACATTGACAGCCTCCACAGGCTCCACAGTGCCGGAGCGCCCAGAACAGATAACTCCCTAAACACTCTCACTTATCTTTACTGCAGGCCACCTCTTCACCTTATTTGGCATTTTGCTTTCTAGTTTGCTATTATACAGTAAAAACAATGACTGGCTTAATGCAATAACCTTCCACTGAGTAGCAGGAAATCGGGCAGGTTTGCCCGCTAAGTGATCGTTGCCTGAAAAAGCCAATGGACGTCTGCTATCCCTGTGACAATATCCAGAAGAAAAGTATGAAGTGGTTTTACCCGCCGCTTCTGCTCCTTGCTTGCAGCCCCTTCTGCCTTCAGGCAAAAAAGTAATTCAAAAGCTCAGCAATTTCTGGTTAATTAAGTGCGGCTTCGCTGCTATCCAATTTAACAATTATTTTTCCAAGTAACTGGACCTGTTTGGCAAGCCAGAAAAGCACGGGAAGAAAGAAAAGGAGCATACCTCAGTTCCGTAGGTAACTGAATCAGAATCAATACTGAACTAATTCAGCTTCTCAAGAAAGCTCAACAACAACATAAATATTCCCTGCAACGTTCATGTAAGTAATATTATCTGTTATGAACCAAGCAACTTGCTTCTAAATGCAGTATCTGTCACTGTGGCCTTTAGTTTTATAGGAGGAAAGGCAATCTGGCGGCGCAGGTGGCAGGTCATTAGGAAAAAAAGAGCATTCTAATTGCTATCGATTCAAAAGCTTTCCTCCCCCAAATGGCTGGGAAAGGATCAGGGCAAACCTTAACATACTAAGATATTCCAGTGGGGTAGCTCTTTTAGTCTTAGTGCAGTGAACACAGAAAGAAATCTTGAGGAACCTTAAAGACTAATATGTTTGTCGTGACTTAAGCATTTGTGAACTAGAGGCTACTTCATCAGAAGCACAAAATGGGGCGGATA
This sequence comes from Euleptes europaea, assembly GCF_029931775.1. Classification (NCBI taxonomy): domain Eukaryota; kingdom Metazoa; phylum Chordata; class Lepidosauria; order Squamata; family Sphaerodactylidae; genus Euleptes; species Euleptes europaea. The sequence goes on from NC_079314.1 coordinate 100,916,010, forward strand.
CATACGCACACATATACAGAAGAACAACAAACAGAAGGAAGAAAAGCTGATGAAATTTTACTACTTCCCCCCCCCTCTATGCCTATGTGTGCGCATGCATGTACAACATCGCGCTGAACAGTGTCTGCGTTGGCTCTTTACCCAGAAGTGGGCAAAATTCACTCCCTTTATAATGCATAGGTGTTTGTGTACAGTGTTCTGTGTGGATAAAGATGGAGCAGGGGTGTCCCATTTATTTCAGAGCTAGAGTTGGCTTTTAACTAGTATTTAGTAAAATTACTGCAATTAATCAATGCTCTGCTATTCGTTTTACAAAAAAAAAAATCCTCTTTCTTAACACACAAGATTTATTCCTTTGAATTTGAAGAGCAAACATTATGTTAAGGGGAGCACTAATGCCTCCAAGGAAAACTTTGATAAATATTCCAATTAGGCATGAATCGGAGTAATATATTATTTATACGTTCTCTCGCTTAGAAGGCTTGTTTCTGTTTGTCCCATTATTTTCACTAAAGGTTTTCCTATTGACTGAGTTTCTCTTGTTGCTTAGTTTGAATTTCTCCCGATTGATTCCTCATCTGAAATCAATAGTTTTTGCAACTCAAAGAAAAGCTACTTTGGCAATAATATGAGTAAGGTAGGACAAGTTAAGCAGCTCCGAAGAAACGGGTGAGCAGAGAACAGGGAAAAGTCTTAGTAGTTCTGTAATGGACACATGAAGCCGCCTTATACTAAATCAGAGCTTTGGTCCATCCAAGTCAGTATTGTCTACTCAGACCAGCAGCGGCTCTCCAGGGTCTCAGGCGGAGGTCTTTCACATCACCTACTTGCCTGGTTCCTTTAACTGGAGATGCCAGGGATTGAACTGGGGACCTTCTGCATGCCAAGCAGATGCTCTACCACTGAGCCACAGCCCCTCCCCTAATAAGCCAGATCATTTGCTATATGTTAACAGAAATGCAGAAGGCTCTTTGAGTTGAAGTGAAAGGTGGGTTCAGGTGAGTCCAGGCCCTCTGAAAAACGGAGCTAACTTCCATTCCCCCCTCCCCAATCAGGACTACCCTGAGGCATCAGCAAGTACCTCTGAGGTTTTTGCCACCCTGCCCTTTTACTGCTTGATAGATGAACTCAGTGCTCATGCCAAATCCAGAGCATTTTAGGCAGAGTGAGAGGAATTAGGATAGGAACGCCACTTCCGTAGAGAGTTGGTTGTCCTAAACTGATTCATCTACTTTGGTTCTTTGCCCCTTTAACTTCACAACGCTTCAACCCCAATTTGAATTAATCCACAGGGCGTTGATCGGGAAAGAATAGTTTTGTGGAGTAAGACCAGGATACACCAAATTAAACACATAACTACTAGATATGGAGGTACAGAATTTCCAATACTGGGAAAGCTGATGCCTCCTTGTTATGGCCCCAGCTAGGGTTGCCAGGTCCCTCTTCGCCACCAGTGGGAGGTTTTTGCGGCGGAACCTGAGGAGGGCAGGGTTTGGGTTTAGGAGGGACTTCAATGCCGTAGAGTCCAATTGCCAAAGCGGCCATTTTCTCCAGGCGAGTTTACCTCTATCGGCTGGAGATCAGTTGTAATAGCAGGCGATCTCCAGCTAGTACCTGGAGGTTGGCAACCGTAGCCCCAGCCAAGTCTCCATTGCCTTCAGAGGAAAAGGCCCCAAAGACCAGGATTCAACCCCAAACGTTTAGCTTTACACAAGCCCAAATCTTGTGGGTTTTCCCCCAACCTACTCCAGAAAATTGTCCCACAAGTCGGTTGGTCACTCTCACTCTCTCTTTTTGCTGGGCTAGCAATTTCCACAGCCCAGGCAGTTGCCTCAATATAAGATGTGAGGGACTGCCTCTCCCAATCTGAACCTGTGTGGCTATTGCTCTCGTTGCATCAGCTTCTGCTCCCACTGCCATCCTCCCCAGGAACGTTTGACCATCCTTGGGCTGGGTGTGAACTGCCATAGCAGTAGTGCCAGTCTTGCTGAACGGCCTGCCTAGGAGGGTTGGGAAACTACCAGCTCTACTGCATTTTAGGAAGAGACGCAAGAAACCCAGAGTCTTTCAATGACCCTTTAGGACAAACATCTGTTCGTATCGATGGGTTTTCCGCGTTGACCTTTGTGGCACGGGCCGACGCTACAGTTGTTCAGCAGTTGTTCTCAGGAGTGGTTAAGCCATTATTTTGGTAAACTGCTTTGGGGGCCCTCTGCAGCAGGTATATAAATATTTTAAAGGGTAACCCAATCTCTTCCTTGCCTCTGCTACAGTGTGCTCCTTAGTCCCAAGCAGTGCGACTTCAGGCAGGCCATTAGGATACGCAAGCCGCAGGCATTCTCAGCCGAGAGGGTTCTGTGATGGGAAGGAGCTGAATTAATTTAGCCCCTGGGAACTGGGATTGCTTCCTTGGCAGCTGGTCTTGGAGCTGGTGAACGTTGAGGTGTGACTGAGAGGGGAGGTGGAGAGTTCGCTATCTTGTCGCTATGTTTTTTTTTTTAAAAAAGTTATTTTTCAAACAAGTAAAACAAAACATACGAACATACTCATCAAATTCTTTCATGATACTGGAACTTACTTTATAACTTCTGTTCTAATATATTTTCTTTGTATTGTGATCTTTGCGTCTGACAATATGCTTCTTAAATTCTTACTTTCTATTATTTTTATTAGTTAATAGCTGTATAGTCAAGAAATACTTTATCTTGTCGCTATGTTGTGACCTTTCATCACACCGTATGGGTGGGCCTGGGGCAATCAGTTCTTGTCTTCATCCTGCCCGTTGAGCCAGCCTCACCTCAGCTATGTAGCTGCATGACCTTAACACAATGCGGGGTCATCTGCCGAAGCTGGAGGGTGAGAGATTCCAAACAGATAAAAGGAAGTATTTTTTCATACAACGCATACTTAAATTGTGGAACTCCCTGCCCCAGGATGGGTTGATGGATGCCAACTTGGAAGGCTTTAAGAGGGGAGTGGACATGTTCATGGAGAGGGCTATCCATGGCTAATGGTCAACATGAATTCTAGTCATACCTATTCTCTACAGCATCAGAGGAGCATGCCTATTATATTAGGTGCCGTGAAACACTGGCAGGATGCTGCTGCCGTCGTCTTGGTGTGGGCTTCCTAGAGGTACCTGGTTGGCCACTGTGTGAACAGACTGCTGGACTAGATGGGCTGTGGTCTGATCCAGGATGGCTTTCCTTATGTCCTTGTTGGCCTTGCTGCAGTTGACATTCTGCTTCCTTCAGACATCAGCATGGTTTGGCGGCCGTTGGTTTGGCTGGCCGGGCAGCTGGATGCTGCTGCTGCTCTTGTGGGGTTGAAGGAAAAGAGCTTAGCCAAGCAATACCTATAAAATGTAGAGCTTCAGGTGAAGTGGTCTGTGTGATAGATGAGGCATTCTTCAGTTCTCTAATCTCATTATGTGGGCATTGAGTTCTCAGGTGCAGAAGGGAGGTAAATGAAGAAAAGGAATGGGGCTTCAAAATTAAATAACTTTTAAGCAGTAGGATTCCTTTCCAGCATCTTGCCAAGAAATTTCTTTCTTAAAAAAAGGTCTCTGGGTTTTTGTGTGCGAAAGCAGCAGTAGAAGTAGTTAAAAAAACCCGAATGCAACCCCTTATTTCCTTTTCCCCAAATTCCGCTATCTAACATCAGTTCTTTTCTCTTTTCCCCCCCGATAGCGATAACCTGCTAAGGAGAGCTGCATGCCAAGAAGCCCAGGTAATACCATTTAACAAGATCAAATTAGATTAAAATCCCTTTCTTATCTCACTCGTGCAGGATTCTGGAGATTCTCCCAGCAGGTCTCTTGAACGTGACCAGCCTGGCAATGGGGCTGCTTGTATTCTTTGGCTGAAAGACCATAAGGCACATGCTTCTTCCTGCAGGGCCTGTGCTTTGCACCTAATTATTCTTCAAACTCAGTGCCGTTGTAAATTATTCAGGAGCATCATGGAGATAATTTTTTATTATTATTATTCTGTCTGACAGTTCTGGAAGCTTAGTTACCTGTATGGCTCCTGTTAGGTAAAGTTTTAGGGCAGAGGTGGCAGGACTGGCAGCTCTGGAGATTGAAATTCCCCATTTCGTCGATAGACAGCAACGAGCAATTGGAGAGTAGCTTTTGTGTTCTCCTTGGACCCGGTATTCCAGTATGTGCCCAAAAGAAGGAACAGGATCCCACAGCTGGAAAAAAAAATAGACTGGCTTTATAATAGAAACTGATTTATAAATTACCATTATTTTCTTGCTCCTTAGCAGCATTTGCCACACATCCTCGTGCCTGTTATGGGTTCGATACCCGTTTTATTTCTGGACCACTGAATTTACTGTACCCCAGATGCTCTGAAAGTCTGGCCATTCTGAAAACTTTTGACATGCATCCTCTGATGAGATCAAAGATGAATTTTTTGAGATGACTTAATGGAAATTTTGGGAGGATTTGAAATATTTGACTGTTGGTACTAAACAGCTATCCCCAAGGCTCAGAAATGCTATGTTAAAATGTACATTGACACTAGCATGTCAATAGAACACAGGTTTGTAGAAAAGCCACTTGGGGACTTAGTGTTTGGGATCCTGTGTGAAATCTGCATTTCTTGTGCTGTGCTGTACACCTTGCATTTTGACAGATGAGAAGACAACATTTCTGAAAATCAGTTTATTATATTCCTCATAGTATACTGCACTGGATCTCCCTCCCCACACCCCCTTTTTCTAGAGTTCTGTTTCAAATAAAATGAAACGTACATTTTAGTTTTGTCTCCAAGATCAAAAGCTCAGAACCTTAATTAGAAGAAAAGCATAATGCCTTGTCTGCCCCAGCCACCGCTGCTTGGTGTAGGTGGAGCTGAATGTACCCTTTTCTGAGCTCCTCCCAGGGCATTTGCCTGGCTCACCCACCCCTCGATTGCACTACTGACCGCTTTGTCGAGAGACAACTTCCATGGTTGTGCACGTCACTGCAGATAGAACACCCCAGTTTCGTCTCTTCACCTCTTCTTGCATCTCCTCCTTTTTAATGCTTGTCAGTGGATACTGGTCATGCATTCCATTGAAATTCATGAAGTACAGAGGAATCAAGTGTTGTCAGGAGGTCTGTGGGGTGCAAAATTACTGGCTAGTGTAATACCTTTTGTGTTTTAGTGGTGGAAAGTGCCATCAAGTCACAGATCACTTATAGTGAACCCATAGGTTTTTCAAGGCAAGGGACAAACCGGGGTGGTTTGCCACTGCCTGCCTTTGCACAACGACCCTGGACTTCCTTGTTGGTCTCCCATCCAAGTACTATCTAGGCCAGGTGTGGGGAACCTTTTTTTCGCCAAGGGCCATTTGGATATTTATAACATCATTCGCGGGCCATACAAAATTATCAACTTAAAAATTAGCCGACCAAGCCCCAAGCAGGCAGCTGCCCCAGATGACACCCCTGTGGGCAAGCAGGCAGGCATCCAACCGGTGGCGCACTCGCCCACCTGGTGGCACAGGATGGTCTGTTGCACCAGCCGGGCGTAGCCGTCCAGCCACATACCAGAGTTGCTCCTGCTCTGCATGGTCAGGCCAGATTCTACAGCCGGCTCCTGCTACCTCCGCCTGCAGAGATTAAATGAAGACACACTGACTAAGGACTCCCCCCACCAACATTCTGGTCCTGCCCCCTCTAACCCCTCTATTGTCGCTACTTTCGCCCCCAGCCCTCTTGTAGTACAGAGGGAATACGTTTCTCCACGGCCCGAGTGGGAAAGTGTTGACACAGTTTCTTGGGCGGTCCTAGCAGCTCCATAGCTAAGGACTCTTCTGCAAGGGGGAAAAAGGGTTCCTTTTCTCAGCAAAACAAACTCACATCCACCTTGAATAGAGGCTATTCCTGTCCATGGGAGGGGGCGGATCACCAGTCTTAGAGCCTTCTGAGCTAGAGATGTGCCAGGACCCACGAAGGGCCAGACCAAATGATTTCACGGGCCTTAAACGGCCCCCGAGCCTGACGTTCCCCATCCCTGATCTAGGTCCTTCCCTGCTTAACTTCCAAGATCTGATAAGATTGGGCTAGCCTGGGCCATCGCGGTCAGGGCTCTGCGCTACAGGGAGAGAATTTTAGTAAAAGAAGTAATGGTCAAACATGAAATATATTCAAAAAACTGATCATGAGGGTCTTTGTTCCTGTTTAGGGTTAGTCAGAGATTACAAAGATTCGCAGTGCTTTCCTCCTTCTCTCCTCCCCCGCCCCAATGGTGCTTATAAGAATAAAGCTTTCCCCCACCCTCCAAAAAAACCCCACTCAATTCTGCTGAAAGTTTAATTTGTAGGATAGGCAGGTTGTTTGTTCAGAGCAAACAGCTATATTGCTCCCCCTACCAAGTAAATAATTAGATGTTTCTAACAGCTGTTAACAGGCCAGAGAATTATAAATGCAGACGTTCATTTTTCCTGATTTCCCTCAAGAATGCAAAAGTAATAGAATTAATCACTGACTTTTCCCATCTGCTCTTCAAATAATATGCCAGTTTGATTTCCTCTGTCCTTTGCCCCCCCTGAATCACTGTCTTACCTGCCTTCTGCTGCCGTCTTCCCCGATGCGGTGAAATGAATAGCATTTAATGTTCAACTTTGTTCTAATGTATTTTACGTTCTCTGCTCTAATAATCTCAGTGGTGTTGATAATTGCTGTGAATTTGGAAAGCTGCAGAGCTCTCTTAATATGATAGTTTCAGCTGCCTCATTCAAACCTCATCACCAAATGCACTAAGAATAAATCCATTTATTACTGTTGATAGTAATAATTGTATGAGGCTTGCTTTTCCTGCTTGTTTTGTATCGGCACGAGGCAGATCTTTGTCAGTGGGTCTCAGCAGATCAAACCGCACATGCGGAGGGTTTGCATTGTTTGCTGTGAAACTGTGTGTGTGCGAGGCCCTTGCGTGGTTCTTTGCAAGTCACTGGGCAGATGTTCAGTGTGGCAGGCCTGCAGTTCGGAGGCGGGCAGCCAGAACGTTCCACACTAAGCTCAGCTGGGTATCTTTTTAGCCCAGGGTCCCCAGCGTGGTGCCTGTGGGCATCGTGGTGCCTGCCAGGACCTTTCCTGGCGCCCACCGAGTATTTATAGGGAGTGGGTGTTGCTTTTGTCCAGCAAGTCTTCTGACTGGCCATTGGAGAGTTGATTGGCGGTGCAGGTTTTGAAAAACAACAACATTGCTTTGGTGGTAGCTGCCACCACAGCAGAAGGGTCTTCACTGTGTGACGAAAAGTAGAGTGTGGCAGCCGTTTTGTGGCTGTGCCCACTACACTATGGGCGAAAACACATGGTCGCTTTATCCTTCTTCAGTCCCTGTTCTAGCCAGGATCGGACGCACATTAGGCAAAGCGCATGCGTTCGATCCTGGCTGAATCCTGGCTGAAACAGGGATTAAAGGAGGATAAAGCGACCAGGCGTTTTCGCCCTGTGTCAGAATTCCAAAGGTGCCCACAGGCTGAAAAAAAGGTTAAAAACATAAGGAAGGCCCTGCTGGATCAGACCAAGGTCCATCAAGTCCAGCAGTCTGTTCACAGTGGCCAACCAGGTGCCTCTAGGAAGCCGCCAAACAAGACGACTGAAGCAGCACCATCCTGCCCGTGTTCTACTGCACCCAAAATAATAGGCATGCTCCTCTGATCCTGGAGAGACCTTAAAGGGTTAAGAAGGCCTTAGTGGCTACAGCTAATGGCATGTATCCACCCATTCATAGTCCGTATGGAGCAGGACTTCCTTGGTTCCCTCTCCTCCTGCAGGCCACTGGGCCACCTGAAATTTTGTTCCTGAGGGTCATGAGACCCTCAGAAATGACACGGGGGGGGGAGTGGGGGTCTCCCAGAAGCATTGAGTCAGAAAGCAGGGGAGAGGCCTTGGTTCAGTGGTAGAGCATCTGCTTGGCATGCATTTGGTCCCTGGGTCAATCCTCGGCATCTCCCGTTAAAAGGACCAGGTGATAGGTGATGTGAAAGACCTCGCCTGACACCCTGGAGATGATACTGACCTTGATAGTCTGGTTCAGTATAAGGCAGCTTCGTGTGTTCGTATGTTCATTATGGGAGGGAATGGGTGGAAATTGCCACACACACCCTTCCACGGACAGGAATGTCACTTCACTGGAGGATGCCCTAACTAGGAAGAGGGCCTAAGAAAGCCACCTTTGATCCCCGAAGATTCCATGCACTTCTCTTTGTGGGTGAAGAAAGGGTAGGGAGGCTCAATAACTAGCAAAATAACTGCAAAAACAGGAGAAATACCATCTTATAACAGCAAAAACTCCTCCTCTCTACATTACTAGGTGTTCGGCAACCAGATTATTCTTCCGAACGAGCAGATAAAGAAAGCAACGGTATTTCTCAACCCCGCCGCTTGTAAAGGGTAAGTAAGATTCCCTACCACAGTCCCTTTCCCGACCTTGCTTCTTTTCTTCATACCTTTGGATGCTTGAGGCAGTCACTTGTGGGTCAAGGCTTTTACTGCCTGTCACCTCCAAATCTAGTATTTGATAATGCTAGTTCTGGGGAACGTAGGCCAGGAAACTTTGACGCGCTGGTGCAACTGCCTCATGCATATGTTTTTCTTAAGTTGTTTGCTTCTTGACTAAGAAGCCACCAAAAAATGTGTGCAGTTACTGCATTTTTAACCTGGGCCTCAAAGTATGGTTCTCTTTTTGGGGGCAAGATTCCCCCTTAAGATTTCCAGTGCTCCCAAATGGAGACCTTTGCTTGTTGAGTCCGCTGATTTATCTCAAACCACACGGGGCTGCGCTGCTCCCCACTAGCCCAAAAGCATGAGTGACATCACCGAAATAAGGATTTGTCCGGACAAGAGTTCCATAAAACCCCATACAAACATTTGCTTCCCTTTTCCAGATGTTACTGGCGGTTTGGTGCTAAATCATGCAGCAAGCACCGCCAGAAGCTGCTATCTGGACATAGCTTTACCTTGTCTTTCGTTCTGCTTTCCATCCGCATGGCAAATGGCAGCTTTTGCACAAGTTGGTCATTTTAAGAGCAAATATTTAGCTTAACCGGCACTGATTTAAAAATGCAATAGGGGTGCTTTGTCTGTAAGTCCAAGTTTAACATTCTGAGTTTAATGTCTTCCACTCTCCCCTTACGCTGGCTCTCTGTGTGTGTTGCCTTTAACCAAAGGTTATGTCCTCTTTCTATAACATCAAAGGCCGACACAGTGTTGAGGGCCAGCTGGTTTTTTTCAAAGGTGCCTCCCAACAAGGCTTTGTATCCTGTAAGTCGCATCTGGCCAGAGCGTCTTTGTCATGCTCTTCCAACACCTGTCTTCACACTACTAAGACTTTGTTTTCACAGTGAGTTGGTAAGCCCGTGTCTTTAGGTAAGGGGGCATGTGATAGAATGCTCCTCCATTGGAGCAGAAAGAAGAAATTGCTTCACACAGGCCATTTATGCATGGTCAATTTTGATGCTCGCTCAAAGTTCTTTTTTTAAATGTGACTTTTAAAATGCCTATTCACGGTCCCGGCGCAAAAGGAGAAATTCCACACACACACCCCACTCGCCTGCGCCTTTGTTTGCAGAGACGCTGTTAGTTTGCATGGTTCCTTGAGGGGATTCTTCACGGCAGGGGAGGAGCAAACACAAAAGGTCACGTTAAAGGGGCTCTTAAGTAATGCGAAGCTGGTATGTGCTGGCTTCGCAGTCACTTCCGGAATGACTGTTCAGCATGAAAAATTAAAAAAAAATATGTTGGGCAATTCAGCCTGGTACATGCTGCTAATTACCAAGCATAAATGGCCACAGAAACCTTAATGTGAGAAACAAGAGCACCCCAGCCTTCTGCCTGGTACATTAGTTTTCTAAGAATGGATTCCCCCCCTCCTCTATAGGAGTGTTTCATTGTGGGGACACCCCCCCTCCAGCACACACACACTGCAGTGAAGTGGTACAGTCCAGAAACAGGTTTACCATCTTTTCTATTCCTTGCAAGGCTGAAGAAATTGGATCTAGGACAGAGTTATGCAGCTCGGTGGAGAAGGGCTAGTTGTTTTCCCAGTTGCTCTCATTCAGGCTAGGAGATACAGCCGAGAGGCAGCAAACCTCTATCTTGCTGCAGGCTCTGAAATACCCCCAAAGCCCAGGTGGGCAGCTTGGTGTTTCTGCGTTTACTTTCTCCCATATCAACAGATGTCTGCTATGTATCCCCATGTGGATGAGGGGAGCGTTGTACACAGTATCACTTTCAAATGCCCCAAGAAATTATCTTATAAATACTTCGAGGTTTAACACTAACAAAAAAATAGAATAAGACAGCAGAGACCGATCAATAGTAAAGACATCTAATTCACATCCAATCTAATTTCTATATCTAGACAATAAACATAACTTTATAAGGTGATCGCTTTTAGATTATATATTAGCTTAAATATTCTTTCTCTATTTAATAATTAGAAGAAATACTTGATTATCATGTAAAAAAAGCAGGGCAGTGCAGTCTGACCTATGTTTGTATGTTGGGTATTCTTATTTGTACTCTTATCCCTCTTTCCTTCTGTACCTTTCTTTATAAAATAATAAAATATTATATAAAAAAATAAAAATGCCCCTTGAAGATTACTTTCCCCCTTTTGCATGAGCTATGCTTGTCCTGCTGGTCAGTGTTGATTATTTAGTGAGCCTAAACAGAATGTTGCGATTCAAACTTTTTATTTTTTTGATAGGGTCAACATCTTACAAACGACCTATCTTTGGGCAATGCTCTTTTCTTTAAAGCCTGTTTTCTATTCCCTGGGTGCTATAAATTATTTTTTACAGAATAATTTATAATTAATAGCGTGGCTGTTCATTATGCAGGAGAAGGCATAAAAATGTATGAGAGCATTACCAAAACAAGGTCAGGTGAAGTTTTTTTGTTGTAATGTTACTGAATAATAAAACAAGTAATATATATTTCCCCTTTAAAAAGGGGAATGAAGGGCTAGTATTCCATACCTCATTAGCTGGGAAATAGCGCATAATTGGCTCGGGGGCTTATTTGGGTTCGTGTGGGGAAGGGAGTTCATGAAGTTTCTGAAGGCCACAGAAGGAAAGTAATGTAATAAGGCATGGCCTAAGAAGTTGGTAATGCTCAACAAAACTGAACTTCATGAGGTGGCTGGAAGATGGAAACTGCATTAAAATTACAATTGTAATTACATTTCTTGGGAAAGAAGCCTTGTTAAATCCAGGGCGTCTTCTGAGCAAATTTGCCTCGGAATCCAACTGTTCAGAACATTTATTTCAGAATACGTGGTTTGATTACAGCAATGTAAGAGAAACAGATACAGATAGAATTCCTTTGTTACAGAGATGAGAGCAATTTCCCTTCTGTTTCTCCCTCCCAATGTCCTTGGAGGGTTTGGCTACACATTTCAGTGTGGCTCCCCAGATCAGCCCAGCCCCAAGGGCTCCCTGGACAATGCCCTATAAGATTTTCTGTGTGAGTGGTGTCGTGATTAAGAGTGGTGGTTTGGAGCGGTGGACTCTAATCTGGAGAACCGGGTTTGATTCCCAGCTCTTCCACATGAGCGGCGGACTCTAATCTGGTTAGCCGAGTTGGTTTCCCCACTCCTGCACATGAGGCCTGCTGGTTGACCTTGGGCTAGTCACAGTTCTCTTAGAGCTCTCTCAGCCCCACCTACCTCACAAGGTGTCTGTTGTGAGGAGGGGAGGGGAAGGCGATTGTAAGCCGTTGAGACTCCTTAAAGGTAGACAAAGGTGGGGTATAAAAAACAACTCCTCTTCCTTTTTCTCCTCTTCCTCTTCCTCCTCCTCTTCTTCCTCCTCTTCCTCTTCTACCTCCTCCTCTTGCTCCACCTCCTCCCATTATCTTCCTCCTCCTCCCTTCCTAGATCTTCCAGGGCCAGTCCAAGTGCACTTTTGCATGGAACTATTTCTGGGGACCAAGTGCATGCGCATCTGGTTCATCTGATTCTTTGAAGTTGCGTCCCCCTGCCCATCTGCACAGCATAACCCTCGTAAGCTTAATAATTGGTAGCGTAATACTTTTTTCTTTATTGCCACCTAATATCGGGGTTTAGAAAGACCTTCTGGACTCCCAGTTTGCCGCTCAAGAGCGGAATGGGAAAGCCGGAGAACTTCCAGTGTGGGCCTTCTCTAAATGAGCCCTCCGCTGTGTGCCTGCTGCAACTCGAGGTGATAACAACGAGCACCATTTGGCGTTGCAAATTCCCTTATGAGCAATGGCAAGACAACCGCATGTCCTCACAACAGCGCTCTTAAGGGCATCTCAGTCTTGCAATTAAGCATCAACTGAGGTGCTCGGAGTGCCTTCCGCACCCGCACTGAACACTGAATTGCTTCAGCCACGAGGTCGGCAGGCTTCATATCTCACCGCGAAGAACTGGGTGCCGATGACTCATTCTGCACACACAAGTTAACGCCACCCAAATAACCACCTTTATTCCGACAAGTCGGTAGCTCTTCGCTTAGGTTCCCCCTCCTGCTAGAACCTGCCTTGTTGCCACAGATGTGTATGCAGAACAGCTTGGTTATGGTTATGAACATGATTTAAAGTTTGGGGGGTTTTCTCCCCTTTTAAATTGCAATGCATTAACTCCTTGGCACGTGATTGGACAGTCGACTGTATTAATAAACTTGACTTGAAACCCCCCCCCCCCAAAAAATCAAGTGATCATTTTGATTTTGGTTTCTAGCAAAGCCAGGAGCCTTTTTGAAAAGAACGCAGCCCCGATTCTACACTTGTCTGGGTTGGATGTGACTGTTGTAAAGGTAAGCCGCTGAGAATGGACTTGTGCTTTCTCCTCCTAGTGAATATTTTCCCTTCTCCGGTAGGTATTGGTCAGGAGTGTAAATGCCAAAGGCGAGAGCTTGTATTTATTTCAGAAGAATGCCAAAGCCCCAAGAGTGGGTATTTATTTTAAAGGCAACTTCACTTTTGCTTCCCCTAAGCAAGATGACACAGGCAGGTTTTATGACTTTCCAATATTTCCCCCCCTCCCCCCCGAAAGTTGATATGGGGATTGTGGGCAGCTTCATCATGGTGCAAAATGCATGGCCATGCAGCATCAGCCGCTTATGTGCATAAGCACTCAGTGGGGATGCTCACTTTGCTTGAGCAAGTTACGTTCTGTTGCATGCAAGAGTGTAAAATGCCACAGAGTGCTGGAGATTAATTAAGAGCAGCTCTGCACACCTCAGTGGCTCCTCAGAGAGGAAAAGGCTCTGCTCGACTGATGGGAATATTACAGATAAAGAAAGAAGGGACAGAGGGAGAAAACACTCGATTGGATTAAGCTGTCTGAGATTACACTGTGGGAGCTGTCCAACATGCAGTGTGGTGTCTGTCGGCAACCCAGGATGCCCTGTCCATCTCCCTTTGTAGGAAGGAGGGCATTCAGCCCAGCTCTGGGCTCAGGTAAGCAGGGCTAATAAGTATTCCCTGAGGAGTCAGGACCACTTTCTGGATCTCCAGTCATCTTGCTTAGGGGAAGGCAGGACTTTTTCATAGTTCTGGATCTCCAGTCATCTTGCTTAGGGGAAGGCAGGACTTTTTCATAGCAAGCTTTTCCCAGTCTATGAGATGCTGTATGTCCAAGAGTTTATCTTGTTAATCATTTGTGTATGTTATGTGGCGTACCTTCTCCTAATTCTTAGGTGGGAGACCACAGCAAATCCCTCCTTCAGGCCAAAGTGTAAATGGTTCTATAGGTGGCGCTGTTCACTTTCAGTAGTGCTGAAATGAATGGCAATAAAGGGTTTTCAAAAACATATTCCTTGGAAAAAGACTCACGCTACCCATTAGCCCTAAAAAAAAATTAGCCAGAAATCTCTGTATGTTTTACATTGGTCTATTTTAAGATTTTAAAAGCTGCTTTGCATCTTCGTGCTGTTTAAGTTGACCAAATTATACATCTATAGGGATTTCTGTCCCGTTTCAACAGTCTGTTGAACCCCGTGACGAAGAGAAATCTGTCTTACAATAATGACTACTTAAAGGGAAATGCTATAAGGCTTTGGCTCCGTACATACATGAGCATTTAAGTATCCAAAGTATAGAAGCACATATCCAGCCAGCCTATCAACAATATTTTGTCAAGCAACTATATATTGTAAGATTGTCTGTGCTTGAAATGTGCTGCTATATTTTGGATACTTAAATGCTTAGGTAGGGAGCCAAAGCCTATAGCATTTCTCTTTAAGTAATCATTATCGCAAGAGAGATTTGGTTGCGGAGTTCAGGAGACAGTCTGTGCTCGGTACGTGTTGCTATATTTTGGATACGTTAATGCTCGTGCATCTGTGGAACCAAATAGAATTTTCCTTTAAGTGGGCATTATTGCCAGAGAGATTTGTCCTAGTCGCAGGGTCCAGTAGACTGTTTAAATGGGACAGCAATCCAGACTTCACAGGGCAAAAGGCGCAACTTAGTTGTATTAATTCTAGGACATTGAAGAACTACCCACAAAATGTGTTGTCTACCCCTGGGTAGAGACACATCACTGGGGAATCCAGTGACTGGTCATCTGCTCCTTCAGGTGGAAGCAAGACTTGGACCTTTCCTGGTCAATTCAAGGCAAGGCTTCATAGTCGCAGCTTGTGTTGCAGCTTATATTGATTCTCACATTGCTCCTTTGTTCTGTGGAAGCCTTTTATGTGTTGTCTAATCCCCGACTTGCCCCACTCATATTCCATATCCTTTTGCATACGTTATGTGACAAGTTTTTTGTCACACACACAAAGTCCCAAATGTACATAGCTTTAGGTGGGTAGGGAAGCGTGTTAATTTGTGGTTACAGAACAAAATTCCAGCAACACCTTAAGGATCATTTCCCAGGGCATGTGTCAGGATCAGGTGTCCGTCCCTAGCATCCTTAAGCAAACTCATCCAGGCAGGTAGCTCTGAAGCAGTAATACTTTATTAGCAAAAAGACAGATTAAAGGACTGACTGCCTACAGGCAGGTGAGGCTGGTAATGGCGAAACATAGGCAGGTTACATGTTTAAAAGCACTACAGGCTGTGAAGGTAAACATGGCTAAGCAACCCCGAGATAAGCGATTCCCAGGAAGGAAGACTAAACAGAGCGCAGCTGTGGAAAACAGGATGAGCGAAACTGTACACAGAGTTTACAGGCATGAGAACCAAGGACTTGATGTGTAGCCAGAAACTGGTCTACTCATGTCAAGAGCCTTTACTCCTGCTACCAGCAAAGGCCTGACAATAAGCTTTTGTGAGTTAAAGCTCACCTTGTCAGGTAAATGCATGTTTAAAATATCTAGACGTCAGCGAAACGTATTTTGACAAACGTTGATAAGAAACGGGACTCTCCAGTCCCATGAGAAATGTTGAACACATGTCAGAGTGGGCCACCTTCATTGTTGATATCGCTCCATAACACGGTGACTTGCGTCCTCATTCTGTGGTTACTTTTGGGGTTCTGTTAACTTTGCAGTATTTCCAGATATATTGTAATACAGCAGTCCAGTGAAGCTCACATCTTCAAATGAAGAAGCAAATGCACCCATGACAGAGAGGGGGGAGGGGAGAACCTCTAACTTCTCATTGTTTCTTATGTGCTACAACTAATCTGTTCCTGTCCCTTACACACAGAACCATAACTGGAAGATTTATGGCAGAATTCTCACCAAGCTTCTCTGTAGAATATGGTTTTCTTTTGATGGCATCTGAAGATGTGAGTTTCCCGAAAGCTCCTTCTGGAATAAATGCTATTAGCTTTTCAGGCACTGTGGGCCTTCTCTTGCTAAAGTGGACTGCCCTTCTGGAATTCCCATGTGGCTTGTGTCAGTGGTGTGCTAGCAGCACCAGAAGGCCACGGACTCTTGTCAAGCATACTCCCAGCTGGGTAGGTGGGAGCTCTTTGCACAAATGCTTCTCAGTAAACTCTGGCCTGGAACAATAGCCTGTGCTGAATTTCTCCTGGAAACAGGCCGTTTTAGTACCTAACACAACGTTTCTGGGATCCATTTATATTTCAGACTGATTATGAAGGTCAAGCCAAGAAGCTGCTGGAGCTGATGGAAAACACAGACGTGATCATTATCGCAGGAGGGGATGGGACTGTGCAGGAGGTACTGAAAGGGTTTATGTGTTTGTCTTCTCCCTCCCCTCCCCCCCAGAGTCCTGTGGGCAGCAAATAAATAGAAGCCACGGTCATAGCATCATAGAGTTGGAAGGGACCACCAGGGTCATCTAGTCCAACCCCTTGCACAACGCAGGAAATTCAAAACTACCTCCCCCCACACCCCCAGTGACACCCACTCTATGCCCAGAAGATGTCCAAGGTGCCTAAGGTCATAGAATCAGCATTGCTGACAGATGGCCATCTAGCCTCTGCTTTAAAACATCCAGGGAAGGAGAGCTTACCACCTCCTGAGGAAGCCTGTTCCACTGAGGAACCACTCTAACTGTTAGAAAATTCTTCTTTATGTCTAGATGGAAACTCTTTTGATTTAATTTCAACCGGTTGGTTCTGGTCTGACCTTCTGGGGCAACAGAAAACAACTCGGCACCATCCTCTATATGACAGCCCTTCAAGTACTTGAAGATGGTTATCACATCACCTCTCAGTCTTCTCCTCTCCAGGCTAAACGTACCCAACTCCTTCAACCTTTCCTCATAGGACTTGGTCTCCAGACCCCTCACTTCTGGACACGTTCCAGCTTGTGTACATCCTTCTTAAATTGCAGTGCCCAAAACGGAACACAGTACTCTAGGTGAGGTCTAACCAGAGTAGAGTAAAGCTATACCATCACTTCACGTGATCTGGACACTAGACTTCTGTTGGTACAAAGAAACTGTTTCACTGAAGAAGGAATGTTTGCTGATAATCTCAAAGACTTGGATAGAAAATGGGGCAGACAGTTTCAGCACACAGGAGAGTCTCAGAGAGAGTGTTGTGTAGAGAGAGTGTCTCATGCGTATGAAGCGAGCTTGGGGGGGAGGGGTCATTTGGGTATAGCCCATAATAAATTCTTCTCAACCCTCTTGCATTTTATCTGCGCTGATTTTTAACCGTGATGCTGTCTGTAATACAATGCCCCAAAATTGAGCAGATGTCACATTCCCTCCGTCGTATGTTACCAGCAGAAGACTCGTCTCTGTGCTTGGCAAATGTTTAGGGATGTCTGTTTTCAGTTTACTTTTGCACTGCAGCTCCAGCTCTTTTGCTTGCCAGGGTAACTCCTGCTATGTCTCCTTCACGAGCATAATGACTTTCCTGCCACTGGGATCAGAGATTTGTGTTAAGAAGCAACGTGAGAAATGAGCTCACGGCAAGTTCAGTTTTCCAAAGGCACGTCCACACTGTACCCAGCGTCCTGTTAATGGGGCAGAGCATCCTCTGGGGGGTGGGGGGAGATGACACCTGTCTTTTCAAGGGGTGCTTCCGCTTTGCACTGCAGCCCTTAACTGGGAGCTGTGCCATTTGCAGTAGTTGCACCCGCTCTCTCTGACATTCACAGGCCATGCTTTCAAGCCTTGCCTTTTCTCCTGGGATGCACACTCCGCCTATTGATTCCATGCTCTGCAAGCTGCATCATGTGTTGAGTGGAAGACACCCCAGGGTATGACTGGAGGTCACAGATTACCAGCAACCTTGCTGAAGCTGATTTGGGTCTCAGCGAGGTGTAGTGGTTAGGAGCGGTGGACTCTAATTTGGAGAATCGGGTTTGATTCCCTGCTCCTCCGCATGAGTGGCGGACTCTAATCTGGTAAACCGGGTTGGTTTCCCCACTCCTACACATGAAGGCAGCTGGGTGACCTTGGGCTAGTCACAGTTCTCTCAGACTGTTCTCTCAGCCTTACCTACCTCACAAGGTGCCTGTTGTGGGGAGGGGAAGGGAAGGAGATTGTAAGCCGGTTTGATTCTCCTTAAAAGGTAGAGAAAGTTGGCATATAAAAACCAACGCTTCATCTTTCTCTTCTATATGGGAAGCCTCCTGAAACCTTGTGTAAGCTGCCTGGTGTTCATGGAGGAAGAAGGATGGGCTGCAAATGAAATGCATCTTTCTTTTTTAATGATAGATGCTTGTACGAAATCTGCTGTTATCAGCAAGCCTAATATCGGCAAAGAATTGGAATCAGGAAACCTAACCAATTGTAGATACCTGTCTCAGGAATAAGATGATAACATAAACATCTGTGCAAAGGGAGTGAAGTTTAACCAAATATATATGCATATTTTGAATTAGCAGCCATTTGTAGTTTTAAAAAAAGTAGGATTAAGCCAGACGAAAATGTCACGTGAGAAGTTCTAGCGTGTGAATAAATGATGTTTGCTGCAGAACAGATGTAGGTGGATTATGAACGGGTCATATGTTATACAGAAAACTCTTCCAATATTCTGCTTACTGCAAACGTTTATATGATATTAATATAGATTGGTTCAATTGGTTGTATACTTTATTTGTGTGTGTGTATTTTGAAACTTTTTTAAAAAATTAAAGGCCATAAATCAATAGGGAATTACTTGTAAAACTTGGGAAAGCAGATGTAACTGTAGTCAATCCTCCTGTTGGGTAATGGTGTGATTTCCACAGAATGAAAGACAGATCAGGGGATGATAGTACAGTGGATTAAACTGTAACAACTTAAAAGTCTTTCGACTAGCTGGACAGTGGTTACTTTGGAGGGGAAAGGTCCATGAGGAAAAACGGGGAGATGAGCTTTTTGGCAGGGCAGCAGCTCCCATCCTGTTCTGGCAGCTTTTCTGTCAACCAGAGCCTTATTCCTCTCAGCTTGAGTCCCAAAACATTTGACACTCTTAGATTGTTTGCCACTGGATGGCTGTAATCCAATGCAAAAGTGAAAATAGTGTTCCCCATATTGTAGAATGGTTGCTATACTATCTCAAGTATTCTGCTTGGGTTTTTTTTTTTCCCCAGGTAATAACCGGACTTCTCCGAAGGGCAGATGAGGTAAAGTGTTTTTTTTCCTTCTGTTGCTTTCTGAATGGAAGATCATATCACTGAATGTTCCTCCATACCCCCCCCCCAAATCCCTTCCTGTAGCAAAGCTTCAGGGAAAAGGGCTCTAATCTAGTTTTCTATTAGCAGGGGATTTTTGTATTTATTGATTTATATCCTGCCTTTCTCCCCAGTGGGGGTGGGGGGGAGACACAACACCCAAAGCAGCTTACATTGTTCTCCTGCCCTCCGTTTTATGCTCACAACAACCCTGTGAGGGAGGTTAGGGTGTGAGTGTATGGGGTGGCCCAAATTCTTCCAGCAAGCTTCTGTGACACAGCCGTATGAAGGGGCATGCCATCACATGAACTTTTAAGCATAGTCTGAAGTGGTACAGCCCAGTTTCTCTCCTCAGTGAGAAAGCCGGCCTTTGCCATGGAAACTGCTTCCTGTTCTGGTTCCAGAGGGTAGCTGTGTCTGTCTGCAGTAGGACAGCAAGATTCAAGTTCAGTAGCACCTTAGAGGCCAACAAGGCTTTGGGGTAAAAGCTTTTGAGAGTCAAAGGTATCGGATGAAGGAAGCCACTGGACTCGAATATAGCTTTTTCCTATTCTGATTTTTGAGACTTCCTAATATATTCAACAGGGTATCTAAATAGAACAGGAATAGAAATTTTTGAAATTGTTCAAGACTTTCTATTCCTTGGCTTTGCCATCAACCAAAAGGAAGACTGCAGCCAAGAAATCAGAAGGAGATTGAGACTGGGAAGGGCTGCCATGAAGGAGCTAGAAAAGATTTTGAAGTGTAAGGATGCGTCACTGGCCACCAAGACTAGATTAATTCATGCCATCGTGTTCCCTATTACTATGTATGGGTGTGAAAGCTGGACAGTGAACAAAGCTGATAGGAAGAAAATAGATTCCTTTGAAATGTGGTGTTGGAGGAGAGTGTTACGGATTCTGTGGACTGCCAAAAAAACAAATCAGTGGGTTATAGATCAAATCAAGCCTGAACTGACCCTAGAAGCTAAAATGACTAAACTGAGGCTATCGTATTTTGGTCACGTCATGAGACGACAAGAGTCACTGGAAAAGACAGTCATGCTAGGAAAAGTTGAGGGCAGCAGGAAAAGAGGAAGACCTAACAAGAGATGGATTGACTCAATCAAGGAAGCCACAGCCTTCAATTTGCAAGATCTGAGCAAGGCTGTCAAAGATAGTTCATTTTGGAGGGCTTTCATTCATAGGGTCGCTATGAGTCGGAAGCGACTTGATGGCACTTAACACACACACCTAAATACATGAACACACGAAGCTGCCTAATACTGAATCAGACCCTTGGTCCATCAAAGTCAGTACTGCCTACTCAGACCGGCAGCGGCTCTCCAGGGTCTCAGGCAGAGGTCTTTCACATCACCTACCTGCCTGGTCCCCTTAACTGGAGGTGCCGGGGAAATGCAAAAGGCCTGTGGACAGCAGTGCCATAGTTGTTAGTTCAACTCTGCCAAGCAAATAATATAAACCTTTTTGCCCTCGGTATTTGCATAGACATAAAATGGCACCTGCTTTGGCTGTGTGTGCATTCCCTCTCTTAAGCAAACTTTTTGAGCATTTTAATATATGCACAGCCAGGGATGCGTTTCATCAAGTACACAAGGGCTGCTTGTTAAATGGAACTGTATTCCAAAATGTCTTATCAGAAACTGGCAACAAAAAAAGGCAATTTAACGATTCATTCGAAGATCTGAGGAGGCTGTTAGTGGCCCGAATTGTGCTCTGCTGTATGAAACGACTTCACCTTCCTATGGAAAGACAAAATTGTGTTTTGCCGCCAGTGTAAAGAAATTGCATTTCTGTCTGAACATTGTAAGCTTTCAAAACTTCTGTAGTTGGAAGGAAGCTGGGGAAAAGGAATAGCGTGCTGTGACAGCGCCGCTTTTGAATGGAGGCCGTTCAGCGGACTCCCCTGTGGGGCCCTCCCCTCCCCATGCAGGAACTTTGGACTGAGCTGGAAATGAGCAAGGGCCGTAGTGATTTGATGCCTGGCCCACTCAATCCTGGCTTGGTCCTTGCTTTAGTTGAATGCAATTGTATTCTTGTCTGTAGCTGGGTCACCACAGCAGCAGAGTTGCCGGCTTCCTTCCATTTCTCGCTCGGGATCCATTGTGGGGCTCTTTGAAAAGCAGCCGAGGGTCAGCTACTCTTCTGTAGGATAAGGCCAGCTTCAGGATTTTGCTCACGCACACCAGCCAAGAACAGTCAGGGGGCACCTTAACGGGCAAGGAATAAAGCAGCCCAAGGGGGCGCACGAGAGCCCCAGGCCAGGTGACTCCTGCCACACGTCAAGCTATGTGCAGAATTATTTTCAGAAAACATAAATCTTGGTTGGGAAAACAACAAGCGGCACCACTGTTCTCCATTCCAGCTGCTTCCCTCTGGCTGTATGCCAAGAGGAAAATAAACGCAACGTCTTATTTTTATTTGGAGTCCACCTGCCCCCAGCTTCCATAGTACTTCCATAGCCAGCATGGTGTAGTGTTAAAGAGCTGCGGACTCTAATCTGGAGAACAAAGTTGGTTTCCACACTCCTACATATGAAGCCTGTTGGGTGACCTTGGGCTAGTCATAGTTCTCTTCCAACTCTCTCAGCCTCATCTACCTCACAAGGTGTCTGATGTGGGGAGAGAAGAAGGAGGAGTAGGACTTGGTTTTTCTATGCTGACTTTCTCTACCACTTAAGGGAGAATCCAACCGGCTCACTTTCCCCTCCCCACAACAGACACTCTTTGAGGTAGGTGAGGCTGAGAGAGTGTGACCTGCCCAAGGTCACCCAGCTGGCTTAGTGTGTAGGAGTAGGGAAACAAATCCGGTTCACCAGATTAGCCTCCGCCGCTCATGTGGAGGAGTGGGGAATCAAACCCAGTTCTCCAGATGAGAGTCCACCACGCCAAACCACCGCTCTTAACCAC
Source organism: Euleptes europaea (assembly GCF_029931775.1). Lineage (NCBI taxonomy): Eukaryota > Metazoa > Chordata > Lepidosauria > Squamata > Sphaerodactylidae > Euleptes > Euleptes europaea. The sequence continues at coordinate 100,937,911 of NC_079314.1, forward strand.
TGAGAGGAAGGGAAGGTGATTGCAAGCCGGTTTGAGACTTCCTCAGTAGAGAAAATGGGGGTATAAAAGCCAACTTTTCTTCTTCTCCATGAAGTCCATGGCTAGCTTGAGCCCCGAGCAACTGCTGACCCTTGCTGGTCTCTGGAGACAGTCTAGCTACCAGGCTGTTTGGACACCTGTAGGGAACCAAGTACTTCAGTGCAGACCTATGGGTTCTTCAGCATTCTGTACCAGATTGTCTCCACACTCCCCCCCCACACACACACATACACACTTGCACGCCCTTCTGTTCTTGGGCTGCGGTGTTCCTTTAGAACCAGAAGAAGGAAAGACCCACACTTGGCCCCATTCTCTTTTCTAATCCTCCTCCTCCCTAAATTAGCATGACGTCTCTTGACCCTTACCTTTGGTTTCCATGATACTGCATTAGCAGTAGGGGAGACAGTTATATGTTTTGTTTCCCGTTCAGCTCTGCTTTGCTCGGTGACCACCAGTGACTGATGGTTGAGTTAACAGAGCCTGTATTCGAGTGCTCCATTTTTATCTCTGTTGTGCTTTGCATGATAAAAACAATGCAGTCCTGTGCAGTCTTCAGTTGCCCCCATCCATTCTGCATGTTACTAACCTTCTGCACATGAAAAGTTCATGACCAAAAGGTGATCAGTGGCATATGAAAACCAACTCTTCTTCTTTGAGGAGTCATCTGGGTGGGTGTGGGAGTTCCAGCAAGATGGCCTCTGCTGTGCCCTGGTAGGGAGAACAATACAAGCAGTGATTTCCATCCAACAACTTATGACAGACGGCATCTCCAGAGAAATACAGTGCTGTGGTTCGAATGTTCTGATCCCCTTGAACCTGTTCCCCTGATTTTGAGACTTGTTGCGGAGGCAAAGATTAAAACACTGTTGTTGTTGCCTTGTAAAGGAAGGGTGCTTAGAATTATTTATTCCTGCCTTGTGCGCTTTTGCTTGGAGATGAACTCAGGCCGAGCGCAGCCCTGCTTTGGTTGACTTCCGTCGTTTAGAAGCTGGCGGGTCATGGACAGAATCCATACCCTGCCCGGAGAATACGTGCCAGCCTGTGTGTGTGTATGTAACGATGAACCTAATGACTACAGAAGGCTGCTTTGTGGCCACTTGGCACATCAGCCCAAGAGCCTGACGTTCTGAGTCATTATTCATTACGTCCTATGAGGAAGCGCCTGTCCCTACATGCCAAGGAGGGCTTGGTGGGAGGGGTGATCTCAGGCACAGCTGTGCCCTGAAGAAAAGGAAGCCTCATCCCGCTGAAGCAATTGTTTTTTTCTGTATTCCTTTCCAGGCTGCTTTCAGTAAGATTCCAATAGGATTCATTCCCCTTGGAAAAACCAGCACCTTAAGCCACACGCTTTATCCTGAGAGCGTCAGCCAAGTCCAGTAAGTTTGAGTGCCGTTCTAGAAGTTTAGCAACATGGCGAGTCGGTGTAGTGGTTAGAGTGTTGGGCCAGAATCTGGAAGACCCAGGTTCGAATATCCTTTCTGCCATGGAATCTGGCTGGGTGGCCTTAGGCCAGTCGCGCGCTCAGCTTAGCTTACAGGGTTGTTGTGAGGCTGCATGTTGGATAGGAGAATTGTGTAAGCTGCTTTTGGGGTCCCTGTTGGGGTGAAAAGCAGAGCACAAATGAAATAGGTCAGAGGTCCCCAACCTTTTTGAGCCTGAGGGTGCATTTGGAATTCTGACATGGCATGGTGGGCGCAGCAACAAAATGGCTGCCATAAAATGGCTGCTGCAGGAGGTGGAGCCAGCCCCAAAATGATTGCCACAGATTAACTTGAGTAACACAGTGTAGATCCTTGTGCTGTGGTGGCAGCTGCTGCCAAAGCAACATTTTTAAAAAATCTGCACAGCCAATCAGAAGCCTTGCTGGGCAAAAGCCCTACCTGGCCCTATCTACTTCCTAAAAACACATGTCGAGCGCCAGAAAAGGTGTTGTAGGGCACCATGGCACCCATGGGCACCACGTTGGAGACCTCTGAAATAGATAATAAATTAGCAGAAAGGGAGGAGGAAGTGGGTGTGGACAGTGGATAGAAACACTGCTGTGTATCCAGAGTGGGTTCTACCCTCTCGTGTTGGGTTGACAGATCCAGAATGGATATAATTTTGGGTTGATCTCCCGGCTAGATTGACCAGAAATTTCTAATATTTGGGGATTGGGCCCTGGACAACGGGGGGAGAGGTTTTGCAGCCTAAATGACCAGGGAATGCATATTAAAAAAAAAAAAAAAGATGGGTGGCATGGAGTCCTGAGACTAAGGTTGCTCTTTTTAAAATGGGAATAAGCTGTGTGGAGCTGGCCAGTCTTAGACTAGTCCCCCACAAGAGTGGTATTAATCTGTCTGAGTCCCAAATGTGATATAATTGTGCCTTTTGGCCTGGAAGAAAACCGCGTACAAAGGATACCAACAACGTTTCTGACAAAGAGAATGCTAAGCAGTTAACTGTGAGCAAGCGGACTGCTGTGGGGGGCAAGAGAAACCCACTAGCACCCATGGAAGAATCCTGCAAAAGGCAAATGATAACACAGCTCCTGAACTTAGCAATACCCAAGCATCCTTTTTTTCTCCAACAGCAGCACACCAGACTGTCGTGGTACAGGCGAGGAGCGAGGGCTGTAAGCATAGTCTGGAGAACAGTCCAAGGTCATTCACAGTGAAGGCAGAGTCCGAGATATCAATACAGGCAAGGGAAGTCCAAAGCGTTAGTCAGAGCCAGTCCAAGAAGTCAGGATACCAGGAATCCAATGGATAGCAGGGAAACAAGGCAGGGAAACAAGGCAGGTACTCAAGGAGGTTGGTGACAAGTTGCTTGCACAACAGCCAAGCCTAACTGATGGCTTAAATCCCTTCCCCTGCTGCTGTAGCAGCCAGCTGCTGATGAGGCTGAGTTCACAGGTGGTGCTTCAGCCCTGCTCTTCCTCATCACTTCTACTGGGGAGGTTCCTCTGTAAAGCCTTCAGCCTACCACTCTGGCGTCTCTGCTGCATTGCCAGACGGACCTGTTTTCTTCTCTGCTCCAGTGGCCCTGGCGAGGCCTCTGGAGACACTGCATGTTGCAAGGTGTCAGGTCCAACTGGAGTCCTTGAGTTGGCAGGCTGCAGACATGGTGAGTCATCTCCTGACTTTGGCTGATCCTCTATTCTGGCCTCTACCTCCTCTTTATCAGAGGAGGTCTCTGCAGGCTGACTCTCTGCAGGCTGACTCATGACACAGACCCTTTTGCTCGGGGCTCAGGGCCAAGTCTCTGTCCAAGCAACTGAGGCAGTGCTGCATTGTCCAGTGGTGTGGGAGAAGGCAACAGGCATGGCTGACGCCTGTCATCGCCTCCCGGACCGCACAGCCGCCAGCTGAGTCCAAGGCGAATCTGAGATGCTAGGAGAGCCACTGGGACTTGGCTTGCTCCAAGCATATCTAACAGTGTGCAACTCTCCTCTCCGCTGCCACCATTTTACCTGCCAGTTCACTCAACTGCACAGACAGGCGCGGCGTTTTTTTCCACCGCTCTCAGGCCGAACAGGTTCGCTCTAACTAACAGGAGACCACTTTATCAGATGCGTGTGAAGTAGTCTGGTCTGAAAAAAGACCCCCTCCGTTGGGCTTTGCCCAGGTTGATGCTTGAGCCAGATCCAGTTATAGCTGTTCACTTGTCCCACAAAACAAAATTGGGGCTGACGATGAACAAGAGGGGCTCTTGGATAGGAATTTTATTTTAACATTCCCTGTATAGGCCTTTCGCAGCCTGAATAGCCCAGAAGAGCTGGAGCTGGTCAGACTTTGGAAGTTAAGCAGGGTCAGCCCTGGTTAGTACTTGGATGGGAGACCACCAGAGAAGACCAGGGTTGCTATGCAGAGGAAGGCACTGGCAAACCACCACCGTATGTTTGTGTTTGAGAGTATAGTGCATGTTTGTATATATGTGTATACAAGTAGAGTATCCCTTATCCAGACATCCCATATCTGGACTGATCTGAAAACCGGCCCCTTTGAGCCGGCATGCAGTCAGATCCGTGCTGCCTGCTTTCAATGTTTCCTCTCACCTAAAAAAATAAAATACAGGGTACGCTGCATCGGAGGTGGAGACTGAAAGCCGGCTGTTGTTAGTTTGTTTGTTGCTGCTCTTGTTTAGCAGCTGATACAGGTATTCTGGTGAGACAGTTGCACCTTTGCTTTCTGATGGTTCAATGTGTGCAAAACTCTTAAAAGTATTGTTTAAAATTACCTTCAGGCTATGTGTATAAAGTGTATATAAAAATTAAATGAATTTGGGTCCCACCCCAAAGATATCTCATTGCGTATATGTGAAAATTCCAAAATATTTCAGTATACGGAAAGATCCAAAATATGGACCACTTCTGGTCCCAAGAAGTCCAGATAAGCGATACTCGACCTATATATGTGTTGTGTTTTCCCACTCACACTGGGCAAGGGGCCATCCAGCCCAGTGCTGTCATGGCTTGTTTTAAGGCCTCAAGCAGGGCTCTTTTGCAGCCCAGCTGCCTGAATGCCGGATACCTGGCAAGGCTGGTGTTCGAACACAGGGCCTTTCGCGCGTGAGATGTGTGCTCTGCCACTGAGTTGTGCGCTTCTCTTTCTCAGACACATTACTGATGCCACACTGTCAATTTTGAAAGGAGAGACGATCCCAGTTGACGTACTGCAGATCAAGGTAGCAATATTTTCTTAGCTACCCTTTTTTTTCTATATGGGGAGGCGTTCTTGTGCGTATGCCCTTGTGGCCACGCCTCTTGTCTGTTTCTACAGAAGCCATGGCTCTCTAAAATAATTCTTGAAAGCACCCCTCTGTCCAGGGAGGAGAAACTGAGGGCAGAACACTTATATCATTAGCTATTGTAATGGTGAGCTCTGCTCTGCTCGCGGCCTGAGTTCGATCCCGACAAGTCGGTTTCAGGTAAGCTGGCTCAGGGTTGACTCAGCCTTCCATCCTTCTGAGGTCGATAAAATGAGTACCCAGCTTGCTGGGAGTAAAATGTAGACGACTGGGGAAGGCAATGGCAGACCACCCCGTAAACAAAGTCTGCCTAGGAAGCGCAGTGATGTGATGTCACCCCATGGGTCAGTGTTGACCCGGTTGTTGCATAGGGGACTGCCTTTACCTTTATTATAATGGAAATCCATCTCATTGGATGATGAGTTCGGTGACCAACCAAAATAAAGGTTGTTACAGGCCAATAGTGTTGGATCTTCTACTAGGGGTTATTGAGTAGGGCATACCTTTTGTTCTCTTTGCATATATTAGGTATGGCTGTAATAATTGGTTCCGGGAAGTCCTATTAGGGATGCCATCTTCTTCCCACTGCAAGTAGCCATGATCCGAATGAAATTAGAGAAACACCAGGAAAACAAGGTCTTACTCTTGTGATCTTTGTGTAAAAACTTCCTTTTCTTTTCAACCATTTTATATAGCGGGTGCTACTCTATTCTTGGATTTCGACTGCAGGTATCTGTACATACGCACACACCAACACAGCTCATGGCTGAAGAGGTACAATCAAACCTACTCAGTGAAACGTTAATATGTCCTTTCTGTTAGAGTCAGCTGGCATTTAGTGGTTGGTGCTTTGTTTAGCCCCCTTTTAGACCCATTGTGACTGGGCTAATGGGTAAAAAGGTAAAAGTAGTCCCCTGTGCAAGCACCGGGTAATTCCTGACCCATGGGGTGACTTCACATCCTGACGTTTACTAGGCACACTATGTTTACGGGGTGGTTTGCCAGTGCCTTCCCCAGTCATCTACACTTTACCCCGAGCAAGCTGGGTACTTATTTTACCAACCTTGGAAGGATGGAAGGCTGAGTCAACCTTGAGCCGGCTACCTGAAACTGACTTCTGTTGGGATTGAACTCAGGTTGTGAGCAGAGCTTTTGACTGCAATACTGCAGTTTACCACTCTGCGCCACGGGGCTAATGGGAGGTTAGTAAAATTAACGTGCTGCTTGCAATCAAATGTTGCTTTTTGTGTTTTGTTTTTCCTTTACAGGGAAACAAAGACCAGCCTGTGTTTGCTGTGACGGGATTGAGATGGGGCGCTTACAGAGACGCCGGGGTGAAAGTCAGCAAGTAAAGGCATTCAGTATTGCTTCGATGCTGTTCGCTTTTTGCTCCTGCGTTTGCACTTACTGCCTATTCTCATCCGTCACTATCTCAAGCAATCTCCTGCAGTTCCGTACTGTGGCAGGGTTAGCCTGAGATGCTCTCTAACATCTGATAGTTGGGCTGATAGTACAGGGACCAGTGGGTGTGCCATTATGGGTTCCCATAATGGCAGTGACTTGGAGTTTGGACCGTAACAAGCTGCTTCTCCCTTCTCGGGTTTCGTAAGCTCAAACTTGAGTGCAGCTCTTCAAACCCTGGACTGGTCCACTGTGTTAAAAGTGCCCTCCTCGAGGCACTAGAGAATCAATCAGGGATCCCCAACGTGGTGTGCCCGGGGACCATGGCACCTGCCAAAGCCTTTCCTGGTGCTCACCAAGTGCTTTTGGAAAGTGGGCGGGGCTAGGTGGGGCCTTTGTCCAGCAGGGCTGCTGCCTGTGTAGACTAAAACGCATCCTGTTAAACAGAGCTTCTAACTGAAAAGTTGAACAATTACTGTTAGAGTTATATATAACCGTATTCCTGCTATTTTGTGGTTGGCTCCATCTCTTGCAGCAGCCGTTTTGTGTATTAGCTCCGCCTACTGTGGCAGCCATTTTGCGGTTGTGCCCCCGGTCCTTTGTGAGAATTCTACAGGCGCACAAAGGTTGGCGAATCCTGGAATAGATTTTCTTTCCCTCCCAAGGTGGCCCAAGGCATAGAGAGTTACTGTGAGTCTGGATTCGTTTTCTGGTCTACGCGTACTTGGCGTGGAAGCCAGTGGAAACTACTTCTGCATTTGGAGAGTGATGCAGTCTCCTGTCTACACCCCCCCACCAGATGCGATTGGCAGTGATGCGGAAGTTACCCACACGGGGCGGGTGATCCATGTTGGGAATTATTTATTTCAAATATTTTTAAGCTGTCTTTCCACCCAACATAGGGCCCCTAAGGCAGCAAACAATAAAAAACATTAAAACAAGGTTAAAAACCCATATTAATACTAAAAAAAAACACCATTAAAACAAAACACGTAAACACATGGGCAAGATGATGAGAATCAGTAAGGGAACACCAGACGAAACAATTTTTTAAAAAGTCACCTACTGGTAGAAGGCAATGCTAGAAGGGGACAGACTAATCCCTCCATAATTTTGGTGCCGTGACCAAGAAGTCCTTGTCTTGGGTTGCCTCAGATGGTGGAGACACCTGAAGCAGGGCCTCTGAAATGACCATAGTGGTCAAATAAGTTCACACAGAAGTAGGTGGTCGTCCTCCATGAGTTACAGGCATTGCAAGGAGTAGCCACAGTAAAACTGTTTCATGTGGGCTTTGTAATGTATACGCTGGTTCTTTTTCACTGTCATAGATCCTATGCAGTGTCTGTGGAAGGCACTTGCAGAGGTAGATCTTTCCCATGCTCCCCCACACCCCAGTTCAAAGATGAGGGAGGGGATGTGGCTCAGTGGTAGAGCATCTGCTTAGCATGCAGAAGATCCCATGTTCAATCCCCAGCATCTCCAATTAAAGGACTAGGCAAGTAGGTGCTGTGAAGGACCTCTGCCTGAGACCCTGGAGAGCTGCTGCTGGTCTGAGCAGACAATACTGACTTTGATGGACCAAAGGTCTGATTCAGTATAAGGCAGCTTCATGTGCTCATGAGGCTGCAAAAAAAGCTTTCGTAGGAATTGCATCAATTATTTATAAGGGGTTTAGTTGTTTTTCTTCTTTTCCAGGTACTGGTACCTTGGGCCTCTGAAAGCTAAAGCAGCCCACTTTTTCAATACATTCAAGGTAACAATTCTTCACAGTGTCAGTGGCTTTGATGTAGTGGTGTTGGGAGGAAGGCGAACAGCCGCGTATCCCAACCATGCCTAGCACAGGTCAGTTGCGGAACACAATACTGTGCCCTGCGTAAATAAGGTCCCAAGTTCAGCCCCCAGCATCTCCAGTGAATAGGATTGTCGTACCTTGGGAGGCCTCTCCCAGTCTGCAGAGACGGTTGTGAACTACAGGGAACAAAAATCCGCCTCGGTGCGAGACCGTTTCGTGTTTTTCTGTCACTTTTCACCCGTCCTGCGAGCTTGTACTGTTTGCAGAAGTGAGAGTAGCCATCACCTGTTCAAAACTGGCCCTCAGGCCCGGGCTTACTTGAAACCCATTTAGCGCCGAGCATCATCCGTCAAGACAGGCAGCAGAAACGGTGCCGCGCTCAAAAGCATCGTCCTGGAATGCAGCTGAAATAGTACCGTGATGCCAGAAGCTGCTGGCACACCCCAGAAGGGTGAAGAGATGCTGCGGCGGAGGAGCCTCGGAAGCGACTCCCGCTGCCTTCCTCCACAGCAGCACTCTCTTGTGGTTTTGTTATGCTAATCCTCGCGCCCTGAGATTTATTCAGTTGACGTAAGCGGCGCCTATAAATAGAGCCCGCAGGACTGTTGATAATCTGCCTCTTGCAGTCAGCCTGCCTTCTGTCACAAAACGAGCAGAAAGGTTAATTGCTCTAGTTTTAAAGTTCTCAAGCGCCGAAGGATTTGACAGACGTTAAAGGGGCTGTATTTTATTTTTTTTACCCCGTTCGCGCCTCTCCCCCTCGGATTCCCGAGCAGATAATATACCGTGTAACCTTTGGCTGAAATGCCGCAGCGTCAATCATGTAACGACAGACTCGAGTAGACCAGCAAGTCCAGAGTCTCCTGCTGGTGGCCACAGCTTGCGTGAGAAGTTTGTGGGAGAACGTCAAGTGCGGTTCTGTCCTCTGGAGCTCTCCTCCCACCTGTTCCCCCAACAACTTACAGTACTGAGCAAACATTAAAGTTATTAATGTTGTAAAATCGAATAAACTGCTTTTACTTCTGGCTGGATAGGCAATTAAAAAAAATAATGCCTGACTTCTAAGGAGTGATTATTTTCCACTTTATCCTCACAACCCAACTGAGCAAGTATTGGAGGCAGAGGAACTGGTCTACGATTGGCTGAGTGGGGATTGGACCCCTCTGAGGTCATCCTAGTTCAACCTCTAGCAACACTCACTTTCTGTTTGCATCAGCTACAATGGCCAGTTATTATTAAGGAATGTATAATTGCAGTATTTGTATCCACTGAACTGGGAAATTTATATGATCCCTCTCCAGAAACCTTCTAGACTAGATCTTGCTTAACAGTATCCTGTGGCATTGAGTTCTACAGGAGAGCTATGCAAAGTTTGGCTATGAAAACGTTGATTATATATCCTTTCTACTGATCAACCTTCCTCCGTTCACCACTGATACAAGCAGTGACAGTGACTCTCGTGACCTTCCCTGAAGCCTTTGCTATTTCACATCTTGCCTTCCGTGGCAGGGGTGTCACATGCTGTACTAGAGGCTGTGTTTTGTTGTGAGCACAGTGGTTAAAAGGGCCAAGCTAGACAATTGGTAGGTCTTGGAAACCCAGCTGCTGCCAGAGAGCTGCAAAAGTACCTGCACCACATTAAGGGCAGAAGTGGGGTTATTCCTGACCCGACTGCCAATCACCATTTTTTCACCCCGGCCACTCCCTTCCAGAGCCAGCGTGGTGTAGTGGTGAAGAGGGGTGGTTTGGAGCGGTGGACTCTGATCTGGAGAACCAGGTTTGATTCCCCACTCTTCCACATGAGCGGTGGAGGCTAATCTGGTGAGTTGGATTTGTTTCCCCACTCCTACACATGAAGCCAGCTGGGTGACCTTGGGCTAGTCACAGCTCTCTCAGCCCCACCTACCTCACAGGGTGTCTGTTGTGGAGAGGGGAAGGGAAGGTGATTGCAAGCTGGTTTGGTTCTTAAGTGGTAGAGAAAGTCAGCATATAAAAACCAGCTCTTCTTCTTCCCTGAAGTCCCCAAACATGTGCTTTGCTGCATGATTGGGGGGGGGGTGGAGCTGGGGGGATTGCCATCGGTGGAACAGTTAAATACCCCTTCTTCATCTGTCCGGTGGTTCTGCCCTGTAAGTTGTGACCTCTGCATGGCAGGCGTTCAGCAGCAGCCAAGATTTTTAGACCCGTGTCTGCTGCTTAATATCTAAGCTGAGCCCTTAGATGCCCAGTCAGATGGACCTTTTGCTTTATTTTTCTGGTCAAATGTCCAGGGGTGGCCTCAGAAGCATCCAGCCTCCCTCACCTATTTGGGCCCAACTCCAAGGCCTCCAGAGGAGCCGGAGCAGACGACTGGGAGGCCGCCTTTATACATCAGGCTTTACAAGAGGCTTGCACAGTACTGGGCACCAGCTCTAAAAGGTAAGCAAAAGTGCAGAGATTTTCTTTTTAATCCCCGTGTTAGAAGAGCCCTTTCTCCCCACTGTGCCTATGTGATATGATCTTGTGAGATCCATCATAGAGCCAGCGTGGTGTGGTTTGGAGCGGTGGAGTCTGATCTGGAGAACTGGGTTTGATTCCCCACTCCTCCACATGAGCGGCAGAGGCTAATCTGGTGAACTGGATTTGTTTTCCCGCTCCTCCACATGAAGCCAAGCTGAATGACCTTGGGCTAGTCACAGCTCTCTTAGAGCTCTCTCAGCCCCACCTACCTCACAGGGTGTCTGTTGTGGGGAGGTGAAGGGAAGGTGATCGTAAGCCGGTTTGATTCTGCCTTAAGTGGTAGAGAAAGTTGGCATGTAAAAACCAACTCTTCTTCTTCTACTTCAGAAAATACTATGAGTTACGCTGCTTTGTGGCTGTGAATGGCCCAGGCTAGCCTAATCTCATCAGATCTTGGAAGCTAAGCAGGGTCAGCCCTGGTTTGTACTTGGATGGGAGACCACCAAGTAAGTCCAGGGCTGCTATGCAGAGGCAGGCAATGGCAAACCGCCTCTGAACGTCTCTTGCCTGGAAAACCCTACGTGGTCGCCATAAGTCGACTGTGACTTGATGACACTTTCCACCACCAATCTTCCTTGCTTCCTCGTATCCCTGAGCATTAAAGATGGATGAAATGAAGCCTTGTGTGGTAGCTAAAAAGAAAAGGATCTTGACCTTTGCTAGCATTACCACAGTACTGGTTGAGTATCCCTTATCCGGACTGCTCGGGACCAGAAGTGGTCTGTATTTTTGGATCTTACCATATATTGGAATTTTCGCATATACATAACGAGATATCTTGTGGATGGGACCCAAATTCATTTATGTTTTATGGACACTTAATACACGTAGCCTAAATGAAATTTTAAACAATACTTTTAAGAGTTTTGTGCACATTGAACCATCAGAAAGCAAAGGTGTAACTATCTCACCGGAGTACCTGTACCAGCTGTTGAACAATAGCAGCAACAAACAAACAAACAGCGGCAGGCTTTCAGTCTCCACCTCCGATGCAGTGTGCCCTGTATTTTATTTTTTTTAGGTGAAAGGAAACATTGAAAACAGGCCGCACGGATCTACCTACACGCCAGCTCAAACGGTCCGGTTTTCGGATCAGTCCGGATTTGGGATGTCCGGATAAGGGATACTCTACCTGTATTGCCTTGCTGTCATTTCTTGCTTAATGGTATCTTCCCTCTTGGATCTCAGAAATCCCAACGGAGGTGACCCCTGAGGCCTGGCAAGAAACCCAGCTGTCTGCGATTGAATTGTCCATCACCACTCAAAACAGACACCTTGACCTGAAAGTAAGAGCCACCAGACATATAAGAATCCTAGACTTTCCTTCCCACTCAGAAATGTGACTACTTTTTAGAACTTTTCTTCCATTGTATTGGAGGGAGGCGGGTTAACCTTTGGGCCAGGAAGAAACGTCTTCTGTCAGGTGATGGCCTCCTTGAAATATCTTCGGCCCAATACCTGTGGCGTTGAGTGAAAATGACAGCAAACCCCTACCGTATTGACCCGCGTATAAGCCGAGGCCAGCTTTTTCAGCCCTTTTTTTGGGCTGAAAAACTCGGCTTATACGTGAGTATATACGGTAAATTCTACAGCATAGCAAGTAAGCCTTGAGCTTATACAGTCAAAGGTGTTCCAGTCTATGCAGTAACATAACATCTTTTTAACACATTTCTGTCCTTATGAAGCCTAATGGGACATGTTTTCATATCAAAATCCTGTTCACATATGGTAGCCTGTGACACTGTCTGGTAGAAGGGCCTTCGGCGTCCCACGCAGCTCTTTTTCCTTTCCTTGCCCAGTAAGAAGAAACTCTCACAGCCATATTCTGCACTAGTAACATCTGGATGTTTTTGATGGGCAACCCCTCTTAGAATATGCGACAGTAGTCTAATCCAGATTTCCCCACCTTGGTCAGATTCTGGGCTTTCGCCAGTATGTTCCCTTTTACTTCTGCAGCTGTAAGCCTGTCCATAAAACCTTTTCAGCCCCCATCACTACTAATTTGGCAGTCTTAAAAGATGATTGGGAGACACAAACAAAAGATGTGGGTAGCTGCTTTGGCCCGCCTCAACATCCAAAAGGCAAAAGCCATGGAATTATTCTTTATCAGGACCAACCAAGTAACCCAACAGAGTGGGCAAGGTTTGGACTTCAGTCTGGGTGTTCAAAACACAAAAAATATGGAGGTGGGAGGGAGAAATAGATCACCCAAACCATGATCTTAATGCCATCTATGATGGATCCTGCCCCGAGAAGTATGGGGGTGCTGCTCCAGCATCCAGTCTCAGTGGGTGAGATGGAGGGTTAGGAAAAACACAAACACAGGACCTAGGAGCGCAGACAGAAATGGGGGAATTGTCTCAGTGAGGGAGCAGACCGTTTCGGGTGTAGCTCTGCCTGGTAGTGTGGCAGAGTGGTTTAACTCCGCTTCTGGAAGACGGTGGAGTTGTGAGGCCTGTCTGTGGTTATGAGCAGGCATGGTAACTTCAAGCTTTAAAGAGAATTCGCCACATAACCTGTATATAAATACATCTCTTTTTTGTTGTTTTATTAAACCTCTTGCTTCCGTAATCTCTGTGCTGTTCAGGCTCAGTACAAAACGTACCTCACAGCAGCGACCCGAAGCCTTTTTACACTTGCTGCCCTAAGAACACCTTGTATTTGAGGGGAAGGTTTATATATCAAAACCAGGCAGTTTCCCCAGATTCTCACAGCGTCAGTGTGGGTCCCCTCAGTTTCAGGACAGGGCCTGTCACACCATCTTTCTTGAAATACCATGGGTGTAACTTGATAATTTAATACAAGTACTTGAAGGGCTGTCCCATAGAGGATGGTGCTGAGTTGTTTTCTGTTGCCCCAGAAGGTCGGACCAGAACCAATGGGTTGAAATTAAATCAAAAGAGTTTCCGTCTAGACATTAGGAAGAATTTTCTAACAGTTCGAGTGGTTCCTCAGTGGAACAGGCTTCCTCGGGAGGTGGTAAGCTGTAGTGAATTTCTTGCATTGTGCAGGGAGTTGGACTTGGTGACCCTGGTGGTCCCTTCCAACTCTGATTCTATGATACTAGCCACACACCTTCACCCACTGAAGTCAAATGAGTCCACAGAGGTCAGCAGAAGAAGAAGCAAAGAGGCTTTAGGTTTGTGGCCTGGACACTCTTTTCCCCCCCATTCCCCCCCTTTAACATCTAGCCTGATGAAGAGTTCCAGAGAATTCAGAATTTTGCATGTTGTGTTGTTTTTTTTGGTCGCTTTTAATCAGAGGTATTTAATGGATTCAGGTTTTGAAACATGTAATAATTCCTTGACGTATTGTGTTTTCTCCAAAATGAGCTTATTGGTTAAGGATTTTAATGGAAGTAAGTCTTTTTTTCTCCTTCAGAATTAATGATGTTCTTGCTTGTGAGGACTTTGTTCATAAAGAGCTACTGTCCTTTGACAGCTTTCACTATGGAATGGGAGTGTAAAAAGGCAGCGTAAATGTTAATGCAAAAATATTTTTTAATCTTCTGAGTTAGTATTTGGTACACAGAGATAATGATAAGAGGTGTGTGTGCATGTGAGAATGTGCTTGGTGTACAGACTTCAACATGACAGTATCCATTTAAAGTGCACAAAGAACTGTTCTCTTTATAGCTGTCTTGCCAGCAATATTATTTTTCCACAGCAATGGGGGAAACTGATCTTTGTGGTGGTGGTTGTTCAAAGACACAAGGTTGAACATGTAAATATTTCTTTGAAAGGCAAATGAGATGGCGTGGATGCAAGTGCTGATTTATCTCTTCCGAAAAATTTCTTTTAGCGCACTGAAGACTTCATGAATGTTTGCATTGAACCAGATACAATCAGCAAAGGAGACTACATAAAAAGAGGGTGAGCATGGGGGGCTAACAGGCCTTGGCAAATTTTCTCTTTGCAAATTTGGGAGCCAGACTCATTTTTTTTCAGCTTTCAGTGATTTGTATTGTAGTGACCATTTTTCCAGTAATTAATATCATAAAAATCTAATCTCAAGCTCACCACAGTTCTTCATTGCCATCAACGCAGCACAGTTAACCTCTAACCCTAACTTACCTTCTCCAGAATTTCTCATGTTGCCCTATTTAATAGCTTGTTGGATTCAGTATAGAAAGCAACTAGTGAAGAAATGAATTCGTCTACCACCACTAAAGGGAATAAAGTTAACATGTAAACAAGCAATGGAGAGAACTTCATACACACTTGTTTGTCTTAGAGAGGGCCAGCTTGGTGTAGTGGTTAAGAGTGGTGGTTTGGAGCAGTGGAGTCTGTCATACTGTCAACAGAAACGTGGCCTTAGAGGAAATTGAAACCAACCAACATCTGAATATTAGTGCCATAAGTGCTGGGGAAAAAGAGCACGATGTCACATCTTCTACGCAAGTGCAAAATAAATTGCCAAATCTGGCATTATTTGGAGACCTCTCCCATTCAGTTCCAGACTGACGATGCCTGTAAGCATTTGGGGCTCCGACCGCAGGCTTTTTGCAATGGCTTTTGTCTCCTAAGTACCTCTCCCCCTTTGACCCATCTGCAAAACGGGATTCTCACTGCCATTTTGTGCAAATTCTCTACCTTCTGAAGTACAGCGCTTTCGGTGAATTCATATAGGGAGCTTTCAGAGACAGGGAATACCGAGAAGCAGAACCGCTTCCTGAGTTGCAGGCAGCTGTAAAGAAACTGGCCAACGTGGTGTAGTGGTTAAGAGCAGTGGTTTTGGAGCAGTGGATTCTGATCTGGAGAACCAGGTTTGATTCCCCACTCCTCCACATGAGCGGCGGACACTAATCTGGTGAACTGGGTTGGTTTCCCCACTTCTCCACATGAAGCCAGCTGGGTGACCTTGGGCTAGTTGCAGCTCTTAGAGCTCTCTCAGCCCCACCTACCTTACATGGTGTCTGTCGTGGGGAGGGGAAGGAAAGGTGATTGTAAGCCGGTTTGATTCTTCCTTAAGTGGTAGAGAAAGTCGGCGTATAAAAAACCACAACTCTTCTTCCCAGTTCAGGTCTCAAATGCTGTAGATAGAAGGAGGGGGGAAGAAACAAGCAGCGGAGGAGTGTGATTCTGCGCAGATCTCTGGAGAGAAGATAAAGTTGAGAAAGGAAATGGTCAGGGATTAGCCAGTAAAGGCCTCTGTGGAGGCACGGTAGGTATAAATGCTCACTACGGGAAGCCGTCAAAAGGCAGCTCCCACGAGGCATGGATCAGGCAGTCACATCTGTTTCCTGCTGCTTGCCTCCCCTTTCCCAGAACCCCTCTGGGATGAGCCCTAAATGGGGCCAGGGCTGTCTCCAGCCGATGATTGTATGGTAATGCAGGGAGCTCTGCTAGCATTCAGCCATTGCAGGCTACCTGTTCTAGTCTAGGATCCAAAGAAACGAGTATGCTTTTGTAGCAAAAGCTTTGCTTGCCCTTTTGGCCACAGCCCTCTACCTGTTTCCAAAGAAAAGCCTGTTTAAAAGGTGGTGCTTTCAGTAAAAGCAAGAATCAAAACTCTAGCTACGTGCATGATTTTCTTCTGAATGCACATGTCCCTTAGAAATCCACCTCAGTGAAGACTTTTTTAGGTGATACCATGACATCTCAGAGCTATCCTTCTGCCAAACAATGACCCCCTTTAGCATAGAGTGTTGCCCTGCTGGTCTCTGTACACTATTGTAGCTCCTTATGATGTCCATTTGCAGTATATTGCACATGTTCAGTTTAAAACACACGAGTTACATTCTGTCTAGCCCCTTTTGCCTTTGTATTTCTTTTAGAAAACATAGGGCCACCATGGTGCATGTCCTGGTAACATCTAGTTTAGATTACTGCTATGTGCTGTACATGGGGCTGCCCTTGAGAAGCGTTCAGAAACTTCAGCTGGTACAGAATGCCACAGCCAGGATGTTGATTGGAGTGAGTCATAGGGATCATACCACTCCATCCTTGGCCCATCTACACTGGCTCCCAATTTGTTTCCAAGCCCAATTCATGGTGCTGGTGTTGGCCTTTACAACCCTGTCTGGTTTGGGAACAGCTTACCTAGACTACCTGCTCCCTTACAAGCCTACACGTCCACTATGGTCATCGTCTGAGGCCCTGTTACGGATACCCCTGCTTTCTCAGGCTAGATGAGCAGCAGCCTAAAAAAGAACCCAGAGTGTTTGGAGGAGGATCGCAGCTTTTAGTGTATGGCTTGCCAAGGTGGATCACAGAGCAGCCAGTTAGCAACAGCATCCATTTCTCAAATTCCCCTGGATTGGTAGTTGCCAGGTGTGGTCTACAAATCGTTATTAAGGAAGAAGATAAAAAGTGGTCCCACGGCCTAATTGGTGTTGTTTCTTATTAAGCCCTCCTGTAGACTCTTACTCTTTGCCTCTGTATTTTGAACAGAAGCCAAAAGATGCAGGACCCTCACTTATGTCCAGAAGGAAGCCAGTGTCTTCAGGCCAGCAGGTGTATCTTACAGCTTCCAGAGGTGAGAAGTCAAGAGATGAAAAAAGCTTAGCTTCAGTTTCTTACAGGTAATAGAAGACTTGATGAAGACTTGAATCGGGTCGTGTTTCCCACTTTGGGAAGGAGAGCTGGCCTTCCTGAGAAGCTCTTTTCAGTCCTGTTTTGTCTCCCTGGGACCCAAGTGAACAGCCAGGTTGGTGTAGTGGTTAGGGCGTTGGACACTGAGACCTGGGAGACCCAGGTTCAACTCCCCACTCTGCCACAGAACTCGTTGGGTGACTTTGGGACAGTCATAAACGCTCGTCCTAACTTTCCTCACAGGATTGTTGTGAGGATAAAATGGAGAACCACATATGCCACTTTGGGTCCCCATCAGGGAGGAAGGTGGGGTATTAATGAAGCAAGTGAGTAACTATATTAACAGTAGACGGCAACTGTAGGTCTAGTGGTGGTGAAAAGTGCCTTCAAGTTGCAACCAAACTTACGGCGACCCTGAAGGGTTTTCAAGACAACAGATATTCAGCTCTGTGTCACAACTCGACTTCCTTGGTGGCAGGATGATGCTGCTGCAGTTGTCTTTTGGGGGGGGGCTTCCTAAAGGCACCTGGTTGGCTGCTGTGTGAACAGACTTCTGGACTTGATGAGCCTTGGTCTGACCCAGCATGGTTTTTCTTATGTTCTTATGGGAGCGTGTAAGCCAGGGCACCATTGGGAAGGGCAAAAATTGGCCCATGCAGAAAAATAGGTGTATATGAAGTATTTGACAAGAGAGCATCTTGAAGGAGACTGAGCCGAGACCTCACTCAGAATATGTGTGTGACTATCCTTTCTTGGTTCTTCCTGGTAAATAACTGTCCGGGGTGGGGAACAACTGCTCAAACCTGTCCTTAGGCAGCATATCTAGGTTGTAACCAGTTATTGCAAATCCCTGCTTTCTCTCTCCAGGATACAGAAGGCTTCTTGGCTATAGACGACGAGGAGTATGAAGCTATGCCCGTGGAAGTGAGGCTGTTACCGAGGAAGCTCCGGTTCTTCTGTGACTCCAGGAAAAAAGAGCAAATGCTTCAAGGTGCATCATAGCCAAAGCAGAAGTCACTTGTTATCGCGAGTGATTTTTTTTTTTTTAATGGAAGCACTCAAAACAATGCTAAGCAGCAGCTGAAAAGTTTATGTGCTCTTTCTGGAGCAGTGAAAGCGGTTGCAGTCCGATTGTGCATAGCCAGCTGTCAGGCTTTTAGCTTGTCTTATTAAAAATGGCTGGAGGTAGAGAGGTCGAAGATGGCTGCAGCAGAACACAAGGCGTGCCATGAACATTTCTTGAAGAATGACTGTCCAGTACTGTACAAGTGAAGGATGTCTTCAATGAAAGTGCTATTTGGACTTGTTGGTATTACATGGTATGTTTCCTCTGCTATTTGGATATTTGAAATGCACACACCCCAGCCTATATGATCTGCAACCTGCACAGGTTCTTGGTATCACACTACAGTGATGTATACTTTTGTATAGACAAAACGAAGTGCAAAGCCCTGTTATACTAATAAATCCCTTTCCCTAGATTTAACAGCCATTGGCTATTCTACCATTCCACACTAAAAAAAAGTGGGGGGATTAATATTTTAAAAAATTTCCTGACACTATAAAAAGTTGCCACCTTTCATGCAATTCTCTGCTTGACAGCAGATAACGCAGTATCCACTGCTCAAAGCGTCATTACCAATTTTATCCAGGGAGTAATATATTTATTTTGTGCAGTATAATTTTGTGGACATGCTAAAACATGGGCTCGGGAATCTACATGATCTGGACAAAATGGGCATTTGCGTTCTTCTGTGATTTTATTGTATCTCCCTTGCATTTCGGCTGAGTCTAAGGCATTACCTTGCCAATAAGAAAGCTCCTCTAAATTTATGGGTTTCTAACCAGCGGAAATAGTCCGGCAAGAAAAATGTTTTGTAAAAGGGTATGTGGAAGAAACGAGTGAACGTTTATAATTTGCGTTCTTAAACACTAAGGACCAATCTGTTATACTGATAGACAGGCAATCTGTCTAGCCTTCTCTTGCCTGCAGTGTCTGGCTGTGCAGGTTAAGGTCTCTTATAACCCTGTCGTCCAAGATTCTTTTAACAAGAGCTGAAACAAAGCTAGGACTTTACGCACACAAAGCCCATATATACTGTTGACTTCTTCCATAAAAGATCATGTCTGCAGCCAGATACAAGCATGCTCCCTCCCCGCTTAAAGGGAAATTATAACTGAACTATTGCAAAATATCTTCCAGGAAGGTTCATGAGGACTGCAGTCATGTCCCTGCTCTTATAGTTTAAGAAGCACTTAAAATTTTACTGCCTCCTTAGGAAAAATTCCTGGTTAATATTCCCTTAATATCACTTTAAGAGCGATGCATCCCACTCTGTGTTAACAGATTATGTCTTCGTCCTGGAAAGGTAAAAAGCAGGCTCAGAGTAATTGGCAAAAGGAATAGAGGACAGGTGTGTTAAATGTGAATTTTATTAGAGTAAAAAAGATCATTTACATAGAAGTCTTCCTTGGGATCCACACAGGTGTACACAAATTTAGTGCTTGTCCTTTAAGTGACAACCAGAGAATGTCACAGGGATCGCTTGTATCAGTAAAGTGTTCAGTCACAGCTTAGTGAAAGAGTCTGGCTCCTGGTCAGATCATATCCATTCTTATTGGGGACCTGAAGTGGTCTTAAGCAGGTATGTTAGAATGACCACAGTCCTAATAGTTTTATCGAATCAACTGAAAACTGCAGCACCAACTAGGGAAGTGTTACTCTTGACTGTTATACAAGCCTTTTACCATTTTTTTTTCCTATCGAGCAAAGAGTGGGGGGGAAGTCTTTCATACCATTTATGCATGGTAATTAGCAGAGTTTTTTCAGGCTGAATTGCCCCACATATTTTTTTTTAATTTTTCACGCTGAACCGTCATTTCGAAGTGACTGAGAAGCTAGCGCATACCTGCTTCGCATTACTTAAGAGTCCATGTAACGCGACCTTTGGTATTTGCTGGGAAGAATCCTCTCAAGGAATCATGAAAAATAACAGAGGCCCTTTAGCTATGCACATGATAATGACTATGCAAACAGGAACAAAGGAGCAGGAGAGTGGGGGTGGAATTTCTCCTTTTGTGTTGGGACCGTGAATAGGCATTTTCAAAGTCGCATTTTTTTAAAAAGAGCTTTGAGCCGAGCATCAAAATTGACCATGCATAAATGGCCTCAGACTTGTACTCAACATTTATTCAATGACTGTGGCCTCGTTTATTAGAATCACTGGAACAAGCTCTTATCCACTGTAAGACAGGACTAGTATGGTTATAGCTGACTAGTCAAAAATATTCATTAGTTCCATAAAAGCTCTGCTGGGTTCCCTTGTAAGAGTCCAGAAGCTGGCTTTCCAGAGACCGCATCCTCTCTCCTGCAGAGTAGAGACTATTCCTTCCTTTTTCTGTTTTGTCTGGTCCTCTCCATCACTTGATGGCTTGCATGCGTGACCACAGACTGCCATTATTACCTTGATGTCCCCTCTAGCAATCCACTTTTCACAGGAGTAGGTTCTACACTCGGTTGCCAATAATCAAGTCATGTCCATGCAATGTGGGAACCTTCCCGTTGATACAAATTGTGCCTGCTAAGAACAGTAAATGCACTATGAAGTAGTAATTCTTGGGGACTTACACGAGCCAAATCAGACTTAAGGATTACACAGAAACCTTTTGGTTAGGTTTCAAAGCTTCCTATAGGGAGCAGGAGGGAATGTTTGTTGCCAAGGCAATAGCAGCCTAGCTTGACTGAGGCAAGCCAGTTTCTTTATAAAATGCAGCGCAACACACCCTATTTCCCTTTCATTGTACAGCATTTACACATCAAACTAATGTGCAGCGATGGGAACATCTCTGATTCATCACAACCTTCCTTTTAAGACAGCCTGTGCAATTGTGGCTTTTCCAGCCCCACAAGACAAACTACTGCTTCTCCAACGGTCCTGCCGTGGGCACTCAGATTTCAGCACAGCTCTAAAAATTAAAACAAACAAAACTCACCCTAACATTTTGGGAAAGTTATAGAATCTCCTTTTCAAACAGTTTAACGGTGGACACTAGGCAAAAATGGCAGACCACGTGGGTCTAGCACGGGCGGGGGCTGTCAAATTTTGTCAGAGAGATGCTTCCCAAGTGGTTCTGCTTGGGAACCACCTCTGCTTCTCCCTTGCCTTGAAAGCCCCTTGCTGGGGTCACCATAAGTTGGTTGCAACTTGAAGAAGAGTTGGTTTTTATATGCTGACTTTCTCTACCACTTAAGGAAGAATCAAACTGGCTTACAATCCCCTTCCCTTCCCCACGACAGACACCCTGTGAGGTAGGTGGGGCTGAGAGTGTGTGACTAGCCCAAGGTCACCCAGCATGCTTCGTGTGTAGGAATGGGGGAAACAAATCCAGTTCACCAGATTAGCCTCCGCCACTTATGTGGCGTGGGGAATCAAGCCCGGTTCTCCACCGCTCTTAAACCACTACGCCATGCTGGCTCTCATAACGCATTACAGGGCAACCGGCGTAGGAAGAGGCTTGTTTTCATAGCAAAAGAGACTAAATGGGGCTAGAGGAAGTGTCAGTGGGATTTCCACAGCCATGAGATTTTTGCTGTAATTGCCGCCAAGCGCTGTTGCAGCATTTTATCATGTGTCGCTTTGCCCTGGGACGACACGGGTTTAATA
This sequence comes from Euleptes europaea, assembly GCF_029931775.1. Classification (NCBI taxonomy): domain Eukaryota; kingdom Metazoa; phylum Chordata; class Lepidosauria; order Squamata; family Sphaerodactylidae; genus Euleptes; species Euleptes europaea. Next base: position 100,959,567 of record NC_079314.1, read on the forward strand.
GTGGCGACAAGGGAGAATTTGCAGGCTTTCATCTTGAGAGGGATCAGTACCTTTCCAAACCCTTGTTGGATAAAAACATTTCTTAGGTACATGGAGGTCTGGGTGACCTGCCTACTGAGCCAGAGCAAGGTGCACCGAGTAAACAAATAGTAGCACCTCCTCCCCTCTGTAAGTCCCAGTCATGGTCTTCCCCAGCCCACAGAGGAGAGTGTAAGGTGTACAGACCAGGGAGGGGAGAAAGTAGTTACATTTGCAAGCGGCAGGAGGTTGCCTGTAAAATAACCCCTTTCCAGTGTTTGACTTGGACGTGGTACCCACAAGCTATAAACAACTGCTACTCCTAACAACTCTTGCAGTAAAAAAACAAAGTACTTTAGGATTCTCCCAGTCATTTATTCCTTTGGTTCAAGAATTTCCTTTTGTTTTTTAAAACCAGTTTTCCAGCACCCAAGAATGCAAAGGCGAAAAATTAGCTCTGCTTCATGAAATTTCAGAAGGGAGGGGTGTACGGGGTGTATGAAGCTCCCAGAGGTCAGTGAGTGGGGGAGGGGGGGTGTCAGTGGCGCCATGCATTTTCTCTTTGCTGCCCTGCATTAATAGTGGAAGCAAAACAGACTAGATGAAACAAGTAAATTGCACAATTTTCCTGAACTGGACCATGGCCAGGTTTTCTGTTAATTCAACGCCGAGCAAGGACGTGGTGCACAGGTTCAGAGACACAGAAGCCAGTTCAAGGACACTGTTTCAATTTCACTAGAAAAGTTGTTTTTGTTGTTTTTACCCTAGCAAGGTCCTGCAGCAAGATTCTCTGGCATCGCTGGGTTTTAGGAGCCAATTCCCTTCTATTTCATGATTTTTCTGCCCCTTTCATTGTTGTGAACTACCTTTTTAACTCTGGCAGGCAACAGAAAGCAGCAGAAGCTGCTGCTGCTTTAAAAAAAATAAACGGAGGAATGCACACTTACATCTGTGCAAATTAAATTGTAAAAGGGCCACATTTTTTTTTTAATATGGGATGCAGGGCTCTCATACACCGTTGTAAACAGGAAACCAAAACAGCAACCTTGTGACAGTGAGCTGTCCCCACACCAGCTCCTAGTGGCAATTAAAAAAAAAAACCCGTTAACAACAGCCCACTGCCATATACATATTAAGCAGGTAACTTTTACCTTGCACAATAATAGTCTCACCTGCCAAATCTGTATCAAGCTCCTGTTGAAGTAATGGTACCATGTTTCTTTTAATAGTAAACTTGTAAGACTTATCTTTTACAAGTTGCTGTCTCCTGCCAGCTCTTTCATAATGCTTCTTAAGGCCTGTTTCAGAAACGTTTGACTCCATAGGCCTACGGACAGTGTCACCCACAGGGGCACCTCCACCGCCTACAGAAATACAGGCAACCAACAGAGCCCACAGCGTCCCTTCTACCTCCTGTTGATGGGGGATCTTTGGCAGCCCTGGATTTTAACTACTGTACGCATAACGTTGGAAGGCCGGTGTTGTATAAGGGTGAGGGTGCTGGACTAAGGAGAGCCAAGGTGCAGGGCAGAAGTTAAATAAATCATTTCAGGTTGCAAAGAGGAAGAGTTGGTTTTTATATCCCAGTTTTCTCTACATTTAAGGAGTCTCAAAGCAGCTTACAATCGCCTTCCCTTCCCCTCCCCACAACAGGCACCTTGTGAGATTGGTGGGGCTGAGAGTTTTGAGAGAACTGTGACTTGCCCAAGGTCACCCAGTAGCCTTCACGTGTAGGAGTGGGGAATTGAACCCAGTTCTCCAGATTATAGTCCGCCGCTCCTAACCACTATACCATGCTGGCTTGGGAAAGGCATTAAACCGCCTTGTGCCAAGGTTCCTGATCAGGGTCAGGAGGCCCTCTGAGCCTGCGCATGAGAACTTAAATGGCTGGGGCCTTGAGACATCCCCCTCAGCTGTGAAGCTTGCTCCGTGACCTTGGACCGGTTGTTCTCTGTCAGCTTAATCTACCTCACAGGGTTGTTGTGAGGGCAAAAGGGAAGAGAATCTCGTAAGCTACTTCTCTGAAGGAAGGGAAGGACAAAAATATGATTGGCTGAGACAATTGAAGACTTCTGCGTGCCGGAACTGCAGCTCAGCAATTTGCCAGAAAAGTAGAACACGGGCAAAGGCACAAAGGAAAGGCCCGACTCTTTCAGTAATCCACTGTGGTGGACGGCAAAGGCAGCAACTCCGGCAGCGGACAGAGAGTGTAAACTGCTGGATAAAGAAGCTGACGAAAGTTTAAATTTAGGTTTCCTTATATAAAGGGAGTTATTCATGCACGGGGAGAATCCACCCTGCAGGACAGCTAGAAATGAGGTATGGGGGAGTGGGTTATAGAGACGGAAGGGACGGGCCCCTTCCGCACAGTAAAATATGAATGTCATCAAATATTATGGCGCACAAATGGATTCTTTAATTGCATCCCCCCCTATTCTTAATATATACATATATATTTTAAAAATGCTCAGTACTCTCTACAAAGAGCTAAGAGTGCAACACAGCAGAATTCCAGGAGAAGGTAGCCTATATTAGAAGCACTAAAAGCAAGACAGGAAAAAGGGATCTCCCGGCCAGGACAGCAGTTAACAGCAGTCGGGGACTAAAGGACGACCCAGGGAGCTTGTTTCAGGAAAGGCTGGCCTCTGCAGGACCCCGACGTTCTCTGAGAGGGACGGCTGAGAGATCCCCGATGGACCCCAAATACCCACCAGCTGATCTGAGAGTAGGGCAAGGGTGGAATCCGGGTCGCGCTGATTGGCAACCAACTGCCCAGAGCCACTACTCGGATTTTCGCAAGGGTTAGGAGCGCTGGCTGTGCCTGTGGACTGACTCTCCTTCTCCATAAGCGTCGGCAGAGAGTTTGGCGAGACGTCGTCCACCTTATCCACTTCGACTGCTGGACACCCCCCCAGCCTATGGAATTAAACGTGGGTGACTTTTTCCTTGTGTGTTTCCCAGGTCCGCATCAAAGTCAGTATTGTCAACTCGGACCGGCAGCGGCTCCCCAGGTCCACAAGGCTCCCTCCCCCTACAGGCCACGGTCATGATCTGAATTGGGCCGCGCATACTTGGGAATTCCCAGTGTGGAACTAACGATGCACATATGATAGCGTGGACCTGGGGAGGACATGAGGAAAGCATGACATGAACACGTGAAGCTGCCTCATACTGAATCAGACCCTTGGCCCATCAAAGTCAGTATTGTCAACTCAGACCGGCAGCGGCTCTCCAGGGTCTCAGGCAGAGGTCTTTCACATCCCCTCCTTGCCTAGTCCCTTTAACTGGAGATGCCGGGGATTGAACCTGGGACCTTCTGCAAGTCAAGTAGATGCTCTACCACTGAGCCACAGCCACTTCCCATGTATTTAAGCCCTCTGATGCTGTCTGCAGTGGTGGTTCGTCATTGGGATCGGGACCTATGCCAGGAGTCAGACCAAACTTCCTAGCTGCCTGCCCCCAGCATCTGATCGGAGGTCTTGAATTTAATGCAGCGGTGAGGACATGCAGGTGCCCAGGCCTCCCCAGCAGCAGCTGGTGGAAGAAACGCGCTGAGCTTGCAGTAGTGTTACTCAGGCACGTGGCTAGATCCTGGTGCGCTTGACAGCGAGCAGAAGGCAGGGAAGCTACTGCACAAAACAAGTCACAAAGAAGAGGCCCGGATTGGCACTAGTCACTGCCCAAATGTCTGCCCTGCAAGTTAAACCAGGGTCTATACCTAGTGGGCTCTTTTGCACGCGGCAGAACTCCGCAGGTCTGAACGGGCTCCGGCGTATGGCAAGCCCAGTGTCTCCTGCAAGCAAAACAAAAAGCCTTTGTTGAGAATGCACAAAGGGCTCGGTATTGTGCAGAGCCTTTCAAAACCAAGCTCAATCCCTTTGCTGTAGGGCAGCAGAACACCTACAGGGGATGGAGGTAAAAAACGCCCCTTACTACAATTTCAGTACAATCCCATTGTCACCCTCTAGCTGCTGAGCTAGAAGGCGGCTACAAAAGGTTCATGGGGAGATGCACTTCAGAGGCTGCTCCCTGCGACGGAACAATGAACTCCCTCCTACACAAGGAACAAAGCTGCCTTATACTGAGTCCGACCATCGATCTACCAAGGTCAGTACAGTCTACTCTGACAGCGGCTCTCCAAGGTCTCAGGCAGAGGTCCTCCACGTAATACTACTCGATTCTGTTTGTTGGAGATAACGAGGGTTGAACCCAGGGGGCTTTCTATATGCAAAGGCTCTACCACCGAGCCACAGCCAGAGCAAGAGAACCGATAACCAGATGGTAACTGGGGTCATCACCGCTAGAGCGACATCTAAGCAGAAACTCCTCCAGCCAGGCAAAGGTGGAGAAGAGGTGCATTCTATAGCTGGCTGATGGAACAGAGATACGGCACGGCTTGCAAGCAAGGGACAAGGTTAATATTGCTGGTTGCAATCCTGTAATTTGTCCATCCCCCTTTTTAGGATGGTAGTTGTGAGGTGTTCACTGTGGCCGAAAGAGGGGTAAACTCTAAGTAAGATCTGTCAAACAGTAACAGGTGTACGTGGTGGGGAGGGACGGGACTATTACGTTCCCTCTTATTGTTCAGGGCTGCCCGAGGCCTGCTGCTTTAGCAGAACCAGACATGGAAGAATAAACCCTCCTGCTCCCCCTGCCATGGACAGAAAGGCCCACTGGGTGCCGCAGCAAAATCTTGACCTTGCAGCTCAACCGTAATTCAAGTGGAAACTGTACATGTAGAGTGCAGGTGTTCTAACGTGCATAAATTTCAGTTGCAGTATCAGGACACAAAACCCAAAGGGGTCGCTTCTACCCATGTGGAAGGGGCGTCACCGGCAGACAAGACGCAAAGGCTCAAAAGCAGCATAACGTTTTTCACATTGGTCCCCAAGAGAGAAAAAGTGCTTTTGCTCAGCTACCCCTTCATTCCCAGCCTGCAGGCTCTGTTCTGGCTCTCAGAACCACCAGAGCTGGGTCTGTTTCAGAGCAGGGAGGGTGGAAGGTAACGAAACGCACCGCTGGGCCTTCCAGACCTCAAAGGCAAAGGGGGGGGCAGTCTATCCTGGAAAAGAGAAGTCACCATCTTGGTTAGGACGCCTGAAAATTAAAAAAAAAAAGTTAATTGGACGAAAATGATAAATAACACTTTCTGTAGAGAGTTTTCTTAAATACAAGGCAATCCTTCCAGGTCTGAGTCCTGTCGAGTTCCAGCAAGGCCGCGTGGCCGCTTCCGGCAGCCTGAGAGAAGTCACTGCTGTCCCCATCACCCTTGCGTGAGTCCTCTCTTTAAGTGCAGCAAGGGTTATCGATGACCAGCATGACGTCAATGCCGTAGACTTCCAGCAGGTCCATGAGGAAGCTACGGTCTCCCTGGGGGTCCAAGCCCATTCCTCGGGCGTGGTCAGCTGTCAGGGTCTTGTCCTGGCTGGCTGACACCTCCATCAGCGTCTGAAATATTCGGTTGTTCTGCTCCATGAAAAACCTGCAGGGAGGAGGTGAAAAGGGAAGGACGTGAGGCCCAATGGAGTCCACTGGCCAAGACTACGGATGGGGCAGTCCCAACCTCTCCTTTTACTTGGGAGGCTAAACCTTCCGGGAGTCAAGCCTGCAACTGCCTAAAAGCCAGGATCAGATTTCCAGGATCAGAGGAGCAAGCCTAATATCTTAGGTGCTGTGGAACACAGGCAGGATGGTGCTGCTGCAGTCGTCTTATTTGGGGGCTTCCTAGAGGCGCCACTATGTGAACAGACTGCTGGACTTGATGGGCCTTGGTCTGATCCTGCAGAGCTTTTCTTATGTTCTTAGGGTTGCTAGCTCTGGGTTGGAAGCCTGAGAAAAGCAGGGTTTGGAGAGGGAGGGACTTCAATGCCAGAGTCCAATGGCCAAAGCGGCCATTTTCTCCAGGGGAACTGATCTCTATCGCCAGGAGATCAGTTGTAACACCGGGAGATCTCCAGCCACCACCTGGAGGTTGGCAACCCTACCAAAAGTGAACCATGCGCCAACCATGCGGGAGGTGGTCCTCTGTAGCCTTCCTAGAAACAAGGGAGGAGAACCTCACATCTGGAGGGAGACCGTATTGATTCACACACCTGTGCTGTGACAAAATGATATCCTCAAAGGTGCTTCCTCAGAATTCAAGTTCGTTCACGCAATCAATGCATCTTCCTTCAGGAATTTATTTTGGGCTCACCTTTCCTTTTGCATCTCGTGCTATTCTTAGTGTTTTCCTTTTTGTACCTCCAGCTTCCTGGTATGTGGTTAAATTTAATCCTACAGTTCTCAGATCTTTGGGAGGCTATGGAAGTGTTGCAGTGTTGGGCTTAACCCTGCACTTGGAGCCTAGAGAGAGAGACCTGCCCAAGAATTTCAGGCACCACACCAGCATGATGTAGTGGTTAAGAGCGGTGGTTTGGAATGGTGGAGACTGATCGGGAGAACCATGTTTGATTCCCCACTCCCCCACATGAGCAGCGGAGGCTAATCTGGTGAACTGGATTTGTTTCCCCATTCCTCCAAATGAAACCAGCTGGGTGACCTTGGGCAGGTTCAATCCTAATAAAAGCTGTCTCAGCCCCACCTACCTCACGGGTGTCTGTTGTGGGGAGGGGAAGGGAAGGTGATTGTAAGCCGGTTTGAGTCTCCCTTAAGTGGTAGAGAAAGTCAGCATATAAAAAACAGCCATTTTATATGGAAAAGGCACTCCAGGGACTCACTTTGCCATCTGGAGAAGCTGGGGAATGGGCCCTTGACATACAACCTACCTGCTCTACCACTGGGCTATGGTCTGTCTCCTCCCCACCATCACCCTTTGTGGCAGTGAAGCTTCAAAGAACGCCCATGGATAACTCACAGGATGAAGAGGTCCTCTTCACAAGAGCTGCAGTCCCCATCCACTTCCTGGGAGTACATCAGCATCTGTCTGGTAGAACAACACACATCCATCACTTTGACGGGCTGTGGCTCAGTGGCAGAGCATCTGCTTGGCATGCAGAAGGTCCCAGGTTCAATCCCTGGCATCTCCAGTTAAAGGGACTAGGCAAGCAGGTGATGTGAAAGACCTCAGCCTGAGACCCTGGAGAGCCACTGCTGGTCTGAGTAGACAATACTGACTTTGATGGACCGAGGGTCTGATTCAGTATAAGGCAGCTTCAAGTGTTCATGCGTTTGGTGTTACATGTTCTGGAACAGCCCCCTGGTGCTTTCCAGAGGCGATTCTGACTGGTAGTTTTGTGTTGGCCTTCACAATTTGAGCACACTTACTACCCTTACATCTCACCATTCTGTCTGCGCACCATCAGCATATCATAGAGCTACTGCGTTTAGACAGGAGTTTGGGGGGCAGCCTGCAGTTACGGAATTCTTGCTCAAAAGAGCAGTTTTGCAAAATGCCCAGGGACAAGTTAAGGTGTTAGAAGAGCCCTACTTGTAAGGACAAAATAAAGGGACTGGGAGTCGGAGGCAACTCAGAAACACGAACGCTTAGGTCTGGGGTCCCCAATACCTTTTCTGGCACCCACCAAGTGTTTTTAGGAAGTGGATGGGGCCAGGTAGGGTTTTTGCCCAGCAAGGATTCTGATTGACTACTGGAGATTTCATTGGCTCTGCAGATTTTTTTTAATGTCCCTTTGGCAGCAGCTGCCACCACAGCATGAGGATCTGCACTGTGTTACTGAAGTCAAGCTGCGGCGGCCATTTTTTTCCCGAGTCCACCATGCCATGTCAGAATTCCAAATGCGCCCGCAGACTCAAAAAGGTTGGGGACCCCTGGCTGAGGCTATGCATACACTGAGCCACTGGGGGAGTCTCTGATGCTACCTCTGATCGTTGAGCCTCCGGTACTTTTCCTTGTCTGCACTGTTGACCTTCAGGAGCGGCTGCAGATGCTCATGGTGCGTCTTCACATTCTGGTTGTCCACGTAGACGTCGTAGAGGTCCCGCTTCTCCTCAAATATCTTCTCCGTCGTGCCTGCAGCAGAGGAGAAAGACCGCCCGTTTGCAGGCCAATTCTACACGTGACTCAGAAGTCCAGTTCAATGGGGCTTACTCCCAGGTAAGTGTGCACAGCCTGAATTGGGGTGGCTCTGCCCTTGAAGCTTTCACTCAGATAAATCAGAAGTCCTCATCCACAAGTAGGGCTCTAATACACTGTACAATGAAATAAGACTCCCACGTACTCTTCAAGAGGAAATTCACTGCTGAAACCTGTATAGCTGGCGACCAACCCTCCAGGTTTCTTTTCGTCTCCCATTGCCACTGTCTCTGCACCTCTCTGTATTGCATTCAATTGTATAAGTACCTTTACTCCCTGCTTGTAGAAAACTAGTATGTCAGGAAGAATTTGTTTTCTTGCTTCATTTTACAGCCTGCCTTTCTCACTGAGCCTCAAGGAGGGTAACAGAATGAGAAAACCATGCAAGAAAAACAGCATAATACATACAAATGATGCAATAAAAGCAATGTCAAGCGTACTGCAAACAATTTAGTCTTCTCTGAGATGTGCTGTTTTTCTGCATGAGGGAGAATTTTTTAAGCATTCAAAAATGCTTCACCCATACCCTAAGATGTCCAGTTTTACCACTTCCTGATGGGCCTATAATTTCTTAACATTCCACACAGCGTCAGGGGTCCTCAACATGGTGGTCCCCATGGGCACCGTGGTGTCCGCTGACACCTTTCCTGGCACCCGCCAAGTGCTTTTATTTATTATTATTTATTGCATTTTAGGAAGTAGGTGGGGCTAGATGGGCCTTTTGCCCAACAGGGCTTCAGACTGGTTGTGCAGATTAAAAAGGCAAACCGTTAAACAGAGCTTGTGCCTGAAATGTTGAAGAGTTACTATTAGAGTTATACATAACCTCGCTTCCTGATCATTTGTGACTGGCTCCACCTCCTGGGGCAGCCATTTTGTGACTGGCTCCACCTCCTGGGGTAGCCATTTTGTGACTGTGCCCACCGCTATGTGTCAGAATTCCAAAGGTGCCCACAGGCTCAAAAAGGTTGGGGGGCCATAGAATCATAGAGTTGGAAGGGACCACCAGGGCCATCAAGTCCAACCCCCTGCACAATGCAGGAAATTCACAACTACCTCCCCCCTCCACACACCTAGTGGCCAGAAGATGGCCAAGATGCCCTCCCTCTCATCATCTGCCTAAGGTCACAGAATCAGCATTGCTGACAGATGGCCATCTAACCACTTCTTAAAAACCTCCCGAGGAAGCCTGTTCCACTGAGGAACCGCTCTAACTGTTAGAAAATTCTTCCTAATGTCTAGACGGAAACTCTTTTGATTTTATTTCAACCCGTTGGTTCTGGTCCGACCTTCTTGAGCAACAGAAAACAACTCGGCACCCTTTTCTATATGACAGCCGTTCAAGTACTTGAAGATGGTTATCATATCCCCTCTCAGTCTTCTCCTCTTCAGGCTAAACATACCCAGCTCCTTCAACCTTTCCTCATAGGACTAGGTCTCCAGACCCCTCACCATCTTTGTTGCCCTTCTCTGGACAAGTTCCAGCTTGTCTACATCTTTCTTAAATTGTGGTGCCCAAAACTGAACACAATACTCTAGTTGAGGTCTAACCAGAGCAGTAGAGTAAAGCGATACCATCACTTCGCGTGATCTGGACACTATACTTCTGTTGATGCAGCCCAAGGCTGCGTTTGCCTTTTTAGTTACAGCATCACACTGCTGACTCATGTTCAATGTTTGGTCTACTAAGACCCCAAGATCCTTTTCACACACACTACTGCTCAAACAAGTCTCCCCATCCTATAATTATGCATTTGATTTTTCCTACCTAAATGCAGAACTTTACATTTGTCTTTGTTGAAGTGCATTTTATTAGTTCTAGCCCATTTCTCCAGCCTGTCAAGATCATCCTGCATCTTGGCTCTGTCTTCTATTGTATTTGCTACCCCTCCCATCTTAGTATCATCTGCAAATTTAATAAGCATCTCCTCTATTCCTTCATCCAAATCATTTATAAAGATGTTGAACAACACAGGGCCCAGCATAGATCCCTGAGGAACTCCACTAGTCACTTCTCTCCAAGTGGACGAGGAACCATTAACTAGCACTCTTTGGGTACGATCTGTCAACCAGTTGCAGATCCATCTTATTCTTGAGAAACCCATGCTGGCTCTTAGTGATCAGATCCATCCTTTCTAAATGCTCAAGGACAGATTGTTTGATGATTTGTTCGAACACTTTTCCTGGTATAGAAGTCAAGCTGATGGGTCGGTAGTTACCTGGATCCTCCTTTTTCCCCTTCTTGAAGATGGGGACAACATTTGCCCGCCTCCAATCGTCTGGCACCTCACCTGTTTGCCAAGACTTTTCAAAAATAATGGACAGAGGTTCCGAAATTACATCTGCAAGTTCTTTGAGTACCCTTGGGTGCAATTCGTGTGGCCCAGAGGATTTTGTTTCATTTAAAGAAACCAGGTGTTTTTGCACTACCCCAATGCCAATTCTAGGCTGCAAATCCCTTCCCTCATCACATGTTCTGTTTTTGCCATGTTGAGCACCACTTCCCTCACGAGAAAAAACTGAGGAAAAGTAGGAATTGAGGAGTTCTGCCCTCTCTTCATCTCCTGTTACAATTTCACTTTCCGGTCCACGCAATGGGCTTATCTTGTCCTTGTTTTTACTCTGTACATAGGAAAAGAACCCTTTTTTGTTGCGTTTAGCATCTCTCGCTAGCCTAAGTTCATAGTGAGCTTTAGCTTTCCTAACACTCTCCCTACAAGCACTAGTCATTTGCTTATATTCCTCTTTGGTTATAAGGCCCTCCTTCCACTTCCTAAATAAGTCTTTTTTATTTCTCAACTCTTTAAAAAGCTGTTTATGGAGCCACCCTGGCCTCTTTAGGCTCCTCCCATTTTTCCTTCTCATAGGAATGGTTTGGGATTGCGCCTTCAGTATTTTATTTTTAAGAAATGCCCACCCTTCTTGAACTCCCTTCTCCTTAAGTATTTCTGACCATGGGATTCTTCCTAGCATAAGTTTAAGTTTGTTAAAATTTGCTCTTTTGAAGTCCAACCTACATGTCTGACTACGTACAGGTTTTCCTCTCCCCAAGATTGTAAATTCCAAGAGTACGTGGTCACTACTACCCAGGGTGCCTACTACTTTAACCTCATCGACCAGTTCTTCCCTGTTGGTGAGAATCAAGTCTAATATAGCTGACCCCCTTGTTTCCCTGTCCACCTTCTGTTAAAGACTAACAAATTTACCCTGTTAAAGACTAACAAATTTACAGGGCAACCCTGTGCATTTTTACTCCGAAAGGAGTCACGCTGTGTGCAATGGAGCTTACTGCTGGGTAAGGGTAATTGTAGTCTCACTGTCTAAGCCTTTAAGGTGCCACAGGGGCGCCTGTTTGCCTGTACTGCAACAAGCTAACACAGCTACCCCTCTGAAATTTGCTAGCCCAGAGTCTGCAAGGAGCGGACTATTTCTGGCCAAGCATTTGCATCAGCAGAGTCGCAGAATCCCAAGGATGCAAAAGCAAGCAAACACATGTCAAATCTCTCTTACTTACAGGCCACGTACGACACCTCAGTCTCCAGCATTTCAATATCCGCCACGTTGACGTAGAAGAAAGGCTTGGACTCGGGGACTGTTCCACCAATGCCAGGCAAGGAGACATTGGCTAGGCAGCAGCAGCAATAAACTGCAGACAAGGGCAAAAAACATAGAAGGTGCATAAGGACATTCACTCTTTCGCCCTCGAAAATCCCAATACCACTGAGAACCTGGGTCTGAAGAATAGCTAGGTCCAGTACCACCTTAGAGACCAACAAGATTTTGGAGATATAAGCTTTTGAGAGTCAAAACTCGCTTAGTCAGATACAAATTGGAATGGAGATTTCCGAGTCCTTATATCCCAGTCAGAAGGAGGGAGAGGTGATGCAGAGAAGGAATTGAAAATGCAGAGGTACAATGACCATAACAATTAGTTTGACTGCAGCAAACTAATTGCCTGCTTGGGGGGCAGAAAATTAGCATCTGAAGTGAGATAAGAATCCTATATCCCTATTCAGACCTGGGGGCGGGGGAGGGGAAATCTCTTATTGGGAAAAGATATGTGGTTTTTATCACCTTGTTTATTGCACATATTATCCTGTTTTTATTGTAGGTTTTTTAAAAAAAGATTTGCAATCCACCTTGTGTCTCAGCAAGAATAGTAAGACTATAAATGAAGTAAATAAATTAGATTATTATTATATATATATTTCTATTCTACTTTTTATTCCAAAGGGGATTTATTATGGGTTGGGTCCTCCAAAGCGACAGTGGAAGGTACAGGTGGGCCTTTCTTTTCTCCTGTCAGCTTGCCCGTGAGCCCTGGAAAGGTAATGCCAGGAGGGAGGGGGCCTGCAGAGTCCTGAATTGATTTAAAAGGTCCTTCTGCCAATTAATTGGGCAACAGATTTAAAAACAAAATAAAGCAGTTTTTAATATGAGCACTTACAAACCCATTGGGTGGTCGCCACCATTTTAGAAGAGGCATTCCCCTGCTCTCTCAAAACTAAAGGAATGCCTCTCCTAAGCCTGTGGCTGCTGCAAGACATATCTGAATAATCTAAGGATACATTTTTTCTCTTCAGAATCGTTTAAATATATTTCTCATATTGCAAAGATAATAACATTTAAAAAACTAATTAACTTTATTAAAACGACTCTATTAATCATTGATGGGTCAGGCACTAGCTCACCTGGCAGTTATGGCAGGTGTGTGGTCGGGCATGACCGAGATGTTTTGTCTCCTTGGGTTTGTGGTAGAACATTGTGAAGAACAGCTCTATCTTTTATGATGTCTGAAAATAATCTTTCCTTTGTGAGTGGAATTTGGGAGCAGGGTTTTAGGACACTTTGAATAAATTTTGGAAGGACCACTGAGGACCAGAAAAATAAGCTCTGAGTGAATTGGATACAGCCAGGGGATCACAGTGCAACAACTACCTATACATTTCTTTGAATAACTCCCAAGTTGAATTTTGAAAAGAGGAAGGAAAACCTCTTTTTCTATTGTCCGTGCCACTCATAATTTTATAATTCTTATTTCCCCTGCTCTCTCTTCCATGGCACCCCCCGTCCCCCCATCCCATTCCATACCTCTATAGCACACCACACCAATGGGAGGAGGTGAAAATATCAATATTCGCTTGCGAAGAAGGGCAAACTTCCAGAGAGTGAGGATCTGCTCACCAAAGAACTTGATGAACTGAGACATACAGCCTGCGGGATGTGTGATCTGCATCCAGAGGAGAAAAAAGGGGATGTGGGAATTAATGACCAGACAGCAACAAGATGGGACTGATTATGGGTAGGAGGAGTGGAAATATAACCGTGGCGCCAAAACAGCACCTCCAAGAAGGGAAGGGACAGTGCGGTAGAGATGAATGGGTCCAATAAGTTCTACCTTGTGAGGGAAGTTTCTCTGAGGGAAACTGCTGATAGACAAAGAGAAATTTGTGCGACTGCTTGACAGGCCTTGAAAATTTTTGACACAGATCAGTAGGAAGTAAACAGAAGATTATTGACATTTTATTTTGCAGTGTGTATACATGATTGCAATCTTTCACAGTTGTATTATTTTATGACAGGGACTTTTAGTTTCTGGAATTCTAATGGGACAAAAAAAAATCATGAGCTCGGACCTCTTTGTACTAATGACGGAAGTTTACCTCATAGAGAATCTAAAATTTGCATGAACTGTGGACAATAGAAGAGGAACATATTACCTCTTATCAATTATACGCACCTTATTATTTACCTACTTAACGTTTACTTTATAATAAAATACATTTGCTTGGCGATACGCAATCTATGTTGGATGTTTGGGTGTGAAGGTCAGGTTGCTTATAAAATGTTCCTTGATGTCAGTCCCTGAGTTCGCCTGACAATAAACCCGCACTGCAGAAGACTTAAGATGCTTTCATTCCCCACAATGCCAGGCATACAGGATGCCTCAGGATGCCCTCACCTCCCACTGATCCACACTGCCAACAGGAACTGGAGAAGGACAAGCACAGGCTGTGTTAGCCCCACACACCTGGTTTCCTTTAGCGAATTGTCTAAAAGCACCAGATAGAATTTCATCTCTGGAGTTAGCCAAGCCTAGACAGTACCTGGATCGCTCTGAACGTCTTGGAAGAATGCCAATGTACAAACGTAACAAATTAAAAACAGGGATGTACTGAAAAGGCCACCTGTTTTTCTGTGAGACACTTGCTCTGCTTCTGGCTGTACATAACAGCACTCTATGAGGAGCTACCTTTCCTTTCCTGTCCTTTTTCAAGCTCCCATGACCCAAAGATCTTGAACAGTAAATGGAGAGCCTTTATTTCTTTAAGGAAAATATGGTGAGAGAAACTTGGCCACCACCAGTGTTGTCCTTGGATCCCTAGCCACCAGGAAAAAAGGGGACTATTTTATCTTTTGTTACGGTGGCAGGTAATTTGATTAAAATAGGGGGTAATCTATTTATCACGATAACAATTGTATTGGGGGTAATCCAACATCATACGAAGTAATGTGCCAACTTTCTACAGATCACATGGACAAAGTCTATCCGAATAAGTTATTGTATTTTCCATTTAACACCGCCAAAGGAGCAGCGTTCAAATGAGCTAGCATAAAAGCTCTGTGGTAACAAGGGACTGTCAGGTTGCTAAAATCAGCTGGGGTTCGCAGAGGTGGAAGGATATATGAGGAGCTCACATCAGGATGCAGGAGGCTTCAGGAACTCTGACTTGGCCAAAGGCTAAGCCCACTCCACCCAAGATTGACCAACATGGAACACTGATGTGCTGTGCAGTCCAAGCAAAGTCTAATAACCCCCTTCTACGTATTTCTCACCTTCATCTCAGGGTACATGTATCTGTGAATGGAAGGCAGCCAGTGGACGGCTTGCTGAGAAGAGGTGCCCTTGCCAGCAGGGAGAACCCCTTTCTTGTCATCATAAAACGCTTCTAGGTGAGAGTAGTGTCCTGGCATCTCCAGCTGGTGTCTGGAAGACAGGCAGGTAAAGAGAAGGCACATTACCAACATGCCCATGGAATGGTCTTCTAGTCAGCAAGGGGGCTGACATTTCTCAGCCTTCAACAGCAGCAGATGCGTCTCTCTCTCTGGGGCCAAGGGACCTTCCTATCAACCCTGCCTCCATCTTCTCTATTAGTCAGCTGGTTCCAATCCTATACAACAGCTGCAGCAAGACAGAGAGCACACAGATGTGCCAGCCTATGCAATGTTGTGTGCCAGCCTATGCAATGTTTTCTAAGGGATCTTCAACGCTAGTTTTTCCTGGTAGATGCACAATAAGAAGTCCAGGATCTCACTCTAAGACACCAACAAAAATATGACAAAGGCAGCACCTGTTTTTGTGCTTACAGTTCCTTGCCCAGAAGGGGATCTGCTTAAGCACATACTACTATCCTTGACTAGTCACTAGTGCCAATTTTTTCAGGTGGGGAATTGAGGCTGAAAGGTGGGGTCTAGGAACTGAGATCTTTTATGCTAGCCAAATGGGAGCAGTAGAAATGTTCCCTGGAAAGTGGGTGGCTTGTCACCCTAGAAACCTTCATGTAACAAGCTTGAATTAAGCCATGTCTATGATGTTATCCCAGTCCCCCATATCAATGGTAGGGAGACATGAGTCTGGCATGAGGGCTGGTGTGCTGTAGTGGTTGGGGCATCAGTGTAGAACCTGGTATGAGCGGATTTGAATCCTTTCTCAATCATGGAAACCAACCAGGTAACCTTGAACCCATCAGTCTCTCATCTTAACCTACCCTCACAATGTGGTTGTTGTGAAGATTAAGTGAAGAAAGGGGGAACAATGTGAAAAGCCGCTTTGGGTCCCTGATCAGGGAGAAGAGTGGGATATAAATGAAATAAGAAAATAAGCATAGGATGAAGCTTCACACAAAAACAGGTTGTGGAAAGGTTTACATGTCCTGAATAGCTAGATCCAACTCCTGAAATAAATACTACATGGATGTTTCACTGTACACAACAGGGAAGTATCCATTACTGCGAACTGTGCTGCAAATTACCTCACAGCAGACAAGGCCCAAATCTCACTGTACATCCAGAAAAACCAATACGGCTCCCCACCACAGTTCGGAAATTGTTGAGCAACCATTTATAGTGTAGAAATAAACATCCCAACACATCCCCTTTCTCAGTAACGTACCTGACCTGGTTCTCTAGGAAGTGCATATATCTATATAACAGGGTGTAGGAAGGAGAAAGGATCCCCACGGACTTCATGCGGGCGCCTCTCTCTAGCTCGCTTTCGACGGGCATGTTGGCGAAACAGGCCAAGCCAAAGCAAAGGCCTTTCCGGAAGTAACTGGAAAGGAACATCACAGAAAATGTAAGCAGATTAGGAGGAAAAGGGAAAAAAAGATACAGATATAGCAGGGCAGGGGCAGAAAGGCCCATATAAGGTCAGTAGGTGCCATAGCAGAAACTAAGCCATTGGTCTTCAACTGGTGGGTTGTGATCTGAACCAATGTAGATTGTGTTAGCAGCGCTGCCACCATTTTCCTTTGGCATGTGTTTCCTTTGCTATTGGTCAGGATTTGAAATCACCATTTAATATTTCTGTGTGTGTGCGTGTGTGCGTGAGACCCTCATTAGCAAGAATTACTGCTGTGGCTGGTAACAGCCTTTCCATAAGAAAAGCCCTGCTGGATCAGACCAAGGCCCATTAAGTCCGGCAGTCTGTTCACACAGTGGCCAACCAGGTGCCTCTAGGAAGCCCACAAACAAGACGACTGCAGCAGCACCATCCTGCCTGTGCTCTACAGCACCTAATATAGTGGGCATGCTCCTCTAATCCTGGAGATACTCTGATATGTCAGCTAAGGTGAGAAGGAGTGATTCATTCAGGGAATGCTGAAGGCTGCCTCTCAATCCCTTCCCCACAAAAGGCAGTCAGTGATATGTCTGCGTCGGCCCTATTTCTAGTAGAAACTATTTTTTAAAATGCTGTGTTATGAAGGAGTGTTAGAACAGTAAGACTAAATTTCAATAACAACCAAATCACAAAAACAACAAAAATACAATCAGGTTAAGCAAGACAAAAATAGCAGCAAACAGACTAAACCTTCACAACAGAGGCAATGAACACTGGTACCAACCTGGCTCAGCCATTAAAAACTTGGGTAAATAAAATGCTCCTAATTTGGCACCTAAAAACTGATGGGGATGACATCACAGGAATATACCTGGGTAGCATATTTCATAAACAGGGCTCCCCTGTAGACAGGCCCTCTCCTGAATTGCCAAACTTCCTTATTATAAGAAGAGATAAATATATGTCTACATAAAAGGACCCATCATTCCATCTCACTTCAAACATAACCAAAAATGCAAGGTGGGTAATAAGTGAGGGGAAAAGGTTTGGTCCTCACCATAAACACTGGAGTCACCAGAAACAAGCAACAGCTGTAGTTCCATCCCAGCTAACCTCTTCTACTTTCTCCTATCTCCCGGGCAAGCTCAATCTCATCAGATCTCAGAAGCTAAGCAGTGTCAACCAAGGTTAATACTTGGGGAGGGGCCATGGCTCAGTGGTAGAGCATCTGCTTGGCATGCAGAAGGTCCCAAGTTCAATCCCCGGCATCTCCAGTTAAAGGGACTAGACAAGTAGGTGATGTGAAAGACCCCTGCCTAAGACCCTGGAGAGACGCTGCGGGTCTGAGTAGACAATACTGACTTTGATGGACCAAGGGTCTGATTCAGTAGAAGGCAGCTTTGTGTGTTGGATGGGAGACCCACGAGAAAGTTCAGGGTTGCTACACAGAGGCAAGCAATGACAAAATACCTGTTTGTCTCTTGCCTTGAAAACCCTACAGGGTCATCATAAGTTGTCTGCAACTTGACAGCACTCTCTACCACCATCTACTCACCTTACTGCTATTGGGTAGTCCACCTCCCCCCACCAGGGGTCATGGAGGAGGCGCACGTTCCCTTTGGACACAGAGCAGTGCCAAACTGTCTTCCAATGTATAGGCCATCCTTCCACACACACACCATAACACTGGACTTCTTGCTAGTCTACAGTAATGATAACTTCTTGTACCTAACCAGTGATGGCAGGCATTCACTTTCCAGGCAATGCGATGAGACTCGTAATGAAGCAAAGCTATGGGATGCCGACGTGTGGCTCACTCACATGAAATCCGACTGAACTTTATGGGACCCGCTGGCCATAGATTTGAATTCGACGCCTTCCAGATCAATGTCTTGTGGCAAACACCATTCAACCATGTTACCTGGAAGTGCGGGGAGAAAGAGAGAAAGAGAGAGAGAGATACTGTGTGAAGGCACACACCAAAGGAAGCACCACATCCCCAGCAAAACAAGACATGCATTTTACAAATATAAACAGGTTAGGCAGAGTAGTTATTCAAATCTGGGTCTCCTAGATCCTAGTTTGGCACTATAACTGCTACATTAACTGTAATACAAAATGACTGATCTCAAGGATAAGACAGTGAGCAAAACCAAAAAAAAACTATCTTGTAAAAACATACCTCCCATTACAAAAATCCATTCACAGCCAATCCAGCAGTATAATCATAAAACCAAGACAAAATACAGCAGCAGTTGAAGTAATTCATCAGCTACACTTCTTGCGTGAATTCACCAAATAACTGATACAAGATAATTGGCTTCAGCCAATACTCCCCCCAAGATGAAATCAATAAATGGCAGGCATATTCTGGGCAAACACATGTATTGGGGCGACCACTAAAAAGGCTCTGCCTCTCAGTAACTGTAAATCTTGTATGGGGCTTCATCTACCCCTGCTTGAAAATAATAACTCCTGTTGAATGACAATTGCCTGTAGGTGACTTGGCAGGAATATTTCTGGAAACTGGTTTTCAGCTCTGTGTAGGCAGACAGGTTGTTAACTTGTTTCTGCATAAGCAAACAGTTTTTGACAACTTGTTTATGAGACTGACATTAAGTTGTGGTTGCCTGTTATAAACCCAGCTCAAGTCAGTAGTTTCTGACGAAGAAGAAACACGTCAAGCTGCCTTAAACTGAGTCAGACTGTTGGTCTTTCAAGATCAGTATTGTCTACTCTGACTGGCAGCTGTTCTCCAGGGTCTCAGGCAGAGGTATTTCACATCACCTACTACCTGATCTTTTAAACTGGAGTTACTGAGGACTGAAATTGGGACTGTCTGTGTTCAAAGCAGGTGTTCTACTAAACCAGTGGTTCCCAAAGTGGGCAGAACTACCCCCTGGGGGGCGGTGAGATTACCTAGGGGGGGGGGCACTAAAAGGTAAGGGGGCAGCAGGGGGTGCTAGAGGTGGCCCATTCAACTGTGTTGTTGGATAGAGTGGGGGCGCTGGGGTTGAGATTGTGGAACCAAGGGGGCAGTGGCCCAAAAGGTTTGGGAACCACTATACTAAACGATGCTTAGAAGGGTGATGGTCAAATCCGTTCTGCCACTTCCAATGCTCTCCAAGGCGTAATCCAATCAATGGAGAAAGGGGGGAGGGAAATCACAGATCAAAAATCCTGAAAAGTTTTTATATTTGGGTTATTCTGTTGTCAGTCATGGTACTGCTGACAGTGCTTGCTGATTGTTCATCTCAGACAAGGCATAGGGGAAGTGGGAGAACAATCCTGATTATACATCTCCCAAACTTCACTTTCTCAAAAGCTGCATCTCCTAAAGCCAGTCCATTGGAAAAGGATATCCAGATCACATAGACATCTATAGCGCTTCACTGTCAAATTACTGCCAATTCAGCTATGTTTTATTTAGAAAAAGCTAGCAGCAAGAATGTAAATCAATAAATTTATATTTAGCTGTCAGGACCAAGAATTGTCTTTCATGTTTCTTCAGGAGGTCTAATAAGCCCTGAAGATCTCCATGACAAGTTCAGAGATTTTACCACTTTAAAGTTTCAGACTAGAACTTCCCCCTTGCTACGATTTTGTACCAGAGAGCCTCAGTTAAACTGAACCACCTCTCTGCATCCCTTCCTCAAGAACCACCTGCCACTTCAATGCATCCTTCTCTCATGATGGCATCGCAAGACATCATCAGATATTCCTTAATTAGATTACCTCAAACAAACAACTTTCACTTGTCAGAGACCCCCAACCTCGTTGAACGTATGGAAATTCTGAGATTTTGCAAAAAAGGCACCAACAAAAATGGCTGCCATGGCAGTGGAGCATAGCGAACCACAAAATTGCTCCCCCGGGGGCTGGGGCCAATCATAAAACGTTGGGAGATCCCAAGTGTCCTGGTATGATGGAGGCAGCTGTTTCTGAATGGGTGCGCCCTATAGACACAAAGGTGACGCCTCCTGGGCTCTTTGGAAGAACCTCCTGATACAGTGAGATGCAGGAAAGCCAGGATTGGTTCTTTGCTTTGGGGAAGAGATGCTTAGAGGAAGGAGAAGGCAGACACTGATGAGCCCCATCGTGACCCTGGGTACCACACTGGGGATCAAAAGCCTTCTTTTACAGGAAAATACACTCTGGAGAACATCAGACAGTTGGGTTGATCCAAAAGACTTGCAGGATGTACAGAATACATTCAGACTTCTCGGTAAACTGCAGTTTGCTCGGTCCCAGTTACTTGTGATGTCTGAATACAGACGGTCCAACAAACTGGGACTTCAAACTAGAGTTTGCAGCTGGTCCACTAACCACCGTCCTACTAGTTCGTACCCTGCCAGAAATTTTGTTAGTCTTTAAGGTGCTACTGGAGTCTTGCTCTTTTCTACCACAGTCCTACTAATTATCTTTCGCTGTGATGTCTAAATTCACACACAGTTCCTTCAGCAGTGCTACCCCTTGCGTCCACATGGTCACTGACAGCAACGTAGTGGGGACTGCCCTGCCTCCTGAGAGAAAGGAGAGGAGGACGAACGGGGGTTTGTGCACAAACCGGGATGCGTTAGTTCCATCTGACGAGAGCCGAAAAAGAGTTACACCCTTCTAAATCCACTGAAATAATTGAAACATGGAGTAATCTCACTTTATCATCACAATAACAACATGAGTTATGCTAAATGGGGAGACACTGAATGCCCCATTAAGCACCACGGCTGAAGGAAATGGAACTTGAATAAAAGTTTCCCCATTCCAAGACCAAGGCACTACAGACAACATCGCACCACCACCTCTCCAGAAGATAACCCAAAAGCCAGAGTTTTCAAAGGAATGCTGAGGCCGCTTTGGCTTTAGGGTTCATGCAGCTGTGTCACCGGGTGTTTCACACACGGGGCTCCCAGTATTTCTTTTTCCTCTAAGAATCAGGTGCACAAGGACCTGATTTACAGCAGGAGGGTGAGGGAAGGGGGTTGAGACCCCTCCCCAGTGCTGCTTTTCCAAAATGAAACAGCACCAGCAGGCACTTTTTGCCCCCCCCCCCGGGCATATATACA
The DNA here is from genome assembly GCF_029931775.1 of Euleptes europaea. Lineage (NCBI taxonomy): Eukaryota > Metazoa > Chordata > Lepidosauria > Squamata > Sphaerodactylidae > Euleptes > Euleptes europaea. The sequence continues at coordinate 100,981,024 of NC_079314.1, forward strand.
AATGATGATACAGATTCCTATACACCTACAACAATATTGTAAAGAGTGCTCCCCCCAGACCATTTCAGGCCGAGAGAACAGCATAGGGGTCAGGTTTAACCCCTGCCACCCTCTAACCTCAGATCGGTTCTAATACCCATGGAGTGATTTAAGCAAGCTGAAGGAACAACTGTTGGCAAGGCCAGCCCCTCTTTCTCACATCTCTTTTTTCATGATGGCTCAACTGATCAAGGCAATACACAGTACGGCTGCCACCTTGAAAGAAGTCACTCTCATATTTATTTTAATGCTATCTTTTCCTAAGGGGCGCAAGGCAGCATACACAGTTCCCCCTCGTCCCTTTTTATCCTCACCACCACCCTGTGAGGTAGGTTAGGCAGAGAGGGATTGGCTGGCCGAAGAACCCGAAAGTGAGCTTCATGGAGCGGGTGCAAAGGAGAGCGACGAGGAGGATCAGGGGCCTGGAGACCAAGCCCTACGAGGAAAGGATGAGGGACTTGGGAATGTTTAGTCTGGAGAAGAGGCGGTCGAGGGGGGACATGATTGCTCTCTTTAAATATTTGAAGGGGGCAGGGAGCTGTTCCTATTGTGACAGCAGAGGACAGGACTTGCAATAATGGGTATAAATTATGGGTGGAAATGTACCAGCTAGACATTAGGAAAAACATTTTACAGTAAGAGCAGTTCAGCAGTGAAATCAGCTGCCTAGGGAAGTGGTAAGCTCCCCTCACTGGCAGTCTTCAAGAAGCGGCTGGACGAACACTTTGTCAGGGATGCTCTAGGCTGATCTAGCATTGAGCAGGGGGTTGGACTAGATGGCCTGTATGACCCCTTCTAACTCTATGATTCTATGTAAAGTGAGCATTTGAAGCTGGGACTCCTTGTCCAAGACACTAACCGCTACACCACACTAGCTTTCACCTGGGTTACTGGATAACATGGAATAACCAGGGGTTTGTGGGCTATAGTGGCACAGAATGCTTTGCAGGAATCTCAGAATCATTGTTGTGATAACCTGCAAATTCAGTCTATTCATCTGCTCCTTCGCCTTGATCTCAGTCTAAAATCATCCCTCCACTTTAATTTGTGCATGTTGGGGGTATTATGGACTTCCCTGCTTCTTGCTTCCTGGAGACTATCCTGGGGGGAGAGGGCTAAAAGCATCTTTTGGGCTCTTGTGGCTTTGCCTACTACTTTCTTTTCCATTTGTTGTAGGCATGGGGCCAAGCGGATCAGCGGGAGCCCTGCCAGCCTGTCTGTCATCTTGTCTCTGTTTACAACGGGGTGGAGAAACCCGGTTTGTTTGATTTGGGGAGGCTGGTTCTGTCAGAAGTCTGAGAGCCTAAAGGAGCTGTGCCATCAGGAGTATTGTTTCCTAAGGCTTCCAATATTACCAGGCAAAGTACAAGGAATGAAAATGACAGGCTCACCCCATACACCAGCGTGGCTGGACTTTGATTTGAAAATAGTATGTGTTTGTTCACATTCATCTCTGTGCCTTCGACACAACTTTCAGCAGAAAGCTTTTTCCACGTCGCATTTGTGTCTGAAGGCAGATACACTAAAATCACCGACGTCACCTGGAGAACCACCTTGTCCCATACTGTTCAACCCACCAGCAAAGATCATTCTCACAAGCCCTGTTCTTTGTGCCCTTACCATCAGAGGGGAACCAAGTGTCAACCAGAAGCAGGGCCTTTTCAGTAGTGGCTCCTTGTCTATACTCACATAAGGAACATTCTTCCTGGAGGACACACAAACACGGTTTGGCAGGCTTAATGATATGGAGGTTCCTTTTATTCACAGTACCGAGTACTCATTGATTGATTTATCCTCCATCAATATGTCTAACTCTCTTTTAAAGCCATCTATGCTTGTGACCATCCCTACAACAATGGTTTGTTTTCATGCTCTGACCTGGGTTTTTAAAGCTGGGTTTTAATTAACAGCAATTTTTTAATGCGTTATGCTGTAAGCCCTCTAGGACAGGTTCCCTGGAGAGGTGGCATAATTCCCCCCCCCTTTATAAATAAATTAAAGGTTTAATGGCCTCAAACATAAGATTCCGCCCGGGTTCCCTCCCTGCATTTCTGAGGCCCTCTTACCAGAAACCCAAATCCCCCACATTATGCCTCCCTACCCTGTGAATAAGGAAAACTCCTGCTGATTTATGTGGCGGGCTAAAGTTACTTACTCACCAAGATTAGGTTAATTAATGCCATCGTATTCCCTATTACTATGTATGGGTGTGAAAGCTGGACAATGAAGAAAGATGACAGGAAGAAAGTAGACTCCTTTGAAATGTGGTGTTGGCGGAGAGTGTTACGGATACCATGGACTGCCAAAAAAAAAAAAACCCAAATCAGTGTGTTATAGATCAAATCAAGCCTGAACTGACCCTAGAAGCTAAAATGACTAAACTGAGGCTACCGTATTTTGGTCACATTATGAGAAGGCAAGAGTCCCTGGAAAAGACAGTCACGCTAGGAAAAGTGGAGGGCAGCAGGAAAAGAGGAAGACCCAACAAGAGATGGATGGACTCAATAAAGGAAGCCACAGCCCTCCGTTTTCAAGACCTGAGCAAGGCTGTCAAAGACAGGACATTTTGGAGGACATCGATTCAGAGGGTCGTCATGAGTCGGAAGCGACTTGACGGCACTTAATAAGCCTCCTGACAGGCAGAACACTCAGGTTCCACACGACCGAAGATGCGGACTAACAAATGCCTGTCTTGAATGCAGGGCAGCATAACCAAGGCCTGTGCCTGGCTCAGCAAAGCCTGCTGCAGAAGCTACAGCAATTCACTGGCAATAATTTACATGGATTCAATTGATGGGCATCCTCGGCTGGGTGCATGTAGTGTACTTGGGGTCATATTTAAAAGTGACAGGCACAGGCATTGCACTCTCATAAATTTTATTCATACACGTAATATGTAATTTTTAGGCTCAGATCATTGGTAGTAGCAGTAGTAGCTGTTGTTGTGGCTTTCTTATTATCTATGGTGGCTGTTGTTTGTTTGGTTGTTTGTTTTTGCTGGTCAGTGACCATATTAATAAATTATTATTAAACGCATTGCACTTGCAATGTTTTTTTAAAAATTAATTATCCACAAAAGTGTATGACCTGCTTAAAAAAAAATGCATTTTCCATACAGGTGTGGTTTTCTGGCAGGGATACTCATGAACACATGAAGCTGCCTTAAACTGAATCAGACCCTCGGTCCATCAAAGTCAGTATTGTCTACTCAGACTGGCAGCGGCTCTCCAGGGTCCTGCCTAGTCACTTTAACTGGAGATGCTAGGGATTGAACCTGGGACCTTCTGCATACCAAGCAGATGCTCTACCACTGAGCTTCAGCCCCTCCCCTCCTTTAAACTAATTCCACAGTAGCTGAGTTTCTAATGAGTCTGAGCAATTCACTGGGAAGTATTAATTTCTTTACCCATCTGATCTTTCCAACAAGGCTTTCACACACTTTCCACAGCTTGAGTCCCAAGAGCCAGCATGGTGCAGCTGCTGGACTGTCAGACCAGGATCTGGGAGAACTGGGTTTGAATCCCCACTCTGCCCCGGATGCTCACTGGGTGACCACGGGCCGCTCCCATAGACTCAGCCTAGCCTACCTCATAGGGTTGTTGTCACAAGGATAAAACGGAAGACGGGAAAACAATGTTGTAAGCAGCTTTAGGTCTCCTTTAGGAAGGAAAGTGGGGAACAGACGTCCAAAAGGACAACTGAAGTTTTAAAAAGAGAAATGTAAAGCGCATCTCTAGGTATCTGAGGTTTTACAGTTTCAGATATTAGCCAACACGGCCCATGCCCTAGTAAGCAGGCATACAAGGAGAGTCCAGCAAGCAATACTTTCTTTTTCCTTTCCTTCCTTTTTTCTTTTTAGTGGTTTCCTCCTTCATAAAACAGGAAGGGCCTTGCAGAATTTAAGATTACAAATGTCCCTTTCAAAGAGCTTTCAGCGGCACAGAGGCAGCAGAAAAGGTTAGAACACATTTCAGCATCTATATTGGGCAAGGCTCTCGAGCCTCCAGAAAGAAACACCAGTGAGGAGGACGTTGTTCGCTCTGGATGGCACCATCAGTCTGCCTGAGGCTCTGAAATAGTCCGTCTTAAGTAAAATCAAGTGAAGGAGGGGGGGGACACCAAAAGGTTCAATGTGGATGCCGTAGAACGGTCGCTCCACTGCAGCTTTGAAACCTGGGGGTTCAATTTCATAATTATTCTTGTTTCAGAGACTAGTATGGTAATGAAACACAGGTTATGTGTTTAAAGAATCTCTTCTAGGAACCTTCCTGGATGCTGAAGTGTGAGAAATCTTATTTTTAACTTACTGTGTGAATGTAAGCATATTGGGATTAGTTTCCCCACTCCTACACATGAACACACATGAGGCTGCCTCATACTGAATCAGACCCTTGGTCCATCAAAGTCAGTATTGTCTACTCAGACTGGCAGCGGCTCTCCAGGGTCTCAGGCTGAGATCTTTCACATCACCTACTTGCCTAGCCCCTTTAACTGGAGTTGCCGGGGATTGAACCTGGGACCTTCTGCATGCCAAGCAGATGCTCTGCCACTGAGCCACAGCCCCTCCCTTTACACATGAAGCTAGTTGGGTGACCTTGGGCTAGTCACAGCTCTCTTAGAGCTCTCTCAGCCCCACCTACCTCACAGGGTGTCAGTTGTGGGGAGGGGAAAGTGATTGTAAGCCAGTTCAATTCTTCCTTAAGTGGCAGAGAAAGTCAGCATATAAAAGCCAACTCTTCTTCTTTGGACCCGTAAGGGTCTATTTACAGGTGCTAACATGTAGTTGAGGTGGCACCTGCATGTTTAAAATAGGTTGATAGTTTTAAAGTTGGTTATATTTCCGTGTCAATAGACATCATACATTGTATCAATTATGCTGGAAGCTGTCCTGAGCCCAGCTGTGCCGGAGAGGGGAAGATAGAAATCTAATAAATACCGGTAAATAAATAAGGGTTAGGTAGGCTAAAAAATCAGAACAAATTAACTCTAGCAAAAGTTTACCAGAGGCTGGATGATTTCCGTCTCCCCGGCTATACCTGGAAAGGGGCAGGCTGCAGCTCCCCTTCATTACCCCCCAACCACCCCGGTTTTTTTCCATCCTCCCTTTTTCATACTCCAGGCCTGCATGAAGTCACTCCTTTGCCCTGCGTGAAGTCCCTCCTTTGTTTGCAGTCGCCTCGGGCCCGACCGATCCTTATCTCTTCCCCCTGCCGGCTTTCTTGCCACGTCACCCGTTCCGGGCTCACGGAGCAAGGTGGTGAGGCAGCCTGCCAGGCCAGGCGGGCGATTTTCTTTTTGGGCGAATGGCTCTGAACAGATGGGCTGCCTCCTCGAGGGAGGCATCGCCTTGCCCAAGCCAACCATACAGAAAAGGCCAAGTAGGCAGAGGTGTGGTGGGATTGAGGCAAGCCTGTGGTCAAATCCGCCGCTTACTGGGCTTCGAGCTCTGTTTGCTTTGATGTTGACTTAGGCGGGTGAAGCTGGACTAATTTTTGGGGGGTTATTATCCTCTTCAAGGATGTGCTCTCACCCCCACCCCCATGACGTGCAGAAAACTCCAATGCTGATCATGCTCAGCCAGGCCTTTCCCCTCCTCCTCACCAGTACCTCCCAGAGATGGCCTTAGTGCTTTTGAACAAAATATAGTTATTCCTAAAGAATCCAAAACCTGCCCTAAAGAGACCACAGATTTAGAATAACCTAAAGAGATTATTCTATTATTTCAGTACATTTTGTTGATCCCACTTTCCTTCCAAGGAATTCAGGGTGGGGTGCGTTGTTCTCCCCTCCTCCATTTTTCCATCCCAACAGCCGTGTGGGGCGGGTCAGGCTTAAAAATGGCTGGCCCAACGTCGTCCAACAAGCTTCACGGCACAGCGGGGATTTGTTACAATAATCTCGAGAGGAAGTCCAGTGTCCCTTCCCGTTCAGTTCAAAGCCTTTCCCCCCCCCCTTTCACCCCATCATTTGTGTAACACAAATAAGACCCTGGAATATGCAAGCATTAACAGAAGTGCAAGTCGCTATGTCTGTCCAAAGCAAAATCCACGTAATACCTTTTATTATGACCAACCCAAACAATACAAGGCTGTATGTAAGCTTTCAAACTCTACAGAACTCTTCATTAGGCTAAATGAACAAAGAGAGAGGTGGTGTTTCGTGCCCGCACCTTAAGGTTTTTCAGCATGCACCCAACCAAACAATTTCTCCAAGGGAACAGCCTTTCTGTTTGTGGGGAAGGAGTCAGCGATTTCCACCAATCTCCCCAATACACAGCATCCCCCCCCCAATTTGCCTCTTATACTGTCCCTTAGCATTTTCTGAGGCCCCAGGAACAAAATTTCAGGAGATCAAGGGAGAAAATGCATGGTCGCTTTATCCTCCTTTACTCCCTGTTTCAGCCAGGATTCAGCCAGGATCGAACGAACGAACGTGAGTTTGATCCTGGCTGAATCCTGGCTGAAACAGGGAATAAAGGAGGATAAAGCGACCATGCGTTTTCGCCCATTATGTGTGTTGCAGAAGGAGGGAAGCATGACAGTTCCCACTCTGCAAAGTCTGTAGATGGTTAGATACATGCCTTTGTAGCTGAAATATAAGGACAAGCACGTTTGAATAGGGGGGGAAAGGTCCTGGGGTGCTGGTGTCAAGTTACAAGGCTTGGGGGGGGGGGGAGAAGAAGAGACAAAGGCAGTCTCCAATTGCAAATATAAATCCCAGTGGTTAATTAAATGTCTCTGAGCTCCAAATAGGACACTCTGGTCCCTTAAAAACCTGAGAGCAGAAGAAAAATCCTTACATTAACAACCCATTGGAGAGCAGATGAAACACAGAGACTGCAGAAACCAGACTGGGAAATATTTCCAAGTCGAGGAGAGAAGAAGCCCATAAAGACAATCTCTTCCCAAGACATCTCCCTCCAGTTAAAGAATCAGCTAAATTCACATATTTCTAGACCAGACAGAAATTTGGGAGGGGCTGTGGCTCAGTGGCAGAGCATCTGCTTGACATGCAGAAAGGTCCCAGGTTCAATCCACGGCATCTCCAGTTAAAGGGACTAGGCAGGGAGGTGATGTGAAAGACCTCTGCCTGAGATCTCGAAGAGCCGCTGCCGGTCTGAGTAGACAATACTGACTTTGATGGACCCAGGGTCTGATTCAGTATAAGGCAGCTTCAGGTGTTCATTGCATTAGGATAACCATTTTTGAATAGAACAGGACTATTTCTCTGCTTGCCTATTTGGGCACAGCTAGTCTAAGCAACCTATCAGTACCATTCTTTTCGGTATTCTTCAGAAGCAAGCCCAGCATGTGGGATTGGAGAACCTACACAACCACATTCCATTCTACACAGTACAGGTTGAGTACCCCTTATCCAAAATACTTGGGACCAGAAGCGTTTGGGATTTCGGATTTTTTCAGATTTTGGAATATCTGCATACACATAATGAGATATCTTGGGGATACGACCCAAGTCCAAACACGAAATTCATCTATGTTTTATATAAACCTTATACTCATAGCCTGAAGGTAATTTTATACAATATTTTAAATAATTTTGTTCATGTGGGGTCTCATGCGGAATCTGCCATTGGTGCAACAAGCCTGTTTATGTGCCATTTTATTATCCTTTGTGGGCACTCAAAAGGTTTTGGGTTTTAGAGCATTTTGAATATCGGATTTTTGGATAAGGGATACTCAACCTGTACTCAATAGATGGGGAAAGCATTACATTCTCTCACAATAAAATACTGCAACTTCAGCTTGGGGAAAATGAAATGTATACCCTTACTGTTCGGTTTGCAGGGACATTTATATCATGCAAATATCATATGCAGGATCTTCCCCCTCTCCCAAACCTCAAACGACATGGAGCAAACCAGCCCTCCAAGAAAACATGCCAAAAATACAGCATGTTTCCAAGGTGACTACCATGAAAAGCAGGACTTTCAATTAAACCAAAAAGGAGAACTTGAAAGATCACACACACAAACACAACGATAGCCATAGTTTATGAGTAAGGAAGGGAATTAGCTCAGGAACCCACCTTCCTAAATTCTTCAGTCTTGCAATGGGCAGGAAGAAAGCATGTGTGGGCTGTTATTTTTGTTAGATACCTCCTACCCGCCTCACCTAAATGCAGAAGAATTGCATGACATAGTGCCATAGGAGAAAACAGTGCAGGGCATTTTTAATTAGCGGAGGGCTTTTTGTCATCTTTTATGGATTAGGCTTTGTGCCTGATATTTTAGCTATCCTGTATTGTTATTAGATTTTTTTAAAATCTAGGGCCAGAAATTCATTATAACTCTTCTATTCTGGAAGCATTTGAAGCTCTTTATAGCACTGCACATAGATTTTGTGTGTTTGTGCTATTAGACAGGACAGAGTCCACAAACTGTATTATGAGCTTTTCACTGGTGCTTGCCCATAGATACTCAACCCTCCACTGCACTCTGCTTAAAGGTGACATGGTGTGGTGGGGGGGAGAGCTGGACCCCATCCATTCTTGAGAAGTTCTCAAGTGTCTGTTCTTTCAAGGACTCTCTTATCAGTTTTGAAGGCCTGCAAAAAAAAAAAACATGGAATATCTAGAATAGTTCTGTAATGCAAAACCTCATAGCTGCAGATTCATTCTACCATTTGGAAATTCAATCTGGAAAGACCCAGGTTCAAATCGACACTTGTCATGAGACTCACTGGGTGACCTTGGGCCAATTCCTTAGCCTATTTGATGAACTTTATTTTACAATTTTTCCAATAAAAATGGGGAAAATTTGAGAAGCACTAAAAACAAATACCAAAGATGTTTTTCTCACACAAAATGAAACTTTTAAAGCAAGACAACCTACAGCATTAGATAATAATTCCTCAATACAACATCAAGGATATGTTTATTGTTCAAAAGTTAATAATTTTGGCAACAATTAATCTGCAATAATGTGTTGTATTCGCATCAATTACTGGAGAGTTCAACATTTTCAATGCTATAAAGTTGAACTTGATATCCAGAAATATTGGTAATTCTATAGTGACTGAAGAAGACAGTTTCTGCCTAGATAATAATAATTACGTTTACTACACAGTTTTCTAAGCTCAACTCTTCTATTTTCCAACCTCTACGATGGCAAAGACGTTTCACATATATGTGCTAAGGCAGCATAGAATGTCACAGTTTGCAGCTCTCTCAACTACTGAATGGATTTGCAATTTCGCTTGTAGAAAACTATGGGGGGAAAATATATATATAACAAGTTTAGATTTGATAGGAAAAGTATTACACATATTTCCCACAAAATTTCTGTTTTCCCAAAACACTAGTGAAAACCAGGTTTGATTCCCCACTCCTCCACCCGGGCGGTGGAGGCTAACCTGGTGAACTGGATTTGTTTCCTCCTCCTACATATGAAGCCAGCTGGGTGACCTTGGGCAAGTTACAGCTCTCTTCAAGCTCTCTCAGCTGCACCTACCTCACAGGGTGTCTGTTGTGGGGAGGGGAAGGGACGGTGAGTGTCAGCTGTTTTGATTCTCCCTTAAGTGGTAGAGAAAGTTGGCATATAAAAACCAACTCTTCTTCTTCTGTCTGGGAGTTTTTAATTAGAAGAGGCAGTAAACAGCTGGTCACTAGTGACAGGGAATAATCGCTACCAGCTAACCTTTTGTGAATTGCAAGTGATTTTTGAAAGCAATTTCTTTAAATTCTCCAATCGACATGTGCAACAGAATGAGAAGTAGGCTCCCAAGGTGGACAAATGTAACGTGAAGCGTTCTGTTCCCAACGGAGGGAATTCCACTTTGAATGCTCCCCCAAAACCAGCACATGAGAGATAAAGAGTCTACCCCTGTGCTTCACCTGTGCTATAAGTTTTGTTTCATTTTGCAAACTTTTTAACATAGGGGGATGTTCAAAAAGGAGTTTCCCTCCTCTCCCCCGTCATGCACCCTGGAGAAAAAGTGGGGTGTCATTTTTTAATACAAAGACGCCCCATGATAGAAGCCCCAATGATAGACGCATAAGCTGGTCATCTCAATCAGCTGGCACAAACCCTGAGTTCTCAAATACATGCATTGGATTTGGTGGAAGGGAAAAGAGGGCTCATGAAGCTTGGGGAGGCTTTTAAACCAAGCCAAAATTTATGGAACCCCCAATAATGGTGAAATTATATCTATTTTTGTGCAGATACACACACCACTAAGTAAATACAAAATCTGATAGTAAAACTACAAGCACTTTCAGAAAAGGCAGACAAGCCTCTAATTAATTGCTTCTTCGCTGAACAAAAAGGTCAGCGTTGCCTATGCCTCTTGAAAGGACCTGGCCCCCAACCCAACGCCACCCTCATAATCACCCCAGAGAAAACACGAAGTAACATTCCCAGGATGAATAAGTAGTCATTGCACACCTGTTCATTACAGGCTTCATGACCAACCCAGGCAGACTTTGAACCACGCGGAAACAGCTAAAGCAGGGGTGTCGAACTCATTTGTTACGAGGGCCGGATATGACATAAATGTCACTTGGTCGGGCTGGGCCATGCCTCGCCAGCCCAGATCGGGACTGGGGGGGTGGGGTGGGGTGGCGGCCTCAGCTGGCTTGCAGGCTGGATAAGAGCTCTCAAGGTGCCAGATCTATCCCATGGGCCTTATATTTGACACCCCAGAGCGAAAGAATCTATAAGATCTATAAGAACCCATGATGGCCTGCCATCTAAGCAAAAGCATTATCAAGCTTTGGAGGGCCAGGAAGCCATTCAGGTAAACACAGTTAAGCCAAATACCTGCATGTTGCCTTGGTACCTCTGGGCAGAGAAGTAAACAATTATAAGCAGAATCAAAAATTAGGGCCAGAGAGGAAATAAGGTGGTTGCAAGCAAAGTCACACATGAAGCTGAACCAGACCCTTGGTCCATCAAAGTCAGTATTGTCTACTCAGACCGACAGCAGCTCTCCAGGGTCTCAGGCAGGGGTCTTTCACATCACCTACTTGTCTAGCCCCTTTAACTGGTGATGCTGGGGATTGAACCTGGGAACTTCTGCATGCCAAGCAGATGCTCTACCACTGAGCCATGGCCCATCCCCTATCATGAGGGAAAGTTAGCAGCTGAAACTCGGACTGACCCTATACAAATTTGGAATCAGTGAAAGCAGAGAACCCCCCAAACCCTACTAAATTTGGTGGGACATCTCTACAGAAGTGTGCATAAGACTGCACCCTTGGATAACCAGTTTATTTTAGCTTATTTCTGAAGAAGGGAGCTTTGACTCTCAAAAGCTCATACCCAATAAGTCTTGGTCAAGGAGGAGGAGAGCTGGTTTTTATATGCCAACTTTCTCTACCACTTAAGGAAGAATCAAACCAGCTTACAATCACCTTCTTTTCCCCTCCCCACAACAGACACCCTGTGAGGTAGGTGGGGCTGAGAGAGCTCTAAGAGACCTGTGACTAGCCCAAGGTCACCCAGCTGGCTTTGTGTGTAGGAGAGGGAAAACGAATCCAGTTCACCAGATTAGCCTCCACCGCTCATGTGGAGGAGTGGGGAATCAAACCCGGTTCTCCAGATCAGAGTCCACCGCTCCAAACCACCACTCTTAACCACTACACCACGCTGGCTCTCCAAGGTGCTCCTGGACTAATTTAGCAGCTTATTTCAGATACATTTTCATGGGCTACCCATGGCCACATGCATATTTCCAAAGGGCATGCTGCAAAACACAAATGAAGCCCAACTCTGTAGAAAGCCACTCATGTTAATGCAACTGGCTTGGGGGGGGGGGGGTAGGGACAAATTGTAAAGGAAACCACCCAAGGGAAGTAGGGCAAGGTCCTCATTAAGTCAAGGTCGTCATTAAGTCAAACAACGCATACCTGTTGTGGAAGAAAGAGTCCATGCATGCCCGTTTCTTACTGGCAACATTCACCCTTTAGTTACATCACAGGACATCATTTAGGGGAAGGTGGAGAAACATGTTTTCCTGGGAACCTGGCTTAGTGCCTCAACAACTCATCGCCAAACAGGCTGGTGAGATCACAGCAAGGCCTGGAAGGAACTGTCCCGGCTTCTTTTGTACCACATCCGAAGTAACATTTGTTTGCTCAAGACAACGCATTTCCTCTTTGAAGAGTTAAACTAAGTCAGGACTCATTACAGGGCCTGCGGAAAGGGGGATGCCAAGTTCCCTCTTACATAACTTAGAAAAATAAGGCTTGTTTAATTAAAAAGATTTAGACCCCAGACTCTCAGCACCGTAGCTACCAAGGGAGGCTCCAACCGCCGACAAAAGCAATCATCATTAACATGGCAAACGGGCTACTATAAGTCTAGGACACCAATGGCTGCCCTCTGCATAACACTTCTCTTCCTTTTTTGGCCCTCCCTGCCTGTCATTGTCGAAGCATTCTTAGGAATTATAGGGGATTCCTTGGAGGGTACAGGCGGTAACCAGGTTTCCCAGCTTATGAGCCAAGGAAGGCAATGTCGGCAAGCTGAACTGTTGTACCCCATACTATTTTGCTCAGTGCACAAGGCCAATTCCATACCTAAGGGACTGAGGAGAGCCCTTTGAGGTGCTGGCCATGAACATACACCCCATTATGCATACACCCCATTGCATACACCCCATTGTTGGCTGGCACATCAGTAACTTCACAAGTACAGATTGATGCATTTTTGGTACTCAGGCCAGTATGGTCGCCTACCCCGGCGCTAAGGCCACGGATACCTTCCCACGTATACCAGTAGGACAGAACAGCTTTAGTACTAGGTAAGGGGACCAATACAGGCGGCAGGTGCTGGTTGCCATTAAAGGGCTACAAACTGCACAAGACTGCTCAAGAAATGGGTATAAATCCACCAAGAAGCCCCCTTGGAATGAGCACAACGCCCTCTCCCATTCATTTCAAAGGGCTTGCCCGGGAGGCTGTCCCACTAGATATGAGTTTCTCAACCTTTTTTGCTCCATTCCCCCCGTTCAGCACACAATTTCCCCATTCCCAAAATAGTCATAAACTTTATTGAATGTCGCAAATTAAATTAAAAACGAACTACAGTTTTCCAGATTGTACATAATCTACAGGACATCACACTTTGCTGAACAGTGGTCCCAATTCCCCCCTGCCCCTGAACCCTAAAATCCCCCCCCCGGGGGAATTCCCCCCTTGTTGAGAACCCATGCACTAGGTTGTACCCTACATTAACCAGCATGGTGGTTCACTCAACACCTTCTGTATCTTCCGCCTCAGGCACCAAAACGCTCCCCTTGTCCTGTTATAGGAATATTGAGTGAAAACTAGAATATTATTCAAGGCCATTAGTAGAAAAACTACAGGAAGGAGGGGGAAAACTATAGACAGGTATCATTACTGGCAGTTCTCTGGGATGGTACCCACAGGTGTGGGCCACACAAGCCGAGGGCAGTAGTAGCATCTGATGGGGACTTCCCCCACCTCTGAAAGGAGGAGATGCCATAAATTCTCATACACACCTGACCCACCCTTTTAGAAGAAACCCCCCCTCTCCAGATCAGAGTCCACCACTCCAAACCACCACTCTTAACCACTACACCACGCTGGCTCTCCAAGGTGGACTTTCTTTGTCCCCCAGGAAAGTTTCCACTTGGACTTTCTTTGTCCCCCAGGAAAGTTTCCACTTGGGCCATCCTGGGAGATCTGGAGGCAGGTACAGGCCACATCCTAAACCGACTGGACAGGTAGAGGCTGGGTAGCCGCGCGGTCCAACCTGGAAACTCTTCCCATGGATCTGAGGCGTGGGGAGGCTGCAACCCACTAAAGGATGAGGAAGGAAGCGCATTCTGCACATGGCCAGAGAACCCTTTGCACCCCCCGGCTCACCGGAGAGAAACCACGGCTCTTATCCACCCCTAGAAAAATCACAGTGGGTAGCCGTGTTAGTCTGTCTGCAGGAGTAGAAAAGAGCAAGAGTCCAGTAGCACCTTAAAGACTAACAAAAATATTTTCTGGCAGGGTAGGAGATTGAAGAAGAGAGCTGTGGCTCACGAAAGCTCCTACCTGCCAGAAAATATTTGTGTTAGTTTTTAAGGTGCTACTGGACCCTTGCTCTTTCCTACGACTTCGTATCTGAAGAAGTGAGCTGTGGCTCACGAAGGCTCCTACCCTGCCAGAAAATATTTGTATTAGTCTTTAAGGTGCTACTGGACTCTTGCTCTTTCCTACGACTTTGTATCTGAAGAAGTGAGCTGTGGCTCCCGCAAGCTCACACCCTGCCAGAAAATATTTGTGTTAGTCTTTAAGGTGCTACTGGACTCTTGCTCTTTTCTACTATCTGAAAAACTGAGCTGTGGCTCACGAAAGCTCCTACCCTGCCAGAAAATATTTGTGTTAGTCTTTAAGGTGCTCCTGGACTCTTGCTCTTTCCTACGACTTCGTATCTGAAGCAGTGAGCTGTGGCTCCCGCAAGCTCACACCCTGCCAGAAAACATTCTTGTCCGTCTTTCAGGCGCTCCTGGACTCTGGCCCTTTCCCACTCCCGCAGACAGGCTAACACGGCCACCCACCGCGAACGATCTTAAAGGATGAGGACGGAAGCGCATTCTGCACATGGCCAGAGAACCCTTCGCGCCCCCGGCTCACCGGAGAGAAACCACGGCTCTTAGCCACCCCTAGGAAAAAGAAAGGGTTTTTTTTTTTTTTTGCTCCTGCAAAGGCAACGATTTGCAAAGGGGGGGGGGAGATCGCTGCCCCCGAGAGCGGCGGGGGGGCTCTTTGCACGGCAGGGGAGCCGCGCATCCATCGGCTCTTACCGGCGCGGGGGTCGAAGGTGACCACGAACACCGCCACGATCTGGTCCTCTTCCACCGGGTCCGGGAGGCGGCCGGCCGGAGGAGCCGGCCCCGGCGCCCCCTGGCCGCCGCCCCCTGGCGCGCCCCCCCACCCGCCGGGCTCGAGCGGCTCCGGCGCGGAGACGGCGGGGCCCTGGGCCCAGAAGAGGAGCGGCGCGTCGTCGGCTTGCTCCCCCATGGCCCGGCCGGCTGCGGCGGAGGCGAGGGGCGGCGCTGGGCCGGCCGCGGAGACGCCCCCCTCCCCGCCCCAGCCGAGGACGGGAGGCCGAGCAGCTGCCCGGCCCGGCCCGGGGGACAGGGAGCTGGGCCGCCTCCTGCCCTTGCTGCCCCTCTCCCAGCCGCGTCTTGCAGCTGCGGCCCCCTGCACGCCCCGCTTCGGGAGGGGCGGCCCCGGGGAGGTTTCCTCGGGAGTAAGGCCCGCCGCGTCCCCGTTCAGATTTACTCAACGCAGTCCAGGAGCAATAAAAATAAAAAATAGCGTCGATCCCATCATTCAAGCTTCCGAAATATCAATGAACGCATGGGGAAAGCGATTAAAATTGCGGGATCGTAGCATTATTCCATCTCTTGAGGCCATAATGTATGGGTGGTGTGTTTTAAAGTAAAAAAGGTAAAGGTAGTCCCCTGTGCAAGCACCGGGTCATTCCTGACCCATGGGGAGACGCCACATCCCGACGTTTTCTAGGCAGACTTTGTTTTATGGGGTGGTGTGCCAGTGCCTTCCCCAGTCGTCTTCCCCTTACCCCCAGCAAGCTGGGTGCTCATTTCACCGACCTCGGAAGGATGGAAGGCTGAGTCAACCTTGAGCCAGCTACCTGAACACGACTTCCGTCGGGATCGAACTCAGGTCGTGAGCAGAGCTTGGACTGCAGTACTGCAGCTTACCACTCTGCGCCACGGGGCTCGTTATACATTTTAGAGAATGTATAATGAACTAACCAAAGACTATAAAGGATCTTACACGCCTTTGTTCAGGGCCGAGCTTTTCTTTTTATTACTCGCCAGAGTGAAGCTGGGACTAGCGACTGCTAAATAAATCTTGTTCTTCCCAAGAAAAGTAGTCGGAGGCCTTTGTGTCTTGAACTCCAAAATCCAGCTCTTCAAATTTTGAAATCTTGAAAAATCTTTAAAATCTTAAAAAAGCAATTAAAATTGCGGGATCGTAGTGAGGCGGCAAGGGAGACTTCCTCCGACTATGGAAGATCCACTAATTTAACCATTTGTAATAATAGCCCTGCCCTGGAGGGCCCAGGCTAGCCTGATCTCGTCAGATCTCAGAAGCTAAGCAGGGTCAGCCCTTGGATGGGAGACCACCAAGGAAGTCCAGGGTTGCTGTGCAGAGGAAGGCAGTAGCAAACCATCTCTGTTAGTCTCTTGCCATGAAAACCCCAAAAGGGATTGCCATAAGTCGGCTGCAACTTGATGGCATTTTACACACACAATAATCTCTTTTCCTTTCTGTAAATGTATTGAAATGTATTAGGGCAGCAAGGGAATAGCTTGTTGCTGGGCAGGACATCTCTGGTGGGTGTCTGTGCTCTAAGTAATTGGGGCAAAAGTCATGGAGGGTTACAGTGAACCATAAGAAAGAACTGGGTGAAGCGACTGCTGTACTGCCGCCTCTCTGTCTGTATGACAACCCGATAGGCCCTAAATGTTGACGGGCTGTCATAATTTGAATTTGGATAAATATCTCTCCCTCAGTACAATCGGGACTCAGAGATTTGGCTCGCTAGAGCATCTGGGTCGTAGCTACAGAATAAATAACTGTTTTCTTGCTAACGGTCTCAGGTCTCTTTCCCCCCACGAACCCCGGTTTTACCAAAACATCACAATTATTCAATCTCTTATAAAATTTATAGCTTAAAAGCCTATATATGGCTCACCCAAGTTCCCTAATCTTTAGGGTTGCCAACCTCCAGGTTGTAGCAGGAGATCTCCTGCTATTACAAGTGATCTCCATCAGCTCACCTGGAGAAAATGGTCGCTTGGGCAACTGGACTCTATGGCATTGAAGTTTCTCCTCTCCCCTAACCCCGCCCTCCTTAGGTTCAAAAAACCTCCCGCCGGTGGAGAAGAGGGACCTGGCAACGCTACTAATCTTGTAGGCTAAAAGTTATTGCTAAAAAGCCTATACATGGCTTACCCAAGTTTTCCTAATCTTATAGGCTATCCAACCAAATTTGGTGATCTTAAAAGTGATCTCTTGATTCTCATCTGCTAACATTAGTGAGAAGAGAGTCCTATTTTTACCAAGGTGGCGGGAAATTATGGGGGTAATCAGAGTTTCCCTAATATGACTATAGATCTTACAATCAAAAAAGAGATGCTCTAGGGTCTCAATATTCCCATCTCCACATAAGAGGCGACTGCTGTGTTCAATGGCGCTCAATGAGCAGCCAGAAAGCTTCGGCTTTAAGCCCTACGAAATTTCAGTGGGACTCATCCCTCTAGTTGCGGGTTTGGGGGGCTGCCTACACGCTTATTTGATGAGTAAGCCCCATTGAGCCAAACAGAGAAACAAAATTTCACTGGCATGTAGCTGTTTGGGGGATTTAAATATTAACTCTCCTTTGGCTACTTCAAGCAGTTATCCAGAGGGTGGGGTAAAAGGCGGGATATAAATAAAGCACATAAATAAGTAAGCACTTCACTCTCATAACGGGGATATTGTGTGACAAGAAGAAAAGAAATGTTGGACCCCTTCATGCAGCCAACAGAATCAAGTAGCCAGCCTTTTCTGGAACTATCAAAAAGATTCCCCACTTTTAATAAGTTTGCCAGCCTCCAGGTACTAGCCAGAGATCGCCTGCTATTACAACTGATCTCCAACTGATGGAGATCAGTTCACCTGGAGAAAATGGTTACTTGGGCAATTGGACTCTATGGCATTGAAGTCCCTCCCCTTTCCAAACCCCGCCCTCCTCAGCCTCCATCCCAAATATCTCCGTGTCTTCCCCAACCCAGAGCTGTTAACCCTAACCATATTACAGATACACAAAGGGTGTACTCTTAAGTACATGTACTAGTTGGAAGGACCATTTTATTCAATGGGGTGTATTCCCAGGGAAATTGCTCACCAAAGGGTGGGTGGGGGGGAAATCCTACACATTAAAATACAATACAATTAACAGCAATTAAACACATAAACTATTAAATTAAACAAGAAAATCAGGACTGAATCAGCAGGGAAATGGATGTATTAACTTCATCCAAGGATGTGTGTGTTAATGCAAAGCTCTCTGCCTACAAGCCTATAACTTGGCTTGGCAGACTTCTTTAAGGTAGGAATGCCAAAACAAAGGTATCGTTAATGAGAAAAACTTACTTCTTTTGTAGTGACTAGCTTTGCTTCAGAGAGCCACAATCATTGGCCCCTTAATTGCAGGAGTAATAATTTTCTTCATCAAATAAAGCTGGATGTTAAGCAGGGTTGGTTCGGGTTATTATTGGATGGGAGACCACCAAGGAATACCAGGCTCATTATGCAGAGGAAGGCAATGGCAAACCACCTCCGTTAGTCTCTTGCCTTGAAAACCCTACTGGGTTGCTATAAGTCAGCTTGATGGCACTTTACACACACATAGGGCTTTTTTTTGCCTTATAGGGCTCCTGTGAGTTTAATGTTGCTTAACAACAGGCAGAAGTTCAACAGATACAGTTCCCTCCTCCCCTTCCCCAGCAAGGAAAAACTGCATTTACAGTGCAGTCCTAAATAAGAATAGCTATCCTTCTACGCCCATTGATTTAAATTAACTTAGAAGGGGTGTAAATCTGTTTATTAACTTCATTCATGTCCCACCTTTCCCCCCAATGGGGACCCAAGGTAGCTTAGGTATTTCTCCTCTCCTCTAGTTTATCCTCACAACAACAACCCTGAAGAAGAACAAATCTGAAGAAGTGAGCTGTGGCTCACAAAAGCTCATACCCTACCAGAAAATATTTTTGTTAGTCTTTAAGGTGCTACTGGACTCTTGCCCTTTTCTACAACAACAACCCTGTGAGGTAGGCTGGGCTGAGAGTGTGCAACTGGCCCAAGGTCACCCAGCAAGAGCGGGGATTTTCCATGGCAGAGCGGGGATTTTCTCCCAGATCCTAGTCTGACACTGTAACCACTACACCACACTGTTTAGGGTTGCACTGTTGTGTGGTGTAGTAGTTAAGAGCAGTGGACTTTGATCTGGAGCACGGGTTTGGCTCCCCACTCCTCCACGTGAGCAGCAGAGGCTAATCTGGTGAACTGGATTGGTTTCCCCACTCCTACACATGAAGCCAGCTGGGTGACCTTGGGCTGGTCACACTCTCTCAGCCCCACCTACCTCACAGGGTGTCTGTTGTGGGGAGGGGAAAGTGGTTGTAAGCCGGTTGGATTCTTCCTTAAGTGGTAGAGAAAGTTGGCATATAAAAACCAACTCTTCTTCTTATCTCAGGAGCCTGCTGGTATAAAGGAAGCAACCTCAACCATCATCTTGAGATTGCTTCATCATTTGTGACAGCAGCTATGGGATCTGAAGACTCTGATGAGGACGATGTTAGAAGAGGAAGAAGATGTACATCCTCATGAAAGTTGCTATCCGGGCAGCTTTAAACGAGACATCCCTTGTTTGTTTCTGGGTTTTCTGTCTGTTCCCCTCAGTCTCAAGAGTAAGCGACAGACAGTTTGAAGGGGTGGTGGTGGTGGGGACAACCTATCTTCTGGGAAGGAATTAGCAAACAAACCAAAAAAGAGTGTGTTTGGTTCCATCAAGTTGTGTAAGCCTTCGGGAAAGGAGGCGTGGAGAACTTATTGCGAACATTATTTTTTGAAGGATCAATCTAAAGGACAAATTTTGATTTAATCCCATGCATGCATTTTGTATAATGGCTAATTAGGATACTATAAGATTTGCATTAGACCAAACAGGAAAAGGATGCATTTTTTATAGAGACGGGGATTATAGTGTTAGCAAAAGTATCTACAATTTGTTTTTGGACGGAGGAGAGTGAAGGGGAAGTCACTTTTATTTGCATTAGACATTTTATTAGATTTTTAATTTGCATTTGTAAATTTCTATAACTGAGCAGTGCTACATGTATGATGTATTAAATGAGAAAATAATAAAAATTCTAAAAAAAAAAAAAAAGCTGTGTAAGTCTCTGCAGGATGGACCAGAAATCTGTTCATGAAGCTGCTCTTACTAACAGACACTAAGGCCCAGCATGCACCACAAACTCAAACCCCTTTTTTTAACAAGGAGGAGGGAATGGTTAGGGGTAATTATGATCAGACGATAAAAAGTTGTTGTTTTTAATTGCTAACTATTCAAGATTGTACAGTGGTTATACATTTTGTGGCGTGTTTAAGAAGGGCTGGCTTTATTTCCCTCGATTAGAATGGGCTGTGTTAAAAAGGGCTTACTAGCTGGCTGAATGCCTTCACATCTGCTGCCATTTTTGGGACTTCCCCCCCCACCTCTCCCAAGGGTATGGTGTTGTAGCGTACAAGGAACTACTATGTGGAATCTCTGTGTAGTTTATGTATGTACTGTGGGAAAGGACTCTTATCTGTTAAATAACTAAACTTTTGTGTGTGGGAAAAACAGCTGTAGGGAGAATAACTGTTCCTAACAAATCTGGATGTACACGAGTTTCATCTCTGGTTCGTGAATACTCAGAAGTAATTTCTGCTAAGTTCAGTGGCGCTTAATTCCAAGTCAAACTGCAAATTTAACAGGGTTCTGTTCTTCTTGTATTTTGGCCACGTGTCTTTTTATTGGTTGATGTAAAGGCCATTTTTTCCTCCGAATAAGCTAACTGTTCAAATAGATCTCTCTGGGTGTCATATGAATGCTGAAAGCTAGCTCTTGATAACTAGTCCAAATAATTTGCATGTTCAAGGTGGCTTTCTTGATGTCTTTGCTTGCTTTGGGGTAACTGCTGAGCTGGTTGGAAAGAGTTATCGGGTTGGAGGGGGATATATATTTTTGGGATGTTGGCTATAACATCCAGGGCTGTAGCCAGAATAATACCAGAGCACTTTTGCCTTGCATTAGATCTTTGACTTTGGCCTCGCATTAGATCTTTGACTGGGAGAGAATCCCTGCCTTTAGTCTGAAGCACGGCAGGTTTTATAAACTAAACAAAAGGAGCTTATTTTTAGAATAGAAATCCTGGTTTAAAACCACTTTCTTTCAATAACAGCCTTCTACCACAATTGTGTATGGTAGGGTTTCCAGCTCTGGAGATTTGGGGGTGACACCTGGGGAGGGGAAGGAGCTCGGTGGGAATGTGATGCCATAGAATCTACCCTCTAAAGCTGCTGCTTTCTACAGAAAATTGATCTCTATGGTCTGGAGATCAGTTGTAATTTATTTATTTTTATTGATTTTGTTTTATTTGATTTCTAGCCCACCCTCAATCCCCGACCAAGGCCAGGCTCAGGGTGGATCACAACAAATTCAATTACAATAAAAAGATAAAATCAAAACATCTCTTAATTAAAAGTATTAAAACAGATAGTAGTAACTTAAAATATCGATGGCGCTAGGGTTGCCAGGTCCCTCTTCCCCACCGGTGGGAGGTTTTTGGGGTGGAGTCTGAGGAGGGCAGGGTTTGGGGAGGGGAGGGACTTCAGTGCCATAGAGTCCAATTGCCAAAGCAGCCATTTTCCCCAGGTGAACTGATCTCGGCTGGAGATCAGTTGTAATAGCAGGAGATCTCCAGCTAGTACCTGGAGGTCAGTAGTCAAAGAAACACAGTTGTAGGCTAATATTAACACAATTGCCAGTTCCTGTATTGTAACATTCATACATTAACACAATTGCCCATTTTTGTATTATAACATATAATACATAATGAAACAGTTTGTATAAATTGTTGTGTCACAGTATTACTTCATAATGCAACAAGGCACAATTGTAATGAAAAATAATATCCTAATAAAGTCAACAGAACTTTTTGAAGGTTTGTTCCTTATAATTCTTTCTTCTTCATAAAATTTGGTTTATGTCCTTATAAATGGTGAGCCACATAAACCAAATTTTATGAAGAAGTATTATAAGGAACAAACCTTCAAAAAGTTCTGTTGACTTTATTTGGAAATTATTTTTCATTACAATTGTGCCTTGTTGCATTATGAAGTAATAGTGTAACACAACAATTTATACAAACTGTTTCATTATGTATTATATGTTATAATACAAAAATGGGCAATTGTGTTAATGTATGAATGTTACAATACAGGAACTGGCAATTGTGTTAATATTAGCCTACAACTGTGTTTCTTTGACTACTACTCATATTTACAGTTGAGTTTACTTATATTGAGTAGTACCTGGAGGTCAGCAACCCTAGATGGCGCTCGGTAAGCCAAACAGTTGCTGGAAAATTCAGATGCAGTTCAAAGTAATTGGAACCCACACCACCAGTAAACCAGAAGGTGTGGGGAGACAGAGGGAAGTAGGGAGGTCAGCACTGATGACATTGATTTCAGGTGAACTCCAGGTTTTAGCTGGAGGTTGGCAGTCCTAGCACAGCATGGCACTTACAAGGGGTAAGGTGTCATTTCAGGTAGGGATGGCCTGCTTCTTCGGTCTGGGTCAGATCCTGTTTAGCCTTGACCTCATCACTTTACATGCAGATTGGTGAGGGGGGGTCTACTCCACCTGACTGTGCTGCACACATGCACCCCGCCCCTTGCATATGGCTGGCTAGGTACCCTGATAATGCCCGAGGTCATAATGATGACTGATGGGTTTGTTGCAAAAGGTGGTTTCTCAGATGTGCATCTTTTTCTCTCTTTTCCGCAGCAATGGATGATTGGGACAGCAGCAATATGTTTGTTCAGAGGCTGGATTTTTCCAGCTGCGGAGAAGACAATGAGTTGGAAGAAGACAACAGCATGAGAGAGGAAGAGCTGGGAATTGTGACCCCTCAGAAGAACTGGGATTCTCAGAGCTGGAGAATTAACTGTCCTGTCCCGGTTACCCCACAGAGACCGCAAAATGGTTTCTCTCCAAGTCACCCAAAGTCATGGGTGAGTCCTGCAAGGAAATGCAAGGGGTCTCTGAGAAAGAATGCTGTCCTTTCTGAAGACTATCCTGGAACTCCATTGCATTATGTCACTTGGCAAAAGCTGCAGCTCTGTGATACACCACATACCCCAAAGGTAGGGTAATAACCCTTATATGTATGCAAAATTAGGTATTACATGTTGCTTTTGGTTGTTTATGCATGGGTACTTTAACTCACGTTTGCCCCCGGTCTGTCTTGGTTGTTCCTTGGAGTTATGCATGCGTTTTCTGTCCATTAGAGATTACCTTGCTGCCAGCCCTCACAAATCCTGGGACTTCCTGTTCCTCTATTAACCCGATTATTCCATCTCCCCTTAGCTCAGCCCAGGTGAAATCCCCATGCATAATGCAAAGCATGGGATACAGAAGCTTGGGGGAGTGACGTTTCTCTCACAGAAAGCACTACAGCCAATTACAAAGCAGCGTGTCAAGGGGCAAGAATTCAAATGTTTCCTGCTTCCTGGGAGTTCTTTCTAAGCAGAAGAAGGGATTTTAGAAATGAGGCTTGGGTTCACCCGGCCACTCCTGTTCCTTTTAGAGAGCTCCATTTTTAAAAATGCTTTTTTGTGCAGCAATTGGGTTTTAGGGGGGGACTTTTCTCTCACAGTAAGCACTCGAGCCAATTACAGAGCAGCATTTCAAGGGGCAAGGACTCAAATGCTTCTTGATTTGAGCTTGGGGGCTGCTGGTGGATAGATTCCCAACAGGAAAGTGTGGGTCCAGCGAGCAACGAACCTCAGGTAAAACTCCCATGCATAAACGACCTTTAAGTAATACTCCACAAACATTAGTGGCAACTTTTAATGCACAACTTATTTGTGGTTGCTCTTCGTTGCTGCATCTTACTTGATCTGTGGTCCTTGTATCTGTGAGACCTCTATGGTAGACACACAGATTGTTGGTTGCTCAGGATAGCTTCTGACTCTGCTGCATTAATGCAGTGGTTTTGTACAATGTGCAAATGGATACTGCAGCAGGCTGCAAGAGAGACTGAGATGTGTCTTGAAAGATCTGACCCTTAATTTTGGATATATCCACCACTCTGAGCTTGTTGGAGAAGGGAAAGATGATCCTTATGTTCCTAATACAGATATGTCCATGTATCAAAAGGGGAAGGGAGCACTGAACATAGCACCCACGATCCTCATGCTAGAGCATCCTGAGCTCCTGAAGTTGGTGGAACACTTCTCAGAAGGGACTGGCTTGTAAACAGTGTTGTATAGGTAAAGGTAAAGGTCCCCTGTGCAAGCACCGGGTCATTCCTGACCCATGGGGTGACATCACATCCCGACGTTTCCAAGGCAGACTTTGTTTGCGGGGTGGTTTGCCAGTGCCTTCCCCAGTCATCTTCCCTTTACCCCCAGCAAGCTGGGTACTCATTTCACCGACCTCGGAAGGATGGAAGGCTGAGTCAACCTCGAGCCGGCAGTGTTGTACCTATGATGTTATATCCCTGCTCAAGGGATGATCCTCAGCTAGGTACCAGCCGGCTTCAGTGATGACTTTACTAGCATTGCTGAACAGACTTCCATTTGACATGGATGGAGCAAGAGAATATGCTTAACTTTACAGAGCATTTTTTTAAAAAAGTAAAGGTAGGTATTTTATGCATGGTTGTTTCACTCGTTGTCACCCCTTCGACGACTTCGTTTGGATTATGCATGCTGTTTCTGACCGTCAGTTCGCCTCACTCCCACCTGCATTTCCCCACGTTTTACCCACGTTTTGCGGGACTTGTTTTATCTCGTATTTGAAAATATGGGCAAAACGTTCGGAAACTCAGGGGGAGAGCGAGGCGACCTCTGATGGTCGGAAACGGCATGCATAATCCATTCAAAGACCCGAAGTTGTCAGAGGGGTGACGGCGCGTGAAACAGCCATGCATAGAAAACTGTGGTCCCCTGTGCAAGCACTGGGTCATTACTGACCCATGGGGTGAGGTCATATCCCAATGTTTACTAGGAAGAATGTTTATGGGGTGGTTTGCCAGTGCCTTCCACAGTCATCTGCACTTTACTCCCCCGCAAGCTAGGCGCTTGATTTTACCGACCTCGGAAGTATGGAAGGCTGAGTCAACCCTGAGCCGGCTAGTTGAAACCGACTTCCGTGAGGATCGAACCCAGGTTGTGAGCAGAGCTTGGACTGCAGTACTGCAGCTTACCACTCTGTGCCTTTACTGAGCATACAGGCTGATATATTTTTATCCTCAAAAAGGAGTCGGTATTGTAGGAACATCTTTACTTCAAAGAAACCTCTGTCACTTCCTAGTCCTGTGTTTGGATGTGGAGTCTCTGCAGGCTATAAAGACACAGTCTTGAGTGATTCTCTAATAGTGGTTTGTTCTCTTAAAATTTGCAATAGAGCAATTTAGAAATCCCCTTCATCTTTCTGCTTGTGAAGATGTGTGTCTGAGGATTCTGTTAGCATGTTTCACTTTGTGTTTTGCTCTGCTGCCAAAAATATCCTACTGGGATGGCATCATTATTAAAAAGAGAGTTTTTAAGATTTAAATTAAAAGCACAAAAGCACCTGGATTGGACCAGTGCATCTTCTCGTCTAGCACAGTCTTTTCCACAGTGGCCAGCCTCGGCAAGATTGAGGGCACAGAGACCAACGGTCTCCCCCAGTTGCTGCTCCTCAGCACTGATATTCAGAAGCTTGCTGCTTCTGGATGTGGAAGCTCCACTTAATCATCAAGACCAATAGCCATTGAGGGTGCTGTTTCCAGGTGCATATTAATGGCGGGCAATTGCCTGCCAATTAACAGGGCTGCCCACTGCAGCTCAGCTGGCCAGCAGGCGGAAAGCGGGCCAGCGAAAGGGGGGTAATCTGCCCATGCGCATGGCGACATGTGGCAAAATAATGTCCTGTCTAGGTTTTCCCTGGAAGTGATGGGGATGATCTAACACATCCCTCAAAAAAATCTCTATGGAAACCATAGAGATTTTGGAGGAATATGC
Organism: Euleptes europaea; assembly: GCF_029931775.1. Classification (NCBI taxonomy): domain Eukaryota; kingdom Metazoa; phylum Chordata; class Lepidosauria; order Squamata; family Sphaerodactylidae; genus Euleptes; species Euleptes europaea. Next base: position 101,006,890 of record NC_079314.1, read on the forward strand.
TAGAGCGCCCCCATCACCTCCAGGGTAAACCTGGAAGGAATGTTTGTGTGCATGCGTATTCCCCCATACACACACCAAAGCTCCTGCTGGTGGCAAATGGGGACCTGGCAACCCTAACTGAGGGGTCTATGCAATGCCCTTTTAACAGTGGTACTTAGGGTTGCCAACCTCTAGGTACCAGCTGGAGATCTCCTGTTATTACAACTGATCTCCAGCCAATAGAGATCAGTTCACCTAGAGAAAATGGCTGCTTTGGCAATTGGACTCTATGGCACTGAAGTCCCTCCCCTCTCCAAACTTCACCCTCCTCAGGGTCCGCCTTAGAAACCTCCCGCCTGTGGCGAAGAGAGGCCAGGCAGCCCTAGTGGTACTGAATTCCCCAGGTTAATTACTCATTGAGGGAAGCAGTTCTTCCTCCTGTCTGACCAGAATCTCTACCGTGTGAAGATCAACAGACCGAGGGCTGAGTATTTATCTGGTGCGATTCATTCATGGCATTTCAAATGCCTGGATGTCTTGAATTTCTGCTGGCCCTTCCCTTGTTCAGACATTGAGGGGAGGGAGATCAGTAGTGTTTCTACGGCAGGCTGCCTTATCCACGCTACCCAGAATGCAAGGTTGTTGCAGGATTTTCCATACAGCATTGCAAGGCAGTAGTAGCCCTGTTACTGTCCCCATGCTTGACGTGCCTTAGATAGCAGAGGAGAAAGGAAGAAATGGGATGTTAACCACTGTATTTACTCAAATGCAAGCTTAAGCTTTTTTTCCAGTTATGCCATAAAAAGGGGGGTTATCTTAAACTGAAGGTAGTCTTCCTTTCAAATAAATACAGTATCCCAGCTATTGAATTTGAAAGATGTACCCATGGAGCCAGCGTGCTGTAGTGGTTAAGAGAGGCGGTTAGGAGTGGCGGAGTATAATCTGGTGAACCGGGTTGGTTTCCCCACTCCTGCACATGAAGCTAGCTGGGTGACCTTGGGCTAGTCACGGCTCTCTTAGAGCTCTCTCAGTCCCACCTACCTCACAGGGTGTCTGTTGTGGGGAGGGGAAGGGAAGGTGATTGTTAGCTGGTTTGATTTTTCCTTAAGTGGTAGAGAAAGTCAGCATTTAAAAACCAACTTTTCTTTTTCTTCTACATCTTGGAGTAAAGGTGGTTTGAATGCACGGGGTATCAAGGAGCTCTGAATGCAGGTTAGGTTTATCTGCCAGGGTTACTGAGAGGTTGGCTAGAAAGTAGTTAGATTTCTGGAGGTACTGAACACATGTTGCCTTGAGACTAATAGCGCCTACCTGTATGCTTCCTTCTGCAACATGTCAATGCCTGTTCAACCAGCGTGCCAGTAATGTTGAAGAGCCCGTAAATATTAATGCTTGTTGTGACTCTTCAAAACAAAGTTGCTCCTGATAAGTGCCAGATCTCAGTTCTCACCAAACTAGGACTCACAGTAGCGTTTTGTCTAAGGGAAAATAGGAACTTCTCTTGAATTTGTGGCTTTGCAGTAACATTGTTATGGGTGCTGATAGAACACCCATTGTTAAGCAGGTGCCTGGCCATAGCCCAGGATAATTGATTGATCTTTCATCAAGAGGTCATTAGCCATTTTTATCTGCTTAAAACCAAAAGTAAGATTGCATTTCAACAATGGGAATTTTTTTTGCTGACAGACAGAAATTTATATCCTGCATTGGAATGAAATAGCCATCCAGTTTTAGGAATATGATGCCTTCCAGTTTGGAGGGGGGATGGGTAGAGAAATGTTCTGGGGTAAGTGACATTTCAGTTTTCAGACTGAATTACAAGTTTTGGAGGTATGAATTAGCTCAGGGCGTGGGAGCTTTCCCTGGGAATCTAATGCAGTATTAACAGATTTGCTGCCTGATGGGAGTGTTGGCTAGTTTCTGCTAGGCTCTGCCTGCATACTTGTTTTAAAAGAAAGCAAAATTACAGAGGCACTGTAAGCCATTCGCACTGTATCCCGAAAGAAACTAACCCTGTAGTGTTTCCTCTTGAAATTCTCACTGATTGGAGAATTCAGGCACACACAACCACGTTGAACAAAGTGGTCAGCCGTTCGATCGTGAAGAGCATACCATCAGGTACTACTATCTTGTAAGGGATCCTAAAGCTACATTGTCAGTGCCAAGATATATTTCAGTCCTTATATCCCTCAAACATTAGATTTATGCTGCTCAAGATCAATGGATCAAGGAGCTTCTAAGGATAAAGGAAAGGTTAACTATCTTGTAAGGATGTTCAGGGTTCCTTGTGTTACAACAATTCCAAAGACTCTGCTAATCCACATGGAATTTACTGAAAATAGCAGGTTGAGGATAGGCAAGATTAATCTAGGTATCATTAATGTATGGTGTTTGTTACCATGGTGTTTGTTACCATGCTATAGTGATGACAGCTCTCAGAAAGGATTAGAGAAACACCTGTAAGATAATTCTTACCAATGGTTGTTTGGCTGTAATAGAAGAAGAGTTGGTTTTTATATGCCGACTTTCTCTACCACTTAAGGGAGAATCAAACCGGCTTACAATCATCTTCCCCTCCCCGCAACAGACGCCCTTAAATAAGACCATCCTATTAAAAAAAACACGGGATTGTCCTCTGGGATAGTCCAGGGTTGATTGCAAACATTCCTTGGGCATTGGTAGAAGTCTCAAACTGTTGGGAACGTGATAATGGGTTGCATGGGGCCTTGGCCTGATCCAGCAAAACAGGGTCTTTATCCTCACAATGTATTATGCATTTGGAGTGTTGCTAAAAGTGTGCTTAATGTGGGCTATAAAGTGTTCCCACAGTAAGCTTGGCAATGATAAACATTACTAGTCTCATTAAGGTCTTTGAAAGTTGAGCACTTGTGTAAGCCAAGGGGGTCTACGATCTTCTCCCATGACTTTCTGGTTTTGTTTTGTTTTTTAAATCTAGAGCCTCCTATCCAAGACGGCTTTCCCTTCACCAGTGGGGAAGTTCCCCTCCAAAGGGATGAGAAACTTGCGGTTCACTTGTTGCGCTGAGCCGGAGGAGCCTGCCCCAGCCTCACTGGTTAACATTAACCCGTTTACACCAGAATCGTATCGGCAAATGGTTTTCCATCCCAACGGCAAGAGGAAAGCGAGAGGGGAGCTGTGAGTGTTTGTTAAAGTAGCTTTTAAAACATTGTTCCTGCTGCAGTATGCTGTTAAGACTATAGGCTTGCTGTTTCATAATCCAGTGGCTTTTGAATACTTGTATTCTGGCAAATCCTGGATCTTCTCGCCAACTGTTTAATTTATTTATTTTTGCTGTCTAGTCACAGCCAACTTCCTGTATGGTTTTCAAGGTAAGAGATGAACAGAGCCATTACCTTCCTTTGTGTAGCAACCCTTGCTCACATGTTTGCTTACTTTTTTATTTATATCCTGCTTTTCTCCCTCATCAGCGACTCAAAGCGGCCTTTCACATCATTTCCCCCTCCTCCACTTAATCCTCACAACAACAACCCTGTGAGGATAGGTTAGGCTGAGAGATTATGACGGGCCCGAGATCACCTGGCAGGCTTCTATGGTTGAGTGATGGATTTGAACCCGGCCATCCTTGGTCCTAGTCTGATGCTGTAACCACTACACTACACCAGCCCCAGTAGTCTCCCATTCAAGCACTAACTAGGGCCAACCCTGCTTAGCTTCCGAGATCTGACAAGATCGGACTAGTTTGGCCTATCCAGGCCAGGGCACTTGTTTAATAGTTCTCTTAAAAACAAACAAAAAAACTAGTGAAGAGCAACTGAGAAGCTATTTTTTCCCAGTGGCTGGACCTATTGTTCTCTTTCTATATGCACAGGAGAAAACAGAAGTGTTGTACTCATTAGTCATTTAGGTCTGTTTGAGGCAGTGAAAGCCCTGTTCCAAGCCAATTTAGGAGTCTTTTGTCTTTTATGCATGGCTGTTTCACTGTTTCAAATGATTATGCATGCCGTTGCCGACTGTCAAGGGTCACCTCGCTCTCCCCCTGCGTTCCCCGTGTCTTGCCCACGTTTTCAAATTTAAGATAAAACAGGTCCCTCAAAACACGGGGAAAGACAGGGGGAGAGCGAGGCGACCTCTGATGGTTGGAAACGGCATGCATAATCAAAGCAAAGACCCGAAGTTGTCAGAGGGGTGACGGCAAGGGGAACAGCCATGCTTGAATGACCTCTGATTTCATGTGTTACAATGCTGCATTACTGCTTTCCTACTTGAAGGAATTGTGGGTTAATTTAGGGGGGGAATGGCTCTAAACTAGAATATGGCTTTCTAAACTCAGGGTGGCAGTCTCTGTGGCCTTGGAATGAATTTTCTTGTGTTCTACATTCTCTTGGATGTACAAGCATCTACATAAATACTGCATTAGGCTTGAGCGCTTCCTGAAGTTGGTGTTTAAAAATTTAAATGGTGAAACTCAAGTCCGGGGACTGTGCTAAGATGTGATTTTTGGTGATTAAATGTATTGCTTTTAGGGAGGATCCCAACCAAAGAGAAAGCCAAGTGGAACAGGGAGTTCCGGCCAAGGTAAGAGCACTGAAGGAAGGGGGAAATGTCCAAAAACGTAATGCGGTGCCAAGTGAGGCCTCTAACTTTACCAGTGGTTTCCTAGTAATATGTAATCCTTTCAGTTTAGGGGTGCTATCAAGTTAGTATGCATACTATCGCTTTTGGTCCACCACTGGGAAGAAAGGCAAGGTATAAATGGCCAGTATGGTTTATTTAACATATTTATGTCCTACCTTAGAATCATAGAGTTGGAAGGGACCACCAGGGTCATCTAGTCCAACCACCTGCACAATGCAGGAAATTCTCAACTACTTCCCCCACACCCCCAGTGACCCCTACTCCATGCCCAGAAGATGGCCAAGGTGCCCTCCCTCTCATGATCTGCCTAAGGTCATAGAATCAGCATTGCTGACAGATGGCTATCCAGCCTCTGCTTAAAAACCTCCAGGGAAGGAGCGCTTACCACCTCCTGAGGAAGCCTGTTCCACTGAGGAACCGCTCTGTTAGAAAATTCTTCATAATGTCTAGACAGAAACTCTTTTGATTTAATTTCAAGCCGTTGGTTCTGGTCCGACCTTCTGAGGCAACCAAAAACAACTCGGAACCATCCTTGTCTCTTCAGACTCAAGGCAGGCAGAGAAACAGCAAAAACTACAAGGACACAAAAAGCCTCAGTATCCACCAACAAGTTAAAACCAATTAAAACAGTTTAAAAAAAAAAAAAACCAATACCCACAGTTTACTTTTCACCAAGTGCCCTCTGGAACAAAACACTTTCCTGAATGTGGCAAGTGAAGGTGTGCCCCCATGCCCACTTGGTAGGGTTGCCACCCTCCAGGTAGTAGGTATTGCAGAAAAACGGCACTTATGGCAAAAAAGCATAGAACTACTAAAGGCTTAACCATGAAATTCAGTATAATGTAAACACATACATGCAAGCACAAAAATTGACAACAGTGTCCATTGAAGACATAAAGAAATAAGGTAAAGTCCAAGAATGCCAAGAATAAGATAGGTTTCCGGTATTGAGCCCTATTTCGCGTTAGCTTTTTCAACTCTGGCAATCCAGCGACGATCAATCATAATTCCACAGAACATATGATCCTGAACCAAGGCATGTAGCCACCTAATACAAGCGGATGGCGAGTCTACGTTATATAAATGCATGTATGTGTTTACATTATATTGAATTTCATGGTTAAGCCTTTAGTCGTTCTATGCTTTTTTGCCATAAGTGCCATTTTTCTGCAATACCTCCTGTCTTGGGCACTAGTTTTTTGTAGTTTGATTTCCAAACCTCCAGGTAGTGGCTGGAGATCTCCTGATTACAACTGATGTTCAGGTGACCAAGGTCCCTTCACCTGGAGAAAATGGCTGCTTTGGAAGGTGGAATCTTTGGCATTATACCCCACTGAAGTCCCTCCCTTCTGACGCTACCCTCCTCAGGCTCCACTCCCAAAATCTCCAGGTATTTTCCAGCCAGGAGCTGGCAACCCTAACACTTGGGTAGGCCATTCCCAAGGAATGGACCTATCATTGATCATAAAGCCTATGACCTAACTGCTGCTAAGCTGACAATCCTAAGTGACCGCCTGGAGGAGGCTATCTGATGAGCATAACTTGCTCAGGAGCGTATGGCAGGAAGAGATGGTTCGAGAGGTATGAAGGGCTTTAAAAGTGCCCCTATAACAGGTAGGACCCATTAAAATAGGGTGGCCAGCTGCAAGTTGGGAAATACCTGGAGATTTTGGGGGCGGAGCCTGAGGAGGATGGGGTTTAGAGAGGGGAGGGACTTCAATGCCATAGAGTCCAATTGTCAAAGCGGCCATGTTCTCCAGGTGAACTGAACTCTTTCACCTGGCAATCAGTTGTAATAGCAGGAGATCTCCAGCCACCACCTGGAGGTTGGCAACCCTACGTTAAGGGCTCACCCCCAGTCAGGCCATTGGCCTCTCGAGGTCAATATTGTCTACCCTCACTGGCAGCAGCTTTCCAGGATCTCGCGTGGAAGTTTTTAACACAGAGCCATAACTAGCTAATTTTAAACCTGAGGTAAGGATATAAAATTTACCCCCCCCTTTACTTTCACGGTAAGTATTTTGGTAAAAAGGTAAATAAATCAATAACAAGAATAATAACAACACAACACTTATTGTAGTCATGATGTACTTTTTCTGCACTCCTCAGCATTGTGCGGCTGAGGCACGTGACTTGCCTCGCCGGTGTTACGGCTCTGCTTTCACATCGCCTACTGCCTGGGCTTTTTAATTGAAGATGCCGGGGACTGAACTTGAAACCTTCTGCATACAAAGCAGGCAGTCTGCGGCTGAACTTGTCCCCTTGGGGGTGGAATGGGGGGGAAGACTGAGACTTGAAAGGGAACAGCTTGTTTATGCCACGGGAAGAAGCAAGAACAGGGGAAGAGGTTTCTGGTTCAAAGCTCTTATGCACACTTTGATCACGTTGTAAGGAGCCCCAAAGCAGGAAAAATAGTATATTTTCCAAGACAAGATTTATAGCCTGGCTGGAAACAAGGTGTAGTTGAGGAATGCTTAGTGGAAAGAGAAGGGTTAGGGTTGCCCCTAACCGAGCGCTAAGGTTGCTAGTCTCCTGGTTGGGGCCTGGAGATCTCCCACAATTTCAGCTCATTTCCAGATGACAGAGCTCAGGCCCTCGGGAGAAAATGGCAGCTTGGAGGGTGGATTCTGTGGCATTATACCCCCCTGAAATCCCTCCCCTCCTCAAACCCTGCCCTTCCTAGGCTCCACCCTCAAATCTCCAGGAATTTCCCAACTTGCAGGTGGCAACCTTAGGGAGAAGCATGGCAAGAAAATTCAGAGGTGTTGCCCCCCGCCTCCACCCTATGCAGCTGCTTTAAGTAAAAAAATAACAATGTTGAACTATTCAATCCAATTTCTTGTATTGGTCAGCCCTAAACTGGAATGAGCAGGGTGAATTCTACCCAGAATGCTAGGGCAATAAGCAGACCCATTTTTTTAATATGGCTGTTCAAGCTCATGGTGAGAGCTGGTTGGCCTGCTCTGGAGAAGCATGCACTAAGTCCCTTGACTTTACCACTTCAGAGCGCCAGTTGAAGACCACAGGTTCCAATGTTTCCGGCCATTTATAAAATTTGTGGTATTTTAAGGGAAAGAGTTTGAGCAAGATACGAATGAATCTGGGGCAGAATACTCTTCCTGAACTTGCTGTGCTTTCCGATGTAGGGGTATTTTTTTGTGGAAGGGGGAGAATTCAGATTGACAACTCCCGTCCATTATTTTGCTGTGGTACAGTCCTTGGTGAGGCTATACAAAAATGTTTTTGCCGTACTAGATTATATTGTCTTGTTCTTTGCTGTGGTTGACCGTACTTTAGTTACCTAAGGTTCAAATGAGGAAAAAGCCTCTAACTAAATATCTACTAAAGACAAAGCTCTCTTTAATGATTTTTGTGGGGGAGAAAGCTAAGGACTTTGCTGAGCATTAGGCATATATCCCCTGCTGTCTGTCTGTGTGTTCTCATAGACGAATCTGCCTCCATCTCCATGAATATCAGCACGACTCACTAGTGCTTATGAAGTCAGTTTTTGTTCTTCATTAGTAACTTTTAAGGAAATGAAACGGCATCTCCCTCTTCTGGTAGGAAACAAAATAATACTGAGATGTGACTTGTCTTGGGTACTACTACCTAGTAGCTGCAGGAAAGTTAATATGGGTAAAGGGGCGGAGGAGCAATAGGACACGAGAGAGGCCACGGTGGAGGTACAAGCATCAATGTAGGTAGTATACAACTACATGTTTAGGGTTGCCAGGTCCCTCTTTGCAACCAGTGGGAGGTTTTGGGGGTGGAGCCTGAGGAGGGTGGGGTTTGGGGAGGGGAGGGACTTCAAGGCCATAGAGTCCAGTTGCCAAAGCGGCCATTTTCTCCAGGTGAACTGACCTCTATCGGCTGGAGATCGGCTGGAGATCTCCAGCCACCACCTGGAGGTTGGCAACCCTAAATATGTTCCCAAACCAACCTTCTATCCCTCATGGAAATGAATATAACCTTGAGTTGGGTTGGGTGCCTGTGGATCGTCACCTATATGGCGTTAAGAGTTTGGATTGTGCTGTGAGTGTCCGAAACTGGACGTCAAACCAGACGAGATTTGGGATCATATCTCCAGAGCATTTTGCTGTTTTTGAGGATCACTTCCTCCCCCATTCAGATCATGCCATTTTCTAGATGTCAGATCTCCCCCTCCCCCTGTTGCTATTGACTATTTTGGGGGGAACCATACGACTGCCTGTATGTTTATCCCCATGTAGCCATGCTTGGGGCCTGTTTTGAAGACTAGAAAATGGTGCAGAGGGGTAAGGGTTAAGCCCCATTTCCCCTTACACTGTGGCCCTGATCTGAATGGGGTGGAGAAGCAAGGGGGGGGAAATGTGCTGAAGAATGGATCACCCGTTTTTCATAACTTCATCTGACCGGACCCTGAAAATGCCTATGAGTACAACCGGCTGCAATCTGAGGCATGCAGCAGACCTTCCTCAATGGTGAGATACACACCGTGTTTGTGTATACAAAGAGGCATGCAGTGTCTCTGCTGCTCTGGTTTGTTACTAGCAGCATGTAGGGTTGCCAGCCTCCACATGGAGTCTGAAGATCTCCCGGAATTACAACTGATCTCCAGGTGACAGAGAGCAGTTCCCCTGGAGGAAAAGGCTGCTTCCGAGAGTGGACTCCGTGGCATTATATCCCACTGAGGTCCGCGTGCCGAGCAGATGCTCTACCACTGAACCACAGCCCCTCCCCTAAAAGCAAAGCTGATGCGAGCTTAGTTTGTGTCTGTTAGAATCTCATTACAGAGGACCTTGTGCTCAGGATTTGCCATACGAAGCATACTCAGGTCCTCAGCTCTTGGTCCACGCTCTGCTCTCCAACTTGTGTGGGTTTTTACTCATCTGTTCTCCAGAGGTTTCTCTTACGTGACAACAACATGGTTTCCCGCTACAAGAAGGAATTCCTGGAGCTGGAGAAAATCGGCGTGGGGGAGTTTGGCTCGGTGTACAAGTGCATCAAGAGGTTGGATGGATGCGTCTACGCCATAAAGCGCTCAAAGAAACCTCTTGCTGGATCCTCAGATGAGTACGTGTACGGATGAGAAAGAAATTGCACCTTTATATGACAAAAACAAAACAAAACATACTGTGTTGGTGGAAGTGATAGCTATTTGGAATCTGTTCTAGTGACCAGGAATACACATGAGGCTTTTCCAGACCCATGCAGAACTTCAGATATGTAATTAAGATGCAGGAGAGTGGGTTAAATCTTCTAATTCCTACTGCTCCTCATTGCTTATGTGTGTGTGTGTGTTACGTGTGTGTGTTACGTGTGTTAAGTGCCGTCAAGTCGCTTCCGACTTATGGCAACCCTATAAATCACTGTCCTCCAAAACGTCCTATCCTTAACAGCCTTGCTCAGGTCTTGCAAATTGAGGGCTGTGGCTTCCTTTGTAGAGTCAATCCATCTCTCTAATATACCATCTAGCTAGTAATCTATCAGCCTGGCATATTTTTATCCCACCTTTCTTCTAAGGAGCTCAGAGCACTGTGTAAATGGTTCTCTGGTGTCACCCAGCAAGAGAGCCAGTGTGGTGTAGTGGTTAAGAGCGGTGGTTTGGAGAGGTGGAGTCTGATCTGGAGAACCGGGTTTGATTCCCCACTCCTCCACATGAGCGGCGGAGGCTAATCTGGTGAACTGGGTTGGTTTCCCCACTTGACACATGAAGCCAGCTGAGTGCTCTTGGGCCAGTCACACTCTCTCAGCCCCACCTGCCTCACATGGTGTCTGTTGTGGGGAGGGGAAGTGAAGGGGATTGTAAGCCGGTTTGAGTCTCCCTTAAGTGGTAGAGAAAGTTGGCATATTAAGACCAACTCTTCTTTATGCCAGAGTGCCATTTTGAACTTGGGTCTCTCATCACCTAGTCCAGCACTCAAACCACTACCCCAACTATATGTAGATGAGGGATATGTTGAGGATGGTGCTGGGAAACATAATGTGAAAAGAAAACAAGGGAGTATGGTGTATGCATAAGTCATCATTGCCATGCAGTATCGTTGCATCATCTTTTCCCTATATTCCTGCCCAGGAATTAAGATCACAGGGAGAGGCCCTCCAGTCCATTCCATCTATTATAAATGCTCTTTTGGTGGGTAGATCAGAAAGGGCCTTTTCAGCGGCAGCCCTGCAATTATGGAACAACCTGCCCAAGGAGGTGCACCTGGCCCCCTCACTTTCAATCTTTAGGAGGCAGTTGAAAATTGTTTTATTTATGGCTGCATTTGGTTCAGTTTATTAGCAGTTGTGAGTTGTACTCTTAAGTTTTGTATTTTATGGTTTTAATGTGTTATTACATGTGTTTTATCTTTGCTGTAAGCAGCCTTGAGCTCTGTCAGGAAGAAAGGTGGCTAATAAATGGTTTAAATAAAATAGTGAAATTGGATTTGGGTTGTAGAACATATCAGAAATCTAAAAACAAAACAAAAAACTCAGAACTGAAGCTGGAGGGTGAGAGTTTCAAAACAGATAAAAGGATGTATTTCTTCACACAACTCATAGTTACTTTGTGGAATTCCCTGCCCCAGGATGTGGTGATGGCTGCCAACTTGGAAGGCTTTAAGAAGGGGAGTGGACATGTTCATGGAGGAGAGGGATATCCATGGCTACTAGTCAAAATGGATACTAGTCATGATGCATACCCGTTCTCTTCAGGATCTCAGGAGCACGCCTATTAGGTGTTCAGAACACAGGCAGGGTGGTGCTGCTGCAGTCATCTTGTTTGTGGGCTTCCTAGAGGCACCTGGTTGGCCACTGTTTGAACAGACTGCTGGACTTGATTGACTTTGGTCTGATCCAGCTTGGCCTTTCTTATGTTCTTAAATGAATTGCCCCTTTCCCCTTGGGTCTTGAAGCTGGCGTTTCAGTATCTCCTGCTCAGGGATGTAGAACCAAAATGGCACGTTCCATAATCTCATAATTATAACAATGGGCTTCTTCTTTCTGTCACTCTCCAGGCAAATGGCTTTGCGGGAAGTCTATGCCCATGCGGTGCTTGGTCATCACCCCCACGTGGTGCGCTACTATTCTGCTTGGGCAGAAGATGACCACATGATCATTCAGAATGAACACTGCAATGGTGAGAAGCTGGTCCCAAAGAGCTTCACTGGCCTAGGAGCTGAAGCCTAAATCTATGTGACGTTTTTGATTCCCTCGTGTTTGTTGCCTACAAGGAGCGTGAGATTCCTCAAGATGAGGTTTACTCTCCATTCGGTTGCTTTACCACCCTCTTAAATCTCTGAACTGCCATCATTAGTGGGAACAAAAAACAGACCTGCGGTCCTGACCATATCTTAGCGGCCACATTTCAGGCCAGTTCCTCAGGCTCTCACAGGATACTTGGATTCTGCACCGTATCTATGGCCACTCATTATACATGGGCAGGGGTTATTCATGTCTTCCCAATGGTTTTAGGGAGCCTCAAAGGCTGAGCTGGAAAAACTTAAAACTATAACAAAATAATGATAAAAAACACATTCCCTGTGTTTTTAAACAAAATTATAGTGTACACCATGTAATAAATTATTTTGTTATTGTTTAAAGTTTCCAGCTCCACCTTTGAGGCTCTCTGTACTTTCATGGCAGACTTCCCCTCTTTTTGTTGTTGTTGTTGTAGTATTCCTAGTGGTTTTACGCATTAGTCTGCTTACCATTGGAGGTTCCTTTTTAGCTCCCCTGAACTTTCAAGGTGATGTGGGCGTTGATCAGAAATGGAGCCACCCTGCGGTGGTGCCGCATCTCTGGAACATCTTCCACAGAGATGTTTGCCTAGCCACCTACACTGTTATCATATAGGGAACAGGGCACAACTATATCTTCTCTTGCCCTTGGTTTGAATTCTGTCCAGAAGCCTGATTTTGCTCTACCTCGCTGACCCCGAGACTGTTTCGGTGTGCTGTTCCTGGCTGCTGTTGGATCGTTTTGATGGTTAGCTGATTTAGAACGCAAATAATTATGGAAAAGCAGAGTGTTGGCATTTCAAATAAAATGACTTGCACCACATGTGGCCACTCACACTTCCCCACACAAAAGACTTCCACATGGGAAACGTTAACTGAAAGTTCCTGAGTCCATAATGTAAATGGACTTTGAGTAGCCAGCACTCTGGACCGCTTTAGGGCTTCTTCCTTCCAGTACGTACCCCAGGCTTTTTCTTAGCAGACTTACTATGTAATCCTATGTAGAGTTACTCCAGTCTAAGCCCATTGAAGTGAATGGGCTTAGACTGGAGTAACTCCCCTTAGGATTGCTCTGTGAGTGCAGACTTCAGCATTTTATGTTGGGGGGGTGGGAAATAACCCAGGGAAAAGCTTAACCTTGACACCTGATTTAAATGGGGGCTTGCTTCAGAGGGCTTCCAGCATTGTGTATAGTGGCTAATAAGGAGGACCATCTAGTGAGGGAGGCAGAAAGGAAAGGGCTGAACAAGTGTGCAAGGAACACTCTTTCCTGTGCGCTCTAGTCTTTTTCTTTTTCCTGTGCGCTCTAGTATTTTTCATACTTTTTCCTGTGCGCTCCGGTCTTTTTCTTACTCTTTCCTGTGTGCTCTGGTCTTTTTCTTTTCTTTTTTCAGGTGGGAGTCTTCAGGACGTGCTTTTGGAAAAGGCAAAGACTGCAGATTACCTCAAAGAACCAGAGCTGAAGGAGATCCTGCTGCAGGTTTCCACAGGGCTGAAATATATTCATGCTTCAGGCCTGGTTCACTTGGATATCAAACCCAGTAAGCGTCCTTGATAGTGCCCCCACTCTGCTATTCAGTAGTACTCCGTGCATGCACTGGATACTTGAACACACGCACACACACACACGCACACACACACACACACACACACACACACACACACACACACTGGGTTGCTGTACTGGTGTGAGAAAGGCAAGTTGTACACACTTAAGTTGTGGAGTTTTTCCCAGGAGTTTTTCCACTCCTCCTGGTATAGAGCTTTGAAAAACTCCCAATGACTATGCATGAAAGCTATATAACTAAGTACTGAACGGAACGATATTGTTGGCCTTTAATGTGCTACAGGAACTTGAATCTTGCTCTTCTACTACAAACCAACACAGCAACCCACCTGAAACGATCTCATATATGCATGATTGATAATATCTCAAATTTAAACTGAGACATTTATATTCAAGATTTATGCGCAATGTCGCATGCAAACATCAAGGTGGAGCTTGATCAAATCAGCAGGTTGGACCAGAAATTAAATCAAAAGTTTTTGACTAAACATTAGGAAGAACTTCCTGACAGTTAGAGCAGTTCCTCAGTGGAACAGGCTTCCTCTGGAGGTGGTGGGCTCTCCTTCTTCGGAGATTTTTAAGCAGAGGCTAGATGGCCATCTGACAGCAAGGCTGATTCTGTAAACTTAGGCAGATCGTGAGAGGGAGGGCAGCAAGGGTTGTGTCAGTGCTTGGCTCTTATGGCCCTTACTTACATGCCCAGGGTAATGCCAATCACAACTTTGGGGTCAGGAAGCAATTTTCCTCTAGGCCAGATTAATCAGAGATCCTGAAGGGTGGTTTTGTTTGTTTGTTTGGTTTTTGCCATCTTCTGGGCATGGAGCTGGGGTCACTGGAGTGTATGTGTGTGTGGAGGGGGGAGGTAGTTCTGAATGTCCTGCATTGTGCAGGGGGTTGGACTAGATGACTCTGGCAGTCCCAACTCTATGATTCTGAGTCAAGTTCTGCATGTGGAGAGGGGAGCATGCAAATTTGGTCACAAGACTTTGTCTGTTGTGACGTTTGCATACAGCCTGAGTTTTCTGCCCTAAAATAATCTTGTGCTCCAGTTGGAAGTCAATTTCAGAAGCACATGGACCTGTGCAGGAATTCTCCTGCACGGGATAGTGTTCCCAATGTCAGTAAAGAACATATTTATGCAAGTAGTGTGCAAACTGCATTATTGGTGTGAGCTATAATGTGCCAGCACAGATACTGCAAAATTATTTCTCATTCATTACAGGCAACATTTTTATTTGTCACAAGCTGGTTGGACCTGCTGGTGAGGAAGAGAGTGACAGTGAAGATGATGGATTTGCCTCTTCTAACGTGATGTATAAAATTGGTGTGTATACTCGGGTGTTTCCTATGCCCCTGGGTAGCTTAGTGTAAAATTCTCAAGAGCTCGTTCTCTCAAAATGGCCCTTGAAGCACATATCAGGAACCCTTCTCCCTCTACCCCACCCCGAAAAATCTGCACACACAGGACTGGGATGCTCCAAGGAAGCATCTCTACGCATGGCATTCACTAAACAGATGGTCATAAGCTTTGAGGGAAAGCTCAGCGTGCCGTTCCTGTAGTCAGCTGAAGAAGCTGACGGGTGGCCCTGTCAAGAATGAATACACAAGCATCTGTTGAGGGGAGCGGTTCTAGAACTCGGTTCAGCACGAATTGCTGCGTGCAAAATCCCTAGGGTGCCGGGACTCTTTAACCCCATGCAGTTCTTCTGCGTGTACAGAACGCATTTGTGCAGTGTGCAGAATCTTGCTCCTGTGCGTGGCTGTAGACTTGGGCCTGGTCTCCTAGGAAGCCAGGACAGCATTTAATGCAATGTGGCCGAAGGGTCCATTGCAGCCTCCAACCTGTAGAGGCACAAGTGACCCATGTGATCTGAACAGAATGAGTCAGTGCTGATGTGAATATTCTCTCTGGTCCTCGTGTCAGGCTTAGAGCAGTTGTGGGGCACTGGAGCATCTTGTTCGACCCCATTCTTGTTTTGACACACGGAAAAGATCATTCATCTGCTTTTCTTGCTGTGCCGATAGTGGGCGTTAAGTAGTCATGTCCTTGAGTAACTCATGATGAGCAGACTGTGGTTACATGACTTTTTGAAACTCTGAATGTTATGGTTTTGCAGCGGGAGGCCTCTTTAAATAATAACTCATACTCCAAATGTGAAGCTTCAGCCTGCTGTTGGGTCAATGGCGGGCGGGGAGGGGGGGCTCCTGCATTGGTGAAATTTAACCTTGGAAGCGCCACTGTGAATTGGGACCTATAAATATTTATTTATTTACTCCAGCATGGTGAAGTGGTTAAGAGGTGTGGACTCTGATCTAGACAACTGGGTTTGATACCCCACTCTTCCACATGAGCGGTGGACTCTGATTTGGCAAACAGAGTTGGTTTTCCCCAGTCCTACACATGAAGCCTGCTGGGTGACCTTGGGCTAGTCACAGTTCTGAGCGCTCTCTCAGCTTCACCTACCTCACAAGGTGTCTGTTGTGGGGAGATAATTCACAGTGAGTAGCCGTGTTAGTCTGTCTGCAGTAGTAGAAAAGGGCAAGAGTCCAGTAGCACCTTAAAGACTAACAAAAATATTTTCTGGTACGGTATGAGCTTTCGTGAGCCACAGCTCACTTCTTCAGATACAGCTAGAATGTGAATCCATATGTCTTTAAGTAGAGGAGAATGAATTCAGACAAGCATTAGTATGTAAATGTTAACGGTATGTAAATATGAATAGCAGGCGTGATGGGATTAGGTGTGGTATGCAGAAGATGTCCAGGGGAGAGATGGGTGTGGAGAAATCAGCATTGGTAATGAGCCATGAATGCAAGGTCTTTAATCAGCCCAGGTAAATGCACTGACTTCAGTTTGAATATCAGCTGTAATTCAGCAGTTTCTCTTTCCAATCTCCCTTTGAAATTCCTTTGTAAGAGAAGTTCCTTTGTAAGAGAAGTTCTCTTACAAAATTCCTTTGTAAGGATTGAACCTGGGACCTTCTGCATACTAAGCAGATGCTCTACCACTGAGCCACAACCCCTCCCCAAAGTTGCAGGAGAGCATTACATGTCCTTGGAATGGGTTCTCAGTTCATGCGGGACAATGTGGATGCCCAAAAGGCAGGTCTAGGCCTGCATGTGAACGGCCATCTCTGCCTAGAATGTGCCCTCAGAATCTTCAATACAGAACGCTTCCACAGCTGAGGTACAGGGCTTTTCCGAGTGGGGCTTCTTGAAGGTATGAAGCTTTTTAGAAACTTCCCACTGGCTCATTTGATATATTCCATGGCTCACAATTTTCTTGTTCTTAGGGGACCTAGGACATGTGACATCAGTGACCAGCCCTCAGGTGGAAGAGGGGGATAGCCGCTTCTTGGCCAACGAAGTCTTACAAGAGGTATAACTGCATACTTAGCTAGGCATGTATGTGAGGGGACGTCAGTAGATCCTGTATCAATGCTGCTTCCCGGTATAATTTATTTTGTATGTTCATAGTCAGTTGGGTTCTGTCGTCATCCTGAGCTAGGATTGCGAGCTCCAGGTTGGGAAATACCTGGAGATTTTGGGGGTAGAGCCTGAGGAGGGTGGAATTTGGGGAAGGGAGGGGCTTCAATGGGGCATAATACCATAGAGTCCACCTTTTTCTTCAGAGTAACTGATCTCTATCTCCTGGAGATCAGTTGTAATTCCAGGAGATCACCAGCCACCACCTGGAGGTTGGCAACCCTAACCTGAGTCCATGATTTACTGGTGCCAATGGGTGCTTGCTTTGGCAGCAGATACATTAAATCAGAACAACTTACTGATGTCGATGGGAATTCCTCATAAATGTGCTTAGAGTCACAGTCTTGAGAACGTATGATAGGTTGAGGTACATATTGGAATTTATGAGGTCATAGAAATACTGAAGGTTCAGTAATCACATTAGTTTCTAGTGAGAATGTGTTAGAAATAAAGCAAAAAAATTTTTTTATTGGGCCTGGGTGGATTTTCAGGTTTACAGGTGGAAAATAAAGCCTTGACTTTGTACCAGGTTGAGGTGAATCTCTTGGTTCTTGTGTGACTGAGATGCAGATAACGCCAGCAGAAATCAAGAGTTCCATGCTAATAACCTTACTTGAACCTCAAGCAAAAGTTTAATTTTAAACTTGAGCATTTCCACAGCTAGCTGCAAACCTTAATGGAGTACTTGTACAAAACTGTGTGTGTGTGTGGGGTGGGGGTTTGTTCTGATGAGGCTAGTGATTCCTTTTACTCGATTCTGATTCAATTATTGTTAACTGGAACCAACTTTAGAAGACGTAAGTGGGACATTTGAGATTTTAGGAAGCCCTCTTTCCCCACTTGGGATTGCTTCTGACATAGGTTTGCCAGCTCCGGGTTGGAGATTGGGGGGGGGGGAGCCTGAGGAGGAGAGGGGAGGGACTTCAATGCCGTAGAGTCCAATTGCCAAAGCAGCCAGTTTCTCCAGGGGAACTTATGTCTGTCACCTGGAGATCAGTTGTAATAGCAGGAGATTTCCAGCCACCACCTGGAGGTTGGCAACCCTATTCTGACAACTGATGAGCGGTAGCTGTCTTATACTGTTCACTCTGGCCTGAAGAAAAAATTCCAGGTGCTCACTTCTCACTCAGGCCCTTAAAATGGCACACAACAAATGGGAATCAAACAAGAATGCTCCCTTCCTGCTTGCAGCAAAAACCCAACAACAAAAATCCTTTCCTCTATGCATGAGGTTTTCATTTGTAGCTTGCGGGGATGGGGGGGGGGTGTCATCTCATGTCATGCTCTCGGTGGGGAGTAATGGATTAAAGGTTAAAGATCGCCGTATCAAAATCTGGCTTTTTAAAAATGTGTTAACGGTGATTAAGCACATTCAAGACGTGCTTGCAGCTCTAAAATAAGCCCCTGTTGCAGGAGGAGGATTTCCGAATCAAGTGTAACCCAGTTTGGTGCATGACCGCTCTGATTATATCGTAAAACGATCTGGTTTTCCTTTCTGCTCTCGCTGTAGCAATACTGCCATCTTCCTAAGGCAGATATATTTGCCCTGGCGTTGACAATTGCACAGGCAGCGGGCTGTGGTCCCCTGCCCCGCAACGATACCATGTGGCACCACATCCGGAAAGGCAACCTGCCGCTTCTCCCACAACAGCTTTCCCGTGGCTTTACTGAGCTGCTCAAGGTGAGTGCTTTTGGTCACCTTTGGGGGGGGGGGGTAAGTGGGGCAAAGGCATCTCAACGCTTCATTCACTGGGAATCTACCCTCTGTTTTGTCACCCCCCCCTCCCTGTTTTAGCTTATGATCCATCCCGATCCAGTTACCAGGCCCTCAGCTACTGCATTAACCAAACACCCAGTCCTACGGCCTTCTCTTGGCAAAGCTGCCCAACTTCAGAAGCAGCTGAATGTGGAGAAGTCCAAAACAGCCATGCTAGAAAGGTAAGGTCTATCTTCTAGTAGCAGTGGAGACTGAGGAAGGAGTTAGCTCCCCTGGAAACGGTTGTTGACTAGGCCAGGGCACAGAAGGGGGAAGCCTGAAATCTCCTTTGTAGGAGAGGTAGGGTTGCCAGATTTTGGGGGGTGGAGCCTGAGGAGGGCGCGGTTTGGGGAGGGGAGGGACTTCAGTAGGGTAGGCTACAGAGTCCATCTTCCAAAGCGTCCATTTTCTCCAGGTGAACTGATCTCTGTCGCCTGGAGATCAGTTGTAATAGTGGGAGATCTCCAGCCACCACCTGGAAGTTGGCAACCCTAGTCGGAGGCCAGTTGTAGAAGGTGTAGTTGTTCGGCTTATGACTGGACCGTCAGACCTTGTCCTTTCCCCATCCTAGAATCCTTATCTTCACAGCCATCTGATAACAATTCAACAAATGGAGGAGCCACTGAGGTCTCCGAGGGCTCTTGCATGCTATGGTCTCTACCTTAGCAGACTAAGCTGAATTTACTCAGTGAATTTGAGGAGTGGGCAGATTTAAAGTGAGGGGTCTGAACTCACTTTAATCTTGCTGAAGGAGTCAGTTAGCTTTCTGGACCCAGCGGCTGTTGTTGCCCTGAGGCCAAAGAAGTCCGGGGATCAAAGGCAAGTCCGGAGAGCAAAGTCCCTTCTCTTGAAAATGCACAGAAGATTGTGGGCTGGCAACGGATACAATCATACAGTTGGAAGGGACCACCAGGGTCATCTAATCCAACCCCCTGCACAATGCAGGAAATTCACAACTACCTCCCCCCCACACCCCCAGTGACCCCTACTCCATGCCCAGAAGATGGCCAAGATGATCTGCTTGCTTGCTTCCACATGTGAAGCGGGTACCACTTACCACCTTCCTGAGGCAGGTCTGTAGCTACTACACGCATAGTTGAGTTTGGAAGCCTGAGACTTCATGTGCATTCTCTAGCAAAGGAACTGTTCTGGAAAAAAAGGAGGCATGCTGATGCCTTGATCTCTCTGGCACATAGAGCAACCCTCCCTGCTGACCTGAATACGCCTCCTTTTGTCAGTTTGCACTTTCAGCAGCATCCTTAAAGAGACCTTGCCGCCTTGTGAAGTTCAAGCGGGGACTGTGTGTTCTGTACACTCCTGACTTCTCTTTTCTCAGGGAGCTGAGAGCCATCCGCCTGGCTCAAACCTTCAGGAAGGATCCGTCTTTGGAGCGTGACAAGGCTGGGACTTCTGGAGCCAATTCAAAGCCCCAGAGCGGCAAGAAACGACTGGTGGGAGGGAAAAATGCCCGGTCATTCAGCTATACTTGCAGTGGCTACTGAGGAACGAGCTGTTCAGGGTGGTGGTGGTGGTTTTTTCTAGCTGCTGAAGCGTGTTCCTTAAAGCGCAGAATCTCTCCTGATGAAAAGATCATCTCAAACAGCGTGTTTTGTCACTATGGCCGTGATAGGCAAGCTTCTTACCGATCTGTCTGATTAACTAGTAAGGAACCATCAACTGTCCGTTCTTCTTCATCAGCCTGGTCTCCTGGAACTGTCTCCTAGGAAGCCAGAAGGAATACTCTTCCCTGGTTTCCGAAAAAGAGCTTATTTTCTTTCTCTAGCTTTCGGTGTGACCTGTTTCGAGGACCTGTGTGTTTAAATACTTCACATTAGGAATGATCAATGATGGATTAAGGGAATGTGTGTCTGCCTGTGGGTGGCTTCATCTTCTTGCAGTTCAGAAAGAGAAGGGAAGAGACAAGGTTAGGCTACTGAACTAGTCTTTAAGATGTGCCCAAGGAGCCAAAGAAAATAAGCTAGACCACAATGTACTTAATGTGGAAGTTCTAACGAACAAGGTCCCACCTGAAACAAGTGAAACAGCTTGATGCCAGCAGCCTGATTTGGAAAACGTTGTTTCCGTTTGTACTTTTTCTTCCTTTTTCATATTAATTCTAATATTGGAGAAAATAGCAGGCAACCTTGGCCGTGGACATCAGTTTTATTCCATGACAGACGTACTAATAGGTGTAGGCCCTGTCTACTTGCCTGGGTCTTGGGATCTGTGAATGCATATGTATTTGTGTGTGAGCACCGTGAAGGGAGACAAATTCTTTTAGAACTTCTCAATTTCCTGGGGATTGCATTATGTAACTGTTCGTAATAAAATAAACATGATGCCCCCTGGGCAGTGTAACTTCTCGTATTGTCTCATCAACACCTCTTACTGCTCCATGAACTAGCCTAGTCTTAAAGATTTTATTTTCTGAGTAGTGTCTTCAGAATATTTTAAGCCTCCTGAAATATGTAAGCTCCCTTTAAACATTCTTGATCATGGTTTTATTTCCAGCTGCTGGACAGCACAAGGTTTTTTTTTAATCACTGAGGCTATTTTCTCTTTTTTAAAAAGGAAGTTACACCTGTGCAAATAAAGTATTTTACGATCTCGTTTATCCAAAAGTGTGTATGTGTATGGGGAATTTTTTGAGAAGCCCATAGCAGGGGAGGGTTTGACTGCAGTTAGGTTGGTGCTGCTGATTAATAGAATTACAGAGTTGGAAGGGGGCCATACAGGCCATCTAGTCCAACCCCCTGCTCAATGCAGGATCAGCCTAGACCATCCCTGACAAGTGTTTGTCCAGCTGCTGCTTGAAGACTGCCAGAGAGCGGGAGCTCACCACCTCCCTAGGCACGTGTCTTAGTTAATACTGTTTCTTGCCACATTGAGAAAATAGCTGACTGCCTCCCCTGTCTCATCCACACCTAGGGTTGCCATGTCCCCCCACACCACTGGAGGGAGCTTCCTGGGGGGAGGCATCTGCGCATGTGCTGGGGTTATGTCATTCTCAGGTTTACCCCGGAAGTGTCGGCATCAAACGGGACGCTCTAACACATTCCTCCAAAAACTATGAGGGGGGAGAGTGCTAGATCATCCCTGTTGAGGATCGCAGCACCCCCCCCCCTCCTCAGCTGGCCTGCTTCTGCCCCCTGGCCAGCCAATACCACGTGGTGCACTTTTGGATCTTAATGCAAGTGTATTAAATTGTGAACTGAGTTTCTTTAACTGAAATTCAAACTTAGAAAATAAGTACTTGGTTACGTGATCATGTGTGCACATTTTACTCATAAGTGAATTTTTTTTTATTAATTATTTTTTAGAAAGTGCAAGTAGTGGAATACACTTTCTAAACAGTGTTACCACTCCCCCAAAAGGCTTCTGCTGTGTAAAAAAAAAAAGTTACAACCCATACCCCTCATGCTGAAAAATCTGCCCACTGAGGCAAAAGGTATTTGGTGTATTTGGTGTACATCTGTTTCTAATTTATTTAGGAGCTTAATGGACCACTAGCTTCAAACCCCTGCATTTTATGATGTACGTGACAAAAATGTTAGATACAAACTTAATGCTTGCACAATTGTATTTTTTCTGCTGTTATGTTAAACTCACTTTGCAAGACCGGAGCAAGGCTGTTAATGACAGGACGTTTTGGAGGTAGTTAATTCATAGGGTCACCATAAATCAGAAGTGACTTGATGGCACTTAACACACACACATGTTAAACTGTGATCCATGGTGAGGGACTATGTACCTATGGAAACAATCTGGGTTGTCTGGTAGCTCGAAAGGGTGTTTTCAAGAGGCATGGTTTGCTTTACAGTACATCATTTAGACAGTGTGACATTTTCAGCTTTTTTCAGCATATGAATAGCATTGAGTATCAAAGGTGGTAAAATGAATTTAAAATGAATTTAAAACCCAGTAGATGTTATTGGGGGCTAGTAAGGGTGTCGTTAGAAGAGACTGTTTAGGCTGTCATCTTGTGGTTGGGAAGGACTTCTGGATGTTTTGATTGGAGGCTATTTGGGAAGTATATCTTCCACCTATTTCCATTTATTACCCCGCTTGCCCTGGCCAAAACTGGGCTCAGAGTGGCTTTACAAAATATAAAAGTCCTATTAAATCAATAAAAGCATTAAAACATTTTTTAAAATAGCCCTATAAAATCATATAAACATTATCCGAAATTACCTAGGCGCCTCTAAAGCATGAATCGCAAACACTGACACACTTTAGCTAGGCGAGCAGGTAGAATAATACCAGATTGAACAGAAAAGGTATTACCGCATTGGGGAGGTTAGGGAGGCCAGCATTTATATATAGGAACCATAGCTGGCCTCAACCATAAGCCTGGTGGAATAGCTGTTAGTGGCTAAAGGGAACCTCCATATCCAGAGATGGCACTCCTCTGACCAGCGGCGCTAGGAGGCAGAATCAGGGGAAGGCTTTGACCTCTATGCCCGGTTTGTTGATCTTCTGGGGCAACTGCTTGGCCGTTGTGTGACACAGGATGCTGGATTAGATGAACCGCAAGTCTGATGTAGCTGGGTGGTTAGTACAGTTAATAGTAGCAGCCTTCCTCAGTAATTTCCCCCTAGCCGTTTTTGGGGGTAAGAAAAGACTGTACCTTTCCCCCCCTTATTTTTTTCTGAAATTCTTTTAGAGGCTGTATTCTTCGGGCTTTTTTAAAAATGAAAATAAGAGCACCACGCCAATAGTCTCTCTGGTTGGGGATCCTATCCCCACAGGGGCTACCTACAGAGTACAAAGAACATAGCCTCCTTTCCCCTGCCTCTAGCCTTCTAAGATAGGCTATCTGAGCATGAAGTTTATTTAGCCACGATGGCTAATAGCCATAAGACATTATCTTCCATGGATTTATCTGATCTCACATTAAAGACTTTTAAGTGACTGCCCATTATTGCGTCTTGTGCGAGTGGAATCCATGTGTCAGTTATACGTGTGTCTGTCTTGTCTCTACAACCCAATAACTACAATAGGGGTCCCAGAATTCGATTATGGGACAATTAGAAAAACCTCTAAACACTTTCTTCACACTCTGCACAATGTTATAAGCCTCTGTCACGGCTCTTCTCCCACCCACCCCCTTTATTTTCTAACCATGGTGGCAGGGGTAGCCAGAGAGATAGACTTCAACAAGGCACAGCCATCTTTCCTGTCCTGAAGTCATTATCTATTCTAAAAAAATAGGGTTGCCAGGTCCCTCTTTGCCACCAGTAGGAGGTTTTTGGGGTGGAGCCTGAGGGGGGCGGGGTTTGGGGAGGGACTTCAATGCCATAGAGTCCAATTGCCAAAGTGGTGATTTTCTCCAGGTGATCTGATCTCTATCGGCTGGAGATCAGTTGAATTAGCAGATTTCCTGCTACTACCAGGCGGTTGGCAACCCTAGGAGGGGCTTCAGTGCCATAGAGTCCAATTGCCAAAGCGGCCATTTTTCTCCAGGCGAACTGACCTCTATCGGCTGGAGATCAGTTATAATAGCAGGAGATCTCTAGCTAGTACCTGGAGGTTAGTCAACCGTATGCAGTCACTATGGCTAAAAAGGTAAAGGTCCCCTGTGCAAGCACCGGGTCATTCCTGACCCATGGGGTGACGTCACATCCCGACGTTTCCTAGGCAGACTTTTGTTTTACGGGGTGGTTTGCCAGTGCCTTCCCCAGTCGTCTTCCCTTTACCCCCAGCAAGCTGGGTGCTCATTTCACCGACCTCGGAAGGATGGAAGGCTGAGTCAACCTTGAGCCGGCTACCTGAAACCGACTTCCCTCGGGATTGAACTCAGGTCGTGAGCAGAGCTTGGACTGCAGTACTGCAGCTTAACACTCTGTGCCACTATGGCTAAATAGTAACATAAATCAATAACACCTTTGTTACTTCACAAAGATCATATAATTCATACTTTTTCTTAATTGCAGCTTCAAAGTACAAAAAATCATAAAGGACTATAGAAAACAAGCAAGACAGGGATCCGGTAAAGTGTCCTGTTTCAAAGCCTTTCAAATTGAAGCTGCAATTAAGAAAAAGTATGAATTATATGATCTTTGTGAAGTAACAAAGGTGTTATTGATTTATGTTACTATTTAGCCATAGTGACTGCATACGGTTGACTAACTAATTAATTTGCGGTCCAAGTTCATTGTTATAGTACCTGGAGGTTGGCAACCCTAATAAAAAAGGTGGAAATAAAGAATATCCAGTAGTCTTCCTAGGCTGCAAGCCGGGGTTGTGGAAAAGAACCTTCTGTGAATGACTGCACCGCTGACAATACTAATTAGACCGTTTCCTGCCAGCTCTCACCAAAGGCACGTGCCCACCCTAGGATGGGAAGTCTCTCTTATTTATTCATGGAAGGTTTTGCCTTGGATTTGCCACTCTTTAGATGCACTTTTCCCCCCATCAATATTCTCAAAACTCAACAATAAGCCGCCATGCAGAGTTTTGAGAATTCAGATGGGGGGGGGGGAAGTGCATCTAGAGCAGTGGTTCCCAACCTTTTTTTGACCAGGGACCACAAGGACTTTTTTGTTCGGTGCAGGGACCCCAAGGTTCAAAATAAAAATTCCGAGAATTTGAAAATAAACTTTAATCAAAACTGTTAGTTAAACATGAAGCTTAGAATATTTGAATATATATATTTTATAATAGAGAACTTTTAATTGAAAATATTAATTTATTATGGGTTTATAACTTTGTTTCGTGGACCTTAATTTAGCTCTCGCGGACCCCTGGGGGTCCACGGACCCCTGGTTGGGAACCAGTCATCTAGAGAGTGACAAATCCAATGCAAAACCTTCCATGAATAAATGAGATCTATTTCCCCCCCCCTTGCCGGCGACGGAACTATATTGGCCGGGCTGAGTTTCCCACGGACCATCTTGTCTGTACACCTTGCACAGGCAAACACGTGGGTAGCTTTGCGGAAAAGAGCGCTTCGCCTGGAGGCGGGACTTCCGGGCTCCTTCCCCCGCCGTGTTTATATTCTCTTAAAGGGGCAAGAAGTGAGTGACAGCTCCCCCTAGGGAACTTCGGCGCGGCTGTGGCTTGACCGCCGCGAGTCATCCAAGCCGGTTCCTATTGCACAGGGAAAAAAGTGATCTGGGGAGTTTTAAAACCTTTTTTTTTTTTAATATGTCCCGCAAATACTTTCTGTTGCAGGTATTGGGGGAGGGGGGCGCACAGGTCCAGGACGCGCTTCTCTGCATCGCAAATGGGGAAGGGGAGCTACTACGCCCATGCGCAGGTTGGGTCTAGTCCAGCGTTTTCATCCCCCTAGAAGCTAAAATGACTAAACTATTGCATTTCAGTTCCAGCATAAGACCAGAGTCACTGGAAAAGACAACCATGCTAAGAAAAGTGGAGGGCAGCAGGAAAAGAGGAAGACCCAACAAGAGATGGATGGACTCAATAAAAGAAGCCACAGCCTTCAATTTGCAAGATCTGAGCAAGGCAGTCAAAGGACATTTTGGAGGACTTTCATTCATAGGGTCGCCATGAGTCGGAAGCGACTTGACGGCACTTAACACACACATTGCGGTTTGGGGAGGGAGCGGGGGCTTCAAAACCCCCCCCCCAGATTGGAGCAGAGATCAGTTGAGGCTTGGAACAAGAGGAGAAATACACACTTGCACAGTGGGTCGCCGTGTTAGTCTGTCTGCAGGAGCAGAAAAGGGCAAGAGTCCAGGAGCACCTTAAAGACTAGCAAGAATATTTTCTGGCAGGGTGTGAGCTTTCGTGAGCCACAGCTCACGTCTTCAGATACCTGAACCTCATGCAGTCACTCGCCACAGATCCCTCCTCTGGGATCACTGCAGCACAGCAGAGGAGATCCTAGACAGACAGGCGCTGCAGAGGCGAACCTGGTGGGAAACCTTCGTTGCTCTCCATTCACTCAGCAGTAACTCAGACACTCTGGCCATTTATTCATGGAAGGTTTTGCATTGGATTTGTCTCTCTATAGATGCACATTTCCCCCATCTGAATTCTCAAAACTGCATGGCGGCTTATTGCTGAGTTCTGAGAATATGGATGGGGAAAAAGTGCATCTAAAGAGTGGCAAATCCAATGCATAAACCTTCCATGAATAAATGGCCTCTGACTCCTACTAGGAAACCGGTGGCCCCAAGCACAACAGGAAGTGAGGAGGCGAGCACGTGTGACTCCCTCCCCGGCCCCTGTGGTTCCGAGCAGCCCTGTTCCGTCGCACGCTCAGATAAGAAAGCCCGCCGGGGGCCACGCGGGGAGGGAGAGCGATCCGGATCGGTTCCCAGGTAGATGCACCACCGGGTTGGGTTGGGGGGCAAAGGATCTGATCCAGGATCCTTAATTGCGGCAATAAAAAAAAGGGGGGGGGAATAGTCCGTCTTCTCAATGTGAACGGCAGTTGCTGATTGCCATTGAATTAGTTGATGGTCGAGGGGGTGAACTGGGAATTGCAATCACGGTGCTTATTATTTCGCGGAGATTGCTGAGTTAATTGCGCGGGCGGCGCCTGCCTGGATCTCTTGGCAGTGCGCCTCCCTGCAGAGGAGACCCGCGTCCTCCGATCCCTCCCTGGGGCGCTCGGCTCGGCGCGCGCCCTTTGCTTTTGCGTCGCGATCTAGGGCCCCTTGCCGGTCCCAATGCTCCCACCTAGCGGACCCCAATGTAGACGACTCCAGCGTCCCCTTTCCCCCAGGGTGCGGGGTTCCCTCTTCCCGCAGCCCGCGATGCACGCGCGTGCTTTCTTGTGTGTGTGAAGGGCCGTCCAGTCGCTTCCGACTCATGGCGACCCTAGGAATGAAAGCGCTCCAAAATGTCCTGTCTTGGACAGCCTGGCTCAGATCTTGCAAACTGAAGGCTGGGGCTTCCTTGATTGAGTCAGTCCATCTCTTGTTGGGTCTTCCTCTTTTCCTGCTGCCCTCCACTTTCTTCATGCACGCATCCCAGCTCGAGGCTCATCCGACGCCCCTACTCATGCGGTTCCCTTAAGCGTGTAATGTTGCTATGTGCCATATGGGCTCCTCTTTATTTCTGCGATTCGTTCCCTTTTTCCCCCCCTGCTTCTTTGTAATCGATTCCTCCCTTCCGTCCCGGTTTCTTTCCTGTGTTTTGAACAGCCAGACACGAAAGCGAAAACCACGGGCGGTGGCAGGTCCAGTTGACACGCTTCCGTTCTTTACTGGGTAGGATTGGCCTGTGCCAGTGACCTCAGGCCGTTTGTGCACGGGGAGGTTCTGCCTCGGGTTTGCTGCTCTCCAGATGCACATTTTCACCATCCGGATTCTCAAGACTGAAAAACAAGCCCCCATGTAGGGTTTTGAGAATTCGGATGGGGAAAATGTGCGTCTAGAGAGCAGCGAATCCGAGGCAAAACCTCCCATGCGTAAATGGCCCCAGTGAGCTTCAGTGTCAACAGGCACTTTTTTATATATATATATATATATATATATATATATATATATATATATATATATATATATATATATATATATATATATATATATATATATATTCGCTGCTCTCTAGACGCACATTTTATATCTATATATATATATATATCTATATATATATATATATATATATATATATATAATTTTTAATTAATTTTTATAACACAAAACAAACATATTCAATAAAATTAATACAAAAATACAATAAAAAATACAAAAGAGTATCTTTATATACCAATTATTACATTCACGTATACTGAGATGGATTCAAAGTTGAACTTGGTGAGCCTTGGGGGGGGTGGTTTGTATAGTGGTTAGAGCAGTGTTTCTCAACAAGGGTTCCTCCAAACCCTAGGGTTCCGAAAGAAATCGCTAGGGGTTCCGCGAGAAATAGTGATGGATAAGCTAACCATATGTAAATAATATGTAATCATATGTAGGGAATCCCTGAGGCATGAATATTATTTCAAGGGTTCCGCAAGGGTAAAAAAAAGTTTAGAAACGCTGGGTAAGGGTGTTGTACGACGAGCTGGGAGATCCTGGATCAGATCCCCGCTCTGCTGGGACGGTTGCTGTGATTCTGTTCCCCCCACTCCCTTCTAGCCCAGTCTACAGCATCTGTTCGTGCACTAGAAGCCAGCGTGACGTAAATAATGGTGGGCATGTTGAACGAAGACTTGGAAGACCCCACCCACTGTGAAGCTCAAGGGTGACCTTGGGCCAGCCACAGTATTGTTGGGAGGATAAAATGGAAGAGGGGGGGAACCTTGCCCCCCTTCCCAAAGAAAGGGCAGAATATGAACTGCCTTGATAAATGAAATAAATGTTGTGGCCTAAAGGCATCAAAAGGGTTGGGGTATTCCATACCAGGAGTGTGCATAGAGTACTGACTGGGGTGTGTGTGTCGCCTGGTTGGGGGATGAGCAATAAGGCAAGGGCGGGGGGGGGGCTTTGGGGAGAGGGCTGTCTGATCTTCCGGCACTAAAGAAGAATCCTTTCCGTGACTTCGTTGCCTTTCTCCTCTTCTGTGTGCGCAAAGAGTGGCTGGAGGGTAACCCTTCCAAAAGGAGCAAAACATTATGTTTGTATTAGGGGTTGCAACCTTCAGGTGGGGTGCTATGATCAGCTGAGGGCTCTTACCCATGAGGCCAAGTCCATTGCCCTAAAAGGATGCATGCTAATGGCTTGTTAACTCTGGAAACAAATGCATAAATAACTTGACAGCTGGTAACGGAGTGCTGAATTGCTCTTTTTTTCTTCCAGAGCAACTAGAAGAATGTCTTCCGTGAAGCTAAAAACTACAGCAGAAATGTTGCGCAGGCCGCTGCAGCAGGTAACAACTCCATTTGCTTTGTCCTCTCTCTCACCTGGCTTATTTGTAGTGGCTTGCTTGGCTTTGTTTTAGTTGGAAACTACCACAACCAGATCTCTGGAGAAGGCAGCACATACATTTCCTAAATAAATCAGTAAATTATTTGCCTTTTGGTTTCTTTGTCTAGGTGTTTCGCCAGTTTGTAAGACACGAGTCTGAGTCAACGACGCCCTTAGTTCTTGAAAGGTGTAAGTAGCTCTTTGTGAGCCAAATGGCTGCCTTCTGTGGGTCTCTCGGCATCAGTGGGGGGACTGTGTGGGCAGCTGGAATTTTCCTGCATAATATTTATTTATAGGCCACCTTTCTCTCTGAGACTCAAAGTGGGTTACATAATGTAAGGCAGTACAGTCAGTGGGATGAGGAGACATCTAACAAGCGGTGTAATAGGACTAAGGGTAAAGGTCCCCTGTGCAAGCTCCGGGTCATTTCTGACCCATGGGGTGACATATCATCCTGACGTTTATTAGGCAGACTGGTTACGGGGTGGTTTGCTAGTGCCCCAGTCGTCTTCCCTTTACCCCCTTTATGCAGTCTGTCAGCTGAGCTACCTGTCTCCTCCACAAGCATCATTTGAGGCAGTCGCTGGGCTAGGTCACTACATTGTGTGTGTGAACATAAGAAACAACATGCTGGGCTAGACCAAGGCCCATCAAGTCCAGCAGTCTGTTCACACAGTGGCCAACCAGGTGCCTCTAGGAAGCCCCCAAACAAGACTTAAAAATCTGGGTACTCATTTTACCAACCTCGGAAGGATGGAAGGCTGAGTCAACCTTGAGCCGGCTGCCTGAAACCAACTTCCGTTGGGATCGATCTCAGGTCGTGAGCAGAGCTTGGACTGCAGTACTGCAGCTTACCACTCTGTGCCACGGGGCTCCTATAATAGGACTAGGGTAATGGAAATCTGAAATAAGGCGCAAATGTTAAACAAGACCTGAGTAATGCAAGAAATCTTAAGTAAAAATATAATGCAATGAGAACACGATAAAATCATATAGCAAAAGATAATATGTGTTAGTAATATAGTGACCTGAGTGCAAGCGTGGTGTAATGGTTAAGAGCAGTGGACTTTAGTCTGGAGACGCAGGTTTGATTCCTTACTCCTTCGCATGAAGCCTGCTGGGTAACCTTGGGCCAGTCACAGTTTTCTCAGAACTCTCTCAGCCCACGTGAAGGCAAGCAATGGTGAACCACCTCCGAACATCTCTTGCCTTGAAAACCCTACGGGGTCGCCATAAGTCAGCTGTGTCTTGACGGCACACGCTTAGGGCTGTTTAGCTTGGAAAGAAGGCAGCTAAGGGGTGACATGATAGAGGTCTATAAAATTATGCATGGTTTGGAGAGAGTGGACAGGAAGAAGTTTTTCTCCCTCTCCCATAATACTAGAACGGGAGGTCATCTGTTGAAGCTGGAGGGTGACAGATTCAAAACAGATAAAAGGAAGTATTTTTTCACACAACGCATAGTTAAATTGTGGAACTCCCTGCCCCGGGATGTGGTGATGGCTGCCAACTTGGAAGGCTTTAAGAGGGGAGTGGACATATTCATGGAGGAAAGGGGTATTCATGGCTATTAGTTAAAATGGAGACTAGTCATGCTGCATGCCTATTCTCTCTAGTATCAGAGGAGCATGCCTGTTATATTAGCTGCTGTGGAACAAGGCAGGTTGGTGCTGCTGCAGTCATCTTGTTTGGGGGCTTCCTAGAGGCCCCTGGTTGGCCACTGTGTGAACAGACTGCTGGACTTGATGGGCCTTGGTCTAGCCCAGCATGGTTTTTCTTATGTTCACACACACAATGTAGTGACCTAGCCCAGCGACTGCCTCAAATGATGCTTGTGGAGGAGGCAGGTAGCTCAGGTGACAGACTGCATCTTCAGGGCCCGAAGCAACACGTGAGCGAACTTAAAGGCAATCTTGACTGCTTCTCAGGTCAGAGGTAGCCAGAGGGGAAGGGAAGGAAGAGGGACATGATCTGGGGTTGTTGCTTCCTGACTGATAAACAAGAACAAAACTCTGGAATGTAACTTTTTTTTTAATGCTGCCTTAGTTTATCAGACATTCAAGGCACCTGGCTTTCTGTGTGTGTGTGTAAAGTGCCTTTAAGTCGCAGCCGACTTATGGCGACCCCTTTTGGGGTTTTCATGGCAAGAGACTAACAGAGGGGGTTTGCCAATGCCTTCCTCTGCACAGCAACCCTGGTATCCCTTGGTGGTCTCCCATCCAAATACTCACCAGGGCTGACTCTGCTTAGCTTCTGAGATCTGACGAGATCAGGCTAGCCTGGGCCATCCAGGTCAGGGCACCTGGCTTTCTATTATAATAAAAATAGGACTATAAGAATAAAAAACAAACTAAATCAGAAGCAGAAAGATAACCCAACTCCTAGAGTACCATAGCATTAAATAAACACAAGAGCACCAATATGAGCAGAAAATGCAGCACAGATAGGTTAGGAGATACAGAAATAAAGCTATTTTAAGTCTTCAGACCTCTCTGGGCTCACTGGTGTGACTCCCCTGGTCCAGCTCTTACCTAGATCACCATGCCACCCTTTCATTTTTAAAAAAATATTTATTCAATAAAATTAAAAACAGCAACAACAACCCCAAAAAACATACTGCAGTCTTCATAATTTAAAATACAATATATATGTGTGTACACCTAAAAAACACACACACTCTGAATTTCTAAATTCAGCTTCACGGTTTAGTCCTCTATAAAATAGCTAGACTGTCATCGTGGAACGTTGTCCTTTCCCACCCTTGATTATAAGATTTTCCATTTTATTTACAGTTCGTAACCATAGCTCATCTAGGTTCATTGTATCACCATTTTTCTGATGTGTTGTTAACTTAATTAATACGTATATTTCTTTAACCAACCATTCCTCTATCTTTGGAGTCGTTTTTTGTTTCCAATGTCTGACAAAAGTCATTCTAGCAGCAGTTATCATGTGTAACCCCATACATTGTTTATCTTTAGTTAAGTTAGGGGCTAAATTTAACAAAAGTATCTCAGGTTTACATGGGATATCAATCTCCATTCCAACAGACAGATATTTCACTATTTCAGTCCAGAACGTTATAGCTCTCTCACACTTCCACCACATATGAATGAAGTCTGCTTGTTTTTTATCGCAGTACCAGCAACTATCGTTCATTGATTTGTAGATTTTACTTATTCTAATTGGAGTTAAATGCCATACATATACCATCTTAATTAGATTTTCTCTTATATGCAAGCTAACTGAGAAATCCAACCCCTTGAAAAAATATATTCCCATTCTTGATCACTCAATGGTTTATCTAAGTAAATGTTCCATTTGTCCCTATAGCCTAATGTTGAATTTAAGTTTTCTTTTACTAAAATTGCATATATTTTTGAAGTTGAAACTTTATCTTGAAGCATTAATTTCTCAAACTCAGATTTTTCTCTAATTTTAGTTAATTATTTTTCTTTTAAATTATTCCAATACTTTTTCATTTGTAAATATTCTATAAAGGTAATATTAACTTCTTTCTTATCCAAATTTTTTTCTAGAGGTTCTTAATTATAATTTTTAATCCAGTAATGATAATCATTCTGTTTATCTGTCTTTATTCTGCAAGGGAGTTGGAATTCTGGATTCTCAGCTAAGATGTTCCAAAGGAAGGAAGACAGTGGGGAAATATCTGGGGCTAGTTTCTCTCTTAATACATCCCATTGTTTTAGAATAGTATTAATGCAGTTATTATTTTTATTATAAAAAAATTTCCTATCATTTTGTTTTACCCATGGCCATCTCTTTAGCGGAAATTTAACAAAATCTTGTTCAATTTTAATGTAAGGTTCCTTTTCATTGTTTACTACCCATGATTTTAACCACTTTACCCTAGCTACCTGATAATATACTAGTAAATTTGGCATTCCTATCCCGCCTTTGCCTTTAAGTTCATATAGATTGCTATTTCTGAATCTGTTTTTTTTATTCTGCCAAATAAATCTATTACAGATCTTTTGCCATACCATGCCACCCTTTCAACTCCCAAATTAGGTTATTACTTGCAGCAAAAAACCCAAAAAAACCTCATTGAGAAGCAGTGTGGTATAGTGGTTAGAGTGTCAGGCTAGGATCTGGAAGACCCAGGTTTCAAAGCCCCCTGTGCCATGGAAGCTCACTGAGGGCGCTTTCATGCATGCAGAATAATGCCCTTTCTATCCACTTTCAATGCATTTTGCAGCTGGATTTTACTATGTGAAATGGCAAAATCCGCTTGCAAACAATTGTTTTAAAGTGCATTGAAAGTGGGTTGAAAGTGCATTATTCAGTATGTGTGAAAGCACCCTCCGTGACCTTGGGCCCATGAGTGTCTCTCTGTGTGCCTAACCTACCACACAGGGTTGTTGTCAGGATAAAATGGAGAAGGATGTAAGCTACTTCATGTCCCTGTTGGAGAAGAAAGTAGGGTATAAATGAAGTAAATAGATAAGATTCCTGTGACATTTGTGTTGCCCCAAAGAGGCAACAGTAGCAGGGGGGGGGGGGGAAACAACCAGAGAAATGTGGATTCTTTCTTAGAGATGGCTGCCAAACAGAGACTTTTTAGTTGCTTAGCTATGCCTGTTAAAACGTAAGATCATAAAAACCTTATCTAAGGCTGGATCAGGCATAGGATTAAACGTTCTGTTTTTACTGGCAACCTTGGAGGCTCACAAGCACGGCTGTCTTGAATTTTATAGCCCTCCCCTGGTGTGTGTTCCCAGCATCTGATATTCAGGGGTACATGGCTCCTTTTTAATTTATTTTATGTATTTAAAATGTTTTCATGCTGCCTTTCCACCTAGCTTAGGGTCCCCGAGGAGGCAAACAATAAGGAACACTTTTTAAAAAACTTTAAAAACACATAATAAAGCAGCTAAAAACAGTTAAACAATTTCTGTACATGGGGGTTTCACCTAGTTATCATGGCCACTTCAGGGACATAAGAACATAAGAAAGGCCCTGCTGGATCAGACCTAGGTCCATCAAGTCCAGCAGTCTGTTCACACAGTGGCCAACCAGGTGCCTCTAGGAAGACCCCAATGCAGCAGCATTGTCCTGCCTGTGCTCCAAAGCACCTCATATAATAAGCATGCTCATCTGATCCTGGACTTATCCTCCATGAATTTATCTATGTATCTATTTACAAAGTTATACTCTGTTTTTCTCCGCAACAGAGACCCAAAGTAGTTTACATCATTCTCTTTGTCTCCGCGTTATACTCACAACGATAACCCTGTTGGTTAGGTTGGTGGTGGAAAGTGCCGTCAAGCAGCTAATTTATGGCAGCCTCTTAGGGTTTTCAAGGCAAGCGACAGAGCAGAGGTGGCTTGCTTCTGCGTAGTGACCCTGGACTTCTTGGTGGTTACTAGCCAGGGCCAAACCCGCTTAGCTTCCCAGAGATAGCAAGATTGAGCTACCTGCTGGTCGGTGTGAGTTAGGTTCGGTTATGCTAAAAGATAGCGAGGTTCCAGTGCGCTTTCTTGGCAGACTGGGGATTCAAACCTGGGTCTCCCATATCCTAGTCCAGCATTCTAAGTACTACACCATATCTCTTAAGAATCTAACATTAATTTAACCCAGGACTAATTCCCATCCCTGAAAGCTCTTACACACAAGGTGTGCTTCCACGGATTAGCTGGATTAATTTTTTTAGTCCGTTTATTCGTTTTCCTTGTTAAGCGTGTTTCCCCTTTGACCATCCTGACCCCCTCCCCCCAATTTCCTCAGCTCTTTTTTTTAATAATAATTTTTATTATTTTTCAAAATATATAAACAAACAAATCAATAATCAATATGAATCATCAAAATAGAGAACAAAAACGAGTCATTGTTGAAAATACAAAAAAAATATGTTCATATAAAGTATGTGACTTCCCCTCGATCTCCGTCTATCTCATTATAAATTCATATACTCTTGATCTTACGTAGTTCTAATCCTAAATATATTTTGTTTCAAAATCAAAGATATATAAAAAATTTCATATATATATTTCAAACATATCTATTATCTATCTCATAATCAATCCTGTTATTGTAACTATATTGATATAAAACATCCCTAAAATTGATATAAAATGGATTAGATCAAAGAATAACCTTCAAGTTTCCCCATTTGCAATTCATTTTCACAATAACTTCTCCAAGCCTCCCACTCCCATAAATTGCATATTATCTTTTTGGTTTATCAGTGCCGTATGTTTCGCCATTTCCACCAGCCCAATTTCCTCAGCTCTTGATACTTTTTGTCCTGCCTTTAGCGCTGAATCGTATCCAGTTGCTTGGCCGCGTAGGTCAGGATCCTGTTATGAGGCAAGTGGAAGGGAAAAACCCTGTCACGATTTTCAGCCTGGCAACCAATGAGATGTGGCGATCGGGAGAGAGCGAAGTATTCCAAGCAGGTGAGTGGCTATGCCTTGGGAGGTAGGGCGGGGTTCATACTCAACATGTCCGGGTTCTGTTTTGGCATTTAAATTGAATTGGGAATGTGTCTTCCATCCTACTGACGTCTATCTTATAGTGCTGGACTAAATGGCTTCTGTTCTTGGAATGCCTTTTTCCTCCTCTTCCCTGCCGCAGGATGTGGTGATGGCTGCCAACTTGGAAGAATTTAAGAGGGGAGGGGACAGGTTCATGGAGGAGAGGGCTATCCATGGCTACTAGTCAAAGTGGATACTAGTCATGATGCATACCTATTCTCCCTAGTATCAGAGGAGCATGCCTGTTACATTAGGTGCTGTGAAATGCAGGCAGGATGCTTCTGCAGTCGTCTTTAAAGCATAGACTGCTTTAAAAGGGGTGTCGATAAATACATGGTCCATCAATAGCTACTAACCATGATGAGTAAAGGGAACCTTCGTACACAGAGGCAGCAAACCTCTGAACATCAGTGCTAGGAGAAAACACCAGGGATAGCCTTAGCGTCTATGCCTTGTTTGTTTGGCCCTCCAGCTCACTGATTGGCCATGGTTTGAAGCAGGATTGCTGGACTAGATGGACCACTGGTCTGATCTAGCAGGGATCCTCTTATGTTCTTAACACCTTTAGATGCAGTAAGTAGCCAGAGATGATTTCTAAGTGGTGTTCTCTGTGTGTGTGTAAAGTGCCATCAAGTCGCAGCCAACTTATGGTGACCCCTTTTTTGGGGTTTTCATGGCAAGAGACTAACAGAGGTGGTTTGTCAGTGCCTTCCTCTGCATTGCAACCCTGGTATTCCTTGGTGGTCTCCCATCCAAATACTAACCAGGGCTGACCCTGCTTAGCTTCTGAGATCTGACGAGATCAGGCTAGCCTGGGCCATCCAGGTCAGGGCTAGGTGTTCTCTGTACAAGAAGGAAAGGAGAAGTGACCATGCAAACCTGATGGTAAGCTATGTTTTCGCGCATATCATGTTAATGCAAATCTTAACATGTTTTTAAGTGCCACGTAGATGGCTCCCTACCCGAATGAGGGAGGCTGGCTATTGGAAGCTGTAACCTGTGCCCTGGGAAGGACCAAAGAACTCATGGGCGTTTCTGCTTCATTCGACTCAGGTGATATCACCCAGAAAACAACGTGGCACAGGGTCTCTGTGTTCAGGCCAGGCTTGAGAGACGTGGCTTATCAGTACGTCAAGAAGGGGTGAGTAGAATTTTATAAGAGTCTTCGTGCAGAAATCTTTAAAAAGAGAAGGAGCCCAGTGTTCCAGGAAATGCCAACATCGACTCCTTGAAAGACAAGTTCACTTTTAACATTGTCTTGGCCAGGCTGACCTCCACTGAAATCCAATTTTTTCTCCCATTATCTGGCAAAATGTCAGAAGGCCAGCATGGGGGATTTTGCATCTGCTGTAGTGTCGCTGTCTGCGGAAAGTAGATTTGCCCAGATGCTAGGCTGGATGGCGACGGTAAAACCTCTGTGCAGAATCTATGGGCCAAGACAGGTTGTCAAGATTTGGGACCTAGTGATATTCAGCCAGTGTACTGTGCCTGGGGCAAGCTTTTGGGGCTGCCGTTCATGTTAAATACTGGAAGAAACAAGTGTGGGGGAAGAATTCTGTTGGCTTTATAGAATATTGACTATGGCCAAACAATAAGCAGTCATCTAACTGGTGGATTGCCTGGGGTGCCAGCTCCAAACAGGTCCCAGTGATCATTATTTTGGGGTATGGTGAGGGGGAAAAATAGAAGATCTGGAGGTGTGGCTATGAGCCCACCAACCCTCTGTTCATTCCTCTGCCACACTCACTGACAGAGTGGTCATAGAATCATAGAGTTGGAAGGGGGCCATACAGGCCATCTACTCCAACCCCCTGCTCAATGCAGGATCAGTCTAGAGCATCCCTGACAAGTGCTTGTCCAGCCTCTGCTTAAAGACTGCCAGTGAGGGGGAGGTCATCCCTAGGTACGTGGGGTCATCTGCTGAAACTGGAGGGTGGGAGATTCAAAACAGATAAAAGGAAGTATTTCTTCACACAACACATAGTTAATTTGGGGAACTCCCTGCCCCAGGGTGTGGTGATGGCTGCCAACTTGGAAGGCTTTAAGAGGGAAGTTGGGAATGTTCATGGAGGAGAGGGCTATCCATGACTACTAGTCAAAATGAATGCTAGTCATGATGCATACCTATTCTCTCCAGGATTAGAGGAGCATGCTAAATATACTAGGTGCTGTGGAACACAGGTGCTGCTGCAGTTGTCTTGTTTGTGGGCTTCCTGGAGGCACCTGGTTGGCCACTGCGTGAACACACTGCTGGGCTTGATGGGCCTTGTTCTGATCCAGCATGGCTTTTCTCGTGTTCTTATGATTCCACTGTTGAACAACTCTTACTGTAAAACATTTTTTCCTAATATCCTGCCGGTACCTTTCTGCTGTAATTTAAACCCATCATTGCGAGACTTATCCTCTGCTGCCAACAGGAACATAATCCTGTGCAGAGCTACTGTATTTCAGTGGAGTTTGACTCGAGAAATTCTGTATAGAGCGCTGTAAGCAGTCTTAGAGTCCATTTACACATTACAACGTACAGGTGAAGGATATGTGTCTGCTCCATGGATTTAGAGTCGGATGTGCTATGTGTGGTCTGTGCTCAAAACTCATTTCTAAGACACGTGCAGGCCTGATTTAGATTGGGACTATCGTACATAAGGAGGAGGAGATTTAGTTCCCCCAGCACTTAATTAGGCCGTGTTCTTTCTCACAAGACAACATGGGTCCGATGTGGTATAATGGTTAGAGGGTTCAGGATTTGGAAGGTTCAAATCCCCACACACCTGTGGAACTCACTGGGTGGCTTCAGGCCAATCTTAATATTCCAGGACCAAATACTTCATGAGGTCGTTGTGAAGACACCGTAATATGGAGGAGAACATAAGAACCTGCTGGATCAGACCAAGGTCCATCAAGTCCAGCAGTCTGTTCACACAGTGGCCGACCAGGTGCCTCTGGGAAGAAAGAGAGAGAAGGAGGGAACGCTGGATGCCACCTTGAGCTCTTTGGCAGGATAAAAACACGACAGATAGGGAAACAATTAAAGCAGGGATTAGGAGAAGTAAGCTGAGATGGCGCACTTTTTCCTCTGTTTACCCACTTGCCAGATGGGCTCAGCAGAAAACGTCTGGTGGTGGTTCCAGTAACCCGCCAAGTATGGTAGGCTTTTGTGGGGAGGACTTGCTCTTTCGCTGTGGCAGACCTGTCACTATGCAACAGGGAGCGGAGGGTAGCACACATCTGTTTCCCCTCCATTTTACATCCCACACAACAACCCTGTTGGGTGGGTTAGGCCAGCAGAGAATGATTAGCCTAAGGTCCAGTGAGCTTCACAGCTGAGTAGGGATTTGAACCTGCATCTCCCAGGTCTTGGTCCAACAATTCAGCCGCTACACCAAGTTCCCCCTCTTGCTGAAGGAAGCCTTGCTTGCCCCTTTCCTTATTATTTCAAGAAGCATATGAAACTGTGCTTTTCTGAAA
Source organism: Euleptes europaea (assembly GCF_029931775.1). Classification (NCBI taxonomy): domain Eukaryota; kingdom Metazoa; phylum Chordata; class Lepidosauria; order Squamata; family Sphaerodactylidae; genus Euleptes; species Euleptes europaea. The sequence continues at coordinate 101,046,279 of NC_079314.1, forward strand.
GTCTGTTGGCTAAAAAAAAAACCCCGGTGAGCTTGGACTGTGCTGAATTTGTTGCATTGCAGCTTTTTGTGCTGCGGTTATTTTTTATATGGCTTAAGGGTTTATTTTGGTTTATTACATTTTATATTTTGCTGTATAATTAGCTGTTTTGGGATAGACCTGTAAAAAGAGGGATATAGGTCTTTAAATAAATGAAATTAAAATCAAGGACTACAAGGAGCGTGGTATAGTAGATAGTGCTGGACTAGGATCTGGGAGGTGGTGGAAATGGCCATCGACCATGTAGGGTTTAAAGGCAAGCAATGTTCAGAAGAGAGGGGCTGTGGCTTAGTGGTAGAGCCTCTGCTTGGCACGCCGAAGGTCCCAGGTTCAATCCTCTGCATCTCCAGTTAAAGGGACTAGGCAAGGAGGTGATGTGAAAGACCTCAGCCTGAGACCCTGAAGAGCCGCTGCCAGTCTGGGTAGACAATACTGACTTTTATGGACCGAGGGTCTGATTCAGTATAAGGCAGCTTCACGTGTTCATGGTTTGCCATTGCCTTCCTCTGCATAGCGATCCTGGACTTCCTTGGTGGTCTCCCATCCAAATACTAACTGGGGCTGATCCCTGTTTAGCTTCCAAAATCTGACGAGATCAGGTTGGGGACCCACATTCAAATCCCCACTCTGCCATGGTAGTTTGCTGGGTGACCTTTAGCCAATTGCACACTCTCAACATAACCGACCTCACAGGGTTGTTGGGAGAATAAAATGAAGGCAGGCAGAATTCTGTCAGCCACTCTGGGTCCTCATTGGGGAGAAAAGTGGGGTACAAATGAGGTAAACAAATAGATTAAAATAAGCCGACGTGTCTGGATTTGCTCCTTGTAGGGCTCGAATCTACGTGGAAGGGAAGATAGACTATGGGGAATATACGGACAAAAACAACGTGAGACGGCAAGCCACGACAGTCATTGCAGGTATGAACTTAACATGTCGAAGCTGGGGTGGGGGGGCACAAAGGGAACTCTGTTACTGTTGCCCAGACGTCCAGACCGTGTTTCTCCTCCCCTGTTTTCAAACCTCATGGTGGGTTTTTAAAAAATAGAATGGTATAATGCCCGCAGTTCGTGGTCTGAGCCACTAGGTGTCGCTGCTGGGTGTCGATAACGCTAAGCTCAAGAGGGCATTTTTTCCAGACTTCATAACCCAGGATGGTGGAAGTTTAGCTAGTTCAGTGTTAAATGTGCATTCCCTCCGCTGGCAGAGGGCAGGCGGTCTGTGTTTGCTTTCTGAATGAACGCGGCCCTTGTCTGAAAGTTCAGCGTCAAGAATTTAGCAGGAAATACCCGTCTGTCTGGCTGCTTCCCCGATTGCGGGTCGCCTCTAAACTTCCTGCCTGCTCCGGACTGGCAGCAGAGAGGCTTTGAATGCCTTCTAAGGTGGAGAATGGGGAGGAGGGGGGAAGAAAACGACGTCTATGCCGGCGAATGGGCACCTTAACCACCCGCATTCTAGACACAGACCATAAATCTTGCAGGCTCTCCCACCTGCATGTGCCTCTGCGTGTCGGACCGAACGAGCCTCAAGCGATTGTTAATTGTTCCTGGCAAGAGGCGACCAGCTCGGTCCTGTGCAGAGTTAGGCACGGCGAGGCCCCATGAGGTCAGCAGACTGAAGCATTCCTTACACTGCAGATGTACGTGGTGATTTATTCCAGTCTTATCCCGTTGGAGTCCTCAGAGCCACACACAGCAAAAAGCCTGTTGTTACTGCGATGCCAGTGGAAAATCACAGTGGGATCTGGCGATAACAAATGCAGTTAGCAGCAGGGATTCAAAAGAGAGACCCCCCCCCCCTACAAACATACAAATCATCCCACAGAATCTTAAAAGGTAAAGGTCCCCTGTGTAAGCACGGAGTCATTCCTGACCCACAGGGTGACGTCACATCCCGACATTTACTAGGCAGACTTTGTTTTACGGGGTGGTTTGCCATTGCCTTCCCCAGTCATCTTCCCTTTGCCCCCAGCAAGCTGGGTATTCAATTTACCGACCTCGGAAGGATGGAAGACTGAGTCAACCTTGAGCCGGCTACTTGAAACCTACTTCCTTTGGAATCGAACTCAGGTCATGAGCAGAGCTTTTGACTGCAGTACTGCAGCTTTACCACTCTGCACCACGGGGCTCCTAATCTTATAATCTTAGTAGGACAAAAAAAAGGTGTCTCTACTTTCATATGTTAGTTGGCCTTTCCAGCTTCTATGAGAAGGAAATGCTGGAAAAGTTGTTTATTGTAAGTTTATTGTAGTTTGTTTTAGTTGCTGCCTGTAGGGCACAACGGCATGAAATGCAGGGATCCCTGACCAGATCTTCTGGTGTCTCTAATTTATATTTAAAATCAATTTATGGGCATGGGGGATTTTGATCAGGACCACATCGGGGTGGAATTTAAACTGTTCCCCTGCACTGTTTACTGGATAGAAATCCCCCCCACTCCAAGCTGTTAATGATACTGGCCTGTAATCCTATCACTCAACAGAGCAGAGGTTGAAGTCTTCCACCAACAGAAAAGCCCCTTTAACTTAAAGCAACTTAGGCTGGAAGAACTCTTCCATCCTAAGGCTGGAGAGATGCTGGGGGGAGGACGATGCTTGTCTGTTATTTCCCTACTGGGGCTGATATCAGACAGGGGTTGGATTTCTATCCAGGAAATAGTGAGGGGGACAGGTTAAGCCCCCCCCCATTTCCCCCCACACACCATGGCTGCTTTTAAGACAATTCAAGACACTGAGAGAGCTAATCACAAATCTCAAGCATCTCCTCTACAGACGATCTGGAGCTTGTGTTTACTCAGAAGTAAGTTCTACTGTATTCAGTGGTCCTTACTGCCTAGTCAGCGTGCTGAGGATTTCAGCCTTCGAATGGGAAGGCATCCAGAGCCAGGCATCAGTCATGGATCCTTAATATCTAGGGGGATCATACAAGATGTTCAGCCGTTCGAGGCAGTGGTTATGCTGTCTGCGCAGAAACTTGATGCATTTTAGGCGAGCGGGGGTGGGCATCTTGGCGTGTTGGAGCGCATGCTTTGCCAGTGTGGTGTAGTGGTTTAAGAGCAGTGGTTTGGAGTGGTGGGCTCTGAACTGGATTTGATTCCAGTTTGATTCCCCCACTCCTCCAGATGAGCGGCGGACTCTAATCTGGCAAATCAGGTTGGTTTCCCCACTCCTACACATGAAGCCAGCTGGGTGACCTTGGGCTAGTCACCGCTCTCTTAGAGCTCTCTCAACCCCACCTACCTCACAGGGTGTCTGTTGTGGGGAAGGGAAGGCGATTGTAAGCCGGTTTGAGTCTTCCTTAAGTGGTAGAGAAAGTCGGCATATAAAAACCAACTCTTCTTCTTCCTGTTTAGTCCTGGGCATCTCCAGTTGCAGGGCTGGGAAAGAGTCTGTGCTTGAAACTCTGCTGGTTAGAGGAGACAGTAGTGAGCTGGACAGAATAGGCAGTCTCACTGTATAAAGCAGATTGATACGTTCAAATGTGTGATGCGTCTCTCCTTTATTTCTCCCCCCCCCTTCCAGAAAACATTATTTTCCTGAGCGACCACTTGAAAGAAAAGGAATGAGCTGGTTGATTTCTTGGACTTTGGCTTGAGCGGTTTCCTTTCTCTATTTTTGTAGCATTTCCTAATTCTGCAATCATGTATCTTCCTATAGATAATTAAAATAACCTTTTGTACGATCAGAGCAAATGAATGCGTGTACGGTTGTTCTTTTCCTACTTCATTCAGTGACATCTAAGTGTAGTGTGGTTAGAATCCTATTTTGGGAAACCCAGGTCAAAATCCCCATTTGTACTATAAAAGCTTGCTGACTAACCTTGGGCCAGTCACACACACACTCAGCCTACCACTCTGAGCTGGCGTGGTGTAATGGTTAAGAGTGGTGGCTTGAAATGAAGGACTCTCATCTGGAGAACCGGTTGTGATTCCCTTTTCTCCACACGAGCGGCAGACGCTAATTTGGTGAACCGGGTTGGTTTCCCCACTCCTCCACATGAAGCCAGCTGGGTGGCCTTGGGCTAGTCACAGCTCTCTCAGCCCCACTTACCTCACAGGGTGTCTGTTGTGGGGAGAGGAAAGGAAGGAGATTGTAAGCCAGTTTGATTCTTTCTTAAGTGGTAGAGAAAGTCGGCATATAAAAACCAACTCTTCTACCCGACCTCACAGGATTGTTGTGGAGATAAAATGGAGGAGGGGGAACTGTGGAAGCAGCTTTGGTTCCCCCTTGGGGAGGAAGGCAGGGTATGAAGTACACTTGAAATACAGTGTGTCCAAATGAAACCTTTACATCTTTGAATCACAATAAATATTGCATGAAAACAAGTATGATAATGAAGCTGGCTTTATTGAGTAACAGAACATATCCAAAAGCGAATTTTATATACAGTTATCCATATTATAATTCCAACATGAGCGCCTGCCCCCTTTGTCACCCAGAGGATATCAAGTCGATACTCTTAACCCTTTCCAGGTTCATTCAAACCTGTTTGAATCTACTGTTGCAACAGTTATCTGTGATCTTCTGTGGTAGTGTTCAGTTATCTACAGTTACCTGGAACACTTAAATTTTTCGCTGGAATAAACTAAATGGAATAAAATAAATGAGTTGCTTTACCATATGCAAAAAAAAAATGGAACACAGGTAGGATAATGCTGCAGCTGTCGTCTTGCTTGAGGGCTTCCTAGAGGCACCTGGTTGGCCACTGTGTGAACTGACTGCTGGACTTGATGGGCTTCGGTCTGATCCAGCAGGGCTTTTCTTATGTTGTTATGGAATAAAATTTCTTGAGTTGCTTTACCATATGAAAATACCTGTGTAATGTGACCCCATTTGGAAGCTGCAAGTATTCAAAGTTGTGAAGTTTTCATGTATATTTTTGCAAGAACGCCGGAGCAAAAATGTGGTTTCTTTCTTGGAGTCGCTCCTTCATGTTGATGCAATGGAACTGGTACGATTTGATTGGTCTGTTTGAAAAGTGTGCCAATTGGCAGGGCTGGAGCCACACTGGATAACAGCCTGGTATGGCATCATCTGTACTTCCCTGTATCCCCACTTCTGCATTCAGGACCCACCACTAGAAAAAGTTCAGGCTCTTCACCTTGAAGAGTGCTACTGCTGAAATAGAGTGCGTCTCTTCAAAGCTGCTGTTCATGGATCTTAAGATTGCCAACCTCCAGGGGGCGGCTGGAGATCTCCTGGAAACGGAGATCAGTTCACCTGGGGAAAATGACCACTGGCATTATACCACATTGATGCCCCTCCCCAAACTCCACTTCAGGCTCCACCCACAACATCTCCAGGTATTTCCCAACCCAGAGCTGGCAACCCTAACGAACCCGCTCGTCAGCTGCTTCTTTCCAGCATGGTATAGTGGTTAAGAGCGGTGGTTTGGAGTGGTGGAGTCTGATTTGATTCCCCACTCTTCCACATGAGCGGCGGAGGCTAATCTGGTGAACTGGATTTGTTTCCCTGCTCCTACACTCGAAGCCAGCTGGATGTCCTTGGGCTAGTCACAGCTCTCTCAGCCTCACCTACCTTGTGGGGAGGGGGAAGGGAAGGTGATTGTAAGCCGGCTTGAGTCTCCCTTAAGTGGTAGAGAAAGTCAGCATATAAAAACCAACTCTTCTTCATCCCAACATGACTTCCTGTGGTTGATTTCATACAGGGACAGTTTCATTGTGCTCTCGTTGCTAATGCAACAGACCCCCCCCCACACACACACACACAGGGCAATTCCCTGTTCTTTCCCCTTGGACTCACCATGCTCTCTGGCCTAGCTTGCAGGGAGCTTTTTGCTGGTGGGGGTTTCCTTAAAGGGGAAATGAATTCCACACTTTCCCCAAACCTGTTTTCGGCATGTTCTTTCAGGAAAGGCTTGGGAAGTGGAACTGGGGGAAACCCAGAAGGTTGGCGGATGCAGAACACTGTGCAGAAGCCAAAATAAAATCTGCAGCAGTGGAGGGCGGGGGGAGGCAGACCAAAACCTCTGTGTGGAAGCAACTGGTATTAGGCGCAGGCCCAGGTTTGATGAGAAGCCACAAAGGCAGCCCTCTCTTTGCCTGCTGCCCTCCCTAAGCTTCTGCTATGTAGCCTTTTAAGTTCCCAGCAGAAACACATGCTTACCTAATCCCATCCTGAATATAAAACATTACATAATACATTATTTTAGAAACACTCAGTCCATTGCCTGATCTTGGCCTGCTTTTCGACGCTTCCCAAGCCGTGTAGCCTGCGTGGTGTGGTGGTGAAGAGCAGTAGTTTGCAGTGGTGGCCTCTGATCTGGAGAACCGGGTTAGATTCCCCACTCCTCCACATGAGCGGCGGAGGCTAATCTGGTGAACTAGATTCATTTCCCCACTCCTACACACAAAGCCAGCTGGGTGACCTTGGGTAAGTTACAGCTCTCTTAGAGCTCTCTCAGCCCCACCTACCTCACAGGGTGTCTGTTGTGGGGAGGGGAAGGGAAGGTGATTGTAAGCCGGTTTGATACTTCCTTAAGTGGTAGAGAAAGTCAGCATATAAAAACCAACTCTTCTTCTTAAATCCTATCCTACTAGACTACTGCTAGATCAAAACTGAAAAGTAGACCAGGACTGCAGCCACACGTCACTGTATACTTCTCTGCAACACTCATTTGCAACTGGATTTTCCTGTGTGGACAAGCCAAGCCAATTGCAAATTATTGCTACGGTGTCATGACAGCACAATATCAAGTGATGTATGGATGCAGTCCGTATGCTTTGCAAGCATGTTGTTTCCATAAACCCTCCCATGGTGGCCTTGTTTCATAATCCTGGCAGTGATCACACTCTTCCCTTTCCGCCCTCCAAGTACCGTTCTCTCTCTTAGCGTTCCTTGATGGACACAGGACCGGAATGAGGACAGGATGCCCTCGTTCTGACTTGGCAGTGCTGCATTGTCACGAAGCTTTCCTAATGGTATATGAAGTCAACTTGGAGCAAGGCCGTTGCTTCTTCCTGCTCTCACTCTAGTGTATTATGGAAAATAAAGAGGATTTGGGGCTGGCTGCTCTTAGGACCATGAATGGATAAGAGAGGATAGAGAGAAGTGAGCAAAGGGAATTTCCAGGAAGCCTCTTGTCTTCTCCAAACCACCCTTGCAAGTCCAAATTTGCTGTAGACTCTTCAGCGAAGCCCTGCCTCTAATTAAAGGAGACTTGGCTAGCAGGGACCTCTGTTTGGGACCTTGCAGGGATGTATTAAGAACATAAGAAAGGCCCTGCTGGATCAGACCAAGGTCCATCAAGTCCAGCAGTCTGTTCACACAGTGGCCAACCAGGGGCCTCTAAGAAGCCCACAAACAAGACGACTGCAGCAGAATTAGATGGACACAGGGACTGATTCAGTAGAAGGCAGCCTTCTACATGCCGCCGAAGCGCCTCTTAGGTCCACATTAAGATTGTCGATTCGGTTCCATCCAAACTGAAAAACAGCCGAATTTGCCCCGATTCGGCGGTTTCTAGTTCAGACAGAACTGAAGTCAAAAAAGGAGGGGAAACAACGAGCCGAACTCAGTGAGTTTGGGCGGGCACCGGATAAATTCGTACAAATTCGGCGCCCCCGAATCAGCATTCTCCTGCGGCCAATCGGTGGCCAAGCTGGATTTTCTTCTGGCCAATCAGTCGCGGGTGAGTGCGTGAGCCAGGCCGCTGTGCAGCCCGGGGAGAGAAAGAGAGAGTGTCTGTGTGTGTGAGAGAGAGATCCCCGTGGGGTGTGCGTGTGCATGGTCCCGGGTTGCTGCGCAGCCGGGGGGGGGGAGAGTGTGTCTGTGTGTGTGTGAGAGAGAGATCCCTGTGGATGGGGGGCGTGTGCACGGTCCTGGGTTGCTGTGTGGCCCAGGGGGGGGGGGAGAGAGAGAGAGGCCATTTATGCATGGGAGGTTTTGCCTTGGATTTGCCGCTCTCTGGATGCATATTTTCCCCATCCAAATTCTCAAAGCTCAACAGTAAGCTCCCATGCAGAGTTTTGAGAATCTGGACGGGGAAAATGTGCATCTAGAGAGCGGCAAATTCAAGGCAAAACGTCCCGTGCATAAATGGCCAGAGAGTCTGTGTGTGTGAGTCTGTATTCCTTCCATTGCTGCTGCTCCTGTGCTGATCGTGAGAGATCCTGAGTTGAGCTGACCTGCTGCTGCTTGCTGGAATCAGACTGGATTACTCCTCCTGACCCCTGTTTCTGCTGGAAGAGAAGACATCCACAGTTTGACCCCTTTGGGGGCTTTTCTCTATAACTTTTTTCCTGTGTGTGTGTATGTGGGGGGGGAGCCAAAGGGGGGCTGTTCTGCTGGGGGGGTTGATTGCCTCTGCGCTAGTGTTTTTTTTTTGCTGCTTTCACTGGTTGCCACCTTTGCCTGGAGGTCAGTGTGGGTAGGTGGGTCTCTCTGGCTGCCCTGTTGTTCTCCTTCATTTGGAGTTTGCGTCTTCTTGTCGCGGGGGGGGGCTGTTCTGCTAGGGGGGGTTGATTGTCTCTGTGGGCCGTGTCCATAGAATCTGAGCTGTTGCCTTCTTTTATGCGATGGGGGGAGGGAATGGCGTGAAGGAGGCGTGCATGTGTGTATGCTCCAGTGGTGTTGTGTGCCGTACAATGCAGCATCCTGCTTATTCCCCCCCTCCCCGGCCCCCCACGGATGTCCCTGCTCAGGATTTCTTTTTCCCCCTGACAGTGACAGCTCAGCCATGTTATCTCATCTGTCAACTCCCCCCACCCTGGTCTTTGTTGTTTTTGGGTGCCCCTGGGGCTGAGGAAGCGGTGACAGGAGGAAGTGAAATGTAGAGGAAAGGGCGGGCAGTCCTGATCCTCCAGCCTGCTTACTCGGAAGCAAGAGCCGCGGTGGGGCTTTGCTCCCAAGGTAAAGCGGAGAGAATTGTAAACAACGCCGCCTTTTATCAGTCCGCAACACTGGGAGGTTTTGCCTTGGATTTGCTGCTCTCTAGATGCACATTTTCCCCATCCAAATTCTCAAATCTCAACAATAAGCCCCCCTGCAGAGTTTTGAGAATTTGTCTGGGGGAAATGTGCATCTAGAAAGTGGAAAATTCAAAGCAAAACTTCCCGTGCATAAATAGCCAACAGGAAACAATGGGAGGTTTTGCCTTGGATTTGCCGCTCTCTAGATGCACATTTCCCCCATCCAAATTTCCAAATCTCAACAATAAGCCCCCTGCAGAGTTTTGAGAATTCAGATGGGGGAAATGTGCATCTAGAGAGCAGCAAATCCAAAGCAAAACCTCCCATGCATAAATAGCCAACGAGAAACAATGGGAGGTTTTGCCTTGGATTTGCCGCTCTCTAGATGCACATTAAGGATTGCCTGTTCCCATTCATTCCAATGGCCGGATGGGGGGACCCCTTCCAGACCCCATTTCTCGGGTCCCCCTGACCCAATCTTCACCAAACATTGGGGTTCTTGCAAGTAGGGTCCCTCCAAGCTACCCTGAAAGTTTGGGACCTCTACCTCCAAAAATGCCCTCCCGGAGCCGTGGAAAGCAGCAAATATGCTTTAAATGGCTTTATTCTGCCGAATTTATTCGGGAACGCCGAATTTCATGCCAAATTCCATGGATCCAAATAGGGGGAGTTCAGACTTCGGCAGTTCCTAAATAAAAACGGGCCGAATTTTGCCGAATCCGAATTTTTTTCCAACAGCCCTATTCCACATCCCAGCTTTTTATACAGCCCAGTCCAAACCTATCATGTTCTTGAAATAGGTGCTGTTACCAGAAATCCTTTTATCTAGAGATGTCCAGATTTAACGTAGGAGCTTCTGTTTTCAAAGCACGTATCGTACCACTGAGCCCACCCTCACTGGGAGATTTTGCCCAGAGATTGCAGCCTGTCGTTGTGCAACCCGCAGTCTTCCAGAAACAACTGCAATTTTCTGGACCTCCCTCTCCCCATGTTCCGATCATTTCTATGTCCAGTCATAGAATCATAGAGCTGGAAGGGACCACCAGAGTCATCTAGTCCAACCCCCTGCACAATGCAGGAAATTCACAACTACCCCCGCACACCCCCAGTGACCCATGCTCCATGCCCAGAAGATGGCCAAGGTGCCCTTCCTCTCATGATGTGCCTAAGGTCATAGAATCAGCATTGCTGGCAAGTAGGAGTCCTTCCACCTTTTCTGCAGGGACCTCTTCCCTGTCCTCAAGCCCTACCAACAGAAGGACAGCTGCTGCAGCAGCAAACAATATGAACTTTACACGCTGCTGATAAGACACAGTACAGCAACACGAAGGGATGTGTAGTTGACTGTAGAGTTGTGGCCTGCTGACTGAGACAGCATGACTCAAAACGAACTCTCGCCATGGGTTGCAAACCCATCATGGGGAAGGCCCGTTGTTTTGCTCCTTTTAAAGTTTGGCTTTGAAGAGAGCCAGCATGGTGTAGTGGTTAAGAGCGGTGGTTTGGAGTGGTGGACTCTGTGCTGAAGCAGTGTTCTTTTAATCTGTGCAGTCAATCAGATCCCCAGTACTAACTGGAAGCCCTGCTGGGCAGTAGCCCCACCTGGCCACACCCTTTCTAAAAAGAGGTTGACAGGCACCACGGCGGCCATGGGCTCCATGTCAGAGACACACTGCCAGTCTGAGCAGAAAATACTGACTTTGGACCAAGGGTCTGATTCAGTATAGGGCAGCTTCGTGTGCACATTGGGAAAGATTTGTTCTAGGGAAGAACACTTGGCTGTGCCATCCCAACCAGGGTTTGAAACGATACAGTCCAGCAAAAGCTCTTACCTTGTGAGCGCTCTGATGATTAATCCAGAAAATGTGAGACTCCTGTGGAAAGGACAAGTGCTTCCTGGACTGAGCTGTGCCTAGTTTGCATTCTCGATCCATCTATCAGAGAGAATACAGGACGAGTGGCGAGATGCAGGCGAAGTCTAGTTAATCTGTCATCTTTGACGCGTGTGCAGAATGCGTTTAGAAGTGTCCATCTGACGTTTCGGTCTTTTTATATCTTCCATATCCTGTAGGACACTGGGTGATAATTTGTTAAAGAGATGCTTCTGTCTGACCATTTATGGTTGAAACTGAAAGCAGTTAATGATACTGATATTAAACTCTAGGGTGGTGCCCAGGATTGAAATGATAGAGCCCCCGGCTGCCATATGTTCAGCAATAGTTGGAATGAATAAGCCTTTGTGTTTCTGATCTCCCTGACAGGAAGCCAAGGCAGCTTTCCTACGTACAGAAGTACGAAAAAGTAAACAATTGCCTGTTGGATCTTACGCTTCGTTTACAGTTCACACCTGAATTCAAGGTGTTTTTTTGCTTTTTTTAAATTCTCACCTTCCTTCAAGGAGCTCAGAGTGACTTTAGCTTGATAGAAGAAGAGGCAGAGGAGTTGGAGGAGTTGGTTTTTATATGCCAACTTTCTCTACCACTTAAGGGAGACTCAAACTGGCTTGCTATAGCCTTCCCTCCCCCTCCCCACAACAGACACCCTGTGAGGTATGTGGGGCTGAGAGAGCTCTAAGAGAGCTGTGTCTAGCCCAAGGTCACCCAGCCGGCTTCATGTGGAGGAGTGGGGAATCAAACCAGTTCTCCAGATCAGACTCCACCCCTCCAAACCACCCCTCTTAATCTCTACACCACGCTGACTCTCAAATGTATTGCACAAAAAGAGAACCCTCTAAAAGGGGAACTTTAGAATTCTGCTTTAGTCTGAGTACAAGGACTGCCGCTGCTGGAGAAGTCTGGCTAAGAGAACTGGGGCATTTTAGGAGCAATAGGTGTACAGGAATCCCCCCCCCCCAAATTCTCAACAAAACTTTGTGCCTCTTCGTTAAGCAAGGGCTACAATCCCGGGGCCAAGTCCATACACCTCAGGCCATCTGTATCAAGGGGAGTGTGCTGAGATCACTGAGTGCAAGATTGCTCCATAAGTCACTACCCAACAAGGAAGCTTCAGTCCGATAAGACGAGAAAATCAGCAGGTACATGTGATCTCCCCCCATTGTTTTTTTATTGCTGTGCTGTTCCAGTTCAGTTGCAAGCAAGCACAGAGTCACCGATGTTGATCTCCGTTAAGAGAGTTCCCCCCCCCTGCTGTTATCTTTCAGAAAAGGGAATTCAAAAGTCAAAGTCTATGGCATCTATGACATAATGTTGACTGGGAAGTTATGTGGAAGCTGCAACATACAAATGCTTTTTTGTACAGGTCTCTCTATTTTCAGCTGGGTGAAATGACAGCAGCCAACTGTCTGAGGGTTCAAACCTTAGTCATCTTGAAAGAATGTTCTTAAGGGTAAAGGTGGCCATGGGACTGGAAACACTTATCAATTCGTTAAAATTGCTCTATATCTCTGATTTTACAGATGTTCTACACTACCAGCATGGTGTAGTGGCTAAGAGCAGTGGTTTAGAGCGGTGGACTCTGATCTGGAGACTCTAATCTTGATTCCCCACTCCTCCTCATGAGTGGCAGACGCTAATCTGGTGAACTGGATTGGTTTCCCCACTCCTACACACGAAGCCAGCTGGGTGACCTTGGGCTAGTCACAGTTCTATTAAGAGCTCTCTCAGCCCCACCTACCTCACAGGGTGTCTGTTGTGGGCATGGGAAGGGAAGGTGATTGTCAGCCGGTTTGATTCTGCCTTAAGTGGTAGAAAAACCAATTCTTCTCCTTCTTCTCCTTCTCTTTTATTTTTCCCTGCAAGGAAAGCATTTCCATATAGCAAGAAAAGTGAGGTCTGTTCAGAGTATGCACAATTGGCTGCAGCTTTTTAGCAAAACAGCAGCCTGAATAGCCCTGATTCGCCCGAACTCATCAGAGCTTGTAGGCTAAGCGGGGTCGCAAATAGTCAGTACTTGGATGGGAGACCAGCGGGGAGGGTGACAGAAGAGCCAGCATGGCATAGACGATAAGAGTTGCAGGCTCTAACCTGAAGAACCGGGTTCAATTCCCCACTCCTCCACATGAAGCCTGCTGGATGACCTCAGGCTAGTTCTCTCCGAACTCTCTCAGCCCCACCTACTTCACAAGGTGTCTGTTGTGGGGAGAAGAAGGGAAGGCAATTGTGAGCCAGCTTGAGACTCCCTCAAGGTAGAGAACATCAGGGTATAAAAACCAACTCTTCTTGCCTTGATTTGGACTTTTTAGATGTTTTAATAATGGGCTTCTTACTGTTTCCACAATCAAGATTCAGGGGTCCTCGTCCAGAAATGTTATCCTGAGATTATTTCCCCTTCTAAGTAGAAACGAGGAATTCTTGGTTTCATGCTTTCCTGACTATCTTGGGGACGTTCACAGGTCACTGAATTCTACCCTCTTTGAGAACAACACGGCAGTTGCTTTCTGTATAAACAGCATGACCGCTTATCTGCAGATCTTATCAAGGATTGTCAGGTCACCCCTTCAGTATATTAATGATTGGAATGCATTCAGGAATGGTAACTGCCAGAGGGATAGCCATGTAGGTCTGTAACACCAAAAACAACTGAATCTTGAGGTACAATAAGCCTGCTAGCCCTTAATGTGTGACAAGATTTTATTGTTGCTCAGATGTGGTTACATCCTGGATAAATTCTAGTGCAGGTACTGTGGGGTTTAGAAACTCTCCACCTGCCCTCTGTTAGTCCTTTCAACTCCTACAGTGCATCTCTGTAACTTAAAATGGGAACGCGGTTTGAATAAGCAAGTGAATATCCTTTGAATATTCTTTCTCTTGTTGTTAATCCTTTGCTTTGGAAAGGATATTTTCATCAACCTGACAATACATGTACTCATGAAGCTGCCTTATATTGAACCAGACCCTTGGTCCATCAAAGTCAGTATTGTCTACTCAGACTGGCAGCGACTCTACAGGGTCTCAGGCTGAGATCTTTCACATCACCTACTTGCCTAGGCCCTTTAACTGGAGATGCCAGGGATTGAACCTGGGACCTTCTATATGCCAAGCAGATGCTCTACCACTGAGCCACAGCCGCTCCCATGTGATTTGAAAATAAAACAACCTACTCACTAAGAGAACTGAGGGAGGAGGTGAGCAATAGCATAGGGAGAGTGCAGAAGATGAAAATAAAGATGATTCATTTCACTGTAATTCCCTCTAGTACTTTACAGAGCAAAATGGGTGTTTTTGAGTATCTGTAACGGCCATAATGGTTACAACCAGGGATGCTAAAAGGCCTTCAGTTCAGATCATAACTTCTTTGCAAAGTGCGAATGGTACACTCCAGCCTCAAAAAGAATGCTTGATTGTTCTCCATTAGGGTTGCCAACGCTGGGTTGAGAAATTCCTGGGGATGCGGGGGTGGAATGTGGAGAGGAGAGGGAACGCAACGGGGATGTGATGCCAGTCCACCCGTCAAAGCAGCCCTTTCTTCTCGGGGAAACTGATCTCTGTCGTCTGGAGATCGGCTGTAAATCTGGGAGCTCCCCAGGCCCCCCACATGGAGGGAGGCAACCCTGTTCTCGAACCAGTTTCAAACCCTCGGAAGCATTCTGCATAGGTGCATTCCCAAACTGCTTTTCCTATCTGCCACCCACCATCTTTGTTATATGTTTTAAAAACTCATGAAACCAAGAGGTGCTCGTTTGCATTCAGTGGATATGCACATTCTTCCACTACTGCCTGGGAGCTGTTATTTAGTCAGTACTGAACATGTACCGGTACTGGCACATGTTCATGCCACCAACTGAAGATGCACAGCACATATGCTCCGTGTGTTTGACTTTAACTGATGCATATCTGCCCATGATGACTCTGGGCATACATCGCCCAACCAAGCTTATTTGTCAGCCTCCAGGAGAGCCATGGCAACCTTTTCCTTTTAAGCAAGTCTTTAAGGGGCTAGGAGCTGCCAAATTAAATTCAGATTATATTCTGTACTTTTTCATTCTTAGACTTTACAAGTAGGGGCCAGTATGCCTCCCTATCTGCGGATTTAGCTGTCTTCAGGCAGGGGGGCCACTTCAGAAATTAGATATATAGATATCTCAATTATATGGTTTATGTTGTGATCTCATTGAGGCCTTTAGTTGAATTAAATATATAGTTTTATTTTAATTTAACAGACTGCCCACTATATCTGTCCAGGTCTTTCAGCACAGCAAACAAACAAACAAACATGTTTTTTAATGTTTGTATCATAAGGCTAAGGAGCCCCGTGGGGCAGAGTGGTAAGCTGCTGTACTGCAGTCCAAGCTCTGCTCACGACCTGAGTTTGATCCCGACGGAAGTCGGTTTCAGATAGCTGGCTCAAGGTTGACTCAGCCTTCCATCCTTCCAAGGTCGGTCAAATGAGTACCCAGCTTGCTGGGGGTAAAGTGTAAATTACTGGGGAAGACACTGGCAAACCACCCCGTAAAACATAGTCTGCCTAGTAAACGTCGGGATGTAACATCACCCCATGGGTCAGGAATGACCCAGTGCTTGCACTGGGGACTACCTTTACCTTTATCATAAGGCTAAAAATGGAAGCCACTTTACAAGAGGTACATGCAGTTTGATCCGTTTTTTCCTAAACTTGAACTGTGATGACCTATTTGTCCCCACACTGTTTTTTCTCTAGAACTTTCATATTGCACAGAACCCGCTGCTTAGGTTCTGCATCCTGATAGTTTCTGTAGGAAATTTTGGTGAGTTTCACCTTTGATGGAAGTAGATATGAACACAATAATATGAAGGTCATAATGATCTTCATAATGGCACGCAGTGCATTGTTGTGGCTGATCTGTATTGTTCACAAGAATGAATATTGCAGTTCAGGGCAAAGACCAGCTGACACCTGCTACTTCCTTCTCTTAAAAGAAAGGTGCAGTTTCTAAATTCTCATAAGCTCCAGCGGACGATGAAAAAAGAAAGCAAGGCATAATCACTTTTGCCCCAAAAGATCTTTTTATTTGCACGGCGATGTCTAGGTCATTGAAGAATGGCAAGCAATTGAAGCACTACAAGAATTGCCAACAGTAGAGTGTGTTTCACAAACTTTTTTGGGTATTGAGAAAGAGCTGGGTGACTTCAAGCCAAGTGGAGGTCGTGGCCCCGGTCCAAAAACACCTCTACATTTCCCAGTATGAACTATGGGGCAACCATCACCTCTTGCCTTTCTGCTTGACTGCAATGGGTAAAAGCAAACAGCAGGAATTGTGCCTGGGGTAATCTTTGTTCATGAAGACTTTGGAGAGCTGTGTTCTCAAATATACTGTATGGAACCCTTCATAACTGGATCATGGGGGAGGGATAGGAAATAGCTAGTAACAACGGGTGTTTTTTTAAGCTCCATATTTCTGCTTTTTTGGTTTCACATTTTGGGGACTTGATTCACACAGAGACTGGGGGCTGCATTTTGGCAAAACGGCATGGAGCTTTTCCTCACTCACAGCTCTTTTGTTCATATGCCTGTTTACCAGCAGGAAGGTTTTTTGGTTTTTAGAATGTGTATCCTACAAAGAGCAGCAGTTTAAGACCTGCCACTGGTATAAATTGTGGCCAAGAACTAGTAAGGTTTAATTCGTAGTTCAGACCAGATTCGCACATGGTGGAGAGTGAGATCAGTAGGGTTGCCATCCCTGGGTTGGGAGATTCCCGGAGATTTGGATTTAAAGCCTGGAGAGGATGGGGATTGTGGGGGGAAGGACCTCCGTGGGGTATATTGCCATAGAATCCGCTTTCCAACAGCCATTTTCTCCAGGGGAACTGATCTACGTAGTCTGCAGATCAGCTGTAATTGTGGGATATCTCCAGGCCCCATCTAGGGGTTGGCAGCTGTAGCCAAAAAGCAGCGGTGGCAGAATGGATCACAGCACTTCAGAATGCTCATGGATTATCACAGAAGATAGCATTTGGGAATGTTCCCTCATGTTAAAAACTCCCTGCAAACAGAAACTGGGAAACAGCAAGGCGAGAGAGAAGTCAGATCTTCTCTACTTGTGTTGGTTTTCGAGTTGCAAGCCGTGACTTGAGAAATCGCAGCATGGTTGTTTTTGGGTTTACAGCAGAGGGTGTTACATCTGGAGTTCCGTGGTCCCAAGAGCACCTGTTTGTGGAAGGGATAAACTGACTGTTCTTCTGTAGAAGCCACACAGCCTATGTCTGTGCTGCCATTCTTGATTGTGGAAAGTGAACAGATTATATTTTGTTTTTTTAATTAAACTAATATGCACTGTTAAAATATAGAGTGCATCTATGACAGGGGTCTCTGCAGTCCTTTTTCAGATGTTACAGTTGTAGATTCCAGGAGCTGACCAACGGCAAATAGCTCTCCCAATACACGTGATCACCATGTTGACTGAACAGGGACAACACACATATGTGCCATGCGTTGAATATGTGCACACTGACCACTGGATTTTTCAGGTTTCACAGGCACATGTACCAAGGCTGCATGCTCATGGTAAATATGAGCATTGCCCCTGCTCTCACACCATGGTGACCATGTGTATCAGGAGGTAGTGTGGATTCCTGACACACGCAGTTGGTAGAAGAAGAAGAGTTAGTTTTTATATATGCCGACTTTCTCTACCACTTAAGGAAGAATCAAACCTTCCTTTCCCCTCCCTTCAACAGACACCGTGTGAACTAGGTGGGGCTGAGAGAGCTCTAAAAGAGCTGTGACTAGTCCAAGGTCACCTAGCTGGCTTCATGTGGAGGAGTGGGGAAACCAGCTCGGTTCACCAGATTAGCGTTTGCCACTCATGTAGAGGTGTGGGGAATCAAACCCGGTTCTCCAGATTAGAGTCCACCGCCCCCAAACCACCGCTCTTAACCACTACACCACGCTGGCTCTCTGATAGGTTCCCAGTATGTGCAATTGTAGTATCTGAATTGGGCTAGTATAAAGATAATTGTAAAAATTTATTGCATTTGCACTCTGCCTTTTTTCCATCTTGGAATTGATGAAGGTATACATAGGGCTCTAAGGTCACCCATCCAAACAAGTAGATTAGAGTCCAGAAGCATCTTAGAGACAACAAGATTTTTGGGGTATAAGCTTTTATGAGTCAAAGCTTTGACTCTCAAAAACATATACCCTGAAATTTTTGTTAGTCTTTAAGCTGCTGCTGGACTCGAATCTAGTTGTTCCTCTGCAGACCAACAGAGCTGCCCTCTGAAACCATCAAGACAAGGTTGCTGCCTGTACTTTTCAACCATACTCTGAAATGGTTTTAGAAATATTTTTACTTGCATGGTTGGAAAAGTTCTGAGTAAATTATTATCTGAACCCAATTTCCTGGAAGCAATTTTACTGTGGAAGCAAAGAAGAACCTTTTCAGATGTACACTTCTTGAAGTAGATAGTAGCCTGGGAAGATAAGAGCATATTCCCAAATTGATGCCGAGGAGATGACCTCTTCTCTGATCTTGGGCAAAGCTTTGTGAACTCTGAGTCCCCTTTATGTTCATTAAACATTTCCAGACGCACAGAGAGATGCCGCATTTTCAATTGAAGGGGATTTTATTTGTGCTGTAGGATTTCAAAGCAAACACTGCTTACATTTCCAGCAGTGTTTAAAGCTCTCTTCTTTCGGCTGCAGCATTTTGTGACTTGCTCCACAGGATTTGTCAGACAGCAAGTCATTTGAAAGGGATTTTATTTCAGTCACTAGTCCAATTGGAAAGGATGTGATTTTATTTTTTTTCCCCAAAGAAAGGACCCTCAAAGGCACTGGAAAATGGAGGGATTCATGCAGCCAGAGCCAATGCACATTTGCTCAGAAGTAAATGAGTGGGCCTTAGTTCCTAATACGTATGCAATAGATTGAATTGCTGGCTTAGAGAATGTTCCACAGATACTCTGCTCTCCAACAGTTCACAAATGAAAACAGAGACATGCTTCAAACACCCCACTTCTTATGCCAAGGATGACTGCCCCCCAGCCTTCCCCCTCCACCTTTACACACGGTGGAGCTTTACACATGGTGGAGAGCCAGCGTGGTGTAGTGGTTCAGAGCGGTGGTTTGGAGCGGTGGAGTCTGATCTGGAGAACTGGGTTTGATTCCTCACTCCTCCACATGAGCGGCGGAGGCTAATCTGGTGAACTGATTTGTTTCCCCACTCCTACACACAAAGCCATCTGGGTTACCATGGGCTAGTCACACTCTCTCAGCCTTACCTACCTCACAGGGTGTCTGTTGTGGGGAGGGGAAGGGAAGGTGATTGTAAGCTGGTTGGAGTCTTCCTTAAGAGGTAGAGAAAGTCGGCATATAAAAACCAACTCTTCTTCTTTTCTCTATTCATTTACCCCACAATCATTTGTCTTCCACCAGTTAAGGGATAGGGGGGCATTGTTTGTTTCTGTTAAAGACTGACTACAGATGGAACATTTTTTGCCATGTACTTGGAACAGAATTCTTACGACAGATCAGATTTCACCCTATCTCTGAGATGTAGATTAGTAGGCTTCACACTCCCAGCTGTCCTGCAGTTTCAGGACCAACCAGAAAGGACGTTGCGGTCTTCTTTTCTTTTTAAAGATAATTGTAAGCCGTCTCGAAAGATTGCTGCAAGGCAGGACTGCCTGGTTTTAAATAAATAATCAAAAGGACAGGGCATCCAAGTCCCTAGGTGCTAACCAGTGTGCTACGCTGCCTCTCAGTCTTGGGCAAATGACGTAAGATTGGTTCTGCAGCCTCTATCGGAGAAACAGATCCTTCTTCCTCATCAGTTTATGGCGGTTTTGCTTGCTAAAGCAAGGCAGACTTTGGTCTCACTTCCCCACTGAATCCACCTGGAATGAGAATTGGACACCGAAAGTCGGAAGTTGCAGGGAAGGGAACATAAGAAAAGCCCTGCTGGATCAGACCAAGGCCCGTCAGGTCCAGCAGTCTGTTCACACAGTGGCCAACCAGGTGCCTCTAGGAAGCCCACAAACAAGACAACTGCAGCAGCACCATCCTGCCTGTGTTCCACAGCACCTAAGATAATAGGCATGCTCCTCTGATCCTGGAGAGAATACATATGCATCATGACTGGTATCCATTTTTTGCTAGTAGCCATGAATACTCCTCTCCTCCATGAATGTGTCCACTCCCTTTCTTAAAGACCTTCCAAGTTGGCAGCCATCACTCATCCTGGAGCAGGGAGTTCCACAATTTAACTATGCATTATGTGAAGAAATATTTCCTTTTATCTGTTTGGAATCTCTCACCCTCCAGCTTCAGCAGTCGACCCCACGTTCTGGTATTATGAGAGAGGGTGAAAAGCTTCTCCCTGTCCCCTCTCTCCATAATTATGCATAATTTTATAGACCTCTATCATGTCTCTCCTTAACCGCCTTATTTCCAAGCTAAACAGCCCTAAGGGCATAAGCACCCTAAGGGGATAAGCAAAACAAAACAGCCATTTGCTTGGACTAAGTCCCCTCTTTCTCTCTTTCATTGGCCATTTATGCATGGGTAGTTTTACCTTAGATTTGCTGCTCTTTAGATGCACTTTTTTCCAATCCGAATTTTCAAAACTCTGCATGGGCGATTATTTTTTTTAATTTTGAGAATTCGGATTGATATGCCCATATTATTGTATCAATTCCCAATGACAATAACACAGCAGGAGGTTGATAGTCCAAAGCAATTTGTTTATTAGGCCCAATATACACACCGGGTGAAAATTGCCCAAATGCGCAGGACAATTCACGCAAACATCAAAGGAGTGCAAGCACGGATATAATCTTTGGTAATGGGAGGTACAAAAGACGGAATACATGGCGTCGATACATAGAACCAATAATAGATATTTAAGGATTTGAATACCCTATTAGAGATTCGGAGGCGTTACATAGAAATGGTGATCTCATTCTCACTAATGAGCAGTGAAGACCCATATTCCCAGGTGCTTCTCTATTTGATCCTAAATTACTGCAGTTCTTCTTACCTTGGACCCTGGCAGCTTACCAAGACCACGGTTACACAGCCCGGATAACCTACAAGAACCAACTAACTAAGAGGGTTCCTAGCTGGTTCTCATCTCTGGAAAACCAGCTTATGCAAGCATACTAAGGCCATCTATAGATTCTAACTAAGGAGCAACAGTGGGCCTCTTATACTTGAGGCCTGTAACATACGCAAGTGCTTGGTGTAACTTTACTAGCCGCCTCTGATATACTGAGTGTGGCGTGTTCAGGAGTGCGGATATACTTTATTGAGTACCAAGAGTATATTTCAAATCAAAGAATACATTTCCAATACATTTCCCATAGCATATAACACTGCTTCCCAACCAGGGGTCCGTGAGAACTAAATTAAAGTCCGCAAAACAAAGTTATAAACCCATAATAAATTAATATTTTCAACTAAAAGTTCTCTATTATAAAATATATATTCAAATATTATTCTAAGTTTAATGTTTAACTAACAGTTATGATTAAAGTTTATTTTCAAATTCTCGGAATTTTTATTTTGAACCTTGGGGTCCCTGCACCGAACAAAAAAGTCCTAGTGGTCCCTGGTCAAAAAAAGGTTGGGAACCACTGGCATATAATGATTTCAGGCATTGCAGGATGGGGAAAATGTGTATCCAGAGAACGGCAAATCCAAAGTCAAACCCTCCCCTGCACAAGCGGCCCTGCTCTTCCCCAAACGTCTGTTTTGATTTTGCTCCTGGGGGAAGGAGGCGGGGCTTCGGCCACGGCTGTATTCTTGTCGCTAAGCCATTGGCCGCCGCGGGTGCCGCTCCCGTCCGGCCCGGCTCGCCGAACGCCGCTCGCCGAAGCCCATTGGCCGGAGGCGAAGCTCAGCGGGGAGAGAGAGGGGGGCTTCCCTGCGGGTGACGTCGCTGGGATTCCCCGCCTCCCTGCCACAGCTGGGGAGGCGTGGGAAGAGCCAGCGGAATGGGAAGGGGGGGGCGGTCAGTTGCTGGCTTTTGAGTGGACGGAAACCTCCTTGCAGTCCTTGGGTCGGAGGCGGAGGAGATCAACTTTGGGGGGCAGGGGAAATAGCGGCTGGTGCCAGTCTCCGCTTGGAAGGGCTGCGGGGCTTCGTCCTAGCAACTTCTCCGGGTCCGGTTGCACGTCTGAAAGCGCCCTGCAGGAGACTGGGGAACCCTGGCCTTGGGAGCGTCCAACTTTACGAACTTTTGTCTTATCCCCTTTTTTTTGGGGGGGGGGAGTAGTAAACGTGGAGAGAGTAAGGAACCAGGAGAGTAAAGAGCCGAGGGGGTTGCCTGATGGAATAGCCCTGTAGTTCCGTAGCCTGTGTCGAGGGTGCCCCCCCCCGGGTGTAGATTTCCTCCTCCCGGACCAGGGGTCCCCCTCCATGTCATTGGCCATGGAGACCCTGGAAGGTGTGGAGCAGAACCTTCTCCAGTGGGATCGGAAGCTGAGCGAGCTGTCGGAACCGGGGGAGTCCGATGCCCTGCTCTACAACACGGTGAGAAACCGCCCCATTGGGATCTGGGGTGGGGTGGGGGGTTTCTCTCTAATGGGGTGGGGTCCTCGGTACGCTGATCCCCTCTTGAGAAAAGAGGCAACGGTATTGCAATCTAAACTTGGAGAGGGGAGAGGGAGGCTTGGAGAAGGTACCGTGAAAATCATTTTTTTTAACGGGATCATTTAAAGGATACTCATTGATCTAATCCCTTATTCGTGCTTTGTATTAATTTTTATGTTGGGCATTGATTTTATAATGTTGGACATGACCAGAACAGATTAATTAAAATCATATTGGGATTAGTTCCGTTAGCAAAAGATTGTATAATTTTAATTTTAGACGGGAGAGGGGGAAGTCATTTGATTGTTAAATTAGAATATTATTTGGTTTTCCCTTTATTACTGTTATTATAATGTTTTTATGGATATATTAAATGAAGGAAAATAAAAAAAAATTATTAAAAAAAAACTTTGAGAGGGGAGGGAGCATATGGTTCCTTTTTGGGTGGAGTGGGGGGGATTTTGGCACATGCACATCTGGCTTCGGAAAGTTGCACTCCTCTTGGGCATGTGTTCTCCCGGAGGCGTCTCTTTGAAGTCCCACCCGTCTGGAATTGGCATCTGCCGCGCCCTGGGCTTGGTTGTGCCATTGGTTATTATGCCTTCTTTCCCTACTTGTGGGGCAAACTCAGCAGACTTAACTCTGGAGCAGATGCTAGGCCAGCTCCAGCTCTGAGCCCCGAGGACTTGTTGAAACATTAAAAATGGAGGAGCGCCTCGAGTTTGGAATTTCAGCTGAGCTGACGCAAGAAGGAAATTACTTGAACGCTTGTCTGGTTCTCCGAAGGCCTTTGTGTATAAATCTAGTGGCTCTTGACATGTGGCGGAAACTTGATTTCGCCCCAGTGGTTTCTTGGGGTGGGGAATGTTTGCGTTTTAAAAATTTCCGACTTCTTTTCAAGAGAACGGGTGTGTTAACCATCTTGACTGGGTTTTTCCTTCCTGCTCATGCCTACGTTGTCAGCAAGGAGGTAGCAGACTCTGCAAACTTCAGTGTGATAACAGCCTTATTCGTTGCATAAGCTGCCATAGCATCAAAACTTTGCACATCTGACTCCTGGTTTCTCCCCCCCAGTTTGCTGCTAGTCCACTATGAACGGCAGCCTGGAAGGATGGCCTTGCCTCCCAAAAATATTTATGTGGTTCCGTTATGGAAGGAACAGTGAAGAAAGCTGATGTCAGTAATTTGTGCCAGATGTTTGACTTGCTTTTCCCTCTTCCAAAACACCAGACCAGTTATCTTTAAAGGAAATTTTGGTGCAGAATGTTTCTCTAGGCTACTAAAATTTTAATGCCTAAGACTCCTCTGAAACAAACCAAGGTTTTTTTTGGGGTGTGTGTGTGACAATGGACTGAAAGATGAAGCACATCTGGAATGTGCAAAATGTCTTTCTTCTCTGAAGGGAGCCAAAAACAATCTCTTAAGTATATATTAGTGCTGTAAATGAACATAAGAACATAAGAAAAGCCATGCTGGATCAGACCAAGGCCCACCAAGTCCAGCAGTCTGTTCACACAGTGGCCAACCAGGTGCCTCTAGGAAGCCCACAAACAAGATGGCTGCAGCAGCATTGTCCTGCCTGTGTTCCACAGCACCCAAGATAACAGGCATGCTCCTCCGATCCTGGAGAGAATAGGTATGCATCATGACTAGCATCAATTTTGACTAGTAGCCATGAATAGCCCTCTCCTCTGTGAACATGTCCACTCCCCTCTGAAAGCCTTCCAATTTGGCAGCCATCACCACATCTTGGGGCAGGGAGTTCCATCTGGCTGTTCAAGTGTAGCTCAAACAGACAGAAACAAGACACATGGACCTCTGGCACAAGGTATAATTCATGGAAGCTATTCATAGAGATGATTCTCAGAGCCCTGTAGCACAAAACATCATTTCTAGACATTTTGGGAAAGGAGGTGGGCATCGAAACTATTAAAATATGTAAGTCTTGCTGGCTTTTATTATTTGCCTCTCTGTTCTGTCTGATGAAAGAGGGAACAGATCCTAATACCAGAACAAAGTGTTCCAGCACCAGGTGCCATCCTGGAATCTGAGAGTCTAGGGCTGGCCTGAATATGCATTGGCAAACCTGCATAACAGGGCTAGCTGCAAGTATGCCATAGAGTTCTGCAGCTAAACCTGAGCTAGAGCCTGCCGAAAAGTTAGTTGTGACATCTGCACATACTTAGACAGATTGCTTAAAAAAAAAAAAAACCCTGGCCAAAGCTTGGGTGGTATTTTAGGTTGCCATAGCAACCCAAAAGGAGATGTGGAAACATGGTGGTGGCAGTTGTGGGTACCAGGAGAGGCTGAGGAGGGGATGCTGGCATCAGTGGAAGTGGGGATTGTTGAGCAGGGGAAGGCCAGCCAGAGTTGGTGTGACAAGGAGGAGGGAGCAGGTGGGCAGAGGGAGGCAAGCAAATGTAGTGAGGGGGCAAGTGGGCAGAGGCAAGCCAGAGGTGGGCAATGGGTGGGGGGAGCTTGAGCTGGTGATAGGGAGGGGGAAGCTGGGGGTGGTAAGAATGAGGAGGGGGGAATTTCCTCTCCCCTGTGGTTTCTCCTGAATGCCTCCTTGTTTTGCCCGTTGCTTATCTCTTGTATTATGTACCCTCCATGTGTGGGTGCAGGGAATTTAATTGTTCAAAGAGTGGGAGATAAATTCTGTATGGTCAAAGCATCTATCCTGCGTGTGTTATTTATATTTAAAAATGCAATCGAATACTAAATTGTGCATCGGTGGGTGGATGTTGCACCAGAGAGGCAAGTGAGCAAGAGATTGTGGCTGAGCAGCTAGGTCTCACTTGGCCCTTCTTGGCATTTAGTCTTCTCTTGGCTGGCAGCATGAGGCATGGTTGTAAACCCTTGTGGTGGTATGGCTCTGAGGCACATGCTCCAAGATCTTTCCATGTGGTGCATGTAACATTATTCCTTGGGAATCTTGTCACAGATTGGCAAAAGTTTGGCTGCAGGTGAAAGCTGGACTTGTGTGTCAGGTTTAGTCTTGTGAAATGTCTTCAAGGGCAATTTTTATATGGGAGTGTATTATAGGCTGTGCTCAAGAATACAGATCGGTGAATGATGTCAGCCAGGTCTTAATCTGGAAGAGATGTTTGTAGCCCCTTGACAGGACTGAATTATTGAAAAACTCTCCATGATTTTCAGTAATTGGAAGGGTTCAATGGTAGTAAACATGCTACCATGGGAGGGGCTGTGACTCCGTGGTAGAGCCTCTGCTTGGCATGCAGAAGGTCCCAGGTTCAATCCCCGGCATCTCCAGTTAAAGGGACTAGGCAAGTAGGTGATGTGAAGGACCTCTGCCCCTGAGACCCTGGAGAGCCCTGCCAATCAGAGTAGACAGTACTGACCTTGATGGACCAATGGTCTGATTCAGTATAAGGCAGCTTTGTGTGTGTTCATTTGGGTGGGGAGGGGCTGTGGCTCAGTGGTAGAGCATCTGGTGGGCATGCAGACGGTACCAGGTTCAGTCCCCGGCATCTCCAGTTAAAGGGACTAGGCAAGTAGGTGATGTGAAAGACCTCTGCCTGAGACCCTGGAGAGCCACTGCTGGTCTGAGTAGGCAATACTGACTTCAATGGACCAAGGGTCTGATTCTGTATAAGGCAGCTCCATTCATGCTGAGGGGACAGTTGACATACCCATGGTCTGAATCTGTATATGACATAATTTGTATGGTCAAGAATTTGAAAGGTAATATTTCATGCACACTGAAGACATGCATTTGACAGTGGGGAGAAGGCTTTAGATGGGAGGTTCTGTCCCTGTCCTGCAGTTTACATGAGTCCCCAGTGACTAGTGCTACCATAGATGGCTTTCCTGTATCCACTACCCAACCAATGTGCTCCAAGACTGTGGGGCTTGGCACTGATGAAAAGGAAAGATGTCTCTTTCTGGATTGCCGCATAGCTTTTCGCATGAGAATACCATGCAGGCAAGATGAAAAAATTAAGGCTCTTTTGACTCCCCCCCCCCCCAACTCTCTAGCACCACTCGAATAACAAAAATTAGTGGCAGTGTTTTATGGCAAACCTGCTGCCCATTTGGCTTCTGAAAGGTCTAACCACCCTTCTGGCCTGTTCACACATGCAGGGAAATGTGGTGGCAAGAAGACAGACTCTGATTTCTTTTGGCTTTTTATGCTGGCTTTCCATTTCTGGGAACCTTAAACAGCAGTGTTGTAAAATGCGGTCCTTTTTGATTGTCTGCCTGCAATATGAAGTGATACATCCATTCCATCACTGGAGGTCTGGGCCGCCTCATTCCCCCTGCATGTGTGAACTAGGCCTCAAATCTCCTCTAGACCACCAGCGCAGTCTTTCTTTTGCATTTTGGGGAGTTCAGATTCGAATCCCCACTGTGCCATGGAAGCTTGCTG
Source organism: Euleptes europaea (assembly GCF_029931775.1). Taxonomy (NCBI): domain Eukaryota; kingdom Metazoa; phylum Chordata; class Lepidosauria; order Squamata; family Sphaerodactylidae; genus Euleptes; species Euleptes europaea. The sequence goes on from NC_079314.1 coordinate 101,073,100, forward strand.
GGTGACCTTGGGCTAGTCACACACTCTCAAACCCGACCCTGGCAACAGTTTGGATGGGAGACCTCCAAGGAATACCAGGGGCATGACGCAGAGGCAGGCAATGGCAAACTACCTCTGAACTTCTCTTGCCTTGAAAACCCCACCCGGGGTTGTGTAAGTCAGATATGACTTGACAGCCGAAACCCCCTTGAAGAAGATAGAATGAGTTTTCTTAGAGGCTGGCAATATCAGTCTTCGTGTGTTAAGTTCTATCAAGTCGCTTCGAACCTACAGCAACCCTATGAATTAATGACCTTCAAATCATCCTATCGTTCACAGCCTTGCTCAGGATTTGCAAACTGAGCCAAGCATTATTGTCTTTTACAGTGAGTTTGTCTTCTCGTGATGTGACCAAAGTACAATAGCCTCAGTTTGATCATTTTAGCTTCTTGGGAGGCTTTAGGATTGATTTGATCTAACCCCCCCCCCTTATTTGTCTTTTTGGTGGTCCACGGTATCTATAAATCTCTCCTCCAACACCACATTTCAAAGGAATCAACTTTCTTCCTGTCAGCTTTCTTCATTGTCCAACTTTCACACCCACATATAGTAATGGGGAATAATATAGTATGAGTTATCTTGATCTTGGTCACCAGCGATGCATTATTACGCTTTAGGATCTTTTCTAGCTCCTTCATGGCTGCCCTTCCCAGTCTCAATCTCCTTCAGATTTCTTGACTGCAGTCTCCCTTTTGTTTGATTATGGAGCCAAGGAATAGAAAACCTTGAGCAATTTCAATTTCTTCATTGTTATCCTTAAAGTTGTGTAATTCCCCAGTAGTCATTATTTTTGTCGTCTTGATGTTCAGCCGCAGTCCTGCTTTGGCCCTTGCTGCTTTAACCATCATCAGTAGTTGTTTGAAGTCTCCGTCATTTTCTGCCAGTCTTTAGCTGATGCCATAGTGGCAGTGAATCTTGCCTCTCTTCTGAATAGGCACCCTGTTTTCTGAGCAGCTGGGCGTATTTGCGTGCCTCGCAAAGGTAATCTGAACAGCCTTTGAAAGCTCTTCTGAATAGGGCCAGTCTTCTTACCCCTCCTGACAGGCAAAGCAAAGTGAGGAAAGAAGCTGAAGGACTTTGTTGATGGATACCCCTGGACCAGACCTTTACCCTCTCCTCTGCCTTCTGAATCACATTTCTGATGGGGTGGATTAAAAAAAATTGCCTATTGCAAAACAGCTCTCCTCCAGTCTTATTTATATATTTATTTATTCTACTTCGTTTATCTCCTGTCTTTCTCCCTAGAGGTCACCTCAAACGGCTTACATCGTTCTCCTGTCCCCCATTTTATCCTCACGACATTTTATCCTCGCAAATGAGGCTGTGTGTGTGATCGGCCCAAGGTAACCCAGTGAACTTCCATGTCAAAGTGGGGATTTGAACCTGGGTCTCACAGATCCTAGTCCAACACTCCAACCACTACACCATGCTGGCACATTTTCTAGAAGTGTGTCCCCCAATCTACTTAAAATAATTCATGACCGAGCCCCACCAAATCCAGGGCAACTGTTGGTTCTGAGTCGCTTCAACAGTGCCATGTGGGAAAGATGGCTACTTAATTTTGAGTCAGCATAGTTCATGTCACTGGGATATAGATGGCTGGCACTCACCTGGGTCTTGTGTTTGCCTTCATGATTTTAGGTAATGTTCAAGATTTGCACAGCATCTCTAGTGGCGAGGAGGAGTCCCTGCAAGGAACGTGCTCCACAACATTGCAAAAGCAACGTCTTCGCTTTGTTGGTCAGGAGACTTAAATTTAACCTCGCAGGGCTTGATGGTTTTCCTCCTTTTGTCTCAGGATTAGCTGTTGATGTCAGCAGTATAAAGAACCGTTTCTACGCAGCGGCTGTCTCAGCTGCTGGAGAGGTGTTCTAGTCCCAGAGGGGGTGAATCCAGGTGCATGCCGCCCGGGGAATGGGTTAGATTTGAAAGCGTGAACTTCTAAATGGGATGTGTCTCTTGCTAATCTCTCAGGAATCTTAACCATTTTTCTGCTTTGTTTTTATATACTGGAATGTTTGTGTATGACAGTGGCATACATTTAATTTTAGAAAAAAAAAACATATGGGTTCCATTTTTGGAGAGATGTTCTACATGTGCAACTTCTGGGTGCACCTGTTAATATTTTTGTCCATTTTGAAAAAAATGTGTAATTCTTGTAATCAAATATGTCAGTTTGAAGCACAGGCAGTTCAAGTACGGGCAGCTGTTTGGAGCGGAGCAAACATGGGCGGAGGTTTTGTGTCTAGCACAAGTCATAAATGGGCATATTTCACAATCCGGTGTGGGCTGTGGTGTGGAACAGCATCTGCTTAGCGTGCAGCATGTCCCAGGTTCACTCCCTGGCATCTCCAGTTAAAAGGATCATGTAGGTAATGTGAAAGATGTCTGCTTGAGCCACTGTTGGTCTGAGTACACAGTGCTAACCTTGATAGACCGATGGTTTGATTCAGTGTAAGGGTGCCTCATGTCTTCATGTGTGTGCTTTTATTAAGTGATACGCCAGTGCTGCAAAACATAACCCTTTTAAGTAACTGTATTAAAATTTGGTATAGCAAAAAAACAAAACAAAAAACACCAGTTGGAAGGAGCTGTGTAATTCTGTTTGTGTGTATATATGAATCACTTTTAGATTTAAGATCCCTTTATACGTAGGGTTGCCAGGTCCCTCTTCACCACCGGCGGGAGATTTTGGGAGTAGAGCCTGAAGAGGGCAGAGTTTCGGGAGGGGAGGGACTTCAATGCCATTGAGTTCAATTGCCAAAGCTGCCATTTTTCTCCAGGCGATCTGATCTCTATCGGCTGGAGGTCAGTTGAATTAGCTAGCAGGAGATCTCCTGCTACTACCTGGCAGTTGGCAACCTTATTTATACGTCATCCTTGTGTAAATTATGCAATGGCCAGCCTTATTAAAAAATACTTTCCCTTCACATATTTTTGTGTGTGGCAGCTTTCTCATGGCATGGCTTCACTAAATGTCAAAGCTGTTTGCTTTGTGTACTGATTATTAACTTGGTAAATGTTCCTGTTTAACAGTCTTTAAGGAAGTTGACGAAAGTTCTTTACTGAATGATCCTCCCAGTTTACAGCCAGTTCAGCAGTTTGGGGTTAAATTGTTTTAAAATATTTCCTTTGCTACTTGTTGCCTCGATTTGTGTAATTTTGGGTTACTTGAGAGGTTGTTTTTGTGCTTTTGTTTTATAATGTCTTGCATTTGAGTTATATAAAACGTTTGCAACTGGAGATGGGTATAATTCTAGTTTAGCAGCGAAATCTATTTCCATTCTTCTTTCAGGATTTAAATGATCTGCTTTTGACTCCTTACTAAACTCATTGGAAAAAGTTGCTCCGTAACATTTTCTCTCCCTTCTGTGTGCTGGTGATCAAGCACAAAACCCCAGTTAGTAACTTGTTGATCTACAAATGTATTTTGGTTTTATACCGGTGTGTCACAGCTTCTCAGGGAAAAAAATATTGGGGACTGTAGTCTTGGTTAAGGATATTAGAGATTGCAATCTTCCCCTTCCCTGACCATCTTTTTTAGGGTACCCCCAAGGAGAAGGAAAGACTGTTAAGCTAGTTGTAGTGTGGATCACCCCCGTGGAACAACAAACTTGGCCAATGTGTCCATACTTGCACCCCATTTTATTTGTGTGTGTAATAAAGGTACAACATACCTGAAATTGTATTGACTTTTGCAGTGATGGTCGTTTGTTGGGCCACTTTACCTGGCCAACCCATGTTAACATATTGGCACAGGAGGAAATGTTTGCTTGCTGCATCGCTTAAAAGGTAATCAAAAAGCAGGTTCCTTCTAACCAGGATCTTGTAAATGTCAAAGGATTACCTGAGCCTTGGGGATCCACCTCTGTGACATTTTAGTGGTTTTTTATTAACTTCCTTCACAAGTGCAAATTCTGTTCTGTACAATATAGATTTGTCTAGGGGGCGGTGGCTATTTTTGGAGAGTGTTGCAGTAGTGAAAACTGGAGCCATGTTTGACATACAACTCAAAGTTTGTTTATTCGACAAGCCATATAATGTAGTATTTGACCGTTTTGTTTTCAGTCCCTTTCCTAGTAATTCCTAGCATGAAGTTTGTCTTTTTCACGGCTGCTGCGCAGTAGGTCAACATTTTCATTGAGCTTTCCTCTGCAACTCCAAGATCTTTCCCCCTTTCAGACTCAACTATTTCAGACTCCATCAACATATATTTAAAATTAGGATTTTTCTTCCATTCCCCATACTGTCTCCAGCACAATGATCCAGAAATACTAGGTTTCCAGCTACATGCAGCTTGAGCTTTATTTCTTGAAAGTTCTAAACATAGCTAGGAGGACACAAAGTCCTTAAAAAGGGATTTATTCTCCTCCCCTGTGTAACTGGGTACTTCTCATGTAGGCCTGATTCTGGGACAAATGGTAACTGTACGGTTGCCAGGTTCCTCTTTGCAACCAGCGGGAGATTTGGGGGGCGGAGCCTGAAGAAGGCAGGCTTTGGGGAGGGGAGGGATTTCAGTGCCATAGAGTTCAATTGCCAAAGTGGCCATTTTTCTCCAGGTGATCTGATCTCTATTGGCTGGAGATCAGTTGAATTAGCAGGAGATCTCCTGCTACTGCCTGGCAGATGGCAACCCTAGGTAACTGGTTATTTAAGTAGTAAAAACTGTGGTGTGTGGGTTTACCATCAGTTTGGGTGTCAACCTCTCTGGACAACGAGTCATTGCTAATCCCTTGTAGCTACTCAATCCAATTTGAAGAGTCCAAGACAGGGGTTATGTGGATTGTCTTTTGTTAAGACCTCCCCAAGTAGCTTGGTTTCTTTAAAAGAGCTCAGCAGTTCCATAAGGAACACTCTGGAGTTTATTTAAATCACTGGTTCCCAACCGGGGGTCCGTGGACCCCCAGGGGTCCGCGAGAACTAAATTAAGGTCCGCGAAACAAAGTTATAAAGCCATAATAAATTAATATTTTTAATTAAAAGTTCTCTATTATAAAAATATATATTCAAATATTATTCTAAGTTTAATGTTTAACTAACAGTTATGATTAAAGTTTATTTTCAAATTCTCAGAATTTTTATTTTGAACCTTGGGGTCCCTGCACCGAACAAAAAAGTCCTAGTGGTCCCTGGTCAAAAAAAGGTTGGGAACCACTGATTTAAATGCTTAACTAGACACATTTTGGGGAGATGAAGGGTCCAGTTGAGCATGTAGTGTTCAGAAGAAGTAGTGTTGGTTTTTATATGCTAACTTTCTCTACTACTTAAGGGATACTCAAACCGGCTTACAATCACCTTCCCTTCCCCTCCCCACAACAGACACCTTGTGAGGTAGGTGGGGCTGAGAGAGCTCCAAGAGAGCTGTGACTAGCCCAAGGTCACCCAGCAGGCTTCGTATGTAGGAGTGGGGAATCAAAACCGGTTCTCCAGATCAGAGTGTCTCTCTCTCTCTCTCTCTCTCTCTCTCTCTCTCTCTCTCTCTCTCTCTCTCTCTCTCTCTCTCTCTCTCTCTCTCTCTCTCTCTCTCTCTCTCTCCTCCCCCCTCCCCCCTCCCCCCTCCCCCAGGGGGGCACGCTGGGGGGGGGCACGCTGTGTTGCTTTTGTTGAAGGGCACTTTCACACAGTCCAAATAATGCACTTTCAATCCACTTTCAGTGCACCTTAATGATCATTTGCAAGTGGATTTTGCCAGTTCACACAGTAAAATCCACCTTCAAAGTGCACTGAAAGCGGATTGAAAGGGCATTATGTCTCCCACTTACTTGTCTGAATAAGTTCTCTTGTTGTGCCTTTTGCCACCCAAAGTTCACAGCAGAAATTGTTCTTTGAGATGAGCTGGGAAAACTTTGAGCTTTCCTTATCGCTTCAGATAAATTACCCAGAAAAATCTGCTGAAATTAACCAGCAATAAGCAATGGCCCTTGGCGCTGTAGTCAGATAAGGTCTGTCTGAACTGCTTATCTCCTGAAAGTGCTTCCATGGGTGTCCAATATTTTCCCCCCTGAAAATGCTGTGTTCTCTTTGTGCTCATATTCATTACGCAAAAATTTTACTGTAAAAGCTGACTTAAGTTATCTTGCACTGTCTGATGTCGGTAGAAAAGGGGCATGGATCTGTATCCCTGTGTATGAAATAGAAACCTATTTTGCGATATTTCCGAATTACCTGCCTCAATATTGCAGTTTATTTTCTCTTGATTTGGGGTTTTGTGTTGGCACTTAAAAAAGAAGAAGAACCGTAAATATAGCTAATCCTGGGAAAGTATGTGAGGTAACCTGGATTTTCCCCCCCTGAAGAATATTTTTAAGAGGAAGAGAATTTCTAGATTCTGAACTCTTATGTTGGCATTATTTAAGGAACTGGGAGCACCAAATTTAGTAAGAGAAATAGTCGCTTTTTATCCAGATGATCTCAGAAGGGAGGCCAGTGGGAGGGAAGATAACCAGAAAGTCATACAGTTTCCACAATGAGCTACTTCTTTCTTATTAAAGAGTCAGCGGCTAGCTTCCTGAAGCACATCTGTTCCTCTCATCTGGAGGTAATGCTATCTGGCTTGGCCAACCTATCTGTGTCAGTGGGGCTTTTCCTCTCTCCAGTTTCTGATGGCTGAAGTTTCTTTTCTCTGTCAAGTGCCATCTCTCTGTTTGCAGTTCTCCTCACAGCTGTGTTGGTGCTTTGAAATGGCTGAAAGCTTGATTTGGGTGGGTTATAACAGCACTACTTTTTGTGCTCGCCGCGTTTGTTCGTCCCAGTTCTTTGGAATACCACCACCATGTGGTTTGCCTGCTTGTACTTATTATTTGACAACTCCTTGTCTTTCTAGAGTCTTCTGTTTAGCCAGACTGAATGCTAACCCCTCTATAGTTATGCAGGGCAGGATTTTGAATATACCATGTCCAGACAGGACCTGTCCTTGCTCTTCTGGCTCTATCGATTCATTAGCTCATGCCTTCTTGGAATGCTGCTTTTACGAGGAACTTCGATCACATTATATCTCTCCCTTTTAACATATAAATCTAATGCCTCTGTGTCTGACATAATGCCTTTTTTACTAAGCGACAGGGATCCCAAGGCTACATTGTCAGTGGCAAGATTTGTTTCAGTCCTTATATCCCTCAAACATTAGATATACGCTGCTCAAAATCAATGGGTCAAGGAGCTTCTAAGGGATAAAGGAAAGGATTTGGGTGGGAGGGAGGGCTGGCACCCATTCTGAGATTAAAAGAGTCTCCATAAAAAAATGTATGGCGAGGAACACTGCTTGTCTTACGAGAAGGCTGGAGCCAGGGAGAGAAACAAATGTGCTAATGTGGCTGTACTTCAGCCTCTCTTGGGTGATTCATAAAGTCCTGCCTCCTCTATTAAACTCTGGGGGACGGAGCTAGCTTGTTTCTTCCGTCCAGCTCTTGAACTTCCCAATCCCCCAGTCTCTTCCTGTACAGAAAAGCAAAGACCCCTAGCAGATACAGAAAATACTATATTCATGCGCATGCCTACAAGTAACAAAAGGCCTTTTCACTGAGTGGGTGTGAGCGAGCCAGTTGGCGCCCGCTGGCCCTCCAGATGTGAGATTCCATTGTGTGCTAACGCCAGACTTCAGCTTTCTCCACCAGCAGCTGGAAAGTCTTGCTCACGCATAACTCCCTAAAGGCAACAGTCCACAGCAGAAAAATAAGTCTGGCTGTGCCGTGTGGTTAAAAAAAATATATGTTTGCAAGTAGAAAAGGCAAGGCTTGAGTTTTGAGATTCCTCAGCTGTGAATTTTCTTTGGGACAATACACTCTCATTCACCACATCCAATTTATGGAGTGTGGACACTGGTGAACGTCGAAGAAGAAGAGAAACAAAATGATGATCATTATGTGGAAGAGTTGATGTCCCCCTCTCTGAAATGCTGTGATATTTGCTCAACCAACTTGTCTCAACAAAGTGGCCTTTGAAAAGCCCAAGACGTGTGGGTAGTATGTTCCTTGCAAGTTGCTTGTGGTCTTTGGGGTTCTTTGGGCTGTGTAAGGCTTCCAGGGCCCTTTGTGACATGAGAGAAGCAGAGCCAATGTTGAGCTGCTGGCTCCCTTGCAAGAGTAACCCAGGGTCGGCCTGGCCTCAGAGCAGCTCAGCAGATGGCACGGAGGGAAGTGAGATTAACAAAGGGAATGGGAAGTGGGAAGTGCATAACTGTCCAGCAGGAGCTTCATCAATTGAAATAGACAAACCAATTAATATCTATGAAGATTCCAGCTGATGAAGCTGCAATTTTGCAGTGAAAACGCTAGTGTGCATCCGGACCGCGTTACTGTGGACTTTTTCATCCTTCCTCGTGTTGCTTTTTGAAGAAAACAACCTAGAGATAAGACTCTTACTTACCTTGAAAAAGACTTTCCATCTTAGATTTGCTTGTACATACTATCACTGCTGTTTTCACTTGTCTGTAGATGTTACATTTTGTTCACAATATATGTTTGCATAGTTTGCTTGTGTATTATTTAAATTAATTGGTTTGAGCCTAGTACTATATTTTCACTACCAGCCTCCAGGTACTAGCTGGAGATCTCCCTGTATTACAACTGATCTCCAGCCGATAGTTCACCTGGAGAAAATGGCCGCTTTGGCCATTGGACTCTATGGCACTGAAGTCCCTTCCCTCCCCAAACCCTTCCCTCCTCAGACTCTGCCCCAAAAGCCTCCTGCTGATGGCAAAGAGGGACCTGGCAACCCTAGGTTTAGAAAATCAGAGATCCCAAAGTCTCATTTCTGAGGAGGCGGGCTAATGAAGTATGGTTGTTGGGAGAGGCTTACACTTAGTCTTTCAAGGTTTATGGAAAACCTAAAGGATCATACTTGGTGTCTAGCAGTTCAATCCTAACCAGGCATCTAGGAAATGTACATCTGAAGAGTGAACCAGGAGAACCAACCATTTAAGGGTTAAAGCCCATAAACTTGGCTGATAGTTGCTCTCCGCCTCTAAACACATAAATTTTAACTGTATCATTTTCCTATTGTCTCTGTCCAGCCTAAGTTGTGTGATGCAACTGTAAATTGTTTTGCAACAAGGCTTTATACCCACCCTTTCAAGGTTGGGTATAAACAAAGTTTATAAATTATGCCAACCTCTAGACTGGTTTAAAGCAGACAAAGTATTTTCCAAAAACATAGCCAAAACATTGTACGGGAGGGCATAAGAACGCTAACTCTCGTACACATTTTATGTACTGTACTGTAGAATCATTAAATAAATGGTCAATGGTCTTGCATATACCGGTATACCTATCTTTAGAAACCACCTAGTTTATTCCAGTATACCTACCAATATATTATTCCAGTATACCAGTATACCTACCTTTGTGTGTGTGTAAAGTGCCGTCAAGTCTCAGCCAACTTATGGCGACCCCTTTTTGGGGTTTTCATGGCAAGAGACTAACAGAGGTGGTTTGCCAGTGCCTTCCTCTGCACAGCAACCCTGCCCAACAACCCTGGTATTCCTTGGTGGTCTCCCATCCAAATACTAACCAGGGCCAACCCTGCTTAGCTTCTGAGATCTGACAAGATCAGGTTAGCCTGGGCCATCCAGGTCAGGGCTTAGGTACCTTGAAGCGTTATTCTCCATCTGGAGTGTGGATACCCACTCAGCCCTTGCACTGATTTCCAAGGGGAGGGAGGATTCTGAATTCATTGTAGTCTGATATCTCTCTTGATTATTGAAAGAATGGTTAAGTTGACTTTGGAGGCAATATCTTGGCTCATGAGGCCTTGCTCAACAGAGCCCTTTATTGTGTGTGGCCTGAAAAATTATGCACTACAAGTTAGTGTTTGTCTTCTGGATTTCTGTTTAAAAATCTGATTCATAGAATCATAGAGTTAGAAGGACCACCAGGGTCATCTAGTCCAACCCCCTGCACAATGCAAGAAATTCACAACCACCTCCACCCCCAGTGACCCCCACTACATGCCCCGAAGATGACCAAGATGTGTTCCCTCTCATCATCTGCTTAAGGTTATAGAATCAGCATTGCTGACAGATGGCCATCTAACCTCTTCTTTAAAATCTCGAAGGAAGGAGAGCTTATCACCTCCCAAGGAAGCCTGTTCCACTGAGGAACTGCTCCACTTACAGTTATCATCAAAATGAGGGGCCGTGGCTCAGTGGTAGAACCTCTGCTTGGCATGCAGAAGGTCCCAGGTTCAATCCCCGGCATCCGCAGTTAAAGGGACTAGGCAAAGTAGATGATGTGAAAGACCCCTGCCTGATACCCTGGAGAGCCGCTGCCAGTCTGGGTAGACAATACTGACTTTGATGGACCAAAAATCTAATTCAGTATTAGGCAGCTTCATGTGTTCATGTGTGTTCAAGTCACAAGCTAATCGACTTTAAAAATAAAATAAAAGGTGGTATCTTGGTGACCTATAGAATCCTATAGAAATACCTTATGGATGCATAACTTCCCACATTTCAGAGATTTGTACTGCTCCAGTATGCAGACTAAGGATTATCCTTACTCACTTCATAGGTGAAGGCCCTACTCTACCATCTATGAGCTACATTCCTTTATTCTGCACTTACCAGCCTTTCATTGATTCAAAAGAGGGGAGAGTGTTTATTCTTTGGTTTTCAAGAGGTGCTTCATAATAGAATTACCCTGCCATATTTCAGCAGTTCAAAGCTACCTCTTCTGTGTATGAATGAAATGTCACGAAGTGCTTTATATGATGTTCCTGTAGACTAGAGGAGATATGCATCCACCCACCTGTGTAGTTATTTAACTTCTCGAAATGGTGGAGAGCGAACCGAGCCAAGTAAAATTAACAAATGCTAGCAACCCTCACTAACGAAACTTTTAACAAGTTCTCAGAAGGTAAAAATAGGGACAGTCATTTTTCCTGGGATCAGAAAATGGGGACCGTGGGAGTGTATGAAGATGTGGATCACTCATAACTAGGGTTGCCAACCTCCAGGTACTAGCTGGAGATCTCCTGCTATTACAACTGATCTCCAGCCGATAGAGATCAGATCACCTGGAGAAAAATGGCTGTTTTGGCAATTGGACTCTTATGGCATTGAAGACCCACCCCTTCCCAAACCCCGCCCTCCTCAGGCTCTGCCCCAAAAATCTCCCGCAGGTGGCGAAGAGGGACCTGGCAACCCTGATGGCAACTGTCTGTCTTCTGGTCTCCCTCCTGTTCCGGGAAAAGCAGGAAATGCTCGTCTCTCCAGTGCCCTGCCCCAAACCTCCAGGGCTTGTAACAATAGAGGAAGTGGTTTTGATTAACAGCACTTTGCAGGGGTGCAGGGGTCTTACCTGTGCCGCAGCCCTGATCCAAAGGGTGTGCAGGCACACTGCTGATATTAATTTTAAAAAAACACTCTGCAAATCCAATCATAAATCTACCATTTTACCTTGTCAGAATCCAGGTCTGTTTTTTTTTTTTTTAAACTATTCAAATTCTCTTCAAGGCTTTTGGAGATGAATGGTTGACACTTTGCAAATGAAGGACTAATTGGAAGTTGTTTCAAAACACAAAGCAACATGTCAACATGCTCTAGCGGCGTCTTGAGTTTGAAGGAAAATAAATATTAAATAGGTATTGTTCTGGCAGGTGTTCTAAAATCAGGCTCAGAAATGAAATTAATGCAGCAGCGCATGGTTGTTGGTGGGGGAGAGAACCTACCCTGATTAGCAACACAAAGGTGTTTTTCAGTTTCAGGTTCCTGCTAATTATATATAATGTTCAGTTTTCAGTACTGATGCTGGAATAAAACATCTGTTAAACCTGGTATCTGCTACCAGTTTGCCAGCGTTGCACAGACGACTGAAGATAGTCATGGTCTTGTTCTCACAGAGACTGTAAGACTGTGTTTGGCTGTTCCATGTAGGACTGCAGGTAAGGCTTCACATGAACAAATGCCTTTCCGAGTGAAAACAAAAATTCCCTTCATGTAGAAAATTATCAGGTCCCTGATGTGTTACTTTTCAGCATGATCTTTTTAAAAAAAAATAATAATAGTGGCGTATTCACCTACATTAGATGCCATCTGCAGTCTGAAGCGTGGCCACAAGTTTACAATCTCAGTGAAGTCGCTTATTCATGGGAAAGCAGTGAAAATGTCCCTAGAGTAAATTTATATCCATTTGTCCTATATTTATAGATCCAATAAGCACAGTCTACTGGAATAAGCTAGGTAGGGTTGTCAGCTAGCCAAGAAAAACAGGCTGCCGCACTCTTATGCTTTTAGTAAAGCTTAATAGGTGGATGTTAGCAGGTGGGGGTTTTCATGGGATGAAGATAAGCATGGTTGCATGCTAATATATGGAAATCCACCAGACATTAAAGGCTTTTACAAAAACCTAGTTCAAAAAAACCCGGCAAGCCCCAAAACAGCAATATTCTTCCCTAACTTGTGAAGGTCAATTTGTTCTTGCCTGACCTGGACAAAAAGACACTTCCTATCTAAGGTCAGTGACATAAAGGAAGTGGCACTTTATGCCATTCTCAGTGGCCATTTGGGAACTAATGTTGCCAACCTCCAGGTGGTGGCTGGAGCTCTCCTGCTATTACAACTGATCTCCAGCCGATAGAGATCAGTACACCTGGAGAAAGTAGCCGCTTTGGCAATTGGGCTCTATGGCAATGAAGTTCCTCCCCTCCCTAAACCCCACCCTCCTCAGGGTCCGCCCCAAAAACCTCCCGCGGGTGGCAAAGAGGGACCTGGCAACCCTATTGGGATCCCATTTCTGGCAGCCAGGGTTAATAAATTTTTCATCCTGCTCTGGTGGGCAGAAATTCAGTCTATACAGCCTTCCTGGTCACTTCATCTGTGCTTAAGAGAGCTGAGCACATAAAGTATGTGTCATGCCACTGATATTTAACCCAGGTGTGACTTTATTCTGTTTGTTTTATGGTGTTTATAGTCTGCCTTTCTGGAAAAGACTTGAGTGGGACAACTGACCGTTTTGCCCTGGGAAACCTGCATCTGGCTCTGCTGGAAGAAGGCAGCTTTCAGATTTGTGCAGGCTTTCTTTAGGTGACATTATGCTGCAAATGAGGAAAACATGGAAAAAATGGAACACTGACTCATGCGTGTTTCCCCCACAAAAATTGTGGGTGGCTGATCATTACAGAGACTGCTTTCAGGAGAAAATGATACTGTATGCCCCACTATTATTGCCAGTCAGATGATTTTCTTCTCTGCAAAGTCTTGGAAAGGAATCCCATTCCTCTGTAGCTTTAAGGATCAAGAAAATTCACCTTGGCAAAAAAATTATGCTGCCAGTTAATTTTTTTTTAAAAAAAGATTAAATTAAAAAAACCATTTCCTGGTCTTTCCTGGTCTGGCATGCAGAAGTATGTACCATGCTATTCATCCAAACGTTTTATTGGAAATTGTGGGTGGTCAGTCTGCTGGCATTTTTATGATGTGATTCTTCGTAGGAACAGGGCCAAGTTGCAAAGATGAAAATGTACAAGATCAGCTTTCTTTCCAGGTGACACCATTATGTCGCCATGTCCTCCTTGGGTCGCTTCCTATTTCTAAAGTAGGGCAGCTTACTCAAAAATCTTAGTTCTCAAAGCGCAAAAGGTTGGCTTTCCTTAAATGGGGTCCGAGTCAAATACTCTGGAATGTGCATCCCTTTATTCCATCCAGGCCAGACTGTGCGCACACCTTGATTTGGCAATGTGAGCACCTATGTGTACTAGTAGTGGCATCATTGTCTCACCTTTCCTCCTAGAGGTGGCAAAAACCGACTTCCCGTTTTATCCTTGAGCAGGCTGTCAAAGGAATCCTGGGGAAGGCAACCCTTTGCAGCTAGAGGGGCCCAGCCTGCTTGCAACAGAGGTGAGGCATGGCACGGGGGCTCCTTCTCAGCTGCCAAGAAAACTAGTCCCTCTGCTCCCGAAAGGGCTGCCCTCACCTGGCTTGGGGTGAGGGCAGTGTGGTGTAGTGGTCAAGAGCAGTGGTTTGGAGCGGTGGACTCTGATCTGGAGAACCGGGTTTAATTCCCCACTCCTCCACATGAAGCCAGCTGGGAGACCTTGGGCTAGTCACAGCGCTCTCAGAGTTCTCTCAGCCCCACTTACCTCACAGGGTGTCTGTTGTGGGGAGGGGAAGGGAAGGTGATGGTAAGCCGGTTTGATTCTTCCTTAAGCGGTAGAGAAAGTCGGCATATAAAAACCAACTCTTCTTCTTCTTCTAAGGCAGAAAGCAGAGGAGCCACCCCTGAGGAACACAATAATCTTTCCAGCCTTCTAAATATGGCTTTGCAGGGCACCAGTTTTGGGGCCGGGACTGCAGGACCTTGAGTGTGCCAGCATCATCAGCCTCCTCCTCCTGCCAATGGCGGCAGGCTCCACTTTTCTCATCCCTGCTGCATCCCCTGTGGTGCCACAAACCCCACAGGGGAACACTTAGCTCCATTTAATCCTGGGATGTTTTGATGTGGCAGTCTTTCTCTGGGCAGAGGGGCTCCAACTCTTAATTGAGAGTCAGTTGTCTAACCTCTCCCCCCAGGAAAAGAGAAACTTCTCCTTGTATCTCGGAGCAGGAGTGCCATGGTGTGGGGGATGTGATGGAACAGGACTGCATGGTGTGATGGAACAGGACTGCAGTGGGCACATGTCATCTGCAGCCTGCATATTGTGCATGCCAAGCCTTTAACTCTTTTTTTTTAATGGCTTGTTCCCCAATGCTGCCCTTGCGCACCCCCTGACTGCACAGATGTCTGGTCAGAGCGAAGGGAATGAAACCAGCCTTTGTTAGCATAAACCCGGAGTCTCTATGATCATTTGTGAGCCAAATTGTGCTTTCACAATCTAACCATAGTTAAATGGTAGTTTCAGGTGATGTTTGAACTACGCCACAGACAGATAAAATTTGTGCTTTAAAAAGCCTCCTTCCCACTGTGGGTGTGAGTGTCCGGAAACCAGAAAGATGTGCTTGTTTCTGAATGTATTGATGGACATACAGGCAGGTTTGTTTATTTACTTCATTTATATCCCGCTTTTCTCCGCAAACGGGACCCAAGCAGGTTACATTGTTCCCCTCTACTTTATCCTCACAACAACACTGTGAGGCAAGAGTGTGTGTGACTGGCTCAAGACTACCCAGCAAGCTTCAGTGGCAAAATGGGGATTCAGATCGGGGTCTCCCAGACCCTGTCGGGTACAACACTGTTAGTGCTACTACACCATACTGGCTCTCAAGTTACAATTGCATTTCAGCCTTCCTGTACTTTACCATGCATTGGGGATTTATTTGTTTTAAACATATTATACCCTACTTTGAACTCTTGGAAAGAGTGGCTTATATCAGTAGTAACAACAGAGAGCTGAAAACACAATTGGTACAAAATGCACCAAAAGGTACTAAATCTAAGTGAGGTAGGTTAGACTGAGAGTGATTGACCCTCACAGCTAACTGCATAGATGTGTTAACTAACTGCATAGATGGGGAGGGGCTGTGGCTCAGTGGTAGAGCCTCTGCTTGGCATGCAGAAGGTCCTAGGTTCAATCCCCGGCAACTCCAGTTAAAGGGACCAGGCTAGTAGGTGATGTGAAAGACCTCTGCCTGAGACCCTGGAGAGCCGCTGCCGGTCTGAGTAGACAATACTGACTTTGATGGACCAAGGGTCTGATTCAGTAGAAGGCAGCTTCATGTATGTTCATGTGTTCATGAGTGCACTTTTGAAGCTGGGTCTCCCAGATCCAAGGTCAAAGCCTTATTGCCTATGCCAAGCTGGTTCTACTCGTCCAAACACTCAGGCCAAAATCTGTAACAAAGTAATTGCACCAACAAGAGCTGTGCAGAACAGGGCTGTGCCACAAGCCCTTCAACATGGTTATAATATATGTTTCTGCTTCCATTGGCTCATGTGCTCCTCTACTTCTGTGCTTTGTGGAGCTTCAGTGAGGGTTAGGCAGCTACCCGCCAGTGGGTCCTCCCCATCTTCACTCCACATCAAAGCCAGTGTGGTGTAGTGGTTAGAGTGTTGGGTAGGATCTGGGAGACCCAGGCTCAAATCCCCACTTGGCTGTGGAAGCCCCCTGGGTGACCTTGAGCTAGTCACATACCCTCAGCCTAAGCACCTAACAGGGTGGTTAAGAACATAAGAAAAGCCCTGATGGATCAGACCAAGGCCCATCAAGTCCAGCAGTCTGTTCACACAGTGGCCAACCAGGTGCCTCTAGGAAGCCACCAACAAGACGAGTGCAGCAGCACCATCCTGCCTGTGTTCCACCGCACCTAATATAATAGGCATGCTCCTCTGATCCTGGAGAGAATAGGTATGCATCACGACTAATATCCATTTTTACTAGTAGCCATGAATTCTCCTCTCCTCCATGAACACGTCCACTCCCCTCTTAAAGCCTTCCAAGTTGGCAGTCATCAACACATCCTGGGGCAGGGAGTTCCACAATTTAGCTATGCGTTGTGTAAAGAAATATTTCCTTTTCTCTGTTTTGAATCTCTCACCGTCCAGCTTCAGCAGATGACCCCGCATTCTAGTATTATGAGAGAGGGAGAAAAGCTTCTGCCTGTCCACTCTCTCCAAACCGTGCATAATTTTATAGACCTCTATCATGTCTCCATGGTCGCGAGGATAAAAATGCAGGAGAAGAGCATGAACCGCTTTGGGTTCCCATTGGGGAACAAAGCAGGGTAAAAATTAAGTAAATAAGATCAATCTTGTTAGGATTCATTTCATTGTGGCACAGAATCTTTCTGCAGGGCCAAAAAGAAGGGTTTCTTTGGAAAGGGCATGAGCGGGGGCCTGTGGCTACACTTATTAGTAGCTTCTGTCTAACAACAACAGTATACTTACCGTATTTAAAATTGACAAGTCTGTTCCCTTACCCAGTCAGCTTCACCAATAAGCGGAAAGGGTAGACAGTAAAGGTAATGAATTATGGAGGAGGAGAGAAGCAGAGGTCTCCTGGGGGACCAGTCACAGGAGAGCCTCCAAACCAGAACAGGCAATGGTCAGTCCACACCAGACGGCTCTGGGCTGTATTTGCGCTAGGAGCATTACAAAAATCACAAGAAGCCAGCATTTGGAGGGGGCGGGGGGAAGATGGGAGGAAAAACTGAAGCAGCTGCTCTGGATGAATACTTTCTGCCTTCTCAGAAATGTTTGAGTGAGTAAATGGTGTCAGCTCTGCAGAAAAATGCTGGTTTGGAAGCCCTGTGGGTTTTTTTTTTTTTTTTGCTTGCATTCTTTCAAAAAACCTGCAAAAACCTGTCTGGAAAGAGGGTAATGGATGGTCATGGTGCGTTCCTCAAACCAGTTTCAATTCATGAATTTGTTTTGTCTTTGTCGAGCCACAAGGACACTTGAGAGAGCTAGTTTCTCCTTCCCCTAAAATGGGGGGGGGGATTCCTTTTCTACTTCTGGCTGCAGTGTTTCCTAAATTTTGGGGTAGGCACGTGGGTTGCCTTGAGTGTCTCTTGGAACTCTCCAACCCTGCGATGCGGCCAGTGTGCCTCATCTTGTGCAAATAGGGACCCAACCCTCACATCCAAGTCTCTAGGTCAGGGGTGGGGAACATCAGGCCCGGGGGCCGTATAAGGCCCGCAAAAGCGTTTCGTCTGGCCCTTCGTGGGTCCTGGTAGATCTCTAGCTCAGAAGGATCTAAGACTGGTGATCCGCCACCTCCCGCAGACAGGAATAGCCTCCATTCAAGGCGGATGTGTTTGTTTTGCCGAGAAAAGGAACCTTTTTTCTGCCTTGAAGAAGAGTCATTAGCTATGGAGCTGCTAGGACTGCCCAAGAGTATAGCAGGCTAATTTTAAGCTGATAATTTTGTATGGCCCGCGAATGATATTATAAATATCTAAATGGCCCTTGGCAGAAAAAAGGTTCCCCACCCCTGCTCTAGGTTATGGAAGTGAGAGAAAGCTTTAGGGCACTGAAGGAGCAGACCTCTGAGTGTCGTGCGATTCTCCCTCCTACCCTGCCAGTTCCCAAACCAGCAAATAACGGCTGCAACTGTTTAAATAGCTGTGGAAGGCAAAATGTGCTATAATTGGATGTGTTTATCCAAGGCCTGATTCATAGACTAACTGGGACAGCTATGCAATGCATGCCTTCTCCATGAGAAAAACATTTGAGACTTTGTTGTAACTTAGGGAGGGGTACATGCTGCAGCTTTATAGCTAACTAAGGGAGGGGTACACGCTTAAGTTTCATAACATATAGGAACTGGTTTGCCACCTCCAGGTTGGGAAATACATGGAGGTTTTGGGGGCGGAGCCTGAGGAGGGCGGGGTTTGGGGCATTGACTCAATGCCATAGAGTCCAATTGAAGTATTTTTGTATGTATTTAATTAACTGATTTTTAATTGTAGTAAGTTATTACTTAACATAGAATGGATGATAAGAAGCTTGAGACTATGAAAAAGATTTATTTATTGTGTTGTATAGGAAGAACTGAGGAAGAATTGGGCTTTGTGCTCCGAAACGATCGTTTTCTCCTTCAATAGCCTGCTGTGCTGCAAAGAAAGAAATACACCTTAAAAGGACATTTTTAAGTGAACTTTGCTTCAATACTTACTTGTTAAAGGAATTAATTGTGAACTTACCTGTTGAAATATCCTGTAAATAAGAAAAAATACACTTGTTTGTTGGCAATATATGGTGTTGGTGGTTACATTACCACATACTGTAAAGATTTAGCCAGAATATATTTGGCATCATTTATGGCTGGATTCCTGTACTGAATTTCTCATCCTTTGGTAATTGTACAGAGGTGTCTGATTTTTCCTTCACCGCCTGGAGGTTGGCAACCCTATGTAGGAATCCCGTAGCGAGGAGTGGAAACAAAATTTCCCCCCTTCATAGTACAAACACTCAACCACCCAGAGAATTTACTAACAGTAAGTTCACAATGGGCCGAACCAAAAAAATAAAACAAAAAGGAGTGTACACATGATGTGGGAATGGTCACTGGCTAAGATGGCTTTCAAAGTTAACTATGAATGGATCTATTCTCGCAGAATGTGTCCATTTATCTGACGGCTAAGAAGAACCTTCATGTTCAGAGGCAGGAACCCCTCTGAACATCAGGTGATGGGAACACCTAGGAGGGAAGGCGATATATTTGTGAGCACTGCTGGCATCTTGATTGAACACCAGGTGATGGGAGCACATAGGAGGGAACATCAGGTGATGGGAGCACATAGGAGGGAAGGCTATATATTTGTGAGCACTGCTGGCATCTTGCTTGAACATCAGGTGATGGGAGCACATAGGAGGGAACATCAGGTGATGCTCATCTGAACATCAGGTGATGGGAGCACATAGGAGGGAAGGCTATATATTTGTGAGCACTGCTGGCATCTTGCTTGAACATCAGGTGATGGGAGCACATAGGAGGGAACATCAGGTGATGCTCATCTGAACATCAGGTGATGGGAGCACATAGGAGGGAAGGCTATATATTTGTGAGCACTGCTGGCATCTTGATTGAACACCAGGTGATGGGAGCACATAGGAGGGAACATCAGGTGATGCTCATCTGAACATCATGTGATGGGAGCACATAGGAGGGAAGGCTATATATTTGTGAGCACTGCTGGCATCTTGATTGAACACCAGGTGATGGGAGCACATAGGAGGGAACATCAGGTGATGCTCATCTGAACATCAGGTGATGGGAGCACATAGGAGGGAAGGCTATATATTTGTGAGCACTCCTGGCATCTTGATTGAACACCAGGTGATGGGAGCACATAGGAGGGAACATCAGGTGATGCTCATCTGAACATCAGGTGATGGGAGCACATAGGAAGGAAGGCTATATATTTGTGAGCACTGCCGGCATCTTGATTGAACACCAGGTGATGGGAGCACATAGGAGGGAACATCAGGTGATGGGAGCACATAGGAGGGAAGGCTATATATTTGTGAGCACTGCTGGCATCTTGCTTGAACATCAGGTGATGGGAGCACATAGGAGGGAACATCAGGTGATGCTCATCTGAACATCAGGTGATGGGAGCACATAGGAGGGAAGGCTATATATTTGTGAGCACTGCTGGCATCTTGATTGAACACCAGGTGATGGGAGCACATAGGAGGGAACATCAGGTGATGCTCATCTGAACATCAGGTGATGGGAGCACATAGGAGGGAAGGCTATATATTTGTGAGCACTGCCGGCATCTTGATTGAACACCAGGTGATGGGAGCACATAGGAGGGAACATCAGGTGATGGGAGCACATAGGAGGGAAGGCTATATATTTGTGAGCACTGCTGGCATCTTGCTTGAACATCAGGTGATGGGAGCACATAGGAGGGAACATCAGGTGATGCTCATCTGAACATCAGGTGATGGGAGCACATAGGAGGGAAGGCTATATATTTGTGAGCACTGCTGGCATCTTGCTTGAACATCAGGTGATGGGAGCACATAGGAGGGAACATCAGGTGATGCTCATCTGAACATCAGGTGATGGGAGCACATAGGAGGGAAGGCTATATATTTGTGAGCACTGCTGGCATCTTGATTGAACACCAGGTGATGGGAGCACATAGGAGGGAACATCAGGTGATGCTCATCTGAACATCATGTGATGGGAGCACATAGGAGGGAAGGCTATATATTTGTGAGCACTGCTGGCATCTTGATTGAACACCAGGTGATGGGAGCACATAGGAGGGAACATCAGGTGATGCTCATCTGAACATCAGGTGATGGGAGCACATAGGAGGGAAGGCTATATATTTGTGAGCACTCCTGGCATCTTGATTGAACACCAGGTGATGGGAGCACATAGGAGGGAACATCAGGTGATGCTCATCTGAACATCAGGTGATGGGAGCACATAGGAAGGAAGGCTATATATTTGTGAGCACTGCCGGCATCTTGATTGAACACCAGGTGATGGGAGCACATAGGAGGGAACATCAGGTGATGGGAGCACATAGGAGGGAAGGCTATATATTTGTGAGCACTGCTGGCATCTTGCTTGAACATCAGGTGATGGGAGCACATAGGAGGGAACATCAGGTGATGCTCATCTGAACATCAGGTGATGGGAGTACATAGGAGGGAAGGCTATATATTTGTGAGCACTGCTGGCATCTTGATTGAACACCAGGTGATGGGAGCACATAGGAGGGAACATCAGGTGATGCTCATCTGAACATCAGGTGATGGGAGCACATAGGAGGGAAGGCTATATATTTGTGAGCACTGCCGGCATCTTGATTGAACACCAGGTGATGGGAGCACATAGGAGGGAACATCAGGTGATGGGAGCACATAGGAGGGAAGGCTATATATTTGTGAGCACTGCTGGCATCTTGCTTGAACACCAGGTGATGGGAGCACATAGGAGGGAACATCAGGTGATGCTCATCTGAACATCAGGTGATGGGAGCACATAGGAGGGAAGGCTATATATTTGTGAGCACTGCCGGCATCTTGATTGAACACCAGGTGATGGGAGCACATAGGAGGAAACATCAGGTGATGGGAGCACATAGGAGGGAAGGCTATATATTTGTGAGCACTGCTGGCATCTTGCTTGAACATCAGGTGATGGGAGCACATAGGGAACATCAGGTGATGCTCATCTGAACATCAGGTGATAGGAGCACAAAGGAGGGAAGGCTATATATTTGTGAGCACTGCTGGCATCTTGATTGAACACCAGGTGATGGGAGCACATAGGAGGGAACATCAGGTGATGCTCATCTGAACATCAGGTGATGGGAGCACATAGGAGGGAAGGCTATATATTTGTGAGCACTGCCGGCATCTTGATTGAACACCAGGTGATGGGAGCACATAGGAGGAAACATCAGGTGATGGGAGCACATAGGAGGGAAGGCTATATATTTGTGAGCACTGCTGGCATCTTGCTTGAACATCAGGTGATGGGAGCACATAGGGAACATCAGGTGATGCTCATCTGAACATCAGGTGATAGGAGCACAAAGGAGGGAAGGCTATATATTTGTGAGCACTGCTGGCATCTTGATTGAACACCAGGTGATGGGAGCACATAGGAGGGAACATCAGGTGATGCTCATCTGAACATCAGGTGATGGGAGCACATAGGAGGGAAGGCTATATATTTGTGAGCACTGCCGGCATCTTGATTGAACACCAGGTGATGGGAGCACATAGGAGGAAACATCAGGTGATGGGAGCACATAGGAGGGAAGGCTATATATTTGTGAGCACTGCTGGCATCTTGCTTGAACATCAGGTGATGGGAGCACATAGGGAACATCAGGTGATGCTCATCTGAACATCAGGTGATAGGAGCACAAAGGAGGGAAGGCTATATATTTGTGAGCACTGCTGGCATCTTGATTGAACACCAGGTGATGGGAGCACATAGGAGGGAACATCAGGTGATGCTCATCTGAACATCAGGTGATGGGAGCACATAGGAGGGAAGGCTATATATTTGTGAGCACTGCCGGCATCTTGATCGGCAGTCGCTGGAATGCTGGACTACGTAGGTATTGTTCTGACCGAGGAGAATTCTCCTTGTTCTCTTAGGGGGAGGGAGTGTGTTGCCCGCCATGTGCATAGTGTGATGTGCTAGGGGTCTACTCAACAAAGCCTGCTTAATTGACTTTGGTCTTGAAGTCTGTTTTGTTGAGTGCTTTTAGGGGTGGCGGCTGTTTATTCTTACAAAACAAAGCGGTGTCCTGTGTTACGGCCTCCAAGGTTCTTCCCCATGGCAAACTTGTCTCCTAAATACATTTAACCATCACCGTTTGGCATTGCTTGGCTTAAAAGCGGGGGCTTCTACAATAGTTTCTGAAATTGCCACGACTTCCCTCTGTAGAGTTAAAACCGTTTTGGTTACTTCCTATTGCAGCTCTTTCCATTTCCCTCATCCGTGTTTCCTAAGACCCTAAAACAAAGGAAGTATTTCAAATTCATTTTTTTAAAAAAAGAAATCTGAATAAAATTACAGAACAGTACTGGGCTTCTTGAACAAGTGTGCTGTACAGATGGCAAAACAAGTAAAGTTTCTGGGGCGCCCAGTTTTTAAAACATGCATTTCAGACTCGAAAGATCCTAAAAATCCCTCTGTGGCGATAACCTTTCCTCCCAGCTGTATGTGTTTTGTAATTTTTTAAAAAAGTTACAGGCGGGCAAAAATACTGAAAGAGTGTATTTATAAGGAGGCATGTGTGAGAGGTGACTTTTTGCTGGCGGGTGTAAGGATTGTGCTTATCTGGAGCCTTGCCAGCTCTCCCGCCCCGGGGAATGTGTCCTGTCTCGTCGGACAGTCCGGAGTTGGAAGGTGGAGCCAGAAGGCATCCTAGGACTCCTGCTCCAAATCTTTTCTTTCTCTGCAAGGCTGGAAAGTGGGGTGGGTATTTTGCCAGGGCTTGGAGCCTGGGGTTCATTTCTCTGCTCCCCTGGGTCGGTCAGGGCTGAAAATGGTTTTGGGGCTTCGGAAGTGGGTTTCGTCCCGGCCGATACGGATTCTGCAAGGTCGCATGCAGAGAGCCAGCGTGGCGTAGTGGTTAAGAGCGGCGGACTCTCCATAATTTCTCTCTCCGGATATTAATTGAAGGTTTATTCGCTTGTTTCCAAACTTTAGCTATCACAATTCTTGCAGCAGCAACACTGTATTGGCCAATAATCCTGTCGTTATCATTCATATTTTTGGGTGGTATTCCCAATAAACAAAACACTGGTTTTCTTTTCACTCTACAATTAAATCAAATTATTCGTTTCCCTCAGAGAAATTATGGATATATATGAGGATGGCCAAATTAACAGAGTTCCTACATGGGAAAGATATGGAAGAGTTTAAACAAACATGGTCAAAGGCCGCCTCATATTGGGATAAGCTGGCAAAAAAAGATTTTATAATTATAATTAACGAGCTATAGAAATTAGAGTAATTTTATACCTTTGTATTTTTAAATATCATAAACTGATTAGACACTTCTTCGGAAGTTGGGTGAAGGGTCACTGTTGTAGGTGGGTGGAGGGGGAAGGGGTATCTTTTTTGAATATTAGAATTTTACAATTAAGAATGTAATAAGTAAGGTATAGTGATACCCTTCTGATTCTGTATTTTGTATTTTATTTTACTTATTGATAATTTCTTTGTATTTTTTATATTTTTTGTCTTTTTTTGTTATAAAATTCAATAAAAATTATATATATATATATATATATATATATATATATATATATATATATATATATATATATATATATATATATATATATGCGCGCGGCGGACTCTAATCTGGTGAACTGGGTTCTGTTTCTCCCCTCCTCCACATGAAGCCTGCTGGGTGACCTTGGCCTAGTCACAGTTTTCTCCAAATTCTCTCAGCCCCACCTACCTTGCAAGGTGTCTGTTGTTCAGGGCCGTAGCTTGGGGTGGGGTGGGGCAAGGAGGTCAGCCGCCGCCCCTGTGGCATGCAGAAAAGGCGGCCGGACTGCCTCTCCTACTCGGCACAGAGGCGCCTACAAGAGAAGCAGTCCTGCTGCTCTCTCTGCGTGCCATGGGGCGGTGGCTGCCCTCCTCGCCCCCCCTTGTTACGGCCCTGCTGTTTGTGAGGAGGGGACGGGAAGGTGATTGTAAGCCCCTTTGAGACCCCTTAAAGGTAGAGAAAAGCAGGGTATAAAAGCCAACTCTTCTTCATATCATCGTGCTCGGTGCGTGCGTTTTGGATGCGTATTCTTCATTTCCGATCGCACCGTGCCTTTTAAGACTGCTCCCAAGACGGTTAACGTCATATCGCAAGGAGGAGCGTGGGGGAGCACTGCGTCATGTCTACATCGCTGATGCTTCCCCGCCTCCCCTCCCCTTTTTTCCCACGCATGCGCAATATCATTGATCCGAAGGAACGCTGTACCCCATTAAGAATCGCCTCGTTTGCATGGCAGGGAAACCCTAATCACAACCTATGCAGGCATTCCCCCACCCCAAAAAAAACCCCAAATGAGCCGTTCCTTGCACAGTGCCGTCTTTTCGGGCGTTGGTCCAACGATCTTGCATCTTTTCGTGCAAATGCCCACATGCTCTACCACTGTGCCCACACTCTGGTTGGCTTTCAGCCCCTCCAAAGAGAGCCCATGTATGTGATTCAGATTTTTCCTCTCCTCTTTTGAAATGATTGTTTTTACTTAACAACTGGATTTAATGGTCCCTGATTGCCTGGTGTGATTGGAAAGGTAGACTAAATTCCTCGAAACTCTCCTCTTGTAAACCTATTATTTATCAGCATAATCTTAGAGCCCCAAGACGTGTGTTTTACTTCCGCTGGAAGTAGAAGATCAAGAAATCTACACGATGTTGTGTTTTTATTCTGGGAAGATTCAACAGCCCATGCTTTGTGTATGCACATAGTGTATAGTCAGATCTTGGAAGCTAAGCAGGGGTCGGCCCTGACTAGTACTTGCATGAGCAACCGCCCAGGAAATCCGGGGTCGCTATGCAGAGGCAGGCAACGGCGAACCGCCTCTGTTTGTCTCTTGCCTTGAAAACCCTACAGCGGTCACCCAAAGTTGGCTGCATCTTGAGGGCACTTTACACACGCATGGGTGTATAATGCGCATGAAGCACACGTATGTACAAATCTACTTTTTTTTGTTTGTGTGCGAAGGATGTTTTTTTTCTTAAACAAAACGTTCCAGTTTTCAGGAGTTCAATGTGGTCAAGGGAAGAGAAATTTTATTAGACCCTCACCCCTTCCTTGTATCTCTCAAAATGGGCTCCCTCTTTAATGATGTACGTGTGTGGGGTTACCCAATCGGACATTTCAAACTGGCAGTTGATGGGTCTCCTGTTGGGCAGTGAGATGGGAGATGGGGGTACAGGCCGTGAACTGGAGCTACCTGTTTTCCTATTTGGTCTGCGTGACTAATCCTATCACGGTGATTCTACTGCGCACGCCCTCCAGGGGATTTTCCCTCTCTCCTTACAGCCACCTGTACAATCTGAAACAGAATCTCAAGTGGTTTCTACTGATGTCACAGAAAAAAAGGCAAAACATGTTTTTCTAGTTGTCCTTAAAAAAAAAAAACATAAAAAAAAAAAACGAGTTTGTCACCTGAGAGCATTTTGTGCCTGGCTTGAGATATCTTTAATGCAAGTTTTAAACTAGCTAAACTGCCCATGGCAAGTAAAGGTTGCTTCCTGAACTGAACCTTAATGAAAACTGGTCCCATTTCAGGTCACTCGCGACTAATAGCTGTGTACACAGGCTAATGAAAAATTGTAGGCTGATAACACTTAGCCGCCTGAGTAGCCCACTTGGCCAGAGACTGGGAGCCAAGCAGGGTCAGCTACAGTCAGTACTTGGATGGGAGACCTCTGTGTGGCCAGCCACTGCCTCTGTGCATAGATGCTTTGCGCATGAACCAGCAGTCATGCAGAGGTGGGGGTGCAGGGCTGGTGCTCTTGTGTCTTCTTTCCCCTCTGTGCTTACTCGGTGTGTCACGTGTAAGCAGGGTTGCCAACCTCCAGGTACTAGCTGGGGATCTCCCGCTGCTACAACTGATCTCCTGCCGATAGAGATCAGTTCACCTGGAGAAAATAGCTGCTTTGGCAATTGGACTGTATGGCATTGAAGTCCCCCCCCTCCCCAAACCCTGCCCTCCTCAGGCTCTGCCCCCAAAACCTCCTGCTGGTGGCGAAGAGGGACCTGGCAACCCTACATGTAAAGGAATTGTGGGCACCTGGTTTTTTTTGCAGCGTCAAGATGCTTGAATTCCCTAATGCTTTCATCCTTGGCATCTTTGGTACCCCAGTTGGAGTGTGTGTGTCTTATTCTTCCCTACATCAGTTGATACTGGCTTTTCCCAGTTCTGCACAAGTAAACCCGAGTTTACTTATCTACCTTTTTATCTTGCCTTTCCTCAACGGGAACTGAAGAGGTGCATGCATGGTTCGTCTTAATTTTTATCCTTACACAACAACCCTGTGAGGTAAGTTATGCCCGTGCCATCATCTCCCAAAGAGTTTCATGGCTGAGTGGGGATTTAAGACAGGTTCTTCCAAATTATATTGCCTCTCAGTTCACCCTGAACTGTGGCTTAGTGGCTAAGAGCAGCGGACTCTAATCTGGAGAACCGGGTGCGATTCCCTGCTCCTCCACATGAAGCCTGCTGGGTGACCTTGGGCTAGGCACAGTTCTCTCAGAACTCTCTGTGTCCCACTTGCCTCACAAGGTGTCTGTTGTGGGGAAGGGAAGGTGATTGTAAGCTGATTTGAGACTCCTTAAAGGTAGAGAAAAGTGGGGTATAAAAAACCCAGCTCTTCTTCATCATCCTGAAAAACGTTGTCCCCGTATGGCTGACATTACCATGTGTCTGCATCTCCCAGGGTGCATTGGGGCACAGTGCCTGTAATGGATGAGAGCATCTTAGGCGCTGGGGGAAAGATTCGTAGTCCAGCAGTGCCCCCAGCACCAACCTGGCTTGTGCAGTTAAGGGCAGGGGTGGTGGTAGTGGAGAGAAAGTATTTTTACTTGTTAGCCGCACTGTATCTCTCTGTGAACTCTAAACCAGACAGGAAACCCCCAGAATAGTGAATTGTAAATATATTGTAAAGTTTTTCATTTGGATTAGCTATTATAACAAAATGCCCTTGCTAGTTAATGACCAGACTGATTAATATCTGGATGCTAATGGCATCTCTGAGCAAGCCGTAAGACTGTGTGATTATCCTTGGCATCAGACATAGCTGTTTTTTTTTTAACCTAATTTTTGTGTTTCTGCCAATAGATGCATCTTTCGTTTCAGTTCTTCCTCCCCTTCTTGGATTCTGTCCTGTTGGACTCCTATGTTGTTTTTACAGTTTGTGTGACTGAAGGCATTCATCATGGAAATCACACACACATCTCTCTGCTTGGGATTCAGCACTTTCGGGATTAAAGGCCACTATGCGTTCCAAACATCTCTGGAATACTTGACAGTTGAATTTTCACTGTTTTTCCTGGACAGCTTGAGCATAGCAGATGCTTGCTGTAACTGTGCTACATTTGAAAATACACACGCAAGAATGAAAACACACACACACACACACCCTATTCTAGTTGGATCTTGGGCTGAGAGAGTTCTGAGAGAACTGTGACTGGCCCAAGGTCACCCAGCAGGCTTCATGTGGAGGAGTGGGGAATCGAACCTCGTTCTACAGATTAGAGTCTGCAGCTCTTAACCACTACATCATGCTCATATATGTACCTTGCCCCTGTACAATTCCCCTCCATCCCAATTATGCTGTTAATAGCTATGCAAAGACAAAACTGGTAGCGTTTAAGATGCCTGAGGAAGACTTCTTTTTGATTTTGCTGCAATAGACAGCTACCTCGCTCGAGCCCCCCCCCCACACACACACACAGTTAAGTCTCAGGCCATTTATGCAGGGTCAATTTTGATGCTCGCTCAAAGCTTTTTTTAAATGCAACCTTTAAAATGCCTATTCACGGTCCTGATGCAAAAGGAGAAATCCCCCCCCACACACACACACACCCGCCTGCTCCTTCGTTCCTTCCATTAGCAACCACCGCTTGCATAGCTAACGTGCGGCTGTGATTTTGCATGCTTCATTGAGGGGATTCTTCGAGGCAGGGGCAGAGCAAACACAAAAGGTCGCGTTAAAGGGGCTCTTAAGAAATGCGAATGACGGTTCAGTGTGAAAAACTCCCAAAAATATGTGGGGCACTTCCGCCTGGAACGCGCTGCTGATTACCAAGCATAGATGGCATTACAATACAAGTATAGCATGTTCAAAACAGCAGACACTTCTGTTTAATTTTGGGTCTGAACCCAAATGATCTGCCCTGAGCCCCAAGCTTGATACACGAGCTGCTTGCTGATGGGTAGCTGAGTCGTGTCATTTTCACTGCAGGCCCGTAGTGATGGGTATGTTGGAATCTCCATGGTGTTGAGAGGTGTCAACACCTGGTTATCTCACGCCGGGTGGTGTTTTTGATTTAGGAGGTGCAATAGCCTGTCTTCCTGCCATCCCATATTTGTGGACCTTGATGCCATGAAGACGTGACCTTCATTTGTAGTGTTCAAGGAAAGACAGTGCCTCTACAATGCTGGCAATGCTAAATGTAGCCCTTATTTCTTGGGATAGGTCCAGTGAACTAGATTTGCCATTTTGTACTCCGTTTTTCGCTGACCCTGGTTAAATTGGAGAATTCTCACGAGGCCAAGTGTGAATTTATGTTCCCTGTGCTTGGAGAACAAGGGCAGCAATCTTATTGGGCAGCTGCAGGGGCAGTGGCCATTTTCTCAGCTGTGTGGGAACTCTTAAAATACTAATACTTCTTCTAGCTTGATGCAGAAGACCATGTCTTCTGTACCGAAACAGATTTAAGGAGTTTGGCAGCTAGGGCAAGGTTGAGTGAGGACTGGAGAAGCAAAGGAATGTGCTTCAGAGGCCAGCGATAAAGCAGATAGTTCTTCACGTGGGCTTCATATCTTCTTAATCTAGCCCTGATCATTGCAAAGGAACCATAAAACAATACGAAGAGAACTTCTTGGTCTGATGCCTTCTCAGTACGAAAAGCATGCGAGAAAACGTTTGTTTTCTCGGTAGGGGAATCAAAAGCCTGCAACTCTGTTCCCTGGGAGGTCTGTCTGTCCCCTTCTGTTGTTGGAAAATACCTGGACATTTGGGGGGTGGAGGGTGGGGTTGGGATTGGGGCCTCAGCAGGGTTTAATGCCATAGAGTCCACCCTCCAAAGCAGCCATTTTTTCCAGGAGAGCTGAGCTCTGTCATCTGGAGATCGAGCATAATACTGGGAGATTTCCAGGCAGTGCCTGGAGGTTGGCAACCCTAATGATTCACAGAGGTTCTAGAAGAAATTGCTGGTCATCCAGCATCTGTGGTCTTTTAGTGTGGTAACAAGAGCCCCCTCCTTTGTGGTGTGATACAATTTGAGGATGACTTCAGAGTCTGAGCTTCTTGAGGCTAAGTTAATCAACGGACTTAATGCACATATGATACCTCAGCAAAATGTGCATATAGCAAAACTTATTAGTCATCCAGCTGTTGAATGACTACTCCAACCACATTGTCTAGAAAAAAGCCCTCTGCGAAACCAGAACTGCTTCCAGTTTCAAATCTGTTTCTGTTGACGAAGGAGCGAACGTTGCATTTGGGAACCAAGGTGAATCGAAGAGCCATAAATTGCGTAGAGAGAACTTCTGCAAGAAGAAAAATGCCCTCAATACCCCTGAAAAGCGTAGCAGTGGCTTTGGGTGTTCAAGCTGGCTGTGACAGCAAGCAGACAAGTACTCACTTTTATATGGAAATTGTCTGAAGGACAGCAAACCAGCCTCTAACCTCCTAGCCCTCTAGCATTTGCAGAAGCCTTGAGTGTCTAAAAAGTTAACGGGCTCTTTGTGAAAAGCTTAATTTAAAGCTAAAGCTCCCTGATTTAACCAAAGTTACTGTGCACATTTTTTTTTAGTTCTGTTTGAGCATGGGGGCGGGCTGCTGGGACAGTGTACACAGGATCAGACGGCAAAGCTGTCAGTTCTCCACTAAGTCCTTGGGGGCCCATGGTAACAAGGAAATCCAAAAACCAGGGGAAGGAAGTTTCCACCTAATTTCCCCCTTTCTTTTCTGCTATGGGGAAGCGACAGGAGTAGTAGAGCAGCAGAGGTGGTTGGAGGCTCTGCCTTGAGTGTCATGTCTTGGTTACCTGGCAGCCCTGTCCAACCCAGGCAGCACTTAACAGCTGACTTGCCTCTGACACAACAACTGGGACATCTGTAGGGTTGCCAGGTTCCTCTTCGCCACCAGCAGGAGGTTTTTGGGGCAGAGCCTGAGGAGGTTTGGGGAGGGGGTTTGGGGTGGGGCTTGGGGAGGGCAGGGACTTCCATGCCATAGAGTCCAATTGCCAAAGCGGCCATTTTCTCCAGGTGAACTGATCTCTCCTGGCTGGAGATCAGTTGTAATAGTAGGAGATCTCCATCTA
Source organism: Euleptes europaea (assembly GCF_029931775.1). Classification (NCBI taxonomy): domain Eukaryota; kingdom Metazoa; phylum Chordata; class Lepidosauria; order Squamata; family Sphaerodactylidae; genus Euleptes; species Euleptes europaea. Next base: position 101,104,067 of record NC_079314.1, read on the forward strand.
GTACCTGGAGGCTGGCAACCTTAGACATCTGTGTTTTTTAATTTTTGTTTTTATGCTTTCTTATTTTATTTTTTTGAGAACTACCTTGAACATTTATGCAGGGAAAGGCAGGATAAAATGACATAAATAATATCCCAGTGGGAAATGAGTCTTTGAATTAGTAGCAGCTGATTTGTTCCATTGGTTCAATGGGTCTTGGGTCCGAATTACATGCTACGTCGGCTGTATGATTGCTACAGGGTTTGGCAGCTATGTGACAGCTGCATGTTCCCTCTGGGTGTTAAATTAAAACAATTTAATTTAAAACCATGGTAAAACCACCACCCCTCTGAACGTCACTTGCCTTGAAAACCCCAGCAGGGGTTGCCATAAGGCAGATGTGACTTGGCAGCAAAAAAAGGGGGGCAATTTTAATTGGGACCATGCTGCAGAGGGAGGAGGGGTTCTTGTTTTCCCAAACCAAAATGCCCCCCGGGGGTGAGGTTACACCAAGGCAAAGGCAGGAACTCCTTCTCTGCCATGTCACAGTCCCGAACTGAATTGTGCCCCTGTTGCATTTCAAAATTGAGCACCCTTGGGGAACTTACGGCTGTGCTACAAGTCCCAGTGGCAGTCTTGTGGTAGATGTATGCGCACTTCGGCCCTTAGAGTACAGTCATAACCAGAGTGGCAGCTTGGCAGCTTTGCTGGGGGCAACTTTGCTTAGGATAGCACTATTGATCACAACTAACTTTATCACAACTCACTGTATCTCGATCAGAGCCATTATTTTGGAACTGATCAGATAACCATTGTAAGGCTCATACATTGGACAGTAGTTTCTTGGACTGTTCTTTCAGAAAGAGTTGAAGAAAAAGAAAAGTCTGTTTTTAAATGCCTTCTTTCTCTGGCGCTTAAGGGAGAATCAAACCGGCCTACAATCACCTTCTCTTCCCCTCCCCACAACAGACACCCTGTGAAGTAGGTGGGGCTGAGAGAGCTCTGAGAGAACTGTGACTAGCCCAAGGTCACCTAGCTGGCTTTGTGTGTAGGAGTGGGGAAATAAATCCAGTTCACCAGATTAGCCTCCGCCGCTCATGTGGGGAATCAAGCCTTGTTCTCCAGATCAGACTCCACCACCCCAAACCACCGCTCTTAACCACTACACCATGCTTAAAGTTCTTAAAGGAACATGCTTGTTTCTTCTTAGCTCAAGAATGTGATAGTTGGTCTAGGTATCCCATTTCCAGTAGGGAGAGCAGTTGCTGCCCCAGTATGGATCTCCGTGTTGCTTGGCAAGTTATTCAATTACATGCTGACTTTGTTGGGAGCTCCGGCTCCTGTTTGCCCTAGCCGCAGAAGATTTCACTCTTCAGAACTGCGAGCCCAGCAGCTTTTTTACTTGCAGAGTCTGTTTGCAAACCTCAGGCTGCTTTTCCAGGGCCACCCTTCTTGGAAAAGATGGCACAGTCTCAGGTTCTCAGGCAGCCCGGTTTACAGTTCCCCCATGCAAGCTTACTGGTAGAGATTCGTGGTGGATCAGAGTGATCTCCGCTTGAAGTAAAACAAATTGTTATGGAGGAAGGCAAATAAATGATTTCCCGGTTTTTACGCAGCAATGTGTATCTTGGTTTGGGGTCTGTGGGTCAACTTTCTGGTTACACGTTAATTAAATGTACACACATGAGACTGGGAGGAAACGAACTGTCTGGGGAACAAGGATTAGCAAATGCTTTTGACTCACGGGCAGTTGAGCTAGAAATTTACACCTCCTGTGTCAACAAAGTTGTCCTTAAATTTAAGTACAGTTGAAAAAGTAAGATTCGTCTTTGCCCAAGGCTTGTCTAATCCTATCAATAAATTGGGTGGTTTCCCAGGAAATGTTCTAGTTCTTTCAGCCAGTCACCTCAACCAGCTAAGCTCTACTTGGTGGTCAAGAAGGGGCCTCTGCTGTAGTTTATAAAGGTTCTGCCCCTCTACCAGGTCCCCCACCCAGGGCACTTCCAGTTTTGGGCTGCGGACCTAATGTTGTGACTGAGAGACAGGATTGGGATTCTGCTGGTGTACTGCTCACCCTGCTGCCCAACAGTCTCCCTTCCTGAATTAACAGAGGTGGTCTCCGAGGTGGTCTTGAGGACCCCTATGCTGGTTGTCCTTGAGGACTTCAACATTGATTCGGAGGGTGTCAGGAACGACTCAGGATTTCATGGCCTCCATGACAATCATGGTGGGCCTGTCTCAAGTAATAACTGGTCCTGCACATTGTGCTGGTAGAGCTGCCCCCAGCCAGGGTAGGGGATCCATAGCCCCCTGATTTTTTGTTCCCCGCCACAGCTTGGGGAGGTTTGAAAAAACCACCAGAGTTGCTCACAGATTCACCATAGAGTTTTCAGCAATTCCTAGAGTTAATGCTGTCGCTTCCAGGTGTTCCATGGAAGTGATGTGGGAGGGCATCTCCAGAGCAATGACACCATTTCCTTGCTCCCACCCTCCCATTGGTTGCCAGGCTTGGCCTGGCAGCCCTATCTGCGGATCACACTCTAGATCTTAAATTTTGTTCTGAGTGGGGTGAATGTGATCTGAAGGTGGAGGAATTGATGGTGGTTCCTTTGTCATGGGCAGATCACTATTTGCTGGGGCTTAGACTTACAGGGATACCAAGACTCTGCAGGGGTGGGGGATCTATTAAAATGATCCACCCCTGGAGCCAGATGGATTCCGAACAGCTTTCTGGTGACTCTAAAGGATTTTCCTGTTGGTGTGGTTGGTGCTCCTGTCGATGCCCTGGTTGATCTTTTGAATGAAGAAATGACCCGGGCAGTTGATAGCTCCCAGGCATCCTCTCTCAGGTGTTAGAGCTCAGGTAGGCCCTTGGTTTAATGAGAGGCTGAGGGTGATGAAAAGATAGGGGAGACAGCTAGAGCAACAGTGGAGAAAGACTCAGGTTGAATTTGGTAAGACACAGGCAAAAGCTTGTTTCAAAGTTTACTCCATGGTGGCAATGGTGGCAAAGAAAAAAACACTTGTCCACCATCATTGCATTTTCACAGTGTAGGCCAGCAGAGTTGTTCTGGGTGGTCAGAGGCCTATTGGTATCTAGCCTGCAGGAAGAGACAGATGGTGCCAGGGTGCTGACTTGTCCAGTTTCTTGGCATACCAGTCCATTTTTTCAGTCCAGGGATGTGGGCAGGATCCTAGAAGGTTTGAGGCCTACCACCTGCTTGTATGACCCTTGCCCTTCCTGGCTGCTTAAATCTACTGGGGGTGGTGGTCTGGCTTACTGGGTCCAAAGGTAATCAGTGCCTCCTTGAGAGACAGGGTGGTTGCCCCAACCTTGAAACTGGCTGTGGTGTGTCTACTTCTAAAGAAGCCTACCCTGGAGCTCTCCGTAACTATTGACCAGTCTCAAATGTTCCATTTGTGAGCAAGGTGAATGAAAAGGTGGTGTATGGACAACTTCAAGCTTTCTTGGATGAAGCAAATGGTTTGGATCATTTCCAGTCTGGTTTTAGGACTGGTTACTGGACTTGGTTGCCTTGGTGGAGGACAACAAGCTCTGATTTGTTCTTCTGACTGATCCTTGGGAAGCCATAGAAACCCTGAACGTGCTGATCTTTGTAACATTTCTCAACCACCACTCTGCCTTTTCATTGTGTGTATAAATGGATTGATGAAATGCATGTGAACGCCAATGCATCTGATGAAGTTAGGGCTGACTCACAAATGCTTATGCTGGAACAAAGAGGTTAGTCTCTCAAGAGGTATTCCTCTCTTTTTTTATTTTGCTACTGCAGACAATTCCAGATGGTATTACTCATCATGGAAGCCACAGGGCAATCCCTCTTAGCCTATGATGTCTTCTCACCCTTTAAAACCAAACTTTGGCTAAACAGATGATAGCTCTTGTGTACGGACACAAACTCCAGCATCTTGTGTCAGCCTTTTGACAAGCAAATCTAGGAAGTTATCTGCACGGCTGAGTAAGGAGCTCTCATATAAAGTGCACATGTAACAAGAGTTTATCTTGTTAAATCAGAGTAAATGATTTGAGAACGTGACTGTTTTGAGGGGTACAATATTGCCATGATGATGTAGAGGGGAGAAGAACAGAATAGATGCCAACAGAAATAGCTTTTATGAAAACATGAAGGATTTTCTTTCAGATAGGCATGTGGAATGGGATCAGATTAAAATTAGCTAGGGTTCATGCTGTTCCTTCCCTCTATGAGATGGAAGCATGCCACCCACTGCAATGTTAAGAAGTAGAAATGTGGGTGGGGAGAACAATTTGGAAGGGGCTATTCCTAAAGAGAGTGAGTTCAACCCACTCATTTTGCCGCTGTGAATCTTTAGTTCAGAGTGATTCATACATCCCACCATGGTGTAAGCTCTTGTGGGAAGAAAGAGGGTGGTGCCCCGAATGCCATATAATTGACATAGATAGCAAATTACATTAGCTAGCGATGTAGTGAATGTCAGCCAGCCAGATCATGCTGTTTAATGTGCATGTGTGTGAGCATGCATAGATTTATAGATGATAGAACGGGAATACTGTCCAGTTGGTGGGATGCCTTGAAAGCAATGGCAAGCTTCCAGGCAGAAGGGCTTCAAGGGTTCAAGTGTGGGTTAGCCAAGAAGAAAGGTAGGTTGCAAATGAGCAGAATTCCATCAGCAAATGCTTATGTTTGAAGGGAGTTGTTTTGAACTCTGCACTTTGCCCCAAGCCATGATCAGTGTGTGCGAACAAGATCTTGAGGTACGGGTGGGCTGTAAGTTAAATATGAGCAGCCAGTGTGATGCAGCGACAAAAAAAGCTAATGTGATCTTGGGGTGCATCAACAGAGGCATAACATCCAAGTCACAAGATTTCATAGTTCCACTGTACACAGCATTGGTCAGGCTGTACCTAGAGTATTGTGTGCAGTTCTGGAGTCCTCACTTCAAAAAGGATGGGCCCAGTTGATCAGCAGCAGGCTGAGGTAGGAGGGTTTTCTTCCCAGGAAGGGACTGCTAGGAGACAGTCCTGCTCACTTTCTTCGAACACATAGTTGTTTGAAGGTAAAGCTCTAGTGGATGTATAGGTGCCCATGGGTGCCATAACTTTCCTAAATTATAGCACCCCAGTCATCCAATACAGCAGGTAGGTACTAATCTTAGAATCAAGGAAGGTGGATAACTGCTGAATCATCGAATCATAGACTTGGAAGGGACCACCAGGATCATCTAGTCCAACCCCCTGCACAATGCAGGAAATTCCAAACTACCTCCCCCCCCCACACCCCAGTGACCCCTACTCCATGCCCAGAAAATGGCCAAGGTGCCCTCCCTCTCATGATCTGCTTAAGGTAGTAGAATCAGCATTGCTGACAGATGGCCTTCTAGCCTCTTCTTAAAAACCTCCAGGGAAGGAGCACTTACCACCTCCCGAGGAAGCCTCTTCCACTGAGGAACCGCTCTGTTAGAAGATTCTTCCTGATCTCTAGACGGAAACTCTTTTGATTTAATTTCAACCCGTTGATTCTGGTCCGACCTCCTGGGGCAACAGAAAACAACTCAGCACCCTCCTCTATACGGCAGCCCTTCAAGTACTTGAAGATGGTTATCATATCCCCTCTCAGTCTTCTCCTCTTCAGGCTAAACATACCCAGCTCCTTCAACCTTTCCTCATTGGTCTCCAGACCCCTCACCATCTTGGTTGCCTTCCTCTGGACATGTTCCAGCTTGTCTACTTGAGACCTGCTTGTCAAAAAGGTTGGCTAATACTGACTTAGAATTAGTACAGAATAAATGTGAGGAAAGGTGGTTTGACTGTAAAAACGAGGTGATTGAATTTTTTGCTTTGTGTTCTAAAGACGATAGCCAGGTAAGAACTTCACGCAGTGGATGAGCGCTTTTTCCTTAGACGTGACCCTTCACAATGGCAGGCCAGAATCTTCTTGCTGCTGGTTTCGTGCAGCAAAACCTTTTGTTTTAAAGTGGCTTATGTGATATTATGACTGGCTCTGGAGATTTTGCGCGCCGTGGAGTCAAGAGCAGGGAGAGGTACGGGGCTTGGCCCGCTTCACAGGAATTCTTATAATCAGACATAACTAGGCTTTTATGCCGGAAGCAGGCTCGAACTCTGAGAAAGGAATGTTTTGTCTGAAAGGAATGGCAGGAGGCTGGAGAGACTCAGGGGGCTCCAGCTGGCACTCTGCCAGCGTGTACTTTCTGCGGTCCTTTCTTCTCTTTCCTTTCCGAGGGTTAGGATTTCTGTTATTTGCTCACAGCATGGGTGGGTTTTTTTTTTTAATTATTTTTTTGGGGGCGAGGAGGTATGATATGCTTTAGCAAATCCATGGGATAGGGCGTGCGGGAGGCACAACTTGGTCATAAACTGCATCCACGTATGGTTGGGTATTTCACACGGTTGAATAGCGGTGATCCTTCACAACTGGGGTTTCCTGTATGGGCCAAACAATCCAGAAAATGCTATAGTGCAATAACCAGCAATGTATGGGTAGACCCATAGTCCTTGAAAACTCCACAAATGTAACCAATTGATAGTGGTGTTGCCTGTTTCCGCAGTGTGTGCTGAATCTGTTGTTGTTTTTCTAGCAGAGGACCTGTTGTACTCATTTGAGTGGTAGAACACAAGCCTTTGTCTTCTTGGGTTTTCTCATGCTCCTCTCTTACCCAAGGCTTGTAGGAGCAGCTCAGCTTTTAAGTGTTCTGACTTTCTGTGATGTCAAGGCAGTTCACCAATCAGTGACGGAGGCTTCTTCTTCTCCGCTAAGGGCCAAACTAGACATTACATTTTTTTGTTGAGTTGGGATGGGATGGGATGGGGTTTCTCCAACCTAGCTCTCCAGTTGGCTCAGTCAGATAGCAGCTGTTGGGAACTGAGTTTCCAAACACCACAAAAACCCAGTGTGGACCCCGTGTGCAGCCCTCCCACAGGGCAAATAACGCCACTGGGGCCGTTTCAGGTGGGCAAATGGCATTGGGGAGGGAGGATGGAGCCCCTCTGATGCACTTGGCAGTTTCCAGCAGCTGCTCTTTGACTGAGCCAAATGTGTCTGGTTGCAGAAACCTCGACCCAGTTTGTTAAAAGATGTGAAATCTAGCTTGGTCCTAAAGTCACCCAGACTTTCTTTGGTTTATTTTGGCAGGAGCCGACATACAGTTTTTGGAGCTGGCTATTCTTGTCTAGACTGCTCTGGCTCTGTGTAAATAGCGGCTTAAGGTGATCGGGACCTTCATTCCAGGGCATCTTAAACTGACACTGGAGTTTGCTTAGGGCTGTTATCTTTAATCAGATTTCATGTTGGACATAGGTTACTGCATTTGTTGCTCCAGTACAGATTTTTAAAAAGGCATTGTGTCTAACCAAAACTTGTTGTCTCATCTCAGTTGATGATGTATGGATATTTCCCCCCTCCCTTTCCAGAATACCGTTATGAGCACATTCCTGGGGGGGGGGTTAACCTCCACAGGAGCCGGTGTGACCCTGCTCTGGCATCGGTGCCAACTTATCACGGAATAAGGTGGCACCTACGTCGGCACGGGGGCGAACATGCCAGCATCCAGGAGCTGCGGAGCTCTGCCAGTGCAGCCATGCTGGCAGGGATTTTTGGAAGGGAAAGCCCATGGTGGCATTAGGAGGGGGGTATTCTTGGGGCTTTCCAAGGGGTGGAGCTGATTTTAGTCAGCTTCCTAGCCCCTTTCGCTCCAGGAACCCTACCTTGAGAAGAGGCGGGGCTGCACCACCTTTTTGGGTGGCACAGCCTTGCTGTTTGCTATAGGACATTTTCCCTTTCCATCCATTTTTTACGTTTAAAAAACGTTTTTCCCCCTTCTTGGCGGCCGGGAAGCCTCTGAGGAGGCGGTGTGGCTGCGCCACTCCTAGCCGCCACGGATCCACCCTCCGCTCCAGGAATGGGTTGTTTACCTAGATCCCTTACCCCCTTCTAAGTATAGAGCTGTTTAAAGATAAGCAACAAGAGACAGGGGTATCTCTTGAGAGCTACTTCAAGGTACCATACCCTCTCATATTCGAGCGGTAGTGTGGTCAGAGTTCTGGAGAGGCAAGTTCAAATCCCCAGTCCTCATCTGTCAACCTCTCAAGGTGACCTCAGGCCAATCACTTTTCTTCCAGCCCATCCTAACACCCAGGATTGTTGTGAGGATATAATGGAAAAGGCCAGAACTGTGAATGCTGCCTCATACTCCTTGGAAGAAGCATTTAGGGCAAAAATCTAATAGAGGAAAGTAGGAATATGTTTGTAATACCTTTATCGCATCAAGTATCACTCATCCCTACTTTCTGGAAGGAAGAGTCAGTTTGGTGTTGGGTGTAAAGTTTCAGACTATGCCCTGGGAGACCCAGGTTCAAATCCCCGCTCTGCCGTGGAAGCTTTCTGGGCGACCCTAGGCCTAACTTACCTCACAGGATTGTTGTGAGGATAAAACAGAGGAGAGGAGACTGAAGTAAGCTGCTTTGGTATAAGGTACAAATGAAGTAAGTCAATAAGTGAATATATCTCCTCCTGCTGCTGTAGGATGTATTCATTCACTCTGCAGTAGCCTGTTCTGTAGTCATCTAAAATACAAAGAGTGTTCTTTAATGTGTTAAAAAGTTTCTTACCATATACTCTCAAGAATTCCAAATGTATTTCTGTAGTTGCTGTGTGTGAAAATGGCAGGCTGTGCACTGCACGGAGCCTTACAACCTAATGGTATGCATATTTACTTGGAAGTAATTCCCACTGAGTTCAGCGAGACTTAGTCATAAGTCGATATGTGTAGGACTGCAGCCTTGATGTGCATCTATTTAGATTCGTACGCATGTCCACAGGAGGATAAGGGCATTAGGAGCTGATGTAGCTTAGTGGCTAAATAAAGGATTCCTGGTTTATGTCTCTTCTTTGCCACAAACTCACTATGTGGCTTTTAGGCAAGCCTGATGTTTCCTGGTGCATCAGCTGCTCCCTCCACCTACAGTCTGGGAATAATTCTAGTCTCCTGTAGAGGACAGTTTGTAAAAATTACAGCAAGGTAGTTAATGTAAAGTGTTCAGAACACTAAAAGCTATATACATATATTTCTAACAATTAGAGCGGTTCCTCAGTGGAACAGGCTTCCTCGGGAGATGGTAAGTGCTCCTTCCCTGGAGGTTTTTAAGCAGAGGCTAGATGGCCATCTGTCACCAATGCTGATTCTAGGCCCTTAGGAAGTTCATGAGAGGGAGGGCATCTTGGCCATCTGGGCATGGAGTAGGGTGTGTGTGTGTGAGGTAGTTGTGAAATTCCTGCCTTGTGCAGGGGGTTGGACTAGATGATCCTGGTGGTCCCTTCCAACTCTATGATTCTATTCTATGATTCTATATGAGTTTCCTCTCCTCAGAGATCTAACTACTAACCCAGGCTAACCCAATCTCATCAGATCTTGGAAGCTACACTGTTTTGGCTCTGATTAGTACTTGGATGTTAGACCACCAAGAAAGTTCAGGACTGCTAAGCAGAGGCAGGCAATGGTAAACCACCCCTGTTCGTCTCTTGCCTGGAAAACTCTACGTGGTTGCCATAATGGTACGTTCCACCATACAGATCGTGAAAGTAGAGCTGAGCCCTGAAAAATGGCAGGTCTGGTGGCTCCTACTATTTTTTTCTAGGTATCCAGGGACAGGGACCAAAAGTCAGGTTTATTCCTGGTAAATAGGGACAGTTGTAGATTATACCACACTCAAGAAGTTAAAGGTTGCCGGGGATCTAGATCTAAATCAACAGGAGTTTCATACTTCAAACTGGAGGGGAAGGGAACATGTCGTTTCCAGTTCAAGATGTGAAAACCCCTTCTCTTTTTTTGGTTTCAATATCACCTAGTTTGTGCCCTTGTGTTTGTTTTGCTTTTAAAAGCTCACACTTTAATGTTCATGGCGGTAGAGAGGCTGTTTTGGTGGTAGAGCCAGTCAGGATCCTAATTATCATGAATTTTCCATTGCACCTTGCAACATTGATTTAACTCTCCTTGCATTACTCTATAGCAAATGACGCCCATCTGGGAATTAAATATTGGTAGATTTTTTTTTAAGCGCTCTTAGAGCAGATGTTGGAGAGAATGTGCTGCTCAACTGGAAAATATTCAGAGCTTGTAAAGATTGGGCTTGGCATTCTGTTTGAACAGATTCCTCATTCTCTGGGTTTGGGTGGACACTGAAGGTGAATTCTACTGCTTATTGCCAAGCAACTTGCTTGCACTTGAAAATTGTTCACTAGCTGCTGCTTTCCATATGGTTAGAGCAGTGTGGACTAGGGCTGTACATCTCTCCCCCTCCCCGGTATTTTTCGGGTTCAGGTTTAATAAAGCCGGAAATTTTTGAAAAAGCCAAATAAAAGGAATTTGGCTTTTTCAAATAATTAAAAAAAATTGGGTTTATTGAACTCAAACCCAAGGTGGCACAGAGCTGAATGCTGGGGTCCGCAGACCCCAGCGTTCAGTTCTGCACTGCCTGCCACCTCCGAAGTCCACATAGACTTTGGAATCTGCAGGCGGTGGTGATCTGAATGTAGATCCCCGCCGCGTACCACCTCTGAAGTCCATGTGGACTTCGAATGCAGATACCCACTGCTTGCTGCCTCCAAAGGGGTGGTGAGGGCTCAGCCAGTAGGTAAGTAAGGGGGGAGGTGATGGAGGGGAAAAACTGGCGCCGGGACCAAAGTGACCTTGAATAATGCCAAAAATTATTCAGGCACTATTCAGGATCCACTTTTTGGGCACCCTTTTTAAAAAAACCAATACCCCCCCCCCCCGAAAAATACCAAAAAGGTATTTGGGGGGTGTGTGGTTCGGTTCAGCTTCAGCCAAACGCACACCCCTAGTGTGGACTACTGTGCAGCGTGTACTGTATGATTTATTTATTTATTTTAAACGTTTTATTAACCGCCTTTCTCCTTTGCGGAACTCAAGGCGGCTTACAATACAAATAAAACAGTATAAAAACACAATAAGAACAACTACCGTATTATAAAACCCGTAAAAGTCACAGTTAAAAAACTCCCATTAGGACTGCCGGCAACGAAACGTAAATCAATCAAAAGCGCAGTCCTGAATAAAACTGTCTTCAATGGCTTCGTGAAGATCGACCATGAGGGGTCCAGTCGCCCTTCCCTAAGGAGGTTGTTCCATAATTGCGGGGCCGCTGTGGAAAAGGCCTTCTCTTCTGTAGCCACCAAACGAGTGCCTTTAGTTGGTGGGGCAGTCAGGAGGGCCTCTCCCGGTGGTTTTAATTCCCAGGCAGGAACATATGGGAGAGGATGGCCCTCCAGATACCCCAGTGCCAAGCCATAGAGTGCTTTAAAGGGGGGAAAAAACCTTGAATTGGGCTCGGTAGCAGATCAGTAGCCAGAGTAATTGCTGTAGTAGCGGGAAGCATTATAATAAGGATACCGACAGAATACCCATGGGTGTAAAGGGTGCTTCACAGAGTATTATGACTAAGAGTTGTTTCCTGCCCCAAGGAAATCTAAATTTTGACAGGGGATACAACAATAGCCGAGGAGTCAAGTCGGGCAAGGGCAGAGCGGGTGGAATATGTACAAATTCTGGGTAATCCTTTCAGTGCAATCCTATTGAAGACCCTCTCCGTTCATTGGGACTTACTGCCAGGTAAATGTGCATAAAATTGCAGCTGTAGATATAGTTTTTATAGGGTTTGAGAAGTTTGCTATTGATGTGGTGCTTTGTCGTTACAAATGTCCTAGCAGTTGCATATTTGTGGGGACGGATGCAGCTGGCAACTTATCTTGTGGGACTTTGCGTCGCTTGCTTGGGTGAAATAAGCACTTTCATTAATTTTGGCCCTCTTTCAAGTATTCCAGCAACACTAGTGTTTGCTTCATAATATTGTTGCTGACCTTGCCTTTTGGCTTTTGGCATGAATTTGATCACGGGTTCTTGTGTTTGTCTTCAACTGTATATCCCAAACAGGATTCCCATTTTCAAAGGGTCAGATAATATTTGTCAGCAGGCTAGATTGGTAATGTTTGCTCTCCCAATAAGTTGCTGCTCATTACAGCCGAGTTGAATTTTCTGGAAAGGGTTCTGAAACCAAGGGCTAACTATATCACATGGTTCCCCTCCCAGAAATAGTTCTGAACGTTTGTGGATTTCTTTTGGGAAATAATCCAGAGAAGCATGTTATACTGTACAAGTAATTTACAAACCAATTTTAAACATTGTCATTAGATATTTTTAAATTCCTGGCTTTCCTCCAAGGAGCTTAGAATAGTGGATGTGGATGATTGCAGATTCTTGTAATTGCCTTTTGTTAAAATCAACAACTACAACAATAGTGTGGGAGCAACAGTACAGGCAATTGTTTTGTATGGCATAATACAGTCCCGGGCAATGCTATCGGTCGAGTTAGATGTGTGCAAATTAATTCTCGTTTGCCTATCTTCACTAAATAACAAACATGCATGGGAGAACCACCCCATTGCAAGTGGGTGGCACACGTGTAAAGTATGGTTTAAATCAAGGGGTTATGTGATTGCTTCTGCTTTCAAATTGTTGCACCCTTACAAACATACCCAAATTTAGTTTAAATAGCTAATGTGGTAAATAAGTAAAGAGAGTGAATGAAGAGTATGTTTGTCATTCATTGCTTTAGAGCTGTGGCTCATCCATAGGTGCTACAAGAGGGTATGTCCATGCAGCACTTAATTAACTTATGGAATTAATTGCCAGAAGCTGTCATACAGGCTACCAGCCTAGAGTGACTTTTAGAGAACATGGCAAATTCATATAGGAATAGTTCTGTCAGAGCTGAATGTTAATTGTAAGCAGCTAAGGATGGAGGCTTCAGGTTCTGAAAGAACCTACTTCTACCAGATGTTGGAGTAGATAAACAAGGGCATGTTATGTCTTTGTGAGTTGGGAAGGGGTTGTTACAAGGCCTGTGTCCAGGGTAGACTACTACCCACTTCCCCTGAAACACTGTCCTATCCCGCGTTTTTAATTGGTCACATTTTCATTTAAGGAACAAGAATTGGGAGGGGCTGTGGCTCAGTGGTAGAGCATCTGCTTGGCATGCAGAAGGTCCCAGGTTCAATCCCCGGCATCTCCAATTAAAGGGACCAGGCAAGTTGGTGATGTGAAAGACCTCTACCTGAGACCCTGGAGAGCCGCTGCCAGTCTGAGTAGACAATACTGACTTTGATGGGCCGAGGATCTGATTCAGTATAAGGCAGCTTCCTGTGTTCAATTGCTTTTTGACCATAGAAATATTTCTGGTGTTTTTTGTTTTGTTTTTTAAACACTGATTTTCCCTTCCAAAACTGATAGTGCTTCAGACTTCTGCTAGCTAAGCTGCCCTGCTTGGCCCACCCAGCATTTACCTAGATTTAGGACTTGTTTTCCCCTTATATTGCTAAAGCAGCCTGGCTCTTGATAGTCTTTGATGGAGTAAGGCTGTTCTTAAATGGATTTAAGTTCTGAAGAAAGAAGCCATTGAGAAGCCACTTCACTCTGCACAGATCCATTTAACCCATATACCTGCTGCCAGTCCACTTGTGAGAAGTTGAGCATTGTCATTACTAATGAAGGGGCCATAATTCAGTGGTAGACCATCTGCTTTGCACGCAGAAGGCCCCAGGTTCAGTCCTTGACATCTCCAGTTAAAAAGGATCAGGTAGTATTCGATAGGAAAGGCCTCCACCTGAGACTGTGGGCAGTATGTATTTTTATTTACTTTATAGTCTGCCTTTCTCACTGAGACTGAAGGTGAATTAACAGGATATAATATCAGACAGTGTAAAACAACCAATGAAGAACACAATAGGAGTAGGAGTGCAGAATTAGGTAACAATCAATCAATACCTTTATTGGCATATTGGTTACAATGACAATTGTATAAAATGGATATCTAAAAGATATCTTATATCTCTCTGCAAAAAAGTGGCTTTTCTTTTGGCTGACTGGCACTCTTGTACCACAGAGAAGGTAGCAAAGTTTCTTTTAGCTGCCACAAGAATTCGAGAAAGTAAACAGAACTTACCCGATAGCTACCATGAATGAATTAGGTAACAATATGAACAACAACCTGTCTAAGGCAGTATTGACCTTGAATAGAAGAACATGGATCCCACTCAGTAGAAGGCAGCTTTATGTATTCAAAAGTTGACCTTGTCAGACAAGGGGATGACAATGATTGTTGGAATGCCACTTTGCTCTTTGGTTATTTGGTATTGCTTTCTTATCTTGTCTATGCCTCGGACTTCATCAGAATTTATCTCACTCTTATTTTTGCCCCCTTTCTCCACAGCATTTCACAGAACTCCTCGATGAGTTTTCCCAGGACATTTTGGGGCAGCTCCTGAACGACCCCTTCCTCTCTGAGAAGAATGAGATGATGGAAGTGGAGCTGTCTCCCGCTTCTCCAGCACCCCTCATTCAGGCAGAACACAGCTATTCCCTCTGCGGCGATTCTCGACCCCAGTCCCCGCTGACCCACATTTCAGCCGACGACGCTTTCAACGAAGGTAACAAGGGGACGGGGGTAGAATTGAGCAAAGGGCAACATTGCAGGGAAGTGATGCTGTAAATAAGGGAGCTTGAGTGGCCACGATTACAAAATGTTCTGTTGATTTTAAGAGTAGGAAGGAAGAAGAGATGTAAATATTGAAACTGGGAATGTTTCCGTATGTCTACTTCAGGGGGCGGGGGGAAACACACCCGTTTATCATGAATGCCTTATGAAGTTGGCAAGATTGGCAAGAGTTGTTTTGACTGTTTTCCATGATGAATCTATTGGTAGTTTTTATAGAGGCCACTTCGGTTGAGGCATTACTGAATTAGAGATGTCACGGGTGGGAACAGTATGACCCTGATCTGTGTCAGACTGTCCCTGTCGAAAGTAAGAGCAGCTCTCTCCCACCTTTTATATTTTGTATATATGTTGAAATCATTGAATCCCCCTTTGTTATTTTAGCTGTTGATTTCCACATTTTGTACTCACTGTTTTAATTTGTGTATCATCATTTATTTCTCAGGTTGTTGTGATTAGATTTTGTAGCTTGTTGTTGTATCAGTTCCTGTTTTGTAGTTGTGTGTGTGTGTTAAGTGCCGTCAAGTCGCTTCCGACTCATGGCGACCCTATGAATGAAAGCCCTCCAAAATGTCCTATCTTTGACAGCCTTGCTCAGATCTTGCAAATTGAAGGCTGTGGCTTCCTTTATTGAGTCAATCCATCTCTTGTTGGGTCTTCCTCTTTTCCTGGCATGACGGTCTTTTCCAGTGACTCGTCTTCTCATAATATGACCAAAATACAATAGCCTCAGTTTAGTCATTTTAGCTTCTAGGGTCAGTTCAGGCTTGATTTGATCTATAACCCACTGATTTGTTTTTTTGGCAGTCCACGGAATCCGTAACACTCTCCTCCAACATCACATTTCAAAGTAATCTATTTTCTTCCTATCAGCTTTCTTCACTGTCCAGCTTTCACACCCATACATAGTAATAGGGAATACGATGGCATGAATTAATCTAGTCAAGGTGGCCAGTGACACAGCCTTACACTTCAAAATCTTTTCTAGCTCCTTCATGGCTGCCCTTCCCAGTCTCAATCTCCTTCTGATTTCTTGGCTGCAGTCTCCCTTTTGTAGTTAGATATTGCCAATTAGACTTTTTTAGACAGTTGGGTGTAATCAGATAGCTCATTCCTTGCTGTATTTATTAGCATATAGTCCTCTTTATTTAAGTTACTCATTTACAGTGAGGGAAAAAGTATTTGATCCCCTGCTGAATTTGCCCGTTTGCCCTCTGACGAAGAAATGACCAGTCCATAATTTTAATGGTAGGTTTATTGTAGCTGTGAGAGACAGAATGACAACAGGAAAAACCCCAGAAACCCAGAAGACAAAAGTCAGAGATTGATGTGCATTATAATGAGTGAAATAAGTATTTGATCCCCTATCAACCAGCCGGGTTAGGGTTAGGGTTCTGCTGTCGACAGAAGCAATCAATCCATCAGATTCCAAACTGGCCACCATGAGCAAGACCCAAGAGCTGTCCAAGGATGTCAGGGACAAGATTGTAGACCTCCACAAGGCTGGACTGGGCTACAAGACTATTTCCAAGCAGCTTGGTGAGAAGGTGACAACCCTAACCCTAACCCTAACTGTCAACCTCCCTCGGTCTGGGGCTCCATGCAAGATCTCATCTCGTGGAGTTGCAATGATCATGAGAACGGTGATGAAGCAGCCCAGAACTACACGGGGGGAACTTGTCAATGATCTCAGGGCAGCTGGGACCATAGTCACCATGAAAACAGTTGGTAACACACTACGCCGTGAAGGACTGAGATCTTGCAGAGCCCGCAAGGTCCCCTTGCTCAAGACAGCACATGTACAGGCCCATCTGCAGTTTGCCAATGCACATCTGAATGACCCAGAAGAGAACTGGGTGAAAGTGTTGTGGTCAGATGAGACCAAAATCGAGCTCTTTGGCATCAACTCAACTCGCCGTGTTTGGAGGAGGAGGAATGCTGCCTACGACCCCAAGAACACCATCCCCACCATCAAACATGGAGGGGGACATATTATGGTTTGGGCGTGTTTTTCTGCTAAGGGGACAGGACACCTTCACCGCATCGAAGGGACGATGGACGGGACCATGTATCGTCCAATCTTGGGTGAGCACCTCCTTCCCTCAGCCAGGGCATTGAAAATGGGTCGAGGATGGGTATTCCAGCATGACAATGACCCAAAACACACGGCCAAGGCAACAAAGGAGTGGCTCAAGAAGAAGCACATTAAGGTCCTGGAGTGGCCTAGCCAGTCTCCAGATCTTAATCCCATCGAAAATCTGTGGAGGGAGCTGAAGGTTCGAGTAGCTACACATCAGCCTCGAAATCTTACTGACTTGGAGAGGATCTGCAAAGAGGAGTGGGACAAAATACCTCCTGAGATGTTTGCAAACCTGGTGGCCACCTACAAGAAATGTCTGACCTCTGTAATCGCCAACAAGGGTTTTGCCACCAAGTACTAAGTCATCTTTTGCAAAGGGATCAAATACTTATTTCACTCATTATAATGCACATCAATCTCTGACTTTCGTCTTCTGGGTTTCTGGGGGTTTTCCTGTTGTTATTCTGTCTCTCACAGCTACAATAAACCTACCATTAAAATTATGGACAGGACATTTCTCGTCAGAGGGCAAACGGGCAAATTCAGCAGGGGATCAAATACTTTCCCCCTCACTGTACTTGCCCCAAATAGTTTCCCAGCTGACCATTTGTATTCCTTTTTTGGGTTTAATAAATACTTTTTTAAAAAAGTGGGGGGGGGGGGAAGCTCCGTGTTTTACACAGAAATTGCATTGCTGCAAATGTAAGAGTTTTGCTGGACCAGTCCAATGATCCATCTAGCATAGCATCCTGTTTCCTACAGGGGCCTACCAGGTTCCTTAGAAAGCTCACAAGCAGGGGTGCAGAGGCCAAAGCCCCCCCCCCTGCTGCCCCTCAAACTGGGGTTAACAGATGTGCTGCTTAGGTCCCATTCATCCATCATTAGAAGAAACATCCTGCATGAATTTGCCTACTCCCCCTTTAAAGCTTTCTAAGCCAGTTCTGTCCTGTGAGCATACTGGTGTTTTCCGCAGTAAATAAACAGAACGTGTGTCCTTTAACAATTGTGGACATCGGCTGGTGCAAGATTGCTGAGGTCCCTCTCCAAACCCTGCTTCCCCCAGGCTTCACCCCCAAAATTTCCAGGAATTTCCCCACCCAGAGCTGGAAACCCTAGTGGGGTGGACCACACTGTGAAAATCTCCATTGTTTGACTGCTGTCACCTTGTGGACTGTGTGTGTTTTGTGCGGGATAAGCTGTGCAAATTTCCAGTCAGGCTGCTCTGAGGATATTTTGGGGTGCATGGATACTGCGTGGATACTCTGCTGGGGGGCTTGTGCCGGATACATTGTGGGACGTGAACGTAAAAGGCCCGCTTGAAGGAAGAAGCTTTTTTGGGGGTGGGGAGGGGATAGCATGAGGAAGAAGGCTTGAACATAAGTGTGCAGGTGGCCTGCTGTGATTCTGTGGCCCTTGTGGGCACCTGTGAAATAACGTGTAAGTGAGAAACCAGCCATATGTGCTGCTGAAAACTAGTTTAGAGTAGTTTGATATAAAAGCATTTATTTTAAATGCACATTTCCCACAGTAATTGCCAGCTATCATCCTTGCCAGAGTTTGAATAGTAATTCATCATGCCGTGTGTTCAATTTCTTGAACAAGCAAATAAATGTCTAAATCTGACACTTTTTTGAAAAAAAAGTAGGAATGCATAAAGTCACATCAGTCTAAAAATGGAAATGTACAAGCAGCAAGTATTAGTGCTATTATATAAATCTAAGATGCAGCCACATTTAAATTACTATGTGTAGGTCTGGTTGCCTCTCCTCAGGGGTATTGTAGATCCAGGACAAAGTACAGAAAAAGGGGGGAAGGATAGGGGATACATGTACCCTGATACTTTGTGATTGGGCTCCACTGTCCAATTTGGCTCAAGATCACACTATGGTAGCTTGAGAATAAAGAAGAAAATCTTTTTGCCATCTCTCACTCCTAGAAGCTGCTGGTTTAGTCTTTACAGCTGGCTTTTACCCAATAAGAGCCCCGTGGGGCAGAGTGATAAGGTGCAGAACTGGAAATCAAGGCAATTTTCCTTTTTTAAAAAATAAAATAAAATAAACTTGCAGTGGCATTTTAAGCAATATCAGACAAACTGACCAGCATTATAGGATAACACATGTGGGTGCATGCATGCTTGCCCATGCTCCCCCACACACACATATAATGAATGTGCTGATTGAAAAAAGAGACTTTGCCCTCCCCTGCTTGCAGTATTAACGTTTGAAATCCAACGTGAAGCAAAATATTTAATTGAACGCATTTTGTTATTCAGTGCAGCCTTTGCTCCCTTATGAAGCTGCCTTCTAACTTTGCATGTGTTTAATTATTCAGGTCATTAACGAGTTTTGCAACTTACCATTTGGTTACCATTTTAGTGTGATTTTCTACTGGGAGTGGGCAGGCGTTCACAGCATCCCCGCTCTGGGGCCCCCAAGTCTTATCATGAATCATACTTCTGGTGAATCATTAAACACATCCCTGCTGCTCCAAGGGAAGACGCCTGCATATCAGGCTTGGTGAGGTTGGGGGTGGATGAGAGTGTAAGGCATGACGTACCCATTTGTATTCCCCCCCCCCCCATATGGATTCAGTTCTGCTGCTGCTTCTTAAAGTGCAGTTTCCCTTTTTTTTAGAAAATATCTTTGGAAATTGAATCCCATAGCAACATGGAATCAGATGGATTTTCATAGGGAAATTAGGTTGTCATGTGTGATGACAATGGTGTAGTGGTTAAGAGCGGTGGTTTGAACCAGGTTTGATTCCCCACTCCTCCACATGAGCAGCAGAGTCTAATCTGGTGAACTGGGTTGGTTTCCCCACTGCTCCGCATGAAGCCAGCTGGGTGACCTTGGGCTAGTCACAGCTCTGTTAGAGCTCTCTCAGCCCCACCTACCTCACAGGGTGTCTGTTGTGGGGAGGGGAAGGGAAGGTGATTGTAAGCCAGTTTGAGTCTCCCTTAAGTGGTAGAGAAAGTCGGCATATAAAAACCAGCTCTTCTTCTTAACCAGGCTGAGGTATCTCAAAACGGTAGATGCCGAAGACCACACCAGGCTGAGTTCTTTGCTTGTATTTATTTATTTACGAAATCTGTCTCCCACCTTTCTGCCCTCGCAAGGGCCACCGAGGCAGCTAACCATTTAAAGCATGCATGATAAAATCCCATTTTGAAACCATTAAAATCGCCCAGCAAAACACATCATTGAAACAACTAAAAACAGAGTTAGAATGCATGTACACAAAACATAAAAACAGCAATTAAAGTGTTGGTTAGGAAGGAGGGATCATTGAAGGAATGCCAAACGAAACAAGAAAGTATTTACCTTCTTGCAACAGAAGGGGACAGACAAATCTCCCTGGGGAGAGAGTTCCGAAGATTTGGTTCCATGACCAAGAAGACCCACAAGGGACGCTACTTAATGTGGGAAGGCACAGATTATCATCAGCCTGAAAACACAGAACTTGAAATCTCTGGACAGTTGCTCACATGATTCTTCCAGGCAATAGCCACAGTTTTTTGTGTGTGGCATTGACAAATGTTGCCACGCACCCATGTATTGGACATGAAAACCAATTCCCAAGTACAAGGAGTAATATCTCAAGCAGCCCTTACTTCTGACAACTGAGGATAGCTATTTCTCGCTAACTTACACTCTTTTTCAATGCAACGGTGAGATATATGCCAATGATCATCTTCATGGAACGTATTATACCAGTATTGCAAGAGTTCGGTGGTTGCCTTAGTGGTTAATTTCTTGGTTAAATGCTGGTGTTTAACTGTTTAAAAGACTTTAACTGCCTGGATCCAGGACATTGGAGGGAGCACCTTCTCTCATTTGAACCCTCCTCCAAGAAGTGAGAGTAGGAAGTGAAGCCCTCATGTGGATTCTACCACCTCAGAGGGCAGCTTGTCATTGTCCAAGAGCAGGGATTTTTAGTAGTGGCTCCCTATTTGTGGAAATCTCTCTTTAGAAAAAACCCACCAGTTCTGCTGCCCCTTTTCAGGAGGTAATGAAAAGGGATCTCTTTTGTTAGATAGTGTTAGCTTATAACCTGGTTACTTATGCTACCTCCTGGTTTTAAATGTCTTTGAGTCAATGAGTTCTTGCTTTGATTTTTGGGGGAGGGACTATATGCATGTGGATGGTCCAGGCTAGCCCGAACAGATCTCAGAAGCTAAGCAGGGTCAACCCTGGTTAGTATTTGGATGAGAGACCACCAAGGGTGTCCAGGGTCGCTATGCAGAGGAAGGCAATGGCAAACCACCTCTGTTAGTCTCTTACGTTGAAAACCCTACTGGGTCGTCATAAGTCGACTGCAACTTGCTGGCCCTGTGTGTGTGTGTGTGTGTGTGTTAGAATCATAGAATCATAGAGTTGGAAGGGACCACCAGGGCCATCAAGTCCAACCCCCTGCACAATACAGGAAATTCACAACTACCTCCCCCCTCCACACCCCTAGTGACTAGAAGATGGCCAAAATGCCCTCCCTCTCATCACCTGCCTAAGGTCACAGAATCAGCATTGCTGACAGATGGCCATCTAACCTCTTCTTAAAAACCTTCAGGGAAGGAGAGCTTACCACCTCCCGAGGAAGCCTGTTCCACTGAGGAACCGCTCTGTTAGAAAATTCTTCCTAATGTCTAGACGGAAACTCTCTTGATTTAATTTCAACCCGTTGGTTCTGGTCCGACCTTCTTGAGCAACAGAAAACAACTCTGCACCCTCCTCTATATGACAGCCCTTCAAGTACTTGAACATGGTTATCATATCCCCTCTCAGTCTTCTCCTCTTCAGGCTAAACATACCCAGCTCCTTCAACCTTTCCTCATAGGACTTGGTCTCCAGACCCCTCACCATCTTTGTTGCCCTTCTCTGGACACGTTCCAGCTTGTCTACATCTTTCTTAAATTGTGGTGCCCAAAACTGAACACAGTACTCTGTATTAGTACTCTGAGTACTCTAGTACTCAAAACTGTTTTTTGCTGTCAAGTCACATCTGACTTATGGTGATCTCTGGTGGGGTTTTCAAGGCAAGAGACATTCATAGGTGGTTTGCAATTGCCTGCCTTCCATGTCTCACAAATGTGTGCGTAGTGGGAAGAAGTGACACTTGTGGACTGTCACAATTTTACTTTTTGATGGAAAAACAATTCTGTTGATGAGTGCGACTGTCTTCACTTTGGAAGCTTTATGAGTGCAGCAGAGGTTGATTTTTTTCTAAGGTGCCTTTTTGGTATATGGCGGCGCCTCCTCCCTGCCGTCCCCACATGCCAAAAGCTCAGGAATGGGCTGCTTGTTTGACTCAGATTGTCAGACCAAGGAATCTTTGAGCGGAGTCAGTAAGTACTGTACAATTACTAGGTTCTATGCTCAGATGTTTTCCCTGGGCTCCCGATGGGTAACCGTGTTAGCAGCAAAATTAAACAGGAGTCTGGTGGCACTTTAGAGACAAGCAACATTTATTCCAACTCAAGTGAAGAGAGCCAGACTTCGCTTCATCGTGTGTGTGGGAATGTATATCCATTAGGTTGATGACGCTTTTATACTCGCAGCAGAAAGGTGTGAGAGGGGTATGTTACAAAGTGAGTAATCAGTTCTCTCAGAGTAGGTGAAAGCCACCCCCATGTTCTGTTAGGCAAAGTAGGGTTAGCATAAAAATCTAGTTCAAGATAAGCAGATGTAATAGCAAATTACAGAAGGGTATTCAAGATAGTAGCACCTATAATGAGCAAGGAGTCCTGAGCCCTGTAAGACCTGGTGGTGGAAAGCGCCGTCAAGTCGCTAACAGAGGTGGTATCCCATTGCCTGCCTCTGCGTTGCAACACTGGACTTCCTTGGTGGTCTTCCATCCAAATACTAACCAGGGCCAACCCTGTTTAGCTTCCCAGATCTGATGAGATTGGGCTAGCCCAGGCCATCCAGGTCAGGGCATAGAGGGTCAAATAATCATGAATTATTTGATGAGTGCTGATATAGCAATGTCATGTTGGATTTGCCCTTTGTAACATAAAGTAACTTTTAGATTAGTAACAACAGAATGCCCTGGAAGAATAAAACGTTCACCCGCTGGTAGGGACTATCTTTTGTCATTCAAAAGGCTGAATGTTTTGAGAAAATTTTGTGCTGTGGAACTGGACCTGTGCAACCCTTAATTTCCAAAAACGATGATAGGTATCGGGGCTCAGACCTGCCTGGAAGTTATACCACCAGTCTTGGAAGTCCTGCGAGCAGATACTTTGTGAAAGACAGTGGTGAGACGAGGGGCACTTCATACATTCCCAGAGAACAGTTCTTGAATGTTATATCTAGGGTTGCCAGGTGCCGCTGGTGGCGGGCAAACCCCCAGCAATTGCCCCCTCTGCCCGCCGACCGCCTGAGGGTCGGCGGGCAAACGTGCATGCGTGCATACCGCGCACACGTCCCTTCCAGGCCGCTTTACCACTCAAACTAAGAGGTTAAAGGCCCTTTGCGAGGCGGCACGTCCGGTTCTTAAATGCAAAATCCTCCCGCCGGAGGAGAAGAGGGACCTGGCAACCCCAATTGTATCACATATTCGTGGAACAAACCCTGATATAGAAAACAGGTTCCAGGACTCCCCCACCCCCTGCACAAACGGAGGCCTGGACTTGCCTGTCCAACTGGGGATTATCCTTCAGAACAAAGAAACGTTTTTTGAGAAAACGACCGCACACATCCTCCTGGGCTGTCAGCTCCCTTTTCTGTTGAATCATCCCGTATGGTTAGCCTCTGAAAGAGATTGCAGTGTTGGGTTGCCGCACAGTGCCTTCTTTGTCAGAGACGTGCCGGCAGCTTGTCTTTCATTATCTGTGGTCGCGGCCGGAGCGGAGTAAAGGGTGGGAGTGAAACCTTCCCCCCCCCCCCAATGGCAAAGCTGTGAAAGGGACTATTTATAGCTGAATGCCGCCTCTCACCTGGTGGGATGGAGGGGCGGTGATTCTGGAGTCTAGCCTTACTGAAGCAGTGAAAAGGGGCTTGTGTCTGGTTTGGGGTGAGGGGCGTGACCGTAGGACGGCCAGGCCAGGGTGCCTTATGAGGGAAACGGCCCTTGAGGACAGAGAATGGATTATTCAAACCAACACCCTGAAATGCTTAGCAAAAAGGAGCAAGCTGGAACGCTGTTAACAAATTGTACGTGTGCACATCGAGGATCACTGAAGAATTAGGAGTATGTCTCCTGATGCTTGTTCATCTCCCCCTACCCCACACACCTTTTTTTTGCTCCATGTACAAAAGAGGCTGGAAAATGTGTCTTTGTAGTGTGCTGATCGCCAGAAACGGGTGAAAGGCAGACGAAGGTATGCGGCTGTGTCTGGGAAGAGTCTACTGCTATTTCTTTTTTCCCCTCTGTCTCGGTTTGTCTTGTCCCTGCTCCGAGCAGTTCAGAGTGGCATATGAGGATTTTAAGAAACCATTTTACCCTACCAAGTTGAGAGATACCCAGTAAGTGGCATGGCTGAAAGGGGCTCTGTCCTTTATACCATACTAGGTCTTGACAGCCAAGGTTTGACGATGGTTCAGGCATCTCTTCTGTCATACCCCCTGATTTTTTTGGTGGGGGGATTTCATTAAATCATAGCATAGAAGCCATGGCTGACCTCAGCATAAAATGGTGCGAAGCTGATGGTGTTCCATCTCAATACGTCACTTGAAAAATTGAATTCCCAAACCAGATTGGGGCTTATTTTAATTTGAAGACTGACAATGGCTACTACTCTTTGGAAAAGGCACATAGTTTGCATGTATAAGGTCCCTGGTATCTTGACCTAAAGGATCTCAGATAAGCAGACCTAACCCAATACATTATGGTGTATGAATAGGGTTGCCAACCTCCAGGTACTAGCTGGAGATCTGCTGTTACAACTGATCTCCAGCTGATAGAGATCAGTCCACCTGGAGAAAATGGCCATTTTGGCCATTGGACTCTATGGCATTGAAGTCCCTCCCTGCCCCAAACCCTGCCCTCCTCAGTCTCTGCCGCAAAAACCTGCCTTCAGTGGCAAAGAGGAACCTGGCAACCCTATGTATGAATGAATGAAGATTTATACGCTCTGAAGAGAAATCAGAGTATTGAATGAATGAATAATTTTCATTCTCTGCCTTTTTCACTAATTAACATAGGGCAGGGGTTCCCAGCATGGTGTCTCTGGGTTCGATGGCACCCATGGTCACTTTTTCTGGGGCCTGCCCAGTGTTTTTAGAAAGTGGCTGGGGACTGGTGCTTTCCCCAGCAAAGCTTCCAGTTGGCCACTGGAGATTTGATTTGACTGTGCAGATTTTAAAAAATGTTGCTTTGGCAGCCGCTGCACACCACACCACAAGGATCTTCAATGTGTAACTGAAGTTAAGCCCAGCAGCCCTTTTGTGGCTGACTCCGCCTGATGCAGCAACCACCACGCCACCACGCTGTGTCAGAATTCCAGATGTGCCCTCTGGCTCGAAAACGTTGGAGACTGCTGACGAAGGGTATCCATCCACAAAGTTTTCTTCTTTCATTGCTCCCATTCATTTCAGTAGGGTGTGCTCAGAAGGAGGAGTTCCTCGTGGCTTACGTCCCACAGGTTGTGTATGCAGCATCCCAGGTACAAGGAGTCTTGGGAAGTGTAGCCCTTGTAAATCCCAGGGTCCCTGGTGCCTAACATACGGCCATAGCAGTGTCCCATGTGTCAGGGAGAAATGAAGGTGTACCAGTTTGTCTTACCACTTGAACTGGAGAAGGGACAATTGTACTTGGTTCTGAATGTAGCTGAGAAGGAGGAGGAAGAAGAAGAAGAGGAGTTGGTTTTTATATGCCGACTTTCTCTACCACTTAAGGGAGACTCAAACGGGCTTACAATCACCTTCCCTTCCCCTCCCCATAGCAGACACCCTGTGAGGTAGGTGGGACTGAGAGAGCTGTGACTAGCCCAAGGTCACCCAGCTGGCTTCGTATGTAGGAGTGGGGAAACAAATCCAGTTCACCAGATTAGCCTCCACCGCTCATATGGAGGAGAGGGGAATCAAACCCAGTTCTCCAGATCAGACTCCACCGCTCCAAACCACCGCTCTTAACCACCACACCACGCTGAGTTCAGGCTTGTTAAATCTTCTAAACTAGATCATGGCAAACTTCTGCAACTGTATGAATTAATGGTACTGTGAATGGCCTTACCTCACCAGAGGGTTGCCTCTGTCTGAGAATCTAAAGAGCTGCTGATATCCCAGTCACCTGGTTTGGATGGCCTGTTGATCAGGCGCCATGTCACATCTGGCCCCTTGCATTCTTATTTGAGCACCATGCACCCATGCATTAATCATGCCGCAATTCTGCTTTGAGCTGTAACGTGCGCATAAGCCCCATCTTGGGTATGTGTGATCATGCTAAAGCGGAGGGATATTATTACAGGGGAGGAGAAGAGTTTCTACCAGTCTCTGACATAGTTTGCCATGTGGGGGTGGGGTGAACTGGCTTTTCCTCGAAATGGGTTGGTTTTTATATTTTTAAAAGGGCCAAGATTCTCTTTAAACATAGATGCTATTAAAAACCCACTATGATTTAAAAATAAATAAATAGGTTACCCTTCTTGGCAGAACTTGGATTACTGTTTTGAAGCATCTGATTACAGGATATATACATATTTATTTTTGTTCATAATCTTTTTTGGCCCGGCTTGTCTTTTATTCAAATTACATCTTCCCTTACCAGCAGGGGAGGTTAAGATTACACCACAAAGTAATTACTAGCATCAGAGCCATGTTATTTTCCCTCGTCTCTCCATGCTGTTCATTTCAAGGCTTTAGGAGCCAGAGGCAATAGGCTTCTTGCTCTTGATTTTTGAGTTTTGTATCTGCCTTTACGGCTGGAACTCCTAGGAAATTAATTCTGCTGATATATAAATATATATTTATATAGATTTATATAGGTTTATATATCTCTAGCCAAGATGGGCAAAGCCGTTCATCGTTTCTGGGTATCATGTTTCTAGTAGAAAGGAGTTACTAGCAAAGACAGCAACAGACACAGTGTCTTGGTTCAGTTCCTGAGTGATATGTTTTGAAAAGTTCACGAAAGGCTTTCAGCTACTGTTAGCCACGATAGCAAAATGGAACATCCATGTTCAGAGATGCTCTATCAGTGAATAGCAGTTGCTGGAATTTTGGAAGGAGCATGGTTGCATTTATGGCCTTGCTTAGGAATAGGAGGCTGGAAAAGGTGGAGATTTAATTTGATCCACCATGGCTATTCTTGAACTGAACTGTAAAGTGACTTTTAAAATTACCATCCCACTGTAGCGTGAGGGGTCCAGATGGGTTGTGTACTTTTTAACCCCAAGTTGTGCGAATAAATTCTAAACATACAAACAAGTCTACATACTAATAGTGAAAGTCAGCCAAATCTGAGGATACTTAAATCTGGCGACTGGAGCTGTGAATAGCCAAGAAAGAGCTTTCTACAAACCTGAAAAGGGCCCAAGGTTTGTAGAAAAATGTGAAATCTTAAAAAAATATACACTGGGGGTTTTAAAAACCTGAACATGATAAAAGGAGTGCCTGTTGCTTTAAGCAAAGGATTCCCTCAGTGGCTGTTGCTAGGCAACCACAGATTCCAGGCTGGGTTTCTGTGAGTAAAAAGGGAAGGGGAGAGGGCAGGGTCCTTTCCAGGCCTATTTTGGCCTTTGAGGGAGAACTCATTGGGGCCTGACCAGACTAAGGTTGCCAGCTGTAGGTTGGAAAATTCCTGGAGATTTTGTGATGGAGTCTGACAGAGCATTCCTGAGAGGAATACCTGTGCCGATCATAGGAGGCAGCGCCCCCCCCCTCCGAAACCTCCCCGCAGCTTTAAAAATTCGTGCAGCCCTTCATAGCAGAAACTCACTGGGTGATTGTAGGTTAGTCACATTTAGGGTAGCCAGACCCCTGCTGGGGCAGGGTGATCCCCGGCTTTGGGGGCCTTACCAGGCTTAAAACAAGACTTAGGCCTGGACTGCATGATGACGTCACTTCCGGAAGTAATGTCATCGCGCAGGCGATGTCAAGGCCTAGGGCTCATTTTAAGCCCGGTAAGACCCCACCCCCTTTCGCCCGCTGGTGGCCAGGGAGGACCTGGCAACCCCGGTCACACCGTTTCATTCTAACCTACCACACAGGGTTGTTGTGAGGATAAAAAGGAGGAGAGAATAAGGGAAGCTGCTTTGAGCCCCAGTGCTGGAGAAAGGCAGGGTACAAAGGAAGTAAGGAAAATGCAGCTGAAGATAGGAGGCGGATCAAAGATCTGTTGTTGAATGGCTGAGAAGGAGAGAATGAAGCAGGGAAAGGGGAGAGGCTATGGGGGCTTGCAGGAAAGGGAAAGAGGAAATAGTGAAGGGGAGGGGATACATGGCAAAGTGAAGTGCCCCCCCCCACACATCCTTGAGGGTTCCCTACCGTGCAAGTAGTCCTGGCCCAGTGGGACACACAACAGGACCATAGTTTTCTAGGCAGAGGCTACTGGGTGGGGGCAGCTGAAGACAGTGGGGCGGGTAAATGTAGGTGGTTTGTTGGGCAGGAAGGAGAGAAGGAAGCAGGAAAAGGGGAGAGGCTATGGGGGCTTGTGGGAAATGGGAAAGCGGAAATCGTGGGGGGGGGCAAATGAGATGCTCCCCCCTTATGGATCCCTATTTATTATAATAAAAACTGCCCAGTGTGACTCTGCCCTCTCTCACCTTGTATGGAAATGAATGAACTTGATGTGGGAAGACCTAATTTTGACAGGCTGAAAGGGTCGTGCTTTTTAAAGGCTTTTCATTCAAGCCTTGAAAGCGGGGCAGAAAGCCATTAATTTAAAAAGGGCAAAAATTCAGGGGTTTATTTGATGTATGCAGTTGCACAGACCCCCAGCTGCTTTGTCTAATTCCTTGCTTTGAAGTGTTTGCAGCTTTTTCTTTTAGCTTTTGGTAATTACTTTGTTTTCTGTGCCCTGCCACTCCCCCTTCACTCCCGTGTGATGTTTGGACTGCAGCTTAAAGCTCCAGGTTTCTGTAAGGAGAAATAGCCTGGGAAGGGGAGGGAGAAAAGCTTTGCTTCATGCATTAAATGATTTCTCCCCCGGCTTTCTGTCCTTGGCTGGGATTTGCTTTTGTTTTGGGGTTCTTCCTCTTTTCTCCTTACCTGTTTTTGTGATGTCTGCCTGTTCTGGCATTGGTTCCTATGGCCATTTTTGCATGGTCAGTGTTGATGCTCGCTCAAAGCTCTTTTTTTTAAAATGTGACTTTCAAAATGCCTTTTCACGGTCCCGATGCAAAAGGAGAAGTTCCACTCCCCCCCACGCGCCTGCTCCTTTGTTCCTGTTTGCAAAGCCATCAGCATATGCATCACTAACGCGCCTCTGTTGTTTTGCATGGTTCCTTGAGAGCAGGGGTGGGGAACCTTTTTGCTGCCAAGGGCCATTTGCAAATTTATAACATCATTCGGGGGCCATACCAGGTGTAGATCTCCCGGTGGGGGGGGGAGAGGTTAGGGTTGCCAGGTCTCCAGCCACCACCTGGAGGTTGGCAACCCCAGGGGAGGCCACACAGAGAAGGCCTGCAGGGTGCCCCTGCTCCCTCCTCCCAGGAGGGAGGGCAGCCAGAGGTGGGCCCGAGCAAATGAGGCACCAGGGGGGTGCAGCCTGCAGTCGATGGGCAAGGGAGGAAGGAAAACAGAAAGAGGAAATGGGAGGGAGGGAGAGAGAGAAAGGGAGAAAGAAATGGAGAGAGGGGGAGAAAGAAAGTAAAGGACAGAGGGAAAGAAAGAAAAGGACGGAAGGAGACAAAGAAAGAGACAGAAAAAGAAGGGGAAAGAGAAGGAGAGAAAGGAGAAAGAGTGACAGAAAAAGAGGACGAAAAGAGAGAAAAGCCTTCCCCCACACACACAACCACGCATGCCGGCACCACGTGACTAGGCCCCAGCCTCCCCGCTTCCCCCGCCCCCCCCCACACGCACACACACACACACGGCGGCGCACAGAGCCCTGCACGACCGGGCCCCAGTCTCCATGCCCTCCCCCCCTCAGAGTCCACAAAAGCCCCCCCCCCCCGAAGCCCGATCGGCTCCTGTATGCATGCTCTGCCGTCGGGAGCCACCGGCCTTCCCCCCCCCATCACTGCTCAACAGCCGACAGGCAGCGAGAGGGGTTTACAATGTGCCGCTGCATTCCTGCACGCCACGGCTGTAGGGGGCAGCCTTGGGGGAAGCATCCCTTGGTCGGCGAGAGGAGGTCCTCTCCGACAGGGCCCCACCTCCGCGGCAGGGCCCCAGAGTTCCTGAGGGCCACAAAAAATGTCCTCGGGGGCCGCATACAGCCCCAGGGCCTGAGGTTCCCCATCCCTGATTGAGAGGGATTCTTCGCGGCAAACACCAAAGGTCGCTTTCAATGGGCTCTTTAGTAACGCAAAGCAGGTATGCGCCGGCTTCGCAGTCACTTCCGGAATGACGGTTCAAGCGTGCAAAATTCGGGGCAATTCAGTCTGGAACGCGCTGCTAATTACTGTGCAAAAATGGCCTATGTCTGTGCTCTTCATTCCAGCAGACATGGAAAACGAAGACTGGGGCCTGGGTTCGGAGCTGGATTCAGCCCCCATCAAGACAGAGCCTGCCGTGGGGGCAGCACCTGGTCTCGCTCCCTCCGTCAGCCTCACCGCCACGACGAGTCCCGTGACCCTGGAGAGGGGGGAGACTCCGATGCAGCAGGATGGCACGGTAGGCGCTTGGTGATCTCATTAGGCATCCGAATGACATCACTGGGTTACGAGGACGAACGTACAAAAGATATCAATCTCTGGAATTGTCCCCTGGAGACATTGTTTGAAAAGGGGGCAGGGCAGGGAAATGCAAAGCTCCTTTGAGTGTATTAAACAATGGCAAATATGTGTTTATCATAGGGTTGCCATCCACCAGGTACTAGCTGGAGATCTCCTGCTATTACAACTGATCTCCAGCTGATAGAGATCAGTTCACTTGGAGAAAATGGCTGCTTTGGCAATAGGACTCTATGGCATTGAAGTCCCTCCCCAAATCCCACCCTCCTCAGGCTCCACCCCCATAACCTCCTGCCGGTTGCAAAGAGGGACCTGGCAACTCTAGCTTATCACCATCCCGTGAGGAGCCATAGTCAGCCTGGTCTTCCTGGCACATCCATCCGTGGGATGTGCTAATCTTTTATTATTTTTATTTATTAGCTACTTTTCTTCCTTACGGAGCTGAAGGCGGCTTACAACACAGATAAAACATACCTAAACTAAGATACATTAAAAATATGAAAACCAAAATTTAAAATCACAATTTAGGACTGCTACCAAACTTAACCAAATGCAGTCCTAAATAAAACAGTCTTGAACTGCCTCCTAAAGATAAAAATGAAGGGGCCATTAGGGTTGCCAGCCCCAGGCTGGGGAATACCTGGATATCTTTGGGGCAAAGCCTGAGGAGGGCATGGTTTGGAGAGGGGAGGGACTTCAGTGCCATAGAGTCCACTTGCCAAAGCAGCCATTTTCTCCAGGTGAACTGATCTCTATCAGCTGGAGATTAATTGTAATAGCAGGAGATCTCCAGCTAGTACTTGGAGGCTGGCAACCCTAGGGGCCATGTGCACCTCCCTGGGGAGGTTGTTCCATTACTGTGGGGCTGCCACTAAAGAGGCCCTGTCTCCTGAACCCAGCAAAGGAGCTTCTTTGATTGATGGGACAGTCAGGAGGGCCTCTTTCTGTATTCTTAATTCCCAGACAGGCACATATAGTAAAATGCATGAAGTTGGTGCTGTAGTAGAGTGCTCTAGGCACATGGCACAGTGGAATTACTTGGTGTGTTGTTTGTGCTGTTGGTGTGTTGTGTGTGCTGCTGAGGAAGCAAAGTTACACACAGAGCCTTTTTATCACAACAAACTAATATGACTCCTTTATTGTAAAGACCTCCATTCTAGGCAGGATAGAGTAGAGATAGGGTTATAATCGTGGCTCACTAGGATGGAGGGAGGTGCAGGAAACATTTCGTGCTCTCATGGTGGCAAGATGGAGAAGAAGGGAGAGAAGGTGTCAGCCAGAAGGAAAGAAGGATTCCCTGACAGTAACAATCTATACATCAAAGGGATACCAGTAGAGCAGTAGAAAGGAAAGATGCTCAGGTCTTGGCCTATCTGTGGCTGTCTGGCTGCCTATAGTCCCCCTCTGAAGTCTGAGGCTAAGAGACAGCGCAGAGTCCTTCACGTACAACATTTATCGTTGTGCAGTAAGGAGCCACTGTCAGTCCAATCTTCCTGGCGCATCTCTCCATGTGACACACAAACCTTAATAAAACACGTGAAGGTGGTGCTGTAGTAGTAGTACTCTCTTATTTTGAGAAAAGTTGGGCCTTTATGCCTCTAAAGCCGGGCTAGGGTTGCCAGCTTCTGGTTGGGAAATATCTGCATATTTCAGGCGTGGAGCCTGAGGAGGAAGGGGTTTGGGAAGAGGAGGAACTTCGATAAGGTACAATGTCATAGAGTCTACCTTCCAAAGTGGCCCTTTTCTCCAGGTGGACTGATTTCTGTCGCCTGGACATCGGTTGTAATAGCGGGAGATCGCCAGCTACCACCTGGAGGTTGGCAACCCTAATTGGGGCCAAACTTTAAGTGATGCTTGGATTTGCCCCTCTGCAGAGGTGACTCCCTCCATAGCGTCCTTTGTACTTTAAAATATACAGAGAGAGCGAGGGAGGATGGAATAGGAAGGGGGGGGAGTATGTGTGTTTCAGAAAGAGAGAATTAAAAGCATCCTACTAGCTAAGGCCGTTGTCCAGCCAGTGCAACATCCCTTATATGGGTTATTAAAATTGACTCCAGTCTTTCAGTTAGAGTTGAACTAGATATGTGACTGATTGTGGCAGTCATTCCTGTTGCTATACTTCTGTCCTGCACCCTGGCTGCTGTCAGAGAGCTGAGCATTTCAAATTTAATGGGATGGATGTTCGTTTTAAAAGATGCATTTTGCCATTTTGGTCTGACTTCCCAATCTATGTTTGCAGTTGATGAATTGAAACTGTAAGGCTGATCCACGTCTCACCGTTTCTGTGTACACATTCGTATTTACTGAAAGAAACAGGGCAATCTTCTTACTCGTTGGGGTTAAGAAGGCAGGAAGCAGGGAAGATTCTGTCCTGTCGCTGGTGTTTGATTTCTCTCTAAACCTTTGTCCTTTAGGCTAAACCACTGAATCACAAAGCTTTCCCAGAGATCAAACTGGAGCCCCATGAAGTGGATCAGTTCCTAAACTTTTCTTCCAAGGAAGGTGAGTTGTTCATCAAATCAAATCTTTATTTCGATACAAGATCAGGTCTGAATAAAAATCAAAAAGTTAAAATAACAAAATATGGTGATGATTCCTGGAAAGATGGTTTGTAGAGGGGGAGGAAGAATAATCTGTGGGGTGAGATTTCAGTCAGCCGTTTACGAATCCCACAAGCCCGAAGACAAAATTTGGCTACTTGGTTGGTTATCTCCCAAGAGGAGTCTGCTAAGAGAAGGGAAACTTTAGATTCTTCAGATCTCCCAGGAAAAGTTGACAAAACGGGGAGAATATACTGGGATCTTATATTGTTGTAGTAAGGGCAGTGCAACAGGACATGTCCTATAGTTTCCACTTTCTCTGTTTTGCGTGGACATAATCGATGGTAAACAGGAATAGAGTGGTTCATCACAGTTTCCCCTTGATATGATAAAAAGGTTGTGTTGTGAAAACTTCATGTTGGGATAAAAAGGAGAAACAGCAGCAATAAAATGTACTGTGAACAGGAAGAAGGGGGGGCAAACCCTCCTTTGGTTTCTCAAGGTGTTCATATTCAGTGCTTAGATTAGGGGTCACCAATATTTCTGCAACTGTGGGCACCTTTGGAATTCTGACAAAGGGTGGTGGGCACAACCATTGAATGGCTGCCATAGAAAGAGCCAGCCACAAAATGTCAGGGAGAGGCTAATGTATAACTCTAATAGTAACTCTCTAACATTTCAGGCAGAAACTCTCGCTAAAAGAATGCCTTTTAATCTGCACAGCCAATCTGAAGCCCTGCTTACCTACCCTCGCCCACTTTCTAAAAGCACTTGGCGGGTGCCAGGAAGGGTGTTGGTGGGTGGTATGTTGCCCACAGGCACCATGTTGGGGACCCCTGGCTTAGACTGTAGGCACACTGGGGACACACAGAGAGAGGTGAATTGCTGTAACTTGCTATAGGGAGGGAGGAATAGAGATAGGGAAGAATACAAATACAGTCAGTGTTCTGAGTTGTACTCAGCCTTCAGGTACATAGGAATCTATGCCTGAAGGAAAGCTTTTGTGTAGCATATTGGATGAGACTAATTCAGTAGTGGTAAAGAAATGAGCCAGTCAGATGGATGGTGGTATTTTCTTCCTTTGCAACCATTTGTATAATTTGCATAATTGACTGACAGGTTGCATTAGAGACTTACCATCTTAACATATGTCTGAATAAATGACATTTCATTAGAGGGAAGAGTTGGAGGAAGGATGCACCCTCCCCAAATAAAATATTTTCAACAATCTTGGAGTTTCCTTTCAGTACACAAAACTCATCTAGCACGACGTTAACCAAGTAGATGAAAATATTATAATTTCCCCAAGACTTTGATGGCTAAAAAGCTTCAAATGAGTGACAGGGCTTGGATAAGGGATAATGTGGGGGCCTGCCCATCATGGTCAGCTTTTCCTTAAGATAACCACTAACGTGCTAATTTGTATGTCTGCAGTTTTCCCATTTTGTCAAAATCGTCTTCTTACACAAACGTAAATGGGGTCTTGAAGCTGTAATTCAACCTGTCCATTCCCAGTTACGATAATTTTGAGGTTAACAGAGAATTCATTGGCACTTCTATAAAAATTCTATTTTTCATGGCCCTTGCATTTTTTAAAAAATGAATTGAATTCTTTCCTTCAATAAGCTGTGGTTCCTAAGATTCCTTTGTGTGTGTTGGAAAACCTACAATGTTTAAACTAGTTTAATTTTTGTGCAGTGGGTGTACCTTCAGTATCACTGCTTCTCTGGCGTGTATGTGTATTTAAATGGGTGTGTTGCCCCACAGGGTCATTATTTACTTTCTGAGCTTTCTGAAACACATCTGCCTCCAGGTGTTAAATGTTGTGTTTATTTTTCTTCGTGTGCTTTAAGATGGTGTTTGATTTCCCACCCCTCTTTGTGTCTCTTTCAGTGATGGAGGCCCTTCACATGCCTCCAACTCCCCCCAGCAGCCACGGCAGCGACTCCGAGGGTGGGCAGAGTCCAAGCAGATCTCTTCCACCATCAAGTCCCACACAGTTGCAAGCCACTGTTAAAGTGACTCCACGCGTGGCTTCTGTGCTCACCAATTCTCCTCTCTTAACAGCGCCACATGTAGGTCTCTTTCTTTAAAAAACAATTCGTATGCTTTTTTGTGTTATCAACTTCAGGTTATATGAAAAAAGATTTCCTATAGGAATCTAGATCAAAACTAAAAAAAAATCCTCCTTGGATGTTTAGTGTGCTTTTATCCTGTTCTTCCTCCCCACAGCTCAGGGTGGCATACATGGTTCTTCTTCTTCTTTCTCTGGGTTACCCTTACAAATGAACCTTTGAGGTAGGCCAGTGGTCGGCAAACACATTCGTCAACAGAGCCAAATATCAACAGTACAACGATTCAGATTTCTTTTGAGAGCCACTTAGGCTTTTCCCTCAACCCGAGGCTATAAAGATCCCCTCCCCTGCACCTCTTCCTCTCCTTGCCAGGAGAGTTGTCTCAGACGGCGGGGGCCTCGTCGTTGCCCTCCCCTGGCTCTTCCTCCCGCCCTCAGCCCGTCTTGCGTGGAGTGGGTCTTTCCTTCAGGCGTCCCCTCTCCGCGCCTGTTCCCCCCACCTTTCCGCCAACCGTTTCCCAGTGGGAGCTGGGGCTGGAGCCGCGCCGACCCCTCTGCCTTCCTGGCGCCTCTCTCTGCCATCGTGCTCCCCCCTCCGCCTGCCAGCTGATGGGAGGGCTGTTCGGCCTCTCCCCGGGGACCCGGCTGGCGGGCCAGCCTGGGGCTGTCGCGGCCACTGCAGCACCCCGTCGGCCAGGCGTGGTCTGCCCGGACCGGTTCTCCCGCTCGCCAGCTGACGAGCGGGCCCGTTGGCGGTTGTGGGAACCTCGAGCCCGGCGCTGGGAGGCGGCTCTAGCCGGCTGCCGCTTGCCGCCTCTCCAGGCTTCTCGGGGGGTGATTTGTTCATGGCGCCATGTTAGAAGAGGCAAAAGACGGCAAACTGGGGGCGGGCTGTAACCACGCACGCACAGGGGAGTGGAGCCCCGGGCGGGATCGGGAGAGGCGGCTCTTGCGTAGAGGCATCTCGGAGGAGGAGGAGGGAGGGGTGGTTGCTTGTTGGTTGTTGTAGTAACAGGAGAAGCGCCGGCAGGAACCGCAGCTGCCCGGGCCCCGGGGGAGATGAAGCAGCAGGTATGGCGCTTAGGGGCAGAGCCGCACTCAAGGGCCATAGAGCCGCATGCGGCTCGCGAGCCACAATTTGCCGACCACTGTGGTAGGCTAGGTTGAGACTGGCCCATGGTCGGCTGGTGAGCATCATAGCAGTCCAGGGACATTTAATCCTGGATCTTTTCGGTTTCTAGCTTGAAGAAGAGTTGGTTTTTATTCCCCGCTTTTCTCTACCGTTAAGGAGTCTCAAAGCGTCTTACAATCACCTTCCCCTCCCCACAACAGACACCTTGTGAGATAGGTGGGGCTGAAAGAGTTCGGAGATAACTGTGACTGGCCCAAGGTCACCCAGCAGGGTTCATGTGGAAGAGTGGGGAATCAAATCCAGTTCTCCAGATTAGAGTCCCCTGCTCTTAACCACAACACCACGCTGGCCTTCTAATTGCTGCATTACAGTGTCTTATCTGGCATTTGTGTTTTCAGCAGATTGAATCTGGAGCGCTGATACAGGGGTCCCCAAACTTGTTGAACCCATGGGGTCTTATGGAATGTTGACACGGGCACCACCACACAATGGCCACTGTGGGTGGCAATTAAAAATATTGGGAGGTCCCAAGCAAAGTATCTTTCTATGATGGGGAGATATTTCCAAATGGGGGCTCCCTGCATTCTCAGCAATACTACAGTTATGTATTTTTAAAACTCAAATTCATGGTTTAAGGTTATTAACAATCATGGCAGTCATATTTATATTTCCTTCTGTGTTCTTCAGGGCAGTTTGCATATATATTGAAGCCAATGTCAGCATTTTGGTTGGTCCAGTATTTACAGTTTATTTATTTAAAACATTTATTATCCGCCTTTCTCCTTTGCAGAATTCCAGTTGGCTTTCAATACAGATAAAATATTATATACGTACAAAAAATAAAAGCAACAATTATAAAAATTCATTAAAAGTCAACAAGTAAAAAACTCCAGTTAGGATTGCCAACAAAAACTAAATCAATCAAATGCAGTTCTGAATAAAACTATCCTCAACTGCTTCCTGAAGATTGACAACGAGGGGGCTAGGCATACTTCTCTAGGAAGGTTGTTCCATAGTTGTGAGGCTGCAACTGAAAAGGCCCTCTGTTGTGTGCCCACCAGATGGGCCTTTTGATTGGTGGGACAGTCAGGAGGGCCTCTCTCCTCTTAATTTCCAGGTAGGATCTTATGGGAGAAGATGGTCCTTCAGATACCTCAGTCTCAAGCCATGTAGGGGGAAAAACAACACCTTGAATTGGGCTCAGGAGCAGATCAGTAGCCAGTGCAATTGTAGTAGTATCAGGGACATATGCTCCTGGTAGCTGGCCCCAACCAGCAGTCTAGCTCTAGCATTCTGAACAGTCTTCAAGGGTAGCTCCAAGTAGAGCACATTGCAGTAGTCCAGTCTAGATGTAACTAAGGCATGTATCACTGTGGCTAGATCTGCCTGTACCAGAAATGGTGCAGCTGGCACACCAGCCAAAGCTGGGCAAACACACTCTGAGCCACAGTAGCCACCAGGTTTCCGAAGGTGACCACTGTGTCAATCAGCACTCCCAAGCTGTGAGCCTGGCTTTTCAAGGGGAACATAATCCCATCCAAGACTGGAGAGATCCGAAGTCCCTGGCAGAAGCCTGTGGTTAAGATTGTGGAGGAGTTTTGTACACATTTAATTATATTCTCTTTTTTTCCTTTCATTTTTCTCCCTTGTCCTCATGGTGGTCATAGAAACTACAGGGCACGGGTCCTCTGATCTTGACAGAGGAGGAGAAGAGGACACTTATAGCAGAAGGGTACCCTATCCCTACAAAACTGCCTCTCACAAAAGCCGAAGAGAAAGCACTTAAGAAGATCCGTAGGAAAATCAAAAACAAGGTACAATATGGTGTTGTGTTTCTGGCACTCAGTCTTGTATGTTACTTCATAGTATTGTGCAATACTTAGTTCTGCAGAAGGGATGGTCAGATTGTGACTTATGATAGTATAACTGCTGAGCTGTGGAGCATTTGGCAGGGCAGTGTTTGCACTCAGGGTTCCTACGAATTTGCATTTCCACACATATACAGCCAATAATGTCATGGTTGAAAAGTAGCCAGACTCGAGCTTCGGTGAGAGTGAAAATTAAGCATCTGGCATGCATCATCCCCTTGTCCAATGGACAGCCCCAGCTTCTTGGTGGTTCACCAGGCCTCTCCCGAGAAAGCTAATCTGTAATACTCAGTTAATGTGGAGGGGCTGTGGCTCAGTGGTAGAGCCACCTCAACATCTCCAGTTAAAGGGACTAGGCAAATAGGTGATGTGAAAGACCTCTACCTGAGATCCTGGAGTTCAGTCCCCGACATCTCCAGTTCAATTCCCAACATCTCCAGTTCAATCCCCAACATCTCTAGTTCAATCCCCAACATCTCCAGTTAAAGGTATTAGGCAAGTAGGTGATGTGAAAGACCTCTGCCTGAGACCCTGGAGAGCCACTGCCAGTCTGAGTAGACAAAACTGACTTTGATGGACCCAGGGTCTGATTCAGTATAATGCAGCTTCATGTGTTCCTGTGTGCTCAATGTTTGTTGTGTGTGCTTGCAGGGCACAAGCCCTTACTGCTGGGCAGGGAAGCCAGGAGAAGCAGCTAGATAGTGGGGGTGAGAGTGGAAGACTAATATCTGGGATGGCCGACAACCACAGTTTCTCAGCGTTCTGCCAGATCCAAACACAGGCTGCAGTATTTCTTTCACTGTGCCTCTGGCTTTAATTAAAAATCGCAATGGATTATCATGGTAAACCTCTTTGAGAAGCCTGTCTATCTGAAGAGCCAAGTATAACCATTACATAAAAATCTTCCAGCACTAGTCATGTCACAGCTCACTGCCATGGGCATTTTGTCATCTCAGTCCTCTGGATGGACCCCCATTTCTCAGACCCTGCCTGGCTGATCAAGCCTTTCTACAACTTCTTTGGTTGCTGGAATTGAAAGTTCTTGCAGCTGTAGGAATATTGGATTTACATATTAGATAGATGCAGCCAGCTTGCGTGTTTTAAGAACTCTTTCCACAATTCCTAAGTTCTTTTCTCATAAAATGGACAGATTCCACTGTACTCCTTTTTGTTCTGGCACTAGCATACATCCCTTGTTGTGATAGGAGGAGCGAATGTGTAGGGAGGGCTTCTGTGTTGCAGTGTGCTTCTGGTGCTATGTCCACCAAGGCATACTGGTACCCCTTGCAGGAGTACACTGTCCCCGAAAGCTGGGCCATCCTGCGGTGGAGGTGCAGAGCAAATTTTGTCTTCCCTCCCCATAATATTTGTTGTGGTAATGTGTATATTTGCCGTAAGTGGTATTTCCTTTCTCTCGTAGATCTCTGCCCAGGAGAGCAGAAGAAAAAAGAAAGAATACATGGACAGCCTGGAGAAAAAGTAAGTGTGCCAGTCTGCCCATACAGATTGCAGTGATGGACCCGCAAATTTTGTGTGCAGAAGGTCCTAAATTCAACCTTCGAATCCCCAGTTAAAGGACCTCTCTTGGGTAGCTGGACTTGGAAAATCTTTAACTTCTGCTACTCAAAGGAGACATATAGGCTTAAATGGGTCAGTGATCTGACTCTGTTTGAAGGAACCGTGTGTTTGAAGGCATCCAGCTGTTGGCTGGACATCTTGCTGTGTTCATTTTGGATGTCTGAAGGCCACATGGAAGACTTGGAACAGTGTGTGTTTCGGGTGCCCCCTGGCGGCTGGTAATAAAAACTCTACAATCAGTGACCTCTCCTACAGATGATGGTGGCTGATGAAATAAGATCTCCCTCCTCCCTCCCTTCCTTCACATGCCCCAGAATCTCACATTGTCCACTTCCAGCGCTGAGAGCTTTTCTGAAAAGCTGCGGACTCTGTCCTGTAAAATCTGAGGCTTTATTTCACAGTAGAATGAATTTCCAGTTTTCTAAATTTGAAGGGTTGCGGTGGATCTCTCTTCTTGCAAGTGGCAGCTCAGGTAGTAGAAAGCCCCATCCGGCCAAATGTTAACACTGAATTCCTTGTTCGTTTCCTAGGGTTGAGACCTGCTCCACTGAGAACAGTGAGCTTCGCAAGAAAGTGGAAGTTCTGGAGAACACAAACAGGTAGGACCTAAAATCCTGGCCGGGGACACGTTTTTAAGAAGAGAGTCGTGTTTCAGGTTGAAACTCGTAAATGATACATTTCATATCGGATATACTTTAATTTCCTCCCAAATTCCCATTTTTTCCTAAAACATACCGCTATGGCATCAGAATGACCAGAAATTACACATCTGTAGACTCCCACAATGATGATTTTTAGTCACCATGTTAAAAACCTGGATAAATAGTGCACTGAACATGTAATTTTTGTTTTTCTTTTTATGTATATGTATTTTATATATATATATTTTTCTTTCTTTTTTTTTGTTTATTATGAAAATAAAAAAATTTATAAGAAAAAAAAACCTGGCTCATTTAGATAGCTTTTCCTTTGGGGGGTGTTTTTTTTTTTTTTTTTTTTTTTTAATGTGGCAAATTGTGGTATGTATTTCCATAGACTGGATTGTTAGCTATTTTGGATGCTGCATGGCATGGCATGGCAATGTTGCAAAGAAATATTTCAGTGAAGCTGGGCATGATGCTTCTCGTGGTGTGGATGGAGTTACCTAGAGTTAGGCACCAGCAGCTAGAAAGGGACTGTCGCTTTCACTGTGCTTGAGTGAAGTCCATCGGGGATGCCAGATCCCTTTCCAGTCACGTCCCTGGCCTCTCCGCTTTGAGCGCTGTGACGGACTAGAGTGGTGAACCTGCTATGCGGAAGCCCGTTTTGATAAGGAAGGGCAGTCGTGTATGCGCTGGAAGGAAGCGGGGAGCAGGGAGGGTTATCTTTTCGTAATGACAAGACTGTGAAGCGGTTTTCAAGTTCGACTGGCAGCCAACCCGTATTGCTAATTGGTTGGCATGTGTTGCAGATCGCCAGCTCTCTTATGGAAACTGCCACAGAGACGATCTGTGGTTTGGAAAAAACATTTCTCATTCACACAGGCTGTGTTCTGAGGATACTGACATAGTAAACATGGGTTCTCCACACTCATGCCTCCCTGCAGTAGAGGGGGCAAAGGAGGGGTGCCTCACTTCTCACTAATTTCCCTTTCAAATGCCCACCAGAGCCAACTTTGCAGCTAGTTTGCTTCCAGCTTCAGATCCTTTTCAAGAAAAACATGATTAAAACTGCCGTTGGAGGTAGAATAGGGGTGGGCGGTGGGCTAAATCCAACTCTACCATTCTATTATGTCCTTTTAAATGCTCTCACAGGTCCTTGTGATTTTTCTTCCTGGGAAGGGGGTTGGGATGTGATTTTGTAACACATTTGATCATTGCAGCCAGAGTGATGTTAACACAATTCTGGAAGCTACAAACGACAGTGACTAGGAAAGGTTTGGTTTGTTGATGACAATGAATAAAATGATAACTTTTCAAATATATTTTGCCACTCAAACTTTGGTCATATGAACACTATGTAAACGTTCAATCACCCTTTATACAATATTGGAATATATAATACTGGAATCAGTTTAATGCGATATATAGAGATATATATAGAGAGCAGTAGTTCTTCCTGTGTAATTTATTATAGGAAT
Organism: Euleptes europaea; assembly: GCF_029931775.1. Lineage (NCBI taxonomy): Eukaryota > Metazoa > Chordata > Lepidosauria > Squamata > Sphaerodactylidae > Euleptes > Euleptes europaea. The sequence goes on from NC_079314.1 coordinate 101,145,792, forward strand.
AGAAGTTATGTAACTGAAAATGGAAATTGTTTAACAAAAAAAGAAAGAAATGGTGGGAAAATAGTTTAATAACCCTTCCCTGTTACACCTACACTCCTTGTTACCCCCTCCCGAAGCTGCCTTTCTTTCTCGTAAAGAAAGTGTTGGGCTCCAGTATGCCTGTAACATTATCAAATGGGCTGGGAAAGACAATATTAACAGTGCTCTTTCCAGCTGTGAATAGTGTTAATTATTCACAGCCAGAGAGATGTGAGAAGGAACAAAGGTTTTTCGAAAGGGGAATATTGAGGAATTGGAATGTACATGAACTTGTTCAATTAAATTTAATCTGTTGATCAAGAATCCCAATGTTTTTAAAATTGCATGTGTGAACTTGGATTTGTCAGCCAAAATATTCCGGCATCACTTTTTGCGTCTGAACCTTCCTTTGTCCCTTCCCCTTCCTGTTTCCATTAAAACAGCATAATATTGCGTTCATTATTTTTATTGGGACTTGCTCTGTAGGTATCAATTGCTATCTATTTTCTTTCTTCTTGCCCCACATCTTCTCAGTTTCCCTCCCCTACAGATCAAGCTGCGAATTAAATGCTTGACTACATCTAGAATGCTGCAAACATATAGCTTGTGTGCTTCTCGTAACAGCATAAATAAGCATGTTAGCATTTTCCCCACCCTTCCTAGTGCTATGGACAATTGTCCTGATCCAGCTTGGGTGATATGTACGTGGGACTGACATATCCTCACCTGCATGAAGAACCATATAAGCAAGGCACTGTTTGCGCACACTAAGTCGAGGTCATTTCTGACATTCCACACCAACTAATCCATGGTTAAGCAATTAAGGATGCTGGAAATGCTTCAGTCGCATGTGGTGCAGAAAACATGCTTGCGAGGATCAAGGGAAAGAGCTGAATTCAGTGAATAAGGTTGTGATGTAACTCAGGATAGGAGGAGGGAGAGATTTCCCTACAGCTGAGGTGTACTGGCATTTTATTTTATTGTTTTGAAGAGCTAGGTTGCTATTTCTAATGGCTGGAATTCAGGGATACTGTCTGTTTAAAGAAATAGTTGGAATAATACTCTTAATGCAGGCAAGCAGGTACAGCGGTGGTTGGTGAGTTAAGTGGATTGACTGAATACCACTGTTCCGTCTCCTTTTATTTTAGAGCAGACTCTGTTTAGAGGTTATCTGGGGAAATCTAAGTCGAGAGGACACAATTTCCTTTCCATGTCTTGCTGGCTGCTGTGGCATTTCTATCGGGCATTGGATCGCTTTCTATTACCAAGATGGAAGTCTTGGGTGAATGGCACCCCTTTTGGGAACTTTTGTAGGCTTGTGTAATATTACCAAGCTGTATCACCTGGCTTTGATTGTGCAGGATACTTAAATTCCCATCGTGGGTGTCTCTGTAATGCATGCAGCCTTCTGTGTTCATTTTATTGAAAAACCAAAGGGATTGTGCAGGGAATCTCTTAGCTGGATCATTGAGTAGTTGGTCATTGGATAGCAGAGTAGTTGATTTTAGTACCAAATAGGTTCTGGAGAGTATTTTGAAGAAATATCTCTGCTAGACAATATCAGGACGGGAACATAAATAGCACAGCCCAAGTTTCCAAAGGAATAGGTCCAAGCCCTGCTTTCATGTAATAGAATTTTGTATTAGAAAATTCCAACAGATTTACAGTCTTAATAATATTAATCTGTTAGTAAATCCAATGCAACTTCCATTTAAAAATCAGGTAGTACTAGGGAAACCAACATTAACAGGGCAGTTCTGAGCATATTGGGGTATTGTGGGCTAGCCATATGTCTGCACTTAGCAGTTGTGATAGTGGGAACTTGTGTGGCGTGGTGGCAGAAAAGATACACCAGGCCTTCTGGATCTGACTAGGCCCTCCAGGCGGTCTGCCAGGGCCTGTAGGCAAAAGAGTACCCAAGTAAGTCAAATGGGAAACAAAGTTATCTGGGCTTTCTGCAAAATACCTGAACACCTTTTTGAACTGTACCAAATACTACTGGCTAGCAAGAGCTTAGGAAGAGTCCCTCCCTCTGTTATCATCATTGAGGGTAAGTCTGTGTTAGTGGTAACAGAGTGCTAGCCTCTGGAATGAATTACTACCACTATGCAAGCTGATTGAGGAAGACCAAGTAAAGTTGGTTCCAGACATGGGATGAGGAGTGATGAGGCCGCTTAACATAATTTAATCAATCAGAAATGTTTTCCAGCACGCCTATTAAACAAATTGCCTCTTACAATGATGATGGTTTTACAACTCAAACTGGGCAGCTCCTTCTCCAGATCTAAACAGGAATTAGATTCTTTCTCCACATACTTATTTTTTTGCTTAGTCTGCCATTACAATGGTAAATCTGCCACTGGGATGTTGGTGGGAGAGAGGGGACACAAAAGAGCCTTAGAGAAGGAGTATGTGTCAACAGAAACAGAGGAGAGCTGAAATCGACATGTAGTGAATCCTCCCATTCACTGACCCCCCCCCCCAACCCTACCAGAATTAATGCTGTCATTTTCTTCTCTCATTACATACTGCTGGCTTTCATCAGAAGCTTAAGTGAGAATTTTCAGATGAGGCCTGCGATTTTCATGTCTGTCTTGTTTTAGTTGCCTTGACTTGGTGATCCTCGAGGCAATCAGTTATATTTTTTTATTTACAAAAAAATGGATTTGTGCTTGGAAGCTATGGGAAATCCATATGCGTATTCAACAGTGGTTTCTTAAAATGCAGCATCTTTACCAACAAAGGAAGAAGGGAAATCTTAGGATTTCCAATAGTCATCATCAAAATAATGGCAATTATTCCTGGAATAGCTCTCCTACCCTCTCCAAAAGGGAGACTGCAGCCAAGAAATCAGAAGGAGATTGAGACTGGGAAGGGCAGCCGTGAAGGAGCTAGAAAAGATTCTTAAGTGTAAGTGTAAAACAAATCAGTGGGTTATAGATCCAATCAAGCGTGAACTGACCCTAGAAGCTAAAATGACTAAACTGAGGCTATCGTACTTTGGTCACATTGTGAGAAGACAAGAGTCACTGGAAAAGACAACCATGCTAGGAAAAGTTGAAGGCAACAGGAAAAGAGGAAGACTCAACAAGAGATGGATGGACTCTATAAAGGAAGCCACGGCCCTCAATTTGCAAGACCTGTTAAGGATAGGAGGTTTTGGAGGACATTGATTCGTAGGGTCACCATGAGTCTGAAGCAACTTGACGGCACTTAACACACACACACACACACACACACACACACACACACACACACACACACACACACTGTCTTCATCCGGCAGCTATCTTTTCATCCTACAAGTTTTGTCAACACCCTCTTCTTTAGTAAAAGCTTTTGTCATTCCCCCTGGATACATCTTATCTGCACCGCCACAGTAACTTGACTCTCACCAATCCCATTCCCACTACCAATTGGCCCATCATCTTTATTTTATTTACCTCCGTTCCTGTGAAGAGTTAGAGGCATAGTAACAGAGGGAGTTCAACTCCCGTGAGGTAAGTTTAGGTTGAAAATGGCTAGCTTGCAAACCTGAGAAGGGATCTGCTCTCCCTGATCCACGTTCAGCCCTCCATACAGGTGCATCGCACCTGTGCTGTTAATCGAAAAACAACCATATGTTTTCTGAACCAGGATTTTCTTTGTACCTAGCACAATTAGCCCACCCTTGAAGTCAAATGAAATGTTAAATTGAGCATGGGAGGCTTCCCTCATGTGGCAGAGCTGTGAAATGATTGAGCCTCCCTTGTTGAGGGAAACACAAAAGCACGTTCATGTACCTGAGGAGGTGACTCTTCAGTTGTGTCTGCAAAGTGTGTCAGACAGTGTCAGGGTACAGGGTTTTTTGCCACATTGCCTCAGGATTTATGCACTCTCCTCCCCCCCACCCCCGCACACACACTTTTTATGGCCAGAGACATATTTGTTTTACCAAAACCATTGTGACCTTTAATCAGATGCACATCAGGGGAGCCTCTTAGTATATTACGCACTCACATTCTTTCTCTTTCCCCCCCAAAGTAGCTTCTCACTCAACCTATTGCATTTTCAGTGTACAGTTTCCAAAAGGAGATGCTTTATTAATAAGCTGAATTGCAAGCTGCCTTGAGCTAGAAAGGAGAGGTGGGATGTAAATTTTTTAATAAATTAAAACATGGAAGTAATGCCCATAAGAACATAAGAAAGGCCATGCTGGATCAGACCAAGGTCCATCAAGTCCATCAGCCTGTTCATACAGTGGTTAGTCAGGTGCCTTTAGGAAGCCCACAAACAAGACAACAACAGCAGCATTATCCTGCCTGTGTTCCACAGCCCCTAATGTAATAGGCATGCTCCCCTGATCCTGGAGAGAATGGGTATGCATCATGACTAGTATGATGAACATCATGAACATGTCCACTCCCCTCTTCAAGCCTTCCAAGTTGGCAGCCTTCACCACATCCTGGGGCAGGGAGTTCCACAATTTAGCTATGTGTTGTGTGAAGAAATACTTTCTTTTATCTGTTATGAATCTGTCACTTTCCAGCTTCAGCAGATGACCCCATGTTCTAGTATTATGAGAGAGGGAGAACTGCTTGCTAGGATGAGGTAGCAATACTGGCCATGTATTTGTGGATCTTTGTCTATCTAAGCAGTTTTTGAAATGGAAACATACAGGTTTTAACTATCCATTATATTGAAGCATGAAATGGACCCTCAACCGGCTCTTTTGTGTTAAAAAGAAAAGAATATTCAGTTGGGGTGAGGTGGTTTGAGCAGAGAAGCGATGGGCTGTTCAATGCTTTATCTTTTTTTTCTGTGCTCCAAAGAGGTTTTCCCCATACAGGGTTCAAAACATGAGTAAGTATGTGAGGGGGAAAGCTGTGTTGATTTGTAGCCTAGAAACAGCAGGTAGGGAAAAGATTAAGCATCACCTCCACTCACTACATCTCTGCTCAAAATTGTGCTCTCCAAATTTCTTTTTTTCTCTCTCTCTCTCTTTCTCCCTTTTTCTGTCTCTCTCTTTCAATGGAGTCAGGGCTTCATTCTCTGAGACAGCACATTAAGATATAGTTACTCACCGATTGTGAAATAATTTTGTATTCCTGGGATGGCTGCTTGCTCTTCTGCCAGTACAGAAAAGGAAGAGCAAACAACATTTTTCAATCTGCTGCTCCTGCCTGCCTCCTTTTATCTACAGGCCTGTGGAAGACACTGTTTAATAAATCTGAGAGGAGGCTCTGTGTGTCCGCATACATCTCTGCGGGGAGCATTGCAGATACTAATTTAGGCTTGAACTTCTCAAGTCCTTGAATTCATTTAGACCTTAATTAGGGAGATGATTGATTTTCAAAAACATATGGGCAAAATATACATTCAGCTATAAAGACACCCCTGGGGATGTATGTCCTACAACTATTTTTAAGTCGCTTTAAGAAGAAGAAGAGTTCATTTTTATATGCCGACTTTCTCCAGTTATTGCTGTTACGAATGGTCATTGTATTTATCTTGTAATCCTTTCAGCTTCGCATAGAAATGCCACAGAGGGTACATCTTGCACTTGGTTACCTTTTCGCCCCACTGTTTCCCATTTTTCCTCTATACACCTATGATTGAGTGCGTGCACGTGCATTCATGTGAACTTGATTCCCGTTGGCAGTCTGTCCAGTGAGGCTGCAAGTCAGATGTCAGAAGAAACTCCAGTTAAGCCAACATGTACAAGCTTGTTGCTGTACCTGTGCGTGATTTCTCCTCCTCCTCGTCATGAAAGATCCCTGGTGTGCAACAAAGTTCCCCATGTGATGCACAAATGCATTCCCCCAGCTGCGTCAGTTTTTCTCCCCACAAACCAGGATTCTATACCATCAAATATAGTTACGGAGAAGTAGCATTTGTTTCAAACCAGGCAGCCTTGACTGTGTTTTGATTAAGAAGTGGGCAGGATGCATGAGCATGGTAACAAGCCATGTTTATGTGCATCTCTGCTTAACTGGAGTTTCTTTAGATGCCTAGGCGCATCCTTAGTCTTCAAAAGGCTACAAGTGGTTTTATTTTTATTGATACAGACTAGCATTGTTCCACTTCTGGGATTTGTCAGTGAGTCTGTTTATAAAGCCCTGACCAGGATAGCCCAGGCTAGCCTGATCTCCTCAGATCTGAGAAGCTAAGTAGGGTCGATCCTGGCAAGTAGAATCATAGAATCATAGAGTTGGAAGGGACCACCAGGGTCATCTAGTCCTATCCCCTGCACGATGCAGGAAATTCACAAGTACCTCCCCCTCACACCCCCAGTGACCCCTACTCCATGCCCAGAAGATGGCCAAGTATTTGGATGGGAGACCTCCAAGGAATACCAGGGTCATGACACGGGCAGTGACAAACCACTTTTGAATGTCTCTTGGCTTGAAAACCACACTGGGGTCACCGTAAGTCAGATGTGACTTGACGGCAAAAAAATGTTTTAATGAAATGAAAGCATTTCTTCTCTTGCAGTTGATAGGTGTACTAAACAGATCAGGGTGGTTTTTTTGTTTGTTTGTTCAAACTAAGATAAACACAGCTGAGTTCATGGTGTTAAAAGTAATAAAGCTTTACATGTATTGTGCACATTGCTATCTCCTCCCCAAATTTCAGTTTCCCCCCCAGAAAAAGAATGGGAGGGTGTCTATCCCATAGTTTCAGAATGTCCAGAACATTTGTATCTCTGTGTCGTAAGGGCACTATTGTCATGGAGCACATGTGCCTGAACATTACATTGCATATGAATGTGTACACCAGGGGACCCCCACCTTTCCAAAGGCACCTTTGGAATTCTGACACAGGGTGGTGGGTGGAGCCAACCACAAATTTCAGGTAGTAAGGTTATGAATCACTCTAACAGTAACTCTTCAACATTTCAGGAATAAATTCTCTTAAAATATTTTTCTTGCATACACACACAGTAACACAGTGAAGATCCTTGTGCTGTGGTGGCAGCTGCTGCTGAAGCAACTGTAAAAAAAATCTGCACAGCCAGTCAGATCTCCAGTGGGCAAAATCCCCACCTGGCCGTGCCTACTTTCTAAAAAATACTTGGCAGGCCCGAGGAAAGGTGCTGATGTGCACAGTGGTGCCCATGGGTACCAAATTGGGGGTTCTGGTGTACATTTACACATTACATACATACCAGATCCAAAAAAAGGTGTGCCATTAGAGGGTTTCAGAAAAGGAAGAGGCACTAGAGATCATATTGCAAACATACGCTGGTTACTGGAGCATACAAGAGAATTTCAGAAGAAAATCAGCTTGTGTTTCATAGATTACAGCAAAGCTTTTGACTGTGTGGATCATGAAAAGCTATGGCTGGTTTTAAAGGAAATGGGTGTGCCACTACATCTGATAGTTTTGATTCGCAACCTGTACTCTGGACAAGAGGCCACAGTTAGAACAGAATATGGAGAAACGGAATGGTTTCCAATTGGCAAAGGTGTCAGACAAGGATGTATTTTATCTCCCTGTCTCTTCAATCTATATGCAGAACATATAATTAGGAAATCTGGATTAGATTTAGATGAAGGTGGAGTGAAAATTGGAGGGAGGAACATTAATAATTTGAGATATGCTGATGACACTACATTATTGGTAGAAAATAGTGTTTGAAACGACTACTGCTGAAAGTTAAAAGAGAAAGTGCCAAAGCAGGACTACAGCTGAACATCAAGAAAACAAAAGTAATGACTACAGGAGAATTACACAACTTTAAGGTTGACAATGAGGAAATTGAAATTGTTCAAGACTTTCTATTCCTTGGCTCCACCATCAACCAAAAGGGAGACTGCAGCCAAGAAATCAGAAGGAGATTGAGACTGGGAAGGGCAGCCATGAAGGAGCTAGAAAAGATTTTGAAGTGTAAGGATGTGTCACTGGCCACCAAGACTAGATTAATTCATGGCATCATATTCCCTATTACTATGTATGGGTGTGAAAGCTGGACAGTGAAGAAAGCTGATAGGATGAAAATAGATTCCTTTGAAATGTGGTGTTGGAGGAGAGTGTTACGGATACCGTGGACAGCCAAAAAAACAAATCAGTGGGTTCTAGATCAAACCAAGCCTGAACTGATCCTAGAAGCTAAAATGATTAATCGTATTTTGGTCAAGTCATGAGACGACAAGAGTCACTGGAAAAGACAGTCATGCTAGGAGACGTTGAGGGCAGCAGGAAAAGAGGAAGACCCAACAAGAGATGGATTGACTCAATAAAGGAAGCCACAGCCTTCAGTTTGCAAGATCTGAGCAAGGCTGTCAAAGTTAGGACATTTTGGAGGACTTTCATTCATAGGGTTGCCATGAGTCAGAAGCGACTTGACGACACTTAACACACACACACACACACACATTAAAGGGTAGGATATCTTGTGACTTGGACATATTTTTCTTACAAGAGAAAATGTACGTGATATGGGGCCCAGATCTGCGGCTGCCCACTGGCCATCCCTGCTCGAATACAATGCCTTTCCACTCAGTATTCTTGAATTAGTGTGAATGGATAAGAGAATCTTTACTGACCCTTTCAGACCTCAACAGGTGTTGACATTTCCTACAAGCCGAACCAAGAAGAAGTAAGGATGGAGAACAGGAATGGTATACGAAAGAAAGCCAAAGACCTCGATGTGCGTTGATGCCTGCTGCTTTCTCTTTTCAGAACCCTCCTGCAGCAGTTACAGAGGCTTCAAGCCATGGTGGCCGGCAAAGTGTCTCGCTCATGCAAAGCTGCTGGTACCCAAACAGGAACGTGTCTCATGGTGAGTCCGCTGGTGGCTTCCTCCTCGAGGCTTCCCTGGCCATTCTGTCCTTTAACCAACTGCACTTTAACGACTTCCCCTGACCATTCTGTCTTTTAACTAGCTGCACTTTAAGGACAGAATGGTAGGGAATGTAGTTAAACTATCTGCACTTTAACTACAGCTGTAGCAGTGTGAGGAGGCTGCAGTTGCTTCGATCACTTAAAAATTATACCTTGGTCCTGCTGGTCCTTAGAGTATTTTTTTCCACTCAGATGTGGTCACGTGCATATGGTGAGGGATGAGCGTGGGGATAAAGTGTGGCTGAAATGATGGTTGGAGCCTACCTTCCTACCGTCAGTGTGAGGGACATGCAAAAAAAACATAACAACACTTATGGTGAAGAAAGTCCACGTGGCTCAATAGTGAAGCACATGATTTACACCCAGAAGTCCTCGTTCCAGTCCCTAGCATCTTCCAGCTAAAGGATCACATGTACAAGGGCCAGGAAAGGCCAGGGAGAGCTATCATAATCAGACAGGACAGGACAGGACAGACCAATAGGCTCATTCAAGATAAGGCAGCTTCACATTCAAGGCAGGGGCCTGAGTATACCTTAGCCAAGTGCTTGTATTTTAGTCATAATAGACTAGGGGAGGAGCCGTGGCTCAGTGGTAGAGCATCTTCTTGGCATGCAGAAGGTCCCAGGTTTGATCCCCGGCATCTCCAGTTCAGGTGACCAGGCAAGTAGGTGATGTGAAAGACCTCTACCTGAGATCCTGGAGAGCCGCTGCCAGTCTGAATAGACAGTACTGACTTCGATGGCCCAAGGGTCTGATTCAGTATAAGGCAGCTTCATGTGTTCTTGTGGACTGCTTTCTGTTTCCCAGCATAATCGAACAGCCAGTCTTGGTATAAATTTCATTTCCCTTTTTATCCTTGCCTTCCTGAAATATTTTTTGTACATGCTTCCCCTTCAGAGAATTACATACTGTAAAAAAATTAATAATGGCAAGCTACAAATTCTACTATGTAAAAAGCAACCTCTGCATGGAAAATAGCAAGACAAGACAAGAAGGTGCCCTTCTTCCTAATGTATTAACTTCCTTTAAGCAGAGATTTTTTTAAATGAGTAGGAAGCATTTGAACAGGTGATTCCTTCAACCAGAGCAAGCAAGCCAGAATTTATTTGTAGGTTGGCTCTTATATGGTAGGTAAAGCTGTGTTTACTTCTTGCTGTATTAATCCAAGAGGGGGAAATGGCTTTAAAGTTGTGGTCTGTGCAATGACCTGTCATTATTCTCCCCTCCCAGTTTGTTTACAATATTTTGTATGCCTGCCTTTCTCCTGACCAACTCAGAATCCATGTTGCTTTTTTTTAACACGTGGAGCTCATTGGCTAAAAGAAGGATTGGAAGTGCCAGCCATGATGTTATGAAGCAGCATTGAAATGCACATCACAGCCGAGTCTAGCCCAGACAAATGTCTTAACTTTTTGTAGTCGTGCGAGTAAGTAGCTCATCTGAGCAGAATGGCTGGCTGCAAAACTTCCAGGGTGCCATACTAATAGAGATGTGTCATATTAAGCTGAATCTTTATTGCATCTACGTTTCTGGTTGTGAGCTTCCTATCAAATGACAGATATCCAACTCTGGAAAAGTAAAATCCTCCTAGCTGCACACTATTTTCTTGCTTTCAAGATCTTTTGATATACTTTAACAGTGTTCATGTTCAGACAATGTGACTGATTTATTTTGTCAGGAATTGAGTGTGTGTTTTTTCTCTCTCCTTTTTTCTTCTTCTGCCAGGTGGTAGTATTATGCTTTGCAATTATTTTTGGCAGCTTCTCACAGACTTACGGGCCTAATTCCTCCACCACAAAGGCAGTCCTGCCAAACCAACATTCCACACCAGAATCATATACTGCCTCCATAGGTGAGTGAAAGCCTGCTACGGTTCAGGAGTTTCCAGTCCTGAAAGGAAAGTGAGAGAACTACAGTCGTAGAGTCTGGATCTCCTTAATAACTGGTTTAAAGTTTTCCTGGTTGTGGCTCCCCTGGTAAAGACCTTGGTTGTGCGGTGGACTTTTCACATGGGTGGTGCAGCATTTATAAACAAGATTTGTGTGGGGGAGACTTGCTTTATAAGGAGGTGCCACAACTGGAGCCTTGAGGCCCTGGCATTTGCTGGATCCCAGGTAGCTTGTAGCAGCTGCTGACTGAACCATTGAACCAGCATGGTGTAGTGGTTAAGAGCATTGGACTCTAGTCTGGAGAACCGGGTTTGATTCTCCCCATTCCTCCACATGAACCCATCTGGGTGACCTTGGGCTAGTCACTGTTCTCTCAGAACTCTCTCAGCCCCACCTATCTCACAAGGTGTCTGTTGTAGGGAGAGGAAGGGAAGCTGATTGTAAGCCGGTTTGAGACTTTCGAGGTAGAGAAAATCGGGGCATAAAAAGAAGAAGAAGAGTTGGGTTTTATATGCTGATTTTCTCTTCCTTTTTAAAAGGAGAATCAAACCAGCTTACAATCTCCTTTCCTTCCTCCCCCCACAACACGACACCTTGTGAGGTAGGTGGGGCTGAAAGAGTTCAGAGAGAACTGCGACTAACCCATGGTCACCTAGCTGGCTTCATGTGGAGGAGTCTGCCGCTCCTAACCACACCACACTGGCTCTCCTCCTCCTCATTCTCCTCCTCCTTCTTCTCCTTTTCCTCTATCAACCCACTTCTGGCAGTTTTGAGGGGTTATACTTACTGCAGTAGATGCTTCAGAAGTGGCAGGGGTAGCAGTGGGGGATTTCTGTGGGCCTCTTTTGAGACATGTTGAAGGGTTCTGAGAATTGAACCAATCCAGTTTGGAAACCTCCGGGAAGTGTAGTGGCGCATGTGGCCTTAATGCACAAGTTTTGGTGAATGTGGGGTTTTAAAAACCAGTCCCATGGGTGCTGCTATTTGATACCATTCTCCAGTATACACACGCCCAAGGACATTCCCAACACATGTGATAAAAGAAAGCATTCCCGGTACAGATGTTTCCCAACCACATTATTCCCGCCCTGAATCTGATGGTCAAAGCCTGACTGTGGCAAGCCGTAACATCCATTCATGTGGCCTTGGGATTGACTTTCAAAACAGCCTTGGATCACCAGAGCGGGAACCCTCCTCATAAGACGCAAAGGAGGCGCTGATCCAGAGAAGAATCCTTTTATACTGAGAAGTTGGAAGCTGTGGCTCAGTGGTAGAACATCTGCTGGGCATGCAGAAGGTCCCAGGTTCAGTCCCCGGTATCCCCAGTTAAAGGGACTAGGCAAGTAGGTGATGTGAAAGACCCCTGCCTGAGACCCTGGAGGGCCACTGCCGGTCTGAGTAGACAATACTGACTCTGATGGACTGAGGGTCTGATTCAGTATATGGCAGCTTCATGTGTTCATCTCTTCTCCCACCCACCCTCCCCCGGCCATTTCTTTGTGCAGTGCGGTCGAGAAGCCTGTTAACTTACGAGGGGCCTCACCCGTTGGAGGAACCGCAACTCTCCGATCATAGCAACAGCTGGGACAGGCACACGGATGCCTCCAAACACTCGCCTCTGTCCTTGGAATCCGTATCCAGGGCGCAGCGTGACCAAGTCACAGAGATCACAATAGCCAACGAAACTCGGCTAGAGAAGTCAGTGCTGCTGGAGCTGCAGCAACACAGGTGAGTGAACCGCCCGTGGGGGGGGAGGGGAGAGCCAGGGTGGTGTAGTGGTTAAGAATGGTGGTTTGGAGCAGTGGACTCTGATATGGAGAACCGGGTTTGATTCCCTGCTCCTGCACAGGAAGCCAGCTGGGGGACCTTGGGCTAGTCACAGCTCTCTCAGCCCCACCTACCTCACAAGGTGTCTGTTGTGAGGAGGGGAAAGGAAGATGACTGTATTCAACTTCTACCCGGCACCTTTCCCCGTCAAGCAGGGCTCAGGGCAGCTTTCAACAATTTAAAATACACCATATAAAACAACATATTCCGAACTTAAAAACAGATTCTCGATCCAACATATAATAGATGGTGCCCCTGTACCCCATATCTCTCAGCAGATAAAACACCCTCACTGTAGGTGAGAGATGAAAATGGGGGAGACAGCCAGCCCCAGAGAGTTTACAGGACCACAAATTAGAAGGGAAGAACCTAGGGAAGGAAAAAAAAAACATGCAGGAGAAGGAAGACAGGAGGGAAGGGAAAGGAAGAATAAGGCCATGGAGAGAAAGGGGAAAAAAGGGGGAGAGAAGAACGTACAAAGGAAGGGGTAGCAAAGGAGGGAAAAGGGTTGGGAAGGAGGCCAACTGATCTATCTAGTCATCACTGTCCTCAACCATATGCCCAGGGGAACATCTCCATCTTACAGGCCCTACAGAACTGAGCCAAGTCCCGCAGGGCCTGGGCCTCACTAGACTGGCAGCCCATTCCTGAGCTGTTGGCGGCTGGGGGAAGGCCTGTTTCCCGGCCGCCGAAAGCCTTAAAAAAGCGGTTTGCCGGCTTTTAAAAGTTTAAATGGGGCAAAATGCCCCATAGAGAATAACGAGGTTGCGCACGCAAAATAACAGGCGCAGGCCCGCCATTCTCCGCGCGGTGTCCAGTGTCGAAACGGGACAGGGAGCTGCCTACAGGCAGCTCCGCCCCCCAGCATGCCCCAGGGACATCCCCCGGGATGCCGGGATGCCCCCCAGAATGCCAGCGTGGGCCTTTACGCTGGTGGGATGCCGGCGGAAGGCCCAGTTGGCCTTCTGGGGCGGCGTTACCACGGCAGCCCCGGGAGACTGGCATCCGGGCCTTCCCGCCAGTGTTGGTGCCACTCACGACAGCATAAGCAGCCCAGGCGCCGGGAGCTCCTTCCTGGCCTCAGAAGTCAGAATGTGCTGAGAGAGTTCCACCAGGCTGGAGCCAGTGCTGAGAAGGCCCTGGCTCTGGTTGAGGACAGCCAGACAGTTCTGGGGTCAGGGATTACCAGTAAATTTTCACCAGAAGAGTGTAGCGGTCTCTGAGGAGTATATATTCACTTCCATAGCAAATGAGAATATCAAAAAAAACAAGGTAGTATAAAAGGTAGTGTGCTTCAGCCACTGCAAGGGAAAGGAACCTATTGTTTTCAAAGCAATTTTTCTGGAGAGACCATAGCTCAGTGTAAAGCTGGGCATGTATGAGGCCCCAGCTTCGATTCCTGTTTAGGTTCTGGCTGAAAGGTCGTGAGCCTGGGATTTTGCTGCTGTGGAATGTAGGAGGATGGGCTGTGTAAATTCCAACAGATAGTTAAAGAACCATAGTAATGATAGAATAATAATGATATGAATGAATGAATGAATTTATTTGTATTGGGCCATCGTCCATTACAAAACACCATCAACAAATACGACACATTAAAACATAAACATGCATAATAAAAATCAAGCTGTACAATTGGAATTACAATAATATAAATGACCTTAAGAGAGAGCCAGCGTGGTGTAGTGGTTAAGAGTGGTGGTTTGGAGCAGTGGACTCTAATTTGGAGAACCAGGTTTGATTCCCCACTCCTCCACATGAATCCAGCTGGGTGATCTTGAGCTAGTCACAGCTCTCTTAGAGCTCTCTCAGCCCCACCTACTTCACAGGGTGTCTGTTGTGGGGAGGGGAAGGGAAGGGGATTGTTAGCCAGTTTGATTCTCCCTTAGGTGGTAGAGAAAGTCGGCATATAAAAACCAACTCTTCTTCTTCTTCTTAAAATAATTAATTTTGATAGAACAATACAGATTACAATCGCAAACAAGAACAATACAGATTACAATCGCAAACAAAATCAGTATTTACATAACTCCTCTCAAAGAGACAGCCGTGGCCCTTCTTTTCTTTGCTGCCAGGGTGTACAGTGCCATTCTGTAAGATATGTGATCATCATAACAACAATGGAAAATACTCTGTTGTGAGATTTGAAGGAGGGGCACATGTGTTACCATTTTATAATGACTGTACTTCTTTTACAGAGTCGGCTCAGAGCTGGATGCAAATAAAACACTGAAGTTCATTGAAATTGACAGAAGAGTTAATGCTACGTCTTAAAAGGAAAACAAAGAAGGGATCTTCCTTGTCCCTTCTTCTTCTTCTTTCCTACCAAAGGGCTGAGGAATTTGTGACTGTCAGTAAATCCAGGGCAGGAGGGGAAGCGTTTGTCTGATTTCTGTACCAGATGGGGAAGAACTGGCTTCACCCTGCCGTTCTTGTTCTCTCTCTCCCCTTCCCCAATTGTTGCTGCCCAGAGCCACCTTCTTTAGCTTGCCTTAATGGACCCGCACACAACAGAGATAATCTAAAGGCAGCTGGGGCCAAGAAGAGGTTGCCGATAGGGGTATGAGAGAAGCAGGCGTTAACTCCTAACCGAGGTGCCAAGGTGCTAAATGGATACCCGAGTGGCGCTCACATTGTTGTAAAAACAGATGATGTGTCTCAGTTTCTTTACAGTATGTACAAAGAGAGTTGGTCATATAGAAGCTGCTCTGAATTAGACCCATCTTATGCTGTTGAGGGTGGGGAGTGAATTTGTGATCTATTTTTACAGGGAAATGTCACCGGAAGTTGGCAAATATCTATACTACTACTTTGAACACATGAAAACATGAAGCTGCCATATACTGAATCAGACCCTTGGTCCATTAAAGTCAGTATTGTCTACTCAGACTGGCAGCAGCTCTCCAGGGTCTCAGGCATGGATCTTACACATCACGTACCTGCCTAGTCCCTTTAACTGGAGATGCAGTTATTAAATACTAAAATTAGCTTATCTTATAAACTCCCCTCCCCTAAAATTAGCTTAGCTTATAAGCGTTGTCCCATAGTGTACAGTGGGACAATACAGCTACCGCAGAAGGCATGTTTGGTTTCAAAAGAAGAATTTGACTGTGGTTGTATCGGGTTGTGAAGGTGGGTGGGCAGGAACAGTTAATCACATTTTGGCAATAGGCTGCCAGGGTAACATTACGGCGGCACTAGCAAAGCACACAGTTTTCATGTCAGATCTCAGTAATCTCAGAATACTTAACAGGGATACTTTTCATCCCAGAGTGATGTTTCTCTGAAAAACTGATAGCACAGACTCTCTCTGTATTATTTCTAGTGGAGAAAAATGGAACAAGCGCAAATTGTCGGAAAGCCTGGCCCATCTGAAAGGGTCGTTTGTATGCTTCCTTTAGTAGAATATGAGCTTTATGTAATTATAAATAAACCCACAGTAGCCCTGTCCTCACTTTCCCTATAGCATAGGGTGCTATACTAAAGAGGCTGGATTACTCCACATCTCCTATATTGTGGAGCTATGGAAGGTAAATTCTCCTGGTTGACTTTGAGTTGAGTGAAACAGTCTGATGTGTAGATGGAGATTCTGTTCAGCCTTGGTCACCGAAGGCCCACTTTTTCTGTTAAACCCCGTGTTACATGTGTAACTCTTTCCCCCTCCACAACACGCAAGGACTAGAAATTTGTCCCTTTATTAAAGTGAAGGCTGGGATTTATGGGAAATATGGTAGATCTACTGTCTCCCATGATTTGTAGAAGTACTGTGCAATAACCCAGTGTCTTTGGTTAATCTACAAACAAAAAAAGTTTAGTGGCTTAAAAGCTCTTGCCTACCTTTTATTTTTCCCTTTCCATGTATGACCCTACAGAGTCATCTCTTGTACGGCTAGCGTAACTATCTGTTAAGGCAAAATTCAGTCCCTCTGTTGGTGGTCCAGATGAGAAACAGGTGCCTCCTGAACCCCAACAACTTAAAATCCAGCTTGCTCTGATTCCCCTGCCATCCCTACCTGCTCTGCTGTAAATAGTATTTATTAGTTTCCCCACAATTTCATCTGGCAGCCGGAATGATGAGCCAGGGCCACACCATTTTTCAAATGCTCTTAGTGAATTTTTGAGAAACTTCCAAACTCGTTTTGAGTTCCTAGAATGAAGCATGCAGTCAATGCCATCGCTTGCTTGAGCCTTTTCCCTTCCTGGTTTTGTTTCTTAATTGTGTGTGTTCTAAAAGCAGGTCTTGGTATGTAAAAGAGGGAAGGTCTAATAACCTGTCTTCTTGGCAGGCTCCAAGCTGTTGTCAGTCCATATGATCACAGCTTCCGCTTTAGACACCAGCAGACACCAATTTTGGGATCAGAAAATCCAGTAAACAACTGCTCCAGTAATTAGGGAGTTGGTACGGTTGCCCATGGGTTAGTTTCCAGACTAGTCACCAGTCTCTTCAAATCATTGTAGTGGTTATTTGCTAATGTGGATATCTTATGTGTACAGTGCATACTTTTTTCCTCTCCACAAATACCGTAGCTCCCAGGTAGCTCTAACAAAATTATAGCTGTCTGCTTAGATCTTTCAAAACAATGTCTTCTGATGCTTTCCAGTGGTGTTTTTCAGGATTATCTCAAATAGCTATGTATGCAAATGTCAAACTTTGAAAATCAAAGCTTCACTTTATGGCACTTCTCTGTTTCAAAAGTTGTCCTTGTCAGTGATTCCGTATGTGTAGCTATCACGCTTTTAGAGTTTGTGGGTGATCTTTCAAAGAAGAGGGCATTATTTTAAATTATGTATCTATGGAAATCCGCAATGGTGTCAGTGATGCTTCTTAACCCATGGTAAAGGTTAAGGGAGTCCCCTGTGCAAGCACTGGGTCATTACTGACCCATGGGGTGATGCCATGACACAACAATTACTGGGCAGATTATGTTTACGGGGTGGTTTGCCATTGCTTTCCCCAGTCATCTACACCCAGAAAGCTGGCTACTCATTTTACCATCCTCAGAAGGATGGAAGGATGAGTCAACCTTGAGCCTGCTACCTGAAACTGACTTCCATCAGGATCGAACTCAGGTTGTGAGCAGAGCTTTGACTGCAGTTTACCACTCTGCGCCACAGGGCTCCTTTAATCCATGTTACTAGTACATATATGGTGGTTTTGTTTTTTGCTGTATATATGCTGGAACTCCACTCTTATTTCCCCTGTTCATTTGCTATTTGTATCGTATAAATTAATGTATTTTAATATGTCTGATTCTGAACCAGATTTCCTCTGATGTAATCAGTGGTTTCCATTTTAAACCAAGCTGAAGATTTGCTCCCTTTTTCCATCAGCTGTGCTTAGCAACATTATCCAATTCTTGATTATAAAGCTGGGTTTTATGTCAAATTGCCAATGTTCAATTTTTCTCTTTTTGAAATAATTCAGCATGTGGGCTTCTTTGGTGTGTGTTCAAACCTTCAATTTTAAGGAGTGGATACTGTCTGGGCACAGTTTGACTGTCAATGAAACGAATGAGTAGTAGTAATTGCCCCAACAGCAAGGATTTTCATGATGAACTTGGGCTTGCCAATGCTAAACGTCCATTGTGCAGCACGCACACCTCAAAAGCATTGTATATTTAGCATCCTTTCCCCCACTCTAGGACAAAAATAGCTCATCTTTAAATTGCTAATTGGAAAGTGGCCATCTTTTTTTTTCAAAAATGTTTTTGAAGGTGAAACAGTAGGCCACTGCTCTAGTGACTAAAAAGAAAGCAGGGTAGTTTTTAAAATGCATATTGGCTTATTAATGTATTTCTCCAGGCTCTCAGTCAGAAGAGGATCTTCCCCAACAACTGTTACGCAAGATCCTTTTACTGAAGATGTCAGGGGTTAAACATGGAACCTTCTGTATACAGTACCACTGAGCGGTGTCACTTTTTACTGGAGCCATTTGTCCTGAGTTTTGAACTCTTCCAGATCCAAACCTGGCACTCCTTTTCTCTCTCCCCAAAATATATGGAAGAGAGCGGATTGGTTAACCAGAATGTTTGCCAGGTTTCTGTCATGATCTCCCAGGAGAGGAGCTGTCAGCTCAGAGGAAGGGCAAGGTTTTTCTGCTTGGTTTTTTTCCACTGGGGGGTTACCCCTCTTCTCCAAATGCCCCTTTGCCCTCAGCGCTAGCATCAGGGAAGGCAATCCATAGATATTGGGCTGTTGACAGTGGCAGTCAATTGCCCAGTCCTTGCCCTCTTTCCATTGGCATGCTTGCAAATTCTGACCTTTCTTGCTGAAATCCTGAAGTGAGCTATCATGCCGCCCAATATCATTTTGGTGGAATCAGTTCACACATTGGACTGGATATAAAGTGAAGAGATATTCAGCGATAAGGAGCTGGGTATGTTTAGTCTGAAGAAGAGAAGACTGAGAGGTGATATGATAACCGTCTTCAAGTATTTGAAGGGCTGTCATATAGAGGATGGTGCCAAATTGTTTTCTGTGGCCCCAGAAGGTCGGACCAGAACTAATGGGATGAAATTAAAAGAGTTTCCATCTAGACATTAGGAAGAATTTTCTAACAGAGCAGTTCTTCAGTGGAACAGGCTTCCTCGGGAGGTGGTAAGCTCTCCTTCCCTGAAGGTTTTTAAGTGGAGGCTAGATGGCCATCTGTCAACAATGCTGATTCTATGATAGAGAGGGCATCTTGGCCATCTGGGCATGGAGTAGGGGTCACTGGGGGTGTGTGGGGGAGGTAGTTGTGAATTTACTGCAATGTGCAGGGGGCTGGACTAGATGACCCTGGTGGTCCCTTCCAACTCTATGATTCTACATGCATGCATGAACCAGATCAGTGGGCAAACCATTTGTAATTTCATTGGTATTTGTCAGGCTTATTTTCGCAAACAAATGGTTGGAAACTTCTAGTGTGCAGCCGATCTTAATAATTTTTCATGCTGTACAAAATATGACAGTGACATTCCTAATGAGCTTACTATGTAAATACTTTCCACAATTTCCCCCCTCCCTCTCCTTATAATTTTGCCTCTTAATTATCAGTCCCCTGGCCTGCTGCTTTCTGTACCCTGGTTCCTTTCTATCAATGTTGATGTACACACTGCAAGCAAAGTAATGCTCTTCAGTGTGCAGTACACTATCCCACTGCATCTTGGGACATTTGTCTTCATAGCAGAGACTCAGAAATCCTTCTTCATACCTCCATGTGTTTAGGGACAATGTAGTCCAGCTAGGTTAAATCCTTTCTTCTAAAACAAAGGCGGGCTTTTTAAAATGCACTTAATCTGACCAAAGCTTGCAGGGGTTAAGTATATGCTAAGACGAGTGCAGGATTGCGTCTGCTTTATGGAGTAGTACAGGAGCCGGAAATAATATGCCCGGCTATCTAAGTTGCCACCCTTTTGCCCATACATTTCATTTAGTCCTCCTTCGCTGTGAATACACCAATGTGTTTTTGTGGTTTTCATTTAAATGGAATTGTCCTGAATGAAATGTGGCAATTATCTAGCTAAGCAGAAACCAGAAAAAATCTCTGGCATTATTAATATCCCTTTTGCCTTCAGTCTCTTTGCTTTGCAGCATTGGTTGAGCTTTCTGTTAAAGGTGACCCTTTTAAAAATAATTTGTATGTGTATGTTGTTTTTCTATATGCATTGCTCGTCTAGGTCTGTCTTCACATGATTGTTCATACTGTACACTGGGGGCAGGGGAGGGTTTTTTTTGTATAGAGAACCTGTTTTCTTGTATTGTTAAGCAGACAAGTCTAAAACCAAACAGCATACTAAGTGTTTTTTTTTTGTATGTAGCTGAATAAAGTATGTAATGCTTTATCTGTTCCTTGCAAATAAATATTTTCCTAAAGAAAAAACACACACCCTTTTGTTATTCCACTACTGAATCTTGACATCTATTAAGAACCAAGTCTTCTGCTTTTTGATAACCATTCCTTGCTTTAAAACAGAACATGTTTCTTACTTTCTGAATGGAAAAAGCTGATTGTGTGGCCTGGCTGTAAACTGAAAGAGAGGTCAAAAGAAGCGGTATCTGTTGCTGCCTTATGCATTATAGAATACAGTGGACTGAAATAACTGGGATTTGTTTTAAAAGGACAGTAGGGTTGTAGTCTCACTGACATGTCGCTAAGCAGGAGTGGGGCCACAGCTGTGTGGCAGAGTATCTGCTTTGCGTGCAGGAGGTCCCAGGTTCAATCCCCACCATCTCCAGCTGAAAGGAACAGATAGTAGGTGCTGTGAAAAACTTCCACTGGGGAACCACTGCTGATCAGGGCAGACACTAGCGATCTTGTTAGACCAGTGTGCTTATGTTCATGCCCATTCCTCTGAGATCAGTTTAAAGCCCCAGTCGAATGAAGCACCGGGGTGTCGCAGGCCTGTGCATACGCCATGTGAATTGTATTCTGTGTCTCAGGTTCTTAACCGGTAGAAGGCCCTACACCCATGGTCATAACATCAGTCTACAGCATGCAAAATGCTGTTTGTGCAGGGGTTCAGAGTCTAAGAACCATGTATGATCCAGAACTGCACACAGCCTTACAAAGGTAAATGCTTACATATATAGTGCCGGCACTGCTTTTTAACCGTTTTTTAAAATCCAAATGTTGTTCCCTTAAAGATATTGCCATCTCTTTTTTATGTGTAAAAATTTATTTTTAACAAACACATAAAACATTGCAGCATAAGCACAATATAACAATATATATGAAGCTTGCCATTCAAAATTACAACTCGATTATCAACTTCTACGAATTACATTACTCTTTGTTCTCCACATATTTCCCCATATCTAATATATTTATTACTTGTTTATTAAACATATATCACCTAAATCTTTCTCATTCTGTCTCAAATTAATTCAATTCTTCTGTTCCAAATTTCTAGCTGTACAATTGGGAAAAAAATCATTTTTTTCTCAAAATTCTGAGATTGACCTATTATGTATAAAAGATGTCAGTTTTGCCATAGTTCCCTCCGTGCCTACAACCGCCTAGAGCAGGGGACTCACCTGTGTCAGAGGGCCAGCCACAGGCAGGGTTACCAGGATGCCCAAAGCCACTGCAGCAGAGGCGCCAAAGGTTCAGAGCATTCCTACACGAGTGTAGAAGGAGTGCTAGACTACAGGCCCAGAGAAGGGCACTCCCTGCTGACAATAATGAGGCTAATGAGCAGCAGCCAGCAGGGAATGCTGAGTCAGAGGAACAAGCAACAGCTGGTTCACCCTAGGCCTATTTAAGCAGGCACTTGCATCCAGACCAGCGTGGGAACAGTTTGCGCTTCCACCCTGTGCCAACAATAACCATGCCTGGTTCTGCGTGCCTATGAGCCTGGACACTGACTATTCTCTTGGACTATGTCTACTACTTGAGACTAAACGCTGCAGGTAACCTTGCTTTTACTTGGGATTGCTCTTGACCCTGTCTGGGCCCAGGGCCCGGACACCTACTCTTTAACATGGAAGTAGCGTTGCCAGGTCCCTCTTCGCCATCGGCGGGAGATTTTGGGGGCGGAGCCTGAGGAGGGCAGGGTTTGGGGAGGGGCTTCAATGCCATAGAGTTCAATTGCCAAAGAGGCCATTTTTCTCCAGGTGATCTGATCTGTATCAGCTGGAGATCAGCTGTATTATCAGGAGATCTCCTGCTACTACCTGGCAGTTGGCAACCCTGCATGGAAGTAAGGCTCATAGTTTAGAATTGAACTCATAAGAGCATACCTGTGGGGAAAAACTGGAGGGTGCCAAGACTCTGAGAACCTATGTTGAGTCTCAGGTGGTCCTTTCCAGAAAACTTCCAGGGAAGCAGTTGCCAGTCTGAGCTGAAGTGGTTACTTTGCTTCATTATGTAGTGTGTGCATGCAAGGAGGTATCTAGGCCACTTCACTGATGCATCATTTGCAACAGAAGTGTGTCCTAGAATAACCAGATGAGATTAAGAACCAGTGCATTTGGGCACTGCAACTTTGGGTCTTGATTCAGTTTCTGTGGCTCATCTGGAAGGGTCCAGATGGGGATCCCAGCTTTTGGTTCCCCAGTAGTATATTTTCCTCACAGCATATTGATATATATTTTAACTTCAGTTTTTAAATATGCATGTATAATCCCAAACGATTGGGTTCTTTTTTGTCTAATGGGGAAGGAAAACATAGAACAATCAGCCAGGATTGCTTGAATAGCAGCTCAGTATCTATCAATGGGTGAAGCTTTTATACTTAAAACAACATCTCATAGACTATAAGCTTCTGGACGGGTAGGGCCTTTGCTCATAGTGCATGGAGACTGGGGTGGGGGGGGGGATGAATATGAGAAAAACAGCATGGCTGACCATGTATGTATAATGTGCTGCACAGTGTGAGCAAACCAAGAGTGTTTGTGTGTAATGAAGACAGTTAAATAATGGTGAGAGAGATGAGGAGGTTTGCATTTAACAGATGCGTGAGTGTATTGAATGGGGCATCTAAATAGCAGCATGAACGAGAGGTATGTATGTGAGAGAGAAGGTTGGCAAAATTATGTATGTGTCTCGATGTATATAATGGGGCAATTTAATAAGAATGAGTGAGGTCAGTTTGAGCAAGACTGTATAATGGGATAGCAAAATGAAATAGTCTGAGATGTGTGTGTGTGTAATAAAGAAGCTAGGTAAGGCCTTGCTGGGTCAGACCAAGGCCTATTTAGTCCCATATTCCAATAGTACAAGAAAGACACCTCTGGGAATCTAACAAATAGGACTGGAAGGGTCCATTGCCTTTTTCCTCCCCTTCCTTCCTCCCTTAATAACCCAGGGTTTGCTACACACGGAGGTCTCCTTATGCTAACCTGGCTCTTAGTTGTTAGTAGGCCTGTTCTCCATACATTTGTTTAGTCTGTCAAAGCAGAGCCCACCACTTCATCTTGTTGTAGTAAGTTCTCCAGGTGAATGAAGTGTTGAAAAAAAGCCTGCCGAACCCATTGTAAGGGACAATTTTTTTTAATCCAGGGCCTGAATTTTGAAGTGAGGTACCATTAGCAGGAATCTAGTCTCCTCCTTACTGGAAAACTTGCAGGAGTGCTTGTGTCTAGCTTTAGCAGCCCAAGTCTTATCTGTACTATAATGGATGTGCACAAAGAACCGGCTTGTTTCTGGGATCAGCTTTTCACCAGTCTCCAGTTCCAGATGTCACCATGTGGGGGGGTGTTCCTATGAAATATGGTGGATGTACCACTTCAGAATTTGTGATGTGAATGAGACCTTCGGAACCAGGTGTTAGGAAACGGTTTCACTAAGTGCATTGCTCTGGTTAAAAAAAAAATGCAGAATGAAACCTCTTAAACTGTATATTAGAAGAAATGCTAAAATATTGGGCCAAAATTGAGGTTATTGAGGATACATCTGGTCAGAGCTCAGGATGTGTTCCAGATTTTTCAAATTAAAAGCTTTTTTTACTGCTCAGCTTTGAAAAGGATTGTCTCTTGGAGGTTTCACAGAATTTGCAGCATCCCAACAAAATTAAAATGGTCTTCTGTTGAAAAGTGATAATATTTTGCTTGATCTTGAAAGTAAGCCATGATTTTTGTTTTACTTCGTGAAACTGTGATTTGGGGTATGATACTAGTCAAAAAGTATGGTGGTGTTTCTTTTTAAAGAGCCCTACTTTCTCAGCCAGCCTATTAAGAGATAGTACTCGAAAAATGATGATTTAGTAGAGATCTTCAAGATTGCTAAAACTTTTTTTTTTTTTTAAACACCCTATAATATGTTGGTATTGTAATTAATGCAATGCCTCCATTTCCCTTCTGCTAGGAATGTTTTAGGCACAGATCTATTGGAAGTCTTTGTCTCAGAAACTTTTTAAAAATGTTTAAATATATCATAACCATGGCCTCCGGAACCTTTCTTTTTCAATTTTGTGTCAGTGATGCCAAACAATAGTTTTTAATGCATCAACTGGAGCTTATCCGATTTTTGCTGGGCAGGTGGGGGATTACACCAAGATATAGGAATGATTGGGGAAAGTCCTGGAATTACACATTTTGATTAAGGATCACTGCTTTACAACATGCTCAAGACATTAATCATCTGGATTGTCACAGGAGGCAAACATTCATAGTGTAGTTGTTAGCATTTCAGCCTAGGATCCAGGAGGCCCAGGTTCGAATCCCCACTCTGCCATGGAAACTTGGGTGATCTTGGACTAGTCACACTCTCTCAGCTCAACCTTTTCCACAGGGTGGCAATGAACTTCTGTAGCTGTTGCCATGTAGAAATTAAGAAGTAATATTTGGAAGTCTCCCTTTATATTCCTCCCAGGTGAGGTTGTAGAGTTCTTTGTCTAGGGATTCATACCGGCCTCATCCCCCTTTGGGGGGGCATGTTTAAATCTGTCCTGGGGGTGTAGAGGTCAGAGTGTCAGATGAGGATCTGGGAGAACTAAGTTCAGATCCTTACTCAGCCAAGGAAGCTTGACCTTTGGCAAGTCACACTCAGTCGAATCTACCTTACAGGATTTTCGTGAGAATAAAATGGAGGAGAGAACCACATAAGCCACCTAAGGTCTCTACTAGGAAGAAACATAGGGTATAAAGGACATCCATAAATAATTACCTGACTCCTGTATAATTTTACTACAGCAGACTAATATGGCTGCCCCCTTGGAGATGCTTATATTGAATTATCAAGTTTTGATTTTTTTAACATTAAAAAAACACTAAGGCCAACTTATTGCTTGTTGAAATATGTCATTGCAAACCACCCAAGCCCCCTTCGTTGGTGTGTGGGGAAAGGCAGGAAATAAAGCCTACGATTAAGCAGAGTGAAGAGGTCTGCCTTGGATAGTAAATCTTGAGGTGTCACAAAAGACAGCCAATTGCCATTATTGGCTCTAGCTTTATCACCATTTGGAATTTCTGTGGACCAGAATGAAAACAGGAGTGTTTAAATGTTAATCTTCTCATAATTAAAATATATATATACATTTTACATAGGTTTTGGTTTTCTCATTTCTAAAGCGTCGACCAGTTTGTTTGTTTCATTTGTACCTTTCTCCCCAATGGGGGCCCAAAGCTGCGTTCATCATTTGCCTCTCCTCCAGTTTATCCTCACAACAATCTTGCAAGGTAGGAGTGGCAGACAGGAAGCTGTCCTGCCCTGAAGGGAAAAACAGCCACTCAGCTGAGCCTATAGGAATGCTGCTCCAGCTTTGAGTAAGGGGATGGAATAAACAAATAAATCTTCTTTGTTGGTTATATACTCATCCTGCCTCTGTGATCTCCATGATCTCCCTGCGCACCACAAAGCTTACGTCATGGCAGCAAACCCAAACCCTACGTACTTACTGCCTTTAGAACCCCCGGTAACTGAGTGGAAGGTTTGTAGTTTAAAACAAACCTTGATCCCTAAATATCATAGGAGGCTGTGTGGGTCCTCTCACTTGGTAGAAAAGACTTGTCACAGTAGGTTATGCTGAGAGTGTGTGAATGGCCCAAGGTCACCCAGCGAGCTTCCATGTCAGAGTGGGGATTCGAACTGGGGTCTCCCAGATCCTAGTCCAACATTTTATACACTACACCACATTGGCTCTCTAGTGGTAGGAATGGATCTGATGTGTCCCTCAGAAAGAGAATTGTCATTTAGGTCCATCAGAATGAGATGGCTGGTTTGTAACAGCCCTCGCCCGGGAGATGCTCTTCAAGTTCCAACCAGATCTCACAAAGGATTTGACATCTTTGTGGTTGAAGGTTATTTTCAAGATATATAACGAATTAGAATGTAAGAATGCAAAGGAGATTTTAGATATTTTAGAGAGGGAGGAAGACGGTGGGGAAGTCAATTATAATTAATTATATATAAAATTGAAGACATACAACTAGTAATTTTTTAAAACAAATTTTCCTTATTGGTAAATAAGATGTATTGTCAAATGATATGTAAGTAATTATTGAAATATATATATATATATATATATATATATATATATATATATATATATATATATATATATATATATATATATATGAAGGTTATTTTCAAGAGCTGGATGTTCCCTTCTAAAACCAGGCTGTTGGCATTGTATATGTATATGCGTAACTTCATAGAGATTAATGTGTAAATAAAATGCTGTCTGAGAGGATTTAGAGCATCCCCCTTGCTCTTGACCTACCTCTCAAGAAGATAATTTTATGACTAGGAGGAAATGAGAACAAGACTTGCAAGTGGCATAGATTGCCTGCTAGATTTAATGTTCTAGTTTTATAAAAAGGAAATCCTCCACCTCTTTGGCTGGTGTTTGTGAGTGTGTGCGGGAACTCTCAATGTGATGATGTCAGGACACAAGAGAAGTGGAACTAAATGTTGTGGTGGAGGAACACTTTTCACAGGCTGCTGCTGTTGGTGACAACATTTCTTACCTAGGATGCAAAGCTCATGCAAAATGCCACATCTTTTTCTCACATGTATACGGCAGTCATAGTCCTGGTGTTAAAATTTGATTCCACAGTTGCAGTAAAATGGACAAGTATTTAGGATATTTACCAATTTTCTCCCCCATGAGACCCCAAACAGCTTATAGTGTTAATAAATATAGTGAAAATACAATAGGGGGAAAAATTATACAAACAGAAAGTAGCCATGTGGGTTCAGCTCATTCCAGGGCAGGAGCCACAGGCCAAGAGCCCTTTCATAGTTTGGGGGGCATGTTTAAATCTGTCCTGGGTGATATAGTGGTTAGAGTGTCCAACTAGGATCTGGAAGACCCAGGGTCGAATCCTCATTCTGCCATGGTAGCTTACTAGGTGCCCTTGCTAAGTGATACACTCTCAGCCTGACCCAGCTCACAGGGTTGTTGGGAAGATAAAATAGAGAAGAGAATCATGTCCCCCACTGGGGACAAACACTGAATATAAATAAATCTTCAGGGAGTTTGAAATATTGCAGATGGTTTAGTTTATTAGTTTATTTATTTAGTTTATTAGAAGTTGGTTTTTTATTTGCAACCTGGTCTTGTGTTTGGCCATTTGATTCACTGATTGCTTTAAAATTTGTTGTAAACTATTGTGTAGCCATCCAAGGGTAGTCGATGCAGGACAGGCAAAGCAGAACTCTACTTCATAGGGCACATAATTAACTTGCGGCCCTCAGTGGTGACAGATGCCAACTTTTTGGATGGCTTTAAAAAGGCTCAAACAGATTAATTCAGAATAGGGGCATCAGTTAATATTAGCCATGATAGATCAATAGAACCTCCATGTTCAAAGGCAGCAGTAGTGGGAGGCTTTGGCACTGGTGCCCCTGATCATGTGTCTTCCAGGGCATTTGGCTGGCCACCATGGTAAACAGGATGGTTGTCTAGAAGAACTAATTGTCCTGTTAAGCCAGGTTCTTCTTGAGTTCTGTTTAGATGAAAGGACAGGGGACAAATGTTTTAACAAGGCATTTATATTACATTAGTTAACACATTTGTTGCTTGCGGAGGTGATGTGTGAACTCCAAAACATTTGTTAACCATCTCTTTAGTTTCATCAGTTCCACAAACAGCGCTGCAGAAGCCACCCTGTGTGATATTTGAAAGCATGATTTTGAATGGGGAAGCAGCCGCCAGATAAAATAATGTCAGGAGGGGCTACTTGGGAAGCTATTCAACATGGTTAGACCTCTGCGCATCCTCTTTTAGATCCCTATATACCATTTACTGGTCACCCCAGTAACTTTGTAGGGTACGATTGCTTTCAGTTGGAGTGTGACGCATGGGGGAAGGGGAGACATGCATTTGCAGATTGGGAGGCAACTCTCTCTCCCCCCCCCCCCCCCCGCGGTCTTGCTTTAAATTCACAAGCTAAGCCAGCCAAGTAGTCATTTCTACAGGGAAGTTGTTCGAGGCAGTGAATACACACCTTCCCCGGGCGCTGTTGATGCTGGAGGGCAGCTAAGAGAGTCAAATGCCTCCGATGTGACAGAGGTCCACAATCTTCACCCCGCCCTCCGTCCCAGAGCGAATTCTGAATCTATTCTTCCAAGGCTGGCCCACTGTCATTTCTAGTTTGCTCGCGGCTCCTACACAATGTAGTACAGGACCTAGCTGTACAATACTGAAGGGTTTTAAACACTGTGCCCCTTTCCTTCACCATCACCCCCAGCCCCAAGCTTGGGGCTGCTATAGAAAACACCTGCGTCCTCGTCCCCCCCCCAAACACCCCCCCAACACATAGAAAAGAGTCTTTAAAACAGATGGATTCACATTCTAGCAGTATCTGAAGAAGTGAGCTGTGCCTCACGAAAGCTCACACCCTGCCAGAAAATATTTTTGCTAGTCTTTAAGGTGCTACTGGACTCTTGCTCTTTTCTACTACTGCAGACCGACTAACACGGCTACCCACGGTGAGTTATCCCCAACACATATTCATGGAAGGTTTTGCCTTGGATTTGCCACTCTTTAGATGCACTTTCCCCCCATCCATATTCTCAAAACTGAACAATAAGCCGCCATGCAGAGTTTTGAGAATTCAGATGGGGGAAATGTGCATCTATAGAGTGACAAATCCAATGCAAAACCTTCCATGAATAAATGGCCTATATAGTGTCTCTCTGCCCAGGAAGGTTTTGCATTGGATTTGTCACTCTCTAGATGCACATTTCCCCCATCTGAGTTCTCAAAACTCTGCATGGCGGCTTATTGTTGAGTTCTGAGAATATGGATGGGGAAAAAGTGCATCTAAAGAGTGGCAAATCCAAGGCAAAACCTTCCATGAATAAATGGCCTATATAGTGTCTCTCTGCCCAGGAAGGTTTTGCATTGGATTTGTCTCTCTATAGATGCACATTTCCCCCATCTGAGTTCTCAAAACTCTGCATGGCGGCTTATTGTTGAGTTCTGAGAATATGGATGGGGAAAAAGTGCATCTAAAGAGTGGCAAATCCAAGGCAAAACCTTCCATGAATAAATGGCCTATATAGTGTCTCTCTGCCCAGGAAGGTTTTGCATTGGATTTGTCTCTCTATAGATGCACATTTCCCCCATCTGAGTTCTCAAAACTCTGCATGGCGGCTTATTGTTGAGTTCTGAGAATATGGATGGGGAAAAAGTGCATCTTAAGAGTGGCAAATCCAATGCAAAACCTTGCATGAATAAATGGCCTATATAGTGTCTCTCTGCCCAGGAAGGTTTTGCATTGGATTTGTCACTCTCTAGATGCACATTTCCCCCATCTGAATTCTCAAAACTGCATGGCGGCTTATTGTTGAGTTCTGAGAATATGGATGGGGGGGAAAGTGCATCTAAAGAGTGGCAAATCCAAGGCAAAACCTTGCATGAATAAATGGCCTATATAGTATCTCTCTGCCCAGGAAGGTTTTGCATTGGATTTGTCTCTCTATAGATGCACATTTCCCCCATCTGAGTTCTCAAAACTCTGCATGGCGGCTTATTGTTGAGTTCTGAGAATATGGATGGGGGGAAAGTGCATCTAAAGAGTGGCAAATCCAAGGCAAAACCTTCCATGAATAAATGGCCTATATAGTGTCTCTCTGCCCAGGAAGGTTTTGCATTGGATTTGTCTCTCTATAGATGCACATTTCCCCCATCTGAGTTCTCAAAACTCTGCATGGCGGCTTATTGTTGAGTTCTGAGAATATGGATGGGGAAAAAGTGCATCTTAAGAGTGGCAAATCCAATGCAAAACCTTGCATGAATAAATGGCCTATATAGTGTCTCTCTGCCCAGGAAGGTTTTGCATTGGATTTGTCACTCTATAGATGCACATTTCCCCCATCTGAATTCTCAAAACTGCATGGCGGCTTATTGTTGAGTTCTGAGAATATGGATGGGGAAAAAGTGCATCTAAAGAGTGGCAAATCCAAGGCAAAACCTTCCATGAATAAATGGCCTATATAGTGTCTCTCTGCCCAGGTCCCAAGGTGCAGCTGCTACCGCTGGGCTCTTCAAGAGGGCGTGGCAGGAGCGGCTGCCGGAGGGGAGGAGGCGCTGATTGGCCAGCGCGGAGGCGGGAGGCAGGGAGTTTCCCACAATGCCCCGCTGCCGCCAGTGCGGCCGCCGATGGATGCTGCGGGAAGGTGCTGCCATTTGCTTGCCGCCCGGGCGAGTGGGGAGCTGAGGGGACCCCGCGCCGGCAGCCAGGGGGGCAGCCCGCCCCCCTCGCCCCCCTCGCCCGCCCGCCGGGTCGCTGTCCGTCCAGCACCGCGATGAACCCGCCTCCGGCAGCCGGGGAAGAGAAGGGCGCTGCGGGAGGCGGCAGCCAGGCTTGCCGGGGAGCCGAAGGCGGCGGGGACCCCCGGGGTCCAGCCGCGGGAGCAGCCGACCCGCAGGAGCCCGGGCAGAAGGAAGAGTCTCTGGAAGAGAAGCTGAAGAGTTTAACCTTCAGGAAACAGGTGTCCTACAGGTGGGTGAGGAGGGCACAGGGGAAGGCGGCCCTTCTGGCGCGCTTGGACTCCCACGGGAAAGGATAATTCCCCGTGGGTCGCCGTGTTAGTCTGTCTGCAGTAGTAGGAAAGGGCAAGAGCCCAGGAGCACCTTAAGCGACTAACAAACATATTTTCTGGCAGGGTAGGAGCTTTCGTGAGCCACAGCTCACTTCTTCAGATGCAGCTGGAATGTGAATCCATCTGTCTTTAAATAGAGGAGAGTGAATTCAGACACGCACTCGTATGTCAATGTTAACGGTGTGTCAATGTGAGTAGCAGGCGTGATGGGATGAGGTGTGGTATGCAGAAGAGTCTGGGATGTCCAGGGGAGAGATGGGTGCGGAGAAATCCGCATTGGTCATGAGCCATGAATCCAAGGGAAAGGATGCGTGTGTGTGCTTGTGTGTATGTATTCTCGGACCCGAGGACAGGTCCATCGTTGGAAGTGCTCTGGAAGGATCGGCGTCAAAGTCCCAGTCTGCCTGTCCGGGTGACACCATTTCCCC
Source organism: Euleptes europaea (assembly GCF_029931775.1). NCBI lineage: Eukaryota > Metazoa > Chordata > Lepidosauria > Squamata > Sphaerodactylidae > Euleptes > Euleptes europaea. Next base: position 101,177,252 of record NC_079314.1, read on the forward strand.
AAGTTTCCCTCCCAATCTGTCTGGGAACGAGTTTGTATACCGGTGAATTAAGTGCGTGCTTGCGATCCCTTGAGTCCCTTCGCACACCTTCTCACGGCCCTTCCGCACTTTCAAGCAGGCTGGTGGCAAGCGTCTCTCCTCCTCTTTCTCCGCTTCAGGGATAACGCGGAGTTCTGATCTACATGCCTGATCACGAGAATGGGACCAGGAGGTGGTCCCTGCCACAGATCAGCTAACTGGGAGTTAGGATATGAGGTTATAGAGAGAGTATTATTTGATGTGGCAGGTCGGAGTGTGCGTTAGGAACCCCAGCTGTTGTCCCTTCCAGGAGAGGACCAAATGCTGTGAAGACTGTGGAAGTGATTGTTTTGGAGGGGTGGTGTGGTTTCACAAAAGCTGGAACACATCCCCCTTTTCTCCCACAAGTACGTTTGCATTATGCACACTTGCCTTGAGAAATAATCGTAGCTTATTTATCAGTGTGCCAACAATTCCATGTGTGTCATCTGCATACGCAGTTACTGCCCAAAACATTGTATTATTACTCAGAGCCATGAAAAAAATGTCACTAGTGGATTTTAAAAATTGGTCTAAAGGACTTCCCATTCCTTTACACAGGCATCATATTTGACAGCGTGTTCTGTATTGACACCATAGTTTGATATGTGATGAAGCAGAGATTCCTTATAGGGTCGCATATATTGCGCGTGGGAAATGTATGCATTTATATGTGTTAGTGGTTAAAGAGTTAACATCGTACAGTAATGCCAATTTGTTATGCCAGAATGTATGTGTAGGTAGTGCCGTGACAGCAGGCAGTGGGAGTTACTCTGCCAGAATGATGTTGCCATGCCAGGGATTAGGGTGAGGGCAGCACCATAATTGTCTGCTGCTTCTCTCCCCCCCCCCCCCCCCCGTCGAAGCAATCTGGCTTGCGCTAAAAAAGAAATCCTGATCTTGTTTACAATCCCTTTCCAAACAGGCAGTGCTTTAGCAAAGATGGTACGGGGGTGAAAAGGTTTATTTGTTCACACAGACTTTAAGCATTTACCTAGAAGGGTTTCTGTGTGCATCAGAAGGGATGTCCGATTGTCAGGGAAGTGGAGTGATCCTAAACTTTTCATAGAATCATAGATTTGGAAGGTACCACCAGGGTCATCTAGTCCAACCCCCCTGCACAATGCAGGAATTTCACAATTACCTCCTCCACATACCCCCAGTGACCCCTACTCCATGCCCAGAAGATGCCCTCCCTCTCATGAACTGCCTAAGTTCATAGCATCAGCATTGCTTTGATGTTTAATTTTTTTAAAAAGTCAGAAGATTGTGCCCACCTAAGGTTTTATCGGGGGCTGCTGGTAGTGATGTGAAATGTTTCCTTAGAAAAGCACCAAAGAATAATTTTGGTAGCGTTGGTACTTCTGTTTAAGGCTTCCAAAAGTCTTCCAAAGAATAAATTTCTTCCCCCCCTTTAAGCACCCCAACGAGTGAGCCATTCTGTATGTGTTAGCATCTGCCAAACTGTAATAGATAATTAGATTGGCTGCTTCTGTCTTTTGCTTGATGTACAGAGACCAGCAGAATTCATCTCCCTGGTAAATGAATGGCACCACACAGTGTGTTGCTTTAAGTTTCTCAAGCCAGCAAGTAGACTAACTTTGGTATTTTAATGTCTATGATACAGATGTGCATATGTGGTAGTGCTGCAGTGCTGTATGAGAGTATAAGCTTTGGTATGGACACAACCGGTTATTTGAGCAATCACTGTTCTTTTAGTAAAAAAAATGTTGGGACAAAGTGAATTTGAAAGCAAGGTAAAGAGCCCCTGTATAACATGGGGCTTCTTACTGCTCTTTCATTTCAGGGGAAGTAACAGTTTGCAGTAGCATGGCAGCTATATGAAATATATAGCAGAGCTGAGTGTATGGAAGAAACAAAGGATTTAGCTCAGTGTATCTGTGTCCTTTGTTGGCCCTGGTTAGTACATGGATGGGAGACCGCCAAGGAATACCAGGGTCATTATGCAGAGGAAGGCAATGGCAAACCAGCTCTGTTAGTCTCTTGCCTTGAAAACCCTACTGGGTTGCCATAGGTCTGATGCGACTTTATGGCACTTTACACATACACACACCCATGTCCTTTGAAGGGTGGAAGACCAAAGTCCAGCAACCTCTAAAGCAATCTTAATGCTCCCGATTGTGTGATCCCAGCATTGAGGTAGATGGGCTTGCACATACAACACCAAGTGCCTGACTTCACTCTTAGATTGAATGAACTGCTACTTTTCATTGGATGTCTTATGCATCTCATAAGCCTCATCTCCTTCCACACATCCTCTCTGAACTCAGCCAGGCTCCAGGTTTAGCTGTAAGTGGGTCTTTACCATGGTTGTGGGGAAAGAAGTTTGCATTAGAAATGTTGTTCCCATGGTTTTGTTATCTCAGGAAGATCTTGAGCCCAGAGAGGATGTTTCTTCAGTTAGCTTTGTCTTAGCTTCTCTTTCTGGATAACCAAGAAATGGGAAGTTCTACCTCAGTCAGTTGTGACTGGAGATGGTTTTCAAAGGGCCTGTTTTAAAAGGCTTGGTGAGAGAGAAGTCGCTTTCTGAGAGGTAGAGTCAGTGAATGGCTTGACTCAGCATATGCATAAGTGGTCCCTTTTGGCTTTGTAAACAAGAGATGACAGTCGAGCAAAAGAAGCACAAAATCTTGAGCGATTCATTTTTGGCTGACTTGACTAAGGGCCAAATGACTTGTTTGGGTTTTTTAAGAGTTGGGTCTGGGGTCCTCAAACCCAACTTGGGTTTCCAGCAGCCACACAGCAGCTGCAGTGAATGGCTTTTAAAATGTGCATGAATGATAGAGGTCTATAAAATTATGCATGGTTTGGAGAGAGTGGACAGGGAGACGTTTTTCTCCCTCTCCCATAATACTAGAACGCGGGGTCATCTGCTGAAGCTGGAGGGTGAGAGATTCAGAACAGATAAAAGGAAGTATTTTTTCACACAACACATAGTTAAATTGTGGAACTCCCTGCCCCAGGATGTGGTGATGGCTGCCAGCTTGGAGGGCTTTAAGAGGGGAGTGGACATATTCATGGAGGAGAGGGGCATTCATGGCTATTATTTAGAATGGATACTAGTCATGCTGCATACCTGTTCTCTCTAGTATCAGAGGAGCATGCCTATTATATTAGGTGCTGTGGAACACAGGCAGGATGGTGCTGCTGCAGTCGTCTTGTTTGTGGCTTCCTAGAGGCACCTGGTTGGCCACTGTGTGAACAGACTGCTGGACTTGATGGGCCTTGGTCTGATCCAGCAGGATGTGCAGCTTGTCCCTAAATGACTCAACACAATTCATTCACTGGCCACCCCGGGAATATTTGTTGCCTTTCCTGATAGGGTTTCCAACCATGATTTCAGAAATTACTGGAGATCGGGGGTGGGGGGTGGAGTGTGGGGAGGGAAAGGTTTAGGGACCTTAGTGGGGTATAATGCTATGTTATCCACCCATTTCTCCAGGGGAAGTGATTCCTGTCATCTGGAGATGTTGTAATTCTGGGAGATCTCCAGGCCCCACCTGGCTGCTGGCAACCCTATTTCCTGGCCTGCCTGCCTCCTTTCTCCTATCCTTTCAAACGTGAAAGGCAATACCTGGTTTTTCATTAGCAGGCAGCTTGTGACAGAGAAATCTGCAGGTAGTTTAGGAGATCCACATAGGGCACTGGAAAACTAACTGCCCCACCAACGACATCATGAAATATCCTCAACCAGGGGGGAATATGATCAGCTTTATACCTAACCGGAGTTTGTTTTTATTTAACTAGGGCAATAAATGGCAGAGGGGGGAAAATGAAAAGCTTCGATTCTTTCACTAAAGTGAAAGGGTGTCCTGTGGACCTGCCTAGATTCAGTGCTGTGTGCAGTTGTCTGTGAGTGTGTATACGCATATCTGTCTCTCTGTGTGAGATACATGGACCTCTTCTATGCATGGGCTCCTCCAACAGATACAGCTTTAGTCGCCCTAATCCAAGGCTCTGTCTGAGCTCAGGTGGCCACATGGATCTTCTCCATGCCAGGACTGGTACATTAATTTCAACAGAGCCTTGGCCAACAACTAATAGTTTTAAGAGGGGGCATATTTTAAACTGAGGAAGAGCTGAAGGGCTGGCAACATCAGCCCTGCCATTGACTTACTCCTACATAAGCTGAGCCAGAAGCAAAGGACTCCTTCCCCACTCTCCAAAGACAAAAACAGAGGCGTTTTGCCCTTTATAGCCTTCAGCTGTTGACAGGGGGATGCTAATGAAAGAGGCCTTTCCCTATGTCTGAGTGTACACATAATCGGGAGGTTCTAGAGAGTCATTGGGGGCCCACAGTTGATCACCTAGGCCACCAGAGAGTTAGGAACCCAGTCTCTGCAAGAAAAACAGTGTCTGTTCCGATCAGGACCCTCTTTTGAAAAGAGTGGGAAATAGGATTGCCAACTCTGTGCTGGAAAATACCTGGAGATTTTGGGGGTGGAGCCTGGGGAGGGCAGGGTTTGGGGCTGGGAGGGACTTCAATTCCATAGAATCCGATTGCCAAAGTGGCCATTTTCTCCAGGTGAACTGATCTCTATTGGCTGGAGATCAGTTGTAATAGCAGGAGATCTCCAGCTAGTACCTGGAGGTTGGCAACTCTAGTGGGAAAGCACTTGAGCTTCACAGGGAAGAGTCATAGCTCCCAGCTTTGCATGTGGCAAATCTCTGCTTTAACCCCCTGGCATCTCTGGTTAAAAGGATCTCAGTTTGCTACAATGGGAATAGGTAGTTCTTTGGTAGGTGGACCAATAATCTGGCAGCGTCATACATCCATATGTTATAGGCACACATCAGAGCTCGTGTCCCAATAAAATTCTCTGCATTGAAGTGACATAATACACACAGATTTGATATATTTATGCACATACAAGAGCTTGATTTATATATATTTGTGACAGGGAAGAATGGCAGAAGTTGTTTGTCTTCCCTCGTGTGTGGGCATGCAGCAAATTCCATATCTTTAAACAGAAGGCATTTTCAATAACCTTTAAATAACAACTTCCTGAGGGATATCATTAATTCTGTTTGAATTGCCAGCATGAAAAGGGAAGAGGGGGGAAAAAATCCCACACCTCTTGATTTCTACATCTGAGTCCTTTTCAAACCTCATTTATCCCACAAGGAATTTCCCCTTTCTTACATTAATAGCAAAAAGTCGCAGTCGATACCTAAATCTGAATGCTTTTATTTCCCAAGCACTGCTGGTTAAGTGAAATTCCTCCCACAAATACCAATTTTTTAAACTTTACAATTGCTACTTCTCAAAGAATGACGCTGTGATTGATTTGCCCATGCAAATGAGTCTAGAGTGTGCAGGAAGCTCTATTTAGATTGCCAGGAAAGGTTCTCTTACATAAGAGCACAATGGCAGGAACTGGAGACATCTTGATAGCTTTCTAAAGGTTGGCTTCGGGGTGGCCCTCTCTGTAGGCGTTCTCTGTTGACATCTAATGCAATACGATTCATCTGTATTTATGGGTACATATTAAGAAAAGTCTTTCTCTGGAAATAGCTCAACCTTTTGCAAAAATGAGCTCAATCGTCTTGGCGATGACTGGAAAGTGAGCAGCCATTGTGGAGACAGGGGAAGGCAAGAAGGGAACGGCCATCACAATTGGAGAAGAAAGAAGGGAGTTTATAAGGAGGTGGTACAAATGTATTCAGGACAAGTCTATTAGCCATCATAACTAGGGTTGCCAACCTCCAGGTACAAGCAAGATCTCCTGCTATTTCAACTGATCTCCAGCTGATAAGAGATCAGTTCACCCAGAGAAAATGGCCACTTTGGCCACTGGACTATGGCATTGAAGTCCCTCCCCAAACCCTGCCCTCCTCAGGCTCTGCCCCAAAAACCTCCCACCGGTGGTGAAGAGGGACCTGGCAACCCTAATCATAACTGAAATTCAGAGGAAGAATGCTAGAAGCAATTAGTAGATGAGGGCTTTTGCCAGCAGGCCCTACTTTTAGGCCTTCCTGTGGCATCTGACTACCTGGAAACAGGATGTTGGCCTAGATGGACTGTTGATCTAATCCAGCATGTTTGGTCTTCTGTTCATACAGAAGGAGACCTTTGTGCTTCTTGCTTATTGTTAGGGTTAAAACGAGTAGGGTTGCTAACCTCCAGGTTGTGGCTGGCGATCTCCCGCTATTACAACTGATCTCCAGGTAACAGATCAGTTCACCTGGAGAAAATGGCTGCTTTGGAAGGTAGATTCTATGGCATTATACCCCATAGAAGTCCTGCCCCTCCCCCCCCTCCTCCTCCTCTGCTCCACCTCTAAAATTTCCAGGTACTTCCCAACCCGGAACTGGCAACTCTAAATACGAGCCAGATTTGGTACATGTAATGCATCCCCCATCCCTAGAAAATTCCAGAGCCCTTTCTGTTTGTCACACAATGGCATGACCAAAGAATGGGAAATTGGGGCTAGTCTATGCAGCAATGGGTACTGTGTCTCCAACTGATGTGTATGAGATAGAATGAACAAATGGCTCAAACTGTGGCATTAGTATTTAGTACAGTGGAGAGTCAGCGTGGTTAAGAGTGGGGATTCTAATCTGGAGAACTGGATTTGATTCCCCCCTCCTCCACATGAAGCCTGCTTTGTAAATAAGAACATAAGAAAGGCCCTGCTGGATCAGACCAAGGCCCATCAAGTCCAGTAGTCTGTTCACACAGTGGCCAACCAGGTGCCAGATTTGGTACATTTAATGTGACCTTGGGCCAGTCACGGTTCTCTCAGAACTCTCTCAGCCCATGCGGAGGCAGGCAATGGCAAACCATCTCTGAACATCTCTTGTCATGAAAACCCTGAAAGGGATTACCATAAATCATCTGTAACTTGACAGCACTTTCCACCACCATAGTGTTTTACTTTCTCCCATGTAGAGAGTAGGGGGTTGGACTTGATGACCCTGGTGGTCCCTTCCAACTCTATGATTTTATGACCCCTCCCCACTCTAGCAGGGGCCGGTAGCCTATTGCAAAAGAAACTGGAGTTTGATTAGTATTGGAAGTGGAGACTTTCAGGAAGGAAGTGGTTGCTGGAGGTGTGCTGCTGCTTTGTGTGGGCAGGCCTTTGGCCATGGCTCAGTGGTAGACATCTGCTTTGCATGCAGAAGGTCCCAGGTTCAATCCCTGGCATCTCCCGTTAAAGGGACTAGGCAAGTAGGTGATGTGAAAGACCTCTGCCTGAGACCCTGGAGAGCCACTGCCAGTCTGAGTAGACAATACTGACTTTGATGGACCAAGGGTCTGATTCAGTATAAGGCAGCTTCAGCCTCTTATTTTTTTTAACATGGCGCATCTCCTCTACCACATGGGTATGCCATCTAGAGCCCTTCTTGCACATGGGGCTCCCACTGCTGACTACGGCGGAGCTCTGCATGCATGTGGGTCTCTAGGCTGTTTCATACACAACAATGGGCAATCCATGTTTATGCAATGGGGGCTGAATCACTGGATTGCTGTATAGGGTGTCTTCAGCCTTTCCTTTATTTAATTTCTATGTGTTTCTTGGTGCATTGTATAGAATAACCATTTGAAATAGTTACACAGCAGCTCTTCTAATATACCTTATTAGTTCCAAGGGGCATATCTTCTCCTAAATAGTATAGTTTGGATGCAAACAATCGGGCTTTTTCAGTCAATGTAGCATGGCACATAATCGGAGTAATTAGTTCCCCAGAGAGTTAGTACAAAGTCAGTAAAGAGGCAGATAGTCTCAGTGTAAAGGGAAACACAATCCAAGTATTTGATTTAGGAAGTGCTTCGTCGCCTCTTTCCATTGAAGCAAAAGGTGTGTTGTGCCTGGGAGACTCAAATCAATTAAATGTATTGTGTTGCCGGCAATCTAACATTGTACTGAGCCCAGGCTAAATGGATGTTTGCAAAGTAACTGAAAGAGCTTTGCATCAAATGGTGTGTTTGCATTTCTCTGCTCTTTTTCTTCCACTGCCATAATCACAGTTTAGAAGCAACAAGGGCTGAGTACATTCTTCTCTCTCTCTCTCTCTCTCTCTCTCTCTCTCTCTCTCTCTCTCTCTCTCTCTCTCTCTCTCTCTCTCTCTCTCTCTCTCTCTCTCTCTCTCTCTCTCTCTCTCTCTCTGATACTCTCCAGCAATCGAACAAATTTTCCTCTCTAGAAAGCTAAATTCTACAACCTGTACACCTGGGGAAAAATGGCATAAAATTTCTTATTTTGCATAATTTATTCTCCAATTCTATTTGCATTGCTTATTCTTGTTCGGAAGACCCCTGTCCTGTTCCAAACCAAAGTGATGTTAAATAATTTAAGAATTTATGATAGAGTTTTGGACAGTCAGAAACTGAATATTATAGGAAGTTTTTTTTTTTTTTTTAAATAAAGCTGGATAGAATTTTTTGGAAAAGGCTAAGATAAAACATAAGAAAGCCCTTAGTGGGAAGTACTAATTTCTCTTGCTCCACAACTTGCTTAAAGCTTAACTCTGTGTGGATGACAATATCCAGGCAAGCTCGACATGTGAGGGTGGAAGGCAAGGCAACTGGTATCACGTTGTCTGGCCCTACCACAAATTCCATGTTCTGATCTACTTTCTGCCCAGAGCTTGCAAACTTTAGTTGGGTGTGCTCTGAAGTAGGGTTGCCAGGTCCCTCTTTGCCACCGGCGGGAGATTTTTGGGGCAGAACCTGAGAATGGCAGGGTTTGGGGAGGGGAGGGACTTCAATGCCATTGAGTCCAATTGCTAAAGCGGCCACTTTCTTCAGGCGAACTGATCTCTATCGGCTGGGGATCAGTTGTAATAGCAGGAGATCTCCGTCTAGTACCTGGAGGTTGGCAACCTAGCTCTGTAGGCGTGATCTGTCCTCAGTAAAAATGAGAAGTATGACAGAGTTTGTATATATGCAAACAGAAGAGCCTATCAATCTGTGTTAGGGATAAGACCAGAAGGTATGTTCCTGCAACCCCTCTATATACCCTGACCTGGATGGCCCAAGTTGGCTCAATCTCATCAGATCTCAGAAGTATAAGCAGGGTTGACCCTGGTTAGTATTTGGATGGGAGACCACCAAGAAAATCCAGGGTTCCTATGTGATGTCATACCTCTCTAGAAACTGGTGAAAACTCAATGGTAAAACCAAAGAGTTTTTGCCAATTAATGACAGCTGTCACTTCTAGAGAAAACCCAGAAATCACATCAGTCAGACCTCTATAGGAATCACTGAAAATTCTATGGTTTTCTTGGAAGTGATGTGGTGCAGTGGTTAAGAACGGTGGACTCTAATCTGGGGAACTGGGATTGATTCCCCACTCTTCCACATGAGTGGCGGACTCTAATCTGGTGAACCAGGTTGGTTTCCCCACTCCTCCACATGAAGCCTGGAGTGCTGGGTGACCTTGGGCTAGTCACAGTTCTCTTCGAGCTCTCTCAGCCTCACCTACCTCACCAGGAGTCTGTTGTGGGGAAAGGAAGGGAAGGCGATTGTAAGCTGGTTTGATTCTCATTAAAAGATAGAGAAAATCGGCATATAAAAACAAACGCTTCTTCTTAAAGTTGAATGTCTCAAGTGGGAACACAGGGAAGGCTGGGGTCTTCCTCATGCTTTATGAGAGATGAGTTTAAATTCAACCTAAGTTAATGAGTGCCATGTTGGGTAAGGAGAGGAGATGTGGTTGTTAAGAAGTCCGCAATCAACTGGGCAATGTTGAAAAGAATGACAGCATGGCTTGGCGTGAAGCCCAGAAAGGGACTCTGGACAGTTTTGAGCCTTGATTGGCTATCTGACAGGTACAGCTTGGGATCTATTGCCTATATGCACCATTACCCACCACGCTGCTTCCAATTCACTAACTGGCTGCCATTTTCTTACTGTCAACACTGCACAGCTATGATTCATGATGGTTGGGCCAAGGCTTTCCCAGATATTAAAAAGTACATGCCAAACTGAGAAAGGGAGAATCTTGTTTCTCTCTCTTGGCCATCATTGCTTGGTTGTAGTGTAGGGTTGCCAACTCTGGCTAGGGAAATTCCTAAAAATTCAGTGTAGTGCTAGTGGAGGGGGGACTTGAGGAGGGATTTCTCCTAGGATCTATGGTATACAATAGTATTTGCCTTATGAATAGTTAAATTATCTTACACATAGTTAAATTGTAGAACTCCCTGCCCCAGGATGTGGTGATGGCTGCCAAGTTGGAAGGCTTTCAGAGGGGAGTGGACATATTCATGAAGGAGAGGGCTATTCATGGCTACTAGCAAAAAATGGATACCAGTCATGATGTATATGTATTCTCTCCAGGATCAGAGGAGCATGCCTACTATATTAGGTGCTGTGGAACACAGGCAGGATAATGCTGCTGCGGTTGTCTTGTTTGGGGGCTTCCTAGGGCCACCTGGTTGGCCACTGTGTGAACAGACTGCTGGACTTGATGGACCTTGGTCTGATCCAGCATGGCCTTTCTTATGTTCTTATGAAGCTGCCCTTTTCTCCAGAGGAACTGATTACTGTAGTCGGGATATCAGCTGTAATTCTAGAAGAATTGCAGGCCCCAACTCTGTGTCTACTTGGGAGGCCCTTGGTCTCCTCATGACACAAAGGGTGAGGTGAGGAATGAGTTCATTTCTATGGCTGTTGCACTGAGGAGGATTTTGTTGTGGCCCCTTTGGCTGCACCTGGAGGTTAGCAGCCCTAGAAGGAAAGAAGGAAGCAGGAGAAAAGGAGAGGCTGTGGGGTTTTTAGGAAAGGGAAAGAGGAAATAGTGGGGGAAGGGGACATGAGATGCTTCCTGCAAGTCCTTGCAGGTTCCTACTTCTACCACTTATTAGAACCAACCAAACTGGCACAAAAGCTTCATCAGGGTGGATCTTACAAAATTGAAAAAGTGTGGAAAGCAGATTTTTCAAGCCATGGTCTTAACAATTTAAAACCCCCACACAACTCAAAATAGTTGGATTGGATGGTTTTGCACAGATGCCGTGTTGGTGGACTTTGCCTGTCAGATATGACTCTTTCTATGTGGGTATCTGCCTATTTATTTGTGTTTGGCGGATGGGCACATTTATGGGTCAGAAGGAGAAGACATTGCCATCTGTGATTGTTTAGCTCTTTTCTTTGCTAAATGACAATTATTTCTGTTGTTCATCTTTCCTTTGAGCTCTGGCCACACATATTTATGTACCCACAATTGTTCTTTCTTGCTGTCGATAATGGTTGAAAAGGTTCAAGGTCTCCTGAGTGTGACTTCATTTTCGATTGAAGCTCCAGGCCAAGAAACCAGTCACCATTCTGAATCATCTAGTTCAGCTTTGTTTTCCTTGAGCAGCAGTGTTTTCCCCTGCCTTTCTTTTCCTTGTCTCCTGTGTATCCTCATGCAAAATCTTCAAGTGGAGATACAGTATCCTAAACTAAGGGTCAGCAACTGGAGGCCCTTGTTTATTTTCCTCATTTTTGTAATTCGCCGGCTTCCCCTTGCTTTAAGTCCCCCTCGGGAGACATGCAGGCCCCCCCAATTAAATAATTTTGATACCCCCCCCCCAGGGTTGCCAGGTTCTACCTCTCCTCTGGCGGGAGACTTTTAAGGCACAGCTTGGGATCGCGCAGCAATGCGTGGACACGTTGACCAGCACGCACGTCACTTCCAGTGGCATAAGGCCCCTCGCAAGACGGGAATTCCCGTTGGAAACCAGAAGTGACCTGCAGCAGCGTGTACGCGCGTGCACGTTTGCCCGCCGACCGTCAGCTGGTCGGCGGGCAAAGGGGCAAATTGCAGGGGGTTTGCCCGCCACCACCGGGCACCTGGCAACCCTACCTCCCCCCCCCGATCAGTACCATCTTGCTTTTTCAGCCTATGAGCAAAAGAAGGGTATAGAGAAAGTGGCATTTGTGCCTGCTGAAACAATGAAGATGGGGGTGGGAGGGGGGATATTTGTACTACTGATAGTCATTATAGGTTTCCCTTCTTGGGTATACCCAGGGATTTGTGTAGCTGGGCTAAAAAAAAATCCAAATTCTGAGCCAAGAAAAGCAAAACCATGTGAAGTAAATAACATGCATATGAAGCTGCTTTATCTGTTGAACAGGTTAATTCATTCTGAGTATTGTCAGTTTTCACTGGTTCTCTAGTCTCAAGGAGACAAAACTTTCCCCTGCACTTGTGATCCTTAAGGTTACAAGCTTGAGGCTGGTAATTGGAGGGAGACTCACCTTATTGGGGGTAGGGCTTGCCAGCAACATTGTGACATCACTGGCAAAGTAGCGATGCCACTTTTGGCAAGACACAGAAGTGATATTGCATAGGGGCGATGCTCCAGCATTCACCCCAAACTCTATGGTTTAACCATAGAGTTTTGAGGAAATGCTAAAAGATTACCTGACGTGATGATGTCATGTTAGGGTTGCCAGCTCCAGGTTGGGAAATACCTGGGGATTTGAGGGGAGGGACTTCCATGGCATAGAGTCCAATTGCCAAAGCAGCCATTTTCTCCAGGGGAACTGATTTCTACTGCCTGGAGATAAGTTGTAAGAGCAGGAGGTCTCCAGCCACCGCCTATGTCCCATGCAGGTTGTACTGGCAGTGGTATAATGGTGTTGGCAATACACTGATCACCCCCTGATTGCTCCAGTTGCCCTGATTAGGGGTGGCAGGAAGAGCCAGCAGGGGGCTGGAGGTCTCCCGCTGAAGTGGAAGACCTGGCCTCCCTAGTGATCCTTTAACTGGAGGCACCCAGCAGCTGAACTTGGGACTTTCTGCATAGGGTTGCCAGCTCCAGGTTGGAGATTTAGCTCCAGGTTGGAGATTTTGGAGGGTGGAGCCTGAAGAGGGTTGGATTTGGGGAGGAGAGGGGCTTCAATGAGGTCTAATGCCATAGAGTCCACCTTCCAAAGCAGTCGTTTTCTCCAGGGGAACTGATCTCTGTCACCTGGAGATCAGTTGTAATCCCAGGTGAGGATTGTAATCCCAGTGGGGAAGGGCTGTGGCTCAGTGGTAGAGTCTTTGCTTGGCATGCAGAAGGTCCCAGGTTCAATCCCCGGCATCTCCAGTTAAAGGGACTAGGCAAGGAGGTGATGTGAAAGACACCTGCCTGAGACCCTGGAGAGCCTTTGCCATTCTGAGTAGACAGTACTGACTTTGTTGGACCAAGGGTCTGATTCAGTAGAAGGCAGCTTCATGTGTGATCTCCAGCTACCACCTGGAGGTTGGCAACCCTATTTCTGAAAGATAAGTGCATGCTCTGCTATGGAGCCACAGCCCCTCCCCATGCAAGCCAAGTATCTTTGCATGTCTAACATTTCAGATTGCATCACACCAGCTGTTTCTGGCTATGACTTGCTGCAGGTTGGGGCAGGTGCACTCCATCTTATCCACATTAGAATGACAGGAATTGTCTGGAAAGAGGTGCTCTCATCTTTCCTAGGAAATATCCAGACCCTTTGGAGCCATGGAACAAGGGAGAATTTATCCTCCACGCGGTTTTCAATTTTTTGGGCCTAATTTGCTAAACCAACTTGCAATCGGGAGTTTGTTTGTGCTGAGCATGGTGCTGAGCCCATTAAGACCTGGACTGAGCCCAAAAAAAGAATTTGATGTACTCCATCCAACCGATCATTCTATTACAGAAAATGCAATTTTGTCTTCTGACCGCTTCTCCCGCTGCCTCTGTGCATTTAGAGCCTCATATGTGCCTCCTTTATTGGTTTTGTGCTTTTGTTTTATATAAGCCACACATCCTGGGCACTGTCTTTTTTTCCCTTGTGAGATGCTCACCATTCGAATAGGTGGTGGAGAACTAGCTTTTGTCAGTAGACTTGGGGTGGCAATCATTGGATTCTGCCCATTATTTTAAGTTCCAAAAAGGTGCTTTATCTTGCTCATCTCCTTGTGTTGTTCTTGTTACCTAGGAATATTTATTTATTTGGATATTTCTACCCCTCTCTTCTCCCCAAATGGGGACACGATGTTGCTTATAAGTGGGATTGTCATCTCTGGGTTGGAAATACCTGGAGATTTGGGTGGTGGAGCCTGAGGATGGTGGCGTTTGGGGAGGGGCAGGACTTCAATGGGGTACAATGCCATAGAGTCCCCCTTCCAAAGTGGCCATTTTCTCTAGGTGATCTGTGTTGCCTGGAGATCAGTTGTAATAGTGGGAGATCTCCGGCTACTACCTGGAGGTTGGCAACCCTACTTATAATATGGAGAGCCAGCATAGTGCAGTGGTTAAGAGCGGTGGACTCTAATCTGAACTGAGTTGGTTTCCCCACTCCTCCCCGTGAAGCCTGCTGGGTGACCTTGGGACAGTCACAGTTCTCTCAGAACTCTCTCAGTCCCACCTACCTCACAAGGTGTCTGTTGTGGGGAGGGGAAGGCAGAATAGTTTCTGAGAGGGGACTTCCAAATTGGCAACCATCACCACATCTTGGGGCAGGGAGTTCCACAATTTAACTATGCATTGTGTTAATAAATACTTCCTTTTGTCTGTTTTGAATCTCTCAACCTCCAGCTTCAGCAGATGACCCTGTGTTAGGGTTGCAGAGTCCCTCTTCACCACCAGTGGGAGGTTTTTAGGGTGGCGCCTGAGGAAGGCAGGGTTTGGGGAGGGACTTCAATGCCCTAGAGTCCAGTTGCCAAAGTGGCCATTTTCTCCAGTTGAACTGATCTCTGTCAGCTGGAGATCAGTTGTAATAGCAGGAGATCTCCAGCTAGTGCCTGGAGATTGGCAACCCTACCCGACGTTCTGGTATTATGAGAGAGGGTGGTTGCTGCAGGGCACAGGTAGAGGTGCTGGGAGTGAGGCAGAGGTGGAAAGAAGGAAGCAGAGGCTGGAGGTGGGCTGCCAGGTCTCTCACTATTGTGGGAGATTTCCCACCTGGCAGCCTCTGACCCCTACCACTGCTTGGTAGGGTTGCAGGGTGGGGTGGGGGGTTTGCTGGGAAAATTGCCTTCACTGCAATGGCACTTCCAGGTTTGTGCTGGAAGTGATGTCACACCATTGGAGTGAGAGGCAAGTCACATGTCCCCACTTCCCAAGCCTCCTGTTGGTTGCCACCCCTGACATCACTTGGCCTCATGATGGAGCCAGCTCCTGCCAGGTGAAATCCTTTGCTGCCAAGCAACGTCCTCTGGTAACGGGAGGGACGCCCCACTCAGTTGTGACTCCCACCTGTTGCCACGCAGTTGCTGACTGATACACTCCCTTCCCCATGTTTGACTACTGGTGCTAATGATAAGGAGGGTTACACATTGCAAATAAAAATCATTGACATGCTGATTTATGTCTCAGCTGTCAGGCGCTCAGTCTTGGGGCCGGGGGGCAGTTGGTACTTTAAGATTTTTATGTATACTGTGTAGTACCTCTGACTCCTTGGGCTGAGACAATTCAATTGCGCAGGGAAAAATTAGTCTCCAAGCAGCCCATTTTCATTCCCTTAATCAAATCTAGCCAAGCTACAAGAGGAGACCACTCTCCAGAAGAAGGTCTCATCCACTAATTAGCTGCCTTCTTTTATTAGGAAGAAAGAAGAACCGCCAACAAGCAGATCTTCAGTTTGTTTTGATAGGGTTACGGAAATCCCATCCACCGGTGGGATGGGGCCTTTTAACCCCCATAGCCTTTTCTCAATTTGCTGAGTTTTTCTGTGCCTAGTCCTTTGTCTTGATTTCTGATTTTGTCGTGAGTTCAAATAATGCAGGCTTGGGGGAGGGGAGGGGCCAGGCAGAAAGAGATGGGGAAAGAGAGTTACATGGCAGAAATTCATCTCTAAAACCCCTTGCCTTTTAACTTGTGGGGAGGGATCACAAGCTGTGGGTGGTGTTTGACTCTCTGGCCCTTCCTTTTCTGTTTCTGGGATGTCTGCTTGCTCAGCCTTTCATGTTTGTACCCTTTCATGTGTGTGAATCTTTAAAGCTAAGAAACATGTTGACTCATAGGGACAATTGTTATCTTTAAAACATACCCTGTTGCATAAGGTCATCCAATTATGAACATCTGTGTCTCCCAGTGGGGTAATGCACCTCATGCTGAACACATGAAGCTGCCTTATACTGAATCAGACCCTTGGTTCATCAAACTCAGTATTGTCTACTCAGACTGGCAGCGGCTCTCCAGGGTCTCAGGCTGAGGTCTTTCACATCACCTTCTTGCCTAGTCCCTTTAACTGGAGATGCCGGGGATTGAACCTGGGACCTTCTGCATGCCAAGCTGATGCTCTACCACTTCACTATGGCCCTTCCCCACTGGGTGTCATAGTTATACTCCCTGCCCCAGGATGTGGTGATGGCTGCCAACTTGGAAGGCTTTAAGAGGGGAGTGGACATGTTCATGCAGGAGAGGGCTATCCATGGCTAGTAGTCAAAATGGATACTAGTCATGATGCATACCTATTCTCTCCAGAGGAGCATGCCTATTATATTAGGTGCTGTGGAACCCAGGCAGGACAATGCTGCTGCAGTTGTCTTGTTTGGGGGCTTCCTAGAGGCACCTGGTTGGCCACTGTGTGAACAGACTGCTGGACTTGATTGGCTTTGGTCTGATCCAGCAGGGCTTTTCTTATGTTCTTATGTCACTATCACCCTGTGTATATGACAGAAGTGTGTACAGATCAACATGTGTAGAGGGAAGATGGGAGTGAGCATGCTGGCTCAGGTCCTGCCTGTGGCCAAGTGCGCTGGCTCTGAGCATCTATCTCACATGGACACAGCACCCAATGTCTAGGATGTATTGGGATTATTTGAAAACAGTGTTCCCAATTACACAGACACATTCCATGTGCATAGAATTTACGAGAATAGGCCCTGTATCCACAAGAGGCAAATGTGCATAGTGTGCTCACTCCTGCTCATCTTGTACATGTGTATATATAAGGTACAATGTTCAACATGTTACAGGATATTAAGAGAGAGAACTTGACACAGCACTATTATTTTCAGTGGCAGACCCATGTGTCTGATAATTTGAAATGCCACCCTTAATCTTCGGAGAACCAATGCTGTAATCTGTCACTAGGTGTCACTGTGTTGCAGTTTGTCTCTTGTTTTAGACTAGCAATGCCGTGTTCTGTCTCTAGATGTCGTGGTTTGCTGTTTGAGCCTTGTTGCTTATAAGAGTGGATGTTGTGAGCATCCACAAAATTGCAGTGCTCCACATCTGCTCACTTTGAAATTGGAGCCCAAATAAGTTTGCTCCTGCAGTCAGGTCCAGAACAATGATTCTGTATATCTATCCCTGTCCCATCCCTTGTTTTTCCCGGTGTAACTTGGGTTTGGTTTCAGAAGGCACTGAAAAAGCAATTTGTCAGGCGCTGAGAATCATATTTGCTTTGATGGAAATGTTGGGCCTATTATGAAACAGCTCCAGCAGCTTTTTCAAGTCAAAACTGTAAACACTGAACAGAATTTGCTACATGCAAGCACACAAACAGTTTTCATTGTGTACAAAACATAAATAAAAGGGGAAATAAATGGCAGGCAATGAGATCATTCCTGAGAATCACTCCTGCCTTTGAACAAGCAGTAACACAGAAGATGGTGACAGCATTTGGCTTTTCAGTGACAGAGTCACACTGATAAGTGAGTAATAATAAAACAAGGTAATAGGTTTGTTTTCAAGGACTAATTCTAAATAGAGCAAGAACCTTTCTGCCAGGCATCACAGATATGGCATAAAAATTGCTTAATTATCTGTTTTAGAGAGAGAAAATAATGAAAAGGAAAAAAAGTATTAGACTTGCCACCAAAACTTGGGTTGAATAGTGATTCACTTCCACATTTTGATCCAGTAATTCTGGCAGTTCTTCTGAAATCTGCCATGCTTCAGATGAATTCACTTGAAAGTCATACTTATATTCTTGCAATGCTTGACGCCAATTCGTATTTAATCCCCCCCCCCCAGTAGACCATCTATGTTCTTGTAACTATTCAATGCCGGATAGCCTTCATTCCTGTGAGCAAATGACTACAAAGCCCAAGTTGCAGTATGGCTGCGAGAGAGAAAAATGTGTGTGAGAAAACATCTGGGACCTTCAACTGAAGCAAGCAGTTGAAAATATTGGCAAAGTGACTGCACAATTAAAACAAACCAAATAGATGAAGAAACTGGGGGAAATGGAATTGAAAACAGATCCATGGTTGCAGTTTCTTTTGCAAATATGAATGTAAAAGGAGCAGAACCTGCTGGGAGGGGGTCTACAGGAAAAATGTGATAGGTGGTAAAGGTGCGAGCAGTATCCTCCCACTGCCATATACCAAATCTGGCTCATATTTAGGGTTGCCAGGTCTGGGTTGGGAAATACCTGAAGATTATGGGGATGGAGCCTGAGGAGGGTGGGGTTTGGGGAGTGTCTTCAATGGGATATAATGCCATAGAGTCCACCTTCCAAAGCCGTCATTTTCTCCAGGGGAACTGATAGAGGACTCAGTATTGGACTTTGATTTGAACTTGAATTGTACATTTTGGACTCTATTTCATTTTGATGTTTATAATACTTTTATTTTTCATTGGTGGGGTAACCTGTGACACCTTGGTGGTGACTGTTTTGATTATATCATTGACAAATGTACAGAATAGTACACCAATACTGAATTATTTTTGAGTAATCATTATAAAATTCAGTTTGATTATTGTTAATTGGAGCTGGTGCTGTTTTTCCCTTTAACTACCTGGAGGTTGGCAGCCCTGTCTCAAAATTGTGTCCTTCCAACATTACTTTGCACAGGAGAGGCAGCAGCTGCAATCTAGAAATACGATTTGGCGAGTAGATAGTGAAGTATACCAGCTTCTGCCTTTACAATTTGCTGTCATAAAACTATCTGTCTTAACATGCATTTACTGCTCCTGACATTTGTTTCCCAGTGGGGTTCAGTAGCTCTTTTGGGAAAAGTCTAAGTGAGCCTAAGGTGGCTGCTACTTAGACTAGTGTGTTTCCATTTAAATAAATTGAGCAAATGAGTTGGGAATTCTTAACCCCATGACATGTAATGTTTGATGGGTAGGCATGTCATTTTCTTTTCCTCTCCTTTCAATCCCTGAACCTGTTGCTTTAGAAGGGGGAAGATGCAGAAAATCTGCAAAGGCTTCCTAAAAAAAACCCTAGGCTGTTTATGCAGGGTCGATTCTGCTCCTGGCTCAATGCTGACTTTTAAAAATCTGACCTTTAAAATGACTATTCACGGTCCCGATGCAAGAGGAGAAAGTCAAACAAATTCCACCCCCACTTGCCTGCTCCTTTGTTCCTTCATTTGCATAGCCGTTAGCAATAGTTGTTTGCATAGCTAAGCCGTGGCTGTGATTCTGCATGTTTCCTTCAGTGAATGCTTCGACGCAAGGGCGGACCAAATACAAACGGTTGCATTAAAGGGGCTCTTAAGAAATGCAAAGCAGGTATGGTCTGGCTTCACAATGACATCTGGAATGATGGTTCAGTGTGAAGAAGAAAAAATACGCAGGGCACTTCAGCTTGGAACCTGCTGCTAATTACCAAGCATAAATTTCTCTAATGTCTGGAGAAAAATGTGTTCGTCAGGGTGTGGTGGGGGAATCTGGAATGGGATAACTTCCTTTGTAAGTACACTAACAGGATTTCTCTAACATGCTCACTTGTTGCCAGAGGCTGCATTTGATGGATGCAACCACATGAGCCAGGCCAATTGTCATAGTTTTGTAGCATCCATGCAATCAGCCCCATCCACATGTTTGCATCATTCAGACGTAGCCCTCAGTTGCGCGAGGGTTAATGCTTTCTGGGAACGTAGGTCCAGCTGTGAGCAGGTTGAAAAGGTACCACCAACGCTGCAAGTCTGAGTAAGGCAGAGGTAACATTTGGAAGTCTACCATGCAGCCCATTTGGAAGTCAATCTTATACCCTCCGTAGCCAGTGCTGTTGCAATTTAAATTTCAGAGTTGAAGAGCAGTCTGAACTTCCTCCGTGTTTCTTCCTGGGATTTGACAGGTCTAATGCGCCTCCTCCTCACCAGCATGTCACACGAGTCTGCCAGCTCACCATCAGTACTGCCGCTGGGGCTGGATGTAGATTCCTCTAGCTGATCCAAACATAGTTTCTCATTTATCTCTGGAGCCTAGAGAAACACTAGGATTGCAGCGAGGGACAGACGGAAACTAAAATATAAAGTTAAGAGCTATCAGCCTAATAAAGGTATTTCATTTGAAATCCTTGCAGGATACTACTTAAGATGCTTTTCAGTCTCCTCCTCCAGCACCATCATTGTATTGTTTAACAAAATCATAAAAACATAGAGTTGGAAGATATCTCCAGGGTCATCTAGTCCAACCCCCTGCACAATGTAGGAAATTCACAGCTACCATCCCCCCGCACCCCCAGTGACTCCTGCCCCATGCTCAGCCCCACCTACCTCACAGGGTGTCTGTTGTGGGGAAGGGAAAGGAAGGTGATTGTAAGCCAGTTTGATTCTCTCTTAAGTGGTGGAGAAAGTCAGCATATAAAAAAACCAACTCTTCTTCTTCTGCATTGAAAGTGGATTATTTGGCATGTGTGAAAGTGCCCTCTGTGCCATACCCAGGAGGTGTGGTCAGACTGGTAAGGATGGAGGGACCAGCTAGTGTCCCGAATTCTGAGATGATCTTCTGCTTTCATAAAACATTGCTGATTAGATGATTCGCTCTTCATAGAATCATTAAGAAAAAAAAACTGGTTTCCAAAGGGAAAAAAACTGGTTTCCAAACAATCACATTTGTAACAGTGCATTTCTGCCCCAAGGTGTTTACATTCAACAACAAGAGAACAAGAGATGAATTTAAGAAAGGAGTTGTTTTCATGTGTCACTAAAAATATCCTTTAGTCTGGAATGTGTCACTTGGGGACACTGTTAATGCAGGAGAGAAAGCAGAAGAGAGCCCATCTGAAATAAAATATACATGTATGTAGCTTTTACATTTGAATTTAAGATGTTGGAGATGAGTGGGGGAAAACACCCACCGTTTCAAATATCGCTTGTTAAAATGGCCACAGAAGGAGAACAGTAAGAAGCGTTCTGTCTGCCACAATAAGCAACGGTCAAAGGACACGGTCTATTTTTCTGCTTTCGGCTTCAATTTGGCTTGCTAAAGATCAGTTACTTGGTGCTTTCCTTCTTCTCCCACAGTGCTTCCTTATTGACCCTTGTTTTCATTAATCTGAAATTACTTATCCAGGACAAAGAACTGCATGCTGTTTTTGTGAATGGCAAAATAGGACGTCCAAAATTGTGTGTGTTGACTGGCGGAGCCTCATGTGGACAGAGAGAGTCAGATTATTCTGTTACGTCACAGCCTAGAAGTAGAAACGTCACGCAGAAACTCGGGCCAAATTTCCCCGTGTTGGTGTTTCCTGTCATATGTCATTGTGGTGTAGTGGCTGGAATATTTTACTAGGATCACTGAGAACTGGCTTCGAATCCCTACTTTGCCGTGGAGCTCTCTGGGTAACCACCATTTCAGCCCAACCTGTATTATAGAGCAAAGAGATCTTCGGCCTTCCAAAATCTGGAGCTGGTACGGCCCAATATTATAACAGCAAGATCATTAGTGAAACAACCTCAAAAAGGCAAAATAATTTCAAAGCAAGAAGAAAGAAGTTCCTTTAATCACATAAAAGATTATTTGATCCTGTATTAATCTGCCTGAGAATCACAATCTCCTACGGAGAGAATGCTTCAGGCATCCCTACTAAGGAGAGGAGGTTTTCAGTCAATTTTTTTTTTGGCTTCTCCTGCGCGGTGTCAGTTTATTGAATTTAGCTGGAGATATTGATTGTTTTATTGTGTTTTTAATCATTGTTTTTATTGGACTGTTTAAATTTGTAATCCTATGTGGATTTTATTTTGAAGCTATCCTAGAAGCCTTTTATATAAAGAACAAACACACATTTTAGGACGGATGGTGGTGGATTTAAGAGTTGCTACTGTTGACAAGCACAGAAAACTAATTCTAGAATCTTGCAGCATAAAGAAAGATGGGAAGTCTATTTAAACAGGTGTTTTACCTATGGAGTGAGAACAGGACCACATCCTCTAATTGAATAATGTCCTTTGGTACTCAAAAAGGGCAAGAGTCCAGTAGCACCTTAAAGACTAACAAAAATATTTTCTGGTAGGGTATGAGCTTATTTTTGTTAGTCTTTAAGGTGCTACTGGACTCTTGCCCTTTTTGACTACTGCAAACAGACTAACACGGCTACCCACTGTGATTTATCTTAATGTCCTTTGGTGGGCACTATTCCCAGAAAACGTCCCCCTTTATGTAAACTATGGGTGCATTCCAAAGGATTGGAAATGAGTATCACAGTTCTGATATTTTAAAAAGGTAAGATATCTGATCCCGAGAATTACCATCCCATTGGCTTGTTAGAGTTTGGCTCAAAACTTTTCACCAGCTGAAGAAGTTGGAAGAACTGGCCAGTCTAAACCACATTCTTATAAAGGAACAGGTGGGAAATTTTAAAAGAGATGGTTCAGTATTTCATACTTAACTCTCTGATCAACAAATGTACCCAAGGTCTTTAGAAGCAGTTATATTCAGCGTTTGTTGACTGTAGTGCCACTTGGATAGGATCAGTAGGATGAACTGGGCTGATATTATGCAGAATAACCCTTAACAGGTAACTTTCTCTTTAGATATTAAAGATGAGAAAGCTGACCCTTCTTTCCACTGTGCATAGTGGAAAGAAGGGTCAGTTTTCTCATTACATTACACTGGGTGATAAGTAGGGTTGTATTTTAGTTTCTCTTACTGTTTAATTTGCATGTCAATGATTTGGTCTCGGAATGACAGAACTCTGCTGTATTTTCTCCTATCAGCTTGACCGCACAAAGTCCTGGAGCCATGGGCAGCCTGGCCATTTAACTTACGGGAAATTCCTGGTGAGCCACTGCCTGAGGGGGCCATTGCTGAACAGGAGCAAATATAACCAAGCTCTAGCAACTTGGCCTGAGCCTCAGGGGCCACTTGATACAGACTGCTCCCGGTAGGGTTGCCAGCTTCCAGGTGGTGGCTGGAGATCTCCTGCTATTGCAACTGATCCCCAGACAACCGAGACCAGTTCACCTGGTAAAAATGGCTGCTTTGGAAGATGGTGTGGGTTTCCCCTCCTTACTACAGATAGTTATTTGATGGACAAGGCATTGAACAAGTATGTACCTTGAGCATACAGCTGGAAAGGTGGGGTATAAATGGGCTAAATAAGCACCTTTACTTGGGGCTGTGGGGCATGTTTAGAAATTTGCCTCAGCTTTGTTACTGTTTGTGGCAGTATTTTCAGCTCACTTTTGATGTTGCTTTGTACATTTATTTGTATTACGTAGTAATATGCTACAGATTTTTGATGCACTTTATGTATTGCAGCGTAAGATGTTTGATATATCCTGTGTACTGATCTATTGACAAGTGGTATTGAAAAATTCCCACATTTTCTAGGGAAAATTCAGTGGCAGGAAACAGAAAAGGGAGTGAGAAGAATGAACTGGGGCTTCAATTCACGGAGAAGAGAAACAAAAATGAAGTGGGAATTTAGAAAACAAACAAACCCAAAACATCAGTGATGAGAAATGTGAAAACATCCCCAGTTGTACTTTTAGAAAGGGGTTCTTGGAATGGGCCAGTTTTCTCCACTAACCTGAAAGCTTTTGAAGTAGGGTTGCCAGGTCCCTCTTTGTCACTGGCGGGAGGTTTTTGGGGGGAGCCTGAGGAGGGCGGGGTTTGGGGAAAGACTTCAATGCCATAGAGTCCAATTGCCAAAGCAGCCACTTTCTCCAAAGGAACTGATCTATATCGGCTGGAGATCAGTTATAATAGCAGGAGATCTCCAGCCACCCCCTGGAGGTTGGCAGCCCTATTTTGGGGTCTTTGCAAGCTGGGCTCAGTCTTACTAGAAGTAGGGAGGACAGGGGTGGGCTGGAGCCTTAACTTGCCAAGAAAGTTCTCAGTGGACTGCTGCCGCCTTGGTGGCCACAGGGGAGCCCACCCACACGGCTCCAGAGGTGCAAGCAGAGGCAGGGCCAGCCCACCCATAGAGGTGAAGTAGACAGTCACCTTAAACACCAGCCTCTAGGGGGCATAGGGCTGCCATCTCTGGGTTGGGAAATATCTGGAGATTTGGGGGGCGGAGACTGGGGAGGGGAGGGTTTGGGGGAGGGGAGGGACTTCAATGCCATAGAGTCCAATTGCCAAAGTGGCCCTTTTCTCCAGATGAACTGAGCTCTGTCGGCTGGAGATGTAATAGCAGGAGATCTCCAGTTACTACCTGGAGGTTGGCAACCCTAAGGGGCACCAAATTAGGTGGAAGTTACTTTTTTCTCTTCCAAGGTGGATTAGCTTCTCTCCAGGTGCTAGTTGAGTTCTTGCTTCCCTTCAAGAGCGATCTTCTGCCCCATAACCTCCCTTGTCCTCTCTATTGGAGGAATTGGTAGGGATGCCAGTCTTCAGGTGGGACCTAGGAATCCGCTGGAATTATAGCTCATCTCCAGATGACAGAGATCAGTTCCCTTGGAGAAAATGGCTGCGTTGGAGGGTAGACTCTTATGGCATTGTACTCCACGGAGGTCCCTGTCCTTCCCAGGCTCCACCGCCAAATCTCCAGGAGTTTCCCAAGGTAGAGCTGGAAACACTACCACCCACCCCCCGACTGGGGTACAAGGGGAACGTGGTGCATGGACTGTTCCTCATGGGCCTGGGGCAGGGTTGCCAACCTCCAGGTGGTAGCTGGAGATTTCCTGGGATTACAACTGATCTCCAGGTGACAAAGATCAGTTCACCTGGAGAAAATGGCTGCTTTGGAAGGTAGACTCTATTCCTTGAAACCCCATTAAAGTTTCCCCCCTCCCCAAACCCTGTCTTCCTCATGCTCCACCCCCAAATCTCCAGGTATTTCCTAACCCAGAGCTGACAGCCCTAGCCTGGGGAAGTCAATAATGATGATAATGTGAAGTGTTATCAATGGGCCATGTGCACATTGCAGAGGCAGCCCACCTCAGCCTGTTACAGGTAGGGATGCCAGCCTCTGGGTGGGACCTGGGGAGTAGGGTTGCCAACCTCCAGGTACTAGCTGGAGATCTCCTGCTATTACAACCGATCACCAGCCAATAGAGATCAATTCACTTGGAGAGAATGACCATTTTGGCAATTGGCCTCTATGGCATTGAAGTCCCTCCCCTCCCTCCCCAGGCTCCACCCCAAAAACCTCCCACCGGTGGAGAAGAGGGACCTGGCAACCCTACTGGGGAGCCCCTGGAATTACACCTCGTATCTAGACTACAGACATCAGTTCCTACGGAGAAAATTGATACTTTGGAGGGTGGACTCAATGGGACTGTAGCCCACTGAGGTCCCTGTCCTCCCCAGGCTCCACCCCCAAATCTCCAGGAGTCTCTCAACCTGGATCTGAGCACCCTACCCCCCATCCCCCACCAGTGACCAGGGGGGACCTGACCAACCAGACCACAGTCCCCCTGCTGAAAGATAGGAATCTGACCCCCCACCCCCATGTCTCAGTATATGTAAAGAACGTCCTCTTCGCTTGTCCTATGGAGCCAAGTTTTGAGCTTTGATGGAGACAAAACAACTAGAAATATCTGGAAAAACACACACACACCCCTCAAGAGCTCTAGTTGGCATGCCTCTTGGCGTACTGGCAGCATGCATGAGAGTGGAGGTGGGATTTTATGCCCGTGAAATGTTACACTCTTTTATGTAATACTGTAAACTATTTAAAAACGGATGAAAGTGCATTACCGGGGAAATGTTCCCTGGAACAAAAAGAGGATAAATTGCGAAGTCACTGACAGTCAGATTACAAATTCAAACAGAAGGCATTCAATATCCTTCCACAAAATCTAAAACACTGGAGTCCAGATTACACCTCTGTCCCAAATCAAAAACAGGCAAAGGGATTGTTTTTTCCCTGACAACTTCCTTATGTCATCTCTTTATTAAACCCTGAGAGCCATTTTCAGGTTTTAACTTCTACTTCAGTGAGCCAGCATGGCGTAGTGGTTAAGAGCGGTGGTTTGGAGCGGTGGAGTCTGATCTGGAGAACAGGGTTTGATTCCCCACTCCTCCACATGAGCGGCAGAGGCTAATCTGGTGAACTGGATTTGTTTCTCCACTCCTACCCATGAAGCCAGCTGGGTGACCTTGGGCGAGTCACACTCTCTCAGCCCCACCCACCTCACAGGGTGTCTGTTGTGGGGAGGGGAAGGGAAGGTGATTGTAAGCCGCTTTGAGTCTCCCTTAAGTGGTAGAGAAAGTCAGCATATAAAAACCAATTCTTCTTCTTCTTCTCTGCATAAGACTTTGTAAGTTTTGCATCAGGCTTTTCAAAACATTCCTTTTCTAGAACAGCAGCACCAGGAAGTTCCCATGGAGCAAAGCACTCGTATCTGCAGAAAGAGGGCAATTGAGGATGCTTATTACGATGTATTCCATTGGGTCACATACAGAAAGCTGAGTGAGAACTTAATTGAAAAACTATTTGAAGATGGCAGGGTAATTAAGTTAAAATAGTTTATTAGTAGTAGTATTCATATACGCTTCACAAACAATACATGGTTATTCTTACAGCTGTTCTCATTAGACGCCTATCCTTATTTGTCCAACTATGAAAACAAAATTATAGGTTTTCAGATGTTGTTTAAGTTATTTATACCCCACTTTTCTCCCCAAAGGGGACCCAGCTTGGTTTACAACTGTGTTCTGATCTTCTCTATGTTCAATCCCCGGCATCTCCAGTTAAAGGGACTAGGCAAGTAGGTGATGTGAAAGACCTCTGCCTGAGACCCTGGAGAGCCACTGCCGGTCTGAGTAGACAGTACTGACTTTGATGGACCAAGGGTCTGGTTCAGTAGAAGGCAGCATCATGTGTATCCTTACAAAAACCCCGTGAGGAAGGTTAGGCTGAGTGTGTGTGACTGACCCAAGGTTACCTAGTGAGCTTCCATGGTAGAGTGCGGATCCAAACCTGGACTTCTCAGATCGTAGTCCAGCTATCTAACCACTGGCCCCAATAGTGCTCACTATGGATTCACTATGGCTTTGTGGAAGTGCAAACACTTTATTGAAACAAATGCAATTGATAGCTATAATGTGCTCATGCACTGATGTTCTGCTTTCCTTTACATTCAGAGGAAGCTTTGAGTATTCTGGATGATATTTTGGTTGCAGTAAAACCTCTTAAAAGGTTTGTGATGAACAATCACCTTTTGTTATTGATATATAATAGACTGTTCATTGACATATAATAAACTCTCTTCTGTTCTCTCCTGAGCCAGTGTGGTGTAGTGGTTAAGAGTGGTGGTTTGGAGCAGTGGACTCTAATCTGGAGAACCGGGTTTGATTCCCCACTCCTCCACATTAGTGGTGGGCACTAATCTGGTGAACCGGGTTGGTTTCCCCACTCCTACACATAAGGCCAGCTGGGCAACCTTGGGCTATTCACAGCTCTCTGTCCCACCTACCTCACAAGGTGTCTGTTGTGGGTAGGGGGAAGGGAAGGTGATTGTAAGGCAATTTGATTCTTCCTTAAATGGTAGAGAAAGTTGGTATATAAAAACCAACTCTTTTCCTTCTTTTTATCCAAAATGATCCACAAAGTCCTGCTGCTCACATCTGGGTCTAATTCATGCAGTCATTTGGAGTGCTTGGGTACAGTATGGGCTTGCAGCAGTGAACTTGGAAATCATAGTGAAGGAGTCCTTGGAGCTATTTTCCAATGAGTTCAGCTCAGAGAACACCACTACAAAACCTCCCAACATCAATTGGGCAGTGGTATGGGCTGCCGACACAGAGGACCAGCCAACTAACTGATCGATTGTGGACTTGGGCACTCACCGAGAAGCCAGTAGACTACGTAGTGACATATTCTGGTGTGAGTTAATCATTAGTTGCCGGTCACACTTTTATGTGCGTATTATTTCTGTGGTTTCTCTACACTATGAGGCAAAAGCTATAGCAGGGTGTTATATTGTCAATTGAAGAAGCCCTTGTTGTGCAAGGAGTTCAAACAGCCACATGTGCTTGGGGGTGTTATTTTTTGCTTGCAGGAGCTAAAAAAGATGCAGTTTTGCAGCACAGATTTGCTGCCTTTGTATCCCTTCCTTTACAGATTGCCTTCCGTAGGCATATTGGCCATTGCTTATGGCCAGAGATTATTCTTGATGGGCTAGAAGTTGATCAGGCATGACAGCTGCTCAGGATTTAAGGGGGGGAAATACAATAAACAGATGCTAATTCTACTTAGGCCTCCACCTCAGAATTATAATCCTATTTATGACATCACAATTGGTTGCTGTGGGAACAATATTGGTATCATGAAGAGAGACTTACGGGAGAGCTCAAGCGAGGAAATAAGCAGCGGGAGCAGATGACCTTTCTTTCTTTTGCAAAAATACGGTTCCTGATTTCATACAAAACAGGGTTTCCAAAAAAAGAACAGGACCATAGGAAGTACAGAAACACTATTGTTTCAAAGACAGCGAGAGCGCAAGAGAGCATGTTGGCTTAAGTTTTCCATTAGCCATCATGTAGCTCCTTTGCTGAAGCCACATTGAGAAGCAGAAGAGGTGGTTGTGTGTGTGTGACTCACGGATCTCCAGTTTGGCATGGATTTCCTCCCCCCCCCCCGCTTTTCATGGATGAATCTGCACTTCCCGTTCTTATTAATATCACCAGAGACCCATTCTTCTATCACTCACTCCTCTTCAGCTTGGGGTACAATTGTTGCATTATAATAAACTTGAGGCTGTTGCCACACACCACAGCCCTAAGTTTAATTCCTTCTATCCCACTACACAATCTGTAGCATAACTTATTTTGTAATGTAGACAAAATTTATACCCCACCTTTCTGCCCTCATCAGGGTCACGAAAGTGGCTAACAAGTTAAAAACGCGCATAATAAAAGCAATTAAAAAACACATAATAAAAGCAATTAAGAACAAAGAAAAATGCAATTAAAACCAAAACGAAAATACAAAAATACAGATGAGTCCCTCTGTGGAGAGAGTTCCAGAGTTTTGGTGCCACAACTGAGAGGGTTCTCTTCTGGGTTGCCAACCTCCAGGTACTAGCTGGAGATCTCCTGCCGATAGAGATCAGTTCACCCGGAGAAAAAGGCTGCTTTGGCAATTGGACTCTATGGCATTGAAGTCCCTCCCCTCCCCAAACCCTGCCCCCAGGCTCCACCCCAAAAACCTCCCGCCGGTTGTGAAGAGGGACCTGGCAGCCCTGTTTGCGCAGCAGACGATTGATATGACTTATGATGGATCTAATTTTCCATTTAAACAATCAGTCACCAAGAAATGTTGTGTTTTAATAAAATATTACCCCTTGGTGTCCATCTGAGTAGTCCTTAGTGACTTCAATGGCTCCTGATCGATTTGAATCAGCAGTATCTTTATGCGTGCACAGTTTTGCAAAAAACAACAACAACCCAATGCAAGCCTGTTCTATGGGTGTTTGTGGCTGTTCTGCATGAACCAAAGAGGCTGGGCGATCGACAGTATGTCTGCTTGTCGAACGTGTTCATGGCAAAATTTGCGGCACTCCCGTGCCCTTGTAATAATTTGCCTACCTACAGTGCAATCCTAAACAGAGATACACCCTTCTAAATCCATGTGCTTTGAAGGGTGTAACTCTGCTTAGGATCGCACTGAGTGGGTTAAAGAAATTTAAACATAATAAGATGAAATGATTTCATAAAAAGCTTGAGCATTGTTCAAATCCCCCAACATACTGAGTAGAATAATAAAAGTGTACTTAGTATGATTTGGACAAGTATCTTGCAGGAAGGAATTATTCTCTCAGACAAGGATACTTGAAAATCTCTCTCATTAAAAAAACAAACACATACTCTGTCTTAAATCCTTTCTTGGTTATGAAATAGGTTGGCGGCTTTCTGTATAGGGTGGAAATGCTAGGTACTTTATTTTTTCAAATGCTCACAGGCTGCCTTCCCATCCCTGTTGGTCTTCAAGGTGGCTAATTAGAAAGTTAAAATATAAAACAATGTAAATGAAATAATTATCCCATTTGCAGATAGAGTTCACCCTTGTGGGAATGGTGAAATTGAATCACTTGTGCATGTCCTTTTTAATTGTTTCTTTTTATGCTTGTAGCCGATCCCAATTCATCGACCTGCTGTTTGTAAACAGGGAATGGCTTTCTGATAAAATCAGGACATCTTATCTCATGACCTCACAAAACCCAAAAAATAATTGAATCAGGCGCAGGGTTCTTACAGTTAGCAATCAGATATTCGTGAATGGTGTGTTGCTTTCCTTAATGGCTGATTTGGGTCACTCTTGGCACCCCCTCCCCGCACACACCTCTTGCATGGGAAATGCTCCTGCCAGCTGTCTTGGTTTCAAGTCAAGCGGTGATAGCTGTTGCCAATATGAGTTGCACACATTCCCTCCTCTGTGAAATCATAATGAGCAAATGGCCTTTCTTGTTCCTGTCTTTCCCTGTTGGCTTTCAAAAGGGTCTTGGGAATTGCAAAGGCTACTTAAAGCTCTTACAGCATGTTTACAGCAGTTGGTCCCTGAATCTGATTTCTGGAATGCACAGTGTCCTCTAATTTCTGCATTGCAATTCAAGACACTGTATTTCACCTGTTGGCTTAGACTCTTGGGGTAGGGTCCCTGCTTACTTAGTTCTGTTTGTTGGCTAGAGGTACAGACTGCACTAGCTCCCTTGTTCTGAAACCACTGTATATCCTTGTTAATAAATGGATGTTGTTTTGAGCATTCCTGTCTCTGCTGTGCGAACTGAAGAGCAGGAGCCTGAGTGCCCTAATCCTGACCTACAAGTAAAAGGGAATATTACATCCATAATGGCAAAGCGAGGACTTCCAGGTCTCTTGCTATGGTGGGAAACACTACACAGCATCCATTTTTCTCCAGGGAAGTTGATCTCTGTAGTCTAGGGATGCCAGGCTCCAGTTGGGACCTGGGGATCCCCTGGAATTACAGCTCATCTCCAGAGATCAGTTCCCCTGGAGAAAATGGATGCCTTGGAGGGGGGACTTTATGACATTGTACCCCACTGAGGCCCCTGTCCCTCTCAGGCTCCATCTCCAAATCTCCAGAAGTTTGCCAGCCTGGATTAGGCAACCCCATCTCTAGGGTTGCCAGGTCCCTATTCGCTATCGGAGGGAGGTTTTTGGGGTGGAGCTTGAAAAGGGCGGGGTTTGGGGAGGGGAGTCCAATTGCCATAGAGTCCAATTGCCAAATCAGCCATTTTCTCCAGGTGAACTGATCTTTATTGGCTGGAGATCAGTTGTAATAGCAGGAGATCTCCAGCTAGTACCTGGAGGCAACCCTACCCACCCCCACCAGTGACCATGGGGACCTGGCAACCTTTCCAGTGTAATCTGATCTCTGTATATTATGGTCTGGCGGCAACTAGCAAAAGTCTGGGAGGGTGGGGACATGTGAGGAATAGTTGGGCAATGGGATAACATCCTGGTGGAAACCTGGAAGTGTCCTCTGTCTGCTCTAGGAACTACTGGAAACTCTCTGGTTTTACCATGGAGTTTCTGGTGGTTTCTTAAGGGGATTGATGCCACTTCTGGGGTTTTCCTGGAAGTGACACCATGCTGTCACCTGATGGCACTTTTAAATTTTCATCCCACCAGCAGCCAGAGTGGCAGCAGAAACCAGGAATGATGTCCAGGCCCTGCCTGGAGGCTGGCAACCTTACCTCCTGCCTCCCTGTATCTGAGACTGAAGAGGACATGATAACCATGTTCAAGTACTTGAAGGGCTGTCATATAGAGGAGGGTGCCGAGTTGTTTTCTGTTGCCCCAGAAGGTTGGACCAGAACCAATGGGTTGAAATTAAATCAAAAGAGTTTCCGTCTAGACATTAGGAAGAATTTTCTAACAGTTAGAGCGGCTCCTCAGTGGAACAGGCTTCCTCGGGAGGTGGTGAGCTCTCCTTCCCTGGAGGTTTTTAAGAAGAGGTTAGATGGCCATCTGTCAGCAATGCTGATTCTGTGACCTTAGGCAGATGATGAGAGGGAGGGCATCTTGACCATCTTCTGGTCACAAGGGGTGTGGAGGGGGGAGGTAGTTGTGAATTTCCTGCATTGTGCAGGGGGTTGGACTTGATGGCCCTGGTGGTCCCTTCCAACTCTACGATTTTATGATTCTAAGGAAGACGGTTTCTGTAGCTAAAGGAATAATTTTAGATAGGCAGTAGCCTCCGAGCTCTCTTCTCAGGCATTAATCACTGGAGTCCTTTTTTCACTAGAATCTGAAAATGTAATACTCCTGAGTTTCGGTAGAACATTTTAATATCTTGCCTGGTTTTCCTTCAGGCTCCAACTGTTCTGGTAACAGTATCCTTTCCCCACCTTCAGATTTATTGTGAAATATTCTTTCTCAATGGCCTGGAACCAAGTGGGTTTTTGAAAGCGTACGGTACTCTGCTTTTGTCCTGTGCCTGCTTCCCCCCCCCTTCTCTCCGCATCAGAAATTGGAGTGAGGCGTCTACTGGGCAACATGAGCCACAGAAACCAAAGTGTTAAGGAAAATGAGTCATAGACTATCCTGCATAAGAGGGTGAGTCAGCTTTTGGTTCTCCAGAGCTGTTGCGGGAGGGGAGGGGAAGCTGAACGGAAAGATTTCTGGAGAGTTTATGTTTTTTTGACCAGCTTTTGAGGTGGCCATGTGGGCAGGGAAGCGTTACAACGGAGATCTGGGACAGGGTTCCCCATCACAGGTTGCTTCTGGAACGCTTCCTGTGACCGGTGGAGGGCAATGGCCGCAGGAACAGACGCAGCACTTATCCAAGGTGAAAGAAACAGATTAAGGTCAGCTTCAGCTACAGAGGTCTCGATGAACTTGGGAGAGACGCAGCCATAAAAATGGTTGATGGCTCAGCTTTAAGACGAGGAAGGAAATAACGGCCACCTAACTGTGGCCTTCGAAGCTTTCCTTCATAGTTAGCAAGAGACAGATGAACATTTAGAGAGTGGTGGCTTAGTACCCTGGAATGGCGGAGTCTTGCCTTTCTTACTGGGTGTGCACATGGAGCGTACATACTGTATGATATCAATGTTCCTCCAGTGGTTTTCAGTGATTGATCATAGGTGCATATTTCTGTTAACGTTTAATTTAATTCTAATGAGAAAATAGAAAAATAAAACAAGAATGATCAACCCTAAGGTGAAAATGTGTGTGCAAAGTGCCACCAAGTCGCAGCCAACCTTCAGAAAGGGGCTTTCAAAGCAAGTGAGAAACAGAGGTGGTTTGCCGTTGCCTTCCTCTGCAGAGCCTTCCTTGGTGGGTCTCCCTTCCAAGTACTGACCCTGCTTGGATGTGTGTGCAAAGTGCTGGCAAGTCACAGCGGACTTACGGCAACCCAATAGAGTTTTCAAGGCAAGTGAGAAGCAGAGGTGGTTTGCCATTGCCTGCCTCTGCAGAGCCTTCCTTGGGGGTCTCCCTTTGAAGTACTGCCCCTGCTTAGCTTCCGAGATCTGGATATACCATGCCACCTTCCCTCCCAAGGTGAAAACACTTCCTTTAAAAAGAGACAAATCTCAAAGCAGGATCTTACACTACCTGCCTATATCCTCATAGTTCTAATTACGTCTTATCTTTATTAGATCCTCCTCAGGACTTATCAGTTGTATTACTGTAAATTTAATATGGCTTCGTGACCTCAAAGAGCCAGGAGTGGGACACAAAACATTAAAGAATATATAAATCAACTTGGTTATCGTGCCCTTTCTCCAAGGAGCAAATTTCAGTTATAGGCTGTTACCGCACTTGTATTCCCAGCGATGTATTAAGAGTTTGAAAATGTTATAAAAAATACTGTTCGCACTTTCTGTGTATTCCCACCGATGTAGTAAGAGTTTGAAAACGTTATAAAAAATACTGTTCGCACTTTGTTTGGCCCCTTTAGCTGTGAAGACGTCTTCCAACCATCTATAAGCTGTGGTATCCAAAAACCCTTTTTAAGCGATGTTTTTTATAACATTTTCAAACTCTTAATACATCGCTGGGAATAAAAGTGTGGTAACCCCCATATACTTAACTTATACCCCACCTCCTCAGTGGGGACCCAAAGCTGCTTACATCATTCTCCTCTCTTCAATTATGTCCTCACATGTGTATGGTGTTCCTCTTCTCCATTTTAGCATTGCAACAGCCCTGTGAGGCAGGTTAGGAAGAGAGACAGTGGCTGGCTCAAAGTTACACAGTGAGCATCACGGAAGAATGGGGATATGAATCCAGGGTCTTTTATGCATGGGAGTTTTACCTGGGGTTTGAGGCTTTCTTGACCCACACTTTTCCGAATCCTAAAAATGCTATGCATGTTGTTGTTTGCCCTGGAGAAAGTCCTGGGGTTTCCGGAGTACTGTAGAATCAGCAGCAAAAATCCAGAGGTGTCTGAGTCTCCGCCCCTTGAAAACACTGCTTTGTAATTGGCCGTAGTGGTTACTGTGAGAAAAACGTGTGGTTCCCCCCCACCGCAGCTCCCTTCTCCCACACTTTGGCTTATGCAAGGAAATGAGGACGAATCACATTACAACAGGATCTGGAAGACCCGGACATTCCGCGGGCTGGGTGCAAGGTCATCTCTAAGGGATGAAAAACTCATGCATAACCCCCCAAAAACCTGAGTCGGACTGGCAGAGAAAGTAAGTCAAAGTGCCCATGCATAAAAGACCCAAGTCTCCTAGACCCTTGTCCAAATCTCGAACAGCTAGATGGCACTGGCTACTAAAATGAAATAAAAAATGGATTAAAATGTTGGAAAGTTTTTTCTTGCAACGTTATGTCTAGGTTCAGGCAGGCACCTGAGGCAAGTGACAGCAAGCATAGTCAAAACACAGTCTGGGGATCGAAGTACAGGTATTCAGAAATCCATGTGTCAAGACCAGTAGGGCAAATCCAAAGTGCACAAGCAGGTCACGGTCCAGAGGGTCAAACAGACCAAGACAAGGAACAATGGCAGGCACACAAGTGTTTGGGATGAGCTGCTTCCAAACTGGCTCATTCTTTCCTGGCTGCTTTTATCAGGAAAACCCTGCTGAGTCATTCAGGGGCAGGGGCAGCTGCTCATCAACCTGCTGAGTCATCTAGGGACAGGTGCAACTCATGAATGGCTGCACAGCCCCTGTGGCTGGCAGTCCTGATCCTGTGGTTACTCAAACTCTCAGGGGATGGGGCTGTGGCTCAGTTTGTAGAGCATCTGCTTGGCATGCAGAAGGTCCCAGGTTCAATCCCCAGCATCTCCAGTTAAAGGGACTAGGTGATGTGAAAGACCTCTGCTTGAGACCCTGGAGAGCCACTGCTAGTCTGAGTAGACAGTACTGACTTTGATGGACCAAGGGTCTGATTCAGTATAAGGCAGCTTCATGTGTAGTGTGTAAGAGCAGTGGTTTGGAGCGGTGGAGTCTGATCTGGAGAACCGGGTTTGATTCCCCACTCCTCCACATGAGCGGCAGAGGCTGATCTAGTGAACTGGATTCGTTTTGCCACTCCTACACACAAAGCCAGCTGGGTGACCTTGGGCAAGTCATGCTCTCTTAGCCTCACCTACCTCACAGGTTGTCTGTTGTGGGGAGGGGAAGGGAAGGTGATTGTAAGCTAGTTTGATTCTGCCTTAAGTGGTAGAGAAAGTCGGCATATAAAAACCAACTCTTCTTCTTCATGTGTTCAAAGGCAGAGGTTAACCAGTGCTGGGCTGCCAACTGTGCGCTACAGTGCCGTTCCTGCATCTCCCTCCAGGCCCACCTCCTCTGGCATTCCAAGGGCTCAGGTGATCCTGGGGGTGAGACCGGTGGCTGTGGGGCATCTGCTTTTGCTTCAGGTCCCAGGCTGAGGGACTGAGGGTGGGGCATGCCTGCCTTGGTCCAAGACTCTCCCTCCACACCTGACAAAATCTTCTTGTCTGGTGGGTCTTCCTGCAGCATCTGAGGGCTGGGACCGGCTTCCTCCATCTCCCCCTCATCCGAGGAGGTGTCGGCAGGCAGGCCCATGACACAATAACAATTATGATAGTATATCATTTATACGATTATGATCGGTGTGGAGAGAATGGAATTCATGCCTCTTAGAATGCCGGAGCATGAGGCTATCCAGTGAAACTGATTGATAGTAGGGCTATGACTCACAAAAGAAAATACTCCTTCACCCGCTACAAAAAAGCAGATAACTGATGGGCTTTACTACTGTAAGATGTGGTATTGGCTTTCAAAAATAGATTAGGCAAATTCCTTGACATTAGATGTGTCAATGGCTATTAGTCACGGCAGCTAAATGGACTTGCCATGGTCAGAAATAGTATGCCTTCAATTACAAGATCATGAACCGGAGGGTGGCTGTGCTCTTTAGGTAGGGTTGCCAACCTCCAGGTGGTGGCTGAACATCTCCCACCATTACAACTGATCTCCAGGTGATAGAGATCAGTTCCCTTGGAGAAAATGGCCACTTTGGAAGGTGGACTCTATGGCATTATACCTCATTGAAGTCCCTCCCTCCCCTCCCCAAACCCCACCCTCCTTATTTCCCAACCCAGAGCTGGCAACCCTATCTTTAGGCTCTCTTTGTGAGCTTCCAGAACCATGTGGTTCTCCAGAAGGGTTTCTGTGGAGGCAGCCTGCCAGGGAGAAGCTGATTGGTGTGGGTCCTGGAGAGGAGAGTGTGTTAAGGCACAGCTATGCAGGGGTAGGGTGAAGCTGCCAACTGTAAGTTGAGAAATTCCTGGAAATTCAGGGGTGGAGCCTAAGGATGGTGGGGTTTGGGGAGGAGAGGGTCCTCAATGTGGTATAATACCCCAGATTCCACCCTCCAAAGAAGCCATTTTCTCTAGGGGAACTGATCTTTGTCATCAGGAGATCAGTTGTAATTCCAGGAAGAAAAGTTGGTTTTTACTGATTTCCTCTACCTTTTAAGGAGAATGGAACCGGCTTACAATCTCCTTCCCTTCCTTTCTCCACAACAGACACCTTGTGAGGGAGCTCTCCAGGCCCCATGTGGTGGTTGGCAACTAGGGTTGCCAGGCCCCTCTTCGCCACCAGCGGGAGGTTTTTGGGGCAGAGACTGAGGAGGGCGGGGTTTGGGGAGGGGAGGGACATCAATGCCATAGAGTCCAATTGCCAAAGGCAGCCATTTTCTCCAGGGGAACTGATCTCTATCGGCTGGAGATTAGCTGTAATAGTGGGAGATCTCCAGCCACCACCTGGAGGTTGGCAATCCTATGGACAACTCATGAAGTCTGCCTCTACCTTGAGTGTTAAGGGAGAAAAATAGGGGAAGTTTACAGAATCACTGAATGTGAAAGAGCAAAACAGCAATAAAACCTTGCCAACTCAAGTGGAGAAGTATAGGTGGACTTCATGTTGGGTTCCCAAAGATATGATGTGCTCCTTTCTTCAGAAGTGCCCACACTATTAAATGGTTCTATAAAGTTGTCCTCTGACTGGGGAAGTTCCCTGGGATTGTCAACAAGGAGGATATATGGTTGAATTTGAAGTGGGTCGTGCTGTTCAGATGACAGGCTCTTAGAATGTATCACTTACTGAGAAGTTATCTTATTCAGCCGGTCATCGAGTAAGCAGGACTCAACAACTTTACCTATTTTTAAAAAGCAAGTCTTTTTATTGATATACTTCTAGTAAAATATGTGTAAATGCAGATTATCAAGTCTTTAACACTTCTATAAAAACTTGTCAAAGTACAATGTATGTATTCACAGTGTATGAAGTAAAAGCAAGCAAGTCTTACATACTATTCAGTTTCAAAATCCAACTTCTAAAATATAACAGTCAAATTATTCTGATTCAGTTCAAAGTACCTAATTCATAAAGTCTAGAGTAATGTATTTAAGCCATACATACCAGTCAGCCTTTTCTTGAGAGCCTTTGGAAGGTTCTGATTCTCTGGGCTTACTGTGGCTGTATTTATACTGTTTCAGACTCATTTTAAGAGTGTTGATTTTACCCTCAGGAGGGATATCTTCCTCCCCACTTTCAGATAACATGAGCAGTGCAATAATGTCTTAGTTGCAGCTGTTCAGGTTACTAGCTTCTCCCCATGACCAAATATGGGCTTCCTTTTTTTTCAGTCTATTTTGCTTAAAATATAAATAATCATTTCTGAGCTCCATGATCACTCCATATACTCAGTTTTCATACCATTCTCATCTTTAGTACAATACGCATTAAATGAGACTATTTAGAAATCTACAATACAATATATAAGTATATAAATCATAAAACACAATTATTGCTCACATTGTAACATGTAACCATCTGGTCAGTAGGAAACATAGCCTTCAGCAAGGTTATAGAAAGCAAGAAGTTTACTGCACTTATAGCCTTGAGGTCTTTGAGTAGACCTTCTCAAGGTTTGAGGATAGCAGGACTTTTCTGCTCTTGAGATATGAGCAGCTGACAGCTGAATCAGGAAGGGTAATTTCAGATACACCTTTCTGGCAGATAGTGAAGAATGACTCTGTTCTTCTCCCTTCAAGGACAAGACCAGGGTAAGTTAGTTAGCTCTTGAAAGAATTCAGACCTTGAGAGAATTCAGTCAGCCTGTTCTAAGGACATTTGTATTTTGCAAGCTGTTGCCAGGCTCTTCATTACACAAACCTCTGCAGTTTGTGGTTCAGTCTGTATGTTGTGTTCAAGCTCTACATGGAATTAATTCTGCACATGTACACAAAATACCATAATTATGTCAGAGACCGTGACAAATTCCTCATCTGTAAATGGGATGCTGTGAAAGGATAACACTTGTGGGAGAACAGCATGGAGGTACTTTTTTGATTCTGTGATTCTAAGGGCGTTTTCACTCATGCTGAATAATGCACTTTGAATCCACTTTCAATGCACTTTGTGTTGAAAATAATAACGCTGAGACGGTAGTTATTAATCAAAGTAACAAACTTTAGTCTATAGGGAAAAGGTAAAATGGGAAATCCTTGATAAAATAATAAACTCCTAAGCTCTACATAGTTGGCTTACTAAAACATTAGGTTACATACCAACAACCAATTAGGCACGGCAGGCAAGTGGCTATATGGCTGAGTTACAAATTAGCCATTTTACTAAAATCTCTACAGGAAACCAATTGAGCTTGTTAACCAACTCAAACGATGACGTAATTCAAATTGGCAAATCAGTTTCTCAAACACACCAAATAATACATAGGATTGGCTAAAAGCCAGATTACACTTGGAGGTCAGGTCTATGATGTTACTAAACAAATATATTAACCCCATAATGACTAAATTTAGATCTTGACTGTTACAACACTTTGCAGCTGGATTTTACTGTTTGAAACGGCAAACACTTGCAAGTGATTGTTAAATTGGATTGAATAGACTGAAAGTGCATTATTCAGTATGTGTGAAAGTGCCCTAATTGTTTTTGAATCTATATTATGATATGGATTAGGCCTGGTTCCTCCAAACATGCGCACCATTTGATGTTAGGGAGAAGAGTTCTAGCTGAGACTTCTCACGGAGAGGAAGAATGGATCTAACTTACCCTTCTTGTCCCTGACTTATAGCTTTTTTTTTAATTTGTAAGATTCTTTTTTATGTATTCTGATCTTCTACTTGGCCATGATGCCTCTTATTTAATTTGTAGGAGATAAGAAGTTTGTCACAACAAGGATTTCACATTCTGATAGCAGCTTGGTAATGAAAACATTTTGAGCACCGAAGGAAAAAATGGCATTCTTTGAACACAGAAAGGGAAATGTTTTAAAGCAGTTGACTAGTGAGATCTTTATCATACTTCTCCATTCGCTCCATTACGCCCTGTTAATAACCTATTCTTCCCCCTGCCTTCGGGGACATTTCTGTGAGATCAAAGAAGATATGATCGATGGAGGCCTTGCTCTCTGCAGCCCTTTACCACCTCTCCTGCTTTGGCTGTTTGTTCTTTCAGGTGATAATTTTTCCCCAGTACAGCAGCTTGAGATAGGAAAGCCACCTTCTCATTGGAAAATTCCTGGAGATTCGGCAATGGAGCTGGAGAGGGGAGCATTTGAGGTGGGGAGAGAGTCTGGGGAGCAGTTGTAATTCCAGGAAAACTCCAGCCCCCACCTGGACGTTAAATAAATAACAACAAGCACTGATAGCGCACAATTTATATAATGAGAAAATCCCATACAATAAATCACAATTTACAAGATGTTCTGTAATGCCCAAGATATTATAAAGTGTATACAAAGCCATTCAGCGTGACATCATGCTTTGTATACACTTCATAGTATCTCGGGCATTACAGAACATCTTGTAAATTGTGATTTATTGTATGGGATTTTCTCATTATATAAGTCGTGTGCCATCAGTGCTTGTTGTTATTTATTTAACTTCCTACTTTAGCACGAGGTTTGTTTTGAATATCCCGCTTGGACGTTGGCAACCCTAGCTTGAGATCTGTTAATTGGATAGATGCAGTGGACCAATC
Organism: Euleptes europaea; assembly: GCF_029931775.1. Classification (NCBI taxonomy): domain Eukaryota; kingdom Metazoa; phylum Chordata; class Lepidosauria; order Squamata; family Sphaerodactylidae; genus Euleptes; species Euleptes europaea. Next base: position 101,217,748 of record NC_079314.1, read on the forward strand.
TTTGATATATACAGATCTTTTAATCTTCCAGTTCTTCCCCCACCCCCATAAAACCAATATTATATATGGGACAGTACTCTGTAGAAGCGGCAAAAATGCACTGGGAGAGAAGACTTAGGGTTGTCATGCACTCAGCAGCACTCCAGTGACTGGCAAACGAAAGAAAAATAATAATCTGTCAGTGTGATATCACTTCTGGGTTTCTCTGGAAGTGATGTCATGAAATCATTGAGAGCTCCCCCTCCACATCCCTGCCCCACCCAGTCTACTATTGTACAGATTTCAAAGGACAGGATGCGGGAGTAGTTTTCTTTTATGATAATTTATATGTTAATAAGGGTTTATTCTATAGTTTTCCCCTAAAGAATTACTATCTACTTCTAGCCCTCTGAGGGTTACCAGGTCCCTCTTCGCCACCAGTGGGAGATTTTTGGGGTGGAGCCTGAGAAGGGCAGGGTTTGGGGAGGGGAGGGACTTCAATGCCATAGAGTCCAATTGCCAAAGCTGCCATTTTCTCCTGGTGAACTGATCTCTGTTGGCTGGAGATCAGTTGTAATAGCAGGAGATCTCCAGCTAGTGCCTGGAGGTTGGCAACTCTGGGCCCAAAAAAACCTCCCGCCAGTGGCGATGAGGGACCTGGCAACCCTAAAGAGAGAGGCCCTCTGCCTCCTCTTGGTCTCTGGGAAGAAGAACTTGTTTCACTGCTGGACTTGTTGGAGTCAGGGTTTCCCTAAGTCCAGGTTGTATATATGTAAATGAAGCTTCTGTCCTTGATTTACAATGTCCAGCATATCTAAAAAGCTGAGGGTCTCCGCCTCCTTCTGTACTAAGCTCTGGGTTGGAAAATACTTGGACATTTTGGGGGTAGAGTCTAAGGAAAGCAGGGTTTGGAGAAGGGAAGGATTTCAATGGGGTATAATGCCATAGAGTCTGCTTTCCAAAGCATCAATTTTCTCCAGGTGAACTGATCTCTGTTCCTTGGAGATCAATTGTAATAGCGGAGCCCTATTCTGCACTCACAGAGCATTACCCTCTTCATAACACTACTTGTTAACTGTTCATTGGCTTGGTATTCCCACCTGGATCAAGTATAGGCTCTAAAGATGCATGCCTGGGAGATTGGGTTGATATAGAGTATTTGTGACAGTTGCAAAGAGTGGATAGGGTAGGAAAGGTAGCAACCGGATGGCCGACTTCAGAGATTTCATGACATTCAATTTTTGAATGCTAAGCACGACTCCAGCAGAAATGTCTGGTCAAGTTATGTATTTATTTCTACCTGTGAACCGTGTCTAAGGAGATAGGAGTTAAATTAAACTTGTTGGCTGTTTTACCTTTCTCTCTAGTATATTTTATCCTACCCTTCTTCCAAATAGTTCATGGTGACCTGTATAGTTCTCATCTCCATATTTCCAATAACAACCCTGTGGTGGGTTAGATTGAAAGATGGGGACAGACCCGAAGTCACCCATTGAGCTTCATGTTGTAAGGGGATTTAAACTCTGATCTCTCAGCTCCTCGTCTAACATCATAAAAATACATCACACTAGAACGAGAACATAAGAATCCAGGGTTGAATCTGATGAATCTAGGGTTACCAGGCTGGTCCACCCTAGATTGGTGGGGTGCTGTGTGCATCATGATGTCACTTCCAGGGAAAATCTGGAAGTGATGTTGGGTAGCTCTAGGATTCACTGGAAATTCTATGGTAAAATAATAGAGTTTCTGGCAATTCCTAGTGCTACCTGACATCACTTCTGGGTTTCCCCCAGAAATGATGTTGTGGCATTCACAACAGCAGTTTTTTTTTTTTTTTTAAATTCTCCAGCTGCCCCTTGGAGTAGCAGTGGACAATGACAGCTGCTGGCCGGCAGCATCACACTACAGTGAGAGGCCAGGCAGCCTTGGCTGGGTTAGATCAGTTGTCCATCTAGTCCAGTGTTCCATTTCACACAGCAGTCAACCTACTGCCATGGATAGGCTTGCCAACTGCCTGGTGGGGAGTGGGGGGCAAAAGCCTGCCAATCCACTGGGCTGCCTGCTGACCCTCAGCTGGTCAGAAGGTGGAAGAGCGCCAGCGGGGCCGGGATTGGCAGTCACACAACATAGATGCTCTAGTAATTGCCTCCAAAACTCTATAGAGTTTCAGAGGCGGTTGCTAGAGTGTCCATGTCGCTTCTGGGTAAACCCGGAAGTGAGGTTGGCATGTCACGCAGGTTGCACACGCCCCAATCCTGGCCCAAATATTGTTTAATTCATTTATACCCTGCCTTTCTCCCCATTGGGGACCCAAAGCAGCTTACATGATTCTCCTTTCCTCCATTTTATCCTCACAACAACCTTGTGAGGTAGGTTAGGTTAAGAGTGTGTGACTGGCCCAACGACACCCAACAAACTTCCATGGTACAAGTGGGGATTTGAACCTGGGTCTTCCAGATACTAGTCTGACCCTCTTAACCACTACACCACACTGGGTCTCTGTGGTGTCTGAAATGTGGCTTCTTGATTTTCTTCTGGTTCAAGCCAACCTTGTCACTAGAAGGAGAGATCTAGAAATGTGAACCAATCTATATGTCTCTCCATAAAACTGGTCAGCAAGCAATGCTTCATGCCAATAAGGGGAAGAACAATCCCAAGGCACGTTTAGGAACCTTCTGTCCAAGCAAAGAGTGATCACTACTCATATTGGGCCTATATTTAAACACTGTGAAAGGAAGTAAAGTTTTCTTTTTTTTAAAAAAAAACCTTTCCATATGAGTCTTCTTTTTGCTCACCCTTTCCTCTACACTAGGCTAAGCTGTCAAGCAGGGAGGTCTTGTGCTGTTCCAAAGAATATAGCTTTGACATTCTGGGAACTTCATGGCTGATGCAGATAACTGGGGTGGTGGAAAAACAACACAGAATGGGGAGAAAGGAAATGGGTCCCTGGCTTCAGGAACCGGTGGACCTCCTGGTATGTGGGATCGATGGAAAGGCAAGCATCCTTGGAACAGAAGGAGGTGGGAGAATTAATTTTTTTTTCATATTTAAAATATGCTGTGTTTTTGTGTAGAGTTTGTGGCACTTATCCAGAGGAAAATTAGTCATATCTAAGTCTTTTTGGTCAATGGGATAACTTAGTCATGGCTTATTTTAAGTCCTATTGATTTTAAAAGGATATTTAGGCATGACAAAATGCCTCTGGATCAGGGTCCACATATGTTTTTCATTTAATTGAGGTGTATTTAACTCTTACATACCCAAACATTGCAAAACACCCAGGGAGGATGTTGTTTAGTATTAGCAAGATGAATTCATCTTCTCAACTTGAATCCTCTTCTTTTTAATATATGTTTTGAAGTACAGAAAAATCTTTGGCCATTTATGCTTGGTAATTAGTAGCACATTCCAGGCTGAAGTGCCCCGCATATTTTTTTGAGTTTTGCACGCTGAACCGTCATTCAGGAAGTGACTGCGAAGCCGGTGCATGCCTGCTTCGCATTTCTTAAGAGCCCCTTTAACGCAACCTTTTGTGTTTGCTCTGCGTTCACACCAAAGAATCCCCTGAAGGAACCATGCAAAATGACAGCCGCACGGTAGCTATGCAAACAGAGGTTGCTAATGGAAGTAACAAAGAAGCAGGCGATTGGGGGGTGTGTGTGTGGAATTTCTCCTTTTGCATCGGGACCGTGAATAAGCATTTTAAAGGTCGCATTTTTAAAAAGAGCTTTGAGCAAGCATCAAAATTGACCCTGCATAAATGGCCTTTATTCCTTGAAATGCAATCATGGATGCTATACAGAACATGGTATGCATTTGCAAATGTTAGGGGACTGAACAGTCTGTAAATGCTGGGACAAGCTGATGGGATTTAAGATGCAGCAGATCAGCCCATGTAAACAGAATACCTGCAAACCATGTTTACAGTTTGCTTATATTTTAAAGCTGATTTTCAACCATAACAACTCCTGAAGTGATTTAACATTAAAAAGGAAACTAAAATAATTAATGATTAAAACAAATCCAGGCCTAAAAATCAACAGGCAAAAGTCTAAACAAAACAGCAGTTAACAGCGAATCGATTAAAACAGATTAAGCAAAACAACAACAAAAGTAATGGATTTAATAAAAACACTGAAAATTTCATGAAAATGGTCAACTTTCATTGCCCTCTAATGAACAGTTAGGAGAAACCATGCCCACCAGACCTCCATTGGAAGGGGTGTCCAAAGAACTGGGGCCACCAAATTTTTTCAAATTTCAATACCTTTATTGGCATATCATCAAGCCACCACTAAATATGTCCTGCTCTTTGTTGAGGACAGTCAAACATTCATAGTTTATGATACCCAGAACTAGGGTTGCCAGGTTCCTCTTTTCCACCAGTGGTATATTTTTGGGGTGGAGCCTGAGGAGAGTGGGGTTAGGGGAGGGACTTCAATGCCATAGTGTCTAATTGCCAAAGCTGCCATTTTCTCCAGGTGAACTGATCTCTATCGGCTGGAGATCAGTTGTAACAGCAAGAGATCTCCAGCTATTACCTGGAGGTTTTAATAGCAGCACCAGCTCACAGTAATAATAATAACGAATCCAAGCGTCCCCACTTGGGGGCTAGTTCCCAGTAAAGGTAAAGGTCCCCTGTGCAAGCACCGGGTCATTCCTGACCCATGGGGCGACGTCACATCCCGACGTTTTCTAGGCAGACTTTGTTTTGCGGGGTGGTTTGCCAGTGCCTTCCCCAGTCATCTTCCCTTTACCCCCAGCGAGCTGGGTACTCATTTTACCGACCTCGGAAGGATGGAAGGCTGAGTCAACCTTGAGCCGGCTACCGGAAACCAACTTCCGTTGGGATCGAACTCAGGTCGTGAGCAGAGCTTCGACTGCAGTACTGCAGCTTTACCACTCTGCGCCACGGGGCTCCCTAGTTCCCACTAGGGAATGTAAAAAATAAAGTATGTATCTCTATACACATATATGCTGTGCTAAGAAAATTTAATAAACAAAGGTAGTTAATTCACTAAATCACAATGCTAGTATAGCGGTATAACACAAATTGGTTACTTCACCAGGTCCAATTCCTAAATGTCCAAATTAATAGCACAGTTCAAGTCCAGTTCAAGTCCAAATCCAAGTAAATGTAACATTCCAAAGTTCCAAGTTCAGAGTCCAAATTCCAATGAGTCCAGTCTATTCATTCCGTTAGATATAATTCATTCATGGGTATATTCCCTTTCACTCAAAAATTTATTTTCAATCAAACGTTCCAAAGTTCCAAGTTCAGAGTCCAAAGAGTCCAGTCTATTCATTTCGTTAGATATAATTCATTCATGGGTATATTCCCTTTCACTCAAAAATTTCTTTTCAATCAAAATGCCACCTCCGGATTTGTGTACGTTTCGCAGATATGTGCTTCCTTAGTTGATTCACATGGGTGCATAGACCTCTAAAAAATAAATATGTACACCAAATATCTAGAACATAACACCAGTATATCAAACCATCCCATATAAATATACCATACATACCGAAGACCAGCTGACCATAAGGTTCTTTCTCTCTGAGGGCTGGTAACTACAACTCTGAGTCGGCATGAAGTATGCCTTCTCAGCTGTAGCTAATTAGCCATGTCAAAAAGAAATCTAATGCTTAAGGGAACCTTTCAAAGGAAACTTGTCAGGTCGAATTCATTATTCAAGCCCATAGGGGCCACTGTTTTAAACATGTATATAAGTCTTGTTTCGTGCCTATGCAAAATCTTAGAAATGTCCTCCATCTGATATCTACGCAGTTTATACTGCCAAAGCGCGAAAATTAGCAAATCTGAATCAGAATGCCCCTTCTCCAGGAAATGGCTAGTGAGAGGCGCCTCCAGGGTCCTAGAGCGTATCCTTGCTTTATGCTCACCAATACGTAATTTTAATTGGCGGCTCGTTGAGCCAATGTACATCAAAAAACATGGGCAGACAATTGCGTACACCACATATTTGGACGCACAATTAGTAAATTGTTTTAATGTATATTTGAAATTAGAGCCAGAAGCGCTAACTTCTTTGATTGGCAGGCTCTGCGGGCAAAAGGCGCATGCGCCACACTTGAAATGCCCGGATGGCAGAGCCCGTTCTGGTCAATCAGATAATCTATCAGTCTTCACAAGAAGATTGTGGAAGGATTTGGTTCTTCTCAGTCCAAAAATAGGTGGTGTAGGTCATCCTGATATATTTTCTAAGATGTGCCAATGTCTGCGAACAATCTTTTGTACTTCATACGAAAGATGATTATATTCTAGTGATGCCTGTACCCTGGGAGATTTCTTAATTTCATCCTTCTCGGGGTGTAGTAAAGTTCCCCGATCCTTTTGAGCCACCCTGTTTAAGGCATCAGAAAAAATGGTCTGATCATATCCTCTATTCAAGAAATTCTTATTATAGATATGAGTCGCCGTAAAAAAGTCTTTTTGGAAGGTTGCGTTGTGTTTCAGTCTCAACAACTGACTGTAGGGTAAATTGTGCCGAAGGTGCAATGGATGGTTAGATGTGAAATGGAGTCCTGCTCCCAGTCGGTTTCCGATAGGGTTTTACTGCCACCTGGTTCCCATGGGTCCTAAAGACCTCCACATCAAGAAAAGGAATAGAAGTTGTATCCATTTGCCCTGTGAACTTTAAATTTGAATTCAAAGAATTAAGCCATTGCAAAAATGGCTTGTATGATGAGGAAGACTTAAGAATGAAAAACAAATCATCAATGTAATGAAAATAAACAGGCACATGGTCTTTAAACATAGGATCAGAAGTAAGGGAATCATTCTCAAAAGATATCATATAGATATTGGCCACCGATGGGGCGCAAGCGGCGCCCATGGCAACACCCTGTGTCTGCAGAAAAAAAGAATCCGAATACCTAAAAAATTATTCTCAAAAATAATGTCAATTAAGGATAAAAGGAAATGAGTGGGAATAGAACTGTCTTGCCTGGTATCAAGTAATTTTTCAATAACAAATCTAACGTCTGACAAAGGTATGTTTGTGTACAATGATGACACATCAAATGTGGCAAACACAGAATCGGTGGCAATATGCAAATCTTCTATTTTCCCTATAAAATCCCGAGTGTCCTTGATGTATGAACTGGTACGTTTGGTAAAGGGTTGAAGAAAAAAGTCCACGAACCGGGATATAGGTTCCATGAGACTCCCTATTGCAGAGATCATGGGACGTCCAGGTGGATTCACCAAAGTTTTATGTATCTTAGGTAACGGATAAAAGATGGGAACCCTAGGAAATTTCACCATCAAATATTTGGCCAATTTAGTGTCAATATAATTTAATGCCAAACCTTCAAAGACCTACAATTATTGTTATTCAGCATACGTATCATTTCTTTATTACCTGGAGGTTGGCAACCCTATCTAGATTTGTCCTGGCAGATCTTGACGTGCGTGTGGTAGGCAGGTTTTTATGGGTGTATGGAGTGTGTGTGTGAGGGGAATTTCCTGTTTGGTTTGTTAGTTCTGGGGGGCAAAGATCTTTTTTCAGGTTGGGCAAATATAGAGGTTCTGGCACAGGATCTCAGTGTTTGCCCCAGTGCAACAAACAGCAGCACCAAAGGGGTCATGATAAGTCAGGAAAATGGTACAGGAGGAAGCTTAAACCCCTTCCAGTGTGCTGCAGTGCTAATCTAAATCGGGAGCCTGTGCACAAGCTGTTTAAAAGAAAAAAAAAATCTGGGAGATTCATACATGGAACTTCCAGCATCTTCTCTGGCATGCTACTGAGATGCTGTCATAGCAAAACAGCACCAAGAATTGTCTACTCACCCCTGCAACTGTAAGTATTTACCTCTTCACTGAGGTGTTTCCTCTTTCGCTCCGTTGTCTGTGTTACTGTCACGCGCTGGAACAACATGGGACAGCGCCCCAAGTGAGACTTGCAGGAGAAATGAAAGTATTCCCATTACACATGCCCTGAGCACATGGAAGCATTTGGACAGCCCTACCAATATTACGATGGCTTCTTTCAGTGGTGTATTTTCCCTAGTTGGTCAATGAAATAATATTCAGAACAATGGCAAAAACAGCAGGGCTCTTTAAATAGATTGGAAAAAAATTGTTTTTCTCTCTTTCTCTCTGTTGGTGCAAGAGTGAATTCATGTCACCCATTGGCTTCCCTTTCTTTGCAAGTTGTGCTCCTGGTATATACTTTTGTGATTTATGTAACCCCATGGGCAATTTTAACCTATGTTTGCTTCATTTTTAAAACCCTTCTTTCTAAGTGACATATGTACCATGATGAATGCTTGGAATCCTATTCAAGTTAGCAACAACAACAAAATCCATCTTATTTCATGGTTATGTCCTTAGTGTTCTGAAATACAGCCTTGTAGAAAATAAGCCTATGAAATTAATTTTTTGGGGAGGGGTAGCTGTTGCTTGACTGAAGTGTTCACTAGATTTCCCCCCCTCTGTTCTGCTGAAGCCATGCTTCCTTAATAGTTGATGGTAGAGGAGAATTCATAATCACAGTCTATATATTGTGATGTGGGGAGAGAGAATGGTGATGGTGTGCTTAACGTATGGCATTCTTTTTATGGGAAGAACTATCCAGGACAAAGTTGCATGGCTTCTCAGTTTGTATGAACATAGGGATCACAGTGCTAAGAAGAGGAAAGGAAAGGAAGGTCTGTGTGTGGATGGGTATAATTCCTTCTTGAATGTATATATTTAAAGTTATGTTTTTTTTTTGTTCCAACGTCCATCACCTTACACTTATCTACACTGAACTCCATTTGCCACACTGTTGTCCCTATTTGGAAAGATCCTCCTTCATAATCTCCTTTGCTTTTCACCATCCTAACTAATTTAGGATCATCTGCAAACTTGGCCATGACCTAGGTTTGCCAGCTTTTAAACCACTCCTTCTAGCTGCCCCTTTAATATCAGTTTGACCTGATATTATCAAATGATGCTATTTAGCTTAATGCCACCTTGGTTTGGATTTTTTTTAAAAAAATATTAGCTAATGTGAAACTTTTAATAGACTCTCCACCTATTTATTGGTTTTACAAGTATTGCAACATTACTTGTTTTAACTCGAATATGCCCACTAGCGTGGTGTAGTGGTTAAGAGCAGTGGTTTGGAGCAGTGGACTCTGATCTGGAGAACCGGGTTTGATTCCCCGCTCCTCCACATGAGCGGCGGAGGCTAATCTAGTGAACTGGATTTATTTCCCCACTCCTACACACAAAGCCAGCTGGGTGACCTTGGGCAAGTTACAGCTCTCTTAGAGCGCTCTCAGCCCCACCTACCTCACAAGGTGTCTGTTGTGGGAAGGGGAAGGGAAGGTGCTTGTAAGCTGGTTTGAGTCTCCCTTAAGTGGTAGAGAAAGTCAGCATATAAAAACCAACTATTATTATTATTATTATTATTATTATTATTATTATTATTATTATTATTATTATTATTATTATTATTTTCTAACAGTTATCTTTAAAAGACTGTCCCTATTGGGACCCCCAATTAGCACCATGTATCGGGCCATTACCTCGTTACTAGTCAAAGTGCTCACCCTGAAAGCCAAGTATTTTGAATTTAGTTTTCCTGCTCTTTTTAAAGACATTGCATTATTTTCCATGTTTATCTAGGCTTCCTCATGCCCCATTTTTGTTTGAGTACTTTGTTTCATTCTTTTCCTCCCACAAGGCATATGAATGAGTGTTTTGAAATTTAAAGATATCAGTTACAAGAAAAGGTGTTAGGAGTCTGATGTTTTAATTCTAAAGGAGACAGAATATGGCATGGAAACCCCTCTGCAAGCAGGATGTTTCTCATACAAACAGCTCAACCCATTGAAAGGGGACAAAACACTGTGTGCGTGTGCTTATAAAGTGCTGTCAAAACCCAAGCAAGGGGTTTCAAGGCAAGTGAGAACAGAGGTGGTTTGCCATTGCCTTTCTTTGTAGAGTCATTTTTGGTGGTCTCCCTTCCAAGTATAGCTTCTGAAATCTGGTGCCTGGGGTCAGCCTGCTGACACCTCCTCCTTCCCTCCCAGAAAAAAAAAAATCATCCTTTAAAAAAAAAGTTTTGGTGTAGTGGTAAGTTTGCCAACTGGACAAGAAAACAAAATGTCCTGACCCTTCAATAGAATTTTAATATGCAGTAATGGGCAGTTGCCGCTTTTCATGGTATGAAGTTAAATAACATCACCTGGTAATTGCTTGCAGATCAAATCAATATTAAAGGGACAGGTGGAGGGACCCATTTAAAAGTTGGCTTCCCTAATTACAGAAATAACTGCTTGGTGAGGAGCTATTTTTTTTAACTGCAAGTGGACACAAAGCAAGACAGGAAATGTTATTAGATTTGGACTGAATGAACTACTGATGGCATTTGTTAGATTAGATTATTAGACCCCAAATCCTCCTTTAATCTCAGACTACAACAAAATAATTTTGTAGTCTATTTCATTTTTAACCCATACTAGCAAGCTGATCTACTGCTCTCCTCTTCATCTTCATCGTCCCTGTTCTGTCACCTTTCCTTTCTCTTGCTCTCTTTCCAAAAGATGGTTGTAAACCGGCTAGTGGTGCCCATCTCAGGTTCTTGATGATATGGCCCATCAGTTTAAGACCAAAGTATTAGAACAAATCATTACCAGACTTGACCACCGTGGATGTACTCTTAAAATTAAGGTTCTGTCTCCCATCGAGCAAGGCAAGATACAAGCTGAAGCCTGTGAATGTTGCCAAGGTATCTAGACCAGTTGGATTTGACACAGGGGAAGGGAATGGCTCAGTGGTCCTTGCATTCAGAAGTTTTGGATCTGATCCCTGACAACTCCAATTACAGGAACTCGGGGAGGAGTTATTGGGAATTGCCCCTTTTGGCCTGAGACTATGGGGAACCACTGTCCAGTCAGTGTGTTTGTGTAAATTGCTGTCAAGTTGCAACTGATCTATGGCAACCCTGTAGGGGTTTCAAGACCAGAGACAAACAGAAGTGGTTTGTCATTGCCCCCTTCTGCACTGTGACCCTGGACTTCCTTGGGGGTCTCACATCCAAGTACTAATCAGAACCTATCATGCTTAGCTTCTGAGATAAGATTGGGCTAGCCTGGGCCAGCCAGGTCAGGGTGTCCAGTCAGAGTAGACAATATTTAGCATGAGTACACAGTATTTAAACTACTCTCATGTTTATTTTTTTTCTATTTGCCTTTACAATTAAATGTCCTGAATCTACCTCATTCATTTACAATAGTTTAGGAGAGCTTTGAAAAAGCTGGATGAAAACCAACCTCCGTTTCTTCCTCTTCTCCCTCTTTAATAATTTGTTTGCCTCTGTCTGTGATTTTTGCCCCCAGTGAATAAAGGCACATTTTGGGAAATACCTTTGAGATTTCTTACTAAGCATGCCCAAATAATTTGAATATGTTTAGAAACACCAAGGGTGCTTTCATACATGCTAAATAATGTATTTTCAATCTGCTTCCAATGCACTTTGCAGCTGGATTTTACTGTGTGAAACTGCAAGATCCACTTGCAAACTATCGTTAAAGCGCATTGAAAGTAGATTGAAAGTGCATTATTCAGCAGGCGTGAAAGCGTCCTAAGTTGCAAAATCCAACCTCTTTCTTTTCCCCTGGCATTTGAAACGGGACAGGCTTTGAATCTTGGAGTGCTTCCATACCAGCAACCCAATGCAGATGGTCCTGCAGTTGGGACTGGTTTGTTCTGTCCTCTAGGCTGGAAATGTATGGTTCAAGTGTCCTTTCTCGCTTGGCAAGTGTTTCTGCAAGGAAACAATTAGCAAGGGACAACCAGCTAGCTTCTTTGGGATCCGCACAGCTAGGCAGAAAAACACAGGAAACCAAGGGCACCATAATCATTTCTAGTCAGGACCAAGCTAGAAAATGAATGACAGAAGATTCTAGCAGAGAAGGAAGCTTTTTATTAGTTACTCAGGTTCATGTGCCATACAACCTGGTGGCCTCCTGTAGCTCAGGATGAGGGAGTACAGCAGCTCTTGATAGCTTTAGGGCTGGCTGTGCCACAGGTGATACGGGATATGGGAAACAAAGAGCGCAAGGGTCTTCAAATAGTGCCAAGTGACCTTTTATTCTGAAGCAGGGCTGGGCTGAAGAGCAACTGCTGAGAAATTTCTCCAAAGTCAAATTACATGGCAGCCATTGGCTTGGACTACATCACTTCATACAGCAGCAAATTATCTGGCAGCTTTGTGTGAATACCTCTCAATGCTTTAAGCCTCAGGTGATAAGTATACAAGGGGCAAAGTCGGGTCTGCACATTTTTGCTTCAGTAATGTTGTGTCTTTCCAGCAGAGAAAGGTCAGTGCCAACCCAGCTTACTTGCCCCTCTAAGAAGCAGAACAATTTACGAGGGTTCATTCAGACAAGGAGAAGATTTTTAAAAGGGCTGCCTGGCTGCAGTGCAGCTGATGAACTGATCTTTCTTCTCGGAAGAGCAGAGGCCATGCTGGGATCCAGACAGCGGAGCTGAGTTCTCTGGTTTCATCCTTTCCTTGCGCACCCTAATTCAAGTGGATCCAATCAGGATTGCTAAAGATAGACCTGCAGCTGCGCAAGCAGTGGGTGGCGCGAGCCAGGAATCAGCTGGAACTAAATGGTGCTGTAAATGTCACAGGTTTGGCAGGGGCCATGAAGTCGTCTAAGTTGTCTGGCAAGGCTGTTCATTCGCTGGCCCAGCGTGTGTGCATATGTGTCCCCATCCCCTAACGTGAAGGGTCAGACATGTTAACTTCAACATATACCACCTGCAATATGGGACAGCCACTTCTGCACTGTCCAATCCCATGCAGCAGAGATGCACATGTGAATCGCACAGCCACTTGGGTGGAATTGATCGTACAGGTCTTTGCCACCAGATTGAAGAAGAGTTCATTTTTATATGCCAACTTTCTCTACCATTTAAGGAAGAATCAAACCAGCTTGCAATCACCCTCCCTTCCCCTCCCCACAACAGACACCCTGTGAAGTAGGTGGGGCTGAGAGAGCTCGAAGAGAACGGTGGCTAGCCCAAGGTCACCCAGCTGGCTTCATGTGGAGGAGTGAGGAATCAAACCTGGTTCTCCAGATTAGAGTCCACCACTCCAAATCACCACTCTTAACCACTACACCATGCTGGCTCTCATCCTCCTATTTAATAAGAATGACTCATCGGGTCAGCCCTACCCACATGCACACATGATTCGCACACACGCCAGAGCAGTGTGGGATTCCACCATGGGGGGCAGCTATTGTGTGTAGGAAAGGGAGGTGGTGTAGATGGAGCAGCGTGGTGTGGAATGAATCCAAAGCTCAGTCTCAGCCACACTTCCAAACCTTGGAATCTGGCAAAATAAGAGTGGGAAGTATCAGGTCAGGTTGCCATGGAAGGAAAAGAGCGGGAGGGAGAAGGCATGCCGGCACAAACATATAGGTGATGCCATTCTAATGTGTTAAGATGTAATACAATTGTGTTGGAGGTAACAAACCAGAAAAGTGGAGATGTAACCAGTCTGACTCACTGAGAGGCTGATGGCATAACAAGGAGGTGGAACGCAGGAGCTGCTCTCTTGGGGCTCATTTGCATAATAAAAAAATCAGCCCTGGCTTACTCTCGGCAGCTAATAACCACATAACGTGCTAAAAACAGCCAGGGCTAGTTCGGCGAGACTTCACAAAACTACCGTGTAATTTAGCAGGTAAGTGTGTGAGATAATTAGAACTAATTTTTGCCTTCACGACGGATAAGATTCAGAATGGATATGTGCGAAAGGGAAATGCTCCTTGGGTAAAAGGGGAAAAAAATCAGTCACCTACATAGAATCATAGAATCATTGAGTTGGAAGGGACCACCAGGGTCATCTATTCCAACCCCCTGCACAATGCAGGACATTCACAACTACCTCCCCACCCCCACCCCCAGTGACCAGAAGATGGCCAAGATGCCAAGATACAGAAACTTGGCTGATGAAAGAACTCTCAGGCCTGCGGTCTGTCTTATTATGAGACAAGTCCCACTGAAATGATTGGGAGTTACTTTTGATTAAATATAGATAGGACCAGGCTGTAAAAGACATCCTGGGTTAGGCACAGACCGCTGTAACTTCTGAGCAGGGTTATGGAGTCAGATCATTGGTCTGTCAATGGTAGCCAATGAGCCAACAGTTCCTCCACGTGATTTTTTGATCATGAAACTCAGTGTACGTGCTAGGGTTGCCAGGTCCTTCCTGGCCACTGGCAGGGAGAGAGGGGTTAGGGTTGCCCCCCAGGTTGGGAAACACCTGGAGATTTGGGGGTAGAGCCTGGGGAGGACAGCGATCTCAATGAGGTACAATGCCCCACCTCCAAAGCATCCATTTTCACCAGGGGAACTGATCTCTGTAGTCTGGAGTTGAACTATAATTCTGAGAGATCCCAGGTCCTTCCTGGAGGCTGGCATCCCTAGTACCTGCCATAAGGTTCCCAGGAAGAAGAAGAGTTGGCTTTGTATGCCGACTTTCTCTACCACTTAAGAAAGAATCAAACCGGCTTACAATCACCTTCCCTTCCCCTCCCCACAACAGACAGTGAGGTAGGTGGGGCTGAGAGAGCTCTAAGAGAGCTGTGACTTGCCCGAGGTCACCCAGCTGGCTTCACGTGTAGGAGTGGGGAAACTAATCCAGTTCACCAGATAAGCGTCCGCTGTTCATATGGAGGAGTGGGGAATCAAACCCGGTTCTCCAGATCAGAGTCCACCACTCCAAACCACTGCTCGTAACCACTACACCACACTGGAAGCATCCCCCCCAGGCATTGATTAGACCTGCACCTGCTTAGCTTCAGCAGGGTTTCTGTTTCATATGCTTTTAGGCCATACATTGATTCTTTGGGTTTTGGGTCTCATGGTAAGTGATGGGAAAAAGGGACATTAATGAACTGCTGCCAGTTCCAGTCTGTTAGCGTGTGACATGCAGCATGTAACAGGTGATGCTTTCCCCATCACTGCATCTCCATGCCATACAGTGGTTGTAGACTATGGCCCAACTATCAGGAGAGGAGGGAAACCCGTCAGAATGCTTCAGTGGAAATGAGAGATGTCATCATTTGCCCTTCCCAAACTTCCTCTCTGAAGAGTGTTTTTTGACGTGGTGCTGAGGTGAAATCAGCACACGTTCTTTTTGAACATCTTCAGCTACAAGCTCCCGAGCATAGATGTGGGGGTAGAGACGGCTCTAGTCACCAGAAGTTTGTACAAAAAGATTTCCTGATTTATGTATGTATTTATTTGCCATGCTGTAGAGTGGAATAGACATTACATCAAGCCTGTTTGAGGGATAAAACAATCAGTTGCTCGTAAAAATGGAAAAGATTTAAGGACTTTTTGAATGACTGAATGGAGGGAAATATCTGCTAAGAGCAGGGAGAGAGATCACATTTTATGACAGAAGTGGTGAAAGTGACAGATGGGACAATGGAGGGCAAGAGGGACAGCGTGAACATAGAAAGTTTGTACCTCTCTAATGAGACGTATTGAGCCAGCATGGTGTAGTGGTTAAGAGCGGCAGACTCTAATCTGGAGAACCGGGTTCGATTCCCCACTCCTCCACGTGAAGCCTGCTGGGTGACCTTGGGCCGGTCACAGTTCTCTCAGAACTCTCTGAGCCCATGCAGAGGAGGCAACGGCAAACCACCTCTGAACGTCTCTTACCTTGAAAACCCTACCGGGGTCACCATAAATCAGCTGGGACTTGACGGCGCTTTCCACTACCAATGAGACATAAGCTTTCATGTGTGGAGAAACGGGACTGAAGTGCAAAATGGAGGCAAATTAGGAGTGTCAGGGCCAGGCTGGGTCCAGTAATGGCAGTATCCGAATCCAGGCTTAGGAGGTGTGCTTTCTGCATGAGGTCTCTGAGATTATCTCCTGGAGCTGGAGGTGTAGTAGGCAGGAGGTATTGGTCTATTGCCATGAAAAAACAGAGAACCAAGTACCAGAAGACTTGACTCTGCCTGCCAATTGTAGGGGAAGTGTTGTTTACACCTATTCTTTCTATGCCTGAAGACTACACTGAGCCATGGATATACATGGAGAGCCAGCGTGGTGTAGTTGTTAAGAGTGGTGGTTTGGAGTGGTGGAGGCTAATCTGGTGAACTGGGTTTCTTTCCCACTCCTACACATGAAGCCAGCTGGGTGACCTTGGGCAAGTCACGCTCTCTCAGCCTCACCCACCTCACGGGTTGTCTGTTACGGGGAGAGGAAGGGAAGGTGATTGTAAGCCGGTTTCATTCTCTCTTAAGTGGTAGAGAAAGTCGGCATATAAAAAGCAGCTCTTCTTCTTCTTTTCTTCTTAGGGAACTTGCTACTAGATCCTACTCTTTGGCCATGTGAGGAAGAAGCTGTGACTCAGTGGTAGAGCTCATGCTTTATAGTCAGAAGGTTCTATGTTCAGTCCCTGGTATGGTTGCCAGCTCCAGGTTGGGAAATACCTGGAGATTTGGTGGAGGGGTGGATCCTGAGGAGGGTGGGTTTTGAGAGGGGAGGGACTATAATGCCATAGAGTTCAATGGCCAAAGCAGCCATTTTCTCCAGGGGAAGTGATCTCTGTCACCTGGAAATCAATTGTAATAGCAGGAGATCGCCAGCCACCACCTGGAGGTTGGCAACCTTAGTCCCTGGCATGTGCAGTTATAAAGGACCTCAGGTAACATATGCTGCCTGAAAACCTTGAGAGAACATTTAGACAATACTGAATTGGGTTATAAGGCAGAACCATAGATGCTCTCCTGTTATTTTCAATACTGATGGGCTGCTGGATTTTGTGGCTGCTGGACTGAGACCAAAGAGACATCCAATGGCACCGTAGAGACTAACAACATTTATTCCAGCATAAGCTTTCATGAGTCAGAGCTCACTTTGTCAGATCAGGACAGTTCCCCCCCCCCCCCCGATCAAGCTCATGTTGCTCAGGTTTTAATTTGCATTGTTTTATTCGTTCGATGCTGTTAACTCCTTTGAACATTTTCTCTGCAGCGGCACCACATACATTTTATGAATAAACAAATATGCTTCTGGTTCAAGGTCTGGGAATCCTGGCGATGAAGCAGCGAGCAGACGGCACGGTTTTTTTATTGCACTGGGTAGTAGACTGCAAGAAATTATCTAGATGTACTAGCGTTGCCAGGCTCTGCCCCAGGTGGCCCACAGTGTAAAAAAGATACCATAAAATGACAACATAAGGATTGTTCGTAATAGAACAAGTAAGGGGGGGAAGTCAGGAGCATGGAGACAGCGTGCGCTGTGCACTGACTATATGTGCATTCACTGTAATTACTAGCTTGGTACAGACAACCTGCCCGCACAATGACTGAACATGTGGGGAAGGCAAGCGGGCATGAGTGCATTGGTCCCACTCCTGAGCAATTGTCAAGTGGTTTGTGTAGCGAATGCACAGAGGAGGTGTCTGTGGGTATATTTGGCAATTGCTAGGTTTGCCAGGTGCCCCCTCACTACTGGTGGGAGCTTCGTTGTGGTGGGGCTGGGGAGATGATTGGTGCAATAAACCCAGAAGTGATAGGGACTCTCTAGCACATTCTTCCAAAACCTCTGTGGAACCCAGTGTGGTGCAGTGGTTAAGAGCGGTGGTTTGGAGTGGTGGAATCTGATCTGGAGAACCGGGTTTGATTCCCCACTCCTCCACAGGAGCGGCAGAGGCTTATCTGGTGAACTGGATTTGTTTCCCCACTCCTACATATGAAACCAGCTGGGTGCCCTTGGGCTAGTCACAGCTCTGTTAGAGCTCTCTCATCCCCACCTGCCTCACAGGGTGTCTGTTGTGGGGAGGGGAAGGGAAGGCGATTGTAAGCCGGTTTGATTCTCCTTTCAGTGGCAGAGAAAGTCGGCATATAAAAACCAACTCCTCCTCCTCCTCCAGCTGGCCTGCTTCCACTCGCCTGTCAGCTGAGGGGCGGCAGGCAGTGGCGGGCAATTGCCTATCATTTCCTGGTATCTAGCAACTCTAGCAATCACACGGGGTGGGGATTGGGCCATGTGCTTGTACCTGCTCTCCCTCCACATGCCATCAGTCAATGTGTGGATGGGTGATCTGTAGAGGGTATGAACAGGGCTGATACCTTCCCCTAATGGTCTACTTTCCAAGTTTCCCCCTGCTTTCCCAAAACCGTTTTGCTAAGAACTTTTTGGAAAGATCACATTCAAAGCATGTTTGTATGCCAAATGGATTGGAACATGTGCAGTTTTGCATTTCTGCCCACACTAGCACCATGTTCCCTGCTCCGGCCCCCAGGGGCCACCGTCCCTCCTCTGCACTGTTTTTCCAGCGTTATCAAAAATAGGTTATTGTTCTATTGTGATAGAAATTACCCATTGTATAAAAATAAAGCCTTCTGGTGGTGTGGTGTGTGTGTGTGTGTGTGTGTACGGGTGTGGACTATGGGGGAGCTAAGTCAAAGTGCACAGAAAACTGCCATGTGGATGACTCATTCCTGTTGCGCTCGGTTGTGCCTTTGCAGCACCAGTGAGAGCTACACGGAGAATTGTCACCATGTGGAAACAACGCAGGAAGGACCTCCTTGTCTTGGTCCCCATCCCTCTCTGCCTGATCTGCTTCCTTACCTGTTTGCAGGTGCACAGGCTTAGAATGACGTCCAAGAGACTGCCTGGAGTTTTGTCAGCAGTTTCAGCGGGGCTTTTTTTGTGATGGCACTCTTTGGTAGAGTACTGGAAGCTTTGTTTGGGGCTCTCCCAAGCCCTGATCCTCCTGTGCCAGCCCACCCCACTCAGTCAGAGAAAGAGAGACCAGACCCTGAGGAACAGCCTTGTGAAGAGGGGGCAATTGGTGGAAACTGGCACAACCTTTTATATAATTACTGGCCCTTCTTTTTCCTCCCAAAAGTGCACTGGTTTCAAGCATGTGTGTGTGTGTTAAGTGCCGTCAAGTCGCTTCTGACTCATGGCGACCCTATGAATGAAAGTCCTCCAAAATGTCATGTCTTTGACAGCCTTGCTCGATCTTGCAAATCGAAGGCAGTGGCTTCCTTTATTGAGTCAATCCAACTCTTGTTGGGTCTTCCTCTTTTCCTGCTGCCTTCAACTTTTCCTAGCATGACTGTCTTCTCCAGTGACTCTTGTCTTCTCATAATGTGACCAAAATACGATAGCTTCAGTTTAGTCATTTTAGCTTCCAGGGTCAGTTCAGGCTTGATTTGATCTAACACCCACTGATTTGTTTTTTTTTGGCGGTCCAGGGTATCCGTAACACTCTCCTCCAACACCACATTTCAAAGGAATCTACTTTCTTCCTATCAGCTTTCTTCGATGTCCAGCTTTCACATCCATATATAGTAATAGGGAATATGGCATGAATTAACTTAATCTTGGTTTCATGCATGTCACTCTGCAATGACTGGCAAGTATTTCCTGGGAACTTTAGTTTATGTGAATGATTTGCTTTTGGCTTTTTAAAACAACCTCTGAGCCTGGCTCTGCCAGGGAGAGCGTGATATAAGAATAAAAATAAAATAAATAAACCTCTTGCTTGTGCCCCGCCAGCATGCCCCTCACACTCTGCATCTTAAACTGAGAATCTCGTGGCCAGAGAGTGGACATTCACCCTAGTAAATTACCGGGGAATACACGTGCATTGGTCTTAGAGTCCTTTTGCTGCATAGCAAGGAACAGGGATGTGAAACATTACAATTGGAAGGCAGTGTGGATCCCCTGGATTGGCCTGGCCTGGCACGAATACTAGGAGATGTCTGCAGTACCTTCGCCCTTTGACCAGGTCAAGACCCCAGCTCTAGAAACCCATTTCAGTAGCCTGAAGAAGGTGTAACCTGGGTTGTATGATACAACAATAATATGGTTTTGTTACGTGGTTCTTTGATTGTATCACATATGGGGGGTTTGCTATGTGCCTCGGTAAGCTATTGCAGTAGTGTTTGCACAAAGCAGCATTACTGGAGGAGATAGCATTTTATTTGCACCCAGACGATGGGTGTAGAAAAACCAAATTAGTTGAGGGCATTGTTGTGCTGCTGCACCAGCTTGTGACAAATTAATGCTGCTAGGGGACATCTTAACATTGTTGCTGCTTGTCAGGTACAGTTTGACCCCAAGTGTAAGCCTACCAACCAAACACTAATGTAGGGACTCCAGAGGGGTCAAAGGCAGCTTAGACTTTGTAAGTCTCCAATACTGCCTAAAAACCATCATCTCAAACATCTTTGTGACACTTCTGTTAGGTCTTGATATTTATTTCTGTGGGCTTACTCTTTTTAGACGTTTTATTCTGAAACATGCTTCGTTACTTTCCTCTTCTCTTCCCAATGTAATCCCTAATTTTGCATTTAATGATTTGGGATAGTGCAAGCTCTGAATCCGATGCTCAGAGATCTAATTATCACAAGTGACTGCCTGCTTCTACCTGGAAAGGGGCTGTGGCTCAGTGGTAGACCATCTTTTTGGCAGGCAGAAGGTCCCAGGTTCAATCCCTGGCATCTCCAGTTAAAGGGACTAGGCAAGTAGGTGATGTGAAAGACCCCTGCCTGAGACCCTGGAGAGCCGCTGCCAGTCAGAGTAGACAATGCTGACTTTGATGGACCAAGGGTCTGATTTAGTATAAGGCAGCTTCGTGTGTGTGTGAAAACGGACACTGCATCCTCAGAAAAAACCTTGCACGTCTTCTACTGCAGTGCTGTTTGGTTTCCAAACAGCCCAACCTTTCTGTTCCCACCTGAACCCTCGCCCCTTTCCACATCGGCAAAACCCTTGCGGAGCACAAATCGAACACACTTCGTTGCGCACTGCTGGCTTCGGAGAGGTTTAAGTCTTCACAGCTCTGATCTACTCAGATGGGGAGGAGGAGGAGGAGAGAAAAGACGCCCCTCTCTTCAGTTGCGGGGGAGGAAGAGGAGGGGAAAAGGGGAGTGGAAGATGCCGAAAGGATGGCATTGATACCGGATCATTTAACAAGCAAAGCAGATAAAGATTAGGGTTCCTATGGCAACTGGCTCAGCCTCTGAAGCAGTAGGGATTTGGGGAGGGGCCAATGAGGAGTGAGCTAGTTTCACACAAGCCCTGACATTAAAGGAAACAGAACTGACCTTCTCCTGGCATCAGCTCCTGCTGGCTCTTTACTGAAGGAGACGAGGCCGCACAGCCTGTCTGCTGAGATGGCCCTCCCGGTCATTCAGTGCCCAGGAGAGGGTCAGTTGCTGTGTGCCTCTCTGCAATGAGGGCCAAAACAGATGCCACGAAAACCATGGATCTTCCTCTGTAAAAGGGGAATGGCCCCGTGTGCAGCGGCAGTTCGAATTGGGGCCATGCAGGAAAGGGGAAGAGGGGATGTAACCTTGCACCTCCAGCTCAGTTTGGCTAATCGAAACCAGGCTCCCCATGCTGCTGTTAGCCTTTTAAAGAGAAAAGGGTGTTAAAGGCATGCTAAAATGCTAGCAGGGTGAGAAGGCCTGGTTTTGATTTCGCAAAACTAGGTGGGGGCGGAAGGGTTAAAATCCACCTCTCCCCTCCCTGCACGGCCCCAATCTGAATTAGAGCTGCATGGGTACAGTTTACTGATGGGTGGAGAGATTCCCTGTCACATCTTTTTTTTGGCCCTAAAACTCGATATCAGGGGTCCCCAACATGGTGCCCATGGGTACCATGCCCCCCACAATACCTTTTTTTAAGGAAATGGGTAGTGTCAGGTAGGGCTTTTGCCCAGCTGTTGGAGATTTGACTGTTGGAGATTTGATGGGCTGTGCAGATTTTGTTTTAAAAGTTGCTTTGTCAGCGACTGCCATCACGGCACAAGGATCTACACCGTATTACTGAAACTAAGCTGTGGCAATCGTTTTGTGGATGGCTCTGCCGCTTTCGGCAGCCGTTTTGTGGCTGTGCCCCCCAAGCCATGTCAGAATTCTAAATGTGCCCACAGGCTCAAAAAGGTTGGGGACCCCTGCTCTATATAAGGTCCAATCTTCATCCTAAATCTGAGTTCCCATTTGGGCCATTTGAATGTAGGAGGCTGCCCGACACGGAGTCAAACCTTTGGTCTGTATAGTTCCATGCTGTCTGTTCTGGTGGGCATCAGTTCTCCAGGGTCTCCGGTAGAAGAACATCTTTCCTAGCCCCTGCGACTTAAGATTCTTTAACTGGAGATGCCAGGGAGTGAGCCGGGGACCTTTTGCATGAAAAACATGTACCCCACTACTGAGCTGTGATTCTTCCTCCCCTTACGTTTCTAGGGTTCTTTGCTGTGAAGAACAAAAAATGGGCCTCAGTCTGTGAGTCGCAGGGTGGCCATCCTTCAGGTGGGGGAGTCCCCCCCCCCCAAAGTACAAATGATCTCCAGACTACAGCAATCAATTCTACAGCAAGGCAGGATGGTGCTGCTGCAGTCATCTTGTTTGTGGCTTCCTAGAGGCACCTGGGTGGCCACTGTGTGAACAGACTGCTGGACTTGATGGGCCTTGGTCTGATCCAGCAGGGCCTTTCTTATGTTCTTATGTTCTTATTCCCCGAAGAAAATGGCAGTTTTTTTGAGTGGGAGGGGGTAGACTCTAAAGAATCACATCCCCACTGAGCTGCTTCCCCTCTCCAAATGTCCCTCCCAGAGTTCTGCCCCCAAACCTCTCAGAATTTTCCAAGCCAGAGCTGGCAACTTGAGTAAGTCAGGGACGATAGGATTCAACCTGAAGGACCCAGAAGGGGTACTAGATTCTACCCAGGAGCTGGCTTAGCAGTGACTTTTGAAGGTCCGGAGCTGCTGCTTCTCTCCCAGTGGCTACGGCTGCTCAAGGGCGAGTTAGCAATTGTGCTAGAGACAATGGCAAGCTGCATGTATTAGGGCTGCCAGCCTCCAGGTAGTAGCTGGAGATCTCTTGCTATTACAACAGATCTCCCGGCAACAGAGATCAGTTCACCTGGAGAAAATGGTCACTTAGGAAGGTGGACTCCATGGCATTATTGAATTCCACCCCCTCCCCAAACACCCCCCTCCTCAGACTCCACCCCAAAAAATCTCCAGGTATTTCCTAACCTGGAGCTATGCATGTTATTCTTGGGAATTATTATATATTATTATTTATACTTGTCTATAAATGTTCTATATGTACCCGGTCTTTAGTTTTCTCTGAACATGGAAGTTCATCTTTTAAAAAGCATATTTCCTGGTGATTTGGGGGGCAATGCATGGGGAGGGAGGAGTTTGGGAAAGGCAGGGAACTCTACGGGGATGAGATGCCCTGGAGTCTACCCTCTGAAGTCGCCATTTCTTCCAGGGGAACTGATCTATGAGGACTGGAGATGTGTTGAAATCCTGGAGAACTCCAGGACTGAGAAGGGGCCATGGCTCAGTGGTAGAACATCTCATTGGCAGGCAGAAGGTCCCAGGTTCAATCTTTGGTATCTCCAGTTAAAAGGATCAGTGATGTGAAACACCTCTGCTTAAGGCCTGGAGAGCTGCTGTCACTCTGAGCAGACTGGGCCAATGGTTTGATTCAGTATAAGGCAGCTTCGTGTGTCTATGAGTCCTCCCTTGTTGGTAATCCTGTTTTCCATTCAGCAAGTTTACAGGGCTAGACTTGCTTAGCTCCAGCATGTGCTTCTTACACTATTCTTCAGGCCAGTTGCAATGCCTCTATATCATGGACACATACTTGCCCTGTAACAGCATACCTGTATGCAATACCTGAGCAAAGGCCACCTGTAGTGAAACTGCAAAAATACGAAGAATGAAATGATAATGATGACGATAATGGCAATTATTAGTATATGGTTCAGAAATGACAGCACTATAAATATCTTTGACAATAATTGTGGGGGAAATGGTATTACAACAGAGTAGGAAAAATCCCCCTAAAGATACACCTATATACTGTAATATTACCTGTATCGACACTGTACAAATATTTGATCTGTGAACATAAGCACTTACCGGTTGATGTACTCACTGGTTTTGTATTTCTCATTCACAAACCACAATTTTTTCTTCTCTAAACTTTTTTTATACCCCCCCAATATATGCAGCAGTTTATCTACAGTTTTTACCTGCTTCTAATCCTCCCATTCGAGCCAACCTCCAGGAGGATAAGATTCTGGTCATACAGCTAGGATGGATTCCAGTGAGGTAGCTATACTCATGTCTTCTAAGTATGAGTCTATGTCTTTTGTTCCTTGAGTGCACTTTCTTTAGCAAAGCCATGATCCTTGACTGAGATTTTCTGCTGTGACTATCATACAAATAATGCAACTCCTGCACATTTGTCTCAGCACTACCCTCCAGTACACCTCCACCAGGATGGCTGCCAGCTCCCCCCTGTGCCCTCATCCACAGAAATTCAATTTCCAAGCATCGTTCTTCCAGAACCTCATTCCTCGCTTTGCAGCGAAACGAGGCACTTCATTTTCCAAACCGGTCTTTAAAAATAAAATTATAAAAGCCTAAGTACTTAGTCATTTTGCTCCGAGAGAGAGAGAAAGGATGAAGGAGGTTAAGTATAGTTTTTGTTGAGATCAGCACAGTGCAGAAAATAACCGGATTTTTGTGGGGTCAGCCTCCACATGGTGTGTTGAGTGGCAGGTTCTCCAGCCTCGGCTCCGGGCTGGTTGAAGGAGCAAGCCGATTTCTTTAATTAGATTGTGTGTATGGGTATCGCTTGCATCAAACCAGTCAGTATAATCACATGAACTTGTGTGCAACTGAAACAAATCCCGTGGCTGGTCAGAGAACAATATTTCACTAATTAGGATAGCATAGTTATTTGTGTGGCATTTAAAGGCAGGACTGGTTGGCTGCCCTCGGGCTCATGTGGCTGTTTGGGATGGCACGGTTTGGTGAGGGTACTGGCACAGCCAGCGACAGTATGTCATGGTTCAGCCTAGGCTCATCAACTGTTAGGGTTGCCAGGTCCCTCTTTGCCACTGGCAGGAGGTTTTTGGGGCAGAGCCTGAGGAGGGCAGAGTTTGTGGAGGGGAGGGACTTCAGTGCCATAGAGTCCAATTGCCAAAGCGGCCAATTATTCCAGGCGAACTGATCTCTGTTGGCTGGAGATCAGTTGTAATAGCAGGAGCTCTCCACCTTGTACCTGGAGGTTGGCAACCCTAGCGACAGTGAGGACTCCACAGAGGAGGAGAGACCTTGCGCAGCCAGCCTACAGCTGACAACAGATGAACAGCAGGAAGATCAAGTGCAAGAATTCCTGAAGGTACAGCCGAAAGTCGACTCAGAGGCACCTTCACCCCCTGACCCCGAGGCAGTAACTCAGGCCCTGTGCCATATCTGTCCAGGATCACTGGAACCCTTGGAAGACAACTGAGATCAGAACTGCAGGCATGCAGGCGTGGTGCACGCTTGGCTGCCCAGCACCACCTGTGGATGGAAACCAAGAGCGAGGAGTAGTGCCTGCAGGACTAATCTCGAGAATCAGGTGGCACGCCCTAGCACGTGGCTATAAAACTTCCGGAAAGGAGCTGTGGGGCATGGACCAACAAGTTCGATAGACGTTGAACTGGCTGACACT
This sequence comes from Euleptes europaea, assembly GCF_029931775.1. Lineage (NCBI taxonomy): Eukaryota > Metazoa > Chordata > Lepidosauria > Squamata > Sphaerodactylidae > Euleptes > Euleptes europaea. The sequence continues at coordinate 101,243,257 of NC_079314.1, forward strand.
TTGCCTCATTAATTCCTTGTGACCGGACCTCGGACCGGCTACTGACTCTGCAACCTTTTCTGGCTCCCTCTGAGTTTGGACTGTTTGACATTGCTTTTGGGTGTTCCTTTGGCTTGTAAGCCTCGAGGCTGAGAGAGACGTGGTAACCTGACACCAGCCCGGGCAGGCAGTTAGAACACAGTATGGGAGGAAGTGACAGCTGTAGCACATGTCCGCCATTGCTTTTGGGCATGTTGGAAATGCATATAGAGCATTCTTGGGGTGGCACTGCTCCCAGTGTTTTTTTCTCCTTCCCCTGTCCTATCCCCAGCGCTTTCCTATCCTGCGCTCTCCTATCCTATCCCCAGCGCTCTCCCCTCCTGCAGGGTCTTTTTATCCACTGCTTCCCTCTTCTGGCCTCCTTCTGCTGATGGCTGCTGATGTTGAGGTGCCGTTTTTTATTGCTATGGGAGCCCAAAAGGTTGGCAGATGGTGGCTTTTGTGTGTGTGTGGGGGGTCTATGCATGCACAGATGCTGCTATGAACATTTTTGGGGATGATTAGATTAACCCACAAATCAAAACAAAAGTCAGGAAATAACATGCTCCACATTCATATAGAATCATTTCTGACACTTGTAAGTGGTCAGACACCTTTTGACCCTCACAGTCCCTGAATGGTGGCAGGGGGAGGAATATGTACCCCAACCTGTGTTTCCCATTGAAACCCATGAAATAACTATCGATTGGATTGCTTACTCAATTAGCTTGATCACCAGTATATAATTCAACTTAATTTTTTTAAGTGACAGAAGAACCAAATCTGCCTCCAGTTTTGAGGTTTTTTTTTTTTTATCACCTCTGGTACTATAGAAACTGGCAACATACAAATTATACAGACATAAACATAGATATGAGTATAGATATAAGATCATGGTAAATTCCTCTTTCACACAAATCCTTCACCAGGAATAGATTAACCATCACACTTTGAAAGAAGGCATTGAATCAGAATGGCACTTTTATGCCATAATGCAAATTCAGAAAACATTAAAATTGCAGTCTTTAAGGTGACAATAGTGATATTTGAAAAATTAATTCCACTAGAGACCTCTCAAATATATCAAGTATTTAATGTGGTTTGATTCAATTTCATGCTCATTTTAAGATGATATTTTAAAGTGATCCCTGACAAATGTTTTATATGAAATAGGAAAATCCTATTGTCCGTGGAAAACTGGATATTCATTTCAGAACACAGTGAAACCATAGTTTAATTAAATTAATGGTGGTTAGTGAAATTGTTTGAAAAGTTTTATTTTTATTTTATTTATGTTATTTATAGACCACCTTTCTTGTTTGGACTCAAGGCAGATTACACAGAATGAGTCTATACAATCAACAGGATGGGGCATTCAATAAATAATACAATAGGATTAGGGCTGTAGAGCCAATCAAAAATATAAAACAGAACTGAAGCAAAGCGTAAGTATTAACATGACCCATTAAATGATGCAAAAATTGCATGGACCACTCCATCAAAGCAGGATGTGAAACCATGGTTTAAAGTTGGTTCCATACCTAATGTTAGTCTTAATGGTGGCTGAGAGTTAGCCTTAACAGTGTGGGCTGAGAGAGTTCTGAGAGAACTGACTGGCCCAAGGTCACCAGCAGGCTTAACCACTCCTCCACATGAAGCTTGCTGGGTGACCTTGGCCCAGTCACAGTTCTCCCAGAACTCTCTCAGCCCACACAGAGGCAGACAGGCAATGGCAAACCACTTCTGAACGTCTCGTGCCTTGAAAATCCTATGGGGTTGCCATAAGTGGGCTGTGACTAGATGACACACCCATGCACACACAGGCTGACATGCATTGTATGAATTTGGACTTCCTGGCTTGTGTCCCGGTGTCACTCACTCACTCCCCAATTGTTTGGCCAGAGCAAAGGTGATAAAACCAGCATCTGTAGAGGCAAACCAGGATCTGAGTGATCATCTAGAAGCCAAATCCTGGTTTCACAAGCCAAGAGATGTGCAGATGGTTTGTAATTGCCTGCCTCTGTATAGCAACCCTGGTCTTCTTTGGTGGTCTTCCATCCAGGTGCTGGTCGTGGCCGACCCTGGTTAACTATCAGCCTCTTGGAGGCTATTAGGGCTGCTTCCACAGACTAACCATAGTTTAAATCAACCATGGTTTTGCATTACGTCCAAACTGAGCCATCGTGTGCGCTTAGGGTTGCCAGGTCCCTCTTCGCCACTGGTGGGAGGTTTTTGGGGAAGAGCCTGAAGAGGGCAGGGTTTGGGGAGGGACTTCAATGTCATTGAGTCCAGTTGCCAAAGTGGCTATTTTCTCCAGATGAACTGATCACTATCGGTTGGAGATCAGTTGTAACAGCAGGAGATCTCCAGCTAGTACCTGGAGGTTGCATAGTACCTGGAGGTTGGCAACCCTATGTGTGCTTATTTGTATGTTTCCATTATATATGGTGCAAAGTTTATGCTATTTGCTGTTATAATAGATAGTGCCATTGTATTTAGGAATCGTGAGTCAGCTGTATCTTATAAGCATGTTTTTTACAATTGAGATTCTAGCTTTCTTTTCTTCTTTTGTGTTTGTTTTTAACCCTGTGAATCATGCCTGGTATTTCTAGCCTATGACACCTGCGAAATCTTTGGGTGAATGGTGCGAGCACAGGGCCTTATTAGCTGTCTCGTGAAAACTCAAAAGGGCAATTTGATTCTGGGAATCTTCACCATCTGCTACCCACCTTCTCCTCCTCTTTTGAATCTGGCCTTAAACTACCTTTCATTAGACAAGGAACAGAGAGAATGGAGCTCAGGCTTTTTGCCATCTCTTTCCCTCCCGCCCCCCAGCCATGATCCAGTAAAAGGAACCCATGTCTTCTAATCTCTAATGGATTTTATTTATTAGTGTGGCCATCTACAAATAAATCTACATTTTTGTTCAATAACAACCTGATGTTTCCCAGTCTATTTAGAACTGACATTCTCATTTTCGGGGAAAAATCATTTTGTTGTTGTTGTTGAGCTATTAAATATTTAAAGCTTTCATTCCGCCAAGCATTTGTTTCATTTCCAGGTTGCAAAAAAAGCCAAAAATCTTGTTTTAAGTGCTCTTTTTTCTCTTTCTATCTGCCCTCTGGCACTGATAACTGTGAGTTTACAGATGGGGATCCTTCCCCCCACCCCTCCTCCTGATTTTGCTTTACTGGTTGCCTTGTGCTAAAGAATTTTGTAAGGTATTGGAGGTGGATATCTGGAATTAAGCTTCTTCCATCGTTAACTCAAAAGCTGAGGCTGTTCAGCGGAATACCTGGGATGGAATTCCCAAGGATACTGACAATTTAATTTGACCTGGGATTCACTGTGGCTTAGCCTTTGAATGTGTAGTACTTCGGAGCTTGTGCAGAGCACCTTATCTCTCCCACATCTATGTAGTGTCTTGGCCTCCACATCATAAAAGTAATTTATTGATCAGACTGAAGCATTAGGGTTTCCAGGTTCCCCCTCTCCTCCAGAGGGAGGTTTTTGGGGCGGAGGCGAGGCAAAGATCATGTGTGTGGCCCCGCCAACGCGATTGCATCACTCCCGGTTTACACCCGGAAGTGCCGCATCGCAAGGGGACTTTTACCACTCAAACTCCCCTTGTGATGTGTTTACACCCGGAAGTGCCACATCGCAGTTTGAGTGGTAAAAGGCTTCTTGTGATGCGGCACTTCCGGGTATAAAACGGAAGTGGGCAGGTGCGTGTGGACACGTTGCCCACCGACCCTCAGCTGTTTGGCGGGCAGCCAGGTGGATTGGCGGGGGTTTGCCCACCACCACCTGGCACTTGGCAACCCTCCGCATGCAGAAGGCAAATGAAAAGCTCATGGCTGCGTTTTCCTGCTGAGTAGAAGTTTCTAGAGCTATAAGTGGTATGTCACAGGTTTGGAAAACACCAGCAAAGAAATAGTAGGGGGGAAACTCCTTTTAAAAAAAGTTCATAGGAGCAGCCATCGTCTCTTGCATCTAAAGTAACGGAGCCTTGTGGCACCTGAAAGACAGACACATTTCTTGAGAAATAAGCTTTTATGAGTCAGAATCCTATTCTCTCTAGCATCGGAGGAGCAAGCCTATTACATTAGGTGCTTTGGAACACAGGCAGGACAATTCTGCTGCAGTCGTCTTGTTTGTGGGCTTCCTAGAAGCACCTGGTTGGCCACTGTGGGAACAGGCTGCTGGACTTGATGGACCTTGGTCTGATCCAGCGTGGCCCTTCTTATGTTCAGAAACCACTTCATCAAATGCATGAAGTGTTATCTTCAAGTGACAAGTATGCGAGAATATATTGCAAAAAACATCCTGCACTTCAATAGTTTCTTATTCCTATATATGCAGCATGGAACTAACTCATGTACCTCATGTTTTAAACAAAAAAAGATTCCTTAAAATATGTTGCATATGTCTACAGGATATACGGAGATTATCGTTCTCTAATGCTGTTAGATTGTCTTACGTAACAAGCTCCACGTTACACATTTTGAGTGAATAAAACCTCGTCTTAAGCATTTTGCTCATTACAGATTCTTTCAAAAGCATCCCTCTGGCCAGGGATCTTCCAGATTTCTAACTGCAAAAAA